>NC_064563.1:19495000-20702500 GCF_937001465.1 Orcinus orca | reverse complement strand
TACTATCATGGTTAATAATCATTATTTCCATTTCCTTTGAGGATAGATTTAGGAGGGAAAAATGCTTATGACTGATCATTATGCCTCTTTTTTGGATGCACGGGTTCTTAACCTGGTGTCTAAGAACTCCTAAGAGGCCCATGGATAGATATCTGTGGTGGGAGGAGGTGTTAAACTTGGATGGGAAAAAAATTTGTCACTGTTTTTATTAACGTCTAATGAAAATGTAGTATTTCCTTTATTGTGACTGCAGGCTACAAATCACAGCAGTATCAGCAACACTGATTGTCCTTTGAACAACAACACAAAATTACACATCTTTTCAGTATCACATTAAAATTGTTGCATGTATCTCAAAATATCATTCAATTGGAATCATATTTCAAAAGTACAGTAGTTCTTAGACTCCCCCCTCCTTAGCCCACTGCTAGATCACACGTGATCATTGTTTGCCAGTCTACAGATGTTGGTGTGATGGAGCTGCCTATCAAGACAACTATCTTATAATTTTAAAAACTATTTTGATAAAATAGTCAGATATCTGGGTTTACTTTGTCGTCCTATGTCTCTGTTTTATGCATTTTAAACAGTATTCCTCAAAGGAGTCCATAAGCTTCGCCAGACTGCCAGAAAGACAGAGGCAGGAGACCTGGCTCTTAGGAGGAGTTCTGCTGTCTAACAGCCAGTGAAGCTTCTTTATTCACTAGTTTGCCTGTTGCATAGGCCAATAAACTCCAAAAGCTGACAATTTCTGAAGACAATTCCCAATAGGTCAGGGGATCCTGTCACTGGAGAGAGCCTAACGACACAACAGATGTAAGATATCGAGAGAAAATGTCTGTTACGTTCCTCAGGAGCTGGATGTCTGGAGCACCCAGTGGAAAGGAAGGTTGCCTAACTAAGATGATGGCCCAAATGCAAGGATAGCAGAGGAAGGTGGAAGAGGAGGGAGAAGATGAAGAAGAGAAAGTGGGATAAAGAAACCAGAAGACACAAAGCCCCTAGCAATGGAGACCGTACAACCTGCAGACTGGAAAAAAAAAAAAATAGGAAGAAAAAAGGAGGAACTTGGAACAAAGAATGATGAAACTAAACAACAAAATGGTAGTGAATACTTTATTTGTTGTATTTAAACAAGCAAATTTGGGGGGGGTATTTCCTCATGGTCCTCCCGCCCTTCCTCCCCCATGTTCCCATGATGCTGATCAACTGCTTTATTCCGTTCCCCATCTTTCTTCTTGTCCAATTATCCAGGCCTTTCTCTTTTTAAATCCATGATCCTCAGTCTTGTCTTTGAAGGACGAAAAGCTTTCCACGTGTTAGGAAAATTCAGGATCTGGTAGTCCTTGCGACAACTCGCTGCACGTGTATTTTGACTCATTCATTTGGCTTCGCGCATTCTCAACCTGTCCTCCCACGCCAGGTAAGTATCTGTCTCTTTTATAACACGAATCAATTCAAAAGGCCCCTTGTTAGAGATTTGCAGGCAGGCAAATGGGAAACACCATATAAACAGTGAAGAAATACATCTTTTCAGGTTGTTGGATTTTCTCCTTAACGGTCTTAAAAAAAGCAACTAGAAATCTTTCATTTCATAAACACATGCACATATAAATATTTACAGTAGTAATCAGAATGTGATATTTATCCTTGTAATGTTTCTCAAAAAACATGACCTCGGCCAGAGTTTATCTCAGGTAGGCTGAGAACTGTCACTCAGTTTGTAAATTACCTCCAGAGTGTGGTTTATTTTCTTATGCCTAAAAAAAAAAGAATTTCTTTGCTAAGTTCGAACACTGACATCCCGTGAAGATGCCAGTCTTTACACACACTTATAAAAGTAGAACATGTGCTGTATGACACACTAGTACAAAGTTTTACAAATTATTACAAGTAAATTATATAAATTACAGTGACATTGAGGAAGATTGTAGTTTTATCTTGGGGTGGTTCTTCTAGCAATCGTATTGCTGTAAAGAAAATGAAATAAGCATCAGGTTCTGATCAGGTTAAACAATGATGACATTTCAGTGCTTTAAATTCATGTTTTAAGCAAACGTAAAGCAGACTGATCTCAGCTTCAGCAGAGGTTGGGTCAACAATACTGAGAGCTTTGACAATGCTCACAAAATGTTTCCTAAACAAACCAGACTGTTGTCCTTCCCCAGTAAAAGCTGCAGAAAGAGGCCATGGAAACTGCAGTTTACGATGCTTGGCTGGCTTTGAATATGCTTGGGGTACGTTTTTAGTCTCAGGGATTTAAGAGATAATGCCTTGAGAGTTTCACACTGATGGGGGCTCAAGGCAGGCAACTTTTGAATTAAATGCTACAGAGTTACAGATTTGACTCATCTACATTAAAAACCTTGCTCTTTGAAACTGTCTTTTGTCTTACAAACAAACTTAACAGATCTGACCTGCAGTGTCTGGGAAGAAGCCTCCCTACAGTGACTCAGATGGGAAACCCAGTGGGACTCTTGGTTCCCCCCACTCAGAGGAGAGTGTCATTCTGCCGAACCACTACAGCAATTTTGGTCGTTGACACTTATGCCCGTCCCCCAGATGCACCAGCGCCGAAGTGCAGTGGGTTCTCACCTAATTTAAACTCTGCCTTGTAGGAAATTCAAGGCTAAAGATAGATTATTTTATAGTAATCCCAAGAGCATTCTTTGCCTCCCCCGCCGTAACCATGTTGCCTGGAAACGACTCCGAATTGAAGGCTTTCCACGCCGCTGTTTTCTTGGAAATTTGGCAAGCTCCCAAGGCAATTATTAGTTTTGCTGTATTTGCCTGATAAGGAAATCTAGAATTTTATTTTAACTTCCCCTCAAAAATCGTAGAAAGTTTCCATCTATGTTCGGCAAAGTTTTTCACGGTAGCAATGGGCTTTTTGTTTTCGTTAGGTTTTGTCTTATTTTCAAAGAAAGTTAGGAGACCTTGAACCAGAGAAGTGAATGCTTAGGAAAATACAAATTAAGTAAGTTTTTCTTTATCTAATCCTGCTTTACAGAATAAGACATTAAAAAAAAAAAATTGGACCAAAACTGGACTTCCATCAATTCAGTTAATATATGTTTTTAGGAAAATATAGAAACAAAACCTTTCCTTACTAACAAATGCGTATTTCTCCTCAAAATCATATCCCCAGGAAACAAGTGCTTCCTGGTTTTCTTTCACAGTGAAAGGCTTTTAATGAGCTGCTATTCAAAGGCTACTAGTGATTCTCTAGGCTTAGCTGTTTGAGCACTATTGTGACTCCTTATTAGGAAGGAACTGTAGAAAACCCAACAGAACAGCAAGTGCTGCGTACAGGTTAAGAGAAGGAGCTGTGGCACAAAATGACCCAGGGTTTGAAGCCTGTTACTTCCTTACTAGGTGATCTTAGAAATGTTGCTCAATCCCTGCATCATAGGCTTTTCTGGAATAGGGGTTTAGCACAATGCTTAGGGCAATGGATGATGGCTGTTACTTGTGTATACTAGTTGGGAATGTGAGAGCAAGCAATGAAAGGACACTTCTTTTGTGTCTCTGCAACCAGAGCAGGGGCAGGGGGTTAGATCCTGAAGGGGCACTCTGTCTATGGGTGACATTGTTTTATATTCACAGGGCCAGCTACAAAAAAACCAAGATAACCCAGTGACTGTGACACTCAAGGAAGCTTACTATTGAGTGCAAAACTGAATGCTGTAAATGCTATGCCACAAAAATGGAATAAACACTGGTAGTTGGAGCAGGGTTTGATGTTGGCTTTTTTCTCTAGGGTGAAAACTATGGTGCATTTTTACACAGGTTCTTACCTGTTGGCGAGAGCAGCAATAACCACAGATGCCTCCAAGCACTCCGTTTATTATTTGAAAGAGACACAAGATGAATTCAATTCCACCAAGTGCCAAGAGGATAGAAAACAGAGAGACATTCCATTCCACTGCATGCTTGGGTTCAATGCATTGGGACCATGTGGAGCTATCCAGAAGGTAACTGTGGATAAAAAGAGAAACTTCTGACATATGGCCACACCCAGTGGGATGTCTCATAAGCAGACTTTTTGTGTGGTGTTCTTTCATTAATCAATAGATTTCTTCAATGCCTTATATCAGATTCTTCCAATCCAAGTCATTCCACGAAATGAGGAATTTAGCCCAGATCTTGTTGCCGTAATAAACAAGAAATTCAACAAAGATTATGGAACACTCGGTGTGGGTTAGACATCAAGACAGAGCTGGGGATATAATGGCCTGGGTTCTGTCCTGGAAAAGCATCACTTAAGAGAAGAAACAGTAGCTAATCTCAGTGTAACCAGTACACTGATCAGGTAAACCAAGGGTGAAGGGGCCATAGAGGAAGGACACCTAACTTAGGCCAGGGAGAAGAGCTGCTTATGCATCTAGTCCACAAGTCTGAGCTCCATGAAGGTAGGAACCAGACCTATTCATCATTGTATATCCAATTCCCAAGCCAGTATCTGACACATAGTAAGTACTCAACACATTGGAAAAGTCATCGAATGATGAATAACAATCCGAAGTCACTGTAAAATGTTAGCAAACCACACTGGGGTCATTATCTGAACATATATATTCTTCACGAAATAGGATTCAATCACGTGGGAAAATCTAAGATTGACTTAATTCCCCTAAGAGATCTGGTATCATTCTTTCCTTATCACTTCTTCCTACCACAACAGAACGAAAGGGCTGCTAATTAGAGACCTCGCTTTGGAATGGTTCATTGAGCCAATCAGAAATTCAATTTGTTGATTACATACAAAAAAATTCTGTTCTCCTGGTCCCGTCTTTCTGCATATTAAAGTGGAACAAAAATCTATAATTTCAGAACACAATATAAAAAATTTCTCTGGCTCCCCTTGGCTACTGAGCAACTAATCACTGGCTTGTTATTCCCCATATTGAAATCTCTGGACAAGTTGAAATTAGGAATAACACAGAAGCAGGAGGTTTCTTGCAGAAGCTGGGGTGGATCACGAGAGGGGCTATAAAATAACCAGCTATAAAAAGTTGAATGATACTCTCACCTCTCCTTGGATTAATCATAATGTATTTTAGAGGTGGGTTTGTACAGTAGATCATATGTTTTTGTATACATGTGTAACCAATTTGTACTGGTACATTCAGTACATTCACAACAAAGCATGAAAAGTATAAGCTGAAAAATCATGATCAATAACAATTTTGAACACCAAAATTTCAAACTCCTGTGAGTGCTGATTTTCCTTCCGAAGCTACCATTGGGCTGTACCTGTTGAAAGCTAGTAGATAATATTAACAGCTAAGAATGGCACTGCTCATGCTGAGTCAGCTTCTGTGACAAATATTTTATACATAGTATCTTATTAATCCTCCAGACAACTGCCATTGGCTTTATTTTATTACAGATGAAATAACTGAGGTGCAGAGAGCTCAGTTCACCTTTTCCTGGTTACTGAGGCAGTAACTGCAGAGCTGAGATTGAGCCCAGGTCTATCTAATTCCATATTCATGATCTGATGGCTTCATTATATGTTACAAAATTCATGGGAGACAAACATTCTTGAAAATACAAGGGCAATTCAAATTCATTATTCTTATTATTTTCACTCATGAATCTCATTACTAAACCTTTCAAAATTCAAAACAGAATGTCATTCATTTATCATTATGTACATCAGTTTCCATGAGCTATTTCTGTTCTTTTCTCAATAATGGCTAAGGAATAAGTATCAACATAAAACAATGGAGCCACTTAAATTTTCCTGATGTTAAAGTCATGAATAAGATCTGTCTTATACAGCCTGATCACTTTAAATAAAGGATGTGTTATACACAGTTATTATGTTATATGTGAGTGTGTGTGTGTGTGTGTGTGTGTGTGTGTGTGTGTGTGTCTTGGGGGGGTAGTATGATTGACCCTGGGCTTTGGTTAAATTCATATGGTTTTCATCCATATTATATAAGGATTCCATAATATTTTCTTAGAAAATAGTAAAATTAGCCAATTGCTCTGGCATAGTATACACACTGTATAAGCACAAATTTCACAGCTAGGCTGCCTGGGTTCAAATCATGACTGCCATGTCTTAGCAATGTGACTTTGGATAAGTTACTTCATCTCTCTGTGCCTCCACTTCCACATCTGTAAAGTGGAAGCAATAGTGGAAGTCACCTCATACCGTTATCACAAGGACTGAGTCAGTGAATCCATTAAAAAGCTTCTCTGGGTCAGGGACTGGGCATTCATCCTCCGATACCCCTTGCCTAAATTGTGCCTGAGTTATGAGAATAAACCTGGTTGAGAGGATGGATGAATGAATGGTTGATGCCTTTTTAGTTTGATGGGTTTACCACTATACACACGTGGTGGATAAGAATGTGCGACCTGATGGGGGTCAATCACTTACCCTCCCTCCGTGTTGGCAAAGGTGTAGTTCCATTGGCCACTGGCATCAAGACATCTTGGTCCTTCCGCTAAGCCCAGAGCTGCCACAATGACGCAGTAGCCAGATCCCGCGATTCCGATGAGAGCGGCCAGTACAGAAGAAAACATCTAGGGAAAGGAGGATCACCAGAACTGAGGCACAGAGCGTTGCAGCTACCTCTTAGGGACCACTTCCCCACCCGGCGCAGGAAAACCTACCGCGCATCTTTTGCCGCAGTCTTCGTGGCCGCCACAGCCGCAGCAGTCGTCCTGTTCCAGCCCCATGAAGATGAATGCTGGCAGGAACATCTGTTTAGAAAACACGCAAATTAAAGTCATTGTCTTTCCCCCGGTCCATAGGGTCAGTCAGGCTCAGCATCTTTTGGTAAAATAGTTTTCTTTCTGACACTGTTGAATGTCTTTGGGTTAGGTTGACAAAATATCTCAAAGAATGGAAACGCTGAGGAGAGAAAAAACGCTCTAAAGGGTAATATCCCTTTGTTTTCATGTAATGTATCACATTAGGTAGGGTCAGGTTGTAGCATGGGAGGGGTAAAATAATTACCTATACATGTGTTAATCCGTAAGAGTTCATAACATAGTTCCAGAGGCAAACTCTGTTCGGAAACTATTAAAACCTGTCTTTTAAGTCTGTTGGTTTGTTTGTTTTCCCTTGAAAAGCATAGAAGATAACAACAAATCTTCAACAGAATAACTGAAACTTTTTTATAAACAAGAGAGATGAAAGCTCTGTATAATAGAGGTGAAGTGCTTCTTTGAAGACACATTGCATGGTTGTAGCTTCACAATAAAGCTCTTAAAATAACATAAGTTTGACATACTTTGAGTTCAAGATCAAAAGAAGTTTAAACAAGCAAGGTGTTGTCTTAAAGACAAATGATTATGAAATTAACTATACCTCAAAAAATAAAACAAAACAAAAACAGACCTGAGAACTAGTGGGGAAAAAAAAAGACAAATGATTATGTTCACATGATGGTAATGCTTAAATTCAAAGCAGATTTGCCATACCATAGTTAGTGTATTAAGTCTAAGTATCTTTTACTTGACTAAGAAAAATGTTCTGTGTGGTATTAGCAATTCCATAAAACTTCTGTTCAAAATTCTCAATCCCAGCATTTCAAAGAGGCAAACTCAAGTTTGTCCACATTATTTCCATGCTGTGGTTGAAACTAATACTTTCAGCTCCCAGGTTGGCAGGCAAATTCCTCTCACTTCACTTCAAAACAAACCTTGGAACAAACAACACATTCCACTATTACCTTCAGACACTGATTTGCTGCTAACTGAAGGATTTTTCCTAAATGCCACACACCAAGCTTACATAAAGGAGAAAACTTATAGTCCTTTCTCAATAGCCGTGCACTCACAATTCAATATTTTTCTCTGTCACTGATGCCTGAGAATAAACAGCAGAGAATTTGGATCCAAAACTCTGTTGATTTAGACGGAGAACCAGTGGACTTCTCCCAGCTCCCCAGAGCAAAGGTTAAATGACTACCTGCTCCGGGACTAGAAACTATAGTTTTTCAAATCTGATTTAAAAGCTAGTATCTGTTTCTAGCTGTAAAGTAAGAGAGTTTAGCAAAAAAGTAGTTCACTTTTCATTGAAAGGGGATTTTGTAAAACAACATCTAATAAAATCAATACACTATATCTATCTCAACTTTTGTATCATCTGCTTTCAAAAGAATGAACAAAATTCCTGGATTTGGAAACATGCCTCATAGAAAACTTTCTATGAAAACATCTCGTCTAACAAGAAAGAATGCTTTAAGGCTGGAATGATTCTGAATGACTTACCAGCAAACCTCCTCCTATGATGCCAGAGAAGAACCACACAAAGTGGCTAAGATGGTCTTCAGAAGCGTACTTTGTTTCCCCATTGGGAAAGTACAGCAAAATATTAGCTACAATGCAGACGATGGCGAGCCACACCAGAGAATGTCCAATGCATCGTGCGCACTTCCCGTAGCACATAGTGGCAGAGTTTATTTTTTCCCCCTTCACTCTGCGCCTTGGCTCGGTGATGGCCCAAATCAGATGAGAGCGTGCCCGTCTGCGGAGAAAGCAAAAGACATTCTCAGCCCATTCCTGCAACCTCTTAAATACTCTGAGTTCTAAGTCACCGGGTGGATGAGGTTCTTGGCTTTCATTGGTCCTGATGGCAGGCTCCGGGTGGGGGCGGGGGCGGGAGTGGAGGACGTGGGGGAATGTCCCGCCCTTCAAATGAAATCCTTGGGACAAGCGAAACCAGGGGCAGGACTTGAGAAACCGCCTCAGTCATAGGCAAGAGAGAAGATGATTAATCCTCCACAAGGAATTCACTGTGTAACTCCTTCGCAGGATTAAAAAAAATCCACAGGAAAGTCTAATATAACTTTCCAGTAAGTGCCAAGCGTCCACAGCATGACAGCTCTGGTTGGGGCTGTGATTTTGTTCTATGCAGCTGTCTGGACAGCTTCCAGTCTGAGGGCTCTGTGTTCACTTTCACCTCTGCACTGATTTAATCCGAGACCTGGGGCAAGTCTCCTGAGCTCTGAGCTCGTTTCCTTTATCTGTTAAAGGCAAGGTGTCCAAGCCATCACCCACAGATTTAAGGATGCTTTTGGGGAAAATTACAGAGCTGCCTTCTTTCCTCTGCCTCTGGTGTGCTCGGCAGGACTGCGCCTACTGTCCAGCCTTCCCGGACATCTGCCTCCAAAACAAATCTGGCACCACAACAAAGGTGGCATTAGTCAACACAAAGGGCTCAGGCACCGTTTTATTCCTGAGTACTGCTGTCAGGCGAAGGGTTGCCAGGAAGGTCTAAGGGAGGCCTAAAGTCTGGGAGAAGGATTAAAAAGAATAAGAAAGAAAAAGAAAGGAGCGGAAGAGAAAGGAACTTGGCAAGCAGAGTGGGGAAACAAGATTGAGAGGGTCTGGAATTACTGGGAGAAACACACATGGTTGAGCAGGGCACAGGGGCAAGCGGTAGTCTACCAGTCAGATCTGTCGCAGGCTCAAAAGGCAAAGCAGAGAAAGGATGTTCGACTAACTTTCTGGTATGGTTATCTTGCAGAAGGAGGGATCAGATTCTGAATAAGTTTAGCCCTTGAATAGCAGGTGGCACCGGCCAGCTGGGTGGGGGGAGGACTGAGTGGCCAGGCGAGGCCAGGACGACTGGAGGGACCCCATCACCAGGACAAAATGGTGAGTACCAAATAGAGGCAAAAGGTCAAGGAGCTGTTGGTTCAAAAGAGGAAGGTGAGCCCCACTGGTGAATCTAGAAGCTCAGGCCGAGGCCAGAGTCTGAAGGATTCGGATCAAATCTAGAGGGTAGGACACATACCAACACTGAGCGGCCAGCTGGGGTTAATGATGTGGGATCCAGACTGGGAAAAGGACCCAAGAGGAAGCATATGGCCTGAGTGTCCTGAGAAGGATGAGTATCCAGAGTGGCCTAAGAAATAGATGGATGGAAAACTGAGTGCAGACAGGGAAGCCTGAAACCACCCCCCTGCTCAGTTATAAGGAGGCAGGTCTTCACAAGAACATCAACCCATCACCACAATGCATCCAAAAACCAGGCACGTGTGTCCTCTGTCCTGGCTGTAAGTCCTACTGGAAATGGGATTCCACTGGTGTCAGGGTCTGGGGTGGCAGTGCAGGTGAATGACTGGGTCCTCTGTTGAGGCATCGTCATTCTAACCCTCACCTCTGAGGACCTATCCCATAGATAGAGGTTAAAAAGTGGAAGAGAGACCCTTTGACGACTTTGCCTCCAAGTGCTTCAATCCCCTTCCTCCTTCTCTACCCCACCCCTACTGTCACTGGTGCAGGGAGAAGAGAGGGAGGGGGGCCTTGGAAAGAGAAAGTCTGGGGTGACAGCCCAGCTCTGCTCTCGGCCAGCTTTGAGCGTCAGGCAAGTCGCGTACATTCCCGGGACTCTGTTTCCTACTTGCTAAGACAAGGGGCAGGACTCAGTCAGTGCTTCTTAAGTTTCTGAGTCTTGTAATGGTATGGACCCCCTCCCCAGAAAAAGAAATGTATGTATATGCAAACTCACACATTTTTCTTTCCACTCCTGGGGGTTCACGGACTCCCTGAAGCCCGTTAGTGGATCCTTTCCCACGTTTCTCAAGGTGTGGCCTGTCCAGAGACCACTTGCGTGACAGAGGCAGATTCCTGTTCCCTTGCTAGACGTCCTGAATAGCAATTTACCAGGATGGGGTCCAGCCACCTGCATTTTTTACAATCATTTCAGATGGGTCTTATGTTCACTCAGGTTTGGGGATCACTGGTCCAGTCCACAGCCCAGGAAAGTCTCATTTGTATTAGACGTTCTCTAAGGCCACTGTTACCTCCAATGGTGCCTCAGCTCTACCAGAAGACAGTGCACGCACGAATTGTGGCGACACGTCACAACTCAGCATAAGGTGCTTTCAGGCTTGAGCTGACAAAATTCTCTTGTAATATAGAGTCCCTTTCCCTTGCCCACCCTCTGCTTCTACCTCTCAGCTGATAACCTAAAGCAGGGTCTTTTCTATTTCAGCCCTCGCTTTAAGACCAGATATGGTTTTCTGGACAATTTCTTTAACCACTTGGCTCTGGTCCTAGCCAGACTTTGCCCAACAGATGACCCTGGCGTTCTTCCTGGCCGTGAACTCTCAGTTTCCTGTGCAGACCTGCTATTGCCATGGGTTTCTTTCCACTCTCCAACTCCCACTGCTGGTACTTCCCCCACCTCTACCTTCCTGTCTTCCTTGTTCTGAGTCTTATCTTCTTCCAGGGCTTCAAGCTATAGGATTCTGCTCATACATCACCTCAGAGAGGCCCTTTCCTAGGACCCTGCCTTATGATGCTGTGCCCCGCCTCAGTTACTCTTCATCCCATGCCCCTGTTCTGCTATCATCCTGGAACTTATCATCCCTGAAGTTATTCTATGTATTCACTTGTTTCCTTTTCTGTTGTCTGTCTTCCCCTCTCCTCCTGCATAGTAGGTGCTCCGTAAATGTTTGCTGAAAATTGAATGAATAAATCAATGAATCAATGACTTTTTAAGGCTATTCTTAGCAGGCTGGTACTCCAGCCCCCCAACTCTATTTTGCCTCTCTGTGAGCCCACAGTCTCACTCCAGAACCCTCTCAGCTTTGGAGTCCATAATACTGCTCCTTGATCCTGCCACTGCCCGGCTGTTTGCTTGGGGCGAGTTATCAACGATTCTGTACCTCAGTTTCTATCATTCGTTTGTTCACCAATGTTTATTGAGCTCCTACTATGTTTTCTAAGTGCTGGGGATGAAGCAGTAAATAAACAAAAATCCCTACCTTTAAGAAGAGTCCATTCTATCAGAAGGAGACAAATAAAAAGTAGTGCTAAAGAAATAAAATGCATTGTGTATTGGTGATAAGTGCAGGAAAGTGGAATGAATGGGTGAGGAAGAGGGCCTCTGAGACAGGGTAATAATAGAACCTACATCACAGAGTTACAATGTATGAAGGGAGTCAAAGTGTCTAAGGTGGGAAGCACCTGGCATTTAGCAATCACACCTTAAATGTTACTTATTATTACTATTTTCATCAACACACTCTCCCAGGCGAGATGTCTCTACTCCATTTACGATTCATTATATCTACGTCCCTAATACTCCATCACTCCAATATACACTGGATCCCTTTATTATTTTTTGTAACTAATTTTTAAATACTGGAGCTCCTACGGTTATTAAAAGTTCACTTTTATCTCCCTCATTGCATCTGGAATCAACCTCAACTCACAAATACCTTTGGAAAGAGTGGTTTATACTGCACTACAGGACTGCATGTCCCTGAGCACATTTTGGGTATGCTGTCCCACTGCCAGAGGGCCCTGTCCTTCCTCCCTGCCCCATTCCATCCCCACAGCTTTGTTCCCTAGGCCGAACTCATCACTTTTCCGTGACACCTCCCATCACACCCCTGCCCACCTCCCAGAGGCTCATCACTCCCACTTTGCCCTTAACACACCCCCATCGAGCACCAATCAGACCACGATGCACTAATACGCATCCTCACCAGCTTCCCCAGCTCCACTGAGGTCCTAGAGAGCAGGTTATCTTTTCTCCTTTGAAGGCACAACAGCTAACACAGTCAGGCATTTAGTTAGCTGCCGATAAATATTTGCTAAATTTTGTTCAAATACATAGGGAAGTTGAATATGGTCAGTTCAAAGTTGATTTGCTCTTAAGTGAAGCCAAAATGTCTTACGAAAAGTTAGGCAAAATTGGCATTTGTTATGTTTAAATTAGAAAACTTTCAGTTTTACCCGTCATGCACATGAGCAGCTGTCATGTGCCTCTTATAACGAGCTCTCCTAACCTTTTGACGTGTGGAGTGTGACTTCAAGAATAATTCCAGGGAAAACTCCTTTTGATAATATCAAGATAATATCAATGTAAGCATAGGTTGTAATGTTGGAAGAAGCCTCAATAGAGTGAATGGTTCAGCTCCCACCCCTTCACCGAATCTTTATGGTCATTTTATAGTTAAACCCACAGGGATTAAAGACTCTTCCCAATGTCATCTAGCTAGTGGGCAGTAGAAAGCGGTTACCTTTAAGAACTAATGTCAGTGGTCTATGATTCTACGTGGTTGTGGGATTCTAAGAGGAAGATTTTAACTCATATCTCTTTCCTCCTGGTTGCGTTCTTCCACGTGTATTTTGCCTTCCTTGTTGGGAAAGCACTAGTTTCTCACTCAACTGACACTTGAAAAACATAACCATTCATAAATAATAACCATACTCATTAGAGCTCTTTTGATTATAGATAGCAGAAGCCAGTTCCAGCTGCTTTAACCAAAGGGACATCAGTTATGAACTCCAAAGGCAGGGATGCAGATGGGATGGTGGGAATCATGGACAAGGGGAACCAAACTCTGTGGGAAATCCAGAATGTCCTCCTCAATCTCCATCTTATGTTTTTGACTCTTCTGTCCATGACTTCATTCTTTTTTTTTTTTTTTTTTCCCTGTACGCGGGCCTCTCACTGTTGTGGCCTCTCCCGTTGCGGAGCACAGACTCCGGACGCGCAGGCTCAGTGGCCATGGCTCACGGGCCCAGCCGCTCCGTGGCATGTGGGATCTTCCCGCACCGGGGCACGAAGCCGTGTCCCCTGCATCGGCAGGCGGACTCTCAACCACTGTGCCACCAGGGAAGCCCTCCTTCTTCTTAATGAAAACTTGTTTTCTCTCTCACACAAAAGAATATGGCTACTGATGATACCCGAGTTTACATTTTTCTCTGTTCAAAAGACCCATCCGAACCCCAGATTCTGAGGGAAGAGAGTTGCACTGGACAAGACTGGGACGTGTGCCCATGCCTGGGGGACTTGAATAACTTGCTTCAATAAGCCATCTCTGCAACCATGTATATGGAGGAGCAGGCATCTTCAGGGAAAGGTGAGCGTTGGACCAGGTGAAGAAGCCAGGGGCTGTTCTTTACTTGAAATTGAAATCAGGGTATCCAACCACAGTAAGAAGAAGGCAGAGAGAGGGAACAGTGGTGAGCCATCCTACCCACAGCTTCCTGGCTTTCCCCTCACTTTAGGTTGTAGTTCAATTTAGTCTTGGGTTGAAAATAAGCTTCTTGGCAAACTCACAATGAGTCACCAGTCCACACCCATCAGAATGGCCACCCTCAAAAAGACCACAAATAACAGATGTTGGTGAGGATGCAGAGAAAAGGGACCTTGTACACTGGTGGGAATATAAATTGGTGCAGCCACTGTGGAAAACTGTATGGAGGTCCCTCAGAGAACTAAAAATGGAACTACTATACGATCCAGCAATTCCACTCCTGGGTATATATCCAAAGAAGACAAAAACATTCATTCAAAAAGACACATGCATCCCAATGTTCACAGCAGCATTATTTACAATAGCCAAGGTATGGAAGCAAACCAAATGTCCATCAACAGATGAATGGATAAAGAAGATGTGGTATATATATACAATGGAATATTATTCAGCCATAAAAAAAACGAAATAATGCCATTTGCAGCAACATGGGTGAACCTAGAGATTATCATACTAAGTGAAGTCCGAAGGAGAAAGACAAATACTCTATGTTATCACTTATATGTGGAATCTAAAATATAAAACAAACAAATGGAAATGCAAACAAAAAAATAAGCTTCTTGGACCAAGATTAAAACAGAGTTCCATTTTTTCCCCTCACCCATTTACTTCTCAGTTCCCTCATCTCCATCTGGTAGTCTTAGCTGAACATTTCACAGCCATCATTTTACCCCCTCATCAAGCCAGGGAACTCCCTGGCCTCATTGCCATTTTCAGACAAGACACCTGCTGGGGCACCTGCTCCATATTCTGAAGCTCCAGATGTGGGTCTAGCTCTCCCTTCTTGGGGGCTGTCTGCTCAGAAGGCCTGGCCTGCCCCCTTGTGGGACGGGTGAGCTGAGGGTGTCCGGAGCACGCCTGTGACAACCAGCGCACAAATACTTTTAAGAGAGGAGGATTGGGCTTCCCTGGTGGCGCAGTGGTTGAGAGTCCGCCTGCCGATGCAGGGGACACGGCTTCGTGCCCCGGTCCGGGAAGATCCCACATGCCGCGGAGCGGCTGGGCCCGTGAGCCATGGCCGCTGAGCCTGCGCGTCCGGAGCCTGTGCTCCACAACGGGAGAGGCCACAGCAGTGAGAGGCCCGCGTACCGCAAAAAAAAAAAAAAAAAAAAAGAGAGAGAGCAGGACTCTTGTTTTCTGATTTGAGTATCATTTCCTCGGGTTTTGTAACAGAGCCTGCCATATGAGATGGTGGAGGGCTTCAAAGATCATCTGAGTCTCAATGGACAATGGCCTGTGGGTTTCTAAAACCATACACACTGACAAAGTCCAAGGGAAACAGGGACTCTCCGAGGTGGGGCTAGGAATCTGCATTTTAAAAAAGCTCCCCAAGAAATTCGATGCGCAGTCAGAGTTGAAAGCCACTGATGCAGGTGACCCAGCTTTCTAGTTATTTTATAAATGAAGCCACCGAGGTCCAGAAGGGTTAATTTCAGTTCAGAAGAAAAGCCACAGATAATTAAAACAAAAACAAACCCTAAAAAATGAAAAGTGATGAATTCGTCTGTGTTTATGGAACCCATCAACCAGGTGCTTCCCTTTGTGGTTCTCTTTTACTTCCCCAGATCCCAGCTGCCCTTTGAGGAGGGTGACAAAAACTGTTATCAAGTTATTGTGCAGTAGAGGAAGGAGGAAGGGACAATAATGTATAGACACGTGCCAGTTCTCCTGCGTGGTAATGGAGTCTTGCAGCTGTCCTGTGGGGAGCTGTTTCCAGGTGAGGAAACTGAGGCTCATGTGGGTTATGCGTGCAGGCTGAGGTCACGAGGTTGGTGAGTGACATGTTCCGGACTCCTACTGAGGTATACCTGACTCAGACCCTCATGCTCTTCCCTTCACACATTTGGCTTTTTTCTACTATTTCACCACACCCTCTCCAATGAAAAACGTTGACCAGATTTAAGGACTTTTAATTTGGCTGTTCTAAATAACATAATTCCCAGACATTAATCATTTGGGTTCTACTTTAATTAGATAAATGATTTTCAAGTTAACCTGGGAGGGGGAAAAATTAGGAGTATGGGATTAAGAGATACACACTACCATGTATAAAATAGATAAATAACAAGGATTTACTGTATTAGCAGAGGGAACTATAGTTAATATTTTGTAATAACCTATAACGGAGAAGAATTTTTAAAAATAATATAGTTATATACATATACACCTATAACCAAATCACCTTGCTGTACACCTGAAACTAACACACTATTGTAAATCAATCATACTTCAATTTAAAAAAATAAATAAAAATTTAAAAATAAAGTTAGCCTGGTGTTTTCAAATGAGACTTTCCACCAATGTGGGTTGAATGGTCAGAACCCTGGTGGACAGCACAGGGCTAAGCCCATGGAGGGTATTCCATGAACTTGGCTTTATTGTAGCATAATAGAACTGTCAAAAATCAAGATATGGGGCTTCCCTGGTGGCGCAGTGGTTGAGAGTCCGCCTGCCGATGCAGGGGACACGGGTCCGTGTCCCGGTCCGGGAAGATCCCACATGCCGCGGAGCGGCTGGGCCCGTGAGCCATGGCCGCTGAGCCTGCGCGTCCGGAGCCTGTGCTCCGCAACGGGAGAGGCCACAAAAAGTGAGAGGCCCGCGTACCGCAAAAAAAAAAAAAAAAAAAAAAAAAATCAAGATATGTGTGCCACTCAAAGTTTAAAAAAAGTAATTTATTATTTTTCTAGATTCGGTATAGGAGAGAAATAATAAAACCTATTTTCAATTCCTTTACCCTAGTCTAATGTGTAAAAGGATTTCCCCACTTGCCCTTTGAGCTTATATAAAAAATATGCTTGCCTTTTTTTTTTTTTTTTTTTTTGTCAGAAAGGTTAGTGTGGAATTCCCTCCCCTGCTGCTTTCCTGTCATTTAAAATTCAGCCCAGTGGAGCTTCTGCCAGCCAGCAGTTGAAGATCACATAAGGAAGTGAGAGTGGTTGGCTCAGAGGTGATTTTTAGGTACCACTTTCCAGGAATCCCTGGTGACAGGGGATTGTGTGTGTGTGTGTGTGTGTGTGTGTGTTCTGAATAAAAAGAATCTTCCTGCTGTACAGTTTTTAGTTGTTTCTATGACTTCAACACTCTCCAAGATTTAGATGGAAGCATAAATAAGAGGCAATGTGAACCTTCTCCAAGTAACCATTCCAAGGTGGTGAGTTAATCCTCTACCTAGACCTCATGGCCTTGCCACTCTAGCCAAACTGGTTTCGTGGCTGTCAGTCAAACTCCAGCATGGCACCATTCCCGCTGATACTGAATGAGCTGAAAACTTGGGTTACTGTTGATTTTGCCCTAGGGAATTTTACCCAGAACAGCATTACAGCAGTGGAGTAGTTGAGACTTGGGGTATGTGTGTGTGTGTGAGAGAGAGAGACAGACAGACAGACATCAAGGAAACATGGCAGACTTGGGTTGGCTCAAAGGCTCAGTTCTGGCCAAGGTGGACGCTGACCTTACTTTCTATCTCCCTGTTCATAGTCTCTACCTGGCACCAACGCAGGAGAACCGAAGTCCAAGTGAGCACTACCCCAGCATCTAGTACAAACACCATGCCTCAGATTTCCTCCCCAGAAGGGGAGTTGAGATTCTAATTAGCCGAATCATCTAATGACAACTCCCTTCATTGTCGTAGGTTACAAAAACACAATCACGTACTCTGGGAACCCTGATGGGAAATGTATTCCATTTTCAAGTTAAACAGTTAACCTGGCCTGTTTCAAAAGACTGAAAGATTCTTTAGAGTCATGGTTTCTCAACAATGCCTTCACAATGATTCAGAAATTACTTTTTCAGATTTAAAAGGTGAGGAATACTTGAGCAAGAATTGCAAAGGGTCTGAAATACCAATTTGAAGCATAAAAATCATCTAGAATATTTCTAATGCATTTATTCCTTGCCCAATAGGAACAAAATAAGCTTCTTTAGTAAGAGCCTTCAGGATAGCTGTCCCTCAGAGTAATTAAATCAGGAATTTGGGCTAGAGATACCAGTTGTCAAGAAGATATTATTAAAAGCAGGTTCAGGATGTAGAAACCCTGCTCTGCCTTGCAGCTTCCTTTGCAGATGCAGGTTCTGGTTGCTCTCTCTCCCCTTCATGAGAACAAAAGGGAGAATGATTACAGGACCTTGTCCTTCTTGACCACCTCCTCCTCCAACTTCCTGACTGTCTTCTCAATAGTCTTGGTGTCTTCTGAGATGACTTGATGTTTTTAGAAATCAGAGTCCCAGACACAGGTTTGGCATGAGGCTTGTGTGAGTTGCTTTCTTTCTTTCTTTTTAATGAAGAAGGAAGAACATGAACATAAATGAGTGCAAAGCATTTTTTTTCTTGAATCACATATGTGACATTTCACAGGAGGTCTTCTATCTTCTCACAGTATATTAAAGACAATTTAAAAGTTATTGTGGGGAGTTCTTAAAGAAAAAAAATTTCCATAAGAAGAATGAAGATCCCTGACAAATTCACTTTTTATTTATTTTCTAAAAAAGATGTAGATTAAGGTTTTCCCCTCATTTTCATTCTTCCTTCAGAGCTTCTGGTCAATATGAAGATCCTTCATTCAATAAGTATTTACTGAATAACTACTGTGTGCCAGGCCTGAGCCTGAGAACTTTACATGCACACCTCATAGCAACCTTTTGAGGTAGGCACTGCTATAATCACCATCACGCAAGTGATCGATTATAAGAGACTCTCCCAAGGCCTTGCAATTTGTCCACGGTGGGCATGATTTGAGTTCAGGCAGTCTGGATCCAGAGCTGACCCTCTTAACCACTACACCATATTGCCTCCAATCCAGGAGGCTTGGTCAGATGAGAACAGGTATAGTCACAGATGTTAATACCGTTATAAGTAAAATACACCTAGCACCCAGATACTGGTTTCTAAATATTGGGTTGGCCAAAAAGTTCGTTTGGGTTTTATGATGTTATGGAAAACCCTGAACGAACTTTTTGGCTAACCAGATACCATTCTCCAATAAAAGGAACCAAGACCCTTTGGAGAAATGGCTGATTCTAGGGCTGAATCAGCAAAATACAAGATGATTCTGGAATATCTTGTGCTCTGTGTTCTTTTATGTAATAGTCAGTTAGATGTGGCCACAAGAGGAGACACAGTGGAAGCCTGGAAAACAAAATGTATTATACTCACAGCCCTGGAAACAGGATGCCACCCAGGGCCACATGGAAAAGACACTAGGGTGGTCAGGAGGCCGAAGGGGCAGATGTGAGGGGAGAGCTTAGGCCACCATTGGTGGCATTTCAAGGGCAATGCAAGGCAGGCAGGGTAGACAATTAGAATTGGCTAGTTTGAATAATTTCAGCAGGCTCTAAGCTCTAGGGATGGTCCCTAGTTGCCTGGCACTTGGCCCTGGGATGGTGAAGGCAGAGGAGTATTTCCTTCTGAAGTCATGGGCCAGATAGGGGCTCTCTGGCTCTGGACTGATGAGTTTGTACGTCAAAGGCATGCTGGGCCTTTGCTATCTCTAAGAGCTGACTGGCCCCAGGAGGGGCAGTATCTCCCCAGCCAGAAATGTTCTTAAGATACTGAAACATCATGATATAGAGAAAATAAAAATATAAGCAATACAGCCAGAAAGTAAGGAAGTGCTTAAGGGATGATGGGTCCCTGTCAAAAGGACACAGGGGCCAGTTTTAAACAGCTTTCCCAGGCCAAATCTGGGACAGCTTGAGCATTAGCAACAGATTATGACTTGTTGAATAAAATAGGAATTCACAAGTTTATAGAGACATTAATTCATTAAAAGTTTGATGAAAATGTAATCTTGACATTGTATCAAAGTATCTCCCTACAAAATGCTTACGACTTATAAAGGGGAAAAGAGTAACTGGAGAAGCCTGATGGACACAACCTTAATCAAGTGCTCCAAGTTAACAGCACCAGTAGTGAGACTAATGGATATCGTGAATCACTGGGCAGGATGCAAGGAGGATGCAGCATCACTGTGATGGACTTTAATGTGGCCCCCATAATCCCACCTCCTGGTATTCATGTCCTTGTAGAACCTCCTCATCATGAGTGTAGGTGGGATCTGCAACGTCCTTCTAATGGATAGAATATGGCAAAGGTGATGGGAGTCATCCTGCGGTTATCTTACATCATATCAGCCTCCATCTTGGCAGCAGAGCCATCTTAGAGTCTTGCTCTTCTTGCTGACTTTGAAGAAGCATGAGCTCTACAACCAAAAGGAAGTAAATCCTGCCAACAACCTGGGTGAGTTTGGGAGCAGGTCCTTCCCCAGTAGAGCCACAAGATGAGAACTCAGCCCTGGACTGCACCTTGATATAGCCTCACAGAGCACTCAGCTACACTGAGCCCAAAGTCCTGACCCAAAGAAACTGTGAGATAATAAATGTGTATTGTTTTGTTTTGCTTTTATAAATTAATTTATTTATTTTAGCCTGCATTGGATCTTCATTGCTGTGCACGGGCATTCTCTAGTTGCAGCAAGCAGGAGCTACTCTTCATTGTGGTGCACAGGCTTCTCACTGTGGTGGCTTCTCTTGCTGCAGAGCATGGACTCTAAGTGCACAGGCTTCAGTAGTTGTGGCACGCGGGCTCAGTAGTTGTGGCACGCGGGCTCTAGAGCGCAGGCTTAGTAGTTGTGGCGCACCAGCTTGGTTGCTCCACAGCATGTGGGATCTTCCTGGACCAGGGCTCAAACCCATGTCCCCTGCATTGGCAGGTAGATTCTTAACCCTGCGCCACCAGGAAAGTCCCATGTGTATTGTTTTAATCTGCTAAATTTGTGGTAATTTATTTTGCTGTATAGAAAGTGAGTACAGTCACTTCTACAATATTCCTGCCAAAGATGCCTGCAATCTTCAAATGTGTCAGAGGGATGAAATAAGCTGGACTGAAGGAGACTAAGGACACATAGCAACTAAATGCAAGGGATAATCTTGGATTGGATCTTGGACCAGAGGGCAAAACCTTGTTATTAAGGACATTATTGTGACAATTGGTAAAATTTGCATATGGACTGTGGGTTAGATAATAGCATCTTATGAACGTTGAATTTCTTGATTTTAAGCATTGTATGGTGATTATATAAGAAAATGATAAAGTGAAGATAGCCAAAAAACAATTGGTGAATCTGGATAAAGCCTACCTAGTAGTGTTTGGCACTATTCTTGCAACTTTTCCATAAACTTGAAATTATTTCAAAATAAAAATAATTTAAAAAAATGTAATGTTAGATTTCACTACAAAATTGTACTGGAAACAATTCAAAAGCCCTATTGTCACTTTGGGAAATTCAAGGGACTTGGGGACCACTGTCATATAAGATATTCACTACCAGAGTCACATAGATATAAACAATGTGACTAGTATAAAACCTTTGGTCACCTTGTATGGATCTGGTGTGTGTTGTCAGGAATTTGACGTACAGACTTGCCCTTTGGGACTAAGCCTTACTCGTTATTCGCCTAGGAGCGATGGTCCTTGGGTTGGCGTGCAGGAAAGTTGGTGTGGTGCTATGTAGTGAACCCTCTGGGGCACTGCCCAGATCCCCTTTGGGCCTGAGGCCCTTGTTCCCTGGCTGCTGAGAGCGTGCTGGGCGCGTCAGCCATCCGCAGCTGAGGCTCTCTGTGGGAATTGCTCCCAGCCTAAGGAAGCTGCCTCGCCTGAGGGCAACCCAGTTCTAATGACTGATGAGGAAGAATAGGCCCAACCTCCTTGCGTCAACTGGGACAACGTGGAAGGGCCACCTTAGCTCCAGGGCTCTCTGTGGGAGCAGCTCAGGTCCCTGCAGGAGCCGCATCATAGTTCAACTTCTCCTGTTGCCCAGTCCTGTTTCCTCCACTCCCCTCACAGGTGACGATCCCGAGAGCCCTCCCTAAGAAACCTTCTTCAAGGCAATCTCCACCCCAAGTCTGTTTTCCAGGTAAGCTGACCTTCAGCACCGGCCTTCTTCAAACCCATCGACCTGCCTCATGACCACATAGCCAGGCTGCCTGACTACACAGCTGCTCCTTCCTATGGAATATTTCTGATCCATAACAAATTTTAAAATTCAGCTTCTTTTTTTAAACAATGTGGCAATAGAACCTGACAGAAATGACGTATTTCTCAACCTTCTGTGCCACAATGTCCTCATTCAGGAAAAATTGATCTCTGATGATTTTGTTGACTTTAAAACTTTTAAACATAACAAAATTAGGCAGAATAATATAAAATAAGGCCCCCGCGGATTCCCTCAGCCATCTCCAATAATTAGACACGGCCAATCTTGCTGCGTCGATAACTCAAATACTTCCTCTTTTCCATATTATGTGAAGCATATTGCAGACATCAAATTATTTCATCTGTTAAGTTTTTCAGTATGTATCTTTAAAAGAGAGTGGATCTTTAAAAAACATAACCACCAAAGCATTATGTAAAATATTACAAATTAGTAACACTAATTCCTTAGTATCATCAAATGTCCTTTCAGTGTTCAGATTTAGTTGTTTTGCTTCATTTGTACAGTTAGTATATTTGAATCAAGATCCAGATAAGGTCTGCATATTATGATGGGTTGATCTGTCTCTGAAGGTTCCCCTCTACCTATTTTATTTTCTTCCTTTCCGTGTCTTTCTTGAAGAAAGCTGTAGAGTTCCCCACAGTCTGTAAACCTGTATTGTTTAAC
The DNA here is from genome assembly GCF_937001465.1 of Orcinus orca. Classification (NCBI taxonomy): domain Eukaryota; kingdom Metazoa; phylum Chordata; class Mammalia; order Artiodactyla; family Delphinidae; genus Orcinus; species Orcinus orca. The sequence continues at coordinate 20,679,819 of NC_064563.1, read as the reverse complement.
GTGCTCACCTGCAATTCCTGCAAATTGGTAGTTGGATCTGGGGGCTCCATCACATGTGGGATCTTTTTTTTTTTCCTTTTTTGGCAAGACAGCCTTTTAGGTGGGATTATATTCTCTCATTAGGAGCCAGCTAAGGTCTGGTTGTTTCCCATTTAGTGATGCTCACTGCTGTTAATGATCAATGCCCAGATAAATACTCATTAGGAGTTATAAAATGGTATATTCTATTGTTACATCTTCATTTATTAGCTGGCCTACTTTGAAAGTAGAGAATTTTCCCCTTGTCCATTATTTGGTGACTCAGTGACAGAGTTTCAATAAGAAATTTAGCATACCAGCGTTCAAAGTAAGTGGGTTCCTCATCATACTCAGAGTATGACCAATTAATTTAATTTTGTCTAATATCATGATGAACTCCTGGAGGTCATGATGTACTTCAGGCCATTGTGTTATTATCTTTACCGTTACTCAAGATGTTCACTCTCTGGTCAGTGGGAACCTCTTCTAGTGGAATCCTGGGTCTTTTGCTATATGGCCCTAGTCATCTTTGGTAACTTCCCTGCTATTTGGTATAACAAGATATACCAGGCTCATCTTGTACATTTCCTGCCTTAGACCTGGAATCAGTTATTTCTCCAAGAAGTTCTGGTTCTTTGTAGTGGGAAAGGTATTTCAAAACCACAATATGGGCTCAGGAAAACATTCACAGTCTTTTTTTTTTTAATTCCTATATTGGAGGAAGTTGGATGAAGGGATTCTTTTTATACTCCTCTGTATTATTTGAATTTTCATCATGTGTATTCATTCTTTTAATTTATTTATGGCATGCAATAATACATAAATACATTTTTTACAAAAAGTAAAAATTCTTTCACACCCTTCTGGTACCACTTTCCTGCCAGAGATAACTTCAATTATCAATATGTTGTGAATTCTTCCAGGTTTTGTCTTAGACAGCACTGTTACTTAAATAAGACTTCTGTCCTAAGGATTCCAGATTCTATTTTACTCTATTCAGATGATTCAAAGGGTTATCTAAGGTAAAAATGCAATGGATAGCAATTTAAATCTTTATTGGGACCAATAACTAGGGCTTCTGTGTTGCCAACTCCAGGGGGTGCTGTTTACATCACAGACTCCGTGACTGATTCCTCCTGGAATTTGCAGCACACAATACACCTACCAACAAACCAATAGGAGGATAAGCGAAGGACAGAACATAGAGAAAACGGCTCTTGAATATATGAAAAAATGCTCAAGTTGGCTTTTAATAAGAAATATGCAAAATAAAACTACAACAAAGTACCATTTTTCACCTCTCAGATTGGCAAAGATTAAAATGCTTACTAGCCCATGACCATTCAATGCTGGTGGAATGACGGTATTTCTGGCTGTTTGACAATATGCATTCATTTACAAATTTATTAACACTTGCTAATTCAAAACACTTCTAGGTATTTACAAATATATACAAATATCCTTGACTGTTTAGGAAATGGTGTATGTGCAAGGCAGAACTTCTTAACAAGAGCTCCACAGAAAAATTTAGGGAATTTATCAACTTGAATGGTAAAAAAATTGTTTTTGTTTTCACTAAACTCTGACTGAAATTTATCATTTCCTTTAATTATGAAACTAGGCAGGAAACCATAATAGTATCAGTCTGTGCCTCTGTTACCAATAAAAGTCATATTTTCTGTCATATTACAGTTGTAGATATTTTGAAATATCATTTATGCTCATCTGTACTTTGAAATTAGTGTAGTTATTAGACCCATTGCTAGATCTCATTATCTAATTCATTAATAAACACATATATTTCTAAATAAAAAATATTTTCATAATTACATTTCAGTATAATTGGTTTACTTTTGATACTAAAGATTTTATTTTATATACTTGAAAACATCATGGTGAGAAGAACATTTATAGGCTTCACCAGACTGTCAAAGGGGTGCCTGGGCACAAAAATAAGTTAGGAATAAGATAATTCATAGCATCATGTATATCATGGCAAATGATTGGAAGTAGCCCCAAAAGTACATTGCTACCATGAAATACTCTGCAGCTGCAAAAAAAAAAAAAGAGGAATCTCTTTATCTAATAAAATGAAACAATATCCCAGATATTGTAAAGACAATAAAACTGTGCAGAAGGCCTCGTGTAATATGCAACTACTCATATAAAAAATGAGGTGGGGGAGAATATGTAATACAAACGTCTATCTGCTTGTAATGTGCATGAAATACCTCTGGAAGATAGACAAACAACTGGTAGTACTGGTGGCCTCCAAGGATAAGAACTGGGTGGCTGGGACCTGGATTGTTAGGGAGGCTTCTTCCTGATACACCTCAGAGTACATTTAAAAATTTGAAACTGTGAATGTACAATCTATTCAAAGAATTAAAATAAATAAAATGTAACATTTAAAAACTCCTTACCAGAGTCTGTCGAAGGGATTGATACACAGCAGCACATCTTAAAGTCCAGTCCCCGCCTGGTCTGTGAACCTCAGCCTGTCCTGCAGTGAGCCCAGAAGGTTCTGTCATTTCAACCCCCTACTCAGCCCAAACCCCCAATAAATTTTTTCTAAGACTTCCTTGGTTCTCGCCTTTCCTTCCACCTTTAGTCTTTTATCTTCCAGAAGTAAAATTTAACCTATTCCATTGCAAAGAGACAAAACATTCCCATCTTGTCTCACAAACCTAGCTGGCATCAGTGGAATTATTCTTAGTGGACAGTGAAGGGAAGTATGTGAATATTCACAAGTTAATCATTTTTTGTCTCCAATATTGTTTGTTCACCTTTTCATAATATATTTATTTTAAGGTGAAGTGTTGCTCATAGAATAGCGCAGAGTTTTAGTTGTGTTATTTACAAGGAGGGTCTAGTTGCTACTATTTGTAAGAGAACATAAATATTATGGTATTAGATCACTAAAATATTTCTTCTTTCCAAAACTTCTCTCATGAATTTCCTACTGTTTCCAAAAAGGAAGCCAAGTTTCAGCGTAATACACTGATGACCACATTTGTCCATAGGTCTTTGGCAATACAGGGTACATTTATACTACCAAAGTAAAATATTTTGAAGGAAACATTAATGCTGGGTTTTGAAGAGCAATGCTAGCATGAATAATGATTGCCAAAATTATGCAAGTGACAAAAGAATTGTGTTTATAAATATTTGTTTGGCACTTTATGGTAACAAATGTTAATTCTTCTTGAGATTTGGGTCAGCAGAGAGAAGACTTTTATTTTTTGGAAAATATATTGCTTAGAAGTAGACTTGAGGTGCTTTGTATGATGAACAAAACTATAGCAGGGTTTTGCCACAAAAACTTGAACGAATCATTTTAAATTAAAACATAACCTTATTGTTTTTATGGTGGACTCTGGGAAAATATTTGAGGTCTCAACAGAAACTTCCAGCTTGTTTTCGAGTCAGAAATGTGTTTTCTTTGGAGTCATGAACAGGATGAAGAAAACTGGGACAGCTGCCCAGACCCCATGCTTTGAGCCCTTCCATGCTGCAAAGTGAAATAGTGACTGGAACTGTGGGGACATTCAGGGCTGCCAATGGAAGCGGGGTGGGGACATGCTTTGGGAGGAGGGAGATAAAGTTACTTCTGCAAACCTGTGTAACGAGGTGAGTTGTTAAGAAAGGAATAACTGGTATTTCCAGTTCCTTTTCCCACCCATGACACACAGTACAAAGATTTCCCTGGATTGTGTTCCCCAGAGGAGCACATGGAAATTGGGGCTTTGAAGTTGAAGCCACAGAAGCTAACTAATTGAGGTGGAAGGTTAGTTTTCTTCAGGCTGGGAGTGAACATGTGCATAGGAACCAGGCAGATCTTTGGAGGAACCTGGGACTGGGGCTCCCTTGCATGTAAGTGCCTAACAGGAATCATTTCAGGATGCCTATTAGAGACGCAACACTTACCTCCAAGCTCATAGGAGACCCTGAGGCCCTGGGGGGCTCTGTGGACCTGTGTGTGGTAGAGGAGTAGACCACCATGAGGGACATCTCTGGTCTGCCTGGAACATACTGCCTGACCAGTGCTTTGGAAAACTGCTGAGCCACAGCGGATGGAGTAGCTGATAAGGACTCTGCAGGCTATGCCAACCCAGATACCAGGAAATTCTTGAATGAACCCCTGGAGGCTAAGAGAGAATCCCCCAAGCATGACTGAGGTTGAATTTTCTGCCAGTCCTGTAGGTGAAAGTACAGAACCAATTTCTCTGATTTAGAGAAATGTAGCATTTAGACACAAGTAAGTGGCAGAGTAACTTTCATACTTGTCACATTGAAAATATTTATATACAGCCAGGCATAAAGCTCACCTCCCCTGTATTACTTCACACACACACACACACACACACACACACACACACACACACACGCACATGCACGCACACATTTCTGTCAACATCTTGGAACTGAGACTGCTTGGAATCAATTTGCTTCCCCTCCTGTCCTTACACATGCTTCAGTCTTCACGTTGCCTGTCACATTAGTCTTTCATTTGCTGGCTTCATTCACTTATTCATTTAATTCTACAGAAAATCTTGAGGGCCTAATATTGGCTTACAACTCAAAGGCATAGTTCTAGTCATGAGATGTTCACAGTCTAGAGCATGATGTTGAGTAGAGAGTGAGAGGTTCTGGGTGGACGGGCAACGAGAAGAGTTCATGACCCTAGAAGGAGGACAGGGGACTTCCCTGGTGTCCAGTGGCTAAGGTCCAGTGGCTAAGGTGGTCCCAATGCAGGCAGCCCGGGTTTGATTCCTGGTTGGAGAACTAGATCCCACATGCCACAACTAAGAGTTCGCATGCCGCAATTACAGATCCTGCATGCTGCAACTAAGACCCAGCGCAGCCAAATAAATAAATAAATATTAAAAAAAGAAGAAGAAGGAGCAGGACAGAAGACTTTAGCAGTACCGAGGGACAGTTAATCCCATCTGGAATGAGAGGAGGGGTCATGCTAAATTTTTGCAAGAAAATGAGGCCTTAGCAGATCTTGAGGTTGTAGGGAGTAAATGGGAAAAGGGAGAACATTGCAGGGAGATGGATCAGGCAGGGCACATGCATGGGGACATGAAGAATATCATCTGCTCAATGAACCACAGAGTTTGACACTAAGAATACAAGCTGTAAGAGGAACAACCACATATTCTTTCTACCTATTGCTGTTTCTGAACATTATGCTCTATATACTTCCCTTGGCAGTCATCGTACTAACTTCTCAAAGATTCTGCCCAGTGTGGATACATATAAGAAGAAATAGCAAGCTAAGCAAAAGGATTTCTATCAGCAAAGTAGAAGCCTGTACTATTGGGAGAGTTTTATTAGACCTATCACATGGAAATTCTGAATTCCTCTTGATGTATATAGATAATCAAAATATATTAGTCAAATACTTAGAGCCTTTGATTTCTATTTGTAGATTAAAAATTGTAATATAATGGTATTCTGAGAAAAGCACATATTAGCAGATGTTACTGCAACAAATATCTTCGCTTATGTGAACAGATTTAACATATAATTTAGTGCTTGTCAACTGAAATTAAAATTATTAAATTATTTCCTGTATAATTTGATTACCTATGGTCGAGAGGACACAGAAAGCTGAGTAAAGGGCATGGTTTTCCACATAAAGACAAATGCTGTTTTCAGACTCAATGCAGAATGTCCTCTTCAAGGTAAGGTCTTGTCCTTGGCTAATTCCTCTACACAAATATTCCTTCCCTTTCCACTTTACTCTCCAGCTTAAGCCATCTCTTCTTTTGGGAAGTGTCCCATTAACCAAACTCAGCGATTTTAGCAGCTTGGTCATTTTTCCAAGAAGAAAAAGGGGAATCATTTTCAATGAAAGTTTATTGCCCTTGAGCTGTTTGTCAGTTCAATGGACCAAGTAAAAAGATGGAAGAGTTGATGAGATTAAGGCATTATTGCCTCAACCTTGCTTTTTCCTTAAACAAAAATAAAGTATTGAAACTTTTGTTCCTTAGGAATAATTTAAGATTTTCAGTGAGTTTTCCTTTAGAGTAAGTTTTTAAAACTTTATTTGAACCATAGACCCTGTAACAGCATACGGATGTTTGTACCCCTTCTAAGAGTAACGTTTTTAAATGCATAAAATAAAATACATATGATTACAATTAAAATAAATAATTATACAAAAATACAATGATGAAAATTGGTTTTAAAACTTCATGATAACATGTGTGTCTTTATTAACACATTAAATAATAAGATCCAGCTCCAAATCTAGTAGCTACAATATTTTGAGGTAGTGATGAACGTAACGGGTATTTTCAAGATATCTACAACAATTGTAATGTAATGGGAATTATTTCTCTTGGTGACAGACTTACAGGAACAGTTAATAATTACTATGGTTTGGAATCTATATTCATAACTGAAGGAAGTGTTAGAGGTTCAGGAAAAAAATTTTTTCTTAACATCTTTAGTGGAGTATAATTTCTTTACAATGTTGTGTTAGTTTCTGCTGTATAACAAAGTGAATCAGCTATATACGTACACATATATCCCCATATCCCCTCCCTCTTGCATCTCCCTCCCACCCACCCTATCCCACCCCTCTAGGTGGTCACAAAGCACCAAGCTGATCTCCCTGTGCTATGCTGCTTCTTCCCACTAGCTAACTGTTTTACATTTGGTAGTGTATATACGTCGATGCTACTCTCTCACTTCTCCCTCCCTGTACCCTCAAGTCCATTCTTTACATCTCTGTCTTTATTCCTGTGCTGCCCTTAGCTTCTTCAGAAACTTTTTTTTTGTAAGATTCCATATATATGTGTTAGCATATGATATTTGTTTTTCTCTTTCTGACTTACTTCACTCTGTATGACAGATTCTAGGTCCATCCACCTCACTACAAATAATTCAATTTCACATTTTTTATGGCTGAGTAATATTCTATTGTATATATGTGCCTCATCTTCTTTATCCATTCATCTGTGGATGGACACTTAGGTTGCTTCCATGTCCTGGCTATTGTAAATAGTGCTGCAATGAACATTGTGGTACATGACTCTTTTTGAATTATGGTTTTCTCAGGGTATATGCCCAGCAGTGGGATTGTTGGGTCATATGTTAGTTCTATTTTGGGTTTTTTTGGAACCTCCATAATGTTCTCCATAGTGGCTGAATCAATTTACATTCCGACCAACAGTGCAAGATGGTTCCCTTTTCTCCACACCCTCTCTAGTGTTTATTGTTTGTGGATTTTTTTCTTTCTTTTTTTTTTTTTTTTTTTTTTGGTACACGGGCCTCTCACTGTTGTGGCCTCTCCCATTGCGGAGCACAGGCTCCAGACGCGCAGGCTCAGCAGCCATGGCTTACGGGCCCAGCAGCTCCGCGGCATGTGGGATCTTCCCGGACCGCAGCACAAACCCATGTCCCCTGCATCGGCAGGTGGACTCTCAACCACTGCGCTACCAGGGAAGCCCTGTTTGTAGGTTTTTTGATGATGGCCTTTCTGACTTGTGTGAGGTGATACCTCATCGTAGTTTTGATTTGCATTTCTCTAATGATTAATGATGTTGAGCATTCTTTCATGTGTTTGTAGGCAATCTGTATATCTTTTTTGGAGAAATGTCTATTTAGCTCTTCTGCCCATTTTTGGACTGAGTTGTTTGTTGTTTTGATATTGAGCTGCATGAGCTGCTTGTATATTTTGGAAATTAATCAATTGTAGGTTGCTTCATTTGCAAATATTTTCTCCCATTCTGAGGGTTGTCATTTCATCTTGTTTATGGTTTCCTTTGCTGTGCAAAAGATTTTAAGTTTCATTAGGTCTCATTTGTTTATTTTTGTTTTTATTTCCATTTCTCTAGGAGTGGGTCAAAAAGGATCTTTCTGTGATTTATGTCATAGAGTGTTCTGCCTATGTTTTCCTCTAAGAGTTTTAGAGTGTCTGACCTTACACTTAGGTCTTGAATCCATTTTGAGTTTATTTTTGTGTATGGTGTTAGGGAGTGTTCTAATTTCATTCTTTTACATGTAGCTGTACAGTTTTCCCAGCACCACTTATTGAAGAGGCTGTCTTTTCTCCATTGTATAATCTTGCCTCCTTTATCAAAAATAAAGTGACCATATGTGCATGGGTTTATCTCTGGGCTTTCTATACTGTTCCACTGATATATATTGCTGTTTTTGTGCCAGTACCAAACTGTCTGGATTACTGTAGCTTTGTGGTATAGTCTGAAGACTGGGAGCCTGATTCCTCCAACTCCATTTTTCTTTCTCAAGATTGCTTTGGCTATTCGGGGTCTTTTGTGTTTCCATAAAAATTGTGAAATTTTTTGTTCTGGTTCTGTGAAAAATGCCATTGGTAGTTTGATAGGGCATGAGTTGAATCTGTAGATTGCTTTGGGTAGAATAATCATTTTCACAATGTTGATTCTTCCAATCTAAGAACATGGTATATCTCTCCATCTGTTTGTATCATCTTTAATTTCTTTCATTAGTGTCTTATAGTTTTCTGCATATAGGTCTTTTGTCTCTTTAGGTAGGTTTATTCCTAGGTATTTTATTCTTTTTGTTGCAAAGGTAAATGGAGTGTTTCCTTAATTTCTCTTTCAGATTTTTCATCTTTAGTGTATAGGAATGCAAGAGATTTCTGTGCATTAATTTTGTATCCTGCTACTCTACCAAATTCATTGATTAGCTCTAGTAGTTTTCTGGTAGCATCTTTAGGATTCTCTATGCATAATATCATGTCATCTGCAAACAGTGACAGTTTTATTTCTTCTTTTCCAATTTGTATTCCTTTTATTTCTTTTTCTTCTCTGATTGCTGTGGCTAACATTTCCAAAACTATGTTGAATAATAGTGGTGAGGGTGGGCAACCTTGTCTTCTTCCTGATCTTAGTGGAAATGGTTTCAGTTTTTCACCATTGAGAATGATGTTTGCTGTGGGTTTGTCATATATGGCCTTTATTATGTTGAGGTAAGTTCCCTCTATGCCTACTTTCTAGAGAGTTTTTATCATAAATGGGTGTTGAATTTTGTCAAAAGTTTTTCTGCATCTATTGAGATGGTCATATGGTTTTTCTCCTTAAATTTGTTAATATGGTGTATCACATTGATTGATTTGCGTATATTGAATAATCCTTGCATTCCTGGAATAAATCCCACTTGATCATGGTGTATGGTCCTTTTAATATGCTGTTGGATTCTGATTGCTAGTATTTTGTTGGGGATTTTTGCATCTATGTTCATCAATGATATTGGCCTGTAGTTTTCTTTCTTTGTGACATCTTTGTCTGGTTTTGGTATCAGGGTGATGGTGGCCTCATAGAATGAGTTTGGGAGTGTTCCTCCCTCTGCTATATTTTGGGAGAGTTTGAGAAGGATAGGTGTTAGCTCTTCTCTAAATGTTTGATAGAATTTGCCTGTGAAGCCATCTGGTCCTGGGCTTTTGTGTGTTGGAATATTTTTAATTATGGTTTCAATTTCAGTGCTTGTGATTGATTTGTTTATATTTTCTATTTCTTCCTGGTTCAGTTTCGGAAGGTTGTGCTTTTCTAAGAATTTGTCCATTTCTTCCAGGTTGTCCATTTTATTGGCATATAGTTGCTTGTAGTAATCTCTCATGATGCTTTGTATTTCTGCAGTGTCAGTTGTTACTTCTCCTTTTTCATTTCTAATTCTATTGATTTGAGTCTTCTCCCTTTTTTTCTTGATGAGTCTGGCTAATGGTTTATCAATTTTGTTTATCTTATCAAAGAACCACCTTTTAGTTTTATTGATCTTTGCTATCATTTTCTTCATTTCTTTTTCATTTATTTCTGCTCTGATCATTATGATTTCTTTCTTTCTGCTAACTTTGGGGTTTTTTTATTCTCCTTTCTCTAATTGCTTTAGGTGTAAGGTTAGGTTGTTGACTTGAGATGTTTGTTGTTTCTTGAGGTAGGTTTGGATTGCTATAAACTTCCCTCTTAGAACTGCTTTTGCTGCCTCCCATAGGTTTTGGTCGTCGTGTTTTCATTTTCATCTGTTTCTAGGTATTTTTTGATTTCCTCTTTGATTTCTTCAGTGATCTCTTGGTTATTTAGTAGCGTATTGTTTAACCTACATGTGTTTGTGTTTTTTACAGTTTTTTTCCTGTAATTGATATCTAGCCTCATAGCACTGTGGTTGGAAAAGGTACTTGACACCATTTCACTTTTCTTAAATTTACCAAGGCTTGATTTGTGACCCAAGATATGATCTATCCTGGAGAATATCCCATGAGCACTTGAGAAGAAAGTGTATTCTGTTGTTTTTGGATGGAATGTCCTATAAATATCAATTAAGTCTATCTTTTTTAATATGTCATTTAAAGCTTGTGTTTTCTTATTTATTTTCATTTTCGATGATCTGTCCATTGGTGAAAGTGGGGTGTTAAATTCCCCTACTATGAATGTGTTACTGTCGATTTCCCCTTTTATGGCTGTTAGCATTTGCCTTATGTACTGAGGTGCTCCTATCGTTGGGTACATAAATATTTACAATTGTTATATCTTCCTCTTGGAGTGATCCTTTGACCATTATGTAGTGTCCTTCTTTGTCTCTTGTAATAGTGTTTATTTTAAAGTCTATTTTGTCTGATATGAGAATTGCTACTCCAGCTTTCTTTTGATTTCCATTTGCATGGAATATCTTTTTCCATTCCCTCACTTTCAGTCTGTATGTGTCCCTAAGTCTGAAGTGGGTCTCTTATATACAGTGTATACATGGGACTTGTTTTTGTATCCATTCAGCCAGCCTGTGTCTTTTGGTTGCAGCATTTAATCCATTCACGTTTAAGGTAATTATCGATATGTATGTTCCTATTACCATTTTCTTAATTGTTTGGGGTTTGTTATTGTAGGTCTTTTCCTTCTCTTGTGTCTCCTGCCTAGAGAAGTTCCTTTAGCATTTGTTGTAAAGCTGGTTTGGTGGTGCTGAATTCTCTTAGCTTTTGATTGTAAAGGTTTTAATTTCTCCATCGAATCTGAATGAGATCCTTCCTGGGTAGAGTAATCTTGGTTGTAGGTTTTTCCCTTTCATCACTTTAAATATGTCCTGCCACTCTCTTCTGGCTTGCAGAGTTTCTGCTGAAAGATCAGCTGTTAACCTTATGGGGATTCCCTTGTGTGTTATTTGTTGTTTTTCCCTTGTGCTTTTAATATTTTTTCTTTGTATTTAATTTTTGATAGTTTGCTAATATGTGTCTTGGCATGTTTTTCCTTGGATTTATCCTGTATGGGACTCTCTGCACTTCCCAGACTTGATTGAGTATTTCCTTTCCCATGTTAGGGAAGTTTTCAACTATAATCACTTCAAATATTTTCTCAGTCCCTTTCTTTATCTCTTCTTCTTCTGGGACCCCTATAATTCGAATGTTGGTGCATTTAATGTTGTCCCAGAGGTCCCTGAGACTGTCCTCAAGTTTTTTCATTCTTTTTTCTTTATTCTGCTCTGCAGTAGTTATTTCCACTATTTTATCTTCCAGGTCACTTATTCGTTCTTCTGCCATGGTTGTATTCTGCTATTTATTCCTTCTAGAGAATTTTTAATTTCATTTATTGTATTGTTCGTCATTGTGTGTTTGCTCTTTAGTTCTTCTAGGTCCTTGTTAACGTTTCTTGTATTTTCTCCATTCTAGTTCCAAGATTTTTTATCATCTTTACTATCATTACTCTGAGTTCTTTTTCAGGTAGACTGCCTACTTCCTCTTCATTTTTTTGGTCTGGTGGGTTTTTACCTTGCTCCTTCATCTGCTGTACATTTCTCTGTCTTCTCATTTTGCTCAACTTACTGTGTTTGGAATCTCTTTTTCGCAGGCTGCAGGTTTGTAGTTCCTGTTGTTTTTGGTGTCTTCCCCCAGTGGTTAAGGTTGGTTCAGTAGCTTGTGTAGGCTTCCTGGTGGAGGGGACTGGTGCCTGCATTCGGGTGGATGAGGCTGGATCTTGTCTTTCTCGTGGGCAGGACCACATCCGGTGGTGTGTTCTTGGGTGCCTGTGAACTTATTATGATTTTAGGCAGCCTCTCTGCTAATGGGTGGGATTGTGTTCCTGTCTTCCTAGTTGTTTGGCATGGGGTGTCCAGAACTGGAGCTTGCTGGTCGTTGAGTGGAGCTGGGTCTTAGCGTTGAGACGGAGAGCTCTGGGCGAGCTCTTGTCGATTGATATTATGTGGGGCTGGGAGGTCTCTGGTGGTCCAATGTTCTGAACTCAGCTCTCCTGCCTCAGAGGCTCAGGCGTGACACCCGGCTGAAGCACCAAGACCCTGTCAGCCACACGGCTCAGAAGAAAAGGGAGAAAAAAAATAATGAAAAAATAAATAAATAAATAAAATAAAATAAATTTATTAAAATAAAAAAATAAAAACGTAATTAAAAAAGAAAAGAAGAGAGCAACAAAACCAATAAACAAATCCACCAATGATGACAAGTGCTAAAAACTATACTAAGATAAACATAAAAATCAGAAACAGTTCAGTTGCATACAGCAACCCGCAAGTCTGCTGCTGCTCCCAAAGTCCACCACATCAATTTTGGGATGATTCATTGTCTATTCAGGTATTCCACAGGTGCAGGGTACATCAAGTTGATCGTGGAGATTTAATCTGCTGCTCCTGAGGCTGCTGGGAGAGATTTCCCTTTCTCTTCTTTGTTCGCACAGCTCCTGGGGTTCAGCTTCGGATTTGGCCCCACCTCTGTGTGTAGGTCACCTGAGGGCATCTGTTCTTCGCTCAGACAGGAGGGGATTAAAGGAGCTGCTGATCCGGGGCCTCTGGCTCACTCAGGCCGCGGGGGAGGAAGGGGTACAGAATGTGGGGTGAGCCTGTGGCGGTAGAGGCCGGCATGACGTTGCAACAGCCTGAGGTGCGCCGTGCGTTCTCCCAGGGAAGTTGTCCCTGGATCACGGGACCCTGGCAGTGGTGGGCTGCACAGACACCCAGTGGGGAGGTGTGGATAGTGACCTGTGCTTGCACACAGCTGTCTTGGTGGCTGCAGTAGCAGCCTTAGCATTTCATGCCCGTCTCTGGTGTCCGCACTGGTAGCCGCGGCTCATGCCCGTCTCTAAAGGTCGTTTAGGTGGTGCTCTGAATCCCCTCTCCTCATGCACCTCCAAACAATGGTCTCTTGCCTCTTAGGCAGTTCCAGACTTTTTCTCGGACTCCCTCCCGGCTAGCCATGGCGCACTAGCCCCCTTCAGGCTGTGTTCACACAGCCAACCCCAGTCCTCTCCTTGGGATCTGACCTCCGAAGCCCAAGCCTCAGCTCCCAGCCCCGCCTGCCACGGCGGGTGAGCAGACAAGCCTCCTGGGCTGGTGAGTGCTGGTCGGCACCGATCCTCTGTGCGGGAATCTGCCCACTTTTCCCTCCGCACCCCTGTTGCTGCGCTCTCCTCTGTGGCTCAGAAGCTTCCCCCCTCCACCCCCCGCAGTCTCCGCCCACAAAGGGGCTTCCTAGTGTGTGGAAACCTTTCCTCCTTCACAGCTCCCTCCTATTGGTGCAGGTCCCGTCCCTATTCTTTTGTCTCTGTTTTTCCTTTTCTCTTTTGCCCTATCCAGGTACGTGGGGAGTTTCTTGCCTTTTGGGAAGTCTAAGGTATTCTGCCAGTGTTCAGTAGGTGTTCTGTAGGAGTTGTCCCACATGTAGATGTATTTCTGATGTATTTGTGGGGAGGAAGTTGTTCTCCACATCTTACTCCTCCACCATCTTGAAGGTCCTCCTCAGGAAAAATTTTTAAAGGAATGTTTTCTTCATCCAATCCTATGGACTACTGAATTCTGTCCCTGCACCCAGACAAAGGACCCTTGTTTTACAGGGGTCTGGGATCAATACATTGACTCCATTTCTACTGTTAATGTGGAGAGCACCTTAATGAGACCCAGCCCCCCCATGAGAAGGCAAGAGGTATATTCATTCCCTCAGGAGATGGGATAAGGAAGAGGAAGGTCTACTCTTGCATTGTTCTTTTAAAGCCTGTATGCCTAAACTCTGTGTTCAACCTGTTAAACACTGTAAACTCATTCCATACACCTTCCCTAATCCTTTACAATTTTAAAATTTATTAAAAAAAAAAAAAAAAAAGCTTTAGCCCAGAGACAGCACAGTAGAGTAAAACAAACATGAGCCTGCCAGAGAACACTTGTGCCCCAGCTTCAGCTCCTGCACCACCTTGGTAAGTCCCCTGACTTTGATCCTTGGCCCAGTCACCATAAATCAGGCACAATAATAGCTACCTAGCAGCATTACGGTGAAGTTTAAAGGTGGCAACATCTATGAAATTTGTAAGCTCTGAAGAGCTGTGCAAACACTACAGAAGTTCACTGTATATTTACAGAGGACTGGGTCTCCTCTATATGTCTTTTTCCCACTGTGTGTACAGACCATGGCCCCAGAGAAAGTTAAAGTCAATAACAGCACATTAAGGAAGAAGTGTCCCTGGCTAGGGACTGGTACAGAGTGTCAGAAAGGTAGAGAGTTTCCTCTGCACCTGGTGCGTCTCAGAGCTTCTTTCCCTGCTGCTTTCTGGCTGGATAAAACCATCCTGCTCCGCCAGCTCCCACAAGAAGAACACATAAAGTTTCCCAAGTTTGCTTTAACACCGAAGTATTCATCCATCCACCCACAAATAGTTATGAAAGATATTAGAAATGGCTTTGCAGGTGCCAACCAATTGGAACTGTAGAGCCACCAGGGAATACAATGGCTCTTCTGTTTTGAAATAAATATTTAAATGTGCAAATATTTGTGGGCATTTTGTTAAGCCCCTGTACACATGGCTAACTCTTCAGCCTATACTCTGCCAAATGCCACTAATACAGAGACCATATTCCATTTTATGTGAGCAGTTATTCTTTTAAGATTTGTACATATATTTTAGAGAAACACACTGAAGTATTTTTGGATGAAATGATATGAAGTATAGATGAGTGAGATTGACCATGTGTTAATATTTGTTGACGTTGCATGATGGGCGTGTAGGGTGTAATTATACTATTTTTTCTGCCATTGTATATGTTTGTATTTTTCCATTATAAAGATATTTAGAAGCTTTACCTGTACATAAGGAAAAACAAGGTATTCCACATTCATGTTAAATAAGTGAAAATAAAGTGAATGAGTGAAAATTTAGACTCTATCAGGTTCATCTGGAGAGATGGTTGCTATGCACCCTAGCTTGTCCTAAAATTTGTTTTAGGAATATTGGCACTATTATTTTACAGATAATAACAATGAACATTACTTTAGGCAGGAAAACACATAAAACATGATTTTTTTGCTCTGTCTGCACCTTTTTCAGCTAGACTGATCTGATTGCCAATGACGATATCCACCAGTTGTATCTGTTCAAATATGTGCTGGTCTTTTACAGTAAAACTTAGAATAGCTATTTTTTCTGAAAACACATTGAGCGATCAACAAAGTGATCAATTTGAGGGACCTGTGACCGAAATATATAGTATATATTTAAAGTAGAATTAAAATTCATAATGGAGATACTGTTATTTACTGAGTATTTTAGGTAATTGTCATATCTTTAGTACATGAAACACATATGGCAGCCTCAGTACTATAAAGATATCTTTCAACAGCAAGTTACAAGTGAACCACAATTTGAGATAATATATCTTTATGTAAATAATTCACCACTTTACCTTATAGCCAAGCCATAGATGCATTATTAAAAGGATTATCTCCTAAGAACATGAAACTGGTGATTACAATTTATTAAGGCAACACGTAAAATGGCATTAACCCATTTTACAGATGATCCTAGAGATGAAATTTGAAGAAGTTTAAAAAATACTCTTCTGCAGGTTGTTTCATCTCTATTTTCCTCAGTATCATTAAATTTTTATATTAGGACAAATACAGCACATTTAGGAGTGTTTGCTAAAATCCCAATGAAATGTATTAGTTTCTGCATGTTATTTAGGTTATAAAAAAGGAATATTGATCCCTTCTGTCACTTTTATGAATACCTCTATGAATATATATTGATATTTATGAATTCCATATTTCCATGAAAATCTAAAATATGAATAGTAACTCTTTTCTCCCATTCCATGTCAAAACATACAACTTTTGATTATAGCAATAGTGACTTGCTACCACAAAGACCAGCTCCCTATGTAATCGGTTCCTCTTCTCCAAGAATCAAGAAAAATCTTTCTGGGACTTCCCTGGTGGTCCAGTGGTTAAGACTTCTCCTTCCAATGCAGGGGTGAGGGTCTGATCTCTGGTCGGGAGCCAAAAAGCCAAAACTTAAAACAGAAGCAATATCGTAACAAATTCACTAAAGACTTTAAAAATGGTCCACATCAAAAAAAAAAAAAAAAAAAAGTATTTCTGCACCACCCAGGAAGCTGATTCAAGACAGAAATCAACAAGCTGTTAGATAGCATTCTATATCCCATTCAGGGTCTTACTGGGGCAAATTGGGTCAAGGGTAGTTGACCAAGTTTTAAATCCTTTAAGAACATCTAATGAATAAGAAAGAAATCATACCTTCTATATCTTTATCAAATGCTGATTTGATACTGTTTCGGTTTTGATTGCTTTGATCCAGCTTGTCATGTAAAAAGAGTCCAAAAAAACAAGTCGGTTTGGCCATGATCTAAAACTTTCAATCACGTGTGCATGGTATTCGCAACTGTATTTGCTTGATTACTTAGAGTGATATTTCGCTCAGTGCAAAAAAAAAAAAGTGAAGTAAAAACTCAAAAGGAATGCAGTAGATACAGTCCTTACTAATAATACCTCCATTTATGTAGAACTTTATGGTCTTCAAAGCCCTTCTAAATTCATAACCAAAATGTCCAGAAAAAGGCTGTGTGATTATTGTATTTATTAACTAGACTTGAGCTATTTCATTTGATGCACGAAACAGTGTTAGTACAGGCAGAGCAGGTATTGTTACCATTTTACAACTGGGAAAATTAAGACCCAGAGAGCTCAAATGACTTGCCCAGGATCACAGAAAATGTGGCAAGCCTAGAAGTAAACCTAGGTCTTGTGGATCTTAGCACTTTTTCCCTCCTGACATGCCATACTGTTTCTAAGATAGTTATGAATGATGATTGACCTTAAATTATTTGTCTATCTTTGGAAAACGTTTTTTCTCCCTGGATCCCCAGCTGCCTGGCACCAGCACTCTCCTCAGGCTCTTGGAATCATGATTAACAGGAGGAGAACAGGTGGCAGCTTGGCCATCTGCCACATGGAAAGACTAGGTCACTTCCTCGTCGTAAAGGGCTTCCAACCTCAGATTTGTCAGGCATTCTAAAATGGAGAGAAAAACAAATCCACCTCTGAAGCAGATGGAAAAATAAACACCTAAGTCGGTATTTTGTGTTCCAGATGAAAGCGTCATTCTAAAGGTAAATAATTGTTATTTCTAGAAAGAGAGAACAAAATTTCAGTTCGGTGTACCAAAACTATGGCCTCATCCATTAGGGTCACTGATGCAGAAGCAAGTAAAAACTATTGAAGGTCTGGAGTTCCTATATGACTAGGTAGTGCTTAAATAAATATTCGGTTCCCATCGTACAACTCAGTGTTTAGCCAAGTCCAAACATACTGCTGCCAACATTTTAAAGTCAACACTGATATCTAAAATAAACACAGGCTGACTATCACACACTGGTACTTTGATGAAAATGTATTGTGCAATAGCTCCCTACAAAGAGAAGCTCTTGGGCTCTTTCTCTGGTTAACTGTTGATTATTCGAAGAATGGTAAGCCCCCTAAAATATATTTTTTTAATTCATTCATTCAACAGAGTTTTGTTTGTTTGTCTTGTGTTGTCGTTGTTTTTGTTTGTTTTTTGAGCACTTACTCTCAGGAACTGTATGAGATTTTGCCCCACTTTCAAGTTCACAAGTTAGCTTGCCACAGTTTCATAGATGCTGACACAAGCGGTGAGATTCCTGGGTCAGAGACAAAGGACTTTATCACTTGGAGCTGTAGGAGTAGCCAGTGTCAGCATTTGAGGGAACTTTGAGCTTAGGGAGACCAGGTCTCTTATACTGAACAGTAGGCATGCAGGCTTATTGCTATTGAAGGAGACTCCCTCCCTCTTCTAAGGCAGTTTGCTACACCAACATCCTTGAAAAATATTGCATAGCAGAGGCATTCAATGCCTCTACATGGAAGATGTGTAGAAATGTGAGAGATCTATGGAGAATTGTCTCCTGACACCTCTTCTCCACCAGACACTGTGATAGATGCTAAAGATATGAAGATTAAAAGAAAGAACATGCTGGGGCTTCCCTGCTAGCGCAGTGGTTGAGGGTCCCCCTGCCGATGCAGGGGACACGGGTTCGTGCCCCGGTCTGGGAAAATCCCACATACCGCGGAGCGGCTGGGCCTGTGAACCATGGCCGCTGAGCCTGCACGTCCGGAGCCTGTGCTCCGCAAGAGAGGCCACAACAGTGAGAGGCCCGCGTACTGCAAAAAAAGAAAAAAAAAGAAAAAAGAAAGAACATGCTATCTTGTTCCTGATAAATCTAATAGTGCTAATAGATTCAACAATGACACTGAACTCTTAAATTCTGTCCACAGAAAATGTGGGAAGTACAGTTTGTTCAGTATTGCTCCCTAACTTGATTCTTATAATCAAGAAAATTGGTGGGGGGTTCCACAAAGCAGAAATCCTATCCTTTGGGTCCCAACATGTTTGCTACTGAAGTGTTAAAGTGATAAGTGCCGGCAAAATGGAGCTAACACACTGCAATCGCATGAAAGTGCAATATTTCAACATTTCCAAAGTATCCAGTTTGTGGCATAATGATCCCAATGCCATAAAGGTAAAGGTCATTGGCAGGGGAAGTAGATAACAGTGTTTAAAGAAAGAAGTGGAAACTGATAGAAAAATATTATGAGGGAAACCTCTCTTAATTGTACTGATAGGACTTTGCTATAAAAGAAATAAGTCAAGCCACACCAGAATTCACACCGAAATAGTTGGCTCTAGAAAATGAAACAGTGACAAAAGGCCTTTAAAACATATTTTAGAGGTGAATTTTTCTGTGGAGACTTGAGCATTATCACCAGAATGTATCAAAAAGACAAGTTTTTAAATTTCACTGAGAATATACAGTCTGAGCCTCTGAAAAAAATACAGACATTTTATCCAAATCATTTCAGCTTCAGCTGATTCTTCATAATGGCAGTTCTCATTAAGGCGATCCAGCTTCCTTTATTCTGACTTTGTTTTTACCAAACATCTTTCCATAGTACTCAACTTCCAAGGCAGACTTTCCCACAAGTGAGAGAAAATATTGACCTGAGAACATAAATATTCCAGACCCCTTAATAGCTCTATTTTTTTTCTACTTCACATTACTTAAGCAGCAACCTGGTTATCAATGAGGCTCTTGTAAATTTGGTTAGTACAAGGCAGTTCTGTAAGACTCCGATTTCCCCTAACATAAAAATAACTGAGTTTTTGAAAATTCAAACACACCGTCAAGCAGAAGTAACACAACATTGTAAAGCAATTATACTCCAATAAAAAAAGAAAAGAAATACTTATGTTCATCAGTGGGCTCATCCTGGGACCCCACAGATGAATACACATATCTGGAAGACTCTGAAGGATTAATCAACTAGCTTTCCTCCCTTGACATCTTCTCAATGTACTAATGATTTTATTTGTCCTTTTCCTTTGACTTTTCCATAAAATTTAAAATTAAGAACTTGCTGAAGATCTAGCTATAGTCTTTAGTACACAACACCATTTCCTACACTTGAGTATTCTTGGACAACCTACAATAACAACAATATCCAAATCATTTTATATGGTCATGTCTGTAATTCTTTGATCTCAGAAGTATTTCTTTGATCTCAGAAGTATTGATCTCAGAAGTATTGATCTCAGAAGTATTTCCTATATATATATATATATATTTCCTATATATATATATATATATATATACATATAATGTATGTGTTTTATATGTGTGTGTGTATATTTATAATGTTTTTGAGACATAGTAGAATAATATTGGATAACAAAGGCCTAAGTGCATGGAAACCTAATATATGTTCAGATTATTTAAATCCATTTAATTATGATGGTGGGATTATCCCCAAATTAGTTTATCATTCCAAAATATTTGAATCATTTAACACTTAAGAAATTGTAGAAAGTTGTTCAGTTTCCCAAGGTCTCTGGCACTTTTTTTAATGAATATTTCCTCCATTGTAATTTGCTGGTGGGGAAAGGGCTGCGAGGGAATCTTAGTATCTCCCTATTTAGATACGTCCAATGTTCTGGGGTTCTTAAGAAGAACAGATTATAAAAGTCATGAAATTTGAATTATCATAAATAAAAATAAGTAATATTTTTTACTTAAAATTTATTACTTAAAAATAAGTAATAAAATACTATTTCTAATATCTATTGACTAGGTCTGAAGAAGTTACTCTGCTCTGTGTAATGTGGGCGTGAGGTTGGATTCAGAGGGGAGTGTGTAAGAGGCTGGTGAGACATCTCCACAGAATCTGCCCAGCAAACTCCTACATTCACCCATGGCAAGATTTTCAGAGAAGTTCCTTGGATGTGTAAGGAGGAAGAAGGGAAAATATATTGGAGCCAAGTTTGCTTCTCTGTGCTTTGCTCTGGGTCCCCATTATTCAGCTGATACATCTCTTTTCCCAGTTTTCAAAACCCTGCGTGATGGGAGAAGGTAGATGGCGGGTCACCCAGAGGAACTGAAAAGGCACGAGCCAGTCAGCAGGAGAGTTGTGGGCATTTTATTTGGAGGGGGATTAAATGTATGCATGGTGGGAGGGGGTCTGTATCTGCCCCCTGCATGGAGTTTCCCAAAGTTGCACATCTTTTAAAACAAAAGTTGCACATCTTAAAAGGTTTAATGTCTTTAAGGAATTACTTCAATGGTACATTTGTGAAGGTCATGATGAAAAGATAAAACAGAAGGGAATGTGAAATCAGGAGCCTGAGACCCTGGGAAAGGGTGACGCCCTTACGTGATTTATGTGTTTGCCCCCCAGCAACTGGTATCAGGCCTTGCTTTTCAGTCAGCCTGGACCCCAGGTTTGCACCCTCTCAAGTTAGATGCCTGTTTTTACACCTAGCAAGAACTACAACAAGGGATTAAAAACAAAACACAAAAAACCCAAATATCTACCTAAATAAGAATATTTGCTGCCTTTCCCTATCTTGACTCAGTTACTTAGCTCAGTTTTCTTGCCTATAAAATGGAGTTTTGACACCAACCTCGCAGAGCATTATGAAAATTAAATAAGATAGTTTGTGTCTTAAGTTTGGGTTCCCAGAAGAGACCTGAAACGGGGATTTGGATTCAAGTAGCTCATTTGGAAGGTGAAGGGAGTATTCAAAGAGGAGGAGAGTAAAGTCAGGAAAGAAAACGGCCGGTGAAAGGTGCATTAGCAAGCCAGCTGTCGCTGCCCGTTATTGGGGCTTGCTATACCTCCAATAATTCTGTGAAAAAAGAAAAAAAGGAAAGGACAGTCAAACTGGCTGTATGACACTGTGAATCCTACAGAGATTCATGGCAGAGGAGTTCTCTTTTTTAAATTGGTTGTCACGTGGGATTCCAATGCTCAGGGGTTTGTCCCTTTACTTTATTTAGTTATAAACTATCTAAAACAAGTAGGGCAAAGAATATAAGCTAATATGTCAGTTCTGACTGAGTGATAGCACATCCTAGAGTTTTGTCTAGAAGGATTCTGAGGGTCCGTCCATGCTCAGAAACAAAACAAAACATAATGGATTGTTAACATGAAGAGGGAGAACAGTACCCAGGCTTTGTGTCTGCCACCCTTAACGCAGCTATCATCCACACACTGGTTATTCATTTACCCAGGCCCAAAACCTCATCATTGTAATAACTTCCTTTACTGTGAGGACTTGAAAACAATAACCTCGATATCTTTTAAAACATTACAGCTAGGGACTTCCCTCGTGGCTCAGTGGTTAGGAGTCTGCCTGCCAATGCAGGGGACACTGGTTTGAGCCCTGGTCTGGGAAGATCCCACATGCTGCAGAACAACTAAGCCTGTGTACCACAACTACTGAACCTGCGCTCTAGAGCCCGCGAGCCACAGCTACTGAAGCCTATGTGCCACAATTACTGAAGCCCATGTGCCACAACTACTGAAGTCCACATGCCTAGAGCCCGTGCTCTGCAACAAGAGAAGCCACTGCAGTGAGAAGCCCGCACACCGCAACAAAGAGTAGCCCCTGCTCGCCGCAATTAGAGAAAGCCCATGCGCGTCAACGAAGACCCAATGCAGCCAAAAATAAATAAATAAATTTCAGCTAGAATATTATGATTAGTTTATAATAAGAAAAATTAATTAAAACCACAGGATCACTTAACCTACAGATTGGCATATATTCAAAGCATGGATGAGCTTCTGGGGAAAGAGGTCCTCACATATGTTTTGGTGGGTATAAACTGGAACATTTCAGAGTTTAAGTGTACGTGCCCTTTGATTCACCAGTTCTAAGCATTTGACCCACAAATATACTCACATGAGCACACAAATATATGTTGAGGTATGCTCATTACAAAAATGTTAGTAGTAGCAAAGATTGGAAGCAACCTAAATACTCATCACTGGGGGAGGCTCATAAATTACAGCACATTCAGACAATGGAACACTAAGCAACTGTAAAGAGTAATGAAGATAGTCTACACAGTGACGTATGTGGAAAACCTTCATGATAAGTTGTTTAAAAAGGTGCAAAATGATTTATTATGCTAGCATTTGTGTACAAAAGAGAAGGAAATATATATACACACAAATGCACATGTATATTTATTCACACAAATTGTATAGTTAAATACAAAAACATGTTAACAGAGGTGGTCTCTGGGAAAGAAAATTGAAAGACAGGGAGGTGTGAGTGGAATGTGTATTTATTTCTCCTTCTCATATCTCTTCTGGCACTTTTTCAATTTTTTAAACTATGTTTATGTTTTTTTTTTTGTTTTTTTTTTTTGCGGTATGCGGGCCTCTCACTGTTGTGGCCTCTCCCGTTGCGGAGCACAGGCTCTGGACGCGCAGGCTCAGCGGCCATGGCTCATGGGCCCAGCTGCTCCGCGGCATGTGGGATCTTCCCAGACCCGGGCACGAACCCGTGTCCCCTGCATCGGCAGGCGGACTCTTAACCACTGCGCCACCAGGGAAGCCCTATGTATATTTTTAAATGAAGAAAATTAACTCTTTGCTCATTCTAACTGTTCCCTATCCTACTTTCTTTTCTTCATTAATCTTAATGAGAAAGGAAGGTTAGAAGGAAAGAAGGGAGGGAGGGAAGGGGGGAGGGAGGGAAGGGGGGAGGGAGGAAGGAGGGAGGGTGGGAGGGAAGGGGGGAGGGAGGAAGGAGGGAGGGTGGGAGGGAAGGAGAGAGGGAGGGAAGGAGGGAGGGAGGGAGGAAGGAGAGAGGGAGGGAAGGAGGGAGGGAGGGAGGAAGGAGGGAAGGGGGGAGGGAGGAAGGAGGGAAGGGGGAGGGAGGAAGGATCATTCCTATTCCCACCACTCAGGGAAAATCATCATTAATATTTTCGTGTATTGATATTACCATGTAGTCTTTTTTTCTCTGCATGAATATTTCTCTGCCTTTTTATAGTTAAAAAATGGTATCATGTTATACATATGCTTATATCTCCTACTTTTTTCACTTATATCATAGCTTATTGTATCATTTAATATTCTTCTACAACATGATGTTTAATGCCTTATTGTACTCCGGAGCATAGATATAATATAATGTATCCAATTAATGCTTTAATATTAGATATTTAGCCATGCAGTTATTGTTGAGAGTTGAAAATGTAAAGAGACTATAGTAATGAGACTGGTTTTTGTGTGTGACTTGAGGTACTCGTTCCTTTCCCTTATTCATGGACAGTTAACATAGTTCTCTCTAATTTCTCACAACCTCAGGTATCTCCCTTAGCCAAAATCACACATGGAATATGTAATTATAAAGCAGCCTTTTACTACCAATGAATAACTTAAAAATGTGCATATTAAAACTATTTCACAAATTGTTTGCTCATGATTATGACATTAATTGGAACTAAAAGAATGAGCATGCTTTAAAACCAAACTCAAGGGATTATCTTTTTAAACGTTAAAATATGAGGAGATGTTCATTTTGTTTTACAGACTGTCTAATGGAGTAACGTTTTTCCAGAAATCAGACCATTTGCAGAGCAGAAATGCAGGGAAGCATGGAGCATGTTTATCAAATAATGCAAATCAAATAATGCAAAGAAAGTTATCAATGGTTTGTAGCTTACGAAAACAACATAACAAACTCTTGCATTTAACAAAGCCATTTCAACCATCTGTTCAAAAACCACAGTTCCATACAAGGGCAGGTTTATAAAGGTAAATAGCTGAAAGGAAGCTCTTGGCTTAAATTCCCAGTTCCCCACAGTGTCTAAGCCCCATGTGCTTGGAGGGATGCCGGCGCTCATAGCACCATCTCAGCAACTGGACCTGGGCAGCTGCCCTTTGTTTTTTTTTTGCGGACTTAAAGGATCTGGGAAGTGCTTCTGTAATGAGCAGAGCGGTGCCCTTGGGAATAACTTACTAAATATAAAATAGAAATCATTATTAAAATAAGACATTTTTTAGAAACTTGGTATTATAATCAACATTTTCATATACACTAAATTTGACCCAACTGTTTATAAATCTTTTGATATGTATTTGGCACCTTAATCAAAATATTAATGTATGTTATTCATTCATTCAACAAATATTTATTTGTGCTTGGTGCCAGCTACCCTTTTCAGTTCTGGGGATATGAGGATGAAAAGGGTCTTACATTCTCATGGTAGGGACTGTTATTTTTTTAATATAATAAATAAGCCAAAAAATAAACTATTGGGCTTCCCTGGTGGTGCAGTGGTTGAGAGTCCGCCTGCCGATGCAGGGGACACGGCTTCGTGCCCCGGTCCGGGAGGATCCCACATGCCGCGGAGCGGCTGGGCCCGTGAGCCATGGCCGCTGGGCCTGCGCGTCCGGAGCCTGTGCTCCGCAACGGGAGAGGCCACAACGGTGAGAGGCCCGCGTACCGCAAAAAAAAAAAACCTATTTCCAACAAAAAGCAATAAGTTCTATGAAGGAAACAAATATGGGCTGAGATTGAGAAAAACCAAGGGAAACCTCCCCTAGGTAAGCAGCCAGGGAGGAACTCTCTAAGGAAACGAAGCTTGAGCTGAGATCGTCCCCAGGAAGAGATGGAGCTTGGGAGCATGGGAAGAAGGGCATTCCTAGCAGAGGGAGCAGCCTCCAAGGGCTATGAGTACAGATAAGACTTGGCGTGTCTGAAGAACTGAACCGAGACAAGCTCAGCAGAGCATCATGAAGTAGGAGAAATGGAACAAGACGAGGCTGAAGAGATAGGGGTGGGGGACCCTCTTCCACAAGCCCTGTGGCCCAGACCAGAACCGGGATTTTTTTCATAGCATGAGGCCAAGCACAATGTTTGTCATATGCTTTATTAAAGATCCAGTTCCAGAAGTTGAATAAACTCAATATCAGTGAATTGTTTTACTTTAAGAATAAAGACATGATAAGGTTTATGTAATGACAACTCAGGAAGCAGATAGTGTCATGTAGCCAAATGCAACCAGGAAAAAATTGGTCAGGGCAGGGTGATTGTATTTCTCAGTTTGCTCAGAAGAGTCCCAGTTTACACCTATATTCTCAGCATCTTTTTGGTGTAACACTTGTCCCAGAAGTGTTTTTATTAATAATTGTGTCAAAACAAGCCAGAATGGGTTGGGTAGACAGCCACTTTACACTACCAGCTTCTGCCACAGTCTCATTGAATAGTATGTGAGATGACTGTGCAAAGTTTTTTCACTTTATCATATGGAAAATCTGAAAGAAACCAGCAATATCCCATTCTTCTTTTCCCAGCTCTTTCCAGAAGCAATATAGCTAATACTTCCTTGCCATCATGCAGGGCCCTCCCTGAGAAAATGAGCTACTAGAGTCATGAGCTACTAGAGACAAATAACTACTTTTGGTTTCAGGTCGTGGTGAGAGAAATAGTCCATGGGGCTGACCCCGCCAGCCACTTGTTGTATCAGCTTGTGACATTCTCTGAAATGCACAAAGTCACCAAGCACCAGGTCAATGGAAAACATGTAGAGTTATGGGTTAGGTAAATATATATATATGTCCAGGAAATAAAACACGACCTGTCCTACCATAGAGCTCACTGTGTAGTCTGAAGCTATGGTGGCTTTGCCATTTTTGAATGGTGTAAAGCCACAAATATTTATTTTATTATTTGACAATGCTTTTTGGTTTTTCAATAAACCCTTTCAAGAGCAATGACCTCAAGGAAATGAAAGTATGAGTTTAATGAAAACTTAAGCACAGAACTTCCACTTTTCAAGAAAGTTAATTATGAAAGCAAAACTTGCACAAAATGTATACATTATGACCCACAATGGGACCCACAGTGAAATCACTGACCACTTGAAAATGAGGAGCTACCAATCTTCTGAAAAACACCAGAGTCTACTTCAAAAGTTAATAGTTCACTTAAGAAGATTGGGATTGAATACAAGAGTTGGGCGGGTGCAGCTTCAGAAGGTATATTTGTACAACCCCTCTTGAATCATGCCTTTTGATGTGGCTCCAATGACATTTTTCTATTTTAATTTTGTCCTGTTTTAACTCCAAGCTCCTTCATGTACATACACTTGTAAAGTGATAGCCAATAATGTTTTGACTCCATTAACATAAGAAGAACTTGCCAAACTACTAAATGATGCCAATTTTATATCTTTGTCATCTGGTGTCATAAAAAATCCAGTGAATTATAACAACAGTTGAAGGCCTCCAAAATTTTTTTCTTGGAATCAGAGTAAAATTTTAGGATTTTATTTTGTTGAAAGCAAAACACCTGAATTGTGAATGTTATTGTAAATTCAGTTACAAAGTTCAACACTAAGGATTAAATTATTTGTTTTTGCAGCCGTAATATGTTTACAAACTTTGGTGGTGTGCAGAATTATGGGAAAAAACTGCTCTTACTAAATTAAAGCTATGGAACAAACATGTACTGGAAATGATTGCCATGCACATAATTCATAATTGTGTTCAAACAGGCTGTGATACTCTACCAATTGTAATAGAAGCTGTGTTATCAACATTTACAAATATTTTTATAAATATACAGATAAAATAACTGAATTACATAATTTTCATGACAATACTGTTGTTGAAGCAAGAAAATACTTGGGTATGGCAGTGTATAAATTCACTTTTTGCTGTCCAATATTAATCAGATTTTAAAAACATTTGAATCTTTCAAGAACAAATTTCTAACTCAACGTAAGTGTCCTGTAATGGCATTGAACATTTTTTGTAAATATGTTATTTAAATTTTGCTGCATTTTGTACAAAATCAGTTGGAAATGTTTATTCAAAGTATTCAGTAAGTGGAGTTCCCCAAAACTTCACCTTTTACATTTTGGCAGATTGCAATTATTGAAACTAAAGTTTGCAAACAGGAAGATATTGAAATTAAGCCATATAAAAGCAAGGGAGGAACTGAACAAAATAAACAATGAGAGTTTAAGTGGTTTACAAGATTTAATTTTAAAATTCCAAAATTGTGCTTTTGACTATTTTGACTTATATGAAGAAATGTTTGACAAACCTTTTATTTTTAATTGCCTAAATTTGTATTCTATACCACAATAGAATGAAATTGAAAGGCCTCTATTTTTGCAGCATGTATACTTGTTGAAACACTCAAAAAATCATAATATAGAGAATTTTTTATGATATTTTTCTTTGAAAAGTATTTGTCAAACAAAGGTGCAAAATTGATAGTCAAAGAGGCAAAAAAGAGTACCTATGAAAATATTTTGATTTAAGTATTTATACATTTTAATGCAAAAAAATAAAATAAAATTAGAATCGAAACTCACTTTGCTCTGAGCTTATCAGGTATTATGCAGACCTTAAAATTTTTAATTTTTTAATTTAGATTATAACTATACAAAAAAAGGTGTTAACAATTCAAATTAATTAACTATAAAGTGCAAATTTGAAGGTTTCAGGAAATTTTGTGAAAAATTAAAAATAAAAGGACCCTATTGGAAAAGAATATAGTCTTCAGGAAAAAAACACTTATGAAGTGTTATTAGAGACAGAGCATATCTAAGAAACCTTTAAAGTATATGCTACTATGTACCAAATATAATTCTTCTTATGTTACTTTTTATGTTCAAGTAATCATTATAAAGTTTTTTATTTTATTTTATTTTAATACATATGAACATGCTTTTTTTTTTTTTTTTTGGTACGCAGGCCTCTCACTGTTGTGGCCTCTCCCATTGTGGAGCACAGGCTCTGGACGCGCAGGCTTAGCAGCCATGGCTCATGGGCCCAGCCGCTCCGTGGCATGTGGGATCTTCCCGGACCGGGGCACGAACCCGTGTCCCCTGCATCGGCAGGTAGTCTCTCAACCACTGCGCCACCAGGGAAGCCCTGAACATGAGATTTTTATTTTTGGAAACAATTTTATTTTTGAAAATAGTTTCTGAATAGCACTACCTTATAAATTCAATAATTTGTCATTCAAAAATATTTTTAGAGCTATATTGCTTTAATTATTTTTGTTAATCTCTTTTATTCTTAAAAATGTCCCAGTCTGTATGATAAATTGTATAGTACCTAGTTAGCGCAGTGTCTCCTTGCAGGAAAAAGTCTAAGCACAGGGACTGAAATTTCTGGATGCCCCAGCTAGCTGGGAGCCCCTCCAGGGACGTCAGGCCTCAGGAGCACAAATGCTCAGCTCCCATTTGCTCTCAGGCCTTCTGCATTTAAAACACCTCCCTTTGAAATCTTCCCTTGGTACTTGGCTCTATCGCAAGAGGAGCCTGAGAAATACTGACCAACCTCTGTCTCTCCGAGGGCGG
The DNA here is from genome assembly GCF_937001465.1 of Orcinus orca. Classification (NCBI taxonomy): domain Eukaryota; kingdom Metazoa; phylum Chordata; class Mammalia; order Artiodactyla; family Delphinidae; genus Orcinus; species Orcinus orca. Next base: position 20,650,845 of record NC_064563.1, on the reverse strand, counting down.
ACTCTTAGTCTACAGTAGATGTAGGTCACACGCCCCCGAGTCCCTCTTTAATAAAGAGGAGGTGGTGGGCAGGTCTGCCCTTCCTGGGTCCAGTCTCCTGTGGAAAGTAAAGAGAGTGGGAGGAAGCATGCCAGTGAAAAACAGGCAAAAATCCCACAGAAACCCTACTTCAAGAACATTGGCAAGAAAGGCCCAAATATAAGGAAAAAAAGTAACCATGGGAACTTGCTGCTGATCCTTCCTGAGAGTTCCGAGCTGAGTTTGAGAGTGATTAAGGGGGCGTAAGGGAGCCAGCATTTCCCTCATAAGTCATTTGATTTACTCAAAGGTCCTGCTCTACTAATCACATAGGACTCCAGTGTTTTCTCAAGTACAAAAAGGCAGAAAGTCTTCTTCACAGGGAGGAATTGTATGTCCTGCTCTACCCTGAAATAGCAGAGTTCAAGTTCTCAGCACTTTCCATTTCTCAAGGTTTCTATCTCTCAGAAAGTGGGAACTCTAGGTTAGATGGGTTATGATTTCAAGGAAAAAAAAATAGCTAAAGATAAATACTCAAGGAAGTTAGAATTTTTAAAAATAAATTCTATTTTAAAAGGAAAGAAAAAATCAAATACACCCTTCATAATGTCACTTCTACAAAATTGTTCCTATTTCCTTTAGAATACAACTTCTGAAACACTCTTTTTCCAGGCTCTCCATGTTAATGGCCCAGCCAACTTCTCCATCTTTATGTTCTCCTAACTCTTAATCGTGGACTTTCGCTCTTGTCATCTGGTATCCTCACTGTCAAACACTCACGCCCTACCCCTCTTTGCCCAACTGGAAGCCCTGTTTTTGATGACTTTAATTCTATCTAAATGCTATCCTTCTTTCAAGTATCTACTCTAATCTCTATTTCACCATAAAGCCTTTGCAGCCTACTCTGTTCACAATGACTTTTCATTTTTGCAAATCTACAGCACTTTGTAACAAGTCATTTCCCCTCTGGTCATCCTCATTTCCTTACCCGCAAATGAGTGACACTGTCTACTTCTTAGTGCAGTTAGTGAAGACTGAATAAGATGATACAGACACCTGTTTCTGGCCCCAGTATATAATTATCAGTCAGTGATTGCCACTGCATTGGAAAAGAGTGATATTATGGAGGAATAGATTGATATTGTGGAGAGAGTTTTTTGGTTCTGCCAGCATTGGTTTCCAACATCATTTAATCCCCTGAGTTTGTAAAATGGGAATAATAGTTCCTATTTCATAGAGCTGTGATGAAGACCAAAGAAGAGAAGGTAGGTAAGGATCCTCCTGGCTCTAGTACACTCAGTTTGGTTGTTTTTTCACCTTATTTCCTCAGAGGAAATTCATTCATTCACTCATTCCCTAAACATGTATTAAGGGCTTGAGATACAGCTGTGAACCAAATATAAACAGTCTCCTCTCCCATGACCCGGCAATGGCAGTGCTATGATGGGGACATTCAGGATGCCCGTGGGAAGGGCACCTGATCCAGACTTGGGAGGTCAGGAAAGCTGGGAGCTGAGGGTAGCAGGGGCTATAGCAGTGATGCATCTCAGGTAGAGGCAATTTTTTATTATTTAAGTTTTATAATAACAGTGTTTAACTTCTGAAAATTTAACACTCAGGTCTCGTGAGCCTGAGTCAGCCCAGCACACTGCTGCTTCTGTGGGAAAAGAAGGTCACCTTAGGTTGATAGAACATCACAGAGTAATTCCCTGTGGCAGAAGCATGTTAAGAATGAATTTCAATAAAGGGATATCAGTATTTAGCTGTCAGAGTAAGATCTGCCGACGTTATCCTGAAGAAAGAGAAATAACCTAATTCCTGTCGATTACAGTTCAAATCTTGACACCAAATAGTCTTAAAAAAAAGAGAGAGAGAGAGGGGAGTCCTAATGTCCCTTTCAGCTTGAACATTCTAACAATTTAAGGTTCTGTGCTCCAACTACTGCGCGGGCACCTTGGATACGTTTCTTGTCCTCTCTGAGTCTTCGTCTGTAAAATTGGGAGAATGAATGACTTGTGAGATGGTCACAAGGAAATAAAATACTATCAGTGGTTTTTCAGAAACAACCCAATGTCCCTCAGCAGATGAACGGTTAGACACATCGTGGCTTACTCTCTGGTGGAATACCATTCAGCAACAGAAAGGAACTAACTCTTAATATGTACAACATGGATAAATCTCAAAATCATTGCCTGAGTTAAAGAACTAGATAAAAAAGTGTACATACGGTATGAATCATTTTTATAAAATTCTAGAAAATGCAAATTAATATGGGAACCGAAAACAGATCAGTATTTGCTGGTGAGAGTTGCAGAGAAAGAGTGAGAGGGTAGAATTACAAAGGAACCCAAGGAGATTTTCGGAGGTAAAGGAAATGTTTGTTATCTTGATTGTGGTGATGGCTCCATGGGCATATACACGTGTCAAGACTTATTGAATTGTACACTTTCAATATATGCAACTTATTGTTTGCCATTATACCTCAATAAGCTTTTAAAAAAACAGGAGAGACCAAGAAGCAGTGTTTTCTCCATGAATCTGAATTTATAATGAATCTTGTCATTCAAGAGGATGCTCATAGTTATAAATCAGTTTCATTAGCAATCCTTTCCCACTACAAAGGAAATGCCGTTTTCTAACAGTTTGTGCCCTTATCATGTCCCACGAGATCAATTCTCATGACAGAGGGTCATAAGGATCCCGTTTTAAACACTCAAGTACTCACCAGAAGCTTGTAGTGTGCATTCGTTGTTTTAAATTCGTGGCTAAAAATTCCCTTCTCATGACCCTGCCCACCTTTCACATGAGTTCAGGAATTACTTGTGCAATCTGCTGTTGGCCAAAGTCACAGACCTAGTTTCTGGGAAAGATTATATGACTAAGTTGAATGACAAAATTGGCTGGAGTCAGTCTTTCTAAAGATTCAAGCTGCTCAATTATTTATATATTTATATGAATACATTATAAAATGTTTTATTTTTGAAGTAATACATTCATCTGGCGTGTGTGAATACGAGAAGGTACATGAGGCATAGCCTGAGAGCTGCCCCAGCCGTTTCTCGCCATTCCTGGCTGTTCCCTGATGGTAACCAATGTTAACAGATTTTTGTGGTGTTTCCAGATATAGAAAAAAACTACATATATGTATATTCTTCCCTCCCCCCCATGTTTTAACAGGCTGTCCGTGTAACCCATTGTGCACAGAAGTTTGAGAAGCACTGACCTGACATAATCTGGGTTTTTAGTTAACAGAGGTGGATATCTTTGTCCCAAACTCCTGAGTCAGGACTTACAAAGCCTAGTTCTCAGCTGGAAATGGGGTGAGGGATGGGAGACAGGAAAAACCAAGGGGGGAGCATGTAGACAACACTTCAATCCATCACCTGATTTCCTTTATTATTCATGCCTTATTTTTAACTACAAAATAAATAAATTCCCAATATATAAAATTTGTGAAATCCCATTACCCATAGGTAATCACATTACATATTTATGTATCACTGAGGGCAATGGGATTTTATTTTATTATTATTATTATTATTTTTTGCGGTATGCGGGCCTCTCATTGCTGTGGCCTCCTCCGCTGCGGAGCACAGTGTCCGGACGCGCAGGCTCAGCGGCCATGGCTCACGGGCCCAGCCGCTCCGCGGCCTGTGGGATCTTCCCGGACCGGGGCACGAACCCGTGTCCCCTCCATCGGCAGGCGGACTCTCAACCACTGCGCCACCAGGGAAGCCCTATTTAATATTTTTATATGTATAAATATGGTGTTTTTCTTTTCTCAACATTAATTCTATTGTATGTAAATTTGTGTCTATATTTTTCTCACTAACAGTATATCTAAAGAATTTTTCCAATGAGGCGGAGGCAGTTGGTTGTCTAGTCCACTAGTTGGTGGGGAAGAGGGCATGGCGGGGTGTCACAAAACTGCAGAGACTGATCTTGAAGGCAGCCTGGGATGCGGGTTGGATCTGAGACTCTCTGAACAGGCAGGCAGCCCTGAGCGAACTGTGTAGAATCTAGGGGCAGTGACCCACCTGAAAGTCAGTGGGTGAGTTGGCCTGATACTAACATGTCCATCCTTATTTTATAGAACCCCAGTTGATGCGCCACAGGTTTTGGGGACTGGGGCCCGGCTCAGAAAGGGAGAAAGGTACCAACCTGGGCTTGAGGTTCAAAGTGGTACTAATTCCTGTAAAGGGTGGCTGTGTTGAGAGTGAGAGTGAGAAAGGGAGAGAACGCTTGATAACCACACTCACTGACACATCTGTTAGGGATAAGGTTAGCCCTAGACTAGCTCCAGGCTGGGGACGCTGAAGGCTTGAATTAGAACAGTAGTGGTGGCGATGAAGAGGATGGGGTAGATTCAAGAATTAATCTTAAGTAATAACTGGTATGAGATGGTGATGGGTGGGGAAGGAAGGGAGGAGTATAAAGAAGTTTCCCAATCTTCTCTGCTAAGAATCAACTGGAAATCCTGATAAAGACACTTCCCAGCCTCTTTTCTGAAGGTTCTGGCTTAACAAGTCTGGGGTGGGATCCAGGAATCTACATGTTATTCTTTTCTGTGTGTATATAGTTAGTATTTTTAATTTTTTTATTGAAGTACAGTTGATTTACAATATTGTGTTAGTTTCAGGTACACAGCAAAGTGATTCAGTTTATACGTCATTCTTACTGGTAGGAAGATGACTTCCGGGTCCCTGGCTTGAGGTAATGGATAAGGGTAATAGCATTCACTGATTTCAGTTTTAGGCATGTTGAGTTTGGAACATTACAACAATGGTGACTAAATCTGTTGAGCATTTACTCTATACTGGTGCTTTACATGCACTATTTAATTTAATCCGTACAACATCCGTATAAGGGAATTACTATGGCCATACTCATTTTGTAAATGAGTAAACTGAGTGGTAGGGACAATAAATCATTTTCCATTAATTACACAGCTAGTAAAGGGCAGATCTGGCTCTTAAACCCAGACACACCTTACCCCAAAGTCTTTGTTCTTTCCAACAATGTTCTCCTGTCTGCTGAGTGGACACGTAACCATGGGCAGTTAACACCTGAGTTGAATCACAGGTCAGGGCTGGAGATAATGATTTGAAATGAAAATTTGCTTTAGATTGCCCAGAGAGAGGCTGCAGAGAGAGAAGAGTATTTGGCTAGAGATGGAGCTGTGTTTCTATTTTGAAAGATGGGCAGAGGGATTCAAGGAGAACCAGGAGAGACAAGCATTTTATAAACTAAGCAAGTTGAATTGCCAGACGGAGTAAGTTTAAGAGCAGCAGAGAGCTCCAGGAAGATAAATTATCCATTGAATTTTGCAAAGGGGGTAATTTTTTTTTTTTTTTTTTTTTTTTTTTTTTTTTGCGGTACACGGGTCTCTCACTGTTGCGGCCTCTCCCGCTGCGGAGCACAGGCTCCGGACGCGCAGGCTCAGTGGCCATGGCTCATGGGCCCAGCCGCTCCGCGGCATGTGGGATCTTGCCGGACCGCAGCACGAACCCGTGTCCCCTGCATCGGCAGGCGGACTCTCAACCACTGCGCCACCAGGGAAGCCCAAAGGGGGTAATTTTTGACCTTGCCCAGGAAGGTGCGGAGTTGGGGGAAGGCCAGGCTCCGCAGGTTGAAGAGTAAAGAGATGAGACGGAGATGGTGAGTGAAGGCTTGTTTTTCGGAGAGGCTAAGCCATGACAAGATAAACAGGAAAGATACCCACCGAAATGGTGTTCGCTGCACTCATCTTGGAGTAGAAGGATTCTAGTCACTTTTATTTCCTGATTTTTTTTCTTCTCTCAGGCTGAAAAATGCACTTTAGAAAGCATCGTTCTGGGGAAAGTATGGGGAGCAGGTTTGCCTCCAGTAGCTTGGGATGGACATAAGAAAAAGATAAACTGTGGTCTTACCCTCATGTAGGGGCAGGTGAACGGTGGAAATGAAAAAGATACATTCAGTGTCTTTAACAAAGTTTTTTTTTCAACTTCAACTTTAAAAAGTAAACATGTATTGACAATAATAGGAAAATTATTTAAGAAGAAAATAAAGGCATTTGGGGCTCAACAACAGAAAGGACAGAGTCAGGGCTAGAAGGGCTGGTAGGAGAGGTTTCCAATTGCAGGTGCCTGTTCACAGGACAAGGGAAAGAGCCTGGTGGAGGGAGAACTGGTTGGATCAGGATGTCTCCGATGCAATAGGGCTGAGAAAACTGCGGCCTGGCAGAGAGAGGAAGCCAGATTACGGGAAACAAAAAATATCTCTTTGTCGTCCTGTGGATAATCCCTCTAGCGTTTTCAGCTTCTACTTCTAGTCTGGTTTCCATGTATTTATGTAAAGCATTTTTGCTACAAAACGGATCGTCATTTTGTAATGTGATCTTTTTCACTTAGTATAGCCTTTTACATGACATTAAATATTATTTTAAAGTAATATTTTAATACCTAATAATTCCTTATATCGACGTGACATTTTTAGGGCTAGTGAAACATTTTCAGATTACTTTCTAGAAAAATTATATCAATTTCTTTCCCAGCAGAACTAGATCAGTCCTGCTTCACCACACTCTCACAAGCTGTGATGTTATCAATTTTTTCCATCATTGTCTATTTGATAGGGAAAATAGGGTATAGAGTTGTTTGTTTTAATTTGCATTTCCTTTATTATCTTCAAGGTTAGTTATTTTGGTGGCATTATTAATCATATATATTTCCACTCTGAAATAGTCACATCCTTTGTTCTTTTGTTTAATATGATAATCATGCTTTTATTAATTTGAAATAGTTTTAGAAATATCAAACACATTAATATTTACCTGCCGTCTTGGTCACATGTTTTGTTTTGTTTATAAAGATTTATTTAATTTATTTTTCACTGCATCAGGTCTTAGTTGCGGTGCACAGGCTCTTTGTTGTGGTGTGCGGGTTTTCTCTTCTCTAGTTGTGGCGTGCAGGCTCCAGGGCACGTGACCTCCATAGTTTGCAGCACGCAAGCTCTAGTTGAGGCACACGAGCTCAGTAGTTGTGACATTAGGGCTTAGTTGCCCCGCAGCATGTGGGATCTTATTTCCCTGACCAGGGATGAAACCCTCGTCCCCTGAATTGTAAGGCAGATTCTTTACCACTGGACCAGGGAAGTCCCAGTCACATGTTTTTAATTTTAAAAAAGTTTAGAGGGAGAATAGCAAACCTCTAAATAGAATGTTGCAGATATTGAAAAGTGATAAATATTTGCAAATATTTATATACGTCTCCTTCGCTGACTGTATGATTTAAGTGTCTGCAAGCATTATCATCATTATTATTTTTACTTCATGCTTCAATATTTACTCCAGGTATTCTTTTTCTTATTCTCCACTTGAGTTAAAGAGTTCCAACTATGATTATTGGGTGGCATTTCACTGCCAGTGGATTTCTTCATGGAATGTGAAGGGTTGAGATGGGAACAGCAGATGAGCTGTGTAGCTTTTCTATGAAACGTCTAATTTTTTCAATGAATTGAAATGAGAGGAAAAGCAGCATTTCATAGTGATTAAATGTGGCTGCAGGCTTCAGAGTCAGAAAGCCCTGATTACTAGCCAGGAATGTATCCGTGGCCCATATTTCCTCACTGGGTTGTTGTTTCTTCCTCTGTAAAATGGGAATGCAGTTTTTTTTGGTGGGGGGGTTTTGAGGTTACATGAAGGACGCACGCAAAGTGTTTAGTTCCAGGCCTGGCACATGGCAAAGTACCCATAAATGGTGCCGTTCTCAGGTTCGTTGGCTGCAATGCCATTGCAGAGATTATCTCCTCACGCTATGACGTGCTGTTTCAATGTGATTCGGCTTTTCAAGCATCTTTAGAAAATCTTTACAACCACGAGCCCTCTTAAGTTCTGTTCTGTGTAGACTTACCTTTGATCCTTTATGGAACTGTGATAAAATATGACAAGAAGAAATAAGTCTGGGAGCCTCATAACAATTGCTGATGGGTGGAGAAGCGCTTGTTCCTATGTAAAAACCCAACATTAGATGTCTCACGGCACACTGTGAGTGCTTAAAATACAGCTATTAGCCACCAGAGTCTGATTAGTGGCTTGATTTGAATTCTTTCAATGAATTAAAATGGTACTAGAGTTTCAAACAATATTTATTCTCCTCTTTCTCAACTTGTCAAATTTCTAAAGTAAAAGAGATTACTTCGCGGCCAGCTCACATCTAGAAAACAAAAATAGGAGGTAAAGTCTGGATCTTCGTGAAGAAACAAAAGTCATCTCTAAACTCTACAGCAGTTCCTGGTGGTTCCCGTACAAGTGCTGGCTATTCTCACCCTTTAATTCTCACCCTTTATTCTTACCCTTTATTCTCACCTGTCATATCACCTCAACGGTCTTATCTCAGAGGCGTTCTGGACTGTTCAGTTCCTTGCCCATCGTTTTCTTTCACTTTCTGCTTGGTTCCAATGTTTAACACATTCTTAACTGATTATTTGTGTTGCACATGCATCGTCTGTCCCCTTTCCTGGGATGGAAGTTCCATGAGGACAGGGGCCAGGCCTCAGCATTCAGCTCGGGCCAGGCATGATGCAAGAACTCTGTGTATCTCTTCCAGGCACACCTGTTGATTGAGACAACTTCAAAGGTGAGCTAACAGCTCAAATCAGCCATCTCTGTACCTCTGTACTGACTCTCCTCTTTTCATGCTGGCTTCCTTTGCACTTGATGAGAACACATATTTGAAATTTCTCTAGGCATGTTCAGCTCAGGCCCTTATCAGCTCTCCTTTAGTCTATGACTCTCTCTCACGGGGTTCCCAGGGGGTGGTAAATGGAAGCCCGTGGAGTAATGTGGTTGAATCCTCGCTCCTTAGTCTACAATAGAATTTGCTCAGAGTCAATGCAGAGCTAAACTAGGCTGCCTCCATGTCTTTGGTTAGTCAACAAAGATAAGGCTAACCATAACAGCTCATTGACAAATTGAAATAAAAATGTAAGTGGCGTCTTTGTGGTATTCACCAGGACTTGAACCTAAGGATACTTCTCACTCTCTGCACCTTTCCTTATCTCTCCTCTCTCACAGGACCTCCAGAGAAAGCCTTTGCTTCTAAACCAGCTCTTGTTCCCCACGACCTATAAATAGGGTGTTTTTCCTTTATTCCACACCACTCAGCCTCAGGCCAGCACGCCCGGCCTTTGGAGACCTTACCTGGGGCAAAACTCTCAAGAGCAGGGGTTTTCATTTTTCAGGTAACAAAACATTAGTTTTGCTCATGGTTACACAGAAACATGATAACACATGGAAAACACAGAAAAATGTCAGTCAGACAAGTATGAGCGCTGAAACCACTGCCTTCCCCTGGGGAAAAAATTAGCATCAACATTCTGGCATACCCCTCCAGGAGGTTTGTTTTTTTTTCTTCCTATGTACATATTTTATCTCTATAAGTACAGAAAGAGCAATGATGCATTTTCAAAAGGAAACATCTTATAGTCTGCCACGAAATTTACTTTTAAAAGAAGAGCAGGGCTTCCCTGGTGGCGCAGTGGTTGAGAGTCTGCCTGCCGAGGCAGGGGACGCAGGTTCGTGCCCCGGTCCAGGAAGATCCCACATGCCGCGGAGCAGCTGGGCCAGTGAGCCATGGCCACTCAGCCTGCGCGTCTGGAGCCTGTGCTCTGCAACGGGAGAGGCCACAACAGTGAGAGGCCCAAGTACCGCAAAAAAAAAAAAAAAAAAAAAAGAAGAGACAAATATTTTTTGAGCACGAGAAGGATGGTTTGTTGGTTTAATTCATGGCCATAACCCTGTACTTAGAATAGTTCTTGGCTCAATAATTATTTATTTGAATGAAGGAATGAAAGCAAATGCCATCGCTCTGTTAAACAAGAAAGCTGCTCTATATTGAGAATGTCTATCTGTCTATGTCTTTTTTCTTTCCTTGTCCAATGTTGCCCTACATGCAACCCTTGGGCAATTCTTCCAAACGAATTATAGCCTCCCTTTTCAGGGAAGTCTTTAAAAAGTGCTTTGGAGTCTTTATGGGGGGCAAGTCCAGGGTCTTTAGCCAAAGTTTACGGGGTTTAATTGAAAAAGCTAAATCAATGATGAGCCCAGATCTTTGTTTACTCAGAAACAAACAAAACCTTTGAGTATCTGGTCTAGTCAGAATATAAAGAAATAAAAAGCTGCCCATTTGAATTCTCAAATGCTTAGCCTTACAAGCTGCTTGAGTTTTGTCTCTTTTAAAGTGTGTGTGTGTGTGTGTGTGTGTGTGTGTGTGTGTGTGTGTGTAGTGGGGTGGGAGATGAGCAATGGGGATGGAGAACAAAATGACATCACGTGTCTCCCGCCATGGTCTATATAGAATTTCCACCAAAAAAAAAAAAAGTTTCATCGGAATCTAATTCTGAGGAACAATCAGACAAACCCCAACTGAGGAACATTCTGGCCCGAATTCTTAAAAAATGAGCCAGCGTGGATATGTGAACCCCCGAGAACTGCAGTAGGATTTAGAGATGACAGTTTTTTTCTATTGCCTCCTATTTCCATTGTCTAGATTATGAAAGTGAGCTAGCCAGGAAGTAGACTCTTTTGCTCTGGAAATTAAAGTAATTTAATATAGAAAATGGCCAAATCCCATTCATTACCTAATTAACAGGAACATCTTTCTCCTTGATTAAAACTTGTTGACCTCATTAGCTTAGAGCAGAAGACAAGAGAACACAGCAGCTGTCCCTAGAACATGTATTCCTGAGATAATGAAATAAAAGCCAGAGATATACTGTGCAATTTATAGTTCTCTCTTTTTTACCCCTAATCACCTCGTCTCTCTCAGGGACTCATTACCTGAGATATGGGCATTTGGGGCTTTTTCTCTATTCTTTTTGTCAGCTCCACTATGCAAAGTACTCCTAGCTATAGAGTGAAGGCGATTTTCATTTTGGGACGATGTGAGATGTAGTTTTCTCACAAGGCAAAGGAGGCACCCACTAGTTCTAAGATATATTTACTGTCAAAAGGCTAAGGTGGAGAAAAGGTCAGGAGGCACTCTTCCTTTTAAGCCCCTCATCCTACCATTGCCTTTGGAAGGTTAAAAATCTGCTGTTCCATTTTAACACACAGAAATATATCCAAGGACGAGAGTTAAGTTCATCACAGGGTTTAGCTGGCTGCATTGGATTTAGATTACTTTTACTAGTTAATTAATTCAACATGCATTTACTGAATTCCTGCTATATTTGGGAATTCTGGTAGATACAGATATAAGAGAGTGGAGGTCACTGACAGGGGTGGACAGTCATTATGAAGCTAGTATGTAATTATCTAATTATCTACTTGATTAGAATTGAGAAGAGGCCTAAATGAGAGAGGTACACAGTGCTATGAGAGCATATGACAGAGGGTCTAACTCCGTCTGGGGAAATGCAGAAACACCTCCCTGAAGAAGCAGTATTGACCTGGGATTTGGAGTAGGAGGGGGAGTTGACCTGAAGAAGGTGGTCAAGGGAGAGTATTCCCTAAGAGAAGGCCAAAGTGATGGGGCACAGAGTGCTCTGGGACATCTGTCAAGTTGCGTAAGCGGAGGTCAGATGGATCTAAGACCTTGCAGGTGGGTTCAACTTTTTGATTTTAATCCTGACAGCAATGAGATGCCACTGAATGGTTTACACCGGTGAGTGACACTGCAGGATAGTGAGCCAGTCAGAAATTATCTTTGTGCATAAAGCTTTGTATGCCAATCAGCTCACTTCATCAAGATATTTTCCCTAGTGGAAAATTATTTAGGTCAGAGAATGTAAAGTGGTGGTGGTGGGGGGGGGGTTTGGTTGGTTTTTTTTACTTTTTATTATAGAAAATTTTACATACATAAAAAATGAAGAGAGGGCTTCCCTGGTGGCGCAGTGGTTGAGAGCCCGCCTGCCGATGCAGGGGACACGGATTCGTGCCCCGGTCCGGGAAGATCCCACATGCCGCGGAGCGGCTGGACCCGTGAGCCATGGCCGCTGAGCCTGCGCGTCCGAAGCCTGTGCTCCGCGACGGGAGAGGCCACGACAGTGAGAGGGCCGCGTACCGCAAAAAAAAAAAAAAAAAAATGAAGAGAATAGCAAAATGGATCCCTGTATAGCCATTCCCCAGCTTCAACAAAGATCAATATATAATCAATCACTTTTCATCCATACTCCCATGCAGGCACATCCAACCTCCAATGGATAATTTTGAAGAAAATTCTAAACATCATTATTTCATCTGTTAATATTTAAATATGTATTTCTAGAATATAAAAATGCTTTTTGTTTTTTACCTTAACTTCAATAGAGTAATTGCATCTAATAATAATAATAATTCTTTAATATGGCTAATTGTCCATATAGAGTGGTTTAAACATATTTAAAGCTTCGGATACACATTATTAAACTGCTCTTTGGAACGTCTAAACAAATTTATATTTTCACCAACCATGTTTGAGACTGTTCGTTGCACTTTTATCAAAATTGTATATTACTTTTCTTTCCTTCACGAATTTAATAAGTGAAAAATGTATTGATATTTGAATTAGCATTTCTTTTATCAGTGGGGTTGAACATTTTTTCATAAGCTTATGAATTATTTATATTTCCTCATTAGCACACTGTCTGTTCCTGGCCTTTGAACATTCACCAGTTTGAATCTTGGTGTTGCTTTCTGTGAGATCTGCATGAAAGTTTGTTAGAGAGGTGGCAACTATTTTTCCCATTTGTGGCTTGCTTAGCCTCTTACCACTGTCACTGAATGTACTGAAAGAAAAAAAAACTTCTGAAGTTAAAACCCCTCCCAGAGTCATCCAGTCCTATGTCCACACCATACTTCCATACTTTGCCTGAATCGATCCTGCCAGATCTCTGCCAGGGTGTACCTGGCTTCTGTTTAAACATTTCTAGTAATAGAAACTTCACTATTTCAAGGGCATCAGCCCTACATGTGGGCTATAATGATTAGAAAATGCCTTACATCAACTGGAAGCCTTTATATTGAACTTAGTCACTTCTACCTAGTTCTCTTGGATGGAGCTACCCAAAATGTCTTTCTCAGCAGATGACATCCTTTCAAATCTTTGATGACAGTAAAGTTCCCTACATTCTCCAAGCCAACATTCCAGTTCCTTCAACCACTCATTTACTTCCATTTCTAAGCTCCACTTTATTTTGACCATTCTCTCCTGGACACACCCAGACTCAACGTTCCTAATAAAATGACTCTCTCTGGCTCCTTATTTCTCCATCTACAAAATGGCTTGCAGGACAAAAGGGGTAATACTATCATTCTTGCCCTCCTGCTCTGTGAAGTTGATTATAATGTAGCACTTTAAAAAATTCTTTAGGGACTTCCCTGGTGGTCCAGTGGCTAAGACTCCGTGCTCCCAGTGCAGGGGGCCTGGGTTCGATCCCTGGTCAAGGAACTAGATCCCACATGCTGCAACTAAGGGTTCGCATGCGCAACTAAAAAAAGATCCCCCGTGTAGCAACCCAGATCCTGCGTGGTGCAACTAAGACCTGGCACATCCAAATTAAAAAAAAAAAAATTCTTTAAAATATGTCTCTAGATGTAAGCCAAACTTTAACACGGAATTGAGCTTTTAGAATTAGAATGAGATCGTTATAAATCATCTTACTTCCTAACATATGACACTTGATATTTTCTCTCAAATTTAAATAGCACAAATTATAAAGTTGTTCAGATGCTTTACAAACCCAAGACGTCAAATTATATCCTGTGCATATTTCTGTGTTAGAGTATGGCTGTCCATATATATTCTCCTAACCTTTGAGGATTCTGCAAAAATTAGGTTGTGAAACATTTTCCCCTCGGATCGTGCCTAGTGATTTTTGTTTTAATGGTAGAATGTCGACTATGGAAGGCACTTTAGAGATCATGTAGTCCAACCCTCCTTCCCCAGTTTTCCAGAGAAACAAGCTGCAGTTGAGGGAGGTTAAGAGATTTTTCTCAAGGACACACAAGGAGTTAGGGGCAGACTTCTGAAGAAGTTAGACAATCAGCCAATATTTTCTATGAGTGTTTGTGGGCATCTGAAAGAAATTTGTCACTGACATCAAGACACCAGACCCCTTTTGATTCTCAGAAGGTTTCCCTAGTCAAAGATATAATGAGTGATGGAATCTGCCAAAATAACTAAGGTGGTAGATTGTGTTTTCTGAAGGTAACCACAGCAATAAATCCTGCAGGATTTCTTGACCCAGTAAATCCACACATCTGTGAGGAATAATACACTATTGTTTTAAGGCATGAAAATTTACAGTGGTTTATTATGCAGCAGGCTTTCTAAACCACTCTCAGTTGTTGTCTTTTTTATAAACTCTTTTCCAGTGGGTACGGTTTATTAAAAGAAATGCTAGTGAAAGTCATATAAAAGTATTCTTGACTCCTTAATCCCAGTGTTTAAAACCACTGGCCCTCTTTCCCAACTCTATATACTTAGTTTATTCTGTTAAATTTACTCCTAGCCAGAACCTTTTAGTCAAGACACTACAATTTTCACTTCACAGATGAAGTGCTCTAGACTGAAAGATAAGAAACTCTCCCAGAAAGGAATAGAGCCAGATTCACATCCACGGCTCTCTAACTAAATCTGGAAGTCTTTCTGCTTTCAGTTAATGAAAAGGGCAAGATATTATTGGGTCTGGAAGAAGGCCTGGCTTTGGCTGAGTGTTAAGAATTAGAGGCAGGGAATTCCCTGACAGTCCAGTGCCAAGGACTCAGGTACAATCCCTGGTCAGGGAACTAAGATCCCACAAGCCTCATGGTGTGGCTGCCATAAAGTGGCAAAAAGAATAATTATCTGATAGGGCTGTTGTGACGATTAAATGTAATACATATGCAGCAGTAAGCACAGTGCCTGTCTGGGAGAGTTTGTAAATATGGCCTCCAAATAATTCCACCCATCCCTGCACACACAGCTGCTCCTCTCACAAGCCATGCAGTCTATCTCCCCTCCCCTTGAATCTAGGTTGGCCTGGTGGCTTTTTTCTCCAGTTTCTAAAATTTACATGAAGACATGATTTAAAACTCTGGTGAGATGCCAGTAGCACTTTTGGTTATTGCTGTGGAAATTATTAATTTGACTGACACACTTATTAAGTCCACTTCTATATCTCCATAATCACTGAACTCAAAATGCTTTTTCCCCTATTGAGAACAACAAGACAGATATTGACATATAAAGTTGTACATGGTGAATCTACTGAAATCTAATTATAAAGATGATGTCAGCCAGGATTCAGATCAACTGAGGAAATTTTAAGTGTGATTTACGATGGACAGAATGCAGTGAAAGGGATGTTCTGGGACTTCTAAGCCCAGGTCTTAAGAGGACCGGCAGTTTTCTACTTCTTTGCTGTTAAAATACTCCCTCTTGGAATGCTTGAGACCGCCATGCTATGAGAATGCACAAGTCAACCACCTGAAGAACAGAGGTGTCCAGGACAGGAGCCTCAGCTGAGCCTGGTCCCAGGGAGTCTGCCAGCTAAATGAAGCCACGTGGTGAATTCTAGGTAGGACCAACTGCCCATTCAACATGCATTATTGTGAAAAATAATAAGTTAGGTTTTTTTAAGCCACTACATTTTGATGTGTTTTGCTACTCAGCAGAAAAAACTGAAATGTTGAAATATATTAATGCTCAATAAATATAATCGTTTAGTATATTATTACTATTATTCAGAAGTCTTGTAAAAAGGATAATGACATTTATTTAGACCCAACTGCCAATAAGAAACTTTTGACTGCATGGGAAATGGGAATAAGGATGGGATGATGAAGAAAACTCTCTTTAATCCTTTGTAGATTTCCATTTTTATTATGTAAAGTAAGAACTTCAGGACTCCAGTTCCAACCTGGAAAATCCTTCCTGCTATGATGGTTGAAATCCCGAAGATGAAATCTGAGTCACTCAATTGTTTCTTTCTTTTTTTTTTTTTTTTTTGCGGTACGCGGGCCTCTCACTGTTGTGGCCTCTCCCGTTGCGGAGCACAAGCTCCGGACGCGCAGGCTCAGCGGCCATGGCTCACGGGTCCAGCCGCTCCGCGGCATGCGGGATCCTCCCGGACCGGGGCACGAACTCGCGTCCCCTGCATCGGCAGGCGGACTCGCAACCACTGCGCCACTAGGGAAGCCCCCAATTGTTTATTTCTTATTCAACCTGGAGTCTGCCTCCATCGATGGCTTTTAAATACATGTCTTGTCATATCTTTGCTTTTCTTCCTGACTTGCAACTTTGTGTAATTGCTAAGTAGACATTGCAGTAATCATTTATCAGATTTATAGAAACAGCACCTCCTCTAAGCAAATATATAAATGTTTCAACCCTCTCTCACTTCCCTGCCACCCCCGAACATCTGGAGTTTTAACTTCCTTCATCTATTTTAAACAGAAGAAAGATGATAGTGGAGACATCTCTCCCCTAAAAGAGATTTGCTTTCCCTCTTCCAAGCAGCACTTAGACCCTTGGAAGAAATTTTAATTTGTTTTCTCAACAAGAGCATCTTGTTTCTCTAAGGAAATACTGAGGGGACAAGGAAGGACTCATATTTGCAAATAAGACTTTTTAAAATCCAAAACTGGAAAAAAATTTTTTTAACATTTTAAAATCCAGACTTCCAGCAAAGGTGCCAAATGGAACACAGCTAGGCTCACCCCTCCCCAATCTCACTTACACAACAATAAAGAGAGTTTTGTTGTTGCTGTTGTTTTTAGGCATATGGCGACAAAGATGTGAACAGGAGAGGAGACAAGAGCCACAAAAGCAAGAAAGCACTAAGGCAGGACAAGTGGCAACTGAGGATGCAGACGGGAGAAAACTCAATCCCAAGTGAGTTTGTTTCCTAAGGCTGCTGTAACAAAATAACCATAAACTGGGTGGCTTAAACAGAAACAGAAATTTATCTTCACACAGTTCCGGAGGCCAGAAGTCCAAGATCAGGGTGTGGGCAGGTTTGGTTCTTTCTGAGGGCTGAGAAGGATAATCCGTTCCCTGCTCCTCTCCTAGCTTCTGGTGGCTTGTTGGCCGTCTTTGGAGTTTCTTGGTTTGTGGAAGCATCACCCAGTCTCTGCCTTCATCTTCACATGGTGTTCTCCCTGTGTGCATGTCTCCATGTACAAATCTCCCCTTTTAATAAGGACACAAATCATCCTGGATTAGGGCCCACTCTCATGACCTCATCTTAACAAAGACCCTGTTTCCAAATAAGGTCACATTCTGAGATACTGGAGATAGGACTTCAATGTATGAAATTTGGGGGGACACAAATCAACACAACACTGAGACCCAAAGCAATTTACACCACAGAATCTCCCAGAGTCCCACAGGGTGTCACCGGCTATCTCTGGAAGTGGAGGTGAAGGAGCCAGACTGCCATTAGCAGGACGGTATCAAATCTGTGTAAGCGGCCAGGAAATTGAACTTACCCTACCCCTACTGGAGGCTAATTCTCTAGAGCTGAGCTGTCCAGTGGGGTAGCCACTCGCCAAATGTGGCTAATCACATTGAAATGTTAACTAATTAAAATGAAATAAAATTAAACATTCAGCTCCTCAGTCGCGCTAGCCACGTTTCAAGTGCCTAAGCCTCATGTGGCTAGTGACTTGGAAACTACAGATACAGGACATTTCCAGTATTGTGGAAAGTTCTACGGGACAGCGCTGCTCTGAGGCCTACACCAGAGAGAAGGGGACAGAGTGAAGCCTTTGCTACTGGATGTTAAGAAACCCCTGACCCCACAGCCCTCTTCCTTCACTTGCCCCACCAAATCATGCCCCGCGGGCACAATGCAAAGCATAAATTCATCCTTCTGGATCAATCATAGAAAACCCGTGCCTTCAGTGTTCTCCTTCTAGGAGAGCAGGAGAAAAAGTGAGGGCACTTAAGCTAACTTTTTCTTGATTCACTACTGTATGCCAAGCATTTGACACATATTTTCTCATTTAATCCTCATAACAACTCAGAGTGATGGGTGTTATTCTCATTTAAAGATAAGGAAACGGAGGCTCAAGAAGGCTGAGTAGCTTGCCCAAGCTGCCTTGTTTGTAAAGGCAAACTCAGGACAGTTTGAACCCAAAGCCCGCATTTTGCTTCTGCTATACTATACTGCTTGCCTAAATGACTGGTTGCCTCACTAACTTGGTATAGGCGAGTCTCTAATTGTCTCTAGGTCTAATTTGCCTTCCAGTGTCAAATATGTTAAAGAACATCCACTCTATAAGATCACCTAAGAGAAGGTTGAAAGCTTAAGTTTATTAAAAAATCTGCATCTCTGTACAGATGCAAAATATCCTCCTATCCACCCAGGGAATCCTCACAGAGAAGACTATGCATACAGTTTTAGAAGGCTTTAGAGAACTTTAAGACATACCTGGGTTACTTTATACCGTCATATCACTGTTGAATATATTCTAGCCACATGTAGAGCCAGAACTTCAAATACTTCATATCTTCCTAAAATGAAGTTTTCTGACTTGATCTAGTATAATATTTACTTAGCCCAGGGCGAGGTTCATGGACGATGTTCAACGAATGTTGAATGATGAATAAATCAATCATTCAATTGATGAATATATCAATCAATTGCTCAATCAATTTTTAGACTCCAGCTAACTGTGAGACTCTCTAACCAATGTATAAAATCCTCCTTTTGTACATGCTACTATTATTTTGAAACTCCAAACTATATGGGACTATTAGGAGCTCCAATATAGGCTTAAGTCTTCTACAAGAGACTCAGCAACAGTGATGAGGCATCTGGTATTTTATTTCCATTACAGATGTTTTGGAATTGGGGTAGGTCCCACTATAGATATGGCTGCATTTCTACAGGGACTAAGGAGTCTTCTCCATCTTTAGCTTTGCCACATAAAATAAAGATGGTCACAGGGTATTTTCCTTTAGTGCAAAGTACTGTCCTGACTACTAACACTGAAAACAGCACAGAGAATTCCCTGCTGGCCGAGAGCCTTGGGAGTGGCCCTCCTTAACCAGGTTTATCCCTAAGGACAAGATTAGCTGTAAAACTTCTCTGTAACACACTTTATAAAGGACGATGACTTGCGTCATTGCAAGTTCGATGGTGCACATTTCTACATGGATGTGAATTTCTTTGGGGCTCTTTGGTATTTTGTCATCTATGTGGTTAACTTTTATAGGCATTTGTTTCTATATGAAGAAATTAAGTGATTGCTAATGAAACATTTTCAAATGCTATTTAGAAGAAAAGATTGTTTCCTGATTTCTTTCTACAACCGGATGTGGTATCTAAAAAACTGGATTTTCTTTAGCTTAAACGTATCTGTTTTTTTTTTTTTTTTTTTTTTTTGCGGTACGCAGGCCCCTCACTGCTGTGGCCTCTCCCGTTGCGGAGCACAGGCTCTGGATGCGCAGGCTCAGCGGCCATGGCTCACGGGCCCAGTCGTTCCACGGCATGTGGGATCTTCCCGGACCGGGACACAAACCCGTGTCCCCTGCATCGGCAGGCAGACTCTCAACCACTGCGCCACCAGGGAAGCCCAACATACCTGTTTTAATTGAAATTTTTCTTGAGGTAATTATAGATTCATATGCAATTGTAAGAAATAACAGAAAACCTGCATACCTTTTTTTTTTCTTTTTTTTTTTTCTGCATACCCTTTACCCAGTTCAAACATATCTTTTCAACTGACTTCAGAAGAAGTCAATACACTTGACTTCTGAGTCAGTACCATTGATGCTCTATGTGTATTATACATGAAGAGTGCAAACAAACTGGTCAATTACTTAGTCCTCATTTTCCAATATTTAAAAGGAACAAGTTGTACTAATTGATTTGTAAGGGTTCAACCAGTCTGATATTCTATTAGAAACTGAGATTAAGTTCTCTGGCAAACCATGGCCACCGCTGTTTCTGTACAGCCCATGAGGATGGTTTTTACATTTTTAAATGGTTGAAAAAAATCAAAAGAATACAACTTTTTGTGACATAGGAAAATTACACAAATTTCAAATTTCAATGACGATAATAAAGTTTCACCCGAAACAGCCATGCTCACTCATTTTCATATTTTCTATGTCTGCTTTCATGTTACAATAGCTATAACAGAGATCATATGTCCCACAAAGCCTAAAATATTTATTGGCCCTTCACAGAAAAAGTTTGCTGACTCCTCTTTTAAACTATTCTTGCTGTTTAACCCAGGAATGCCACTTCTAGTGATTTCTCTGAAAGAAAAATCAGAGATGTCCACCACTAGGGAATTCATTACATAGAATATGCTACCTTCATCTGATGGAGAAATACTCAGTCATTAAAGACCATGTTTTATAAGAGTATTTAATGATTTAGAAATGCTCACAATACATTGCTCACGTTCATGTTCTTGTTAAATCTATTTTTGGGGAAAAAATTAGAAAACCTCTGCATGTATTTATATGCATAGAAAAAGACATCTGACAAATCTCTCAGTGCTTGTCTTGGATGGAAGGGTTTTGAGTGATTTCCATTTTCTTCTTTATTGTATTCTGCATTTTCTAATGTTCCTACAATGAACATGTTTTACTTTATTTCATCTGAAACAAAATTTTGTTTTGTACTAGGTTGTTTACTTGCACTACTTCTAGCTGAATAGTCACTTATAGATGTTCTTGGCAGGAAATTAATATATTTTCTTGTAGTTTGCCAAAAATCGTCAGAATGTAAAGCAGAGGAAAATCTAAGCAAGAAGGAACTGAAATTCTAATTTCTCACCTCATAATACTTTATAGTTATAATAAGGCTAATTATGTAGTGGTTTTATATTCTCTTTAAATAAAGTTAGGTTTAGAGGTACCATCAGATTAACAAAATCTGAAAAATCTGAATACTGTTGGAGAGACAAAATTTCTAATATACTTATGATGAAAGTGTAAATTAGATCAACCATTGTAACAATTAGTAAACTTCTAGTAAAACTGAAAATGCACATATCTTATTCCCCAGCATATCCATTTCTAGGTATACACCCTAAAAAAATTCTCTTGTGAGTGCATAAGGGTAAAAAATCAGGGCAAAGATATTTATTAATACATTTTTTTCAAGGCAGAAATTAGAAACATTCTATATGTCCATGGTCAGGAAAATGCATTAATAATAAGTGTTTTGTTGATATGGTAATCTCATACAACAGTTAAAATGAATGAACTCTATGTCATTATGATTAGATCTTAATCTAATCAAATGAAAAAGGTGCAAAAGGATATGCGTAATATAATATTTATGTAAAAGTGTTAAAAATCACAAGAAGAATATTATATATATAGTTTCATTAACATATACAAACAGAAAAATATATGAAAATGTAAACTTAAAAGACACACACCAGATCTGTGACAGTATTTACTCTAGAGAGGGAAGAAGGGAATTAGAACTGGGGAAAGGTAAGAAGGGGACTGCAATTTCATTAATAAAGTTTCATTTCATTTCCAAAACAAGCAATTAACAAACATATATGACACAATGTGAACTTTTATTTTTGTTGGCTATCTGCTTATATTTTATATAGTTTGAAATATTTTTTCCCTCAGTACTGCTTTAACAGCCCAAGGAAGACAAGATGGGTAAAGTTCACAGACTGTGATAGCACAAAAGTGAAAAGTATCTCTAAAAGCAGATGGTACTGAGTTATCTCACAATTCACTGTAGCTATTTTGAATTCCTATCTATAAGGATGTTCTTCTGGGGCTTTATCTCTAGATCTTATCATCCCCGAAGTCAGGTGCCTTCTCTGGTTTCACGTTAGAACCAGAGCTTTCTCCACCAAGCTACTGACACTTCAAAGTTCAATGACATTTACAGTGATAGTCATTACAGCCCTTTAAAATAACTAGAGGAGAGGGTATGGGGTTTCTTTTCAAAACATCAAGACTATGTCTCACAAGTAGAACAAGAATCACAAAGGTTCTGGGGAAAAAATAGGTAATTGTTGGTTATTAACGAGATAATTCACAGATTCTATTCTCATACCAATTATTAATATCGGCTCAGAACAGTCATCTACGGTTCACCTAAATTTTATCCAATTGTGTACACAAATTTTTAAATTACTCTCTCTCCGTCATTAAAAATACATATATAGGACTTCCTTGGTGGTGCAGTGGTTAAATGCCAATGCAGGGGACACAGGTTCGAGCCCTGCTCTGGGAAGATCCCACATGCCACACAACAGCTGAGCCCGTGTGCCACAACTACTGAACCTGTGCTCTAGAGCCCGCAAGCCACAACTTCTGAAGCCTGCCCTCCTAGAGCCCGCACTCCGCAACAAGAGAAGCCACCGCAATGAGAAGCTCGTGCACCGCAATGAAGAGTAGCCCCTGCTCACCGCAACTAGAGAAAAGCCCGCACGCAACAACGAAGACCCAACACAGCCAAAATTAAATAAATTAATTAATTAAAAATATATATATATAACTAAGTGTGTGTGTGTGTGTGTGTGTGTGTGTGTGTGTGTGTGTGTGTGTATATATATATATATATATGTATATATAAACTGACCAGAGCACATGAGTTAGATATTGAATGCCTGGGTTTGAATCCAGATTATGCCATTTACTCTTTAGGTGACTTTAGGAGTGTAATTTAGCTTTTTCAAATAATTTAATCATTTTAGCTATTTAGCCTTTACAGTTTTCATCTCTAAAATGCAAATAATAATAGTACCTATTTCACAAGGCAATTACACAGTTTACATGGGTTAATATACAAAAAGTACAAAACAAAGACACTCAATAAATGTTGGAATCTTGTATACTCCTTTAATACATTCATTTACATGGATGCCATGCACTCAGTAGGCACCCAGTAATACTTATGATAAGGAACACGAAACAGCCCAAACAGACATGAAATCCATGAAGTCACTACAAAGTCATGACTCAAGCCAGTAGATTGCTTTCTATCTACTCTTGCACATTAAGGCCCCATCCTTCTGGGTTCCTGATGTCACAATACAGCACAGCTGTCACAGGCTTCTTCCATAATGCCACAGAGCAAGATGGAGGTCTCCCTGAGTCATGACTTTCAGGAGGCACACAGTTCTGCAAAGATAAGTTGGTCCCCCAATACAGACAACAACAAAATGGTAGAACCTTCATAAAACAGAACTTCCGACTTAGCCTTCTCAGCTCTGAACCTAACTCCATCCTAGCTCCTTTCATTTTCTCTTATAGATGTTGTCTACTCATTTATTTTTCCCTTTTGTTCTCTCCTAGTCCTGCATGCATACTTTAAAGTGTAATAAATTTCCGCACTGGATAGCAGGGCCTGCTGCTTTCCAGCGCACGCGCCATACATAGTCCCATGATTACAGACCAAACCATGGCTTTTCCAAAATAAGAATGCTAAGTATGTAGTCACAAGGTTCAGCCTCTGGGGCACCAGATTTTCAGCTCTAGAAATTACAGTTTAATATTAGTTGGCACACAGCTATACGGTTAGCTCACAGTAAGCAGCCTTATGCTACATATATTTGAAATCTGCCATGCAAGGTGAATTTTCGGAAGGTATTCAAAATATATGTTGATAATACTGTGTGCCTGTTTTGATGATTGTAACCATGGTTTCCCTAAATCTTTAATTTCCTGTGGAGGTTTCTTTGGAAGTAACACAGAATAAATGTGACAAGAAGATTCCACTACTGAAAAATAGAAAGCCAAAAAACAAAAAAGTTCTTGTATCTCAACATTTTGATATGTCTACTTTGATTCCGTTGAAGAGCACATTCACATTTCTCAACCAGGAGTAAGAGGATTAAAGATAATTTAGAATTTTATTAAAACAGTACCACATCCCCCTCAAAAAATGAAGATTTTAGCATTTATAACGGCATTGAAATCACTCAAGAAGCTAACGTGTTAGCTTATGTGACTCTTTGGGATCTGAAAGCTGCCAATTGTATCTCCCTATGATTTAGACACACTTTTTTCTCAGGTGTTAATTAGAAAGGTTTTTCTTCTGTTCAAACCATCTTATTGCATGTGGTGCATTCTGCCACCCAAGCCACATGACATCTTTACATCCAACCTTCAGTAATCAGTGAAGGCTACAAAGATAAATAAGCCATTAAACAGAAGGAAGTAATTAGCTTTTATTAAGAACACTGAGATGATTACACCCATGGTTCCTAGTCATCTTGAGGTGTGGCTCACTCTTCTTATTTTTAGCAGCAATAAACATACATCTCTTCCTACATTGCTGTTGTCTATGTATTCACAGGTCTAACTGGTATCTAAAGTAATTTCCACATGGAAATTTGTATAGAGAAAGAGCAGCAATGCTACCTGAAACACATGGGGAAAAATGAAGCTTGTTCATTTGTTTTTCCTTCCAAAAGGCTGCGTGATAGGAATATAAGATACAGTCTCTGGGACCTCCCTGGTGGTGCAGTGGTTAAGAATCCACCTGCCAATGCAGGGGACGCGGGTTTAATTCCTGGTCTGGGAAGATCCCATATGCCTCAGAGCAACTAAGCCCGTGCACCACAACTACTGAGCCTGCGCTCTAGAGCCTGCGAGCCACAACTACTGAGCCTGCGTGCCACAGCTATTGAAGCCCATGTGCCCAGAGCCCATGCTCCTCAACCAGAGAAGCCACCGCAATGAGAAGCCTGTGCACTGCAATGAAAAGTAGCCCCTGCTCACTGCATCTAGAGAAAGCCCGCGCGTAGCAACGAAGACCCTTCGCAGCCAAAAAACAAAAAATACAGTCTGATGAAGCCAGCTTCCCCAGCTGCCTTCTCTAGTTCTGGGTCTAGACCTTACTGTGCAAATAACAAATACTGACCAGCATTGCAGTCTCTCCTGCCTTGTCTGATGCTGAGTCTTTACAAGAAGATAACCACTTGTGCTACAAACTGTGACAGCAACGATCCTAAACTTCCAGTTAAGATCACTAATCTCTAACTTCAAATTTTAAACACAGGTAGAAAACACTGTTACACTGTAACTCGTTCTTCTGAGTAGTTAAAACTGGTTGCCTGTGGATTGAGTTCTTACTTGATGGCATCACAAGCTCTTTTTCCAAAAGGAGTTTTGCTTACAAATCCATGCATCATGGGTTCTTATCTGAGTTGAAAAAAAGAAAGCCTGATATAAATGGCAAGAATGGAATAAAGGTTATGGCAAACACAGTGTGATGTGGAGCCCTTAATTACCATGCTAAGCCCCAAAACATGATTGAGAGGTGGTGACGAACAGGCAGTGTCACGTCCCGCTAGCAGGCATCCCCTATCATGATGGGGTAAACCTCCAGCCATGACCAGCTCTCCTGTTTAACCCTGGTGTGGCAGGGGCCTCCCTTTTTTGGTCATTAGGCCTCGAGGAGGGACACTGCCTGTAGGTTCAAGGAGGGTAGGAGTAGGTGGGACCTACATTCTGAAGTAGAGAAGGGCAATGGGATGGCTGGTTCTCTACATGGGGGAAATCACCCAGACCACCGTCCCCCAAATTGTCACAACTTTAGTTCCAGGAAGACCCAGAAAAGATGGAGTTTGTATAGCAGGGGTTAAGGCATTTCACAGGGAGGAAAGAGAATCCTGCATCAGCCATGGGAGAGATAGCAGTGATTTCCTATGCGGTGGGCAAAGGAGTCACCCAGAATCTCACTGGACTCCGGTGGGCCAGGTGAGGGCTTGGCTAGATGCTTCCAGGGGCTGGTCCTAGGGCTACCAACTTGGGTCCCAGAGTCTCTCTATGAACCATGTAAGGTGAGATGAATATCACTCCCACTTTGAGAAGACACACACACAAACATACATACACACACACAGCACCATCCGTTCTATTAAGGGACTTATAATCAAAACAGTCTAATTGAAGCTGACATATGGGAGCTGGCATCAGTTAGAAAGAGTGGCAAAGAGACCACTGACAGCTCATGTGGCTTCTCCTATGACAATTCCAGGCAAGGCCATGTCTCTCGGTCCATTGGTGAGGAAGGGGGTGCCTATAGTTCCTGAAGGACTAAACTCATGTAACTAAGGCAAATAACTCCTTTACAGAAATGTAATGCTTTGCCCCATGGGGACACATTTTGATGGGAGGGGAGTCTGAACTGTAATAAGAAGAGCAGCTTTCATCCTCATTCACAGCATGGGGCCGTATCCTTTGGAGACACACAACAGGCATTCAGAGAAATGCAGAGGCATTGCTGGAGGGATGGAGCAGTGGCACATAGTAGAGTTTTTCTAGCATCATTAGAATGAGAGACTTGAAGGGAAGAAGAGCTGTATATGTGGACTTGAGGAAGAGAACTGAGGAGAGAAAAACGGGTGGAAGAACAGGTAGGTTCCTAGGATACCCATCCTTTAAAGACCTTCACAGAGCCTAGGAGGGCTCATTTTTTTTTTTATTTTGAAAAGAGTTTCCCTTTTTTATTCTACACATACTTTTTTATTCCAAACACAACCGAAGAAGGACAACAGCTACTCCATTATTATTTTTTGCTGTTGTTCAGTGATGTAAGCAGCACTTATAAATGTTACAAGAAAAACGCTGTAAGCATCCCAGCCAACCGATGAAGAAACTGAAGTATAAGACTTTTCTTCATCTCGTCTTCTCACCCCTTCCCCTCCCCCACCCAGAAGAAGGCTCAAATATTTAAAACAATGTACAGGCTTATGTACAAAAGGGGCAGGATTGATTTTTCCTTTTTTTTTTTTTTTTTTTGTTACAACATGAAGAGAAAAAATAGACCAGATGAGCACAGATGCATTTTCCCATTCAAAATGGACTTGAGGATATGGGGAGGGGGAAGGGTAAGCTGGGACAAAGCGAGAGAGTGGCATGGACATATATACACTACAAAACGTACAACAGATAGCTAGTGGGAAGCAGCCACATAGCACAGGGAGATCAGCTCGGTGCTTTGTGACCACCTAGAGGGGTGGGATAGGGTGGGTGGGAGGGAGGGAGATGCAAGAGGGAAGAGATATGGGAACATATGTATATGTATAACTGATTCACTTTGTTATAAAGCAGAAATTAACACACCTTTGTAAAGCAATTATACTCCAATAAAGATGTAAAAAAAAAAAAAAGGCAGACCTCCTAGTGGTCCTAGATGTGATCACCAACGAAACAAGTTTAACAAGAAAGATGAATGCTGACCTGTGAAGGTGTGAAACAGCAAGCAGTGAGATGAAGATGGAATGTTAGAAAGATCGCACATCCATGACAAAGAAGCACTTATGGCTTCAGTCACTTTTTTCCTTTTTTTTTTTTTCTTAAGGATGCTACCGAAGGGTTTTTTCATAAAGTAGCCAACAGCACCAAAAAATAACAGAATGGATTTCCTAATGAAACCAGGCATAGATTTCTCTCACGTGACCCCTCCAAGGCAGGCAGTCTTTTTCTTCTCTCTCTTTCCTTCTTTTCCTTAAACAGATGCCTAGTGATGTGCTGGAAAAGAAGACCTAGTCACTCCGACCTCCTAATTTTGCCTGTGGTTAGGGAACAGCGTTTGCCCGCAGCTGCCGTAACCGCCCAAAGAAACAAAGTGGGGATTCTCTGGTTTTAACAATCACGAACTCACCTTGCACGTGACAGAAGAAAAGATAGCCAGCATAAAGCCATTTCTTTTTTTCCCACCGGGAAGCCGCTGCCATGGGTGTGGGTGTCCACCTTGTCACAGTGCACAGCCACGTGGCAGTCCTTCTCAGAAGGGCTCAATTTTTATAAGACACAAAAATCTCTCTGCGCGCAAGCATTTTGATGTTTACTTTTCCTGTTCTGAAATACCCTTTGGATACTTACCTCCCTTTTTAATAAAGATACAGTGGAGTAGGGCATGGGGGGAGGACATAAAGATAGATGGAGATTTGAGATGGAAAGGGGCAGATTGATTTCTAAAGTCATCACGTTAGACGAAGATCGCTTATTTTCAAAATTTACCTTGAAAATCACCTAAATCTTCCATTACGCAGAGGATATGAGGTTTCTTACAAATAGAGCAGGTCATTTATTTGTCCAAGGTCATTTGCACATTTTCTCCATGGATCTTTCCCGTGGGCATGGACTGTGTTGGGCTTGAATTCATCCTTTGCCTAATTACTGTAATTGAGGCAATCACTAGGTTAAAGGGCTCCTGATCTGCCACAGGCAGGAGAAACCCTTTAGCAAGAGGGATTTATGTTGAGACTTTGCTGTGTACACATCCAAACTTGTGTGGTTGTATATGTGTGTACATGCCCTGCTGGAAGATGCCTGCGATAGGATTATTGTGGTCCCTATCATTAATTTCAAACCTTGATGGAGAAAGGCATACTCTAATATGTTTTTGCTCTTTTGTGTGGGATCGCATTTGGTTATTGGCAAGAAGGGAGATAGTGAGAGAGACAGGGAGGTAAGGCCTGGGAGTGGCCAGGGAAGACCTTCAGGCATGAGAAATCGTAAAACCAAAAGTGTAGATTGTCTCTCACCATCATAGGTTAGGGGAGATCGCTACTCCAGGCTGGAATGGGAGGCACCACATCACATAGGTTGCATTTTGTTCATCTCAGAACACTTCTTAGGAATCCATTGCTATGTGTTCTTCTTTACTGTCTACAAACTTCCTCAGACATATATAGATTGCATGTCCCAGGCCATGAATAAGTCTCTCTACTTCATGATGGTTCTAATATACTTTCCCTTTAGGACTTCACAGTTCCTGAAATGATTACTTTCCAGGTGGAGAAAACAAACTGAAACACAAAAAATTATCTGTTGTAAAGAGGTTGCCATTTTGGTCCTAACAATTCTTTGGATAGAGATGAGATCACAGTTTAAAAGTTACGGCTTTTCTATTCTTTGCTCCCTTCCTAAGAAGGGAGGCCAAATGAAGTATTTTCAAGGGGACTTTCTTATAGATATGGGCAAACAGATCTGTGGGTCTTTTCTGGATGAGCATAGTTTTGTTTAAACATGATAATGATTAAATAAATTAAAACTAAAATATTTTCTTAGAAAGGAGTTAGAAAAACTGCTTCTACCTCATCCTCTTCAGATGACCCCACTGCAATAAAACTGCTGTTGAAATCTGAATTCTGAGTCTTAATTGCTAAGTTGGAAACTGTGCCAGACATCTGATGTATAAAATATAAGACTTGCTGAAGGTTCGCAAAGTCACTATCCTTGGACTTGAAATTATATTTTTAACCAGGAGGACAACATGCTTTTCTTTTTCTATTCAATGTTTCTAGTAGTTTTAAATAAATATATATCTTATAATTTTATTTTAAACTAAAGCAAATATTTATAATACTTTATCGTTTATAAAACACACATTCATATATTACCTCATTTAATCTTCACAACAACCTTTTGAAGTGGGTATAAATATTAGTCCTCTTTGACAGAGGAGAAAACTGAGGCTTGACCAGCCTAACTGCTTTATCTGAGGACTTTAAGCTGCTAAGTGTCCTGGGTGGGACTTTAAGCTGATTTCAGACTCTCAACTCAAAGTTCTTTCCATTAACTTGGCTCTCTCATCTTCAGTCATTTTCCCACATGTCTCATTTGCAAGTATTTTCCAGTCACTGTAAGATAAAAATATACAGTGGTTCTCAATAGCCTGCATTCTTTTCCACAAATTTTCATTTAAGTCAATCCCATAGATGTTTATTTAACTCAGTGATGATGACACAGGGGCTCAGTCTGTTTTAGGAAGGTCGAATATTACAGTGGACTAAAGACTCTGGAATCAGACTGCCTGGGCTTGAATCCCAGCCTACCACCTCCTAAAAGTGTGACCTTGGGCAAGTTTTTGTGCCTAATTTTCTCCATCTGTGTAAAGGGTTAATAATATCATGTACCTCATAGGGTTGTTATGGTAACTGATGTTATTTATATCAAGCACTCAGAACGATACTTGAGACTTACTAAGAACCAAATAAATCTTGGTTGATATTATTCGGAAGGGAGGAGAATTGTGGTGGCCATACCTACATAAATAACTATTTGAGATGCATAAATCACTGTGCCACTTGGAGCAGGCCGAGAAGTGCCACAGAGGTATTAACTAGGCTTTACTGAGGTTCTAACTTAGCGAGAACCACGGGAGGAGGCTGTCTGAGAAGGCCTGTGGGCTGGGGGAGGATGCTAAACGAGTGGAACAGTCAGAGACACTTAGGTTTTCAAAAACATGGAGACTAAAATGAATATTTGATGTAATTTATTATTTTTATTTTATTTTTTGCGATACGTGGGCCTCTCACTGTTGTGGCCTCTCCCGTTGCGGAGCACAGGCTCCAGACGCGCAGGCTCAGCGGCCATGGCTCACGGGCCCAGCCGCTCCGCGGCATGTGGGATCTTCCCGGACCGGGGCACGAACCCACGTCCCCTGCATCGGCAGGCGGACTCTCAACCACTGCGCCACCAGGGAAGCCCTGATGTAATTTTTTTTAAAGCAATACAACCACTGGTGCCAAGCTCTAGGACAAAGAAAGTGGAAGAGATTCCAAACCTCCCCGTCCTCCCATCCAAGGAAGCACAGGACTTGAATAGCACCTGGTTTGAATTTCTCAGTCAGTTACCTTGTGGTGATGCTACCTGGATTCAGAAAGACACATGTAGTATTCCTGCCGAGGAGATGAAAACTTCAAGGTCTGTCTGCCCTCCCCTTCAGTTCTGACTTATCCTGTGACTTACCTAAGTCACATAGCTCCTTAGCGGCCCCTCCTCAATTCTCTCTTCTCCCTTCCCCCTTCCTTCTCCTCCTTCCCTTCCATATTATTCTATCTAATGACGTTTTTGTGAAGGGTGATTGAGACACATACAATCACTTTGTAAAAATATAAAATGGCCTGTGTGAAAATGCCCTGTGGTTAAATGATGACTAAAAAAGAAATAAAAATCAGGGGCTTCCCTGGTGGCGCAGTGGTTGAGAGTCCGCCTGCCGATGCAGGGGACACGGGTTCGTGCCCCGGTCTGGGAGGATCCCACATGCCGCGGAGCGGCTGGAGCCTGTGCTCCGCAACGGGAGAGGCCACGACAGTGAGAGGCCCGCATACAGGAAAAAAAAAAAAAAAAACAGTTACAGTACAGTTATAGTAACAGAGAGCTGATCAGTGGTTGCCCAGGGCCAGGAGGTGGGGTTGACTGCAAAGGAGCAAAGGAAACTTCTGGAGCGATGGAAAGGCTCTATATCTTGTGTATACCTTTGTCATAACTCATTGAACTATATACTTCAAATAGATATATAGGCATATTTTACCATATGCAAATTATATCCCCAATTAAATTGATTTGCAAAGTTAAACAAATAAGTCCCAAAGCAAATACAAGGTGTAAGTCAATGGCAGGAAATTTTTAAAATCTGTAGGAAATGAACAGCTTCCCAGCAAATATAAGTAATCGAAATTGGCCCAAGAAGATAGGAAAAATATACAGTGACCATACAATAAACTTAAGGTGATTAAAAACTACCAAAGGCTACTTAGAAATTATTTAACTTCTTGATATTCAGTTTTTTAATCTGTAAAATGGAAATAAAGTAATACTTACCACACAGAATTTTTGCAAGAATTCAACGAATATGCTTAGTATAATACTTGGGACACAGTAGGCACTCAATACTAGTTTCCCTGGTCTGCAGTGGTGTTTTGAGTCCTTTTGAGGATAACTTTACTTCTCTTTCCAGATGGACAATGTAACATTACTTAATTCAGTCAACAAACATTGAGTTCCTCCTTTTGAGGCTCTTCCCAAGGAGATTCCCAACTCCACAGGATGGGACAGAGTTTTTCTGTGTTTTCCTTTCCTGGACCTAACTGTGGAGAGAGAGGAGAAAACACAGCTAAAAGCAGGAGGCTAAGCCCTCAGAAAGGAAAACACCACCCAGGGAGGTAGGAGATCCCTAAAGAATGTCTTCAGCATATTCAACACATACCCCCTGGGCAAGCCCTAAACTAGGATGATAACTGCCAATTCTGCTCTGAAGAATGCTGAGGTTTCTAAAGTCTAAGCCATGGTGTTGCAAAACTGAGCACTTAGCTTCTAAAGCTAAGGGGAAGATTGATGGAACCAGAGCTTTTCACCACAGGTGCCTTCACCCCCCTCCCCCAACTCCTACACCTCCCCCCAGGGGAAACATCTGGGCTGAGGGTGGAACCTGCTCTCCCTGGGAGGTTTGGGAGTGGCATTCAAGGAAGGCAGCCTCCTGCCAGGTTGGAGGTCTGAAGGAATGTGGCAGGTCACTTCTCTGCTGGCCTCCTCACCTCTCCATACCCCATGAATGTTTCTCTTGGCCTCCTCCAAGATCTGGGAATGTTCTAGTTTTCAGACAGCTGCTGGAGTCTCCTTCAGCTCTGACCTGGGTGACACAGATTCCTAAGAATCTGCCACCACATCATTGGAACTTTTCAAGAATTTCCATAGGTGACTTCTGTGGACTCTCCTCCAGATAGACATGCACATTCTAGGCAAGGTAACTGGCATTGAAATCGAACAGATCTACCAACTGGACCCTGCCATACAGCAACTCTGTGGCCTCAGTTTTCTCATCAACACATTGGGGATGATTATATCACCTCCTTTTAATGGTATTGAGAATGACGGAGAATAACATACATCAAGTGCATGGTACTGTCCCTGGCTCACGATAGAGCCTCAATAAATATTAGTCTTCCCTAATCACTGTCATGTCACACACTTCCAACAGGAGCACACAAGACAATTCCCTCTATCCTGTACATTTTCCCCAGCGCCCCTTACAAAAAGCCACAGTGAATTTTGGCGAGATCTGGTTTGTTCTGCAAAAGACAGTTCAGGTTTCCCTGATGGCGCAGTGGTTGAGAGTCCGCCTGCCGATGCAGGGGACACAGGTTCGTGCCCCTGTCCGGGAAGATCCCACATGCCGCGGAGCGGCTGGGCCCGTGAGCCATGGCCGCTGAGCCTGCGCATCCGGAGCCTGTGCTCCGCAACGGGAGAGGCCACAACAGTGAGAGGCCCGCGTCCCGCAAAAAAAAGACAGTTCAATTCAATTTTGACTTAAGAAGGATTTGTGGAGCACAAGCTCCCTCCTTGTAGGTCCTGGATGTTAGAGATGATTACTGGTTACCTATTGCCAAAACCACGCCAAAATGTAGTGTCTTAAAACAACAATGTATTATTGACCTTTGTGGTTCTGTGGGTTGACTCAGCCTAGCTGCCTTGTTCTCACGCCATGGTACTTAGTGCTGAGTCATCTGAAGGCCTGTCTGGGCTGGGCATCCAAGACAGCTTCTTCACTGACTTACCTGGTGTCTCCGTGTTCCTTCACACGACACCTGTCTCCAGCAGAGGAGCCTAGACTTCTTACCTGGTGGCTTAAGGCTCCACGAGAGAGGAAGCAGAATCTGCCAATGATCTTAAAGCCTGAGCCTAGGAAGGACCCAGGGTGTCTTCTGACAGATTCTGATGACAAAGCAACTATAGGCCAGCCCAGATTCAAGGAAGAAGGACAGGCTCTACCCCTCAATGGGGGAGTAGCATATGTACACAAAGGGAAGGAACTGATTGATGGTGGATGTCTTGACTTTAGATACAACATACGAAATCCACGTGGATATAAACACAAGATATTTACTTGTATGACTTTTTTGAGCTGATAGTTTTTCACCCAAGTGTGCTGTAAACACCATTCACCACATGTCTCAAGCTTTTGAGTTCCTACCACTGAGAACGAGGCCTCAGCGAGGGACAAATCTGTGAATGCGTCAGATCATGACATTTTCCTGTCGGCTAAGATGGCTTCATCACCTTGGAACCCTTTTCCCCCACAAATTTCGTCCTCCATGTGAGCGTGTTACTTTGTAGTTCATTGTTCTGTCTTTAAAATAAAAACCAAGGCTTCTGATCAGTCAGATGCTGCTTTATATCTTTCTATTGTCCCAATAATCATAGCTTCCAATGAGTTCTAGTTACTCAGCTAATTCTTCCGCTTAGTATAAGCCACGTCCTTTAATAGCTCCTTGTACTTCAAGGCACTTACCTTAACTTGTAACTGTATTTGTGAGATTGTTGGATTGATTTCTATCTGCCTCACTATACTCGAAGCTCTATAGTCAGGTACTATTTATCTCCAGCATATAGGTCTGTACCTAGTACATACTAGATGGTCAATAATATTCTTTGAATGAATGCATCGTTTCTTTTTTCCCAAACTATTTAAGGCTGAAAGAAGATCAACCCCATTAAACTGGAAAGAAATTTTAGAAATTTATTTCAAAAATATAGTGTTTAAGTGTCAGACCTTAGAAATCTTGACATCCAACTTAAGAAAAGTGAAATTATTGGATTCTGTGACTCAAGTAGTACAAACGAAGTAATCCTTAAGAACCATTCCACAGCAGAAGATAGGACCTCAGGCACGCTAAGCCCTACTACAGGAATATATCTACGCTTCGACTCCCACTTACCATTCCCGACCGTCTTGCTGTGTTCCTGTATCTCACATTCCTTCCCAGTTGCCTCATACCTGGTTACCTAACCCCAGCTGATGGATGTTACAGCTGTAGTGTCCACTTGGCTTAAAATCATCCTGAACTTCCTGACCCTCTCAGTAACTTTCAGAGGCCTGCCCTGCCTCCCGCCCACACGCACACATAACTCTGGAATCCTTGATTAAATTCCAATACCCTGATTCTCAACGTATTCAGACACAGCTCCATTCCACTTTGGAACTCCTCAAACTGCAAACACAGGTGAGGAATTAGACGCTAGAAATCTTTTTATTCTTGCTTTTTATTATGAAAATTTTAACAGTAAAGAAAATACTGTAATGAACTTTGATAGGCCCATCACCCAGCTTTAATTATTATCCATTTGTGACCAGTCTTTTTCCATCCACAACTCCACCCACTTCCCCTCTCCCCTGATGGATTTCAGTATCCATCTCCAAAAGATAAGTACTTTAAAAAACACAGCTTAAAAAATGATCACACCTAAAAATTCTCGGGGCCCATTTCTGATGACGTCCCTTATTGTTCCATGTAAGACATGGCACTAACAGACTATT
Organism: Orcinus orca; assembly: GCF_937001465.1. NCBI lineage: Eukaryota > Metazoa > Chordata > Mammalia > Artiodactyla > Delphinidae > Orcinus > Orcinus orca. The sequence continues at coordinate 20,615,835 of NC_064563.1, read as the reverse complement.
GGCTTTACTTTTTTCTGTTCTTCAAAGACCACCAGGAACACCTGTAGTTGGTTTTTCATGGGTGGCAGTGGTGGGAACACACACCATGGGGAACCATGGAGCGTCTCAATAAGAGGGCATCAGAAGGAAGCTTGTAAAGGATTGGGGCGCTGGTGGGGTAGTTTGGGGGACAGCTGAAGGAAGCAGGGACTTACTGTAGATTGGGGGTTGTCAGAAAGTGGAGGCAGTTCTATGAATGGATATCTCAATAGGTCACCTCTGTGGGAGGTCAGATTAGAGAAAGGTGAATGCTGACGTTGGTAAAGAAATTACTTTCTCCACTCAGTAAACGAGGGGAACGTTTGGTATTTTGTGTTGCACAGCGACCTTGTTTTTGTCTCACTTGATTGTGATCTGAGAGGGACCTCATTTGTTATAGATATTCTGTAAGATTGTTTCTGTGCTACAGGAAAGCAAAGTGAGGCTGTGAGTGCCAGACCAGCTTGTAACAGTGTTGACATCGAGCTGTGAACATCAGATCCATTCTGGATGTCAGGGGCAATTTTTTTTCTTTCTCATTATCCTACCACTTTTTAGGGTATATGAGTTCACTGAATACTACTATTTTTAGTCCTGGTTCTGCATGACTTTCTGAACCTATTTCTCCTTAAAGATCATTTTTTGTCACTCATAATTTACGTGTGTGTGTGTTCTATTATACTATATTCAGCTGTTTATAAAGTTTCTTAAATCTTTTTCTGCAGAAGAAAAATGAATTCATTTTCAAATGAATGTTTGAAAATGTCCAACTAGCCCAGCTATCTATTATTTATTGTCAAACGCTCCAAAATCAAACTCATTTTGGATGGACGTTCAATAACATTTTATGTGTGTAGGGCAGTCAGCAGGCCTACATTACAATTAATGTATTCAATTGAACTGGGCAATTTTCTCAAACTTTTTCACCTTCACTGGGACCTTCGGAAAGAAGTACATTGTACTCAGTAAAAGGTACACCACAAAATACACACCTCAGGCACATACCTTACCAAACTTGAAATTCTACAAAGCAATGCTTATTATAATGACATACCCCAATACTTTCCATTTTATTTCATTAAAAATTAAATACTAACCTTCTAAATTGATTTCGCGACCTCCTCATAGATCTCAGCTTGCAGTCTGAAAGACCAGCTTGGCACTAGGAATTTACTTTGCACAAAGTAAAATATTTATAGGTTCTTCATTGATATTGACGTTGCTGTTGTGTTTTAAAACCATGGTGGGTGCTGTAAAAATCATTTAAAAATCTTTCCTGCCTAAAATGATGACAATCATGCCGAATGGCATAGTCTGTGACAAATTATTTGTGGAAAGAAATCGTGGCCCTCCCTCTTACTACTTTTTGGCTATCCCCATGCAGAGATAAACTCCATCATACATCAGGACTCTCATAACTGGATTTGAAGCCAAGTCCGACCTTAATTATCAACAAAGAAGAACTGCATTCCAGTGCTTGTCAAGAAGAATGATTTCTCTTCTAGCCCTACCAAAAGCTTAGCTGGAAGACATGACCATAGAGGGATGATATTTGGAGATATGTATCAAACCTAGGATTTTCTTGTTGACTCCCCATTTCTACCCTTGTCACTGTCAACATCATTCTTTTTTGTCTCCTGACTCTTTCATTTGCCATAAAGAAGAAAGGACCCAAATTTACCCAAAGTAAATGAGATTCAGAATGGAGATTGTAAACTCACCATCAAAAGTAGACATAAACTTGGCTTTGAAGATCAAGACATTTATTCACCAACAATAGACTCGAGACCAAAGAACAGAGAAGCAGGACCAGGCTGAACACTTCAGGATGGACAGCCTGGGTTGGGCGTGGGGTTGAGAGTGATGGAGATTAACAAAGGAGGGGGCATTACTAGGCTGGAGGTGAGTGGGGTCCTGCTGGGGACACCTAACCAGAGAGGAATCCTGACAAGAGTGGACTAAGCCTCAGGGGACTGCCCAGCCCTGGCAGAGTGAGCTCCGTCCTTCACAGTGGCAGACTGTTGAGCCAGTACATTTGACTACCCATTGCCATTCACCTAAGGAAAACACTTCAATTTTAAATAATCATTCCTGCTAAGCGTAGTTGTTTTAGCTGCTACAAAAGAGTTTGAGCACCTTAAAAACGAAGGAAATTCTGACACGTGCTACAACGTGAATGAACCTTCAAGACATTAAGTGGAAGAAGCCTGACATAAAAGGACAAATATCGTGTGACTGCATTTATATGAGGTACCTAGTGCAGGAGGTGTCTCCTGCCAGACTGTCCATTGCCTACACCCCCGTTCCCTGAGGGGAAAAAGAAGAAAACAGCTTTTTCTTCCCTGAATTATCTACATCTATGGAGTTACTATAGACACAGTTGCTCCGGTCAAAAACGTGGGAAGTAGTTTTGGCTTTTCTCTTTCCCTGTGCCCCCTCATTCAGACTTTGCCACAATTACCCTCCAAATCGTATCCCAAATCTTCCACTTCTCTGCCACCATCAACCTCAGTAAGACACACTTGGGCCACTACCATGGCCTTCTGTCTGGCCTCCTGACTCATATCTTCGTCTTGCTATAATCCATTCCCCACTCAGGAACCAAAGTGATCCTTTTTTAAAAAAAATTTTATTTATTTATTTGGCTGTTCCAGATCTTAGTTGAGGCATGCAAGGTTGTCGTTGTGGCATGTGGGATCTTTTTATTTATTTATTTTTTTAGTCACAGCATGCAGGATTTTTTAGTTGCAGCATGCTGACCTCTTAGCTGAGGCACACGGGCTTCTTAGTTGCAGCATGCATGCAGAATCTAGTTCCCTGGCCAGGGATCGAACCTGGGCCCCCTGCATTGGGAGCAAGGAGTCTTACCCAGTGGACCACCAAGGAAGTCCCCAAAGTGATCTTAACTAAAAGAAAAAAAAAAATAGAAAGAACTGTGTCACTCTTCTGCTTAAAACCTCCCAGTGGCCTCCCAGTGAACTTGGACTAAACTCCCAGCTTCTGACCCTGGCTTCAAGGTCCCACAAGACCTGGCCTAGCCCTCTCTCCAACCACAGTGCCACCTCTGCCTTAGCTCACGGTCCCAGCAACACTGGGGCCAGGTCTTCCCTGGACGAGAAGGAAGGATATTTGTCCTTCCTTCTCATCCCCTCAGTGTTCCCTACTCACCTCATTATTCTCTACCTTCCTATTCTGCTTGGTTTCTTTGTAGGGTCATCTCAATTTTTATGTATTTTCTTCACATTTGCCTACTTTCTCTCTCCCCAACTAAGCCCCGTGAAAGCATGGATTTACCACTGTAAACCCAGCACTGCTGGGCACAGAATTGGTACCCAACAGAATATTCATTGAATGAATAAATAAGGAGGTATATAGGCTGTATAAGCAAATCACATACAAAGGAGGAAGTGATAAGTGCTAGAAAAAAAATGTGTGCTGTTTGAATTCAGAGTCAAGAAAAACAACTGAATGTGGGGACGGGCAGGGGGAGAATTAGAGAAAGTTACAAGTGATTACATTCTAAAAATATACCCTGAATATGTACCTTATATGTAAATCATATGCGTCTTTTAGACATTTTGCCCTTTTTTGTTCACAACGTTATACTTTAAACGTTGATAAGTTTTTCTATTACGATCTAAATAAATCAAATATTCTTCCCTTGGTCTGCATTCCTATTGAGATGCAAGGGAACAGAGCTGTTTAAAAAGAGTTTCCAAACTTTTGATGATTGTAAAATTATGATTTATGAGACCAGAAAGATTAAAGAATACAGTATAAAGTGAGCTGTGTAAAACACTGGCACACATCTGGAAGGCTTGAGTTCAAGTGCTGCATTCGTGTGGCCTTGATATGGTCACTGTCTCACCAGGACTCCATTATCTTAGCTACAATATACTAGTTTGGGCCAGATGACATTTTTAAAAATACATTTATTTATTTATTTATTTTTGGCTGCTTTGGGTCTTCATTGCTGCGCATGGGCCTTCTCTAGTTGTGCCAAGCGGGGGCTACTCTTCTTTGCTGCGCGTGGGCTTCTCGTTGCGGTAGCTTCTCTTGTTGAGGAGCTTGGGCTCCAGGCGTGCGGGCTTCAGTAGTTGCGGCTCGCAGGCTCTAGAGCGCAGGTGCAGCGGTTGTGACGCACGGGCTTAGTTGCTCCACAGTATGTGGGATCTTCCCGGACCAGGGATCGAACCCGTGTCCCCTACATTGGCAGGCGGATTCTTAACCACTGTGCCACCAGGGAAGCCTGGGCTGGGTGACTTTTCAGTGTTCTAATTATAGAACATAAAATAGTCTTCGCTATACTTTATATATTTTAATATATATAAATATATACCTAATGTATTATATATTTTTGTATATTATATTATATTTTTAATATATATTTTTTCCTTCCTCCTAACTTTTGTCATGGAAAACTTCAAACATGTATACAAGTTGACAGAACAGTAAAATGGACCCCCATGTGGCCATCACCAGCTTCCCAGCCACCAAATTCCCAGCGCCGGCCAATGTTGCTATGTCTCTACACTCACCCATGCCAATGGCTATTTTGAACCAAATCCCAAGACATCATTTGTTTCATCTGCCATTCCCTACTGGAAAGGAAATTTTGAGAAGAAAAAGAACAATTTTTAAATTTAGAGCCCCACAATGTCACATTTGCTCATATATAGAAACTTAAGGACAAAGAGTCTACATTTAGCAGTGTGGCAGGAAATGGACAACAGTTTTATCAGAAGTGGTTTTAAGAGGCATGATGCCCAGTTGCAGAGTTTTAAGAAAAAGGTAAAGATATAACTTTTTTCCAGAGTATTCTTTGCATTTAAAAAGTCTGTCGTTATTTGTCAGCTCTGATTGAAGCAATCCATATGAATGGATGTGGGGATCAGAGAGAATCTGTGAGCCACAGGAGGAAGGGAGGGTCAATGCCGCCGCAGTCGGCCACAATCTGCTTTTCTGCTGAGGCCCCAGCTTTTGGAAGTCTGAGTGCCTGCGTCTGCAGGGTCATTTCTGGCCTCTCTAACATTATGGGTGATCAGTGAACAGGATGACGTAGATTCCGCATAGGTTGCCAAATTTAGCAAATAAAAACACAGGACGTCCAGTTGCATTCTAATTTTGGAAGAACAATGAGTCATTTTTCAGTATGAGGAGGTCCCAGATATTGCGTGAGACACACTGATACTAAAAAAAAAAATACTGTTTAACTGAAATTCTAATTTAACTGGGCATTCTATATTTTATCTGGCAGCCTTAATTACAAGGCCTGTGTTCCAGTTACTCTGGCTGCGTAATGAAACTTAGTGGCTTAAAGTGCCAACAATCACTTATTATATTTCATACTTTCTATGGGTCAGGAATTCAGACAGAGCATATGGGGACAGTTTCTGCCACTTCTGCTTTGCGACGTCTGGGGCCTCAGCTGGAAGATGGAGGATGCCTGTGCCTGGTAGTGGATGCGGTTGTCAGCACGGCACAGAGCTATTGGCTGTAGTGCTCCTGTGGGGCCTTCCTTACAACATAGTAACTGGTTTCCAAGGGCAAGAATTCCTAGAGATAGAACCACACGGAGGTCATATTGCCTTTTATGACCTAACCTCATGGTCACTTTCACCCCGTCTCAAAGGGAAGGGGGATAGACCTGAACTGAACCATCTTCGTCACATAGTGAGAAGAGTGTGTGGGATGGGATATATACACTCTGCAACAGCACGTCATGCCCTTTAGATATCTTATATCTGACTGTTCACTTTCAAATACAGATAAACTTGCCAGATATAACCTGGAATGAAGACTTTCCTTATGTGCTCTTTCCGTTAACATTCTATTGGACAGCTAAAATGTAAATTTAATTATTTTCATCTGTAAGGGTAAAATGTCAAAATAATTCATTTTGATTGTGAGAGCTGTCTATTTGATATACAAAAACAATTAAGAACTACTAAATTGGTCAATAGGGAAATCAGTTGACAGTTTGTGCAATAATTCTAACCTTTGTAGAATGAATTGGTGTTCTAACTTTCATAAAATTAAATAAAATAAACTTTCAAAATTGTATTTCATTTTTGGTTATTTAAACTCCATTTGGGTCATATATCTTTCAACGAAAAGTCTTATTTAGAAATTCTTTACATATTAGCAGGATGAATTTAAAGCATAAAGATAACTTTAACCATTTCAAAACGTTATGAGCAGGAGAAATTTCAAAATTATATGACATCTGTGATCAATTTTCTTTGATCTAGACAGAATAATGTTGTGATTCCATATCTAGGCTATTGTGAATATATATACAATGGAATATTATTCAGCCTTTAAAAAGGATATCCTACCATCTGCAACAACATGGATGGGGGGGGGCTGGGGGGCATTATGCTAAGTGAAATAAGCCAGAGGCAGAAAGAAAAAAACTACATGACCTCACTTATATGCAAAATGTTACAAGTCAGATACATAGAAGCAGAGGGTAGACTGGTGATTACCAAGGGCTGGGTAGGTGGGGGACAGGGGGAGATTTTGGTCAAAGGGCACAAAGTTGTAGTTATGGAGGATGAATAGAGATCTAATGTACAACATGAGGACTATAGTCAATAGTATTATATTGAATACAGTACTGGAAATCTCCTAAGAGAGTAGATTTCAAGTGCCCTTATGACAAAAAAAAAAAAAAATAAGGTAAGTATGTGAGGACATGATATGTTAAATAGCTTGATCGAAATAATCATTTCACTATGCAGATGTATGCCAAATCACCATGTTGTACACCTTAAATATATTCAATTTCTACTTTAAAAAAAAGCAATGCTATGAAGAAAAAGAGAAAGTACTAAATAATAGTGAGGTATCCCCAAATATCTTGTTTCTCCACCAGCTTCAATCAAAATGAGCATCTATTAGATTAGTAGACAGTATCAAGCAGTAGATAGTGCTGAGTAATTATTGATCTCATGCTAGTCACACTTCTACAAAAAGTTCAAATAATAAAATTGCAATGATAATTAAGTTTATTGGTAAAATTTCAGGTTCATTCTTATATCCCTTACGTTCATCCCATGAAGCTAATAGTTGGCTTTTGCTCAGTTTTGGATGAATATAGATTTTAACATTTGGTTGTTATGCACTGGGTCAAAATAAGTACAGTAAGCTACCAGGGGCAATATAACATATATAAGCAATAGAACTTCAGGTTCTAATTCCAAGATTCATACAAAGGCTCTGTTTGCCTACACACTGTTTTTGGAAATTTTTATTTGGTTTCCAATCCCTATCAAATCAGAATATTTTGTATGATGTCCAACTACCTTTGAAAGATCTGGAGGGGTAACAGCCTGGGCCCACATTTCACAGTAGCCAGAGGTAGGAATTCTTAGATTGATTGAAGTGATGACCCTAATTAATGACTTCAGTTTGACTTTGAAGGTCCTCTCATCTAGAGAAGTCTCTTTCACCACCCTTTGAATCTGGGCAGGCCTTGTGACTTGCTTTGATCAATACAATACAGCAAATAAGATCTTGCACACACCCAGTGTCTCTCTTGAAACTCTGCCATTGTCATCAAGTAAACAAGCCTAAGTACCTACAGGAGGATAAGAGACCACCTGGAGGAGAATCCAGTTGTCCCAGCCTAGGCCTAGACCAGCCTGCTCCTAGCTAATCTACAAGCTGACCTCAAACGCATGAGGGAGCCCAACTAAGAGCAGAAGAACTGTAGATTTATAAATAATTAAAAGTGCTTATTGCTTTAAACCATTGGGTTTTGGTGTGGTTTGTTACACAGCAATTACTAACTAATACAGAAGAAAATGGATAACCGCTAATCCTAATTATATAACATACTCCCAGCAAAACCAACATGTAACACACATGATAATTAAGTCATATATATATACACACACACACACACACACATATATATATATATACATATATATGTATATACACATATATATAATCTAGACCAACTGGATTCTCTTCCAGGTGGCCTCTTATCCTCCTGTAGGTACTTAAGCTTGTTAATATATATATATAATATATATGTGTGTATGTGTATATATACATACACACACATATATATTATATATATATATATATACACATATTTACATATTTCTTCAGTTTGGTTTTACCTGGGGGTGGGCTGACAGAGAAGAAGGAGGCTGAGTGAACAAGAAGCTTGGCCATGTGTGTTTAGAGCCGGTAGTTGGGGTTAGGGGCTGGTAGGCATTCTGGCGTGGACACTCTGTCTCTGCCTGCATGGTAGCAGCCAGGTCTTTAGCCTGGAGGTCAGAGGATGTTTAATTCTAGTTCTGCTGCTTGCTGACTGTGTGAACTTTAGCCAATTTCAGCTCCTCATCCATTAAAAGAAAACGGCTATAACAATACCTGAGTGGCTGCCTCGTTGGCAGGATGGAGTGAGATGATGCTATGAACGCACACTGAAGGCTCTGAGAGGTTAAGTCATTCTCAAGGGCCACAGTTATTCAGTGGTAGAGACTTAAAAACTTTCCATCATACCATCAAGGTTTCTAAAAAGAATGGATAGCGGGCCTGCCTCAAAGGCACATGCACCCCAGTTACTCTGAGAAGGTACCTTCTTGTGGGATGATGGTCAGGCGTCTTCACAAGAATGAAGCATAAAATTCCGAGAACAGATCCTTTCAGCCAGGAAGCTTTGAGGGATCTTCGGGGTTTTCTTTCCTCGCTCTGCAGGTGGTAGATGAACCATGAGCCTGGTGGGCAGCGCTGGAAGTCACCAGGAGCTGAACTCATGGTAAGGGAAAACACTAGAGGTGTCCTCAATCAGGCAGAGGTCAGACTCTGTGGATCATGACAGCTGTGAGATTGTGGCCCATGTGGGGACTCATAGCCAGTGAGTATTTGCACATGGGAGAAGGGAAGTGGCTGATGTTTCTTCTGTCTAAAACTTAACTGTCTAGGGAGTTTCCTGGCAGTCCAGTGGTTAAGATTTGGTGCTTTCACTGCCATGGTCCAGGGTTCAAACCCTGGTCAGGGAACTAAGATCCCGCACGCTATGCAACACGGCAAAAAAGAAAAAAAAAACAAAAACCCACAACTGTCTAAACTGTTTGCCAGAAAGTATTCAACATGATGTTATTTTTCGGGTGTTCCCCCCAATGGGAGAAAATACCATGCTTCAGTCAGGTAGGATAATCTCTCCTCTCCCTCTCTGCCCTCCCCCTAAGACACCCCCCTCACCCCACCTTGCCAGTTACATGCACTCTTAAGTAGCTCTCAATTCAGTTGTGAACAAGCAATGAACGGATACTCTTAAGTGTTAAGTGGAATTTCAAAGTGCATTCAAAATTACACAGGAAGCACAAGAGCATGGAAATCCCAGCCTTGGAAACTTTAGGTAATTAACTATATGATTATTCTAAAAGGGTATCAAAACTGGGTTCAAGAAGTAAATAAATGATCCTATCTTGCGTTTCCACAAGTCAGGTTTTGTAGTTGTGTGGGGTGGCCGTCATTATCATTATCATCACCATTATCAGATAACAGTTTATGGTGCTTCAATTAAGTGACCGTACTGTACCAGGTACAGTCAAGGACTTTACCTTTCTAAAAGATACAGTCACTGTCTTTAAGGAGTGGTTCATCTCCTTTCCTGGGGCAGAGGTTAAGATGAAAGTTTTTGATGTGGTGATAAGTTTGGAAAGTCGATGTAGCCTTAAAAGTCTCAGGAAGGGAGAACGTTGCAGAGTGTTGACTTCTAAAGTCATTGCACAGGTAACCAGTGTGACTCCAGCGGCTTAAAGGGAAGGATGAAATGCTGCAGAGGTCAAAGAAGAGTAAGACCTGAGAAATGGGCACTGGATCGGTCATGCAGTGACTCATTCTATAGTGAGCCCAGGGCAGGAACTAGACAACAAGAGGTTAACAAATCAGGAGGGACCAGGAACTGGAAAGAGGGGCTTGATCACTAAAGGAAACCAAGAAGTAGGGTGGTAGCTGAGGGAAGGAGCAGGGCCGAGGGAAGATGTTTCTAAGGAAAAAATTCAAAAGTGGCAAACTTTGATAATGATTGAAGTAAGTGAAGTAAAAAGGAGTTCATTATATAATTTTGTCTACTTGGCAAATATATTTTTTTGAAGTACAGTTGATTTACAACGTTGTATTCGTTTCAGATGTACAATATAGTGGTTTGATATTTTTATAGATTATACTCTATTTAAAGTTATTATAAAATATTGGTTATACTTGAAAGAAATTTTTTAACTTCCTTAATAAAAATTTAGGAAAAGAAAGGTAAGAACCTAACACCTGGGAAGAGGGTAGAGAAATGAGTAAAGGGAGGATACTAAAAGTATATGAGATCACACAGTCTCGGAGGAGGTGTGTTGGAATGGAAACAAGAGCACAGGTGAGAGAATTTACCTTCTTATAGGAAAGATAATAAAAATCAATGACAATAAGGACAAAATTTGAGTTGAAGAGGAAGTGTTGGTATAAAAATATAACAAAGTTAAAAGGAAGATGAGGGACTTCCGTGGCAGTCCAGTGGTTAAGACTCCACGCTTCCACTGCAGGGGGCGCGGGTTTGATCCCTGGTTGGGGAGTTAAGATCCTGCATGCCGTGCAGCCAAAAAAAAAAAAAAAGGGCAGATGAATAAAGGAACTTGGGCCACCTTTTCCACAAAGTGGAACGAGAGGTTATAAGATGCAAAGGAGTGGGGATGAAAGGAGGGAGGACTTGGGGAATGTGGAAAGGGCTAGAATAACAGTCATGGAATGCAGTAGGGAATGAGTATGAGGGAGAAGACAGACTGCTGAGTGGTAAGGCCCTTCCAGTGGACATCAGCAAAAATTTTTAATGGACCCACACTTTGAGAACTACTGCCTTAAAGCACACAGAAATCAGTAAGCCAGAGTGATGAGAGCCCTCTTGCAATCTCAGAACCTTCTGAAATCCCCAAGTTGGCAGTAACTATCTCCAGAACAAAGTTTGCTAGAGCAAGTAGCAACTGTCCACAACACCCCACCCAGGGCAGATCCAGTGGGAAGTCAAAGTGAAGGTGTCCATTTGGCCCAAAATAAATATACTAATAAATATCTACATATTCACCGTATGGTCCTAGGATCACAGTTATGTCATATGACATGACCACCAGCATCACCTGGAAGCTTGTTAGAAATGCAAAATCTCAAGTCCCACCCCAGACCTCCTGAATCAGAATCTACCTTTTAACAAGATGAGTCATATACACACTAAAGTTTGAGAAACCGTGGTCTATAACTTTGTTAAAAGCTTTGATATACATATAGGTAATCACAGGAATGCTAAACTCAACAAAGGAAAATATTGGGCCTCTGCAATGTCCCTCAAGCTGTACGGGGTACTGTGAAGACCACCAAAGACCTCTAGGATGCATTTTATACCCTCTAAGTTTAATCAGCATCGTTATTACTGGGAGGATTTTTTTTTTTTTTTTTTTTTGCAATTATACTTCAGTCTCCAAAGGAAAGCAGTTTATTTTAACTTTGACTCTCTGTGCTTTGGAGCTGGTCATTCGATTTCAGGTGAGTGATGTCTACCGTTCAACGCGGGCTTCTGAACACCACCACCAGCAGTGGAAGGGCAGCCCAAGTCAGCCACATAGTAAGTAAATCCTTATCTTACCAGCTCCCTATAACAAGGCCTGCCTTTAAAATTTTGGTTTTTTTTTTTTTGCAGTACGTGGGTTTCTCACTGCTGTGGCCTCTCCCGTTGCGGAGCACAGGCTCCGGACGCGCAGGCTCAGTGGCCATGGCTCACGGGCCCAGCCGCTCCGCAGCATGTGGGATCTTCCCAGACCGGGGCACGAACCCGTGTCCCCTGCATCGGCAGGCGGACTCTCAACCACTGTGCCACCAGGGAAGCCCTAAAATTTTGGTTTTAATATTTTCACCACCCTAGTCTTTAGTCTTACCCATCATTTTTTCTCTCTTTGCTCAGTTCTTTTTTTTTTGTTTTTTTTGTTTTGCGGTACGCGGGCCTGTCACTGTTGTGGTCTCTCCCATTGCGGAGCACAGGCTCCGGACACGCAGGCTCAGCGGCCATGGCTCACGGGCCCAGCCGCTCCGCGGCATGTGGGATCTTCCCGGATCGGGGCACGAACCCGTGTCCCCTGCATCGGCAGGCGGACTCTCAACCACTGCGCCACCAGGGAAGCACTGCTCAGTTCTTTTGCAGCTGAGAATCAGCCCTTAAAGTTAATGTGAGCATTTTTGGGCAGCGGGCCAGTGTGAGCCCTCCCATCTCCCCGAGCACTGCCTTCTCCTTTTATTAAGACAAGCAGTGTGTGGGCTTGGGTTCAAATGCTGACTTGATGTTTTCTACTGCATGGTCCTCAGCAAGCTCCTTACCCCCTCTGAGTCTCAGTTTCCTCCCATGTAGGAAAGAGTGAGTTACTGTACCCACTGCAGAGGGATACTGTCACAATTAAGTGAGCTAATAATGAAAAGCATTAAAGAAACACCTAGCAAGTAACAAGCACACAATAAATATTAACTATACAATTTTGTTAAAATGTTTTCCTTGGCAGTAAAGTTTCAAAAGTACATTACATTCTCAGAGAAGCCTCAATATTTTCCAAATGTTGCTTGTTTTATTTTTTTTTTTACTGTTTTCTAGCATATTTGTGAAACTTTAGAAAGTAAGTATGACTGGGGAAATACCTGTGCAGAGGCATAGACCAAAAAAATAATATATAATTTCATAAAGTCAGCTTTATAAACATAAAAAAATAAATGCAGTGTTCACATTTCTCCGCCTTTTAAAACCATGACATGAATTTCTAAACTTAGTCTACTTTAGAACATGTGAGTATATTTAATTTTAAAAAGAGGATGAGGAGTCTCAATTAGTGATGTTCCACTTTACGGAGAGTGGGTGGCGGCTGAGTTTCTATCGAAAGCTAACTTACCACCTACAACCATAGCAGCATAAGGCCAAAAAGAAAGAACGCTAAAACCAATCGATATCTGAGCAGATCTCTCAGAAGAGAGTCATCAGCCAGAGTTCATGCCTCTCTGAGGGGTCAAGCTGTGCTCTTTTGTACTGAGACCTGGGTTAGGGAGGGCCACAGCACACCCCTCTGAGTCATGAGGCAGGGTGTGCTCGCTCATTCTGATTTTGAAAACAACTGGAGATACTGACGTCCAGGTGTCGATGGTGCTTGCAAAATCCCCAAGTCCAAATCCTAATCAAGCTGTGTCCACCCATCTAAAATGGAGAGAATTATCCAGATTAGTCAGCCTGTAGCTGAGAAGGGCCCTGGATGTGAAGCTAAACGCACACAGGCAGCCCTCCCCGTGTTGATCGAAGCACGGCGTATTGAGGCGTTACACTGTGGTAGTCCAGAGCTCAGCCTCTGGAGCCAGATTCCCTGGGTTCGAATCCTACCTCTACCACTGTGGCGGGTTAAAGATGGCCACAAATACTTTGACACTCTTTTCACGCAGAGGTGAGGTCTATGCCCCTCTCCTGAATCTTAGATGACTCTGACCAAGAGGATATGATAAAAGTGGTCCTGTCCCAGTTTCTGACCCAGGCCTTAAGAAACGGACAGCTTCTATTTCTTGTCTCTTGAACCACCATATAAAAATCTCACTACCTTACTGCAGAGACCATGTGTGGACCCCTAAGATTACAGGGGGGAGACAAGGACCCTACTGAGCCCAATCTTACCACCCTTCCCATCAAGCCGCGTGGCATGCGAGTGAAGCCGTCTTGGACCCTAAAAACCAGTGCAATGCAGCCCCTAGATGATCAAGAGCGAGTAACCCCAATGACAATATGTAGCGCTGAAGAATTACCTGATCTACTTTAAGATGAGCAGAAGAACCTAATCTACTTCTTCTGCTCAGGAGCAGTTAATTCATTTAACCTCTGCGCGTGAATTTTTTTTTTTTTTTTTTTATCTCTTGTCCCAAGTAACAGGTTGTAATACTGTTGAGGGCAGAAAGTAAGTCAGATTTATTTTGTTCACTAGGAAAGCACTTGGCACACTGGTGGACACGTTGTGGGTGCTTCAAACACACTTACTGATTGCACTGAATTGATGATTCTTCATCTATTGCCAGGCGAAGAGTTTAGCAGGCTGAGAAAGCATCACCCAAGTATTGTGCATGCCTCCCGCCGGTCGTCAGAGTTACCTGGAAAACATCTCCAAGTGCACTGCTTGTTGGCTTAGGGATGGAGTGCCTGCATCACTGCCAGGAACCCCCGGGCTTTCCGCTGCTTAATCCTCTGCCATCAAACTCCCAGAGGGTGTGGTCCAGGAGGAGAGCCCCCAGGCTCATGTTCTTCTCCTTTTCTTTCTGCAAGGATCACTTTCTGTCCCTTCCAGAGCTGCCATCTGCTCTCACTTCTGAGGTCTTCTTCCTGCAGGACAGGATCCAAAGTGGGGTTCGGTCTCAGCCACCTCCTCCTTGCTGTCTCTGAAAAGGAGGGCTCTAGCCCTTGTGGTTCAAGGGCTTCACTGCTAAACAGAGTGAACAGCAAACATCAAGCCTGCGTGTCACAAGATCAGTTGCCTGAATCTCCTGAGTGCCTAGAACAATGACCCCACCCTTCCTGAGGGCGAATTTCACCAAGCCTCCCTCCCCTCCCTATCCCCTTCCCCCAGATTAGGTGTTCCACTTCCTGCTTGCAGGTCTAAAGGCACAATGAATAGCTGAACAATAAATGAATTAATCACCCTCCAAGTATCTGAAGTCAGGGCATTCCAGAAGGGTGACTGTCAGTGTTTCCCTTTTTCCACACAGGAAATAAATGACCTCAGGCCTCTCCCTCATAGTTACTCATGTACCACATCTTCTCAAGATTCGTGGAAGAAAACTGAACTGTGGTCCACAGTATCTTTTACTCTCACCTGTTCACTTAGTGATTGGTAACTCCAGTTACTAGTCTGAAAAGTCTAGGACATCAGGGCTATGTTGCCCAGTGTTATTCAAATGCCTTGGGTAACTTCTAGGGGCAAAAGTCTCTGAAGAAAGAAAAAACTGCCCAGTCCCCAAAGGAGAGTTGCCTAGCTCCAAGGTGACATCTACAAAGATGAACTCAACACTTACATCCTGAGAACTCTTGTCTTCCTCCTGGCACTATTCTCAGAACTCCCTGTCAAAGCTGGTGGGTGACAACGAAAGCTCAGTTGCACGTGCTCAGAGTGTTGGAAAACAACTGCAAGGAAAGTGATAGCAGTCCTTACCTGCTGGTGGTAGGAGTACAGCTGGTTTTCCTTTTCTTCCTTCTGCTTATCTTATCTTATCTTATCTCTTATGTGACTTTTCTACCCCCCACCCCACAAAAAAGATCCCGTATTACTTTGTAATAAGAAAAAAAATCACAATTGTTTGTCGTTGTTCAGAAGGAAGTATATCCCACTGTACCCATATACTTCACACATGGCGTCATTCTATTGTTTATATCGAAAAGATAATATTTTGTTAATTTCTAAAAGAGAAAATCTATTAGGGAGACAATAGCCTGGGTTTTGGCGACAAAGGGTCTTGTTTTAAAATCTTAACTCCTCGCCTTACTATGCTGGGATGAACTAGCAAAATGTATTTAACCTCTCTGAGACCTAGTGCCTTCCCCTGTAGAAGGGACATGACATCCTCGTGGTCTGTGCTTAGTACATTATACATGCTCAATAAACACTTGCTGTTTTTCTTCTCGCCCCAACCCTGAGATCTCAGAAAGTATCTTTATAGAGCAACCAATGCACATTTCACAGAATCTTCAGAAGGAAACTCAGCGTCCATCCTACCTGACTTCTCTGGAATCCTGTCCACAGCTTCCCTGGTCAAGGGTCCCTGAGCCCTGGCAGAACACTGCCCACTGCTTCCCTGGAAACAGGTGGCCAACTCCATTGTAGGACAGGTCTCACCATGATAATGATGTGACTTGCTTTTTATTTAGCTACAGTTTGACTATGAAATTCTACCTACTGTCTTATTCTAACCTCTAGGCTCTCAACAAAGAGCTAGCAGGCTCCGTTTCCACCCCCTAGTCCTTCAGCTGTTACATAGCACCAGTACTGAGCAGGGTCATTGTGTAAAGCAGGGCTTGGGCTAGGCATGGCAGAGACTTTCTTAAAGTGACACAAAGCAAATTAGTAACAGAATCCTGCCCCGGGCAGTTGGCAAAATTTCCGGTAGCGGTCCCATCTTACCTCCTCTTACGCTGCCTGATTGCTCTGCCTCCAATCCACTCGTCAGTATCTTTCTTCTCCACCCAATGCCGACCTCCCTTTCCCCTTATCCTTTGTAAAGGTGGAGCTTTTTATTCCTGCATGGAAGCTATAGGTGAACAAGGTGATTGGGAAAACAGTTTTTGCTATTTCTATCACGCCAGGTTGGGAAAGAGATAGAACTGAATGGAGTAGCAAGTATAGAAATAGAGTAATCAGGCAATAAAATAAATAGTTATTCTGATTTTGTCCTTTAAAAAATTCCTGTAGGCCTGAGCTCAGCAATACCCAACGAGGCCATCACATTGTTATTTTCCTATTGAGGAAAACAGAAGCTCTTTCAAATAACTCTTTTGCACGCTAGGCTTTCAGCAGAAAGGACAAAGACACGCACTGTAGACCATTAAGTCCTCAGGAGACATGATTTCAGCTAGGATGTAACTCAATTTTACAGTGATTTCTAAAGAGCCTGGGGGAAATAGTTCCTGATTTGTGCGGGGCCATTGTCAGTTGAAAGGTGCAGTCGTCCCAGATGCTGTTTGTTCCAGCCCTAGGTTCAATTGCAGCAAGGTTGAGTGTCTTGTCTGTGCTGGTGGATTATTAACAGAGGTTATTGGTCTCCATGGCAAAATCGCAATGAACGTAATCTTATTTATGAGGGTGCAGAAAAAAAAAAAAGACTTCGGGTCAGGGAGAACGTATAAATGTCCATCGCCATCGAGGTTCTGCTATATTTGAGAAGCTGCAGCGACTCCAAGGACACCGTTCACAGGGCGATCTCGCTTCTCAGCTCCAAAGTCTGGATTGATCTGGGGACAATTATTACACCTCTGCGGCGGATAACTCAGAAGAGAGCCTGTAAAGGAGGCATCGAGGGGGCTCATAGCGAGACCTGCATCCTACCTCCCCGGCATGTGCACTGAGAGGTGTGCCAAGTGCCTGGGCAGCACCCTCATTCCCCTCGCTGTGTCTGGCTTCCTGGCTCACCTCCTGCTATTTTTCCCTGGAGGAAAAGTGATAGACAACAATGATCACCTTTCTGACGAGGTCTGGTATTTCGGAGGAATATTAGGAAGCGGGGTCTTGGTGAGTAAGGAAGCCTTAAAATCTCCCCAAAGGAGATTTTCGCTCCATCCTTTTAAAATTGGGTACTTACTGAGCAGGAAGAGATTTAGATGCTAACGAAAGCCCAAGCATCGCACGATGAAAAGTCAGCACTTTAATCTTTTCCCTTCCCCGTTGGGACTTGCCAGAGGCATGTGCACTAAGTTGACTAAGTTATGAAATCCCCAAGCTTAGGTGGGCAGCTCCCATGGGTCAGTTGACTTCCCTGAACCAAACTGAGAGCCGCATAATATCTTTAACAAGATAATGCTGCGGTGGGTGCCGGGTTGAAGAGGTTGGGGAAGGAGCACGCATTTTCTAGTTAATCGATTGACTAAAACCCACCAAGAGAAGGAGGTGTCTGTGGGTTTCTCTTCCACTCTTGTGCTAATGATTTCTTTACCCCTTGTTTCCAATAGCAGTTGGGGACCTCTGGTTTAGAGAGAGAGAGAGAGATTCATGTTTCATGCCAACTGAGGACAAGTTTCTTATCCCTATCCTAACCCACCATGTAAATGGAAACTCGGGGTGTCATATCTTGACATCTTGCCTTGGAGCTGCAGTTAGGCCAGAAAGAACCTAAAGACTCCATAATACTTGTCTACCCACCAGCCAGGCTCCGTTAGCTCTTGCCGTCCTCTTTGGCCACCGAGTCCCACGTTGCGGATGTAGTTCCTCACGCAGGCAGGCAGGCTCGGGCCCCCCCTTCACATGCCAGACCAGACCCACTCTGAGGTGCTTCTTTTGCTGGTAGATGATCTTCCCTGCGCTGGTGTTCTTGGGCCTGGAGAACAATGACTGCTGCAGGTGTTGTGGCAACGAGAGCTGTGGGAAGCGCTTTGCGGTGAGTTGGGGGTCGAGGGGGGAGGGGGGAGGGGCAGCCACCAGAACTGCCCCGGGGCGCACTGCCTCCTTGCGCTGGGCGTGGGGATGAGTTACCGGCCCCAGGCAGGACTCTGGGGGCAGCTGGTACAGGGATGAAGGTGGGATTCTTGCTGGTGCAAAATAACAATAATCATAAAAATGCAAAACCATAGCCCTCCTACTTATAGGGTATGAGTACCATTTAAAATGTTACAAACAGGCAGGGATATCAGAGTTGGAAAATTGCGGTGATGCCATGTAAGGAATGCATGCTCGGAAGGCAGAGATGGAGGCTGTGACTCTCCCTCTGCCACTTCGAAGCCCTGAGACCTTGGGCAAGTCATTTCCCTTCTCTGGCTCTGCATTGCCTCATCTGTAGAGGGGAGCTGGGACAGGATAACAGATGGTAACCTCTTCTCCCCGATAGTCCCCTAAACTCTCCATCCACACCACTGCCAGCTTCACTGCTTCAGAGGCTCAGCAATTCCCTACCTCTACCTGGATTTTGCCTTGGGCCTTCTGTTTCCTTTCTTGTTTCCTGCAGCCATCCATCTTTAGTGGGCAAGCTAGACAAACTAGGCTTCACCATTCCGAGCTGGAGTGGGAAGAAGGCTGGGAGTGGGGTTGGGTTCCATTTCCGCAACTGGGGTTCTCTCTGCCGTCCTCTGTTCATCTATAAGATGAGGAAGTTGGACTAGATCAGAATGTCCCAAGTACAGACAAACTCTGCTAGTACACAGATGTGCTCTATCTTTCAATAACATCGAAAGTTAATTTTGATTCTCCTTCAGTCCTCTCAACTCTATCAAGAAAACTCTAATTTTGATGGAAATGTCTTTACTATTTCTAATCCTTTGTAATCTCCCTTTCGACCAAGTCTCCAGCTCCAGGAATGCAAGAAACGTTAACTAGAAATTCAATAATATTTTGTTTTTGTGAGTTAATGATTCTAGTTTTTCATTCATAGAGGTGATATAAATGAATAAAATAGAGAGTTGACTTAAAGAAAAATATTGAGTTCAGGTACATTGATGTGGCAAAAATGAAGAAGGATGAACTGGAATTACTGGCTGGATGATGAGTAAGACCAGCTCCTGCTCTAATTTCCTGAGATTCAATTGTCCATCTAAGAGAACCCCGATGATGAATTACGCACTCTTACCGTAACCTCTTAAAGGGAAAGGTGTAGCAATTTGTCCTGAAACAGAATCATCTCTAACACTTCCTTCTCATCACTATTTGCTCAGTCAATTAAAAAATATCTATTGGCTACATATGAAGGGCTGAGGCTGGTGCACTGCAAATACAATGATGCTTTTCCATGTGAGATCGAGGATCATTCAAAGAGAATGTTCTCACCTTTTTAACACCATCAAGCATTGGTTATTATAGCAACATTTAAAATCATCATTTACAAAGAGATGTAAAAATCAACCACAATTCATTTGCTACAATTATGTAACATGTGCTATATATAATATTTTACTAGACTTAATTATAAAGGAAAGGAATAAATATGTAACTCATTTTCTCTTTGAAATGTAATCCCACTATACCTTGTGGATTTGGGGGCAATAAATTGGAAACAAGAATTTGAAAAAAATTAGCAATTAAGAAAGTTGGATGAATTGGTTAGAGATCTAACAGCTCATTCCCTGGTGCTGAGTAGAAGTCTGAAGATTAGCCAGTATAAAGCCAGGGTTTTTGTTTGTTTATTTCTTTCGTTTTTAGGTTTATACATAACCAAAGTGAGATGCGGAACAATATTCAAAGTATTGTGCAAAGAGTGATTTTAAATTAGATTTATATGAAGTCCAAGAAGAGGCAGAAAAGTCACATTTTTACAAGCACCGTTGAGTCAATACAATCTGCCCAATTCTAGTTGTCTGATTGGGTTTCCTCACCCCACGGGGGCCATCTGCCCTTGGTGTGGGTTGAGGATGACTCCTCCTGGCCACTGGCTGACTGTCCACAAGGGGAGTGCCCGTCAAAGGACCAGCTCTGCCAGCTGGAAACAAAGACACAGCCAGGGCTGCCCTGTACCAGGCGCACCACACTCTAGGTGGCCAGCAGAAGGATTTCTTGTTTGGGGTTCATTTGTTTGTCAGCTCCAACTTTTAAAAGTAGAGAGATCTCACAAAAAATATCTAGATATCTTACTTCTTTTTCGAAAAACAAAAAAGTAACCTGTTACTCCTGGGCCTCCATTTTGACACAAAAACGGCCTGCACTGGGCGTGACTGAGCTCTTCACCCACCCCTAAGGGCCACTGGGTTCATGCCCCTGCTTTAGAGCCAAGTTTCCTTAAGGTTCTGAGGTTCTGGAGCAATCATCAGTTTCTAAAGAAAGGTATTTACAAACATTTTGTCAGACAAAAAGAAAAAAAGCTGCAGCAAAATTTGATTGGTACTATAATGCTAAAGGTTTGAATTAGTTTTCCAAAGGCTCACAGCCTTCCCCTCCAGTGTTTAAGGAACACTGGGCTTCTGAGGAATGTGGTGTAAGAAATCCTGTTGGGCAGAAAGGTCTGTGAGGCAGGAACAGACTAGGCCAAGGGCTGCTGAGCTAAATCCTGCGGCTGTCTTCACAGCGTTGCTCTCCATCGTTTGTTTCCTGGTCTCTCTCTCTCCTCTCTTCTTTGCTGCATCTTTCTGGAATATTCCCCAGAAGTCAGCTGCATCATTCTCTTCCCTTCTCTTGGGTAGTAAAACCAGGACATATGAATCAATAGTGGAAGCAGGATGTGATGGCTGTAGAGATAAAGCAAGACAGTGAGCTGGGAAAAAAAAAAAATCTTGAGGTCACCTAATTGGTAGTTTCATAGTGAAACTAAAAAATAGAGGCAAACTCTCCTCTGAGGCAGAGCAAGACTGAAACCCAGTCCCAGGGATCTGCAATCTTTTAAATAAATTAGGGTAAATGAGAGTTGAGAAAAGGGAGCCCTGGGGCAAAAGCTATGAGAGGAGGGTGACTTCCAAGGTGGGCTTTGGAAACCCTGGCCTGGGTTTGTAGTTAGGTCTCAACCTCGTTCTCCAAAACTGGAGGTGCCCTAGCGGCTGATCTGTGGTTGGTCAAGGTCTCCTGCCCTCTAATCCTTAAAAAAAGAAAAAAATTTGACATCTCAGGGTCCAATGGGACAGCTGATTAATTTTATCAATGCTTTTGTGTTAAGTATATTCTTTAATAAGAGCCTTTAGAAGACCTTGACCTTGACTCAGAAGAGTGTCTCTAATAATGGGCCCGATAAAGGAGATATTTAGGGGTAGGCTGGCATTTCAGCATTCTGAAAGTATATCAGACCGATAAAGCCCCCCCCCGCCCCCCAACCCATAGGCAGGGTCAGATGATTGACAGACCTGTTCTGAAGGAAGATCTTGGATAGTTCATAAATCAGTCTATTCACTGTAGAGTCAGCACTTCTCCCCATGACCAGCTTGGCTCACCAGTGCCCCTTAGGGATGCCTTCTGTGTAAGTACTTCTGCCGTCAGTACTTCCTGAGGCCAAGAGCACAGCCGCCTCTGCATTCCTTGGAAGGACAGCCCGTTGGAGGGGGATGTAAGAAGACACTTCTTTTGAAATAACAGATTATCTTAAAAGGAGAAATAATGTATGAAACCCTATTTCTTCAGTAAATGTTTTCTTTGCTTCAAAATCCTCTGCTGTAAAATGGACCGTGGCAGTTGCTACCTTTCGTAAGGACATTGCAAGAATGGGGGAAGAGGTTGCAAGCCTTAGCGTGCAGGGCAGGGGAGAGTAGTACCTAGTGCCTGGGGGTACAGAGGAATCATAGGTCCTCGATAAATGCTTGTTGGATGAATGAAGTAAATGAACGCTCTGGGAGGATTTCAGGTGATTTCCGTACTTGATCAGGCTCAATTCTCACAATAGCCCCTAATGAGTTAGGCATTAAACGTCTCGTTGTATAAATAAGGAAACTGAAGCTCTTGCAAGTTGAGTTTCCGACCACCACACCCGCGACGCCCCTGTCCGTCTTCCGGGCTTTCCAAGGCTGAGGCAGAAAATACAGGAGGACATTCACATTTAAGCGAGAAAAGACTTCAAGTAATAGCTATGTACCTCTTAGAAAACTTGCTGAGAGGAACCTTCATGCCCACCAGAGATGTTCCCCCAGCATGTTGCCACTGCCCAAGCCTCAAAATACCATGTCTCCGAACCACCCACCCTTCCCCCCTTCTCTGCCCCCCGCCCCTCCTCCATTTGCTTCAGCTGACATAGTACACACCACGGACCAGGGCAGAGCTGGGATCTCATCCCACATGGTCCGCCTCCAGAGCCCAGTAGAGGGGGAGGCCTTAAGGCTGACACACGGTGAATTCGGGAGCATCTCCTTCCGTTTCAACGGAAGTATTTACAGCATATACATTAACACATATTTCTTTAGAAATACAAACTGAACATGTGTGCTGAGCAACTATAAGACGGTCAACCTGTTTACTTTTATTTTTCTCCCCAGAGCTATACTCTCTGTATTTCTGGAAGGTTAAAGTATGTGAGGCTATGATTATTAAAACATTATAATATAACAATGACACTTATCAAGTGCTTGTTAATGTCATGGGAAATGATCCAAATCTTGGAAATTGGCAAAAGAGATTTCTGGGTATCCCCACAGTGAAGTACCAGGCATTACCTACCCCACCTGGGGGTTATCCGATTTGCTAGACAATGTGTACATTTGATTCCCTATTTCCTATTTTTGATTAGTTATCTTACATATTATGATCTCTGGGAGACGGGTAGTTATTATCGAGGCTTATTTTACAGAAGAAGAAATGGAGATCTTAGAAAGATGACCTTCCCAAATTCATGAGGGAGGGACCAGAACTCAAACCCAGATCTGTCTGCCTGTATCCCACGTCCTTGACCACTACACTACACAGTAGTGTCCCCCTTTACTATTTATTCATTTAGAATAGGGAAAACATGTCCACAGTACAAAAACTACAACGGAAGCCACACATTCCTGACTTCAAAGTCTGGTAACGCCCTTCCCCAGAGGTTACCAGTGTTTCCAATTATTGTGTCTCCTTCCAGAAATATTCCAGGCCTTTTGCCTGTTTAGTTTAAAAAACACCAACTTGAAGCATCTGCTCCCTGACATATTCAACTTGATTTCAATAACTTCTCTTTTAACATGAAAAGTTTTGTATCATAAAACCCATGATAAATGGAATGTACTTCATCTCATTTTAAGATTGATAATAGCTCAGAGTAGTACATTTAGCAATTTTTTAAAGACTTCTGAACACGAAATGACTTAAAACAAAGTGACATAAAGTGTACCTTGCTTCATGTAGGTCATCCATTCTGGAAAAGTTATGAAAAATTATTTAGAGTATTTTTTTTTATTTCAAGTTGAGATATTTCAAATGTGAATACAAAAACAAAACATACTACCTGTAGCTTTATGAAATTGTAACCTGATGCCATATTTTCTTCAGAAAGTTTTGTAAAGAAATAAAACCTTATTGCTTCAATTGAGGGTCACTGTCTTGCCCTCCTCTGTTATACATCCCTCCCTCCTGTGAGTAACCGTAATCAGGGAATCAGTACAGCCCATATCCATCCATTTTTTTAAACTTTTACTACCAAAAATCAATCTTCCACATGTTCTAGACTGTACTGTCCAATACAGGAGCCACTATCCACATGTGGCTATTGAGCATATGAAATGTGGCCAATCAAAATTGAGATGTACTAATTTCGTTCTTTTACATGCAGCTAGAGGCAGGACGGGAATAAAGGTGCAGACCTACTAGAGAATGCACTTGAGGATATGGGGGGGGGGAAGGGTAAGCTGGGACAAAGTGAGAGAGTGGCATGGACATACGTACACTACCAAACGTAAGGTAGATAGCTAGTGGGAAGCAGCCGCATAGCATAGGGAGATCAGCCCGGTGCTTTGTGACCACCTAGAGGGGTGGGATAGGGAGGGTGGGAGAGAGGGAGACGCAAGAGGGAAGAGATATGGGGATATATGTATACGTATAGCTGATTCACTTTGTTATAAAGCAGAAACTAAGACACCATTGTGAAGCAATTATACTGCTATAAAGATGTTATAAATAAATAAATATAAATAAATTTTTTTAAAAAAAATTGAGATGTACCTGGGACTTCCCTCGCGGTCCAGTGGTTAAGACTCTGCGCGTCCACTGCAGGGGGCGTGGGTTCAATCTCTGGTGGGGGAACTAAGATCCCGCATGCTGCGAGTCTTGGCCACAGAAAAAAAAAAAAGAAAAATTGAGATGTACCATAAGTATAAAACACATACCAGATTTCAAAGAACTGGTAAAAAGAAGAATGTAAAATATCTCATTAGTAGTTTTTATATTGATGACCTGTTGAAATGATAATATGTTGGATATGCTGAGTTAAAGGAAATATATTATCAAAATTAATCTCATTTTTTAACCCTTTTAAGAAGTGTCACTAGAAAATTTTAAATTATGTATATGGCTCGCATTATGTTTCCGTTGGACAGTGTTGGGATAGAGGTGCTTACAAGGGGGACTCTTCGATAAAGGGGAAAATTATCTCATTGCTATTTTATATGAACTTGGTTTTTCATTTACTCAGACTTGCCTAAAATGAGGACTGTTTGCCTCTGTACTCACTTTTTGTGTCTGTAAACATGTGCCTGTGACACGTTCCAGGAATGATATCTAAAATCCTCCACTCATCTCACACAGCAGGAATAGCACAAGACAGATTTCTCCTCTCATTACCAGCCAGTGGATGATGAAATCCGGAGTTGCTTTAGTCAAAGGGGCCATCTGGAACCACCCACCCCTTTCTTCTGTTTGCCACCAGAAACCGAGGCCAGGGAGGCGGGGGCCTGGGTGACTGAGGAGGCCGGAACCCTGGTTTCCGCAGACTTCCAAACTGCCTTCCTGGAAAAGTGATCTTTCTTTTCTATGACAGCAATTTTAGATACTCTTCCATTCTTAATAATCAATAGTTTCATGATTCCTGACTAATAATTAGAACTCAAGATCAGAAGGTCAAATAAGCAAAAAGATATTTTTTTTCTTATCTGTCGTTTTATTTCTGTGAGAGAACCAATGTCATTCACAGAGAAATTTGCAAATAATAGAATATCTGGCGCTAGTGGCAGTGTGTTTTCTGTGTGTGTGTGTATTTGAAGAGGTGGTAGGTACAGGATACTAGACTGGGAGGGAGACCCAGTTCTTTTTTTTTGTTTTTTTGAAGTATAGTTGCTGTACAATATTATATGTTACAGGTGTACCATATAGTGATTCACAATTTTTAAAGGTTATACTCCATTTATAGTTACTATAAAATTTTGGCTATATTCTCCGTGTTGTCCAATATATCCTTGTAGCATGTTTTATACCTAATAGTTTGTATGTCTTATCCTCCAACCCTATGCTGCCCCTTCCCCTGAGACCCCAGTTCTTTTTTTTTTTTTTTTTTTTTTTACGGTACACGGGCCTCTCACTATTGTGGCCTACCCCGTTGCGGAGCACAGGCTCTGGACACGTAGGCTCAGCGGCCATGGCTCACGGGCCCAGCCGCCCCGCAACATGTGGGATCCTCCCGGACCGGGGCACGAACCCGTGTCCCCTGCATCGGCAAGCGGACTCTCAACCACTGCGCCACCAGGGAAGCCCAGACCCCAGTTCTTAATCTAGCTCAGCCACCTTCTAGATGTGTGCTTTGAGAAGGTCACAAAAGCATGGGCTTTGGAAACAAGTGGCCATGGACTGATCCTACTCCCACCACTTTACTCTTTGTTTGACTTAGAGCAATTATCTTAATTTCTAGTAGTCTCAGTTTCCTGTCTGGAAAATGTAGATAATCACACCCACCTCACAGGTTTGTTGAGAAGATTAAATGAGATAATACGTCTAAGGCTGTCACAGAATGAAGCTCTTTGCATTATCTAGAAAGTGAGATGATTGCACTAGAAGGTTTTTGAGATCGTCATTTTTGTGAAAACATAATTATAAGAATATTTAACCATTTATTTAGTGGAAATTCTGGCTTTTGAACACTTTTAAGCAATTTTAAGATGAGAGACCCTTCCTTCACAGAATCTTCTTTTTTAATTGAGACAATCCAATCCATCCCAAGGACCACATGTCAAAAATGTTTCCAGACCACTCAGAGCCTCACTCTGAAAGGACAAGAGGTAAAACATTAGGAAAAACTGACCTGAGCATAAGCTTTCAATTGCTCTACTGGAATGTTCTAGCCATTCCTAGATTAACACCAGCTGTGTCTAACTAAACAGCAAGTTGATTGGAGCATGGAGGTTGCTCAGAGACAGAGAAGTAGCTAGATAAGCTCTCGTTAAATTGGAGCAGCCTCTCCCAAAGTGTGTCGTTGCAAGGGCTCAAGGGAAGAAGTTATAGGCTCCTATGAGATCAGAAAACTCTGCAAATTACAATATACACCCAAATATAAGGTGAAACTTTGTATAAAACCACCTCTTATTTTCCCAGAAAGCAGTTTCAAAAAAAGTTATTTGACTAACGTGAATATACGCATAAGCGTTCTGTGATATATGCATATTTTAAAGTACATGTATAAAATATAAAATAATTTTCATATATTGATTTTGAAATATTACTTCTTTCCTCTCATTTATTTTAAAATGTTTTCATGTTTTTTGACCTTAATGTCTTTGCTCCCACTAAAGACACCACTGGAGCCAGCAAAAGTTTCCCACAGCACATCTTTTTTTTTCCATTTAATGACATTTTTGTATCCGTGTATGATGCTGTCAGCGGAAATTTCACTCAGTCATAAGTATCAATTCAGATAAGACGAAGAGAGTATTCAGACATCCCTCTTGCAAGTGTATGTTAATGATCCCCACAATTGTAAACACTAAACATACTTATATTAGAATGCCCTTTAAAAGGCTTGTTAACTATAATATCTGGAACTAGGAATTGTGAGGTCAACTTTCCTAGAACAATTAGCAAATCTGTGTTAAGAAGGAAATGTTTAAATAATTCTGTCATCCAACAGTAATTGGGTTGTTTCTGACTAATGTCTTTCCCACACAATACTTGTTTGTTCAAATTTGAGGAAATGTCCTATTACCTGATGGATGAAATAAGGGCACAGCTCTAAAGCAAGTCCCTCACTTCTGAGGGATAATTTGACAGCTAATAATTTTCCTTACATTCCAGTATACATAGTATATCCCCTCCTTGGAGCTCCGTACATATTAGCATATCACAAAGATTCTTAGAAGTACAACAGGAATGAGACCTATTTAACTTTATACAATTCAACAATTTCCAAAATTATTCAACAAGACATCCTTTGGAAGAGAGATTGCCTGTTCTAACATGATAAAATGACCCAAATTTTAATTTACTTCTGACCTAGATTATATTCACAATGTTCTTGATGGTGGGAATGGGTTTAGGATACCCTAGGCATAAAAATTAAGAGGAAGAATCTAAATAATGAGTATATGAACTTTAGTTATTGAAAATATCCAATAAGTAGTTATCCAGTGCCTTTGATAAGCTGGGGAGGGAAAAAAACAAACAAACAAACTGTTGGTGGTAGGGCTGGAGCAATGTCCTAACTATCTTCAAATAACCCACTGTCCATGGCTTCAAGGAGTTTGTCCTCTGGCTGGGGAAGACAGACATAAACAGCTATGCAGTGATGTGTTATATATACTGTGCTATGATGGGAGTTGATACAATCTAGAGCCCTGGAGGTGGGAGATATGGATGCTGAAAACTTGGCCTCTGTTCACCAGTGCCAAATTGAATTTCTGAGACAGAGTTTTGTGTGAAGTAGAAAAGAATAGCTTTATTGCTTTGCCTGGCAAAGGGGAACACAGCAGGCTCATGCCCTGAAAAACTGTGTCCCAACCCAGGAGGATTTGGTGAGGAGTTTTATAGCCATGGTTCAAGGGCAGCTTTGCTGATAAGGATCAGGGTGTATGCAGGGCCTGAACTTCTTTAATCTGATCTCAAGTGGTGTCCTGATGAGCTTCTCAAGGTTATCAAACTGTGACATTCTCCGGAATGAAGAAAGCTAACATCTTCCATTTGTTGAGGGTTTTAGTTCTATAAAGAGCTCAAAGATATTATTATGTGTATCCCTTGAGATGGAACCAGGACCTTGCCCCAAGGCTGAATTATTGTTTCTTGGCTATTCCTCCCTTGTCTCTGCATCCTCTCCATTCCCTGATTAGCAACTGTTCAAATCTGCTCTTTGGGATTCTGGGAAGGTCATGGAGGCTAGAGTCTGTTCCCTACAAACAAGAAACAGGGACATGGAAAGGCTTCCATGCCCAGGAACTCCACAGGGTCTTGTTCTCTTTCAATATGAAGAAGGGAATGGTCAGTTCTACTTGGGAAGTCAGACACGGTGCATGGAGCCAGAGCTCAGTCTTGGAAAGTTGCATCAAAAATACATTTATAGGGACTTCCCTGGTGGCGCAGTGGTTAAGAATCCGCCTGCCAATGCAGGGGACACGGGTTCAATCCCTGGTCCGGGAAGATCCCACATGCCACAGAGCAACTAAGCCCATGTGCCACAACTACTGAGCCTGCGTGCCACAACTACCGAAGTCCACGTGCCTAGAGCCCGTGCTCGACAACAAAGAGAAGCCACCACAATGAGAAGCCCACGCACCTCAACGAAGAGTAGCCCCTGCTGGCTGCAACTAGAGAGAAAGCGCGCGCACAGCAACGAGGACCCAACGTAGCCCAAAATAAATAGATAAATAAATAAATTTTCAAAAAAAATACACTTATATATGATATGACATATGATATGAATATGAACCCCAGCTAAATAGATTACACAGATTCCAGTTGCCCAGGCACAGTTAGATCCTCTCTACACTCTAACCCCACCCTCAAACCCTCAAATATATACTGTAAAAAGATTGATAGTAATACAGGGAAGGGGAAAGAGGAAGTATCTGACATTTAACTTGGGTTATCACATCTAACTTAGGTAGGCTTTATCATGTCCATTTTATAGATGAGAAACTGAGAGTCAGTCATCACACAGAGAAAAGTAGCAAAACTGAGATTTGAGACTGGGTTCTGCTGACTTTTAAACTCTTGTACTTTGCACTACACCTTCATGTCCCAAAGCAATAGAGGTGATCATTTTCCACCTCTATTTACAGAATTATTAATGTTTCCACATTACTCTCTAATTACTGTTTAGAATGGACATTGCCTCTCTAGGCCCCCTTTTTTTTTTTCTCATCTTTAAGAGGAAGTTAGCCTGGATAGGCTCCAGGATTGTTTCTGCCTTTTATATTCTATATTCTATCTTGATTTTATAATTTAAAACAAAGATGTAGTACAATCTGTTTTTCACTAACTAATCTGTCATATAAAAGTATTTAAAAGAACTGGAATCGTTGGGCTTGTGTAACCCAAAGAAGAGAAAACTAACAGAGGGTGGAAGGGGTAGAGAGACGTCATATAGAAAATATTTTTGTGTAAGATATAAAATATCTTCAGATATTTTAAATGTTGCTACCACATGGAAGAGAGGTTGGACTTAATCTTTTTGAACTCAAGGAATGTAACTAGGACCGATGAGGAGAAATTCTAGACTTCTACCCTTCCTCATAAGCAGAACCTTCCTGCCACATGAGGTCCCACTGTGACCTAGCCTCAGTGAGATGATTGGACCACAGAACTGAAGATCACTTCCCATTCTAAGATTCTTTGATTCTGTAATAGACTGGTCTTCCATATTAGGCCTGTGAAGGACAATTTGTTCTTAGCAAGGTTAAAAATCCTTGTTCAAAGGTATCAAACCATAACTAGCACTTGGGTCATCAATGAATAGGTGAAAAAAGTGGGGATGGGGTTGGAGAAAGGGACATGAGACACCAAAATTCATTCTAGGAGACTCCACAGGCCCCATTTCCAGTAAAAACTGGCTGCATACCCCGTAACTTCCCCATATTCACCATGCTCAATAACAGGCCAGTTAGGTGTGCTGTGTGTAATCTCTGGACACCTTAAGAACCTGGCGGTCTCTCTCCTTCTCTTTCAGATGTTCACCTCCACAATATTTGCTGTGGTTGGAGTCTTGGGTGCCGGATACTCATTTATCATCTCAGCTGTCTCAATCAACAAGGGTCCAAAATGCCTCATGGTCAATAATAGCACGTGGGGCTACCCCTTCCTGGACGGGTAAGGTACACCCTTCAATGCTCACACGTCACCATTTGGGGCACCAGCAGGTAAAGGCCCACGGGGACACCGTTCAAGGTCCGCCATCTTCAGTTTACAAGTCTCAGGCATGCTGCTCCTTTGAGGCAGAGCTGGAGTTGTGGGGTGAAGTTACACAAGATCTCACCTCTAGGTGCCCTTTTGACAGACACCAGGAGAAATAATGGAAGAGGGCACGTCAGTTGGCCTGAGGGAAGGAGGTTGGTGGTGTCACCTCTTGCATTCAGACATTTATTAGCGGGCTTCCCTGGTGGCGCAGTGGTTGAGAATCTGCCTGCCAATGCAGGGGACACGGGTTCGTGCCCCGGTCCGGGAAGATCCTACATGCCGCGGAGCAACTAGGCCCGTGAGCCACAACTACTGAGTCTGCGCGGCTGGAGCCTGTGTTCCGCAACAAGAGAGGCTGTGATAGTGAGAGGCCCACGTACCGCGATGAAGAGTGGCCCCCACTTGCCACAACTAGAGAAAGCCCTCACACAGAAACGAAGACCCCACACAGCAAAAATTAATTAATTAATTAATAAACTCCTACCCCCAACATCTTCTTTAAAAAAAAAAAATTTATTAGCATCAACATGAGGCAACTAATAATATTAATAAACAGGGAGCAGTGCCCTCCATTGAAAATCTTATAATAGAAAACGAGAATGACTACTCATTAAGCTCAAAGGCTTCCACTAATACCCCAAATGATGGATAACTAAACAATCTCTTAAGGTGCAGATTTATGGAAAACGACCTTGAAAACACTGTAGGTTCTTCATGAGAGTTATTGTTGATAGAACTCATTAAAGTAACACTTAATATTTTCACGGTACTTTGTAGTTTAGAAAGAACTTTTTTAAAAATAAATTTATAATTTAATCTCCACAACAACGTCAAGAGGTAGTAACTCCCCACTGAGGCAGACTGAATAAGTGTGATGTGCTCCAAGTCTCACAATTAGTGGGCAGCAGAGACAGGGAGCAAACTCTCGTCTTCTAACTTCGAGTATTATTAGTCTTTTTATATTACACATCCCTCTGCCCCTAGACCGCACTGCTCAAGGCAGTAGACAGTTGCCATACGTGTCTACTTAAATTCACGTAAATGAAATAAAGTTTAAAATTCCTCAATCACACTAGCCATATTTCAAGCGCTCAGTAGCTGCAGACGGCTATTAGGGACTATATATATATATATATATATATGTATATATATATATTTGTGTGTGTGTGTGTGTGTGCGCGGTACGCGGGCCTCTCACTGTTGTGGCCTCTCCCGTTGCGGAGCACAGGCTCCGGACGCGCAGGCTCAGCGGCCATGGCTCACGGGCCCAGCCGCTCCGCGGCATGTGGGATCCTCCCGGACCGGGGCAAGAACCCGTGTCCCCTGCATCGGCAGGCCGACTCTCAACCACTGCGCCAGCAGGGAAGCCCCTCAGCTTTTTTTTTTTTTTACACTTTCTAAATAATGTCTTTTTTTAAGCAGTACATTTCTTGTAATTGAAGTATAGTTGATGTACAATATTACATAAGTTACAGGTGTACAATGTAGTGATTCACAATTTTTAACAGTTAAACTCCATTTATAGTTATTATAAAATATTGGCTGTATTCCCCGTGTTGTCCAATATATCCTGTAGCTTATTTTATACCTAATTGTTTGTACCTCTTAATCCGCTCCCCCATGTTGCCCCTCCCCCCTCACTTCTTAATCTGTGTATATGTTCATTCATTCAGTGACTATTTCCTGGGGCATTGTTCAAGAAAACTAGCACCTCCTCGTAGGATTGGGAGGGATGATGGAACGCAGCTTGCCCAGCGTCCAGAACACGGGCAGGACCCCATACATGAAAGCTGCTCATTTACTGAACACTCCCTGTGCTGGAACTGGGGACAGAGATGGGGACATGGTCTCCACCCTTGTGGATGTATAGTCACAAAGAGAAGACAGACAAATGCACAGATGCGGACAGCTCAGGGTCCTGGCCACTGTGTACCAGAAGGAACCAGAGGGCTGGGAAGCACAGAAGGGGTACCACAGCCAGCTGAGGGCAGGAATATCAAGGGGTCTGTCTCAGAGGAGGAGGTGGCGCCCGAGTTACCCAGGCAAAGCCCTCGGGCTCCCCTGTTCCTTCCTTCAGCTACCTTTGCTGCTGGCAAGAAGTGAGTTGTATGAAATCCATGGTGTTCTACTCTGAGGCTGATGGAATTACTGCATCTCGGGTGGGACCGCCCTTCACGATGATGAGATTCAGTGGGTTTAAACTCCTCATGTCACAGAATGTGGAAGCATGGTTTAGCCTCCAGATCCATGAAAAATTAGGGCCCTCTCACCTGGGGTTGGAGGGTTGGACGCAGCAATCATTTCCCGAGATCTGAGACTCTCAGAACCTGAGAGTTTGGGGGGAAAGAAGAAGGGCCTGTGGACCCGTGAGGGTTTGTAAGGGGTGAGGCAGCAGCTGGAGTGAAACTGAGAGGATTTCTCCACCCAAACTCAATCCTTGCTTCCAAATTCCCCCGTGAGCGGTTCAACAATATCACCACCAGGGGGTGGTGTCGTCCCACCGCTGGACAAACTCTTCAGCCGAGGGTCCAAACTGGGGACTGCCAATTACTTCACCTTAGGATCTTTTCTTTATAAAATGTGCCTGGAAAATATTGTCTTTTTGTAACCGCTTATAATCATCAAGTTGAAAAATTGTAAAGATAGGAAGGACTACATGGAAAAAAACAGAATGGAAAAATGAGTGTTTTAAAAATAACATAATGGGGGCTTCCCTGGTGGTGCAGTGGTTAAGAATCCGCCTGCCAATCTTCCTGGACACGGGTTGGAGTCCTGGTCCGGGAAGATCCCACATGCCGCAGAGCAACTAAGCCCGTGCACCACAACTACTGAGCCCACGTGCCACAACTACTGAAGCCCGCGCGCCTACAGCCCGTGCTCCACAAGAGAAGCCACTACAGTGAGAAGCCCGCGCACCACAACGAAGAGTAGCCCCCGCTCACCGCAACTAGAGAAAGCCCACGCACAGCAACGAAGACCCAACGCAAACAAAAATAAATTTTAAAAATAATAGTAACATAATGAAAAGAAGTCTTATACAGCCATACATAGGTATATTATCTCAGTGAAATTTCACAATTGTGAGGTTGTTCTCAGCCCATTTTATAGATGAAGAAAATGATGTGAAGGCCAGGGGGTGGGGGGTGGTAGGTGACTTGTATGAGGAATACACAGCCAGTGAGAGGAATGCTTGGATTCAAACCCAGGTCCATCTGAATCCAAAATACCAGCCTTTTTCTTTTAGACCAGACTGCTCAGCTTAAGTAAAATAATAACAATATCAGAGTTTATGGAAAACTTACGATATGCTAGGCACTGTTCTAAGTGCTTTACTAACGTTAACTCATTCAATCCTTATTTAACCCTATGATTTGATATCGTCATTCCCATCTTACAGAGAGATACACAAGTCACACAGCCAGTGAGCTGCTAGAACCTGTATTCTCATGGGAAGGTGAATGAATGTGATAAACAGTGTTTTATTTTTCAATCAAGAGCGAAAGTCTCATTCTTTCCTTTATCTCTTCTGCTCGACTAAACTCTGGGGCATCTTCCATCATTTCAAAGATTTTTCAAAATCTTAATACAGAATGTATCGCAAATACATGTGTGCTGATGCATTGGAGGAATCATCAGAGACGGATGGTCAAAATGATCTAAAAACAATGAGGTGGAGATGACTTTAGTAGTCAGACGGAGAGTTTCCTCTTGAGGCCTTGAAAGGAGAGAGGACGCGTAAAGGAAGAGGGAGAGACCAATTTGTGGCTTTAAGAACGTGAGAAGGAATATAAAGATGCAGAGACTTTACCCGCTCTACCCTCATTGTTGTCTTAAAGATACCACACTTCACATTTCTCCTTCAAGGCACGATGCCCTTGATATTGCAGTGGACTCCTAATGTATATATTGTATAAATATATTGCAGTTTCTCCTATTTCAAAGTTTTCATAAAATGTGTATTAAGGCAGCAGATTATTTCTTTCTTTTAGTTAATTAACTCTTTTTGCAGGTGGAATCCCTACCTCTTCACAAAAATATAGCTGAGTCAGTTCACAATTTGGCTAGAAGTAGGCCTTAAAAGAATCGAGCTCTTCCCTTTAACTATACGACACAACTGTACTTTACATGGCTTCACACGGCCACTAGACGTGACAGATAACTTATCAGAAGTCCAAAAGGTCCCTAAGGACAATAGTAGGATAAAGGCTGTGAACATTTGTGAGATTCTGCTCCTGGAGTGTCTTCATTTTCATTGCCCCTTAATAGATATTAAACTTACCCATCCTCCTGGTCAGCTCATAAAAATCACTCTGTCACTCAGTAGCTGTGTGAGCTGGGGTAAGTCACTTAACCACTCTGTGCCTCAATGTTCTCATTTGTGAAATGGAAGAAAAGAACCATAAAGTTTCTGTGAGAAATAAAGGAGTGAATACGTGTTAAATGTTCAGAACGGGGTCTGGCACCTTAGTCTATACTCAATAAAATTGTTAGGTATTGTTTTTAAAAGTGTTGTTATTATGGGATTTTTTTTTTCTCATGGAGCTTATATCTTGGATAGATAGTATTGCAGAAGAAAAATCGTTATGGTGACTTTCTAGCCTAGGGTATCGCGCACTTTTTACCAACATCTCCTTTTTTCCTCATGTTCCCGACAGAGATTACCTCAGGGACAGGGACTTATGGAGCCAGTGCGAAAAGCCTGACAACGTGATTCCCTGGCATCTGACCCTCTTCTCCATCCTGCTGATCATAGGGGCGGTTCAGATACTTATCTGTGCCATCCAGGTGATCAACGGGCTCCTGGGGACCCTGTGTGGAGACTATCAGTGCTGTGGCTGCTGTCGGGTGAGTTGGGGTCTTTGTCTTTCCTTCTCGGCACGCAGCTGAGGGAAGTTCTGCTCTCGGTGATGCTAACGTCCCCAGGCTGAAGCTGACCAAAGTTTTCAGTCTTACCCCTACTCCATATACATGTAGAAGTTCATGATGATGTTTACATGAGGATCCCCACAGGAAGTGGACATCTGTTACAGGCACATATTGTCAGGAATACGCATCACGGTCTGTCCCCAAATGTTTTATTTCCTAAATAGATCTAGAAGTGGGTTAAAGTCGTCAAGTAATATATGGAAGGGTATTTTCTTTCCCTTGGAAAAGATATAGAAGAGAAAACTCATTCTTAAGTGCAAAAAATAAAACAAATCATTTTGGGATTTACTCTCCAAATAAGACTGTAAATGATCAACAATATGAAAAATAAAAATAAACCTATGGACAGTAGGACAAGGTGATTATTTCAACTACTGAACAAGCCAGAGCAGTCAATTATTCATACACATAAAGTTATTTTAAAGCACAGATCGAAGTATGAGGAAAAAAATTAAATAGAACTTGAGAGTTGGGGACTTCCCTGGTGGTCCAGTGGTTAAGACTCCGTGCTTCCACTGCAAGGGGCACAGGTTTGATCCCTGGCCAGGGAACTAAGATCCCACATGCCAAGCAGCACAGCAAAAAAAAAAAAAAAAGCATCCAATCCATGTTAATAACAGAAGGCTCAGTACATTGTACCGACTGTTATTTCCTCAAGAGGATGGAAATCCGTGTGACAGCATATCTTCAAGGAAAGGAACACAGTCTCTGGGTTTCACCTCCCCAGCTTCTCTACTTATGAAGTCCTGGCTCCTTTACTTATTAACTGTGGCTTCAGATACATCACTTGAGCCCCATATCAAAATTAATTTTAATAATAAAATGATGGAAAATAAAATGAAGCTTCCACACTTATAGCCTAAGCACAAGTTAAGTAACAGATTAAAACTCTGAAACAAAGTCAGAAAAGTACAGAAAACATTCAGTAGGTAACCAATAAGGGGTAGGAGTAATCAGGAATAAGAGGGCTGATGGGGAGGGGAAAGGGACGGGAGGAGAAAGCAAAGAAAAAAAATGATGTTGTAATTAATTAACCTTTTCTACCTTCTAGGGAGATGGACCAGTCTAAACCTCCATGATGAGCTGCCCTAACTTAATGGTGTGTGAGAAGATACATTAAACTTATTCTTCTCTTCTTGGGGTTGCCAATTCCTATCTGCTTCCTAACTGACAAAACTTAGGGAGGCCAGAGTTATTCCTTCTCCTTTCCAACCAGATCAGCTCACCTTAGAGTTTCATGTTAGTTTCAAATAAAAAATAGTTTGGCCACTTAAGTAATACTTATGAATCTTTCAAATTAGCTTCCTCTTAGAATCGAAGAGCAGGTTCAAAGCAAATATTTCATAATTTTTTCTTTGAGTGAAAAATGTATAAGGCCACATGTACTGCCACACTGCTTCTTTGTATATAGAGGTGTTAATATCGTTGGAAGTTTTACAGGAGTCAAAGGAAGAAAGCACATTGAAAATGAGAAGCTAAGACCAATTTTTATTTTTAAGATCTGTGGGAAAAAAGAACGACTGATGGATCATAAATAATTTTTATTTGTTTTCTTTTGTGCTAACATGTTTGAATTACTTGTAACTAATCTTCTGGGCCTGCCATCATTTGCAAGCATTTCCTTGTGTATATTAAATTGAAATCAGAATTCAGAGGTAATAAAGATTGTGTGCTTTTGGGGAGGTAGGGGCAAAAGATTGAATGAATAACACCCTCTTTTCATCTTTTCTACAAATGCTTCCTTTGCTCAAACAAAAAACAATGTTTTTAAAAAGCTGATTTGGGTAATAATTTTGTCAGCCTATGTATGATCCAGGATTAAGATAATAAGTGTTATCAGTTCTACGTGTTATGTTAAGACATTAGCTTTGGTTTTATGAGTCAGGCACTAATATGGAGTCAAATCCATTCTGTTGATTTCAGCTCAAACCCCAACTACCCACATATCAGCTTGGGGATCCTGGGAAAGTTGCTTTCTAAGTCTCAGTTTCCCCATCTGTAAAAGGACTACTGAAAGGCAATCAATCATCAAGAAATTTTGGAATCCCCCAAGGGTGAAACAAAGAGGCCTGTGGGATTGTCTATCTGACTGATGTATAATACGGAGGACCTTAGAGGGTGTCACAAGCTAGAGTCTCACTTCTGCTCCTGCCAAGCTGATTGGCTGCACTATGTAAACTAGGCACACCAAAAACTGGGTTTCTCACAGTCACCAAGAAAGCAATTACTAATCATAGTGCTGGCCACTGGGGGCCGGGCACTGAAGACACAAAGAGTTACATGCTGTAATTCTTCCCTCGCTATATGAGAACTCTGAGGTCAGAGAGTGCGTCCGGAAGTTGCTTAAGTGGAAGGAAGAAAGGCAGGCAGATAAGCAATTAAGATCTCATTGGCAGAACTATAAATACAAACACACACATACACATACACTCACACACTTACACACAACGTGTTTCAATTCAGTTTAGACCATTGGTTCTCCAACATGGCTGATCATTAGAACCACCAAGAAAATGTTCTAAAGTTATGATTCCTGAACCCCAACTTAGACCTACTGCATCTGAAAATCTAGGCGTGAGGCATGAAAGTTTGTCTTTTTTCCATTAGGTAGTGTTGAAAGCTCACCAGGTGATGCTAAAATCCAGCCACTTTGAGCAACCATTGATTTAGACCACAGACTGGCATGCACCAACAATGACGAGTCAGACCCCATAACAGTCCATTGGGAGCTTACACTCTACTGATTAATATTAATCAATGTAGCACATGCTAAACCCTAAAGGTGACACAGGTAATGGTGTTCCAGAGATTCAGAGTTGTCAGGGCATTAGGGACTGATTCACCACCAAAGTTCTTTGATGAGGAAATAAGAATGTGGGGAAGACACATCAATTCTTTTTTCAGGAGTTTTCATTGACTCAGAACTTTAGAAATGAAGGGATTGTAGTCATCATCAACTCTAGTCTTATTATTTTACAGATAAAGAACTAAAACAAGTATTTGACACGTTTTCACACAAAAGGTTTCAAATCTAATTGTTATGAAGTTAGGGAAAATAGCTTACCATGGATAGGAGGACTTAAAAAGAAGAGACAGGAAACAAACGGTAAAGATGAATGGGCCCCTCCCTTGGTACATCCTCCTATAAATACACACACCTCTCAAGGTTGGTCATCCAACTGTCCAGAAAATTTAGTTTTTATTGAAATATAGTTGACATACAATATTATGTCAGGTTCAGGTGTACTACATAGTGATTCAACATTTACATACATTATGAAATGATCATCACAATAAGTCTAGCAACCATCTGTCCCCACACAAAGTTATTACAATATTAATGCTTTTGTTTCCTTTGCCTTAGGAGATAGGTCCAAAGAAAAATATTACTATGATTTATGTCAAAAAGTGTTCTGCTTATGTTTTCTTCTAGGAGTTTTATGGTTTCCAGTCTTACATTTAGGTCTTTAATCCATTTTCAGTTTATTTTTGTATATGGTGTGAGAAAATGTTCTAATTTCATTCTTTTACATGTAGCTGTCCAGTTTTCCCAGCACCACTTGTTGAAGAGACTGTCTTTTCCCCATTGTATATTCTTGGCTCCTCTGTCATAGATTAATTGACCACAAGTGCATGGGTTTATTGCTGGGCTCTCTATTCTATTTCATTGATCTATGTGCCAGTACCATACTGTTTTGATTACTGTAGCTTTGTAGTATAGTCTGAAATCAGGGAGCGTGACACCTCCAGCTTTGCTTTTTTTCTCAAGATTGTTTGGCTATTTGGGGTCTTTTGTTGTTCAATACAAATTTTAGGATTATTGTTCTAGTTCTGTGAAAAATGTCGTGGGTATTTTGATAGGGATTGCATTACATCTGTACATTGCTTTGGGTAGTATGGACATTTTAACAATATTAATTCTTCCAGGTCCACGGTGCTAATAGGCTGGAGGGAGGATTTGAAAATGGCACTTGCCAGTGCTGATGTTATCCCAATAGAATGAGCTCCCCCGACTTCCCTGCTGGTCCAGCTGTTAAGATTCTGTGCTCCCAATGCAGGGGACCTGGGTTTGATCCCTGGTCAGGGAACCAGATCTCGCATGCCACAACGAGGATCCTGCGTGCCACAACTAAGACCTGGTGCAACCAAATAAATAAATATTTTTTTTTAAAAAAGAATGAGCTCCCCAAAAAGACCACCATCCCCATTCTCGGAGGATGGGGGTGGTCCCAGTTGCCTCCTGAGTCTCCAGGATGCTCTCTAAGATCAGCAAGTGGGTGTGATTCGGTCTCCTTTAAAACTACCACCTCTGGACTGGGTCTCAGAGCATGTGAGATTTTGCATGTGCCCTTTAAGAGTAGAGTCTTTGCTTCCTATAACTCCCCAGCTCTCCCAAACACAAGCCCTGCTGGTTTTCAAAGCCAGACATTCTGGGAGTTCATCTTCCTAGTATAGGATCCCTAGGCTGGGGAACCCAATGTGGGGCTTAGACCCCTCACTCCTTGCAGAGGACCTCTATGACTGTGATATTCTTCCTGTTTGTGGACTGCCAACCCAGGGGTGTGGGTCCTGACTATAACGTGTCTCCACTCCTCCCACTGGTCTTGTTGTGATTCCTCTTTGTGTCTTTAGTTGTGGAAAATCTTTTTGCTAGTCTTCAAGTTCTCCTCACAGATAGTTGCTCTGTAAATAGTTGTAATTTTGCTGTGCTGTGGGCGGAGGTGAGCTCAGGGTCTTCCTACTCTGCCTTCTTGGCATCTCCCTGCAGAAACTTCTTTTATGGGAGTTACAAACCTCGTGTTGCTTTCTGGAGTACATGACATATCTCTACACTTTGGACTACAAATTCTTTGAGGCAAGGACAGTATCTGGATTCAAGTCTACGTCTCCATGCCTAACGGGGGACCTGGCACATAATAGGCAATCGATAAATTTGTTTTGTCAATGAAGGTGCCCAGGGCCCATTTTTCTTTCTCCTAGAGCCTCAGACTGAGTGAAGGATTGCCCCTCATCCTGAAATAAACTGTAGGAAGATTTCAAAAATGAGTAGCCAAAAAACGTAGGAAGTGGGCGTCTGTGTTACAAACTGAACAAGGGGCTGGAGTGATCCATGAGTATAAAAGTTAAAATTGTATTTTCTATAACTGCGTTTGGTTTCTGACTCTGAGTGCCGCTGAGCCAGGGTTTAACTTGGGCTGTTCTTGGGGTTTTCCCTTCTGTGTCAGCATTCTACTGGGCCCATGAGCACAAAGACCCACTTGAATGGGGGAAAGGAAAAGTGGGGTGCTAGGAAGAGCAAAATAAAGCCTCGATTATTTTCTGAAAATGTTACCCAGCTACATACACATAACACGCTGATGAGCCTGAGCTCTTAGTGGTGATGGAGGAAAAGAGAGAAAAAGAAATTCCAGGTTTTACCCAAACATACCAGTCACAAATACAGTCGTAGGCAAGAAGTTATAATGAAGTGCTGAGCAATTACATGTAAGTAGCACCCAGCTTCTCCTCCCACTGTTCAAGCCCTAGGAGAAGTCTGCCCAGGAACTGAGGACAGCTCTCCTCTGAGCAGCTTCAGGAAGACACAAGGTCTCTGGAGGATCTCCAGATGGAGACAAAAACAACAACAACAAAAAACAAATGGTCAGATGGAACATCTCCAGACAGGCATCATAATCCTTCAATCAACAAAGACCCAGGTAGCAACAGGTTATGACTGATGACTTTGGATGGTCGCATGGAAAGGGTACATGACGTACGTTCCTATTTAGCCAACAAGCTATGGAATAACTCTGGGTGCTAATCTATGGAGTATATTCATCCAAGAGGGGAAATAGGACAAATAAAGAAATAGAGAAGAGAGAAGAGGAGGAAAAGAAGAAAAAAGCAAAGAATAGGTCCAGGGTTTAGAACAATTCATGGGAGAGGACCACTGAGATTGGCCCCAGGGAGGAAAAAAATCTACCTTTCTACAAAATTACTTTGTCCTGTGTTAGAAATACTAACAGACTGACACTGACCTCAGCCCAGCATATCAGTCATAGTTCAGTCAGAGATTAAAGATCCATGTGTGTAAAAATCACAAGGATTTTCCCTTACTAATTGTGGGAGCTCGTTAAGCGGTCTCTGATAGACTGTTGTCTCTGTGTCTAATGCTGGGGCTTGAAGTCCACAGGGCAGGCAATCGGCAAGGGGAGATGGTTGTAAAGGGTGAGAGAGCATGAACAAACTGGAAGCCACAGCATGAGCTGAAGACCAGGAGGATGGACTGAGACCCGTGTCAGCTCTCGTTGCCTCTGACTTCAATGGTACGGGTGTCCTGCAGAAGGTAGAACCCTTTACCACGGAGCTGAATACACACTGGGTGTGGTGGACCCTGGGGTCAGAGAAGCTGAAGATCCTGCGGAAGGTGAGCAGGTATAGATCCAGCTGCTGCCTTATGTCAAAGACAGTGTGCAGGAGTTACAAGGTGCTACTTCTTCCTGTCTGCCTTCCAGAGCTGGCAGGAATCGCCCTTGTGGTGCACCCTAACGGGAAGCATAACTCTGGGAAATGCAGTTTGACCTAGCCAAGTCAACATGTTACAAAGCCACCATACTCAGTTTGGAGAAGGGAATGGGTTTCTTTACTTTCTTGACTGTGTGCACGTCCTGTTTCTTAGTGTAGATCAGGGCTTCTCGCAGCTGACATCTGGGTGAGGTAATCCCTTGTCAGGTGTGAGAAGAGCCACCCAGTGCACTGTGGGATGTCTAGCCCCAGCCCTGGCTTCTACCAACTAGATGCTAGTATCAACCTCTCCTTCTCAGTTGTGAGATCCAAAAATATCTCCAGATGTTGCCAAATGTCCCCTGGGGGGCAAAGTCACCCATTGTTGAGAATCACTCATCTAGAATGTGTACTGCTTGAGGAGAAGAGCCATAGTTCTTTATCCTGGAAACCAGCAGTGTTTACACACAGAAAGTGCTCAGTAATTGGTTGAATGCCCAAATATGTGCATAAACAAGTATCTGCCCATCACCAAAGTGACATACATACATTGAAAAGTAGGTACTCTGTTCCTTAAATGTTCTGACTTCATAGTACTGCTTTTCTTGGTCTAAATACACTCCCAGATGATCGTCACTGCTGTGGTTTCATGACTATGTTCATGACCCCCATGTCTGTTTCTCCAGCCCAGACCACTGCCTTGCCTGCTCGATGTCTGTCTTTGAATTCCTCACTGGCACCTCAAAGCAACATTTCTAAGCTGAACTCTCCCAGTTCCCTCCATACATGCTTGTCCTGAAATCCTTGTCTTAGGGAATGTCATCCTCTGTATTAGGTAGACCTAGAAATGCAGGAGTGAGCTGAGATGTGTCCTAAACACAAAACTTAGCATGCCCCTGTCCTTTCGATGGCTTCCATCACCCAGCCCCCACTGGCCTCTGCCCTTGCTCTGCCTGGAACTCAGGGATCCAGTAACTACCTGTTGTCATTGGCACCCCATACATTCTTTGAAATCCTGGCTTTGCATGTGCTGTTCTGTCTGCCTGGGAACACTCTTTCCCTCTTATACATTAGGGTAACTGCTTCTTCTCCTTTATTTTTTAAATTTTGGGGGGGTGTCTTTGTTGCTGCGCGCAGGCTTTCTCTAGTTGCGGCGAGTGGGGGCTACTCTTCATTGCGGTGTGCGGGCTTCTCGATACGGTGGCTTCTCTTGTTGCGGAGCACGAGCTCTAGGCACGTGGGCTCAGTATTGCGGCTCATGGACTCCAGAGCGCAGGCTCAGTAGTTGTGACGCACGGGCCTAGTTGCTCCGCGGCATGTGGGATCTTCCCGGACCAGGGCTCGAACCCGTGTCCCCTGCATTAGCAGGCAGGTTCTTAACCACTGCGCCACCAGGGAAGCCCTTCTTCTCCTTTAAGACTCAGCTCACTTCTCATCTTGTTCTTCCTTCATCACAGTACCCCCAGCTAATTGACAACCCCTCCACATTCTCCCATGACATCCTGTATATGTCAGAACGGTTGCCCTTTGCAAGTTATATCACATAACACTTCCTCTTTCCCTCTGGACTGAGAACTCCTTGTGCTTGGAAACTCTGTCTCATCAATGTTTGTACCTCTTCCCACCATTGGGCCTGGAACATAGTAAATGCTCACGGAATAGACTGTTAGCCTTGTTGTGGCACCATGAATAAATTATTCCGCTCAAGAGAAAGAAAAAGCTACTCTCCAGCATTTTAGAATCAAGCATTTGTAATAAAAAAATTAAAAAACTCGGCATTCATTGTATATACCCAGAAATCTTGGTAAGTGATATACGTGGAGAATTTCACTTAATCCTCAAAACAACCTGCCAAGTGTCCACAACGGCCCATATCTTCCCTGCTCCTTTGTCTTGACCAAGCTTTAGTGATCCCCTCGCCTCCTCACAGGACGCTGAACTCTGCTTGCTTCTAAGCCTGGGCAAGCACTCAAGTGTCCCTTTATCAGCTTATCCGGGGAATGCGATGACCACAGCGAGACACCGTTCCTGTCAGACTCCCGGCCATCAAGCCCCCTTGCTCACCCAACTTCCCACTGCTGCGAAGGTCTGCTCACCCTTCCCATAAAAGAAAAGCCTTTTTGATCTGTTTTTGAGATGCCTGCAGGTTCCTGAGATCGGTGATTTTCCTGTTGCAATAG
Organism: Orcinus orca; assembly: GCF_937001465.1. Lineage (NCBI taxonomy): Eukaryota > Metazoa > Chordata > Mammalia > Artiodactyla > Delphinidae > Orcinus > Orcinus orca. The sequence goes on along the minus strand of NC_064563.1, from coordinate 20,571,782 downwards.
TTCTTTTGAATAAAGTTTCCCCCTTTCTAAGCCTGCGTTTGTTTTTATTTGGTACAACTCTAAGATAAAGAAACTACGATTAGCCCATTTTGTATAAGACTAAAGTGAAGCTTAGAAAAAATAAATTCCCCAGGACCTCATAAAAAGCAAGTGGGAAGTCCAGGATCTAAACCCAGAGAGTCGAAAAGCAAAGTGAAAACTAAATAAATAAAAGGGACTTCCCTGGCGGTCCAGTGGTTAGGACTCAGCGCTTCCACTGCAGGAGGCACAGTTTGATCCCCGGTTCGGGAACTAAGATCCCGCATGCCTCGAGGCACGGCCAAGGAATAAATAAAGAAAGAATAAAATAAACCCAGAGAGTCGGACTATTTGAGGGTGAGAGTCCACACTCTCAGCCCTGTGCTCCCTACCTCCCTAATTCTTCTAAAAGCACCTAGGAAGGGATGCTTTCTTATGCTAACTTACAGTTCCATTGTAAAACTGAAATATCAAAATTTTGTTATTTTTTAAAATTTCATAATTTATACTGTTCATTAATTCATGCTAACCTGAATTAGTGAAAAGTATCACTTAAAACATGTAATCAAAATCATTATTTTTATATAATCTTTCAAAGCGCCTATATAAAGACATCCACACACAGAGTCCCCTGGTTGCTCCCTCCTATAATTTTTATTTCCCAATTATTTCTATTGAATGATTTTATTCTCTCCGTGTGGAATAAGCTGGAATGCCGAGGCAGAATTCTATAACCCTTGGGGTTAAAAAAGAAGAAAGAAAAGAAAAGAAGCAAAAAGAAAAGGAAAAAGGGGAGAAGAAAAGAGAGAAGAAAAGAAATGAGAAAAGGAAGAAAAGGAAAAGAAAAGGAAAGGAAAGACAAGAAAAGCAGGTTCTTAAGCAATCTGCCCCCATGCCTGCCACCAGCTGAGAAGCTGACACTTGCAGAGCATGCGCTCTGAGGCAGACATCAGTCTTGACCTCCATCAAGCCCATTTAATCACAACCTGCTCCTGGGGGTTAATTATGCTAATAATATCACCCTTAAGTGAGAAGTTAGGAAACTGAGGCATGAAGAGGTTGAACAAGAGGCCCAAGGTCACAGAGCAAGGCGGAGGCAGAGCTGGCATTAAACCCGGGACACCTGGCTCCACGCCTGAGCCTCCCTCTGACCGCACCAGGCTCTCCTGCAGGGCACCCGCAAGTGTCAACACCAAGACCACAAGCGCCAGGAGCTGAGTTCAGCGCAAATGGGCAGCAGGTACTGCAGACAGTGGACTAAAGAATAAAAACATCTGGGAGTTGATGTCAATGATCTGCTTCAGCAAATGCAGAGATCTCGGCTACTGCTGAACATGCAATCTTCCCTGTCCAGGCTTCCTCAGGAACGTGACCGGTTCTCTGTTTCAGTATGTGGCCCCTCCTGGAACAGGGAACGGTGGAGAGCTGGATGCCGCCTGAGACAGTCAGTACCCTGAGACAGTCAGTACCTGGGCGGCCTTGGGGAAAGCTCCAGGCCTCAGTTTCCTCGCCGGTAAATGAGAGCGATGAGTCAGGCCATTCCAAGTTCCCTGTAGGAGGAACTAGTTTGCTCTGAATAGCCTAGCTTATTAAAATCTGGGTCCACAGAGCTTAACTCCTTGGAGAACTTTTTAAAATCCCAGTGTCCCCTTACACCAGTCAAAATGGCCATCACCAAAAAATCTGTAAACAATAAATGCTGGAGTCGGCGTGGAGAGAAGGGAACCCTCCTACACTGTTGGTGGGAATGTAAGTTAGTGCAGACACTATGGAGCACAGTATGGAGGTTCCTTAAAAAAACTAAAAACAGAGCCACCATATGATCCAGCAATCCCACTCCTGGGCATATGTCCAGAGAAAAGCATAATCTGAAAAGATACATGCACCCCAATGTTCGCTGCGGCACTATTTACAATATCTAGGACACGGAAGCAACCTAAATGGTACATATATACAATGGAATATTACTGAGCCATAAAAAAGAACCAAATAACGCCATTTGCAGCAACATGGATGGGCCTAGAGATTGTCATACTGAGTGAAGTAAATCAGAGAAAGACAAATATGATGTCACTTATACATAGAATCTAAAAAAATGGTACAGTGAACTTATTTACAACAGAGAAATAAGAGTCACAAATGTAGAAGACAAACTTATGGTTACCAAGGGAAGAGGGGGGAGGAGGGATGAATTGGGAGATTTGGATTGACATGTACACACTACTGTATATAAAATAGATAACTAATAAGGACCTACAGCATAGCACAGGGAATGCTACTCAATACTCTGAAATGGCCTCTATGGGAAAAGAATCTAAAAAAGTGTGGATATATGTATATGTATAACTGATTCACTTTGCTGTACAGCAGAAACTAACACAGCATTGTAAATCAACTATACTCCAATAAAAATTAATTTTAAAAAAATCCCAATGTCCAGGCCTCACCTCCAGAGATACTGATTTAATTAAAGGAGATTGGAAGATCCCACGTGCCGCAGAGCAGCTGGGCCCGTGAGCCATGGCCACTGAGCCTGCGAGTCCGGAGCCTGTGCTCCGCAACGGGAGAGGCCGCAACAGTGAGAGGCCCGCATACCACCCCCCCCCAAAAAAAAAAAAGGAGATTGAAGCCCAGGCATCAGTGCTTTTTTTCTTAAACTCACCAGGTGATTCTAATAAGGAGGCAGTTTTGAGAACCATTGCTCTGGAGTGTTTCCAAACTTGAATATTCACCAAAAATACCTGGAGGACTTATTCCCACCGCAAAGTTTCTGATTCAGTAGGCTTTGAGGGTGAAGTATTTCTAGTAAGTTCCCAGAAAACACTGATGCTGCTGGCTCAGAGTCCCCACTTTGAGAATTCCAGAAATTTTCACACCCTCTGAAATGCTGTATGCAGTCAGGTGAGTAATTTTTACCCCCCATCCTGGAGAGAAAATTCATAGGTTTCATTAGATTCTCAAAGAGACCTTCGACCTGAGAAAGCAGATGATTTTGCAACTTGTTCCATCTTGAAGTAGTCCCAGAGGGGTGTGTGTGTGTGTGTGTGTGTGTGAGTACCTGGGCATTGCTGGGCTCTATGATGCCGGCACAACGACCAATCCACACTCAGTTTCCCACCCAGAAGTTGCACTCAGGGCATCGGGTTGGGGAAGAGGGTGAACGTGACAACTTTCCCCAGCACCAAATGTGAATTCTGGGGAGAAGGAGAAGGAGAGAGAGAGAATTCCCAGTGACTCTTTGGAGCAGAAATAAAACCTCTATGGATAATCATGTTGCCTCATGCCCGTTGATGTTGAGAAAATGAATACTGTGCCATCACAATCAGCCTGCAGATCAGATAAACAACATTTCATCAGCATGAAGTATCCTTATCCTCTCATCCAAAATGTGGCGTGGGAAGTTCATATATAAAATTTAACATATATGTTCTTTCAACCTTTCAAAATCTCCATTTTTGTGAAATGTTTTATAATGTACAAGATACATTAGGACATCTATGTATATAATTTACAAATAGAGAAATGAGCAGGCAAACATACATACCTTGGGGTTCCATGATAGAAAAGTTTAGAGACTACTCATCAGGTGTGGCGGTCCTCAAACTTGAGAGATCACCAGAATCACCTGGAAGTTTGCTAAATAAATGCAGATTCCCAGCCCTCAGTCTCGTTCAGATTCGGGAAGTCAGGGAAAGTCACATTCTACGCTGACATCTTAGGATAATCTGAGGCAGGTGATCCATTGACTCCACTATAAACCTTGCTGTGAGAATGCCTTATTTTTTCCTTTTTTTTTTTCGTATGCACTTAAAAATAACTTTATTCTCACTCAAAAGCTATAGCTCTTCCTGGCAAGGGATATATAGGCGAGTGCAAAGAAGGTTAACAAAAATATCAGTATTCTGTATGTCCTTCTATTTCCTGCTCCCGTGATGTCCCCCTCCTTCCCCAGCCTCTCCCGGCCTTGGTCACCACACATGACAAAGCCATCTGCTGCCCTCTAATGGCAACTCGGCCCAGCTGATCACTCAGCAAATAATTTCTGAGGCAGGCAGGTTTGGCCATCTTTCCAAAGAATCCAATTTTTTCCAATATTTCCCCGTTGAGGAACACTTTCCAGAAGCCTCTTTAATTCAAGACATAGAAGTGCACGCAAACAAGTCAATCAAAGATGGCGCCATCCACAGGAAGGGTTGCAGTGTGAAAGACAAATTCTCACAAACATATTCATTCATGCAACAGATGTTCTGAAAATATTTTTAAACAGTGTACCAGGTATGGTTCAAGATGCTACATGCTAAAGAAAAAAAAAAATCTCTGCTCTCACAGCACTGACAGGCTAATGGGGGGAGACAGCGACATCTTACTGTTAGATGGCGGTAAATGCTGTTGAGAAAAATGTGGCCTGGGAAGAAGAGAGTTGGAAAAGCTCACCAGTAAAAGAAGGAAATGAACACTTATTGACCATTTTTGAATTACTGAGTATTCTACATAAGTCACTTCTCTTGATCTTCACCGCTCTCTCATTGTAACCCCCTTTTTTAAACTGTAATAGCCAATTTACACGTAAAGAAACTGAAGTTGCACAACCCTAGAAACTTGGCTAAGGCCAAGATGTTAACTCATAGCGACATGGTACTGACCTTCTTAACTGGTTGTAGGAAGTGAAGCCCAGGGCCAATTTGTAAAGGAGACTGCTCACACCTGCCCTTCCTCAGCTCTCACACCCACCCTTCTCCAGGACATTCAGTGATGCATGGAATGTGCTGGACTCACTTTTCCCCATGAATCTTTCCCTTGTTCTCATTCTCTGAAGCTCTTATTTTACTCTATGATAATTCCATCAATGGATTCTCCTAGAGTGCGGGTGTTTAGTGACTGTTAATGTCTGCTAATCCCATACTTTTCTCCATTTATAGCCTAACTAGTCACATCATCATCACCCAGGTAAGATATTTGAGGGGGCCCTTTTTCTGGAAACAGTCTGTAATCTTAATAGTGGAAATATCAGGCCCTCTGGTTGAGCAGAAACGAACATGCTTGTTGAAATGGTGCTATGTATGGGGATTAGAGTCATATTAAAATATCAGTTTCTCATCTTCCTGTCTGTTATAAGTATTGAACTCTCGAAAATGCTACAAGAAAAGAGCGTGTCTTTGTGTGCACGACACAAATCCATCGATCTCCCGTGAGATTTGAAAGATAGAGAACTTTCACTTTTTACTTTATACTTGTTGGTACGAGGTATGAGCCCCTGGTACCTTAAAAGTGATGATGAGGGACTTCCCTGGTGGTGCAGTGGTTAAGAATCTGCCTGCCTATAAAGGAGAAACTAACACACCATTGTAAAGCAATTATACTCCAATAAAGAGGTTTAAAAAAAAAAAGAAAACTCAGAATTGACTGAAATGTATTGGAAGCAGGACATATATTTGAAACTCAGTGACTCTGGGCTAGAAATACTATCAACAGTGTTAAGGACATATACAAAATGAATGCTTTGTGTGATTCTCTTTCCATAATACATTGTCTTTTTTAACATTGTATTGTTCAATATTTAATTAGATTATATTTTGAAAGCAAAAAAAAAAAAAAGAATCTGCCTGCCAATGCAGGGGACACGGGTTCGATCCCTGGTCCAGGAAGACCCCACATGCCGCAGAGCAACAACTACTGAGCCTGTGCTCTAGACCCAGGAGCCACAACTACTGAATCCTGCGTGCCTAGAGCCCGTGCTCCACAACAAGAGAAGCCACTGCAATGAGAAGCCGGCACACCACAACGAAGGGTAGCCCCCGCTGGCCGCAACTTGAGAAAGCCCGCACACAGCAACGAAGACCCAATGCAGCCAAAAGTAAATTTTTAAAAAATGATGATGAAATACAGCTTTTAAAACGATGCTTGAGACTCAGACTCTGGACTGTGGCTAAGTTGTGTCCGCCAGGATCTCTTCTTTCTGTTGTTTAGCTGAATGCTTCTGCTTAAAAACACTCTGCTATTAAGAGTGCCCTCACCTCATAAGGTATCACCACGGCAAGAATCAGGGGACTCAACAAACAGAGAAAATATACTGTCACAAGCCTACACTCAGAATGAATGATGAGCTGTTTTTCAGTTTTGACGAGAAGCCACAGCTTGTTGTTAAGAACAGAGGAACGCCTAAGAATCCTATAGTTCTGATGTCTCAGTCAAATCTGTGAGGGTGTTGGAAGGACTGTGTGATTTAGAAAAAAAATATATATATACATATATATATATAGTTTTTAAAGTCTCAGTGAGTTACTTCAAATAAAGTCTCAATGAGTTACTTCAAATAAAGTAGAAACCAGAATTCTGCGGACATTTAGAATATTTAAGACCAGGCATTTGAGCCAAAAAAATGTTTGCCTACAAAATTTATTTCTTTCATTGTCTGCCAGGAGGGTTACATAAGCCTTTCTTCAGTACCACCCAAAGCCCTCAGTAAAAGGAACACACACAAATAACGACGAGATAAAGGTTCCAAGTGGAAATTCAACTGTATTTATTTTTCTTATACAGAATCAGAGAAGTAAAAACCAGTACCAAACTCCAGTTAAAATGGTTTGAGCTGACTGATTTTTCTGCATACTTTCTGTATGTATAGCAATCTAAATTAAAAATAAACACACATATGTCATATTACAAAATGTAGAAATAATTTTTTTAAAAGTTAAAATACTAACACATAAATGATGTAGTGTGTTAGGGAAACGGTCTCTGTCAATCACCCATTTTCCCAATTAAATTAATCTACAATTTCCTTTTAACAGCTTTTATTTTTCATAAAAGTGGCACTTTCGGAAGTTACTTTCCAATTATGTCATGAGAACACAACTTGTCACTAACAGAACTCACTCCAGATCACCTTCTTCTACAGAGAGCTTTTCTCCCAAGCTGGAGTCAGCAGCAACCCAGCAAGCTAAATGTTTTACTCTGTTTTCATGTATATTGTATAATCAGTGAAAAGAAACGGCATTTCACATCCTAAATTCTATGGTGAAACGCTAACAATTACTAAGATTTCATAGAATTGCAAATAGGTTTTGACAATGTAGCTACTTCAAGAAAATGTGTTTTATCAGGGGGAATAAAAACCTGGAAAGATCTCTGAAATTATTTTTCAATTTCAATTTTTAATCTGCCTTTTCTCTGGCAAAATTATTGGATGAAATGTTGAAATTTATTGACTGATTTAGGACTAAAAAGATGAGATATTGTGGCAGTTCTTTTATAATAAGAAATATAGTATAAATAGCACCTTATCATAAATTCTGCAGGGGTTTTAACACTTACAATAACAGGAAAGAGCCTTTAAAGAGTTGTTCTTCCTTTAGATTTCTAGCTTTAGTGTTCTTTAACAAAGGCCATATTTTATGGCCTGAAAAATAACAACAAAAATTATATCTGGCTTCATTTATTAGTAAACACATAGTCAGGGTCCATATTTAATTCTGGAAAAATAATTGTTATGTTCATTAATAAATGTTCCAACTAATTTCACTAAAAAAATTCTTCTAGGATTTTCTAATGCCACAAGCTTACTAGGAAATTACATCTAAAAATTGATAATACAAATCATCGATGTTTTAACTGCTTTAAAAAGAGAGGGGTATCTGTTTCTTTTATGTTTAATAACCTGAAAATGAGTCTATAAAAATATTTTTTAAAAATACAGTAACACTGCTCAGTTTTACTAGGTCCCTTGTTTCTGAGTCTTTTTTTTTTTTGCTTTTTCTTAGAAAGAATGTACAATGCTTTTTGCAATTATTGCTAACACAAGAGGAAAAGAAATAGTGCTCCCTCCAATTTAGTAGCTAAAGAAACATCTACCCCCATCTCTCTCAGAGCGCTTCGAGAGAGAGAGAAGGAATCAGAGGAACAGAAACCATGGGTCCTTCGGGGGAAAAAAGTCACTTCATTGTGTTGGAAGCAATGGTAGGTTTATGGTCTTGTCCGCCTACACACTTAACATCAGCGTAGACAGGACAAGACTAGCCCTGCCCCTCCTTCTCCCACATAAAGTGCACCGAAGCCTTCTTTTCTTCTACAACAGTCTTTTGGTACAAAGACCGTAGGAGAAAATTGTTGCTTTGCTCTTTGGGGGCACCTCATACCTCCTGCTCGTCTTGCTTTTGGGGTACTATAGCTTGTCTATTTCCATTTCACACCTAACAGCCTTTCCACTATATTCCCTAACTTTACTACTTCATCTCTGACCTTTACACTTGCTTTCTTTCCAACAAGATAAGATGTATTCTGCCATCTATCTTTTGGTAGATCGAAAAGGATCTCAGATCCCCAGCAAATAAGCCCCTCGGGAATGGAAAGGTTCCTCTCAGAGACCTGCATTATTAATGTCTCTCAAAAAAAGATATTAAATTCATAGATTATAAATAATGTCCGTTCAAAATATTAAACAGTTGAGGACTTCATTGGCAATGCAGGCAGGGTGCATGCCAGGCAAACCCAATGCTCTCTCTCAGTCCTTAAAAGCTAATAAAAAACGGTTTTGGTTACATAAGAGGTATTGAGTACATATTTCATGCCTTTTTATACCAACTGTAGCAAACAAGGTTAGGATAATATACTTAGGAATCAACATTAGTGACTTCAGAAACATGTCTCCACCATACACCCTCAGGGGGCATTTTTTTACATGTCAGTCAGAGATCTGCTTCATCCTTCAAACAGTTTCATAGATAAGATTATTTTAAACCCTTGAAATCTTGAAAGAAGCAAAACCGACAAGGCTTTGGAAGTTTAAAAGCAACAGCTTACTGCGTGTGCCATCAGGTTGAAAGCTACGTGTCCTGATGTTTTCAGAACGGTTTCAAAAGACAGAGATACAGTTGTCACTGATTTATCAAAAACATTTGACTGCCCTTTGTCATCAGCTACAAAATGATAGTGCTTCATAAAATAAACATTTGAGTTCTAAGCTGCAGTTTAAAAACAAAAAAATCCAACTTGTAATTTTAAAAACCTTTGTTTAATAGATGTTCATAATTAGTACCAAACTGGTCTCTTTCATAAGATCTTAGTGTAGGAGCTGTGACTAACGCTGCTGATACTCTCCTGCTGGAAGGACTAGCTGGCTAGATGCTGTGCAGTAAAATGCTAAAGGATAAACTACAATAGGACTGTGTGTGCCTTTGTGAATACAGGGTAATAAGAACCAACAGAACCAGCATGGATCCCAGACTACATTGTATTCCAAACAGCAGAATTTTACTATCTGTACAATGATTTTTAAAGCTCAAGTTAAATATTTTTTAAAGCATTTGGTACTAATGTCATCAATACAGTTTTTGAAACCGTAAATCAGGTTGAATTTTGTGTACATTTCCTGGACCGAGCCGCCTGTCAGAAGTCACTGCCTGTGGTCAGCTTTTCATGGTTTATAATCAATTGACGTATAAATTTCAGCTAACACCCATAAAGCTTAGTCATGGGGCAGCAGAAAGGAAAGCAGAGAAGCAATTCTGCATAATCAATTCTGCTGAAACAATTCTGCATAACCCATCACAGGAAGGCAGGCTTGCAGAAAATGAAAATAGAATGTTTATTTATGTTTAACTTACGTTACTATCAATCAACTCCAGGCAATGATTAAACTGGCCACAAGGAAAGGAGGGAGCATGCGTCACGGAGGCAGTAAGCGGCACACCTGCAGACTTGCTCTGCTCCATCGCTTTTTCCAAGAGGCCCAGGAAATGTCAGGTCACGGCTGCATCCAAGCTACAGTGGTACTGCTTACAGCCAGGTTAGAAAAGGCTCGCTTTTGTTCAGAGCAGATTCTACATCATTGAAGAGGGGGATCAGATCTTCAGATTCCAAAGTTCCTAGATCAACATTTGTTCCCGGAAGACAGTCAAGAAAATCAGGGAACCGGGTCTGCTGAGGGTTGATGTTCATGGGTGCCTGGCCTGCATTTTCTCCTACAACAGAATGAAATGAAACCATTTTAATTCTTTTTTAGAGCTCTTGAAAGAGGGACAGATTCAAGTGCCAACATAACTCTCATCTTCATCTCCACTGTGTCTACATTCCACCAGAAGATTTTATTGCTGCAGGTCTAAAATATTTCATCTCTGTGCAAAAGTTCAACTTCCACATTATTGAAACTGAATTGGAGATGCTCACTCCTAAGACATGCAGAGATGCCAGGTGAACCTTTCATTGTTCTGGGCAGACACTGTCCAGAATGGGTAAATCCAGGGAAACAGGAAAGGAGCAAATGAGGGTGCTGTGGACCTGACCTACAATCAATGACTTCCCATGACAACGGCGTGAAGAGCTGGTTTGAGTAGAGAGGCCCTGCCTGTCATAAAAACCTTATCACAGAGCTATAATCCAATGATTTAACTGTAAGCTCAAATTTGCCCGTATCATCCCTCTTTATGTTCAAAGAGAGTAGTGAGGAGTTTCTTTTAACCACGTTGTTAAAAAGCTATCTTCATTGATGACTCTAGGGGTCATTTTCAAAGTATTTTAGAGAGTGGGTGTTGCAGTTCACCCCCCTCACTCCACACACACATACAGCCCGCAAGTATCTACGCTTCTCCCAATGCATGTGAGTCACAATGCATGGGAGCTGACTAAGGTTCTGAGAAGTCTTGTAATAAGGAAGTCTGATATATTTTGCTTAAGCCACTATGACCTAAAGCCATTTTATCATCGAATGCAATTTTGGCCGAATTTATATCCTAATAGAACTAGAGTCTATAGAACCTAGTTGAGAGAATGCTGTCCCAGAGGAAAGTTAAGTGTTTGGGATATAACATGTGGAATACATGCTCTTCATGAAAGATAGTATAGGAGAAGACGTACGGACAATTGTGCCAGGAGACGGAGCTTTTTAGCTGTGTAACCTTATTTAGACACACTTCACCTGTCTGAAATTGGGATTATAGCACCTTCACAAATTGGAGTTAGGTGCCATGTAATATCTGCCACACATCCATGGCTCTGGGCTTCTTTCATACATACACACTTAGGAAAATACAAAAAGGCATTGCTTGTTGATTGTGCTGAGAGGAAGAAAAACCTGGGAACTCAATCACAGTTAATGACATAATATCAGAGCAACTGGCTTATTCCAAGAACCCCAACCAATTTTCTGAAGGGATAAAATACACCTCACAGTCACACCTCACAGTGCATTGAAAACTATGGCCAGCTTTCGCCATGGAATCACTTTTAAGAAACGTATTAAATTAGCTTTTGTGCCCTACAAGTACGGTAGCCTTCCTGAAAAGCCTGCTTAGGAATTTCACTATTCTGAGCAAAACAGGAGAAAACTCATTTTAACCATATGCATTTTCCAAGGAAAAAAAGTACATTTTTCTGAGTGATGAGGGAAAAATACTCAAACTTGCATTTTGGTGATAGTAAAACTTGATGGCTTTTCTATAACTCATAAAATATCAATGACCCTTACGACTATTTTATAGGATTTTCATTGCAAAAGGCAGTATTTTAAAAGTTAAATCGAGTTCAACATGACCTCAATGCTGTTGTGTTACTGACTTGAAAAACATTAGTTTAGAAAAGAAAATCCAAAATAACTTTTTTCTACCCACTAGAGTGTAACAAATGGAAATGAGGCTTAAAAAAACTATCTGCCCAGAAAAATCAGCCGATCTAAAGTGCTGGATGTCTTTTTTTCTTCATCTCCAGTTAGAATTATTCATCTCTACTGATTTCCCATTTTAACAAGTCAAGAATTTATCTTTTAACCAAATAAAATCTCTCTGTTTTAAAGAATTCCTCTTATCCTTTCTCCGCCGGCATGGAAAGCATGAGGAGACTAGTTAAGGTTCTTCAATAAGGTTAACAATCTTGAACTCTCGCTCTTTGGAGCAACTCTGCAACCTCGTAGTAATTTTTGGGGTCTCTGCAGTTTTATCCATTTAAAAAGTGGGGCATAGTGTACAACATGGGGAATATAGCCAATATTTTACAATAACTATAAATGGAGTATAACCTTTAAAAATTGTGAATCACTGTACGGTACACCTGTAACTTATATAATATTATACGGAAACTATACCTCAATTAAAATATAAAGGAGGCATATCTGCATAGATAATAAAAATGAATGAATGAATGAGTGAAAAGTGGGACAGACAAAAAAAAAAACCAAGCAATTCTTAAAAGGGTGTGATTATTGCAGAATATTCTGGAAGGTGGATGACTTCCAGCCTTTGCTCCTGTTATTCCCTCTACTCTATCCTCACACCATGTCCAGCTGTTGTTTCCATGTGTATTTTGCAAAGGGAGTGTTCAGCTGGCTTGTTCCCATTCAGCATGTGGTCAGCATGTGATCAGTGCATCTACTAGATCTTTGCCAGCCACACTGGAGCTCAGCTTTTCCTCATCTTGCTCCTGAAAAAGTAATTACATTTCTCCCCTTGAGGGGGTTTATGCCCACTCCCTGTAAAGGCTTCACAGATGTGACCCTAAACCCAACAGGCTGACACTCACTACACCAGGTTAACCTGGAACCCTAACATTTAACAAGACCAACTTGTACATTACTTCATCCTTCTTAGAAGGAGGAGAAGAGGAGAAGACAACTTTGTGCCAAGCTCTGTGACCTCATGAGCCCTCACAACTCTACAAGATGAGCACGTTACTCCTACTTTATAGGTGAGAAATCTGAGGCCCCTGGGAGGTTATGTCACTTATCCAAAGTCATTACTAAGAAATAGAGAAGCAAAGAGCCAACTCAGGTTGCCTGACTGCAATGACTATGCTCTTTTCAGGACACCACTTAATTCTACATTTTGGCTTCAAAAACATTCCCTACTTCTCCACTCAATGTCATTTTAAAAAGCCATAGAATAGAATCCATCTTCTTTTATTTTTAAATGTCAAGCTTGGATTTAGATCTCCTGAGTCATTTCTTATTTAACTTTGCTTTTTATCTTTACTGGCTTCCCAGTGTTTAAAAGATGAAAGCAAACAATTATTAAACACAGGAAGGAGCCACTTCATCAGGCAGGTCTGAAGAGGGCAAGATAAATCTCACACCGAAAAATAAAGACAGGGATGAAGAGAGGGAGGGAGGGAAGCAGGAAGGGAGGGAGAAGGCTGAAGTAATAAATTGAAGAATAACAAAACAAACAGTTCAAACTATTCCTGTGTGACTCCTCACAAGACAGTCTGTGCAATTCTCTCAACAAGTAGATGACGGGCTGCACGGAGAGCCCGTAACAGCTGCTCCAACCTTCTGGCCGTGTTTGACTTTTGTCTGATCAGTCGTTTAGTTTTAGAGCACAAAGTGCAGTCATCGAGGAGCAGAGGGTAACAAACACGGGCGCTCTGGACAAGGGCACTGGGGAAAGCAATCATTTCATCACAGAACGATTTTCTTTCAACAGTGAGGATGGAGGAGAAACTTGCATGAACAGCTCCAAAGAGGGGATACATCAGTTATTATTTAATTTTTTTAAGTCCATTTTCAGGGTGTTTTTTTTTAATTGAAGTATAGTTGATTTACAATGTTGTGTTGGTTTCAGGTGTGCAGCAAAGTGATTCAGTTGTATATCTATAGATGTAGATATAGATATAGATACAGATATTTATATAGATATAGATATTTATATAGATATTCTTTTTCAGATTTTTTTTCTATTATAGGTTATTTCAAGATATTGAATATAGTTCCCTCTGCTATACAGTAGGTCCTTGTTGTTAGCTGTCATTTAATTTTGGTTTCAGAATATCTTCTGGGAGTTTAGGACTTTGATAATTAAGTCTAGACCAAATTTGGAGGCATCGCTCCTAGAGAAATGGTGAAAAGGAGGTAACCGGGAAGCCAGCTGAGGCCTAGCCTGAAAGCAGGGCAGGCCAGGAACTATGTTAAATTTAACTGCCGAGGGAGGACACTGTTACCATGTCAGGATTTGGAGCTGACATTTTAGAATCCTCTGAGTTGCTTAACTTTCCAAATGCCCACTGCCAATTACTTCCCAAATGCAGTTAATGACATGAAAAAATTTGCATACTGGTGGCCTGTACATTACAACCAAAAGCTAGAAAAAAGCATAAATATTCCACTGTGGAAGAATGGCAAAGCAGACAGTGGTATGTTAATGCAATTGTGAGGAAAGGGTTATATGAAGCAAGGACAAACAAAAGGAAGGAAGGGAGGGAGGGAGGGAGAGAGAAGAAAAAAGCAGAAACTAAAATCCTGTGCCCATATATAAAACTATATTTGCTCCAATAAAGATGTTAAAAAAAAATAAATAAAACAAAATAAAATAAAAGGCTACTCCTGGAATTAAAAAAAAAAAAAACTATATTTGTATAAACTATGGGGAAGGGGCTAGAGTTTATTAATAGTGCCTGGGTTCCAGTGGCTTTTCAGCTGTTAGTTTATGTTGTTGCTGAGGTTAAGTGTCTCTCGTTGGATTTTAGAATTGAGAGGACTAGGGAACTTCCTTGGCGGTCCAGTGGTTAAGACTCCGCTCTTCCAATGCAGGGGGCACAGGCTGCATCCCTGGTCAGGGAACTAACATCCCGCATGCTGAGCGGTGTAGCCAAAAAAAAAAAAAAAAAACGAATCGAGATGACTAAAGAGACAATTTAAAAGTGCAAACCTACTGCAAGGCCTCGCAGGCTTGGCTCCTACCTGTGTCCATCTCATCCACGTTGCTGAGGAAGTCCTCCGGAGTCGTCGGGACACTGTAGCACCCTAGCCCCAGGCCGCTGTCGGTGCTCTGCTCCCTCGAATGATATGGCCCCCTGCAGAGCAAAAGACGGAAAGAAATTTCAAAATTAAAATACAGTCATGAAGACCCTCAACTAGTGTAGTTCTGTCAACCTGCCCGATCTTCAGATAACAAAGGGAGGTGGACTTTGCACTTCCTTTTAATTTTGAAACATATATCCCTGTGTCAGTGAAATTAATAAATTGTAAGCAAAAAAAACCTGGCCATTCATACTAAATTGACACTGATTCCCTTTTCATCTCAAAATAACAATTTGAACACCGTTCTACATACAGAGAATGATACCATTTACGTACATTTTTTCAAAACGATGTTGAATATTGTTTCTGGATACAGACATTAACAGGCAATAAGAAATATAAAAATATGTGTGATGAAAAAAGAAAAAAAAAATGGGTGTGATGGATACACATCAATTTCCAAATAGTGGCTACCACTAGGGAGGGAAGACGGGAAAGAAATGGATTTCAGTGGTGGTGGGGAAGGGTTTAAGTATTAATTGTAATACTTATTCAAAAAAAAAATAAGATCTATGGAAATATGCAAAATGTGGGAGTTGGGTACGCGGGTAAATCTTAAGTTATTCTTTATACTCTTCTGTACGTTTGAAGTAGTTTTAAATCAATCATTTAAAAACGCCTTTCTTTCATTATTTCCCTTACTGTTTGCTTTCATCTCTCTATTTTTAATAACTTTCATAACTGTATTTGCTTGTTTGCCAGAAGACCCTGCAAGGGCAGAAAAGACACAGGAAATAGAATACTGCCTTTTATTTGGGTTTAAAAGGCTACAATTAAGGTTGACTACTTCTACTCATGAAGATATTTCTGGTTCAATCACCTTTTCCTTCTGCTCATATATTTCATATTTTAAAACAACACCTTTTGGTTTTAATTAAAATTTTAAATTGTGAAATAATTTTAGAATCACACAGAAGATGTAAAAAGAGTACAGAGTTCCTGTGCATCCTGTTCCCAGCTTCCCCAAGGACATGGTACACAACCATAGCACAGTGATCAACACCAGGAATTGACAATGTATAACACTATTAACTAAACTATAGACCTTATTCACATTTCGCCACAAACATCACCTCTTAACTGTGTTGCTCCCTTATTTGCCATATGACATGCTTTTTATCCCCTGTTGGCCACATAAAACCACAAGATTCTTCTAAATAATTACTATACAACACCATCCCATTGAAATCGTTAAGTTCATCCCCATTTTCAAATTATTGACTAGGGGTTTACTCCATGTCATAGCACCAATTATTGAATTTGAGGTTTTTTTAAAAAAAAAGGTAGATGACTTCTTCCTCCACTTTTTTTTTTCCTGCCATCTCCCTCCACATCCTCCCTCTATCTTAACCCCATCCTCCAAGCTCCCCAGCTTTTCCCAACATAAACAAAGATCTGTTATACTGTAAACCACATAATAAAGAAAGCAAAAATAAGTGGCCCTAAAATGTTGACTTACCCATTGAGGAAAGGATCCGAGCTATTATTAGTGATGGATCTCATGTCTGGAGTCATGGCGGGTGGGTTCACAGCAGCCTGAACCGTGGCTAGAGTCTCGGCTTCCATGGGGAGCTGTCTACAGAGGGCGGCTTCCTACAGAGAGGTGACAGTCCGAGGGAGAGGCAACAGTGATTCTTTCATTGTCATAAGGATCGGAGCAAAGGATGCTTCGCATAAAAACTTTTCACCAAACACAAAAGTGCTTTACGTTTATTCCTCATACATCAAAATCATCAGGAAATCATTAGTGTTCTTTCTCTGAAGAAATCTTATAGATATAAGTCACTTTCTCACATTCACAAAGTTAATGAGCTCATGCAATATTTGCCCTCAAGGCACTTACATAGCAACTATCTAACCCATCCAATTGCTTAAAATACCCAAATCAGGGCTTCCCTGGTGGCGCAGTGGTTGAGAGTCCGTCTGCCGATGCAGGGGACATTGGTTCGTGCCCCGGTCTGGGAAGATCCCACGTGCCGGGGAGCGGCTGGGCCCGTGAGCCATGGCTGCTGAGCCTGCGCGTCTGGAGCCTGTGCTCCGCGACGGGAGAGGCCACGACAGTGAGAGGCCCGTGTACCCACCCCCCCACCAAAAAAAAACCAAATCATATAAGGGCCTCTCAAGACACTTTCTCAGAGACAAGACTATTTTTTTTTTTTTCTTTTTTTTCCGGTACGCGGGCCTCTCACTGCTGTGGCCTCTCCCGTTGCGGAGCACAGGCTCCGAACGCGCAGGCCCAGTGGCCACGGCCCACGGGCCCAGCCGCTCCGCGGCACGTGGGATCCCCCCGGACCTGGGCACGAACCCGCGTCCCCTGCATCGGCAGGCGGACTCCCAACCACTGCGCCACCAGGGAAGCCCCGAGACAAGACTATTTTTACCCCAGGTGCTCAGACCAAATCTAAGTCAATCAAAGCAGTTGGACTCCTCTGGACTAGCAGGTACATTCTGGTCTTTGCCGCTTATAGGCCAGTAAAGCAGTGGGATTACAGAGTTCTGGCTCTGCATTGTCACGTCTGGCAGTTTTATATCAATAATAACCAGGAGAGCAGAACAACCAGTTTAAAATCTTGTTAGTCAATCAGTTTTTCTATGTTACTAATTATTCTGTGGACTAAAATGGCTGAAGTTTGGGGCACCATGCACGTCCAATCCAAATCCCACTGACGATTAACTATTCGATAGCACGTGGATTTCATTAGCAAAAATTAAAACACTAGCATTTTTTTAAGCTAGCACTTCTTTGCCAAGGAGAGTCAATCCAAAATGTTACAAATCTGACTGCAATTACTTTCTCTAGATATAACCTCTAGGGAGTCTCTCCCATTTTGACAAACATGACCAGACATCAAATTCTTTTCAAATTTGCTGCTGTTTCCAGAGAATAATACTTTTATATATTTATACATGCATCCAAAACCAAAGTTAGGCCCTCGGCATATTTATGCCTATCGCTTTCCCACCACGCAGGCTGAATCACTGGTCTCACCATCCCTCAAAACCCCAAAACCATGGCTACAATGGCAAACAGAATATTTAGACCATCTAAGCTACAGTGTCTGTGTTAGATCCCTTCCAGCCCTGACACACAATGATTTTAGAGAGTAACTGCTGTCTAGACAAGTCTAGTGAAATCATCGGCCATAAAAACTTTTGGTTATTAGAGTTCATTATACTGTTCTGAGGAGTTATGGTAGCATAACTCTTATAAACCATGAAGACCTGATTGATAAGAAACTGCATTGTCAACTTATACTGAAATAAATACCCTGTCTAGACAGGGCTCTTGGTTCACCTCTGTTCATTTGGATTGCAAATAATCAAATACTTAACTAACAAATTTTATTCAGTAATCTGTAAAAAGCAAACCAAAAAATGGAGTTGTTTTTTTTTTTAAGGGGGATTTTAATCTCAATCTTGGAAGTACCTTCTGACTAAATCTAGAAAAACTGAATTATTTCCTATAGTTGTTTTTATGTGGTAGGAGTGTGCATTAGAAATCTTACCTTCCAACCAAAGCTTACCCGGAGGCCTCACACACAAGAATAACAGGGATTGGACCTGGTGTGAAGAGCACAGAGGCCACCAACCTCTCAAACAGACTCATACACACAGTCTGAAGACAGCTAGTCAATGATATAATTTCTAGTCCTTTATAAACTGTAAATGCAAAGATCCTTTGGGCAATAACCTTCATTAACCAAAAAAATCAACTGTAACTAGAATATTCCAATTCTCCAAACTTTCTGAATAAATGTGGAGTGTACCCCTAAACGGATACCCATTTAAACATACAGCTTGAAGAGACTGCTGCATTTCTTTACATGTGACACAATTTTTTCACCATATATCTTAAGAACACTAGTTGAATTTGCAGTTTCCAGGTGGTCTGCATTTCTACATAATAAGAATCATTTCTGGAACTTCACTGGGGAAAAAAATATAGATACAATGTATATATGAATTATTTGTCATCTCTAATGATATATCATATGAAAATAAAACGTTTAAATTATAAGAAAAATATCTAGTTTCTGATATTTTAAGCTTTCCTCTTCATTTAAATTACTCTGGGAATAGGTCAAATAGATACAATATGCATTTTAAAAGAATGCTTGTGTGTGGCTAGATATATAAATGAAATTCAAAAGAACTATTTATAATAACCAAAGCTGGAAGAACCTATACTATTATATATCAGGGAAAATGCTTCATGGTGCCATTTCACATCTGTCCCCTCTATTTAAAATGAGAGATAACTGAAGTTCCATTCCTCAGCATCGATGTTTCCCTAACTACTTTGAGGACTTGACCCTCTCGGCATCATAAGAGGCAATGCTCTGTTCTGCCTGTAGGGGGCTCGCACTATCATTTTCGCCTCCGAATGACTAACTTGGGAGAGACAATACAGAAAAGGTGTTGAATATACCTGAAAACTAACTTTGCAATATAAATTAGGCCAGTCTGAGTTAGAAACTTTTCCGAGGGGGCAACACTTTCTTCGAGATTACTCTAAGGTTATTCTTAAGTCACAGCAGCCACTGTGAAGGTTATGTTGGCCCCTGGCTCCAAACCCACCTGCTCCCTATCCCACCTGGACAGTGGCCCACAAAGCCTGCCTGACAGCCCTGTCCACGTCTCCTCCTTTGTCTCGGACAGGACCCCCTCACTCCTTCACTCCCTCCCCACTGCCCCTCCCACTTCCGGCATCTGCTCCAACTGTTCGTTCTGCTTGGAACACTCTCCTCAGATCGTCCTGAAGTTCACTCCCTCATTGATGTCTGTCTCAACAGATGCCATCTCGTCAGAGATTACATTCAGTGTTCTTGATGGCAACTTATATATTTACTGTCTGTCTTTCTCTTTAGAATGTAAAGAGAGGAAAGTGATCTTATTTGTCATGTTCACTTCTGTATCCCCACTGTGTATAACAACCCAGGCATATAGTGGGCACTTGATAAAATATTCACTCAACGAAGAAATGAAAAATATTGCTGGAATTCAAATGGAAATATTTTAAATTATAATTAATAATAAAAGGAAAACTTAACTAAGATCATTCAATTCTCATCTTCAACCACAAGTATGAGTCAAACAAGAGTCTACTGTATAGATCCCAACTAACCAGGCTCAAACTCCATCCTAATGAAATGATCCCATGGTGTTTCTCCTGCTCCCAACACAGGAGATGGGCAGGAGGGCAGAGTGGTCATGGGCAGGGATTCCAGGGCCAAATGCTTGGATTTGAACCCTGGCCATGCCATCTCCCAGCCAGTTATCTAATTTCTTTGTTCCCCATTGGTAAAGTGAGGATAATAATAGCATCCACCCAATAGGGCAGCTGTGGTGATAAAATGAGGTAACACATATAGGGTACTTAGAGCAGTGCTGGCGCACGAGATCACTTAATAAATGTTAACTAAGTATTATTACCGTCTTATGCTCTGTATTCCAATCCCAGAAAACTAAACAAAAGCAAAAACACAAATAAACAATCTTAAAAGTCACACTACCACATGGAACTGACCCACTTTGAGTGGTCTGACAACTTTTCCTGGCCAACCTTCACCTTGGAAGGATTACACCAAATGTGAAGTTCATCATGAGTCAGCAAGGCTAAGAATATAACTTTTTTAAAATTTTACCAAGGAGCGGTTTGTAAACCTTTTTGTATAACATAAAATTGATTTTTAATATAAGTGGAGAATGGTGAGAAGTTTCATTTCACTCAATTATGTTTTATAATAGTTCCATATTTAGATTTTTTTTTTTTTTTTTGCCACACTGCATGGCATGTGGAACTTCCCCAACCAGGGATGGACCCTGCACCCCCTGCAGTGGAAGTTTGGAGTCTTAACCACTGGACTACCAGAGAAATACCCATATTTAGAATTTTTAAAGGTCTAGCCTTTTTTGAATGAAAACAGTTTCCTATTTCTGTTCATAAATTGAAACAGCAATACAAAATCTAAGGTTTGGAAATAAAAGAACTAACCTCACTAACACGTCCCCATCCAAAGAAAGGAGGATTTTTATTTTAAAAAGAAAAAAAAAAGAAACTAAATTTAAGTATAAAATTAAACCCCAGACGCAGTATGATTTTGGCTGCCACGTGACCTCCGCTGCCCTTGCCCGGTCAGAAATGAAAGGCAAACACCTGACTTTAGTCTGACCAAGATGGGGGAGTCAAGACTGAAGGAGAAGTGGAAGCAAAGGCTGCAGATGGGGCACTGGGCTAAGTGAACTGATGTGGAAACAGGGGGACAGTTGAACAAGGCTGGTCTAGGACAAGACTCAGGTCTCCAACTCAGAGCTGGCAGTGCAGCTGCCCTAACCCTGTGCTCCCTCCCCAGCTCCCGCCAGTGCAGGCAGGATAACACATGCTAAGCTGGAGACACACCTGAGCCCCTTGGTCTGTCTCATCTCCCACCTCCACTCCAGTTCAGCAAGATCCTTTCCCAGTATCCCTTCCACTCCCACCCACCCTATCCTCCCAAACAAGTCTTCAGTTTCCTGAAGTCCTCGGTACTTTGGGTCCCTCTTCATCAAGACATATCCCCCCACCCTTAGGGGTTCTGTTACATCACCTTTCCCAGGATGCCTTCCCTGACAACCATGACCACAGCAAACCACTACCTGCCCCTTTCCCACCCCTGAAGTCCAAAATAAAGCATCCAGCTGGGGTCTGAAACTCCATGTCTCACAGTACACTCCTCATCCGGCCCCAAAGCAGCTCTTCCTGCTGACGTCAAGCTTTCTCCTAATGCCGTCACCCCTTCTCCCAGCTCCAAATCTCAGTCAACTGTCTCCCTCAGTCCCCACAACAAGTCATTCATTTGCTCGTGTATTTATTTTTTAAAAATACTGTGGAGAGGGCTTCCCTGGTGGCGCAGTTGTTGAGAATCTGCCTGCTAATGCAGGGAACACGGGTTCGAGCCCTGGTCTGGGAAGATCCCACATGCCACGGAGCAGCTAGGCCCGTGAGCCACAACTACTGAGCCTGCGCGTCTGGAGCCTGTGCTCCGCAACAAGAGAGGCCGCGACAGTGAGAGAGGCCCGCGCACCGCGATGAAGAGTGGCCCCCGCTCGCCACAACTAGAGGAAGCCCTCGCACAGAAACGAAGACCCAAATCAGCCAAAAATAAATAAATTAATTAATTAATTTAATTAAAATGTTAAAAAAAAAATACTATGGAGACTACCAGGTGCCCAGTACAGTTCTCGGCAACAGGGATACAGCAATGGAAAATACAGACAGTGTCCTGCCTCTTCAAGGATTCTAGAGGGGGAGACAGACTCCAACAGAAAATGACACAGAAGGGCCAAGCCTCATGGGGTCCATCTCCCCGATATCTACATGCTCCAAACCTTCTTTCCAACTCAAGTCGTCTGCACTCCTTCTCTAGACCTACCAGTCTCCATGTGCAAGGGGAGATTGTTCTACACTTTGTCACGGTCTTTACGAAGAGTGACCAGAGGAGAAAAATCAGGATGGGGGCGGTCAGAGTGTCATGTCCTACAAAGAAGCAAGGGGGCTGTTTAAGAGAGACTTGTGGCACACCATGGCTCTCAAACGGTTATTGATTGCCACGTGGAAGAAGGAAGATTCCTTCTACCCCAGCCTGGAGGCAGAGCTGATGGAGGGCTTTGTAGTTAGTAGTCCGTTCAGTGATAGAACTGGCCGCTTCTCAATTCTCTGGGCTACTGGCCACTGGAATTTTCAAGCAGTTGTTGAGGGTTCAATGCTACTGGATATGACCAGGCCTTGGCACAGGAGAAAAAGTGTCCTTGGATTCAGAATGATGAAAGCTCAAATCCCAGCTGAGCTACTCCCTAGCTATAACATTTTGGAGTACATTTTTAACCTTTCAGTTTGTTCATCTGAAGAAAAAGAAGAAAAAAAAAAAAAGACAAAAGATTTATCTTGCTGGGCTGTTATAAAGATTAAAAAGCATATTTATCAAGAACCTGGCACAGTGAGGCAGTTACTAGAATGAGCTACTTACTCATGGTGTTAAATGTTTTAGGAGGTGGAGATGTTAGCTAATACTTGCGTATCACTTACTACTTGTGAAGCACTGCCCTAAGTGCTTTAACATACTATATCTCATTTCATCCTCCTGACAACCCAACTGTCTCCATTTTATGGATGAGGGCACTGAGGTACAGAGAGACTAAGCAACTTTCCCAGGATCTGGCCCCAGAGCCTGTTGTCATAGCCACTACACTATGAGGAAAGCCAAAGATTGAGGTCGGCAGACCTCAAATTTTCAGCGCTTTCACCTACTGGCTATAGGACTTGGGCATGTTATTTCATTTCTCTGAGCTTGTTTTCCCAGCTATAAAACAGAAATACCAACCCTCCCTCCTTCGGGCAGTTTAGAGGATTTAACGAAGTGGCCTGTTTCACTGTCCTGAACACAGTTTCCCTCTCTGAATTGGAAAAGAGATGGAACTGGACATAGTCTCTGATCCTTTTCAACGTATAAGGGTGGAGCTAGTGTCCTGGGAATTCACAAGCACATCCAGCAAAGTTATAAGTTCAGATTTTAAAGGCCAATTTCAGAAAGATCTGGAAAGCTGCCCCTGGTAACCTCACCCCTACCCTGCTCCACCACAACTTTATTTTTTCTCTACATCCAAGCTGGGGGTGGAAAGACTGTTGCAAAATAAAGGCTTGGGAATCTCTTTCAGAGTTTGTGGTCTTCCATCTAGCTCCCTAAAACGAATAATTACATGCGGGTTTACAAGCACCCTCTCCTACTGGCTGGGGGAGGGGGTGGTGTGCCAAATAGCTGGAGGGGTGTGAAAGACAAAGGCCCATCTGTAAGAGGAAGGTGTTCCTGGAAGCAAACTTCAAACCTCCTTTCCTTCCAGCTCCCCACTGGCCTGCAGCCTGCCTGTGGAATAAATCAAGAGAGGAGGTGAGTAAGTCAACAGCAGTTGAAAGCATCCTGCAGCCCTGTCCATCCCGGGCTAAGGGAGCGCCTCCCGCCAGCCAGCCCTGGCCCTCCCTGGAATGTACTTGAAAGGAAAGACAATAACCTCTTCTGAGGGTGCCTGCTTGATTTAGGTGTGTGTGGCCAGGGATACTACAAAAATGGAAGATTGTACTGTTTTAATTAGAAAGGGTGGGGTGAGTAGAAACAAATGAAAGACAAAAAAAAAAAAAGACAATATTTTGAAATCCTAACATTAAAACAGTTATTCTGGTGCAGAGAAGTTGCTCTCTCTGCCGAAACTTCCCCGGACTTCAGAGGCAGAATACTGAATTATTTACCTTCTTTATAAGGAAAAAAAAAAAACAAAACAAAACACGCCCAGTGTAAATTTCTTTTTAACTCTGTGCTAAGGGATTCTAGAAATTCACTGTCACATTTCCTGGAGCCTCCCTTTTGGAAATACCTCATCACACAAGCTCAGCTGCCAGGCTCAGACTGTCGAAACTCTGACACTTCGGGGAAGACATTTGTTGAGTCCATAATTATTATCCATTTTGATGCTCTTTTAATTCAGGATATAAATAGCAATCCTGTGTTGCTCCATAATCTCTGTTATCCTTTAGAATCGAATTAAGGAAAACATTATATAATTTAGATAGTCTCCTCTTAAGAAAAATAGCTGAATGGATTTCGAGGGGGAATATTTCTTCGTACCTCTGATCTTATCAAGATCCGAAATATGAAGCTGCTTTGCATTTGTGCAAACCTGGTGAGCCTCCATTTAAAAACATGTGTTTGTACTACTCAGCCATAAAAAAGAACAAAATGTTGCCATCTGCAGCAGCATGGATGGACTTGGAGGGTGTTATGCTAAGTGAAATAAGACAGAGAAAGACAAATAATGTACAATATGTGGAATCTAAAAAAATGCAACAAATAGTGAATATAGCAAAAGAGAGGCAGACTCACAGGTATAGAGAGCAAGGTAATGGTTACCAGTACAGAGCTTGGGGGTAATACACAGATGAGGGGTGGGAGGTACAAACTATTGGGAATAAGACAGGCTCAAGGATGGATCGTACAACATGGGGAATATAGCCAATGTTCTGTAATAACTGTAAATGAAAAAACCTTTAAAAATGAATTTAAAAATTGTAATAACCTATAAGAGAAAAGAATCTAAAAAAGAATATATATGTATAACTGAACACTTTGCTGTATACCTGAAACTAACACAACATTGTAAATCAACTGTATTTCAATACAAATTTTTTTTAAACTGTATAAAAAATATTTAAAAATAAATAAATAAATAAAATATTTAAATGTGTTTGATTTATAATATCTTTCAAAAGGGTCCCTTTTATTTATTTATTTATTTTTGCGGTACGCGGGCCTCTCACTGTCGTGGCCTCTCCCACTGCGGAGCACAGGCTCCGGACGCGCAGGCTCAGCGGCCACGGCTCACGGGCCCAGCCGCTCCGCGGCACGGGGGATCTTCCCGGACCGGGGCACGAACCCGTGTCCCCTGCATCGGCAGGCGGACTCTCAACCACTGCACCACCAGGGAAGCCCTGGGTCCCTTTTAAAAGAATTGGTATTTATCAGAAAATGGATTATTTCTGGGACTTGTAGGCAAATAGAACACTGACAGCAGTTACAATGGAAGCCCTTTGAGGGTAGGGACCAAGCCTATTCGTTCACTGCTGTGCGTTTAGTGCCTAGAGCATGCTGAACAAATGAATGAATGAACGTAGACAGCCAGGTTACTCTACAGGGATCCACACCCTGGGTGGACAACATGACCTCTGATGTTGCAGTCAATCCTGAAACCTAATTCTCTGAAATGCTTTTCTAAAAGGAAATTATAGCCCCAGGTGCTGAAGGCAAGACTCTATGAAGCAGCCACTACTTAGGCTATGATATGACACTTGTTAACGTCTCTAAATAGCTATTCTTCACATGACAAAAAACAGACCTCAGAACCTTCCCTGGACCAGCGCTGCTCACAGCCGGGTGTGTCCCTCCCCCGGGCCCTCGGTCAGGAATGGCTGCCAGAGGCCGGCCAGCTGGCCGGCCAGACCCGGTAGTGGTTGTCAAGCCCAACAAAAATCTGTGAGACCTGCCAAAAGAATTCTGAGGCCTCCTGCCCAAGCCCTCTCCCCTTGTCCCTGTTGCCCTGGCAACCAGAGGCCGGGCTTAGTCAGCATTTTTGTTTGACAAGCTGCTTTCCCCTGTCCACTGAGCCTCAATTAAGGGAAGGATGGGGGTAAAAGCAGTGCTGAGTCTGCCTGGGAATAATAACCATTTCCCAACAACGCAGAGGGAGCGAAGGCTTCTTCACTTAAGACTCTTCCAGGCCCTGGAGGCTGACGGGAAGTCCTCGAGGTTAAAATCATCTTTGAGGCAGAAGGTCCCCCAGCTTCATATTTAAATGAATAATACAACGAAATACTCTCCTCAGATAAAGCCAAGAGTCTGTTTTTATGTCAAGGAATTGTTCTTTCAGAGGGGTAAATAGGGACTGCGAAGCCTGTTTCTCAATTTCTTACGAGTTACTCAAATTTTCCATTTCCTCCGGTAAAGTTGTAAACATGCCCTTTATGATACTGAGCAAATACTGTGTTGGTTTTTAAGCTGTAACAGCAGAATAATCTATAGTCTTGTGGGCACGTGTGGCTCATAGTATTTTAAAAATTTATGTCCAGAAACGTTGGAGAAAGGATTCCAGGCAGCTTAGAATAGATATGTCCAAACTCACAGCACAACTTCCATGGCTGATACAGAATAAATAAATGACTTCCCAATATATTAAGAAAAAGAGATAACAAAAGTAGTATTCTCTACTACCAATTTTGTTTTAAAAAACACAATACACATGGATACATACAAAGACTGGAGAGAAATCACCAACATCTTCATAGCTGCTCTCTTTAGGTAAGAGTATAAGTGATGCATACATTCTTTCCTGGTTTTGATTATTTTAAACATTTACTACAATGAATGTGTTTTGTCTTTTCTGTGCGACACTTTTACTTTATTATTATCTTTACTTAGAGTCGAATTCACTCTGTGAAACTGTACAGTTCTAAGTTTTGACAAATACATAATACAGTTGTGAAGCAGCCACTGCAAGCAAGACACAGAACTGTGTCATCCCCCGCAAACCCCCTAGTGCCTCTCCTGTGGAGGCAGCCCCTCCCCGATCCTTAACTGTAGCAACCACTCATCTGTTCTCTGTCCCTATAGTTTTGCCCTTTCCAGAATGTCATATAAATGGAATCATACACTGTGAAGTCTTTTTTCTTTTTCTTTTTGGCTGCACTGCGAGGCATGCGGGATCTTAGTCCCCCGACCAGGGATCGAACCGGTGCCCCCTGCAGTGGAAGCGCAGAGTGTAACCACTGGACCGCCAGGGAAGTGCCATTATGAAGTCTTTTGAGTCTGAATTCTTTCAGTTAGTAAAATGCTTTCTCTCATCTCAGTCAGAGAAAACAAAAAAGCTACTAAATTATATTTTTAAAAGTTAAAAACGATTTTTTACTTAAAAAAACTTCATAAACTGAATTCTAACTTTTTTTTTAATGTGAAGGTAGCAGGAAGTACATCTTCAACTGAGAATTGCTTTCTTTTCTAGGGTTGCCGTTTCTTAGATGAGCCTGAAACCGCCTCACGGCGTTTTGGAAAACTTAGCAAAAATAAAACTGATTATCACGGACAACGGAGAATGTCTTTCATGAGAATTCACTCTCCATAATGTCTGTGACAGACGCTGAAAGCAGAGAAAGTTCCACTTTCCTAATAAGGCCACGTACTGCAGACCTGGCTGGGATCCCCTTGGGCTCGTGGCACCCCAGCCCTTGGAGCACCTGCCACATTCTGAGATAATTCATCAATTATCAGATACAAGCAGTTCCACTCTGTTGCTACAGCAGCCAATGCTAAATTGTAGGGATCATTTTTAACAAAACTCTTCTACTTCAAAAGATTCCTAATCAGGGGAGATACCAAACCTCACCGGCCCTTTGATCAGAGTTCTGTTGGCCTGTGGGAACGAGGAAAAGAAAGAAAGAAGCACCTTATGCTCATTTTCACAGAACTCTGGGCTCTGGTGCATCTGGTCCCTGCTCCAGCTATGAAAGTGAAAGATGGCAGCACTGGGACCCCACGAAGTAAGGAATGGTTTGAATTTATCCTTCTGGCCACCAATCTGGATTAGAGTTCATCATTTTGTCTCCTTTGCTAAAATGTGAATTATCTGAAGGCAGCCATGTCCCACTTATCTTTTTAGTATTTCCCACAACATAAATGTTGGGTGAATAAACAAATGAAGAGATAAAAGAAGGAATGAAAAAAAAAATTTTCCATCCTGAAATAATGGAGGTTCACTTCAGATCTGTAATCAGACTTTCCTCAACTTCATTTGTTAATATCTCTGGCATGATTTCAGAGACAAGTTAACATCTGAGCCCTCGGCATTGTGAGGTGTACGTCAGACTGTGGAACGAGAACCGAGGAATTGTTTTCTCCACAGCACAACATCAGACTACATGCCTGGAGGAACAATGGCACAGAAACAGAAAAAAGAACAAGAGGGAGAAGGAGATGAAGAAGAAGAAGAAAAAGGAAAAATAAAATAATATTTACATGGCATATAACTCATAAGGACCTTTCACATTTATCATATATTTAACAATAATAAAAATATACAGAGTAATGGGCTTCCCTGGTGGTGCAGTGGTTGAGAGTCCGCCTGCCGATGCAGGGGACACGGGTTCGTGCCCCGGTCCGGGAAGATCCCACATACCGCCGAGCGTCTGGGCCCATGAGCCATGGCCGCTGAGCCTGCGCGTCCGGAGCCTGTGCTCCGCAACGGGAGAGGCCACAACAGTGAGAGGCCCGCGTACGGAAAAAAAAAAAAAATATATATATATATATATATATATATATATATATATATATATGTACAGAGTACTGATGACTTCCCAAGAATTAGGAACAAATTCATTCTATTTATTAAAATTTACCAACCTCCTTTCCTATCATAAAGATGGAGCCTAGGAAGGGGCCTCTCTCCCAGAAATTCTCCCCTGATAGGAAGGTCAGGGCCTGCCTGCTGGGCAGGGACTTCAAGAAGACAGGCTGGACAGCTAGGGCCCTCCTGCAAACTAGAGGAAGGCCAGGGGAATTACAAAGTGCCCAGAAAGCAAAGGATATTCAGGAAGTTGTTGACTACGTAGAACAGGGAGTGGGACAGAAAGAACAAATGGCACAGACAATCTTCAGAGCTCATCAGGACCACCACTGCCTCTGTCCCTCTACCTTCCTACCAGGTGCTGGAAGGCGGCTAAACAGGTGAGCCAAATATCACTTTTACTTCCAATCCATTTCCCTGCCCCACCCTGGCTTAAGTGCAAATAGCGAGGCTTAAGGGCCAAGCACCAAAAGAAAGCAGTAAAAAAAAAACCCACAAAGGTGATACACATACTAATCCACACCTGAACAATCAGACATCTTGGCAAATGCCACTGTCATCAAACACTCCAACACCATTTACTGTATGGCCTTAAACAATATCTTTGACCCTGAGTATCAGGCTGCTGCTGGATGGGGAACATGTCTGCCACGACTTAAAAAAGTCTCTTTAGACCTTTTTTCCTGTATCCATAATAAAGATAAAAAGACATCAGAACAATCCATTCCACCTTCTTCTCCTCCTCTAACCACACACACACACACACACACACACACACACACACACACACACACAAGCTCACACGTTCAAAGCTGAACTACAGGAGACTCTGGGAGCAAATCTGGACAGCGTTCCTCCCCGAGGTCCTGTACAGTGGAGTCGACGCTGTCATGCAGCAAAATACTCCAAGTTCCACAGCCTCTAGGGATCAGCATTTAAGGAACTTGGTTGGTATTTCTGTAATATGAACCATCAATACTAACATTCTGGTTCAAAGGCACCTATGGTTGGAATAAAGGAAACAATTTGGGGCACTTTTCTCCACCCCTTTTCAGAAATACTTTCTGTGGGAAAGGAGGAGGTGGGGTAGGTAGAGGAAAGAGAAACACAGAACGAGGCAGAAACTGAGACACAAGTCATTCTTTGCGGGGGAAAAAAAACATTAAAACTTATAAATGCTACTATAATACTATTTATATTACTCTATATTATAAAATAGATAAATTATTCCAAACAGAATTATTATCCAAAGACAGAAAACCATAATACAATCATTTCCTGCTAAGAAACATGATACTGTATATCTAAAAACAGTATAAACAAATGCTACCCTGAAATAACCGTGAAAGTTCAGACATAAATCCTCAGGGTAAAAAAAGCACAATGATGGTTATATTACAAAGTTGTATTCCTCAAATTTAGAGGCTAGTTCAACAGAACAACAAAGCACAATTTATATTCATTTCCCACATTTTCAAAGGCTATGTATAAGGAATTCTTTTAATTCATCATGTTTTTTAAACTTCATACAGTGTAGATACTTTATATTTTAGAATTTATTTGATGAGAAATACATTATTTACCTATGGCAGTCAATGTATATTTTTGAAAGTATCAGATATAACTAAAAGAAAAAATCGTGTTTACCCTAATACCCCCAGCCCCCTGGAAGAAAGCTTTCTGGAACAGTTAAAACTATTCATTTCCGTCCACATGGAAAGGAAGCTACCCGTGTATCTTGCTTCATGTGAGTCATAAGGCAAAGTCTGAAGAATTAAAACAATAAACTGAAGCCTTCCTCCCCAAAATGCAGCCAGCAAAATTTATGAGACCTGAAAGCATGGGCTGCATGAGTTTAGCAACACAGAAGAGAATTCTGCTTTTGCACAGACCAAGCCACTGAAGCAGGGAGAACACTGTGGGCTCCTTCATGGATTTTCTTTTCTTTATTTTGTGAAGTGAGGCCCTGAGCCTGACTCACAGAGGACACACACTCTGTTGACTGACTGACTGAACGAGGAAATGGCACTAAGGTGCCTGATCAAAGCCCAGGGGGTTTTGCAGAGCACTCTATCAGAGTCTGTATGCAAAATATTTTCCTTTCTTTTTCTCATGCTCCACGATGGATCAAAGATGGTTGCAGATTCTTTGTCATCTCTTCCGTGGAACATCCCCTCTGCTATCTGCTCTAATTGGGGGTGGAGGGGTGTGCTGTGACTGCTCTGTCCAAGAGAATATGGAAGAACTGACTCTGTGGCAGTTTCCAGAGCCAGGCCCAAGACCCTGGCAGCTTTCAATTCCTGTCTCTTAGAACATTCTCTTGGGGAGACCCAAGCTGCTATGTAATACGTCCCACTGCTCTGAGCTTGCCAAGCTAGAGATGCCATGGGCAAATACTCCAGCTTTTAGTCCTAGCTATGCTCAGTCTTCCAGCAGCCCTTTCCATGGTGCCACACACTTGAGTAAACCCACCTTGGACCCTCCAGGCCAGGCCACCCACCGGTCGACCACCGTTACGTGACCTCAGTCAAAATCACGTACAGCACAAGAACAGTCCAGCTGAGCCCTGCCCCAATTCCTGACCACGAAATGGCGTGATATAATACAATGGCTATTGTTTCAAGCCACTGAGTTTTGCGATAATGTATTACACAGTAATAAATAACTGGAACGTATTCTTTCTCTCCTTCTAGTGATTAGCAGTGAAAGCCACAGGCAGCCATGCTGATACAGCTAGTCTTTGTACACATCTACGTTTGGCTCTCAAGACAGTGCAAATAGACGTTGGAAGTTTGAAGCAGCGCTTTGGGCTTTTAATGCGATGGCAAGTAGATACCTACCCACTAGCCTTGCCACCAAAGGCCACAAAGCCTCCACCAGATCCCACCGAAGGCCATACCTGCCTCATGAGCTCCTCTTGACGCATCCTAATTCTCTCTCTCTCCATCTGGATCCTCTGAAGCCGAAGTTTCTGCTGCTGCTGCTGCTGCGTGGTCAGCGCGTTGGGCATACTCATGAGCCCTGCTGGGGGGTTCTGAGGAGGGTGACTCTGCTGGCTCAGGGAACTGGATGCCATCTGCTGCTGGTGCTGGTGATTCATCACTACAGGAGGGAAGAACAGGCGGGTTAACGACCAGGGACCACAGCACCTTATCAAAAAGAGATCATCAGAATGCTTTGCGCTTTACACTATAGATTCCTGAGATTCCTTCCAAAGCACTTTCCTGTTAATCATTACTGTTGAAGTAATTATTACCTTAATTCAATTCATGGAGGCTCAGATACTGGCCCTTCTCCTGGCTCACCTAGTCGTGGCTTTTGTGCCCTGTTAAAAACCTGATTTCACACCTTGCCTGTGTTCTAGGATACATTTTAAACCTTTCAGAGAACAGAGTGGTCGTAAGTAAATTCCACACAAGTTGACACAGCATAAAAGCTAATTTCATCAGGACATCTGGGGGTGTGTATGCACGGTCTCAGATAAACTGCATGCTTATGGCAGGGCTAAGGAGGGCATGTGATCATTGATAGGTGGTGGGTAGAAAATAATACTTAGGATGGATGAGTGAATTGACGAGTGACATGTAAAACATAGTACCTAGATCAGGGACCTACACAAAAGCAGGACGCCATTCACGCTTTGTTAAAAGAGGGTGCCCCAAAGAAATTATTTAGTGAGAAATTATTAGTGAATAATTAGAGAATCATTTAGTGAGAATTATTGTGAGAAAGAAATGATATAAAAATGCTAACAGCGTTTGTGATTGGATAAAGCCACAAGAAGTGTTTGAAACTTTTTACGGATTTTCTATTTGTCTGCATTTACCGACATTTAAAATTTTGGCATGCAGTACTTCACTTTAGAAAAAAAAATTTGTAATCCTTTAATAAATTCTATAATTGGTGTCTCCCCACACACACACACACACACCCGCCAAAAAATGCATCTTAAAAAGTGCTAGCTTTCCTCCAAACAGTTTACCAGTCAAATCTGCTTAACTTCTGCCTGGGTAATATCCTACAATAAAGAAAACCATGCTTTTCAGTCTATTTGCTCCTAGGTCAGGGGCAAAGGCAACAATGTGTAATTTTATATACTTACTTCATTTCTGAGGGAAAAAAATGCTCAATTTTTGCTATATTTGGTATCATTACCTTTAAAAGATAAAATTATTGGCATACTTTAGTTGAAGTTCAAAGTAAAATATTTCAGATCATCAGTTTGTTATGGATATTACAAGGGAACATATTTTATAACTAAACTTTCTTAGATGAATTTTAAATTAGCCTAATCAACTATGTATTAAGTGAATGTGTAGAAAACACACACACACACACATTGAAAAGAAAGTACCAGGAAACCCTCCTACACTGTTTGTAGGAATGTAAATTGGTATAACCACTATGCAGAACAGTACGGAGGTTCCTTAAAAAACTAAAAATAGAACTACCATATCAGCCAGCAATCCCACTCCTGGCCATATATCTGGACAAAACCATAACTTGAAAAGATACGTGCACACCAATGTTCACTGCAGCACTATTTACAATAGCCAAGACAGGGAAGCAACCTAAATGTCCGTGGACAGAGGAACAGATAAAGAAGATGTGGTACATATACACATGGACTATTACTCAGCCATAAAAAAGAATGAAATAATGCCATTTGCAGCAATATGGATGGACCTAGAGATTATCATACAGAGTGAAGTAAGTCAGACAAAGACAAATATCATATAATATCACTCATGTGGGATCTAATTTTTAAAAATGATGTAAATGAACTTAGTTACAAAACAGCAACAGACTCACAGACTTAGAAAACAAACTTATGGTTACGAAAGGGGAAACGTAGCAGGGAGGCATAAATTAGGAGTTTGGGATTAACATACACACACTATTATATATAAAATAGAGAATCAACAAGGACCTACTGTGTAACACAGGGAACTCTACTCAAAATTCTGTAAAACCTATATGGGAAAAGAATCTGAAAAAGAATGAATATATGTATATGTATAACTGAATCACTACGCTGTACACCTGAAACCAACACAACATTGTAAATCAACTCTACGCCAGTAAAATTTTAAAAAAGAAAAGAAAATACCAACACTGAAGATTTTCTGTAGAAGAACTGGTTTCCTTAAGGAAGAATTAATTCCATGACAGGAACTTCCTCTGGATGGGAGTAGAGGTGGGGTAAAAATACTTTTTTTTTTTGAAATTTACTTATAACTCACTCAAGTCTTTATCCCATTCCCACTGTGTGCTGGGCACTGGGTTTGTAGTTGAATAAACAGCTCCTGCCTTCACAGGAACTCACAAGGAACGTGTGAAGAAATGAGGTGGGTTTTTATGCTTGGCCGTGGAGCGCTAGAATGTTAGGCTTTGTAAGGACTCCTGGAAAGCATCTAGTCCAGCCTTTTATTTTGTGAAACCCAGGGAGGTGAGGGGCGTGCTCTGCTTAGAAACAGGCGGAACCAGGGCCACAGTTGAACCCCCAACACTCCGTCCACCTGCCCTTTCAACTGTCCTTGGCCGCCCTCTGCCACACCTGAAACTGAAGACCAGGAACGATCACTGAAACTGAGGCAACCCCGCTACACACGGTTTCCCTTCAGTTGATTGCAAGGAAGCACCACTTAAACAGCAGACCCTCAAAGCACTCAAAACAGGGCCCTGGGACAAAGGTTGCTCAGGTTACAATTAGGAAGGGCTCAAGGAAGGTTTGGACAGATGTACAACTCTGCTCAATCCCAGGGAAGTCACTCGAGGCAAGGTAAGATACTGGAGTATTCTGCCCAAACAGTTTGGGCTTCACTTCCCGAATCAAGCCCACCACCAAGAACTCTCATTTCTTGGCACCGTCCCTGGCACACAGGGAAACTCAGTAAACGATGGGATGAATGACTGAAACCAGCTGGGCATTCCTTATGTTCTCAGTTTGAGAACAGAAAAAAAGCACAGCTGTGATCAATGCCAAAATAACTGAAATAAGTACGCCATTTCTACAGCTTGTTGGAGCATAATCACAATCTCTATTTGAAGGCCCGGGTGGGAGGGTCAGGGATGGGGCACACACTGTGTCATCGGGGAAAAGTTCTCTTAAATACCAATTCAAGTAAGACAAAGTCCAGATATCCAGAAGGGTTTAATTCATAAGACCTCCTTTAGGCCAGGAGAAGGATGCTTAGATGGAAGAATAGTGATTATCTCCAGGCACAGTCATTTCTGAACCTTCTGAAAAAGTATGCTCCTATTTTTCTGATGTAACTACTATAGACAAAAAAAAAAAAAAAAAAAAAACCGAATTGTGTCTATAAGAGAAATGTGTAAATTGAGTATTTCCAATATCAGAAATCCCCAGGTTAGGAAAAAAGCTTAAAAATGTTAAATTTTTTTGTTAGCAGTTCAGAGGTTATGTTAATTTTTATAACTCAGGTTCTTTGAAAAATATTAAAACTGGCTCAAGTCTGGTACTTACTGACATGACAAATCAGACCCATCTGCCGTAACTTGGGAAGACAGCATTGTCAGTCTACTCACACAGGATTCTGTTACTCCACTCCACACACTGTCCAGATACTGCTTGGCAGGTTTTATTGATGTCTGCATCCTTATCTGGGGGAGTTTAAGACTTGGAGAAGATCTCTTCCAAAACCACACCCTTGCGAGCCTTTGAAACACCAGCCCTTACGGCGACCATTCACTGGGGAGGCATGGTGGACATGCTGCTTTCTCCCAGTTAATTTAGATCTGATCCTTCAGACTACACTCAGACTAAACATCTCCAGCTATTAACTGTAGTGACTGGAAAAGAGTAGAACTTAGCCAGTGGCTTTGCTTTCAAAATAAAGCACACCCACCAACGGAGAAGTCTATATGAGAATATTCACCATAGTGTTGTCCATAACAGCAGAAGACCAAAAACGGTGTCCACCAATAAGAGATCATGATGCATTCATTCAGAGGAATTCTATGTGGCTATTCTGAAGAATAAAGAAGCTCTGTAGGTCCTTCTATGGAACAATCTCTAAGAAACAATGTTTAGAAGAGGGAAGAAAAAAAAATCCAAGGAAAAGAAATGCATGTAAGAGCATGCCACTATTTGTAACTAGAAAAATGGAGGCAGTGGGCATTCATATCATATCAATACATATACAGCAAATCTCTCTAGGAAAATACACAACAGTGGGTGCCTCTGGAGAGGAAACGGGGTGTCAAGGATGGGAGGAGATCTTCCTTTTCCTCTTCTGCACTGTTTGAAGTTTTTCTGTGTGCATTTATTATTTATGTAAAACATAAAAATGTGAAAGTAAAAAACAGAAAACAAAAGCACGGTCATGGCTCCCCTGGTGGTGCAGTGGTTGAGAGTCCGCCTGCCGATGCAGGGGACACGGGTTCGTGCCCCAGTCTGGGAAGATCCCATATGCCGCGGAGCGGCTGGGCCTGTGAGCCATGGCCGCTGAGCCTGCGCGTCCGGAACCTGTGCTCCGCAACGGGAGAGGCCACAACAGTGAGAGGCCCACGTGCTGCAAAAAATAAAAAAATAAATAAAAAAGCACGGTCATGTATGCATCAAATATGCAAAATATTTTCTTGGTGGACTGAAAGGAGGTAACCCCCAAATTATTTGAAAAAAAACGAATAAGGCTTAAAATATAGTCAAGATCCTCAAAACTAAGAGCCTGCCTGGTGCACCTTCTTGTGAAGGTGAGGAAACAATACGCAGAGAAACAGTGAATTTGGTCAAAATCATAAAATGGTCCAGGGCCTAGAAGCCAGGTGCCTGACTCAACCCAGGTTCCCATAATTCCACCTGTCACTCTGTTCCCTCTAGTCATTTCATTTCAGACTGTTTTTGAATCTTTTATTAGGTTGAATCTCATGAACTTCACTGATGGTTGAGGTTCTAGCTACTCAAAGACAAAGAGGCAACAGAGGCCCAAGACAGAGACAAACAGAGAGAAGGTCCTCAGGAGAGCACAGGAAGGAAAACATCTAGACTTGCAATGAACAAAATACTCCTTGGGATAATATTCCATAACATTTTAGGGAGAGAATAGTTCAGTTTAAAAAAAAAAAAAAAAGAAAGAAAAGCAGCAGAGTATCTCAAATGCAGTATCTGAGGCCAAACCAGTTAAGGGCAGACTGCCACTAAATGCCTCAAAAAGGCTAAAGACCTAGTCAAGTTCTAGACTTTTGCCAGTCCCCACAGAAAGGAATAACCCAAACAGAAGATTTCTCCATTGAAGTAGGAATGTATCAAAACTAAAGCAGAAAAAAAAAAAACAAAAAAAACCTAAAGCAGAGACTTCTTTTTTTTTTCCTTCCAAGAGAGTCAGAATTTAAATTGAAACCCACATGTATCTTTTTCATTCTTTTCATCTCCTTTTCCTTTCTCTCTTTTTTTTTCTTTCTTCTTTGATAATTGGCTTTCTCTTCTGTGTTTGGCAATCGAACATAACCAAGCTCTACAGATATGTAACCAGAAACATTTCACTGCTATTATTCAATATAAAAGAAAACACCAAGAAAAACAAAACTCCACAGCATCTGAGATATGAACACTCTTTTGATTTAATGATTGTATCCTTGGTGAAGTAAACGGTCAACATGGGAATGGGGTGTGCAGAGGGGGTGACTACCCAGACTCTCTGTTTAATGCTGCCCAGGACGCTGATGCACCCTCTGACCTGCTCCAGCAAACACACTTGGTCACGTCTACAAAGCCCCACAAGTAGGCTTGAGGCCAGGAAGGTCCCTGGACTCAGTTCTAAGCCTACACATCATTTGTTGTATAAGAAGCAGACGTGGAAAAGGTGAAGGCTTCACTCCTGAACTTTTGCCTTTTGCAGCAGCAGGGACAGAGAGCGACAGCTCACAGACAAAGTGTTTGGGCAGCTTCCCCAAGCCAGGAGCTGCAGACGAGGAGGGAGGCCAGGGAATCAGGTTGTCCAGAGGGCCTCCTGGAATGTTTGACAAATGTCTTTCTGGCCTCGGAGAGGTTCAGTGGCTTGCTTTTCTGTGTCCTGGGCTTGCTTCCCTTGTTTTTAAAATAGGCTATGGTTACACACACACACACACACACACACACACAAAATGCCAAATGAAGAAAACAAAACCACAAGATTAGGCTCAACTACAAAACCTGTCACGGGCCTGCATGGGGCTGGCTCTGAGCAGATTATGGAAAGGACAACCAGCTTGCCAATGGCTAGAAGCCACACCTAAGCCCTAGAAAGACACAGAAATTACTTTATTCCCTTCAAATCCTTCTCCCTGATGCACATGTGAATCTGGGGAGGGCAGAGAGGAATACCTTTTGCTAGTTATCCACTGTTGTTCAAGATACAAAGTAACAGAAAAACAAAACGAAACAAAATGCAGGGAAAGCGGGGGTTATAAGAGACTGCCAGAATATCTGCTGAAACTCTCCATCAGCAAATGTTGATTTAACAGGAAAATCTCAAAGATGGTTTAATTTGTACTCCAGTTTTCGCGGGTGGTAAACAGAATCTTGCTAAATGAACTTCAGTTCCACATATTCAAAGTAACCTTTTAGTTTAGTTTTGGGGTTTCTTTCTTTCTTTCTTTTTTTTTTTTACAAGCTTCTATGATAAATCATCAAGCATTCCAAAGAACCCTTCTAACATCATCCCTTGAGAGTGAGAAGAGCTTTGAAGAGGCTGACTTCTTGTGAAAACCTGGCTGCAGTTTCCTCAAAGTAGATGAATACGCAACATTCGAATACTGTACGCACCTTGGGTAATACACTTGATTTGGGATGTGGGAAACTTCCTCCTCCCATTTGGAACAGGTGTTTAATTCAGTTTGACGTTTGGGCTAATACGTTTATATAAATTGCATCAGAAACACATTCCAGAAACCTAAACACCCATGAGAGGGCAACACAAGCTCTCCTGCATCATGGACTGTTAACAACGGGAAGCTTGACGATCACTCCATTCTCTGTCCCTGCTCTACAAATGCTGAAACGGGTCTGTCACAGGGAGTGACCAGTTGTCCTAAGTTTGACTAATGGGTTTCCTGGGACACGGGACTTTCAGGGCTAAATCCAGGAGAGTCCCAGGCAAATGGGATTGGTTGGTCACCCTAAGCCTGTGAATGTCCGTGTCCCCAGAGCTAACTCATGGCAGTAGAACCCAAGTTTCCTATTTCCACGCTAATGTGTTTCCTGACAAAGAGAACCAGCGCCCGTATGAAATAACCGTCTGATATTTAGAATGACAGTCAGGCTGCCCAGATTAGCTCTCAGTGTGTCCTCCATGGGTTACAACTAGCTGCCTGTCCTTTTGTACCCATACAACTTGGTAATTGGAGAGGGAATATGACTCCTGCACTTACTCTGTAACTTTTTAAGGAAATCAAGCACTATTTATGACATTGCATTGCACCACTTGTAAACATGTACTTGGTTAAGGCTGAAAGTCAGGAAATCTTTCCTGTTGGATTCTGGGTTGGGCTATACACACAGAACAGAAGCTCTTTTAAGAAACACTGTAGCGTTTTCTTCCTGTGATTTGAACTCTCACTTTCCTGGGGGCTGGATTTGTGCTCTTTATAAATAAGACCTAGGAAGGAGCCAAGTCTCCCCCTGCCCCTTGGAACCAACCCCAATGATACGGATGTTCCTTATAAACATAGAACACAGATAATTTAGTGCATTTCAAACCTGACTTGCTGATGCATACAGTAGGCACTAAATACATTCTCCCTGAACTAAACTTCAGGGTTTATGGGTCAGAAATTGGTGTATGATATCAGTTCATTTGTAAGAAGATGATCAGCATAGACTTTTCTAATTTAAAAGAAACATAATATGAAGAAAACTCAGAATAAACTGGAAATCCCTCCCCACCACACACACAGACACAACTCTTTCTCTTGAGGATGCGTTTTAATCACTACTCCCCTAATCTTACAAGTGAATATTTAATGAATACTAGACTTTGTGGCTGCTTTCCCTTTACTTCCAGAACATAGTTCCCTGTTCAGGACCCATTGCATTTTGCTCTGTTTTATCATTAGTGGTTTACAAACCCCACCACACTCATCACAGCTGGGGCCATGTATTTACACTACTTTGAAGCAACACCATAGAAGTTCAGGCTGGAAGGGGCTCAGTCCATTTCGACCAGGGTTCTCAAGTCTTCTTTTTAGCAGCAGGCTCTTTCTCCAGAGCCTGATATATGGCATGAGGCAGAGACACCCCACATGGGCAGGGGTTCATTCACAACACGCCTGGGGCCTGTGCTGGTGCCAGTGAGCGCTTAAATGGCAGCCCTTTTGACTCTCTTCTCTAAATTTTCTTGGTCTGGCTTTCCCTGTGCTTTCCCTACAGGCGTTTCCCAACTCTTGTGTCAAAATATTAAACAAAGTTTTAAAATATGTTGAACAGACACAGCTCTTGGAGACTGAATACTAACTAAGCTTAGCTTCTGCTCACATGCCCCTGAAACCCTGGCATGGGGCCTTGGGACGCAATTTAAAACCACTGACTTAAGCCAATTCACTCATTTTGGAAATGAAGAAACTTGGAAGGTTAAGTGACTCAGCACAAATCACAGGCATAGACTGTGACAAACCTAGGAAGCCCAGGGAATGTGCTGGAATGCACGGCTGGCATGGGAGGCATTGACCACCAATCACTGCCCTGTCCTGCGATCCAAAAATATTTACTGAGTGAAATTTGGTGACAAGGA
Organism: Orcinus orca; assembly: GCF_937001465.1. NCBI lineage: Eukaryota > Metazoa > Chordata > Mammalia > Artiodactyla > Delphinidae > Orcinus > Orcinus orca. Next base: position 20,531,339 of record NC_064563.1, on the reverse strand, counting down.
TTGAGGAGTTTCCTTTTCCCTAGTTCATGAAAAGGTCTAATGCAGGCTAATTTAATTAACTTATTTACTTATAAAATGATGAAATCAACACGGATCACATGTTACAATGACACCCTGCGCGATCTGGTTTTACAGAGAATGGTATAGGGCTTTCTTCTTCAGTCCTTAGAAAAAAAAAAAAAGACAAAATCAGATACTTTGAAGAGTTACATTTCATAATTCAGGAAGGTTTCAAGGAGAAGAGGTGCTGCCATCAGGCAACACTAGCCCTTCTGACCACAGCGGCTTTGGGGAAGTAATGATATGCAACAGACAGAAGCCAAAACAGGTGTAAATCGTATCTGACATATATGCAGACCCAGCCACACCAAGCTTCAAAAATATTTCAGCAGCAAGAGTGTCTGGGTGCAGCTGCGGGTCTTTTCCTCTCTGTTTATGGGCCGTACATGGCTTAACTTATGTGAACTGGCCAATGTCAGGTGTCACGCAGCCCTGTCTGATGGAAAACACATGTCTACGGAGGTCGAAAAGAAAAACCCAGCCTCAGTCCAGCCTGGACTCAGTCACGATACAATGAAGGGGGGAAAAGGGCTGCAGACACGTCTCTCGCCCTTCTTGCGCCTCTCTCAGCTCCTGCTAACAATGAGTTGCTTGTTTCTCTTATTTCCCAGAAACAGTATTAGCCGTCCAACAAGGTCAGCAAAAAAAAAAAAAAAAAAAGGCAGCCTTTCACTTCAGGGTGCATTCGGTTCCAAAAATCTGTAAAGTATTAAACCAAGAAGCTGCACCATCCCAACTTCACACTGAGCCCTTTATTCCAATTCTGGGTGAGAATAGCTATAAGGAAATTTCTCAGCTGGCTCAGTGGATAAGGCAGAGAGTTCTGGGATCCCTGTGCATTCAGCCACACTTTCTCGGCTTCAAACCTTAAAATCACTTCCAGTGCCACCAACACTGAACAGGTGGACCTTAGGTTTTCCAGATGCCCCCAGCTGGTCTGGTTTTAGACTTGTAACCCAAGCTGCATTTACTTCACAAGAAACCCTGAATTTTTAGCACCGGCACACGATTTTCCTACTTGCTCTCCTGTCTGCCCATCCAAACAGTAATCTAGTCAACAAACCAGGGTGCGAGTATTCAGGCAACTCTGCTCTCTTAGGTATAAAGATGGAAATGCCCGTAACCTAGGTTTTTATGTTTTCCTAGCAAATGCATCATCTACAATGTATATTTTATTGGCATTTAAAGGATTACAACATCGGTTTTCATGGTTTTGACAGATCCAGGACAAGCTAGAAATAAAAAGAAATCACATCTTTCTGGCATGTTCATTTATCTGGGTCCTTCTGCTGTAAAGAAACCATATTTCTTCTACCTAAAGCAGCACCAGAGTGTGCTACTCAGATTCCATGTGATTTCTGGGATATCTCAAGATTTATCAAAAGTGGCCAGGAAGGAAGCACATCTATGAAGGCAGTGAATTTAGGCAAATAAGGACCTAACTCGGAAAAAAGGAAATTGGGTGTTTCACTGTGCCGCTTCACAAAGTTATCTTTGTGTCTTTGAATTTAATTCCATGGCCTGGCAACAGCAGCAAAACCAAAACTTTTCTTGTTTTATTATCTTCAGACAATAGGTATACTTTTATCCCAGCAGGAAATGGAAACTCTGATTCATGCATTTATTTGCATTAGTCAGGAGAGAGTTTATCGTAGCTTTTTATTGGTTAGCTTTCCTGAATGATTTTAAAACTACTCCAGGTGCAAAGTGTGGCAACCCAGGCTTAATAACAGAAAATGAATCCGCAGCTGCGTTCCACAAGAAGCGAGAAGTTGCCAGTGTGGGCTGCTGGTTCTTAATCTGTTTTCTTTTTATCACGTGCCATTTTAGTAAACATCTTTATTATTAAAAGAGCTCATACAACAGACGCTCCAAGAGGTAAGTCAAAGGATTTGAACGATTTATGAAAGAGAACATGTATTTACTAATCAAACATGGAAAAATTATCAGCTTCACAAGGAATCATAGAAATGCAAATTAAGGAGCCATTCTTCAGCAATCAAATTAGCAGAAATAATACAGTAAAGGTGATGTGGGTGTTTTGCATCCAGCCATGAGTACTCAGGAAAACAAAACAAAACAAAACAAGAATTTAACCAGGGGTAGCAGGATTAAGAAATCTGCTAAAATTATTTGTCAAGTTTTGGGACTTTGTGCTTATATGCATGTACCCCTAGGTCTTATAGGATTTCTAGTGACCCCAAAAGGCTAATTACCTTTGAAATGAAAATGTATCAAAATACTAATAGTGGTGGTGCTCGGATGGTAAGCCAATGGATGATTTTTTTCTTTCCGGTGTTCCAAGTTTCATTTAAATATTCACTCACCAAATATCTGCTGAGCCCCGTGCAGGTGCAAGGCCCTGTTTCTAGGTGCTAGAGATACTGATGAACAAGACAGAAAGGCCCTGGCCCTTCAGGAGATTATAGTCTAGTGGGGAGACACAATAGCAAATATATGGTATAATTCTAACAATAAGGGCTTTGAACAAACAAATGCAGAACTATTTGAGACAGGCATTCCTTCTGTGCCTGAGGAGGTAATGTGTGATCTAAAAACATCTGGATGAAGTGCAGAAATCAGGGTGGGGGGCATACTAGGCTGAGGGAGAACAAGTGCAAAGGTCCTGAGGTGGGAAGGGACCTGACCTGTAGGCTTGGAGTACTTGAGCAAAACGGGGTGGCCCATGTGGCTGAGGGGCACAGGGGGAGAGGCAGGGGCCAGGGCCTATGGGGCCTCATGGCTGTGGTGAGCACTACAGTTAGCCTCTGTTCCAAAGTGATAGAAATCTCCTTCGGGCTACGACATGAGAAACTGTCAGAGTATTTCATACACTATGGTGAAATAAAAAATTCCGAAGAAATCAACAGATGGAGAAGTTAGGGATCTGTGTCTCAGCCCTGTGAGGTCGTTCAGAGTCATCTTTGGGCAAGAAAAGAATAAGTTCTGCGGTGGAGGTAAGGAGAGGTAGAAACCAAAACATCTCTGCTCTTTAAACACTTTCAAAAGGCGATTCTGGTCCCAAGCCAAACAAAAACAAAAACCGACGCCTCTAAATTTCATTTGTCAGGATGTGCCAAGGGGGCCCTGTTCTTAAAAACGGAAACAAAACGAAACACACACCAACAACAAAAAGCTACAACTCTGGATTTTCTGAATTGTATGCCCGGGTCCAGCTGGTACGTGGGGTAGCCTTGTGGTCTGCAGCCGTTCCTGGCTGGTTCTCTGAGATGATGCCACAACCTAGGGTCAAGGAAGGGTAGAGAAAACCTCTCTCTAGAACTCCGGGTATTCACAGTTGGGAGACTTTTTGAGGACTGCTAGATCGCAGTGTCTAGATCATGTATGGGGAATTAGCAGGAGAACTCCCCCTTCGGCCTCTATACCTGGAAAAGCTTTGCTTCTCCTCCACACCCGGCAAGCCTTTCCCTGACGGATGCTTTGACTCCTGTAACTGAACATATCTCGTCCTCCGAGCACGAGCCCCCCCAAGTCTCAGAATCAAACCTGCAGGCACCTCTAGCAACCACACGAGGCCTGCAGTATGCGTTTTTCTCCCTGACTTTATTATTTTCTCAGCCACAGTCTTCTACCCCAACTTAAGTCAATTATTTATATGTATACTTTTTTTTTTTTTTTTTTGGCTACACCACGCGGTATGTGGGATCTTAGTTCCCCAACCAGGGATCAAGCCCATGCCCCCTGCATTGGAAGTGCAGAGTCTTAACCGCTGGTCCACCAGGGATGTCCCTATATGTAGACTTCTGAATTAAGTGTGTGGGAAGAGGCAAGAGTAGAATCAACAGATGGAAGCGTCACAGTTTCATTTCAAAGCTCTATCTCTCTATATACAGCTACACCAATATAGCATTTTTAAAAATTTTATATTGGAGTATATTTGATTAACAATGTTGTATTAGTTTCAGGTGTACAGCAAAGTGAGTCAGTTATACATATACATGTATCTATTCGTTTTCAAATTCTTTTCCCATTTAGGTTGTTACATAATATTGAGTTCCCTGTGCTATACAGTAGGTCCTGATTGGTTAACCATTTTAAATACAGCAGTGTGTACATGTCAATCCCAAACTCCTAATCTATCCCTCCCACTACCCTGCCCCCCTGGTAACCATAAGTTCGTTCTCTAAGTCTGGGAGTCTGTTTCTACACCAATATAGTATTATTATTGGTTTTTTTTTTGCAGTACGCGGGCCTCTCACTGCTGTGGCTTCTCCCGTTGCGAAGCACAGGCTCCAGACGCGCAGGCTCAGCGGCCATGGCTCACGGGCCCAGCCGCTCCGCGGCATGTGGGATCTTCCCGGACCAGGGCACGAACCCGCGTCCCCTGCATCGGCAGGCGGACTCCCAACCACTGAGCCACCAGGGAAGCCCCTAGTATTATTTATGAATTAAATAGTGGTCTGTGAAGCCTAAGTGACCACGCTAGATATGGCATTTGCTCATCATCCAGAGGACGGAAAAGAGTTTACATGACCTGAGGCCACGTTTGAGGACCAAAACGTTTTTCCTCTTATTGCACTGTCTTTGTGGAGCACACTAATGAGGCAAGCCAGCTGACCCAAGAAACTCCTCCCATATCACCGATTCTGGGGACAAACTGGCATCACATGCCTCCTGACAGGATGCAGGGAGACGAATACAACATCACTTCTGTGGTACTCCTGCCCAAAATGTATAACCTAAACCTAAACCAGGAGGAAACACCAGACAAAGCCAAATTAACATCAATCTTCAAAATAACCGGCCCATACTCTTCAAAAATGTCAAGGTCCAGAAACACGAGGGCTGAGGAATCATTCTAGGTAAAAAGAGATTAGGGAGACAGGACAATTAAATGCAATGCATGACCTTCAATAGATCCTGGACCAGAAACCAGAAAGGCCATAAAGGACATTACTGTGGGGACTTTCGTGGTGGCGCAGTGGTTAAGACTCCACGCTCCCAATGCGGGGGGCCTGGGTTCGATCCCTGGTCTGGGAACTAGATCCCACATGCATGCCACAACTAAGGAGCCGGTGAGCCACAACTAAGGAGCCCACCTGTTGCAACTAAGACCTGATGCAACCAAATAAATATTTAGGGGGAAAAAAAGGAGATTATTGTGGCAAATGAAATTTCAAATATTGACTGTGGATTAGACAACAGTATTGTACCAATGTTGAATTTTGTGATTTTCATACCATACAGGCATACCTCAGAGATATTGAGGGTTCGTTTCCAGACCACTGCAAAAAAGCAAGGCATACAAATTTTCTGGTTTCACAGTGCATATAAAAGTTATGCTTTTGGGGCTTCCCTGGTGGTGCAGTGGTGGAGAGTCCGCCTGCCGATGCAGGGGACACGGGTTCGTGCCCTGGTCTGGGAGGATCCCACATGCCACGGAGCAGCTGGGCCCGTGAGCCGTGGCCGCTGGGCCTGCGCGTCCGGAGCCAGTGCTCCGCAGCGGGAGGGGCCACAACAGTGAGAGGCCCGCGTACCGCAAAAAAAAAAAGTTATGCTTATACTATACTGTAGTCTATTAAGTTTATTATATATACACATATATATACACACACACATAGACAATATATATAATGCAATGGCATTATGTCTAAAAAAAGTACATACCTTAATTAAAAGGTACTTTATTGTTAAAACATGCTAACCCTCATCTGAGCCTTTAGTGAGTCAATCTCTTGGCATTAGTAATCAAAGTACACTGATCACAGATCACAATAACAAATATAATAATAATGAAAATGTTTGAAATATTGCACGAATTCCCAAAATGTGACACAGAGACACAGAGTGAACAAATGCTGCTGGGAAAATGGTGCTGATAGATTTGTGTGATGCAAGGTTGCCACAAACCTTCAATTTGTAAAAAAATGCAGGATCTGTGAAGCACAAAAGTGAAGCTCAGTTAATATGAGGTCTTCCTGTACTGTGCTTAAGTAAGAACACATCCTTTTAGAAAATATGATCTGAAGTATTTACGGGGAAAAGGGCATTACATCTCCAACTTAGTCCTGAAGAGTTCAGAAAAAAAAAAAATATATATATATATATATATATAATACATCTTCATACAGAAAAAGAGAGATAAGCAAATGAGGCAAATCATAAACAATTAACAAAGGCAAATCTGGGCAAAGGGTATGTGGGAGTTCCTCGTATTATATTTGAAACTCTTCTGTAAGTTTTAGATTATTTCAAAATAAAAGGTAACATATTACAGCAAAGAAAAAAACTTCCTCTAAACACACCCTAAACTCCCTGGAGATTGAAAATTCTCAGCCTGGCAGAGTCCAGACAAACCGTGTGGTATACGGGCCGTTGTGCAGCGATGTTATTTCTCTTCGAGGAAACTGCTACTGCTCAGTGGTTTTGAGAACTGACTGGGGTTTGGAGGGAGAGAACCCTAATTGTAACAGGTGCTTCATGATCCTGATACCTGACACTCACCATTTCTCCCAGCCTCGCCACCTCCATCCCCAACCCCAACAGTTATTTGTGGACAAAAATACTTGTGGCTGCCATTTCAGTAAACAAAGAGTGGTTCCCGCCATCAAGCCAGCAGCTGACCCCAGTGGTGAGTCCTGAGGAGCACTGAGGATGGAGGAAAAAAGGATGCTGGCCCTAGATAATCAACATGTAAATCAAAGGAGTAATTTCAACGAGTCCAGACTCCTGCATCTTCCCATACATAGAAAAGCACTAAAGTCATTAACTTGAGATGTCTGTTTTTTACGATTAGTAGTAATCTTTTGATGTGCGACTATTTTTTTTTTCAGCAAAAACTCCTATATATCACGGCACCTCCCTTACCTCTTCAGAACAGCCCCTCAGAGCTATCTGAGGGGCTGTCTCCTGGGCTACAGTCCTCAGTAAGGTCCCCGAATAAAACATAATTCTCAGCTTTTAGGTTGTGCGATTTTTTTTCAGTCGACACATCACAAGAAAAAGAAAAAACTATGTGTGGTGATGGATGTTAATTAGATTTACTGTCGCGGAACCTCCCTGGCGGTCCAGTGGTTAAGATTCCGCGCTTCCAATGCAAGGGGTGCGGATTCAATCCCTGGTAGGGGAACTAAGATCCCACACGCCGTGTGACACGGCCAAAAAAAAAAAGGATTTATTGTCATGACTACTGCACAACATATACATGTATCAAATCACTGTGCTGTACACCTGAAACTAATATACTGTTTATGTCAATTACATCTCAATTTTTTTAAAAGAGAAAAAAATCTCATTTTTAAAAAATAGAGAGCCTGGAAAGACAGGACAAAGCGGTGTCCTATGGGACTGGTCTTTCAGAAGAAACAGCTCTGGAAAACTGTACCTAACGACAAGACGCTGAACTAAACAATTACAAGTTTTCTTGGGTAGAACCTGGGCTCCAAGAGTTAGCTGACTATAAAGCTTGAGGCCCTGGGATGAAAGGCCCTCACTTCCCAGGATCAGAGGTGAAGAAACTGTTCCATGTTGGCCTTCTCGATAAAAGGAAAACTGGACAAGCTAAGAAGCGCAGAGTGGAGGCTGGAGAAGGAACTTTCATTTGCAGCTGCCCTGAGCATTCATTTTGCTAGGATGGGATGATCCAATTCCATCTGGGGAGAAATGATAGCTCCATTCTAATTAATTCAGGCATTATGGCATTTGATAAGAGTGAAAACAGAATATTTTTCTTGATATTTAAAATGTAAGCTTTGAAGCAGCTATATGAAAGTCTTGTGAGCCAGGACTAAATCAGCCACATTAATTTTCCTTTTTTTTTTTTTACTTTATTTTTTTTCCATCTCTGCAAATATTTAACTCTTGGCAAAACTGAAAACTCACTCTTCACTGGTGCCTGAGAAATATAATACTGGAAAGGAAAAGGACGAAAATAATATGGAATGAAATGCATGACATGTACTGGGAAGCAAACTTCAAATGAAACTTCCATTTATGGCTTTAGTCAAAAACATATGGATATGCAAGCTGAAAACCACAGCTAGTGGGAAAGCAAGGTGCCTGGCTAAAAATACACTTTTTGTGGCAACCTTAAATCATATTTTTGTAAAAGAAAGTTGCAGCCCAAACAAATCCTCCCCAACACACACAGTGGACATGCAGACAACTACTTACTTAGTTCGATGAAAGTAAACCAGGTCAAAATTGTATTTTTTTTTAAAGGAATTCTCATACTTTCCTAACAAATTAACTTTCCAAAGAAACTGGAAAAAATGAGGAAATTAAGGAAGGCACAAAAATTTATGTACAAGAATATTTACTGCAATATCATTTATAATAATAAAAAATAGAACTAATCTATACGTCCCTCAATAAAAGAACTGTTTAAATAAATTATGGTAGAGTCACACAATGGTATATTGTACAGTCATTAACATGATGTAATGGTGTATAGAGAGAAATATGCCCAAGTCCATTCATAACTTAAATACATGTACAAACTAAACAATGAGAATCTAGTTTGTACCTATCAGAATTATAAAGACTAAAATGTTTGATAATGAACATTATTGGCCAGAGTAAGAATAATATTGGCCAGGGAGAAAGAAACACTTTCGTACACTGTTGGCAGGAGCGTAAATTGGTGTAACATTTTTGGAGGGAAGTGGAACATCTATTACAACTTTAAATGCACATAACCTTTGACCCAGGAATTCCACCTCTGCAAAATTATCCTATACATAAACAGCATACGGCACAAGGATTTACATACAGGGACACACATTGTGGCATTGTTTAATAATAGCAAACAATCAGCAAAGAACCTAAATATCCATCCTAGGGGACCGGTTGAATAATTATGGTTCATCAGTAGAGTGGAATATTATTTACTGCTAAAAAAGAATAAATCTATAAGTGCTAATTTAGGGAGCTCTCTAAGATATGTTAAGTTCTAAAAAGGCACATACATCCAACCACACCTTTGTATGTCGAGTATTTCTGGAATACAGATGGCCCTCTGTAACTGCAGGTTCCACATCCACGGATGCAACCAACTGTGGATAGAAACTGAATCTGCAGATGCGGAACCACGGATACAGACGGCGGACTGCACTGCGCCATTTTATGCAAGGGACTTAAGCATCCTCGGATTTTGGTATCGTGGGGGTCCTGGAACCAATCCCCCGTGGTTACCGGGGGAAGAGGGAAGGCTGTACTGAGGAAGCTGGGAGTAGTGGTTTCCCTGGGGAGAAGAGAAGGGCAGGGGGTCCTGGTGTGAAGGAGACTTACTTGTCTTGAATGCTCTTTACGACTGTTTGAATATTTCACCATGTTTGTGTTACTTTTCCAATAAAAACAGCTAATCAGAAAATATCTACTGAAACAGAAAGATGCTCATGATACATTAAGTGAAAAAAGCAGGCTACAAAAAGAGCGTAGAGGATTCTCCAACCTCTTTTGTTTACATTTGTATTGAAAAAAGACAAATACGAGACAATGTTAGTGTGATTTTGAATTGTCAGATTACAGTGTTTTTTATTTTCTCATTTTTTGCTGATCAGTATTGTCTACAATGACCAAGTAGTAATTATATAACACGGGAGGAAAATAACATTCTTTTTTTTTTTTGCGGTACGCGGGCCTCTCACTGTTGTGGCCTTTCCCGTTGCGGAGCACAGGCTCCGGACGCGCAGGCTCAGCGGCCATGGCTCACGGGCCCAGCCGCTCCGCGGCATGTGGGATCTTCCCGGACCGGGGCACGAACCCGTGCATCGGCAGGCGGACTCTCAACCACTGCGCCACCAGGGAAGCCCCGAAAATAACATTCTTGAATCTTGCTGCCTCAAATATGTTTTCGAATCTTAATTTTTCCTGCATTTTGTTATTTTTTTTTAAACCAGGGAGATGGCTGATCTTCCTCTCTTCAGTGCTCGTAATGAGAAAAGACCATGAAGGCTTTTGTTTTCCTGGCTTCTCTTATGGTATTATTTTGCTGACTTCAACACAGAGAATTATCCAGAGTCAAGCGTGGCAGAACAGCTGTTCCTGACCACCAGCAACTGCAAAACACCCCGGGAATAAATTTAGACTTCCAGAAAGGAAGAAGAAATCAATCTTGCAGTTGATACAGGGTGGGGGAGGTGATGATCAGGTGGGGACAACATCACCAGGGGCCCCAAAAAGGAGATCAAAGAAAAGTGTCCAAATGTCACTCAACACTTATCAATTTGGAACAAGTGGCCGAAGGACAAGCCATCCCAGAATCCCTCTGCCTAAAACTGTAACTGGGCAACATTCTCCACAGCAAGGAAGTTCCTGGGGACAAACTACTGGAAGTCAGCCAGCAGATAGTACTAAAACTGTCCCAATTATTTTTAAAACTCTTGAAACAGAGGCTCACAGCTTAGTGAAGAGATTAGACTCCATTAAAAATAAATAAGTAAATGAAGGTCGTGCCCACAAAGAAGGGACTGAGGAAAAGCTTGACCTGGCCTTTACCTCTTTCCTAAGAGACTCTGTGCTCCTTTGGGGTATGGGGTGCCCTTCCAGAATTTTTCAGGGCTTTAAGCTTGCAGAGGCCTGACTCTTTGGTCAGCTCTCAGCTAGCAAAGTTCAAGATGGGCTTATACACTGACCCTATGAATTTAGACAATACACTTCAATAATCTAGTTGCCAAACTGCAACGTCTCCCCTGGTTTTTGAAGTTTACTTCGTATGACTGGGGTCAGAACTCTCTGGAAAGCGGCTTCAGCATTCACATACCCAAAGCTCATGTGTGCACTGACACCAAGTGCCAAAGTGACAAATGCCAATGTCACCATAAACGTCTATTTCAGGCAAAAATCACGGTTAAAAGTTGGTGAAATAAGTCAGACAGAGAAAGATAAACATTATATGTTATCACTTATACATGGAATCTACAAAATAAAACAAATCAATGTATATAACAAAACGGAAACAGGACTCACAGATACAGAGAACAAACAGTGGGGAGAGGGAAGTGGGTACGGGCAAGATAGGGGTAGGGGATTAAAAGGTACAAATGACTATGTATACAATATATAAGCAACAAAGATGTACTGTACAACACAGGGAACAGAGCCAATATTTTAAAATAACTATAAATGGAGCACAATCTTTAAAAATTGTGAGTAACTGTGTTGTACACCTGAAACTTAGACAATATTATACATCAACTACACCTCAATTAAAAAAAAAGAAGTTGGTGAGCACACTCGGCGTTCTTTTCAGGTAACTCAAGTTAAAGACTGGATCTCTGAGTGCGTTTTTGCCAGTTGTTCTGACGGCAGTTTCCAATCTCTGTGCTAAGGCACAGAGTTCCATGGCTGTTCCTGCACTTGGCTGGTGACCAGAGGTATCTGAGCACTTGAAAACAGCACCCATTCCTAGACTCCATCCTACATGGTCTGAGACAGGATTTCGCAGGGGTGGGGTCCAGGCAGTATTTCTCCCAGCAGCTGCACATGACTGTTCTTTGGGCAGCAATCAGGCTCCTACTGGACTCTGAAGATGTATGTGTAACAAATGGCCCAAGGAATCCGACCCATGCTAGACCTGGGCCTCCACTTGAAGAAACACGGATCTTAGAGACCAGGGAATGACTTGTTTGCCACAGGTAGACTCGGCTGCAGAAGCTGGACGATTCATGGTTCTGTCTCTATTGCACACTGGGCCTAGAGCCTTCTTCCCTACACCCCATCCTCCTCTCCCACCATAAAAAGCTCAAGACACCAACCAAATGGCTCTCCTTTTTTTTTTTTCTTTTGGCTATTATAAAACGAATACCACCATATTACAGAGAAAATTAAGGGGACCACCCCCAATTCAAAAGCCTTACTATAATCACTATGAACATCTAAAAATACATAATTGATTTACTCAATACATTTATTCTGCTAAGTGGTGCACCTGTGATAAATAATGCACTTGGCCATGGGCTAGAAATACACAGGTGGAGAGCATCGTCTTTGTGGGAAAAGAAAATCTAAACAAAGTCTTTTTTAAAAAACAAAATTATAATCCTAGTATAAACAGTTTTGCCTGCTTTATCAAATCAGACTGATATAATAAAGTTTTCCATGTGCCATATAGTCCTATAGCTACTCTTAGTTACAAATATATTTATTTTCATATTGCAGGCATTTAATGGGGGGGGAAGCATCTTTGTGTACAGTTTTCCAAAGTGTTCATCTAGCAACTACTTGGGAATTGTACCTTGGGGGATATTTTCTTCAGAAAATTTTGGCATCAAACATTTTTCATGGCTCTTAAGACTTCTTATCAAAGAGATTTGCTACCTAAATTTCTAAATTTTGTGTAATAAAATCTATAAGTCTTCATCACATAATCTTAATGCATATGCAGATGAACGAATACTGATATAGATGAGAGATTCAAGAAAACACAAGGTTGGTTTCTTTTTTTCTTTTTTTTTTTTTTTTGCGGTACGCGGGCCTCTCACTGTTGTGGCCTCTCCCGTTGCGGAGCACAGGCTCCAGATGTGCAGGCCCAGCGGCCATGGCTCACGGGCCCAGCCGCTCTGCGGCATGTGGGATCTTCCTGGACCGGGGCATGAACCCATGTCCCCTGCATCGGCAGGTGGACTCTCAACCACTGCGCCACCAGGGAAGCCCAAGGTTCGTTTCTTTATCGACTATTACGTACCACTTTATTGCACAAGAAGAATTGAATCAGTTGACTTAATTATTTGTGTTTGGCCCCCATTTCACATAATCTTTAAAAGCCTTAAAAGGTAGGAACTGTAACGAATCTCCTTTAGGAAATGCTGAAGAGTGGTCTTCAATAATGCCGACAGACTAAATTCTGACAATTGATGGATTCCTCCAAATCTCTCTAAGAAAATAATATTGATTTTCTACAGCATTTAGAAAACTGCTCTCTCTTTTTTTAATCAAGAAAAAACGAAAAAACATTGTAACCAGAACCCCTTCCCCTTTCCCTGTGCCCACCAGTCTTCCTTCCCTTCCGTAAAGACCCACTTCCCACCACAGCACTCTTACCAGCACCCCATCACCACCACCCTCCCCCTTAAGGGTGGAGGTTTTTCAGTTGTCTTTGGGTTTGTGTGTGTATGTGCTTGTGTGCGTTAGGCTAATTCATGCTGCGGAAACCGCAAAGTTCAAAAAGTAGTGAGAACATCAGAGCTGGAAAAATCACAGTAGCCAGATGTGTCTGCCATAAACTCACTACATAAATTTGATTAGAAGAAAACTACCGGAAAAAGACAAAAATAAGATAGCCTATGTATAAATCTAACTTTCAGCACACTTTCAGGATACCTCTCTACATGCTTTCAGCAACACTAGGCTGCGGTGTCCCTTAGCTATTTTATTTGCTTTTGATAAAATGTCTTCAAGTGCCTTTGTACACTTCCTAGAGGGACAAAGGAGCCAACTTTGCAAACTGAGCAGAGACTAGATTTTCCATCTTGTCTTGAAAAGCATACCCTGCAAAAAAAAAAAAAAGCAAGAAAACCACACGTGTTTACAATTTGAAATACAGATCAAGATAGACCTGGAGGACAAACTCTGGCCTGGTGGATGGCGCGTCTTCAAAGGGGGAGTGTGTGATATTTAAAAGATTCCTATAGCATTAAAAATACACTCTGACTGCACTTTACCAGCGGTTTCTCAACTGGCTAGGGCTGGCAGTCTGGTGAAGTTGTTATACAGTCTTTATTTTTCCTGTCCTGTCTGGGAGGATACTGGCACCCCAGGTCAGGGTCTCATTCCAACAAGGAGGTCCATTAATGTGTGACAGGAGGCCAGCACACCATGGTTGACGATCACTAGGGTTATCACCAAAAAGGCAAAACTGCCTGTCACTTTCTCTCTGCAAAGACATTTTAAAATATGGGGAGATTTTAAGTTACTGTACGAGTTCAGTCCTCGTGTGCTGAGAGATAGGAAGACCTTGACACCATCACACTTGCAGAAGGAGAAGGTTCTTTATGTGGGGCTCGAAGTGAACCTGCCCTTCCCAAACTGCCTCTGCTCATCTGCTCATGAACGAGCCCGGGCTCGAGCGTGTTTCTCACAGTCACTGCCTGGGGTTCAAGATTAGTTTCGCAACGTGTAAGCAAAAGTGTCCAAAAGATCAAAGCTGCAGGAACTGAGGTTGGCTTTTCCTGAGGGAGAAGGAAGAGGATGGCTTTCTATCGCACCACAGGCTCTTCCTCTGGCTACACAGGCCAGAAAAGTGAGGAAAAAACAGGCTACTAGCTCATAGTAATAGTTACAACAATATATTTCTTGGGGAGCTTTCTCTATGCCAGCTACCAAGGCATGGAATACCTAAGTACTCAAAACTTTTATGGGGAAGAGACTATCATTATCACCATATTACAGATAAGGAAAATGAGACCCAGGTTAGATAACAAACGAAACTAGTAAATGTCTAACCCAAGAGAAACTCAGTTCTGACTCCAGGTCTTCCCATTAACCACTATACAAAGAGGTCCCTGCCCACCACACCACCCGCATTACTGCCCTAACAACCTAACTGGTTTCCTTAGCAGGTTCCATTTGCCCCGAGCCCATTGTTTTATGTATTATAATACGGGCTGTGTAGAGTCCTTTTTTTTTTTTTCCTGTTTGTTTCATTTTTTCCCCTCCTTCAATAAAATTTAGCGGCTATTAAAAGTAATTAATCATACCAACAACCCACTTAAAAGATATGAGATCCCACCTGGTTTGTGTCATGCAAAAAAATCAACTTTCACACTTTTAGTAGTTTTCCCCCTTCACTGTGTTACATAACAGTGAGGATTTCAAACAAGTTGTCAGCCCCCAAGTGATACGGCCTCCACCCAGTGGTAATCTCTCCTCTTCGCTATCTAAAGTTCTCCAAAACCTTCCTCTCTTCTTCCATTCACTGGGTATCTCCGGGGACTCAGACGCAAAGGGGACCAATCTGCTCAAACAGAATCAAATTGGATAAAACCTGACAGACAACCCGATTGGGTAAATACAAAAACAAAAATTTCAGTTAAAAATTAGACCAAGCTGGGGGCTTCCCTGGTGGCGCGGTGGTTGGGAGTCTGCCTGCCGGTGCGGGGGACACGGGTTCGTGCCCCGGTCCGGGAAGATCCCACATGCCGCGGAGAGGCTGGGCCCGAGAGCCATGGCCGCTGAGCCTGCGCGTCCGGAGCCTGTGCTCCGCAACGGGAGAGGCCACAGCAGTGAGAGGCCCGCGTACCGCAAAAAATAATAATAATAATAATAAAATAAATTTAAAAATTAGACCAAGCTGGAGAGAGCTATTTGAAATACCCCTTGAGAGTCTGTTTCGTTTTACTTCAGCATTTGAAAAGCGAGTGAGTTTAGATACACAGCCAACCTGCCATCCTACCAAGAGATAGATGCCTTTTCACTGGACTCTGAGGCAGCCTGACAAAAGTATGCTCACGAAGTCACTCACTGAATGACTTTCACAAAGTCACTCACTCCAGGATGCCTTTGAGTGATGGATCTCTTCTCTCCCAATTAAAATATGGGTTGCCTTACAACCCACATTTCAGGAATAGAGCTACTGAAAAAATAAGATATCCACTGACAATAAGTTTCTCGGGGGTTGGGAGGGGGGGACCGGGAGGACTGAAACATTTCCACCAGGGGGCGCTATCCTCACTGAAAGTAAAAAATACAGAGTTCCTAATTTAAAGCTCTTTGCACACTAACCAGCCTAAAATAAATTTTTTTTATGAGAGCTTTTAAGATGAACAATGAAATTGTCTTCAAATCTAACATTCTATAGTTAAATAAAACTTTTCTTTCCACAAAGAACAATGATGACATAACATTTCATTACGTGCCAGGCATGGATCTATGCACTTTACTTATAAACTCATACAACCTCCTCACACTATAAATATAATCCTCATTTTACATATGGAGAAACTGAGGCACAATTAAGTGACTTAACAGAGTCACCAATAGGCAGAGCTGAGATTCAAAGTCTGACAGTCCGACTCCCAAGTCCATCACTAACACATAGAAAAACACGGAATCACAATATAAGGAGATTTATTGCTGAATGTGTTTTGCTATGTCACTGATTATATCATAGTTCCAGAAATACATAAAATTAGCTTATTACTAATTCTATCACCTGACAGTAATGTTCATTGCATTTTGACATCATTTTCACTTGTACATAAATATCTATCAGTGAAGGGGACACATCACCTAAGTTCACTTATTTGTCAGATGTATGCCATTGAAAAGACCAAAATTCTAGAGTTAAGAAGTAGGAGGAGGAGAAGGATCTTCTCTGGTTAAAAGGTAAAAAGAAAAAAAAATGCAGTTGATGTAAAACCGACATAGAAGTTTTGAATCATATTCCAAATATTGACTTTATATGTTTACATATATATGCTAATGTATGACGTAGGTATAATATATGTAAACACAGATGTACACCTATTATTTCTAAAATAATGAAAATAAAATACCACATACTAAACCTCAAAAAAAAAAAAGTAGAAAGATCTGCTCTTTCTATTTTTAAAGGTTGATAATAAAGAGTATAAACTACAGGCAGACCTATAGCTTTAAATAAAATACTCTGAGTAAATCATTTATTATTAGGACCATATTGTGACTCTCTAAATTACCCCCAGTCTTTGGAGCTTACTTTGCATTCCCCGTTATATTTCCAAACTTGGGACACATCTGTGATTCTCGAGAGGCTAGCAACGCATTTTGTAATGGGCAAATATTCAAATATTATTGGAAAAACCCCAAAATGTGTGTCTTGAGAAATTTACTGCCCCGATTTATTAGAAATCTGGAAAAAGGTATTTTATTCAGCCACAGGTAAACTTGTTTCAGACATTCAGATTACAATTTCTTTAGATAAACTTTACCAGCAATTGGGCTTTTAGTGCGTGGGGGGATGGGGGGAGGGTAGACTCACATGTGCCTTCAGTATTAAGCTTTTAGCATTCAAAGTCCTTCTAATTTAGTCCACTTCCTAATCGTTGTGTAAAATTAAGGAAAGTACATGAAACAGCACAAACAAGGATCTTCACTCCAATACTGGGTGCACTAACAACACACTAAACCCAAATACCCATCAGATGGAGGCTAGTTAAAAAATTATAGCATATCAACATGTTGGACTACTCGGCAATTTAAAAAAAAAAACGAGGCAGCTTTGCGTATACGGATATAGAAGTAGAAAAAAAGCAAGGTGCAGGATGGGAGGGAGACACAAGAGGGAGGGCATATGGGGATATATGTATACATATAGCTGATTCACTTTGTTATACAGCAGAAACTAACACAACATTGTAAAGCAATTATACTCCAATAAAGATGTTAATAAATAAATAAATAAATATCTTATGAGCGAAAAACAAAAAAAGGCAAGGTGCAGAACAGTGGGTATAACGTGCTAGCAATTTATGTGAAGAAACATACACGTAACTGGAAACACTGATTGACTCCAGGCAACATACAAGGGACTGAGGCATGGGTATCAGAGGAAGACTTACTTTTTGAACACCCCTTTGAAAAACGTGTTTGAATTTTTTTAACCAGGTCCATGAAAGATCCTTTCCAATTATAATAGATTATAAAGTTAACATTAGTAATTTAATAATCAGCTTTTAGAACTTTTAATAAAAATTAAATGGCTAAAGAAACCCTAGTCTAATGCTACCTAAAAATTAAATAAATTAATAAAAATTAAATGGCTAAAGAAACTAGTCTAATGCTACCTGATGTGTGGTTTCCTTGCTACACTTGCATCTGCTTTCTACTTGACCTCTTATGTACTGGGGACAAGTGACTCACGGGTAGCTTTGGTTCACCACTGCTCGTAGAAGCAGTGGCACCATTTTCCTTGAGCTACCCTTTAGATACGAAACACAACAGAGGTTGTTCTGAGTCGTTTGCTTTTTGTATATATTTTACACCTGCAAGCTTTAAAATGGTAGATCCAGACTTCCTGGAAGAAGGGACAATATATTTACTTGAATATACTGACTCAGGTCTCCTTGAGTCCATACTCACCATGGCTAAGCCACAGTTATAAAGGAAGGGTGTCCAGGAAACTGCTTCCATTTTTATCCTGTTCATTCCTGAAAATCCGACAGGAGATTCTTTTCATTCTCTAAAATTCTGTTCTGTGTATAAAGCAGTATCTGGATATCTGATCTTAAATGGAAACATTACCTGAAAACGGCACCATCTTTTTAAAAACTTCAAAATTGGCCCTCTTATTTTTAGCCTTTGGGGGTGGGAGAGGATGACTAACAAAAGCTGACTGGTTCTGCTGCAGGAGTGAATTCATTCACATCTGATTCTCTCCAGTGGGCAGAATTGTATTTCTTCTGAAGTAAAGGCAATTAGCAGAAACGAATCTCAAGTTTAAAATCACACTTATTCAAAGTGAAGTGAAATGTGCGCCGTCCTATCCTAGGGCAGGTGTGGGGAGAAGCCACCCGCAGATTATGTAAGGGTTGAATGCATTCCCCAACCTCAGTTCCAACTCTGGCTCTACTAGCCCACAAGCTCGGACTTGGGAAAGTTTCTGCATCTATAAAATGGGAATACTGTCACTTCTTGTAGGGTTTTTGTGAGGATTGAATGAGATAAGGCAAGAAAACACCTAGTCTGGTGTTAATCACACATTGTTGGGGGGCGGGGCTGAGCAAAGAGATTTGAGGCCAGAA
This sequence comes from Orcinus orca, assembly GCF_937001465.1. Classification (NCBI taxonomy): domain Eukaryota; kingdom Metazoa; phylum Chordata; class Mammalia; order Artiodactyla; family Delphinidae; genus Orcinus; species Orcinus orca. Next base: position 20,512,599 of record NC_064563.1, on the reverse strand, counting down.
CTGTACACTTTGGCAGTCTTCAGGGACCACATTCACAGAAAGGGGCCCTTCTTGCCTTGGTCTGGAGGAAGACAGGACGCCTAAGTGAGTTTTCAAAGAACTTCACTAAATACAACTGGAGGGGATGCTGGAGCTGTAGTGTAAACCCTGGTAGCAGTGTCATGAACTGTGTAGCCAAGAGGCCAAGAAAAGAAGGCAAGGGCAGTGAAAGGGTAATGCAGCCAAGAGGGAGGAGAAGATACTATCTGGGCGTGTGAGTAGGCACTGAGGCAACCAGAGCTGCTTCTGAGCTCTCGAGGCCCTCGGTCGAAAGCTTGTTTATCCAGCTCCGGTCAAAGCTTACCGAGATTCGGCTGAGACACGGCCATGGACCTCTGGGGCGCTGGTGTGGAAGTGGCAGCTGGGTGGAGGTTCATATGATTCAGGGGCTGATTCATCGCCTTCCTAGGGTCTTGCCATGTGGTGATTTTTTCTATGTGACTAAAAGAAGGAAAACAATTATCTCTTTCATTGTTAGCGTTATCAATGTCATCATCACCAGTAACAACACAACAGTTAAATGATGCTGGCTCTTCTTGCCTTAGGACCTGCTTATACGAGGTTGACACATTGTTTGTTTTCAGCCAAGGTCAGGCTTGCCCACTTACCCTCCATCCAAGTTGGGCCACGTTGGGGATTTTGCAGGGGACTCTCTGAACATAAGTCCATGACTTAGCTGACCAGCTGCCCCTATGTGCAAACACCCTCTTAAGGATTTTCTGCCTTACCAGGGATGGACAAGCCCCAGCGTTCCTCCCCACGGTCCAAGGAGCCTACGTTCTCCAACGCCCTGTGCTCACTGCCATCCAAGCACTGCGATACCACAGTGCAAACTCCCCTCCCAAAGCCGGACCTTGCGCTCCTGCCCGCCAGCCCTCCCACACTCTCCCAGCTCATATAATTGACATAATGAGGATGCCTCCACCTGTCCTCAGCCAAAGACAGGGCCCTTGAAACCAAACTCATAAACATCACGTTGCCGGGCTCTTACAAAGGGTAAGACACTGTGAGGTCCACATAGGTAATACATAAACCCTCAAGAAGTTTATGTTCTACCACGCAAGATACCGACTGTGTAGCTGGAGGACAGGGGAGCAGGAAATAAGTGTAGGAAGGCCAGATTATGGAGAAACCCAGATGCGGAGGCATAAAGGTTTCTGAGGGAGGAGACGCGATTGGACTTTTGGTCATATACAACTTCCAGGGTGTGTTATTACAACTTAATCTCAGAGAAACGAGCATGACATCAGCTTCTACCCAGAGTTTCCGATGTGTCTGTAGAAAGATGGATGGGGGACTTCCCTGGTGGTCCAGTGGTTACGACTCTGCGCTTCCATCGCAGGGGGCATGGGTTCGATCCCTGGTCGGGGAACTAAGATCCCACATGCCTCGCGGTGTAACCAAAAAGAAAAAAAAAAAAAAAAAAAGATGGGTGGGACATCTAGCTTTGCCTGCCTCCCTCCAGACCACATCTTAAGTCACTTCTGGTGCCTTAAAGACCCTGTGCCACTCCATAAACTCTTTTTTGAGAGTTCATTACATTTTTCTTTTAAAGATAAGCATATTCATTTGGTGCCACAATTCTTGTTTTATGAACTGTATCAGAGATCTTTCTGTATTTATGAAGGACAACGAACTTTGATAGCAGAAGCTGAACGTCAGCCCTTTGTTCCAAGCCTTGTAACTAGGTTGTCTCTCCCAAACCAAAGGGCAATGTCAACCCCACACACTATAGACCTTTCTGGATCCACGTGAAAAGGAGAGAGCTTGCTCCTTTCAAACACACCTTGCTTTTGAATAACAATGGCTTCCTTTGAATCCTCAGCTTAGGAAACCACTATTAGTATCATTAGGCTAAATCCTAAATCAGTGCAATCTCCTACACTGGAGTTGTATTTATCTTTTAGTTTGCTTCTGTTTCCTCACATCTGAATACTGCCACGGCTAAAATTCTTCTTCAGATTTCTTCATCCCAGACTGGAAGTCATTGCCATGGGGAGCTCATTCATTGCCTTGAGTGAAAACTTGGATGTTTTCCCAAGAAGGCCTTTAAAATGAGTATGATTAAAAAAAAAAAAAGTCAGCTTCCATAAAGGAGGCAGAATTAAGTTTAACTGTTGAGTTTCATACTATAGGAGCCATCAGTGGTCTTTAAAAAATAATCAAAAATAAACTGGGAGGAATAAAAATTAAAAACCAAGACGATTTTGTTAAGAAAAACACAAACGGGGCGGGGGGTGGGTAGGGGGCTGAACTACAGAGATGAAAGTCAATTACCTAAGCCTAAAGGAAGAAACAACGGTCTTAGTTACACCTTCAAGTTTAATAATTGTAATTCTGTTCAAAGCTTGCATAAAATCCTTTGTCAACTTTTGGTCCTGTGAAGACTCATAGCCAGCCTCAGGGGGTCTGTCACAGGCCTTCCAAGTGAGGAAACAATTGATGAGGATTTCAAAATTAAGCTCCCTTTAGCAAAGTAATGAGTGAAGAAACCCTTTGACTAACTATTCCTTCAGGACTCTTACTACTAAAACATGTTTTCCCAAGGTAGGCACGTCCTACAGAAATACTTTCCACTGTGGTACCAGGAGGGGAAGTATCCTTCTCCCTTTCGTGAGCCTTTCTTAGAACCTCTGGCACCATGGATATCGATACTGTGGTAGAAGCAGCATGCGTGCAGCCCCGGTGAGACGCAGTGACATACACCGTACAGTGGAAGACATTTAAGGACGCTGCTGTGTACAGACACTCAGCTATCTGTCAGTGGTCGGAACTATACAGGAACCAGAATGATGCATTCCCAAATGCCAGTCCCCCACCCTCCCCTCCCATTCTGAACAAGTGGGCTGGGATTCCCAAATCTGGGGAGATCAGAAAGGCCTGCACCCAAAGTGGTAGAGGAACTCAGCTTGCCTGAGGACTGCCACCACGGCTGGCCAGCCTCCATCCCCTGGGACCGAGGTGAGGGCTTTCTGGGGGAACACTCTGGCCCTCATTCCGATAGATCCGACCCCAAAGATGCACAACTCAGCCGCGGCTTCAAGCCCCAGAACTCCCCCAGGACCGTGGGAGTCTCCGCAGCCCACCCTTCAAACTCCACACCCAGCCAACGCTTTTAAAGGAGTTTTGTTCCCAGCGGGTTTGTTAATTAAAAGTGTCACTCACTGTATTCCCCAAAGACTTGAGTACAAGAGGGAGCCTTTCATACGTGAGCAGTTCTCATTACTCTGAAACAACTCTGAGAAGAAAAGCACTCCAACTCCCAGCCTCTGCACATCCGTCGACCCCACGGCAGCTTTGCTCTAAACCTCAGTTTATGTGATGTCCAGGGCGGCTCCTGGTCTGAATGCCAACAGCAAGGGCACTGCTCACAAGAACTTAATCCACTGCTCATGGTTTGATTTGAAAACTAAATTCTCTTATTGTTCACATCACTTAGCTCCCCTCACCCCATTCCCAAACGTAGGATAAACCACCCGCTATTCCATACTGCTGTCTCATCTCTGCTCCTTCTCTGAGCTACTGAGTCACTTCCTTTCCTGTATTTCTCAGTGCAGCCTTACTGTTTGCCAGGACCCACAGTTTAGCTAGACTAATCCCCACTTCCCTACTACTCCCACCCCTCCCTGATGTCACTCCCTTAAAGAGTCCACTTCAAGAAAATGTCTAAGGGAAAAAAGAAAAAAAAAAATCGATAGGGCTTCCCCGGTGGCGCAGTGGTTGAGGGTCCGCCTGCCGATGCAGGGGGCGCGGGTTCGTGCCCCAGTCTGGGAGGATCCCACATGCCGCGGAGTGGCTGGGCCCGTGAGCCATGGCCGCTCAGCCTGCACGTCCGAAGCCTGTGCTCCACAACGGGAGAGGCCACAACAGTGAGAGGCCCGCGTACCGCAAAAAAAAAAAAAAAAAAAAAAATGTCTGCAAGGGTTTCACATGGAGGCCTGGGGTGGTGTGCAGCGGAAATGGTACCTGAAAGAAAGATAATCAGGCCCCCTCTTCCTTTGGGGGCCCCTTTGACCACTACTTCCCATGCTGCCTTTCTTCACAGTCTCATAAAGGACAAACCTCCAACCACATCAGGGTCTGTGATGTCCAGGTCGGCAAAGAGCCTCAGCTCTGAGGACCTGCATTTTGCCCAGGGGCAACAAAGGTCAGCATTTCTCTGAGAAGATATTTGGCTGGAAATGGTAGCTTATGGAAAACTGTGCTGTGTTAAATAATTTTTCCTTCTGGAATTAATGTGTTCTTCAATAAAGACACAAGTTGAGAAAGTCATTTTATGTATTAGGAAAATTCTATGTTGGGGGTTAGAATGTCATGGAAATCAGTGGGGAGGGGCAGCATTACCACCCTCTCCTATCGGCCTGGCCCCTCCCATCGGCCTCCAGGGGATTGTTAATTTAGCTCCTATTTCCTCCCTTCCAGCCCCCTGCATGACCTTTCACCTTGATGAGGGCAATGGCCTCCAGGCTTCTCCAGTCTCTCAGGTTTTCCTCTTGCCCTCCATCCCTTCCCCACCCTCCCTATCTGACAATCCCTTCTTTAACCCACCTCCAGACTCATCCCAAGGACAGCTGGGATCCAAGTCACCCCCGGATCCTTAGTCTCCCCTGGCCATTGACAGCCTACTGGGAGACAGCATGAGGCACTATGGCCTCTGGAAAGACCACAGGCTTGGAGTCACACATACCTGAGTTTTCATGTAGCTCTGACCCTGTGTGACCTACGTGGACAAGCCATTTAACCCATCCTAGTCTCAGCACCCGTATCCGTGAGACAGGTAAAAAAGAACAAGTGCTCCGGTTCCTCCTTGCAAGGGTGAAAAAGGTCTGCTCTGGGAAACCTGTAACCACCAAAGTCACCTGCCAATGTCATGACCAGTTCACTGGGCTTCCCCTGCTCACTTCCTTAGCAAATAAATCCCCAGAAGACAGCTCCAGCCTCCAGCCCAAGGCTGGCAACCTTTGGTTCAAGTTTATTCAACAAGTGTGGATTGTGTATCTATTGTGCACGTGCACTTGGTAGGCATAAAAATGAAAAGCATTTTGTAAATATAAAATCCTGACTGGCAGCAGAACCATGAAAGGCAAAGATAAAATCTTATCTGTAAAAATAGAATCCACCGACTTCTTATAGCCCAGGAAAAGGCCTGGTGTTTTTGGACGAATTTACCCTCCAGTTCATGACCTATTACACTAACTTTATGGAAGGAAGCCACACAACAAAGACTTTCTGAAATAGAGAAGGCCTATGCAATCCATTTTGTATTGCTGGAAGCATACAGAGATATAAAAATAGGAATGATTATAAGTGCTTAATTTTGAAAGAATTTAGAGTTCGTAGCAACATAATAAGCTGCTTGCTCATTTATATGGGCAAAGATTTCATTTCCAAATATAAGTGTTTGGCCTTTTTCCTCCTTCTCCTCTCCTAATATATTAGAGTTTCACATTAGTTAGTGTCAGAAATTACTTAGGGCTCCCTACACTCAACAGAGCTATTAGGGCAGGACTTAGAAGCAGCGTCTTCTTTTCTACTACCCAGGCCCAGCTAGGTGGTTAAAGAGAACCACACCAAAGAGATGGGAACTTAAAGGCAACCTGGGGTCATAAAACCAAGGCTGACTGGCTCAAAACTCAGTTCACACTCAGCGCTGCTTGGCTTCATCCCCTGGCCAATCCCCGTTTCTCTTTAACCTCTCCCCTCATTCTTTCTTGTTTGGGGGGTGTTCATATTTCTCTTCCAATGGAACATAAGCTCTTTCGATGATAGATAGGACCCTAGGGGTGGAGCAAGGTGTCCTGCACATTGTAGGCACTTGAAAAACAATACTCCTGCAACCCCCCATAATATTCACAAGACCAATCGAGGGCAAAAGTAAATTATCTTACTTTTAAAAATCAGACATTAAAATTTTTTTTGACTTACCAGGCCAATTCACCACCCTCTTAATGTTCTAACAAAAGTATATATACACTGAAGATTATGTGCTTAAAAACTGCTAACTGAAATAGCTTTGCAGCTTGCTTGCTGTGAACCAGTTCAATTAAACTCATCAGTGTTAAAAATGAAAACTGACACAGATTTGCATGAGGTTGATAATTTCCCAGACAGGGCTTGCCAAGTAAACTGGAACCACTGTCAGCAGACAACAAATATTATGCCAACGTTTAAGCCTATACCAGATGGCAAGAAGAGTTGCCCAAGACTCACACTAAAGTTTTGAAAATCTTCCGCAATTAGAATTAAAATACAAACACTAAAAGCTGGTTTACTTTTATATTGTATTTCAGAGATAAATGCTGCCTGTGTTTCAATCACATTAAACATGTAGGCAGTGTGTTCTGATTTAAATTTCAAGACCTAGGAAATGACACATCACATCTTACTCATACCTTGCATTCCTCTGAGTGGCGCCTTTTGTTGCACTTTGGTTTTTGCCAGTGATACTTAGCTCTTCCGACTGACACCAGAGGTGGGTCTTAACCACAAGAACAAAGACAGCTGGAATACACACTTACTAATTCTCCCAGGCCCAGAGGCACACTCTTTCTTAGTTCCTCTGCTGTCACCAAACCCAGAGAGAAGTGGGAGCTGATCACAGTGCCAGCCCCACGGCCGTGGTAGCTCAAAGCCCACGTTTAAACTGGCAACCCGATCTGATTAGTAGCCATCAGGAAATTGTTCCCGTCTGTTTAACCCTATCAGCCCAGCTGGTTCACGGGAATTTGTCCTCTGAATATACTGACAATTGGAAATAAAGTGCTGGCTCTCCACCTGACCGAACAGATCCGTAGCTAATGTTTTATTTTCTTTCTAAAGCCACCAGTCTCCCTCCCAAGTTGCCATCTTTCCTATTGTCACCCCAATTGATGATTCTTTGTCCCAAAGCAGCTTTCACAGCACTACAATTGGTTACAATTCTTACTCTGTTCTGCCCAAATCTTAAACATCACCACCTCTTGCTAGCCCGATTCCTAAGAAGAGAGGATACAAAGAGGTAAAAAGTCAGGCTGCAAATGTACCTAGCGGACACATCCATTAGCAAAACATTCATATCATTCACAGATTAAGTCCGAAAGCTATAAAAACTGACTCTCTCATGTCGTACAATAAAGGTGACTGTTCACACAACAAAAGTGTGTTGGCTGAGAAAGTTCATCCTTTGAAACCACAAGTAATTTATAGTTAAAAGGTTCCGGTCAGATTTTCACTTCGGCAGCTCATCAGACATAGCTGCAGTCTGTGACACAGGACTAATAACTCATCTATAAGTACGGAATTTTTTAGGATCCTCTAATAAAAGATGATACCAGACCAGAAGCATTATTTTGGTGCACGCTTCTGGTCTCTCCCATTCACTTGCCAATTCAAAAAATTTCAGAGTTCTCTGGAATTCCGAATGAATGGCAGGGATTGTATTTTTAACTACCAGGCTCTAATCCTCGACTTCCATCCCAGCAGTGCCAAGAAGTCTCTACGTGTTTAAATTAGCAGCAGTAGGAGCCGCAGCAGCGTGAAAGGTCGGCGGGCACTTCCGCCGCGGCCAGCTGTGGGCATCTATCTACGTGAATCCTATCCACAGAGCAGCACCAGCTTTTCTGCAAGTTCATTCCTGAACCTGCTCGGCCCGGGCAGAAGCTGAGTCAGGCAGAGCTGCTGTCAGCCCCGAAGTGCAGAGTGAGCCCACGTGAGGCTGTAATATACGTAGTTCCTTCCTGCAGGGGTTTATTTACCAGCGTTTGGTCCCTGGGGCGGGAAAGTAGGGGACACTATGAATACACCACTTTTGGAGAAAGCCTCTTTGGGAAGCGGGTGACTCATGGACACAGCCCCAAGGTGTGACTCACTGACCTCGCCTCGTAGGTTGAGCTATTGTGTGAGGCACCCCGTCATCCCCGCGGAGTCTCCAACGCCACCCGACCGGGGCAAAGCTGATTTGGTCTCTGCAAACTGGGCCAGCTCTTGCTTCACCTCATTTTTCCTATTCCCAAAAAAAGCAAGAAGAAAAAGGACTGCGTTTCTGTTTGCTTGTTTGCCTTTGGCCAAGCATCCGATTAAAGAACTTTGGCTGTATTGCAATTGTATTATCAACGCTTAGCCTATTTTTTCGCTTTTCATATCAGGATCAATAATGATATTAAAAGATTTATAAATCACGTTGTTTCTTGTGTTGAAACCAAACAACAATGTAAGAGTTTATTTTACCACTCTTTATTATTTTATTATTTCCAGGTATCAAGTATAAAATATGTATTTGGTACCTCTTTTCCCACTTTTTCCTTTTTTACAAACAAAAATACGGGATGGGAATGAGGAGAAGTGAAGAAAAGATGAGGTTCCTAGTGAATAGAGAATTCTAGAATTATCAAAGGAAGTGAAAGGCACTCATCCGTTCATTCAGTTCGTTCAACAAGATGCATTTACACTGGCACTGCATCTTCCACGAGGATTCAGTTCCAAAATCAGTTTTGGCAAATGCGGAGTGTGGTGAAAATGACCACTGGATATCCTTTAAATGGCCCATAATGTACAGTCTGCTAAGCTTTGTGTATATTATTAGGTCTTTCAATAAGCCCAACACAGATGGATCCTTCCAGAGTTAGGACACGGTACTGTTTCTACAGCCCAGCTCCAGATGAAGTGATGCTGTCCCCAGATACCTATGTTGGGATTTGGTAGGTATGGAGAGTTGAATTCATGCCACTTAAATAGGCATATGGTCCTGAATGCCTGCAGTGTCCTTTCCTCTGGGATGGACGGAACAGAAGATGATCTAGCGTGGGCCCTAGGAGCTGGCAATCAGGTGGCTACTGGCAATGAAATAAAGGGTGGTGTGGAGGTTAACAGAGCACAGCCCCTATTATTATTGTTATTATAAATGGTCCAGAGCCTGACATTCTGTCTTGATAGCTGCATGTTAGATACGCTCCCCATATCAGCTGCATCTGACATCTGGGAAGCAGCTTTAATCTCGCGATCAGTATTTTAAAGCATTTTTTTTAAACCACCGAGCTACTTTAAGTGCTCAAATACTTTGAAAGTTGTTTTTCCAGGCTTTCTGTGCCCAACACGTGTTTCAACGTGTTGTTTTTCCAGTTGTTCTTAAATGGGACATTGACACACAGCTTCTTCTAATGGGGCCAAATGAACTAAATGTCACTTGCCCAAAGAAACAGGGCAAAACCTCCTAAAAACCAAAAATTCTCTTGGGTTAGTCTAGTTTCTCCTCTATTCATGTGGGGAGAGTCAATCCCTTTTTGTTGGTTTTTTTTTTTTTTTTTTTTTAATTCTGGGAAAGGGATGAGCCACCCTGGGCTCTGGGTGTCAGTCACTTTCTGCACATGTTTGAAAGACAAGACACATGGAACTAGAGAAAAGACTGGCACGAACCCCAACCCCAGTCTGGAGAAAGGCTGGAGGTGCTTTTCACAGCCCGCATCTCATTTCGCAAGAAACGATTTGGAGGATGGAAGACAAAAGAAGGGGAGTTGAGTTAGGCTTCCCAGGCAGGGAGGGGAGAGGGACATTGGAGGCCTTGCAGATAATCACCGGGCAACACTGCTTATGTTTCCTGTAAACTCAGCCCACAATGTCTCTTTACATGTATTTCTTGGCATCTCTGGTTGAAAGCATCACCCAAATGAGGCAGTACTGCAGTAGCTTTGAACTTTGCCTCTGCAATTAACCAGTTAAGAGACCACTGAAACTTTACTTAGCATCTCCAAGCCTCAGTTTCCTCCACTGTAAAACAGGCATAAGAACATCCTTTCATGAGGTTGTTTTGAATATTTCATCCAATAACAAAAGTAAAACACCCACTCGTGAGTGCCAGACACACATGACACTCTATAAATATTAATTCTTCTTCTTTCTCTCATGAAAATGTATCCCAACTTTTTACAAAGAGCTGAGGAATTCAAATGCAAAAAAAATCTGCAAACACCCTAGGGTACAATGTACCCAAGAAAATGGGGGAAAATAAGAGTGGACATCCTTTCACTGAAAAACCTACAGATTTATTTGATTTCACATAGAGTAGCTAGTTAATAATTGATCTAGAGACAAAAACATTCTCAAAACACAAAAGAACTAGCAAACCACCAGCCTCAGTGGCTCCTTCACCACCACCCCTCCTCCCACCCTGCATTCTAATAATAACAACTCTCAGATCCCGTGTAAGAAAAGGCCAAAGCTGAGATTCCTCTAGTGCCCTCATTGGGCACTTTTAGCAGTGATGAGCATCCCATGTCAGCACAAGACTTTCAGCCTCATGTATAAAGTAGAAAGGATTTCAGCTTCAAGCAAAAAGCAAAAGATTGAATACTAGAAAAAGAGTATCTAATGGCTTTCCATCCTTCCTAACAGAAACGTTCAAGAAGTTTTACACTAATTTAGTTTTTCAATCACTTACAGGGTGACAAGAGTTCACCCCCATAGCTCACCCCAAAAGGTAGGGGTACAGATTAGGTACAGAAACGCAAGAAGACTTGAAGTTTCTATGACTCAACAAAATGGAAAAACAAATTTAGCCTAAAAAGTACTATAGTTTTATACAAAGCATGTTAATGCAAACTTCAAAGAGAGTTAATGTTAATGTTAATCAAAAATATACTACGGTTTTAATCTTTTGTATTTAACAAAGAACAGAAATATGGATCTGTTTCCATTTTTTATGACTTATTTCCCCATCTAAACCCCACTGTTCTTCACTAAAGTAGCTGGTATTAATTCTCATCTTAAAAAACATCTATTTCTGTGTATGTAATTTTTATTTTGATAAGACTTTAAACTTATAGGAAACTTGTAAGAATATACAAGGTACTGTCACCTACTGATTCACCAACTATCATATTTTTTTCAAAGAAAGATGGGGGAAAAAAGGCTAAGATATCTGAATAACCAAATTAAGGAACAGAGTGACACCAAGTTTGTTAATATCTAAACAAAAGCAATAAAAATTTGGCAATAATGATGACCCTTAATATCCTTTCACAGAAGGAGAAAACAGACCCCACCCAAGAGGAGGAAACCCCAAGCAGAAGATTCCTTTATTTTTGGAGCTACTGATGGCCATGCCACAGTGTGACAGAAATCAAACATCTATATATCTGAACAGACGTGGGCTGAACAGCTTCTTCACTGTGCCTTTTTACTTAACTGGCAGGGAAATTTTTCAGACTGGGAGGGAGCCACCTTACTTGGGTTCGTTTATTAATTCAATCTCCAAATAAGTTTTCTTAGAAGTGGAGGAAACATGTGTGAACAGCGTTTGAATTCTCAGCCAAATGTCCTTCTAATATCTGGAAGGAATGCTCTACTTGTACAGACATCAATTTTGAAGAAAAAACTGTAAATATATCAACACCCGCCACATCAACCCTCTGAAGAATGTGTGATTTAAACAAAAGAAAGAACACAGCTTCAGGAAAATCGCTTTAAAAATGCTCATCCAAGAACCCACAGCCTCACTAAGGGTCACTCTTGCATATTACTGAACTTAACTCGGTAACCTCTTTCTGGAGAGTAGTTTGTCAGCACATTACAAAACCTTTAAAAAGCTTTGAACCAGAAACTCCACTTCCACGAAGCTTATACCAAGGACACAGTTAGAGACATATGGCAAGGATGGCCAGCTGCTTCTGAATATCTGCTCTCCCTCTCTTCTGGGTGCTAAGTGTGGCCAAGAGACTAAGTTCTAGACACTAAACAGAGTGCTGTGTGAAATTCTGGGGAAGTTCTTTAAATGGAAGGGATACACAAGCTTTTCTGCTTTCCACCCTTCTTTCTTCCAGCTTGGAATGTGGATGTGATGGCCAGAGCTACAGCAGCCCTCTTAAATCATGAGGAATGAAAGCCACTCATTAAGAAAAACAAAGTAGAAAAAGACAAGTACCTGTGCAGCCATCACATCAGCCCTTGATCACCTTACCTTAACATTAGAGATAAATAAATAATCTCATTTCACATCCCTGTTAATCATAAACATAATTCCAAACCAATACAACAAGTATGCAAAATGTATGTGCAGGGATGTCCATTGCAGTTTTGTTTATATCTTAAATGTGTCAAATGGTTAAATAAATTATGGTTCAGCTAGACCATGGAAGACTGAACAGACATTATAAATGACACAGATCTATATTTGTTAAACTGGAAAGATGTTCACAATATATTGCTAAGTGAACATGATCCTATTTTGGTTAATATACATACATATGAATAAGGGGAAAGTAGGTTTCATTCATATCTTTAGATTTGTTGATACTTCCTCCATTTTGTACAATAAGCATTATTTCTCAATCAGAAAAAAGGAGAGAAAGAATGAGAAAAGCTATCCTCCCCCACTCCAAGTAAACTCACTTCCTGCTTAAAAAATCATGTTGCATTCCACTTTTGAACCTAAAACTGCTAATTACAGCCTCCGAGAATAATTCCACAGCTAGAGTGTAGGGTTGAACATCTGTGAGTCCCTCAACTTTGAGCTGGACAAGGCACCACCATAATACCCCTCTGAGTGCTTAGCCTAAAGGTGCTGTGAACCACGGAGGGGCACAAGGGGGCCAGGGGGTGGGGGGAGCAGTAGAAGGAAGGGATAAAGAGGATCAAGGGAAATTCTATAATTAAGCAATATTTCACGGCTGCCTCTGGCAGCTGTTTGAGCAAGGTGGGGGGACGCTGAACGAGGCGTCAACAGACGGAGCAGCTCTGTCCTCGGACAGATCAAGCGGGGCCTGTCATCCCGAGCACTGTCTACACTTCACGGGACAATCTGGGGCATCTTATATCCAGCACCTGTCAGCTTTGGAGACTCCCAGCTGCGGTGCTGTTACTCCTGTCATCTGCCTAATCCAGAAGGGAGAGGCATTTACTGTCTCTCAAAAGATTAGGTTGAAACTATCTTTGATTCTTCTTATGAAAGAGAATGCATGCCTCATGTCACTGTGTTTGTTTTCTTCTCATCCCTCCTGACTTTCTTCTTTTCTTATTAAAGGAATAAACCTACCCTTGCAGCTGTATTTTTCATTTTTTAACCCCACGTTAATTATATAGTCGCTCCAAATAAGGGTTTAAATTTAGTCTGTTGACCAACCCCAGGGCTCTTTCTCCTCCCGCTCTGAGGCACATCCTGCCTGCAGCCCTGCTACGCAGTTCCCACTGACTTGCAGAGGAACTCTGTGTAAAGAATGAAGCAGGATAAAGATGGGAATAATGGTCAGAGGAAATGGTATGGAATATTTTCTCTACAGGATGCGTTTAGATTTTTCCTTCCCATGAGACTGTTTTTTAAAGGGTGTTGAAATTGAAGGAGACTTTAAATAAGCTTTCAAGTTCTCAGTAGTTCCAATATTGTATTGAGTATGCAAGACCCACAGCAGATAATCAAAAACTACTCATGGAATAAACGACTAAGAAAAGGAAGGAAGGAAGGAAGGAAAGCATTTAATGAGTTTTCTTTAACAAATCATTTTGCTTCTCACTGTCTGTATCAAATGAATCTTACGCATATCTTATGTATCCTTACGTATCAAGTGCTCAAAAAACTCAGCCAGGAAAATGTGTTCTTTACTGGTCCCTGGGAGGACATGAAATCTAGAGGATGCTGCAACATCCTCTAAAACAAATGAAATCACTATCAGTTCATTCTTGTTTGATTCAGCAAAGTGGTCAACTGAACCACCACCGAGTGCCACCCACCATGGATCCTGAAAGTGCACCGCCTTGGGCATATAGCAGACACTTAATAAATAAATGCTTTTTGTTGTTGTTGTTATTTGGCCGTGCTACGTGGCTTGTGGGATCTCAGCTCCCCAGCCAGGGATTGAACCTGGGCTACAGCAGTGAAAGCGCCGAATCCTAACCAGTAGAGCACTAGGGAATTCCCAATACATAAATGTTTGTCAAATGAATGAATAAGTGAACAAACGAATGAATGAAGTGGTACTAATATTTATTAATAATGACAGTCATGATAATAATGATTCATTATTAGTCATACATCATAATATTCACAATAATGATGGCAATAATAATGTCTGAGAGCAACAGTTGGCATGTATATAGCATTTTATAGCTTCAAAAACTATCTTAATTTGGGCTTCCCTGGTGGCACAGTGGTTGAGAGCCTGCCTGCCGATGCAGGGGACGCGGGTTCATGCCCCGGTCCGGGAAGATCCCACATGCCGCGGAGCGGCTGGGCCCGTGCGTCCGGAGCCTGTGCTCCGCAACGGGAGAGGCCACAGCAGTGAGAGGCCCGCGTACCGCAAAAAAAAAAAAAAATTATCTTAATTGGATCCTCACACAGCAGATTTACTAACTTCCATTTTTAAGATCCAGAAACTGAGTTGGGAAAAGTTAAATGGCTTAAAAAATTTCCTGAGGTTCTATGTGACCCAGCAGAGAGCCCAATCTTGCTCTCAGAGTCGCATCTGGGGCTTTTTTCCATGACATGTTACTGCCTTGTGAACCCAAAGAGGCTGACGCAAATAACCTGGACCCTTAGGAAGGAAGGAAAAGAGGGTATGGACTGGTGCTGCTGATAGCCTGACTCAGTCCTGGAACAACAGCCCCTTACAAACTCAGTCCTTCGGAGGAAAGGACCCCACAAGATAGATACCCCACCCCGCCCCCATCTTGCTTCAGTAACACACCACCATCCCTCCTCATCCCTCCTGAAGCCCTTGAGACATGGAGTGTGTATACTGGCCTGCAAGGTTGACCTTTTAACTGGCCTGTTTTTTTTTTCTTTTTTTGCGGTACGCGGGCCTCTCACCGTTGCGGCCTCTACCGTTGCGGAGCACAGGCTCCGGACGCGCAGGCTCAGCGGCCATGGCTCACGGGCCCAGCCGCTCCGCGGCATGTGGGATCTTCCCGGACCGGGGCACGAACCCGCGTCCCCTGCATCGGCAGGCGGACTCTCAACCGCTGGGCCACTAGGGAAGCCCTAACTGGCCTGGTGTTAATCAGGCCCATCCTGTCAAGAAAAGGGACTCCCGTGACAGTAAAACAAATTAGCTCCATGTGATCCTGTAGCTGGTGCTAGGGAGGAAGGAGAGGAAGAAATACAAGTACTACTTCAGAAATGTAAACCAAACACAAAGCCAGACTCCCTGCTATCACTTAAAAGGAAGAGGTAAAAGGACTCTGAAGATGGATTTGGAGACGCAAAGGTAGCAACCGAGCATGCCTGCCTTAAGCAGGGCTCCAAACCAGAGCTGGGGCTGTTAAAGGTCCCGCGTCCCGTAAAGTTTGTTCCTTCAGAAACTCTGACAAGAACAGCTTCAGCCTGATTTGTCTTTGGTCTTCATTAATGTCGAGTACTAGGGAAAATATTCAAATAGGGTTGATGTTCCATAAATGTGTTCATTCTATAATACTTTAGGTTACTGGCTTTTATAATTGACTATAACTATAATTACTTAAGTGAAATTCAACATGTAGATGAATCTTTCCTACTTAATCATTTTATGGGGAGAAAAAGAAATATTGGAGATAATTCTCGTTTTCCTAAGCTACTCCCTTTTAGCTCTTCATAATATTTTACATTTTTAACATTTACACAAAGTACATTTTTGTAATGTGCTCTGAAATGAAAATGAGAAGAAACAGCCCAGAACTATGAGGATTTGCGTTCATTTTAAATGACTTTTTGAGAAAAGGTTCACGTTTGCATAGTCAGACACATAATAAATATGATTTTAATACAAAGTGCAGGAATATGTACACATGTTATCATATGTTGTCTAACGTGAGAAAAGGAATGTCTATTATTGCACGGAAATGAAATCAGGAGGAAAATGACAGAAACACGACTTTACATGACTATCTAGATAAACTATCTGTATTTTCTTATTTTGCTCCAAAATGTTCTTTGAACAAATTTTTGTCAACATGTTCCTACAAAAAGAGGTTAAGATAAGCCCGGCAATCGAGCTTTGGTCTGGAAAATTGCCATAATCCTGATAACAACTATTTTGACAAAAAGATGAAAATGAAAGTGTGCCCTAAGGTGCGGGCATGGGGGAGGGGCGGTAATTAATACTAAGTCACTGTGAGGTAATTAGGGGGAAAGACACTTCTGAGTCTGCCAACAGCATCACTGCGTGGGTGGACCTCATCTGACATTTCAACCTAAAATCAACTTCTCAGGTAACAAAAGCTTTGGGGCTCAGTCACACTGGTTGTGAGGAGAGGCAGTTATGGGCAGGGTACCCTCAAGTACGTTCTATGGGATATTAGCCCTAGAAGATAATCCCCCAAGATTGTACCCAAAACGGTTTTGTTATCAAGTTAGTTTGGGAAACACTGAATGTTATATTTCCCCCCCTAAAATTTATACAATATATATGCATTATTATAAAAGGCTCTGTGTTTAAATTAGCTTACCTAACATTTCTCTAATTTATTTTAGGTGTAATCTTTTTTTCACTTTATTAATATGCTGTAGAATACATTTTAGGAATTAGAATATACCATTTGTGGTACTTACACCAAGCATAGCTTCAGATTAAATCCAGCAGCATAGTCTGAACACACAATATACTTCAGATATTATAGCAATATTTTTATTGCTGTAGTAATATTTTTCTTGTTGGCTACCAACTGACCAGAACTAAAAAACTATAGGCAGTTCCCATCCGGAGTCGGTGGGCAAATGTGGGCGTGATGCTATGAAGCCATGATTCCAAAGCATCCTAATGACAGAGTTTATTCAAAGCAGAGTTCATGTGGATTAGAGAGAGAGAGATAGAGAGAGGCATATATAAGCATGTGTGTGTGTGTGTGTGTTTAAAAAAGTGAACTGAACTGTTTGTACCCAGAAGCTTTTTTTTTTTTTAAACATCTTTATTGGCGTATAATTGCTTTACAATGGTAGCACCCAGAAGCTTTTAACCTTCTTCCTTACTTTAACATCGGGAGCCTGTAAGTATCTGTCTATTCTTAGTGTGCTTTCAAAATGCAGTTTCCCTTGGCTGGGGTCACAGCTGCTGCAAAGCACTCTGGGTGGCTCCTCTCCATCCCCTTGAAACAACTGGTGGGAACCCAGCACTAGGCCATCAACCCAGCTGTTCAATCTCACTTTCTAACTTTAGCAAGTCACTTCAGAACTAATGTCACTAGGGCATGCCACATTGAAAACCACACCAGAGAAGGTAGATTCTTCCCCCCCGCCCCCCAGAAAAAAATCCAGGCACACAGATCAGTCACACTCAGGTACCTACAGCAATACTACCCAGATGCAAATATAGGACCCACCTGACCTGATGGATGTGGGTCATCTAAGAAGGCTTCACTGGACACCTCTCTACCCAGTTCAGCCCATTAGAAGGATACCTGTTAGCAGCTGCAGAGCCCAACAGCCTAGAAGTCCGTGAAAACGAACCTTGGGTCAAGATACTCGCACATAAACTGTGCTATCGGCTTTCCTACTAGAATGCAGGATGCATGCCTTTCCACATTGTTAATGTACCATAAAATTGTCATGAAAAGCTCATAATGTAATTACTTGCATTTAATTGATTATACATGCCCCCAGCCTTGTTTTCTTTCTTTTTTTAACTGCATGCTCATTGTAATGACTTGTCCCAAAGCCAAGTGATTTCAGAATTATTTGACTGTTTATTATCCTTTGAGAGTTACTAATTAAAATACTTTCCTCCAGTGAAAAGAGTTGCTCTTTTCCTGAATTTGCTTCGGGATGCTCACCCCTGAGGAGAACTCCAGGAATGCCTTGCTAAGCTCCCCTGTAACTGACGGCCTCCATTGTTAACATATGCGCGGGCTTAAAAAACATTAAGCGACTTACACAAATGGAAACAAAATGCCCTTTGAGTTCTATTGATAACTTAACCTTTAGCGTTTTGGATTAAATCCCTTTTCTCGGGGAAGCAGGGGGAGCCACTGAATGAAACCATTATGTAACACATTGTTGTGGGAATTATTTTGTGAAAATATATACAGTATATCATCTAAAATGTCTTTGATTGACGGTGGGTTTTCATAATTCCTAACTACAATATACATATCTTTTATTGCTTCTCTAATTTGTGCTCCCTTTTTTAGGGAAAAAGAAGTAATTTTGAGCAGGCAAATGATCCCATGACACCAGACATAGTGGAAACCCTGGAGAATGTGGGGGTCTAGAAGGGGTAGATGGGGTACTTATTGGAGCTGGGAAGGTCCTGTTTCTTGAAAGCTGCTTAGGTGGGTGTGTTCAATTTGTGAAAATTCATCAAGCAACATACTTAAGATTTGTCTACTTTTCTACAAAAATTATAGTTCATTTTTAAAGTAATTAAGATAAGTTATTTCAATTTTTTAAATTATTTCAGTATTAAAAGTAATTTCTATAAAAGAAAAAGGATGTAGTTGCCATCTAGCAGAAACACAAGCATTATCCTAAAGTGTTTACAAGGAACAGAATTAAGACTGGTCTCTTTTTCTACTTTGTTTTAGAAAATGATGCACAGGGATTCCCTGGTGGTGCAGTGGTTAAGAATCTGACTGCCAATGCAGGGGACACGGGTTTGAGCCCTGGTCTGGGAAGATCTCACATGCCGTGGAGCAACTAAGCCCGTGCGCCACAATTACTGAGCCCACATGCCACAACTACTGAACCCTGCGCGCCTAGAGCCCGTGCTCTGCAATAAGAGAAGCCACCGCGATAAGCCCACGTACTGCAACGAAGAGTAGCCCCCGCTCGCCACAACCAGAGAAAGCCCACGCACAGCAACAAAGACCCAACGCAGCCAAAAATAAAATAAATAAATTAAATAAATTTTTAAAAAATGATGCACAATATATGCTTTGACAAATCGATGTTAAAAAAAATCTGAGACAATTGGGAAAGTCTGAATATGCACTGGATATTAGGTGATATTAAGAAAGTACTGTTTGTATCTTGATGTCATGCAATAAGAAATTCACAGAATGACATATGTTGTATTTTTGTCAAAACGTTTGACCTAATTTAATCATAAGAAACGCATGTGGAATATTGGTCTAAAATGTTCTTTTTTTTAAAGTTAATGTTTGGAAAAAGAAACAAAATGGTAAGAGAGGGGCACATTTCTGAATCAAAACAGAGGCATAAAACTAAATGCAATATGTGAACACACACACACACACACACACACACACACACACACACGGCTGCTAAAGATATTTTACAACTGGGAGAATAAGGCCTGTATATTAAGTTACATTATTTAACTAAGGCTAATTTTTTTAGGTAATCATGGTGTTTGTTATTGTGTAAAAGGATGTTCCTAGGAGCTGCGTGCTGAAGTATGCAGCGGTGAAATCGCATGTTGCCTGTAACTTGCTTTCAAATAGTTTCGTGAAAGAAGAAAAGAATACACACAGAGAGACGTGGTGAAACGTTAAGAATTGCTGAATCCAAACCAAGGAAGAATACGCTCTTCTTCAGTACCTCTCTGGGTTTGAAAATATTCAAAATTTTGTTTTAAAATCATTGTTAATTTTGTTAGGTCTGTAAATGGGAATTTCGTTATGTAGGAAAATGTCTTTAATTTTTAGAGATAACTATTCAAGTATTTAGGGTTAAAATACCATATCTATTATTTGCTTGAAAATATTATACTTTCATTAAAAAATATGAAACAAATATGGCAAATGTTAACCATTCTTAAATTTAGGTAAGGAATATATATATATATATATATATATATATGTATATATTTACCAATAAAATCCTTCCCAAGTTTTTTTGGTCTCAAGTTACCAAAATAAATTTCAGTAGCAGTCTTCCCCAATTAATTTTCAAAGCTCTCCATAAATTGGTAGAGCTTGGAGAGACAGACACCATTAGTTCAGTGTACCTAGAATTCTGACTCTTTGTAAATAAAGTCAGACGACACACTTCCCTCTCAACTCCAGTTATAACAACAGTTAGGAGAAGGGATGATAAAGGTTCTAAGAGAAATACTTCAGTCTGCTCTGAAACTTAAATGTTGTCTGGCCATCTTCCAAAGACAAGCCATCATATTCCCGTCCTGCTCTCTCAGACGCTGCCCCTGATAACACAACGGCCTCCAGGAATTCATCTTTTTCTTCTGGGCCATTCTCCATTGGGGAATCAGCTCTGGCACTTCTAAAGCCCTTGCTGGACCCCAAGCAAGCCTTGGCACCGCAGCTCTCCCGGCAAAACCCCTCTGTAACCTGCCGCTGAGTCTGTGCACCGATTAACTTAGAAAAGGAGAGCCCACTTCTCTGTGGCCCTCTGACCTCAGGGAGCAAGAAACTGTAGCTTTTAATCCACAAGGCAACAGCTCTGCTACAGTGGGCCTTTGGCGGGGCCCCGGATGTGCTTTTTCTCTGCTGTAAGGACAGCAGAGGGCCAAAAGCCCTCAGAGCAGCACCTAATCCCCTAGCCTTGGACTCCGGAGACCATATTGTACAACACGCAAGGGTGTGGGCGGTGGAGTCCTAAAAAACATGGTTTGAGGTTCACATCTGCCACTTACTAGCTGTGTGACCTTGGAGGAGTTACCCAGCCTCTATTTCTCGGTTTCTTCATCTGTACAATGGAGATAACGCAAATAGTAGCTAACAGGTTGGGGGGAGGGGGAGGGGGGAATGGGGGAAGGGGGTCAAAAAGTATAACTTCCAGTTATAAGATAATTAAGTTCTGGTGATGTAATGTACAGCAGGACTATAGTTAACAATAACCGTATTGTATATCTGAAAGTTGCTAAGAGAGTAGATCTTAAAAGTTCTCATCACGAGAAAAAAATCTGTAACTATGTGGGGTGATGGATGTTATCTAATCATTTTGAAATATATACATATATCAAATCATTATGTTAAACTTATACAATGTTATATGTCAGTTATAATATATCTCTATGAAACTGGAAAAAGAATGTTTAATTAAATTTTGGGGGGCTGCACCACAAAGTTTGTGGTATCTTAGTTCCCTGACCAGGGATTGAACCCCGGCCACGAAAGTGATAGTGCAGAGTTCTAACCACTGGACCGCCAGGGAATTCCATCCACCCACCCACCCCCAAATTTTTTTTTGCTAATCTTTTTATTTATTAAAGTAATTAAATTTCTAATTATAAAACTTTCTCATAAAGAACATTCTAGTCCCAGATAATTCACTTTTGAACTTATTCAAACTTTAAAGAAGACATTATCTAATGAACAACATTCTTCAGAAAAATGAGGAAGAGGAAATATTTTCCAATCAGTTTCATGAGGCAATATATCCCTCTTACATAATCATGACAAAGACATAAGAAAAGAAAGCCGCAGACTGATATCATTGTGAGAATAGAAACTACAACCTACTGGCTAAATCCAGCCACACCCATTCATTCATATATTGTCCATGGCAATAACATTTTTTTAATTCTATTTTTTAATTTATTTTATTTTATTTTTGGCTGTGTTGGGTCTCTGTTGCGGTGCGCGGGCTTCTCATTGTGGTGGCTTCTCTTGCTGCAGAGCATGGGCTCTAGGCGCACAGGCTTCAGTAGTTGTGGCTCGTGGGCTCAGTAGTTGTGGCTCATGGGCTCCGTAGTTGTGGCTCGCGGGCTCTAGCGCTCAGGCTCAGTAGCTGTGGCGCATGGGCTTAGTTGCTCCACGGCATGTGGGATCTTCCCAGACCAGGGCTCGAACCCATGTCCCTTGCATTAGCAGGCGGATTCTTAACCACTGTGCCACCAGGGAAGCCCCAACATTTTTTAATGTTACAGAAAAAAGAGGTCTGGAGTCAGGCTGTATTCCATTTCTAGCTCCTACAATTATTACTTGTATAAACTTGCGCAAATGACTTAATCACTCTGCACCTCAGTTTCCCACCAATACCTATGACACAAAAAGACCTTAAAACAAAGCCTGACAGGTAGAAAGCCATCAGTAAGCATTAGCTACCATTATTATTATCAGGACTAAAGGACCCACCCCATTATCTTGAAATTAAAGTTACTAGGACACCTAAAGCTCTTAGCATAGTGCCCATCACATCATAATTGTTTATAAATGTTTGCTATATGTCTGGAGGCATAAATGGCAGGAAAGGTGTTTGGGGGGGATTCACGGATTGGAGAAAGAAAAAAAAGTTTGCTATTATTATTGGACTTCACAATAGCTCTGTTAGGTAAGCAACAGCAATATTAGCATTTTGCTGATGAGGAAACAAAGGATCAAAAACACTCAATGACCTTCCCTCTGTTGCAGGCTGACAATGACTACTATCCATGCCACTTCCTAAAGTTCTCCATGCCTCAAGGATCCACTAGGAAGGAGACAGAAAAACTGAAATAGCATTTGAAGATGTACTCATGAACATCAGCATAAGTATTCTGAAGCTAAGTTTAAAAGATAAAATAGTAAGTGATGGGAACAATTGTAGACTGCCCTGAGAAAGATGCTTGGAATTAAAGCAACCCTGGACACAACTGTACTTTACTTCGTGCCACTGAAAGCTCCTGCTAAAATCCTTTTTCGTTTGGTTTATTTTAATCACATTTGAAATGCAGAGAGAGCTCCTTTTGAAAACTAATTTTGTTACAAACCTTCCGGAAAGTAAGTGATTATTTTTCCTAAAGAATTAAGCTCCCGCCCCCTTTATCAAGTTATTATAGATACAGATTTTTCTGTACCTGTTTAACTAAAAATAATCAGCATCTGTATTCAAGAGAGTGCATGCCTTCAGGTGGGTGTTGGTCCATCTTAGGTAGAGAGTGATGGTCCTTACCTGATCTATAGTGGACTAGAAAAAACCCACTATAAAGGCAAATTCTCCCAATAGATGCCTTGCATCATCTGCTTCTCAGCAGCATGTTAGATTAGCACAAACAACGCAAAAATCACAGCACAAAGTCAAGAATACAACCGAGAGTACCCTCTTGAAGCTATTAGTACTAGCTACCACCCAGCTCTTGGTCTCCTACAGAATCTCAGGAATTTTCCTTGCATCATTATCTCATTTAATACAACAAAGAGAAATTATTATCCCCATATTATGAATGAGGAAACTGAGGTTCAAAACGTTTAAGATATGAGACTTGCCTGAAGCTCCACAGCTCATAAATAGTGTAGGAATTTAGACCCAGGTCTGCTTGGCACCAAAGCCAAGCACTCCTGAAATTTTCTGTAATCTTGTTAGTGTCCCTTGGAAGAAAAAAGAAGATACTCAGAATCTTAAGAATCTGAATCCAAAATTAAAAGAAAATAAATATTTTAAAGAATTAAGCCCGGTTGAGTCCAAGAATTCCCCCATGGGCTCTGGGCAGAGCAAGGCATCACTTTCTAAACAAACGCAGCCTGCTAGGTGTCCCACCCCGAGCATGTCGCCCCCTGCTTGGTTCAAAGTGGCCACAACGCTGACCACGGTCTCTGGTCTTCTACTAGCTGTCCTGGGCCAGCACACAACTCAGAGATTAACTTTTACAGGTCCAATCACAGCTGGGGAAGTTGATGAGGTATTAAAAGAGAAACAGAGACAGAGAAGGTGGGGGAGGAGAAGAAAAATAGAAAGCGGGTAAGAACTAGCACTCCCCTCTCGCTAAAGAATGTGAGTCCGTTGCTGAGCAACAAGGGGGAGAAAAGCAGTTGACAGCCATTCTAGCATCTGCAATTGGGCTTTAGTTCAAGAAAAGTAACACTTGCTTTTAGCTACTGCCTCTGTGCTACAGAGCTGCATTTAGATAAATTTTATGTTTTCCACATTTTTACTCTTTTTTCCCTTCCAATTGGCAGGCTTTCTTCCCAAACCTCTTCAAGGAGATATAAAATTCAACTGAAAGGGGAAAACTGCTAAGAGCAGCATCATTCAGGAATTTTTTTTTGAGCAAAATAAATATAGGTGGTGATTTCAATCACTGTAACCTGCAGTGGTAGGTCCAACCTCTCAGTGAGGTGGTGAAAGGGGTGAAGTTTCATGACACTTTTTGCCTACACTGTCCCCGTGTTTTCTACATTCAAGAAGGTAGCTTAGGGCTTCCCTGGTGGCACAGTGGTTGAGAATCTGCCAGCCAATGCAGGGCACACGGGTTCGAGCCCTGGTCTGGGAAGATACCACATGCCGCGGAGCAACTGGGCCTGTGAGCCACAGCTACTGAGCCTGCGCGTCTGGAGCCTGTGCTCTGCAACAAGAGAGGCCGCGATAGTGAGAGGCTCGCGTACCGCGATGAAGAGTGGCCCCCGCTCGCCACAACTAGAGAAAGTCCTCGCACATAACGAAGACCCAACACAGCCAAAAATAAATAAATAAAATTTAAAAAAGGGCTTCCCTGGTGTCGCAGTGGTTGAGAGTCCGCCTGATGATGCAGGGGACACGGGTTCGTGCCCCGGTCCGGGAAGATCCCACATGCCGCGGAGCGGCTGGGCCCGTGAGCCATGGCCGCTGAGCCTGCGTGTCTGGAGCCTGTGCTCTGCGACGGGAGAGGCCACAGCAGTGAGAGGCCCGCGTGCCGCAAAAAAAAAAAAAAGAAGGTAGCTTATTCATTTGCAGCAACATGGATGGACCTAGAGATGATCATACTAAGTGAATCAGTCAGAGAAACACAAATATCATATGATATCACTTAAATGTCTAATCTAAAAAAATGATAAAAATGAACTTATTTACAAAACAGAAACAGACTCACAGACGTAGAAAACAAACTTACGTTACCAAAAGAGAAAGGCGGGGAGGGATCAATTAGGAGTTTGGGATTAACATATACACACTACTATATATAAAATAGGTAAATAACAGGGTCGTACTGTATAGCACAGGGAACTGAAAATCAATATTTTGTAATAACCTATAATGGAAAAGAATATATATATAACTGAATCACTTTACTGTACACCTGAAACTAACACAACATTGTAAATCAACTATACTTCAATTTAAAAAAAGTTGGCTAACTTGTTTAGATTTTTTCAAATTAAACAAAAATGAATAAATTTTGATGTTTCTTGGTATTTTGGTGACACAAGCATCAAAACCTGGGGTCTTAGCATTTTTATATTTAAAATTATATTTTATGTTTGAGCCCTTAGGAGAAAAACACATTTAAACAGACATATAACTGTATAACATACAGTTATACTTCCAAATGCAGATCACAGTGTTATCATTTTCAAAAAAGACCCTTGCAAAGATGTTCCAAATACAGATCACCATGCCCCATTCCCATCAAATTTTGTGTAACTGAGTAAGTAGACTGATAATTAAAATACCAGGATGCTTTAATACTCATCCAGAATCCACCCCAGACATCTCTAGCAATGGTCTAGTCACTTATGACAGCATCATAAATCATACAGCATCTACTACAATGTGTAAGTAACTTTTCCCAACAGAACTCCTTTGTTCCTCGAGCTATTTGTGTTACATAAAGCCCACAAGTAGCGTACAGAGAAGACCAGAGAGGCAGATATCTTCAAGTCAGGCTCACCCCACTAAATAAATGGTCTTATTACTAATAGTATCCAGCAACATGTATACATTCATCGCTTATTAGAAGGGCTGTGCTTCTGAAAAGCTGTGATCAAATAGATCTTTTTAAATCAGAGTCCCTTTTTTCTTTCACTTTCATATGGTCAGAGCTTACTCCTAGCAGACAAAAATGTACACATAGTTCCATGCACACCTCAGATGTTAAGAAATGGAAAAAACCTTAGAGACCATGGAATCCAACTTCCTTGTTAATCTGTCTTCTGCTTCACTGTGCCACATTCGTAAGTGACAGCAAGAAGCACTAGAGTCACACACATCTCCCAGACCATCTCAACCCACCTCACAGAGGAAAGAGAATGGGACTTAGACATGAGTATTATTTTTTTCTTGGTGCAAGCCCAGGGGACCTCCCCAGTCTTCCATTATTAGAGGGCTTTGTTCCCCACTCCGAAGACTGGAACTATCAACAGTTGACCAGTGGCAGCAACCAACTTTTATCATCTGCTTATTTTTACAGAGTGAAAAAATGATTGTTTTACAGAGTGAAAAAATGATTGTTTTATTTGATTTATTTATTTTTGGCTGTGTTGGGTCTTCGTTGCTGTGCGTGGGCTTTCTCTAGTTGCAGCGAGCGGGGGCTACTCTTCGTTGCGGTGCGCGGGCTTCTCACCATGGTGGCTTCTCTTGTTGCGGAGCATGGGCTCTAGGCGTACGGGCTTCAGTATTTGTGGTTTGCGGCCTCAGCAGTGGTAGCTCACGGGCTCTAGAGCGTAGGCTCGGTAGTTGCAGTGCACGGGCTTAGTTGCTCTGCGGCATGTGGAATCTCCCAGGACCAGGACTCGAACCCGTGTCCCCTGCATTGGCAGGCGGATTCTTAACCACTGCACCACCAAGGAAGTCCCAATGATTGCTTTATTATTGAGGATCACTCATTACATGTGGACTTTTAAAATTATTATTTGTGTACAAGAGCAATTTAATGATATTTACACTACAAAATTATCTTTGATTGACCAACCAATTTTTAATCATATGTCACTGACATTCCATTCCCGCCATGTTTGAATTATGTCAGTCTATAAAGTGAGGATTCTAAAAGTGCAATGACCAAGGTCTATCCTGGTAACCTTGTTCAGAAATTAACGTCACTCTGCAGAGTATTGATTTGTAGATTAACAGCTGGATACTGGAAGGAAGATCTGATTCATCAAAGTTAGTAGGCTGGGCAAAACAATGGGTCTAATTAGCAAATAGATTATTCTTAGGCCCTTTGCTAATTTCAAAAGGATAAGCTTATTGGTTCCCATGGCAGAAAATGCAGAACAAATAACCAGGTTAATCACTGAAGTTCAAAAAAAGTTGGCCAGTAATGGTCATCAAGGGCTCTGTGTCCAGGAAATCCCGCCAGACAGGCACTGTTTGCAAATGGCTGGGAAATATGGTCCACTGCCATCAAAAACAGATGAAAAGCAGGATTTGGTTAAAAGAGTGAGTCTTTGCCCAAGCAAAACCTTTCCAAAATAAAGAAACAGTGTATGCTGGCTGCCAACTGACCTCGGCTGAAAAGAAGGGACAGTCCCGCACTGGTGTTCATTATACTCACTCTCAATACTATTAAATGGTGTTGAGTGGAAATGAGACTCAATCAAGGGAAGACCCTGCCAGCTCTGACAGCGTGGTAATATCCCCAACTAAAATACTCAGATTCTCATTAAATCACATATTTTTTAAACTTAAAAGTAAAATACACCAAGATAATATCTATACTCTAGTGTTAAGAGAAACTACAATAATATGAGGAAGGATTTAGATATGTGTTCAAAAACATCGAAATTCCAAGAATTTTCCAAATACCTCTAGGCTATCTTTAAAGAGCAACAAGGTATATATTATACAGAGTAATTAAACAGGGCAAGGGATTATTAATAATAATCTTTTCAAAAATAATGTCATTATTCAGAGTCAATAGCAGTACTCTAAGATTCTTCCTGTAACGTAATCTCCTATGGAAATATAATTGAGTTAACAGATGTAAAGGACCTGGTACATCGTAAGCATTATGTAAGTATTAGCTGAGCTAATAAAGTCACAGGGCCAAAAGGGGAAAGAGAAGCCTGACAACTTCCTCATCCAATCCTAACACAGGGTGCCTTCCTAACCCCTCCAAGAAACTCAAGCTGATATCCAGTCCTCTGTTCCTGACACACTGTTCACCTGAACGGAAATAGTCAAACAGACGTCAAGACAAGCACTAACCATACCTCACGTACCTTCCTTGACCCTTGGTAGGAAGGAGGCCACTTCCCCAAGATAAGAATCAACCTGGGGGGACCCATTTGATATGTTAAATGAAGTTCAAATAAAATGTTTCCATAAGTCACGAAATTGCCTATTTAAAATTCACATGACCAACTGCTTGACCAATAGAATATAGTGCCAGTTTCCAGGCTCAAGTCTCCAAAAACTCGCAACTTCCACTTTCTGTCTCTTGAAAGGCTCGTGCTTAGCACCCAGGCTCCATGTCGTAAGGAAGCTCAAGCAATCAACAGAGAGTCCCTCATGGAGAGAAACTGATGCACCCGGCTGACGGCCAAAACCAACTTGCTAGGGTGAGCTGCCTTGCAGAGGATCCCTAACCCTCAAGCCGCTCTAATGGACACTTTGTGGAGCAAAGATAAGCTGTTCCTGCCACATCTGTCCAAACTGCAGATTTGGGAGCAAAATTAATGACTGATGTTTTAAGCCTCCCCTTCCCCCCACCCAAAAAATCACATTATCTCAGTAAAACATAGAGCTATGCTCACGTTCTAATTAATCAACATTCCTGAACTCAAAAAATATAAATTTTAAGAGATGGGTGCATATTTTAAAACAAGCAACCAAAAAAATCACCAGGCATGACTATTTCTCCTTTTCTTGAAACCAGTAAGGTCAGTTCTCCCCTGAGAAATTTCCTTAGTTCATATCTAATACTTTTCCACTTAACAACCAGCCCAAATACCCGCAAACCAATATATGCCCCGATTCCTCATCCTATACTATCATTTAAACAAAGCAGTATGAACTAGGATATAAAACAAACTTTTTGTCGATTTTTTTTAAAACAAGGTCCTGTTCCTTGCATATCTTGTAAGAATCCTCTAAACTACTTGAGAAATTTGTTCATGTTTATAACACCCAGCAAACAATCCTAAAGGCCATAGAGCAAGTAATCAGCCTTGTAATCATATGGTATGCAGTGACTGCCTCAATACAGAAAGAAATTCAATGTAAGCAAGATATGAGAGTTACGGTGCACTAGACTTCAGTTACACTGATTCAAAGAGATTTACACTAGCGGTGGTGGTAGGTCTTACTTCTAACAGATTTTAAACTCCTTTTGACCTTGGACCATATCTAATCTTCATATTCACCACTAATGACCACAAACCAGACCCCACTAGAAAAACTATCAATATGCATTTTGTAGGCACTGAATAGTGCTGGGGGGAAATGGGGAAACAATAAAGTTTTCCCACAGGAGAGAAATGTATCTATGTAGGGTTCAGAGAAATGTTAAGAAAACTCAAGGCAAAGTTCAGTTTGAATTTTGCATTCTCGAAGTCACAGTGTAAAAGGGTATTTGAAAATCTTTTATATTCTTGAATGGGAATTTGCATCTATTTTTGCTAACAGCTATTTTGGAATGAGCTGAGGATTTGGATTAAAGAAGAAGGAAAGGATGTGAATGGAGGCCACCCGAGATGAGAAGACGGTTCTGGTAGCAACGATCCTCCCTCCTTCATTTCACCCTGGGCCCTGAGCAGCCCTGAAATCCCAGCAGTCACAGGATCCTCAACGCTTGGGAACAACCTGACTCAATCTCGCAGACGTCAAAGGTACAAAGCACAAGATCTCAGGAGCTTAAACTCCAGTGGTTGATCATTTCTGTGACCCAACTTTTAAGTGTTCAGTAAACCCCTTAAATAGCTCATCCTCTCATCATTGTTTAAATTGACCATGCTGATGTTCAAATAACTTACGAGAAAAGCCTAATTTTCAAGCCAAATAATAATAATAACGAGGCTTCATCCAACTCTGGGCTTCAACTGTAGAAATCTATTTTCAAACTGCAAAAAATATTAACTTTGGGTAAGAAGGTTTTTAATCTGACAAGAAGAGACTCTGAGGTAATAGTTGCGTTCCTCTTACTGTGAGGGGCCAGTGTCACTGCTGAGCTGCCTCTCTCTGTGCCCACCCACCCTGGGCCCACAGACTGCCTGCATCACTACCACTCTCTGGCTTCCCACCAAGTCCTCAAGACATGATTTTCTAAGTTCAGTCGAGTAACCAGATTCTATGAAATAATAAAAGGAAAATGGAGTTCATGACTGAAATCAAGCTGGATGGAGACATAAAGGGTCTTTTGTTAATCACTGTACAAGGGAATACAAATGAAGTCAGGCTTCGCAAGGAATTCTGATATCTTAATGAAGATTTATGAAGAATTGTTGGCAAATAAACCTCCAATGCAAGGAGAAATGGTCACATAAAAATACGGGTGTATGATTTCTTTAGCTTAAAAACAATTCAAAAGACAGTTCCTTCATAATAATCCTAATAATTGAACCGCGAGGGGTATTTTTTTTTTTTTCTGTTCTCTAATTACACTCCCCAACCCCCATTACACTTGTCTGTTTCTTCTTTCTTCCTTGGTTAACTCTGAAGTGGGATAGCTCATCAGCTTGCCCTAAAGCTGTGAACTGCCCCACTGATGAAATCATGAGAGTGATTAGATTTCTCTACTCCACACAGAAGTTTTGTCACACAGTTTTCTTTGTTCATGTTCTTAGTAATGCAGAAAATCAACTGACATTTTCTCCTAATAATGATTGGATTATGAGAGAATGTCAATGGAAAAAAAAAAAATGCTGTCACGGTAAAATGCTTAACTGGTGCTATGTAAATGTCACACAAAAAAGCAGCATGTGAAGCCATGCAGATCTCATAAGGAGCACATTTCCCACATCCAAGGTCAGCGATGGTATTTTGCCACAGTCATGGATTTTACGTTGCAATCAAGACACACGGAGATAATTAGAAAGACAGTGAATTCATGAAATATATTCAAAGGATGGGAAATTTTTTAACTTTGTAAGCAGCAATAATAATATTACTAGCAGTAATACACTATAAATGAGTAGTTTATGCAAAGTATTTTCACATTTCATAATATGCCAAGCATTTTTGCTTTTGATTCTCCAGATATTTATTTCATTCTCTAACCCTGGAAGAGAAGTATTATCATCCCTACTTTATAGGTGAAGAAACAGAAGGCTAAATAATTTGCCTGAAGTCATGCTGCTAGAAAAATGGCTGAGACTCAGTCCCCTGGGATGAACGCACTCATCACAGCTCACAGTGCGCAAGTCCCGGGGCAGCCGAGAAGGGGTCGCCACAGGCTTTGCAACAGCACCCGAGCAACCGAGTTGGCTTTGACATCTATTCATCATCCAAAAGAGGAGCTGGAAGAGAAGCCAATCTTGGGAAATCAATGCTAGCAGGGTCTGGTTTACTCCTAGGGTTCTGGCTCCTCCTGTTTTAGCTGTAATTCAGAAAATGCAGGAAGTGAAGCAAGGAGGTCAAAGAAAGAGCTCCAGGACTTCCGGGAGGGCCAGGTGCTCCCTGTGTCACAGTTGCTGCTACAAGGGCTGCCTTAATCCCTGGTGCCTCGCCCAGTCCCATTCCTCCCAGCCCACATGCTGACCAGCTGCTCAGTGCTTCTGTGCGGGGAGCGTGGGGGGCAAATGTCAGGCAAGTCCAAGGCTCCTGGCCCTCCAAGCACTACCCTTCCTCCTGACCCACCCTCACACCCTCCTCCAGGCCCCCAGATCAGACTTGAGGGCAGGCCAGGAAGCAGGTGTGAGGACAGGTGCCTGGAGAAACCAGGCACAGAGAAACGCTCACACAGAAACTGAAGCCATAAGTTCTGCATTCTTCCCCCACCAGGCAAAGAGGGGGAAGTGTCAATGGAAGGCTTGAGTTACTGAAGTGCAATAGTCACCTTATCCCCCTGGATTTCAGGGTGTCAACGTTCATGGCAAGGCTTTCAGGCCGGTGCCCCTGCAGGAAGGAATGATCACTAATTGAAGGGACAAGTAATTCAGACAAAGGGAAGAGCACTGTGAAGGTCCAGAGGCTAGCAGGAATGCAATATATATATTTTTAAGTTTATTTGTTGTGATTGTTTGTGAGATATTTCTATATTTTTTAAATTTATTTATTTTTGGCTGCATTGGGTCTTCATTGTTGAGCACGGGCTTTCTCTAGTTGCGGCAAGCAGGGGCTACTCTTTGCTGCAGTGCGCGGGCTTCTCATTGCGGTGGCTTCTCTTGTTGTGGAGCACGGGCTCTAGGCACTCAGGCTGCAGTAGTTGTGGTGCGTAGGCTCGTAGTTGTGGCTCGCGGGCTCTAGAGCGCAGGCTCAGTAGTTGTGGCACACGGGCTTAGTTGCTCTGTGGCATGTGGGATCTTCCCGGACCAGGGCTCGAACCCATGTCCCCTGCACTGGCAGGCAGATTCTTAACCACTGCACCACCAGGGAAGCCCAAGAATGCAATATTTAGGAGGAACTATAAGAAGTTCGTATGGCCAAAGAGTAGGGGTTGGGTCACAAGGGCCTTGTAAGCTCAGTTAACACATTTGAACTTTACCCTAAAGCCAAATGAGGAGTTTTAAAACAGATGCTATGACACTAATACATTTGTCTTTTCAGAAAATCACTCTGGCCACAGCATGGCAACCAATGAGAGGAGAGTAAGACCATCTCAAGGAGGGGGATCAGTTAGAAGACTACTGTAGATGCCCAAGCAAGAGGTGATCGTGATCTAGACCAGGGAACATAGAGAAGGGAGGTTATGGGGATGCTGATGAGGTGGGACTATGAGAAAGATTGGATGTGATAGGTGAGGACAAAATGATGGGTGAGGTTCCAGCCTGAGCAACATTTACTGAGTTCCAAACAATGGAGGAGAAGCAAGTCTGGGAGTGAGATCATGAATTCAGTTTGGACATGTTGTCTTTGAGGTGACTGTGGTACACACAAGTGGATGTGTCTAATGGACAAGTGGATACAAGGGTCTGGAACTCAAAAGAGAGATTTAAGCTGCAGGTTTAGACTAGGGACTTACCAAGTACAGGTGCTGAAACCTTTTCTCTAGTTACCGAAAAGCGGCCATGCCTTACAGACCCCCTCAAGCCACAACCACTCCAGGAAGCTGCTTTCTTATCACCAGCTCATGTTCTGAACTCCTGTCCTGAACTTAATAGCCTGTACAATATCACTGAGATATTGGCAGAAAAAGACCAGACAGGTGTACAGACAGACAGCCGTTGTTACTGGTTGCATACTATTTATTTATTTATTTATTTATTTTTATTTTGGGGGGGGGTGGGGGGCCATGCCACACATTTTTCTGGGATCTTAGTTCCCTGACCAGGGGCTGAACCCGTGCCGCCTGCAGTGAAAACGAGGAGTCCTAACCACTGGACAGCCAGTAAAGTCCACTAATAATTTATGTATATGTATTTTCCTGCCCCACCCAACTTTAAGCTCTTTAAAGACAAAGATGTGTCTGGTATAGGCTCTGGGTTTTCCAAGGTAGTCTTGGTTCCAAATAGCCTGGCCCTAGGCATTCCTGTGCCATTAAATTTTCTTTAAAAACTCCAACATTTCCTCAAACAGTAAATGAACAAATTTTTCGGCAAATGTTACAATTAAATATATAGGTCATGAAAGATTGAGGACCACAAAAAGACACACAGACCCACAGGATGAGGAAACAGTAAGATTTCTCACTAAATTGCATTAACAGCTAATACTGATAATTCTGAAGTGTCTGTGACAGGCCAACTCTGGGGTCACACAAACCTGGGGTAGCACTGAAGCTCCACCGCGGATAGGGATGTAACCTTGGGCAAATTACTTAACCTCTCTGTGCCTCAAAAGCCTCCTTTGTGAGGGAAAGATGGAAATACATAACTAATAGTTTCATTCATACCAAGCTGGGTATAGACAGGCAAACACAGACTCCACGTTCATCCAGCTTACTGTCAGATAATGACAGAAATAATTAATTACAGTTGCTCTGAAGAAGTAGAAGATGCTATAGGGCTTATAACAAGGGGAATCTTCTGTTCCCAGGAAGGTCAGGGAAAGCTTCAAGGAAGAGGGGACCTTTTAAAGCAAGACAAGAGGAATTAACTAGATGATAGGGTTAAAGTGAGGGGAATCCCAAGGAGCGGCAAATGCAAGAGTGAAAAGTCTGCGGCCAAAA
Source organism: Orcinus orca (assembly GCF_937001465.1). Lineage (NCBI taxonomy): Eukaryota > Metazoa > Chordata > Mammalia > Artiodactyla > Delphinidae > Orcinus > Orcinus orca. The sequence continues at coordinate 20,478,829 of NC_064563.1, read as the reverse complement.
TAAATGAAATTTTTAAAAAAAGAACAAAAAAATAAAAAACAAAAGCAAAAACCTCTGAGGCCAGGGACTTCCCTGGTGGCGCAGAGCTTAAGAAACCGCCTGCCGATGCAGAGGACATGGGTTCGAGCCCTGTTCCGGGAAGATCCCACGTGCCGCAGAGCATCTAAGCCCGTGAGCCACAACTACTGAGCCCGCGAGCCACAATTACTGAAGCCAGTGTGTCTAGAGCCCATGCTTTGCAACAAGAGAAGCCACCGCAATGAGAAGCCCGTGCGCTACAACGAAGAGTAGCCCCCGCTCGCCGCAACTAGAGAAAGCCCACGCACAGCAATGAAGACCCAACGCAACCATAACTAAATAAATAAATATTTTTAAAAAGTGTCTGAGGCCAGATATAACTTCATTTTATCAGAAAAACTGTGAGGTGACCACCCTGAATCAAAGTGGAGCAGAGGTGGGATTGGTTGGAGAGGAGTGATAAAGCACAACAGCCTTCACTATTGTTGGATTATTTATTACTGTCATTGTTATAAAACTATTATCATAATGGTATTTTTCTAGTTGTAAAGGCCAAGAACGCCACCCTTTTACAAAAATAAAATTTGTGACGTCAAGGCAAAGCTATGTGACAGCTTTAATAGGTATTGTTAAGTATTTCAGTTCCTTTTATTTTGCCTATGATTTTTTTAGTACTCGTTTATAAATGCCTGTGGAATATTTTTATAAGAAGTACTGTATGGGCTTCCCTGGTGGCGCAGTGGTTGAGAGTCCGCCTGCCGATGCCGGGGACACGAGTTCGTGCCCTGGTCCGGGAGGATCCCACATGCCGCGGAGCAGCTGGGCCCGTGAGCCATGGCCACTGAGCCTGCGCGTCCGAAGCCTGTGCTCTGCAACGCGAGAGGCCACAACAGTGAGAGGCCCAAAAAAAAAGAAGAAGAAGTACTGTGTAACGCAAATATAAATCCACTATTATTGCTTAGAAGGCTGATAGTATAAATTAACTTAAATGTCCTTTGAGAACTTGACATAGTAATTTTCTAAAAGACCTATTTGACTGACCTTCTCTAAAGCTCTGAGTTGAATGAAATGCTTTCCAAATTAGCCGACATAATTAAAAAGAGTGAATTCATTCTCCGTCAGTGAAGAATCAGAGTCATCTTCAATGATTAACAACTTTGGGAGACTGGGAAAGTCAACAAAGAACTGTGTGACTATAAAATTTCCTCTAATAATTCAAACACATTACTCAGAGATTTGCCAAAAGATAACTGAAACAAAAAATACATGTGTGAAAAACAAGTAGTGAGTAAGCAGACCTCCTCTGAAAAGTACAAATAAAACTACCCACCCATCACCTTCAACAAAAGATTCCCATTTCGAATACAAGCTTTATAAGGGCAAACAGTTTGGTCTTCAGCGTCTAGACGAGTGCCTGGCACATAGCAGGTGTTGGATGTGTTGGATGAACAAAACAATAAACAAATGAGGAACCACAGTAACAATGCAAATATTGAAATCTGATATTGAAAATTTTGAATTATTCATATAATTTTTTAACAAATATATTTTAGATGTATAATTACCATATTATTTTTATAACTATAAGAAAGACTGTTTTTCACAAGGTGGAAAACAATTTCATTTGGAATACTGAAACGTACATTTCTGTATTCTGACTACCCCACCATCACATTTCACACACACAACCGCACCACCAAGCCCTGTACAGTTAGGGTATATTTGTTTCCCAATAAATATCTAAATAATTTTTAGGAAGGTAAATTGCAAGAATGATCATCAGAAAAAGAATGGAAGCATAAGTGATAAAGGGTCTAAAACATGAAGAGCTACATGAAGCCTTAGAAGGCATCTAGTCTGACCCTATCGTACACCAGATGGGTAACAAGATGCAAAGCACCGGTCAACTTCCGTATTAATGGGGCAAGGACAGAAGCACCAGATCCTAAAGAGTCATCCGAATTCCACTAGGGATTTTCTTGGCAAATTTGTGTTAACTAATCATAATCAGATTATCTACTAAAAGGTACTGAATACCAAAGACCACCACACCCTTCCCCTCTTCAAGAAATTGTCATGCCAACTCACTAGGACAGATAGGGGACAGCAGATGATGCCCTGCAGCCGAATCCCACCCACCCCCTGTTTTTCTACAGCCAGCAAGCTAGGCATGGTTTTTACATTTTTAAATATTCAACTTTAACAAACTAAAAGTACGATAATATTGGTGACCCATGAAAATTCAGATCTCTGTGTCCACAAACAAAGTTTTATTGGAACACAGCCACACTCATTTGTCTAGGTATCGTCTGTGGCAGAGCTGAATAGTTGCGTCAGAGACCACAGGGCCCACAGAGTCTAAAATATTTATCCTCTGGCCTGTTACAGAAAATGTCTGCGACCCTCGCACCAGGAGATAGTTAATGGGACTCCAGTAAATTTCACCTTCAGAAAGAGCCAACCCTGTCCCCGCCAACCAGCTGTAGTCACTCACATGCTATTTCCTCTTCTTTGATTATTGAAACTCCACAGCAAACTATTGTTTTTACCAGTCACTCAGAAAACAAAGATAAAAGTTTCCACAGAGGAAATAATAACCTTCCTTTTCCAAGGTCCTCATCTGCCTCACTTGCAGTGAAATTAAAAAGCCATGCTTCACTCACAAGTTGGTCTGTGTCATTTTCCCCAAGTGAATTCAGAAGACTCCAACAATTCACTTTTAAAATGAAGAGCTCAGGCAGAAAAAACAACAACAAGTAGCCAGGTTAGTGAAGATGAACTTATTTACCCTACGGGGGAAAAGAAAAGAACATTTATTATCTGGAACCGAAAGCAGTTTTCTCTTCCTTTGATGTGCTATTATTTTAATATCAAAATGTGCGAACTATCCTTAGGTACTATCCATCTTCTAAAAATTGAAAATTATAATATCCACACTAAAATTTTTAATTTGCCGGTTTTCCAGATGAAAACAGAGTACTGAATTCATACCTGCTCAGTGTTGCAAAATGACTTTTAAGATGTCAAGAAGTTTTTTGTTTGACTTTGTTCCATACTACTTTCCTCTACCAGTGTACAAAGTACTGCCTTGTAACAAACACATCAACTAGGAAAATCCCATTCCTGGAGGCTTTGGAAATAACTTTAAAGGTGTCTGTGTTCACTTACATCATGACCCCAGCTGTTATGTTCCTAAAGTTACAAATGGCCACTCTTCATTTTAAGAGCACATTTAAAGAAACCTAATGTTAGTTCAACACGGGTAAACAGTCTCCAACACTGTATAAATAAAGAATTCTTTGAGTTGTAAATAGTAGTTGCTCAAAGTAGTGGAAAGCGGGCTGAGAAATATAGAAACGAGAGATGGACACAAAGTTCACAGGGCCCTCCCCCCAACCCCCTTTCCAGCAGGGCAAGGAGTGAGCACAGGACATCAGAAGCTGGGAGAGCTTGGCCACCCAGAGGGGCACTGAAGTTGTCAACACCTGAAACCAGCTGCCATTCAGTCCACTCGTTAGCTGAACATCAACTGAAGAGCCTCCTACTTATCCAAAATCCAGGGGATTCAAAGGCAACAAAGGCCTAGACTCTGCCCTTGAGAAGCCTACGGACATGCAGGTAAGAGAGAATAGCCTAGAACCAGTAAAGCTACCCGGAGGACAGTGACATACGCCAGGGGTTGGCTAAGTGCAGCCTGCAGGCCCAATCCAGCTGACAGCCTGTTTTCGTAAATAAAATTTTATTGGCATATGGCTACACCCACTCATTTATTATCCACGGCTGTTCTGATGGTATAACGGCAGAGCTGAGTGAATGCAACAGAGACCATGTAGCCCACAAAGTCGAAATACTTCCTAACTGATCCTTTTCAGAAAAAGTTTGCCAACCCCTGAATAGGCAGACAGCTGGCATCCAGTGAGGGTAATCGGAGGAGACTACACGAAAGAGCTGGTATTTGGTCTGAGCCTTGAAGAATACGGAGAGTTTCAAAAGCAATGGGAAAAGGATATAGTGAGGGACAGAACGGCCAAGATGAGACGAGTCTCGAGTGAGCAAAGGACCCAACCTAAACGTGGTACCGAATAGGAGCCGGGCGTTGTGTCACCACGGCCAACTGTACTCACCTAGACTACACGGTTTAACCTCTAATAATGCAGTTCCAGCACGTTTGCTTACTCACTGGCAGTGTTATTCCCCTTTCCTCTAGCTTCCTTGACGTTTATGGCAACCTCATCAGAACCTAGTAGAAGCCAAAGTGCATTACGAAAGTTCCAAAAAATGTGTGTTTGCTGAATCATTATTTTATCCAATCATAAATTTGCACGTGAGTTTAATTTCAAAAACACTTGTATACATTATTGCCTTTCTGATTATTTTAGTTTATTTAAGACTTCACGCCTTTTTATTTTATTTTATTTTTTTTATTGGAGTATAGTTGATTTCCAGGGTTGCGTTAGTTTCGGGTGTACGGCAAAGTGAATCAGTTTATACATATACATATATCCATTCCTTTTTAGATTCTTTTGCCATATAGGTTATTACAGAATTTTAGACTTGCGTTTAATCCTCAATCATGGCAGACATTACTACTTCCATTTGGCAAATGAGGAAAACTTGGACTTACTGCATGTCCCCTATGGAGTCAGGGGCCAAGAGACTGGCCTGGAACCCTGGATTCCCCATTCCATCCCACGGCTTACTTTAGGAAAACACTCTGTTGGAAGGCTTGCCACATGGACTACATTCAAGACTGGAAATTCCAATAATCAAATACCAGATAATCAAAGGGAAATGATTTTTGCGGACACATCCTTGCCAAACTTGAACTGTGGCCTGCATTAGCTGGTGCTTGGTGCTACTTAAAATCTAGACCAAAGACCAAGAGCTGGAGGTAAGTTCACTCCGTGCTTCAACATCTCTGGTCAACATGCACATTTTGTTACAACGGGCACTAGGTCAAACTTCACGTGGATTAACTTGAATCCATTAGAGATGAAAACGAAACTCACCTACTAATATATGTCTTGGCAGTTGGATCACTTTATTCTGCATTGGAAAACTCACAGTCCTTAAAAGAAAGGCATCATTAATAATTAATTCCCCTGTCCCTCTGTACTGGCAAGTACACAATAAACAGGATTTGAATGAGTCCCTTAGAAACCCCAGTTGCCTGCCAACTGAGTAATATCTTCTTTTCAGGGAAGGGCCATGAAAGAGATTCTAAAACCTTGGGTCGCTAAGTATTTCCTATGCAACAGGACATGAGGCTTCAGCGCTGAATTTCTCCACCAGCAGGATATTCGCATGATGAGTAAATTAGCAAGGAAAACAGGAGTTGCTCTCACCATTTGTCATTCCATAGGTCAGACTTTCCATAATCACCAAGTTGGCATAAATGGCTTCTTTAATCACGGAAGCTGTTTCTTCTCAACCCCTTCCCCTTGTCTCTCCACTCACATCTCACCTCCACTAATCCCTCAAAACATCTCTTCCTGCACAATTTTTATTTTATTTTATTTTATTTTTTAAAGATTTGTCTGACTCGCTTTATTGTGATATTTGTTATTTATTTATTTGGTTGTGCTGGGTCTTTGTTGCGGCAGGCGGGCTCCTTAGTTGTGCCATGCGAACTCTTAGTTGTGCCATGCATGTGGGATCTAGTTCCCTGACCAGGGATCGAACCCAGGCCCCCTGCATTAGGAGCGTGGAGTCTTAACCACTGCACCACCAGGGAAGTCCCCCTGCACAATTTTTAATTTGTGTTCCTTCAACATAAGCCCGTCTAGAGGCCTGTATAACTAAGCTATTTTCATTATATTTAACTTCAGAACAGACAATGGTTCCAAAGCAGGTCTGAAAACCATTTTGAAAAATAGAATAACTCTTCTTCCAAAGTAGAGGTGGGCAGGCTGGCAGCAGAGCACAGAGGCATTTTTATGTTTTCAGGATCAGAGGAGGGACTACACCTGCTCTCTGAGGTCGCTGTCCCAGTCATCCTGCCAATGTCCTGTCTCCCAGCATCTATCATCTCCTAGCTTTTTCCCAACACCCATCTCTTGAAGCCAGGGTAAAGGTAAATCAGGACATGTAAAGGCAGAAGACAGAACAGAATCAAGTATGAAACCTAATACAGCTTACGGGCCTGGCCTAGAAGTATGATCAATGGGTCTCCCAACCTGGCCTAATGAAATGATGTCATGAAGGTGAGCATCACTCCCCAGCATCAGCACCAAGGAAACAGAGGCAAGAGCCAGGGACCAAGTACAGGGCTGAAGATAAGCAGCAAGACCAAAGGTAAAAACTTGGTAGTTAAGGAAAGGTATCTGCCTTGCACTGCCATGGTCACCTAAATATAGCCAATCTCTACTCCCTCATGCCCTCTTTTATTCTGGTGACTTACATTCTTTCATTACTTTTTTAACAAGCAGATAATCGAGGTTCATGGTGGGGAAAAAGTGTGAAATACATATAAACAAAAATGAAATATAAAGATGCATGGGTGGAAAAAAGAAGAAAATCCATAATTTCTCCACCCAGAGAATCTATTGCTAACATTTTGGTATTGCCTTCCAAACTTGTTCTTGCTTACATGTCTTTTGAGGGGGTCTTTTCCTGAACTGCTTTCAAACAAACAGATTTTACTTTTATTCCATCTGGGAAAAAATCAGTTCCTCTGAGAAGCTATTACTGACACACTTCTCAAAGGCATGATAATTAAGGATTTCCTTGCATCTAGTATAATATAAATGTTTGATCCTATATCTTTTTCCAGATTATTAATGCCATTTGAACCCAGGAAGTCTTTTATGAACAACATGAACACCTTTCAAAAAGTGACTTTGGAGTGACAGCTTAGGTGTTGAGTACAGTGGGGGTTCACCATACTAGTCTACTAGTATTGGGATATGTTTGAAAACTTCCATTATAAAAAATGCTTTGCACATGCACCTCAGGATTAATTTACGTGCAAACCAACATGTGAAGTACTCACTAAATAAAATAAACAATACTTTGTACTTTCAAAGTGCTACTCTTGAATAAAATATTTGCAAACATCTTCTGATTTAATGCAGAAACAGCTAAAACTCAGCTGTGAAAACGGCTCAGAATATTGGTTTCTGCCATTTTTAAAAGAGTTTCTCCTTTGGCCAACTGATTTTTCAGACTGAAAAACTGTGTACAAAATTCCATGCCATGTGGAATCTGCTTTAAAATAATGTAGCTAGCAATTAATCATTACAAATTTTAAAACATTTTTAGCCCCAGGTTTTTTTTGTATTTTGGCTACATCACGTGGCTTGTGGGATCTTAGTTCCCTGACCAGGGATTGAACCCATGCCCTCAGCAGTGAAAGCATGAAGTCCTAACCACTGGACCACCAGGGAATTCCCTTACAACATTTTTAAAAGAGAGAATGGATCAATGATGAATGTTGAAGTGGGTAATGATGGGCACGTGGGAATTTATTATACTATTCTCTCTGCTTTTATGTATATCTGAACATTTCCATAATATGAAGTTTAGTTTAGTTTTGTTTTTAATCACTGTGAATATATTGCTCCTGTTGTGAACAAATCCTTCATACCCAGGGTAAAGATTACTAAGCTCCACTGGAGTGGCTTCAGTGTGGAGTATGCCCAGTGCTGGCCCCAGCAGGTTGTACTCATCTATTCCTAATGACCTGCCTGCTGGGTGGGTGTTACTGGTCCCGATTTGGTATGTGAAGAAACTGAGACCCAAAGAAACAAACAGCTTGGCCAAGGACTCAAGGCGATGGAGATGGGGGAAGGAGAACAGTCACACCATGGAGGTGTCTGCTACACATATTGTTTGGTCCCTTTCTAAATATTATTGTACGTGAGCATGTCTGTTTCATTGTCACTTGCAGTATTTTAGTGCATCCTGTTTTTCTAGAAAAATGAATCAGCCCCTCTCTGTTTATCCAAGATAACAAAACAAAACAAAAAAGCCCGGAGAACAATATTGGTCTGATGGAGTTCATCCTGACTGTAAAAGGAAACGTCCCTGAGGCAATATCCTCAGTGAGAGACATCCCTTCATAAAACAAACCAGGAATATTCCAACGGGGCTCAAATAGGCACAGACATCCACACCGTTCAGTGGAAGCTACACTGTACTCACCAACCGGAATTTTGACTGGTTTGTGGAGGCTTTTCCCGTCTCATCTCGGATTCATTCCATGAACTCTATTCCCTCCAATGGCTCCAGCTTTAAACTTTCATGCGTCTTGTTTTTCCCCTTAACTGAGAAGGCCTCTCCCACCCTCTTTTCTGCCTCTTGAAACTACCCTATCCTTAAAAACCCAGCTCAGGGAGCAGTCTCCTCTGTGACCCCATGTAACCCCCTCCCCCGGCTGCAACTAAGTGTTTTTTTCTCTGTACTTTCCTAATAAAATGGCTGTGGTCTCCTTTAATAAATTTCCTTGCATCGCTGTGTATTATGATAAGCCACTTTCATATTTCTCTCGAAAACTCATTGCCGATTATTTAGCACAAAGGCCATTCATTTATTATTACATCCCGCAGTCCCAGCACATAGTAGAAGCTCAGTGTGGAAGGAGAAGAAAGAAGGAGGGAGAAAGGAAAATGCTGCTTTATATGTACAGCCCAGAGATAAATCTAATAAGGGAGTTAGGATCTAAAGTCATCAAGCGAAGACAAAACTGATTCAGGAAAATTGCTCTTGAAAATCTAACGGAACATTAAATTTGCTGTACCATTTGTAGACATCCTCTCTCTTAATAAAAGCAGCATAGCCAGTTTTCCCTCCAGCTTCAGGACAGACAGCTGGGGAGATACTGGTTTTCACTTAGGTGTCATATTGTAGTCATACCCTGAGGGTCTCCCTGGAACCAGATGCACAGAAGGAAAAACAGACTCACCTCTCATTTCACACTCCCTCCAGGGCATACCCTGGGAGGGCTAGAGTGGAGCATTACGCAATCCATCTTCACTTTCTCTCTGGCCCCCTCTCTCTCCGGGCTCACATGGGTGCATCCAATCACACGCAATGTAACTGCACTGTGCATCCTCAAGTTCACGACTACTGGAGGCTTATGGGTTTCCAAGGATTAGCTGCTTTCATTATCTCTAGCTGACCTCACTCTAACAAAGGATTTATTTGGAGCCCTTTAAAATCCCATACAGCATATCAATATTACTCATGAACTCTAAAAACCTCTCCCATGAATACAAAATTAAAATGTGGTATATTCTACCACTGGATAAAAGAAAATAACTGCTCAAGTACACACACACACACAGAAACCTGGAAAGATCAGTGGACAGTGGGTATTCAAATGGTGAATTATGGGAGATTTCTCCCCCTTTTATTTAACAAAGAACTATGGATACAACATTACTAATCATTAGAGAAATGCTAATCAAAACTACAGTGAGGTATCACCTCACAGCAGTCACAATGGCCATCATCACAAAATCTACTTTTGAAATAATTTTTAAGAATTACTTTTTAAAGGCTACGCTCAAGTTCTTAGGGATGGACTGAAACAAGAGATGCCAAAGATAAGTCTGTGCCCTCTGCAGGCATGTTCTTTTGGACACTGAAGAATGGTATGAGGGGCTCCCTGAGCCAACAGGCTGCCTGCCCAAGTTGGCCACAAGCCGGTGCTACAATGTCAGGCAGCTAACAGATATGTCCGGGCGGCTGGGGGGTGTGGGCAGACACTGAGGCGCTAGTACCAAGCTGGGGGTGGGTGGACCAACATCTCTGATCATCCATCTGTGCCGGCCCCGGTGCCGGATGCCCCACATGTGTTTATCTCTAATCCTCACAACGACACCCAAGGCAGGCAAGCAGCTAGACAACTTACCCAAGGCTACACAGACAGAAGATGGCAGAGCCAGAGTGGGAAGCCAGGTCAGTCAGGTTCCAGAAAGTGCTCTGAACCAATGGAATACAAAGATGTGGTCCTCACACACCTGGAGCTTACAGACTGATGGAGAAAAAAGTGAGGGCTATGCAATGTCAGGTGTGAGAAATACCAGTGAAGGGTTAGGGGCAGGGAGGGTTTGGGAATGCAGAGCGGAGAAACCTTATAAAGGGCAGAGGTGAAATCTGAACCCAGTTCTGTCTAGACCTAAAGTCTCTGGGCTCTGCACTGTAGTAGGCTGCCTATCCAAGCTTCAGGAGGCTGGGAAGGCAGAGGAAGTGCCAACTGAGAGGACAGTGACCTCACAAGTGCAAACCTGTCCCCTCTCCTTCTCCCGCCTCCCTCCGGGCTCCAGAAAGAGGCAATGCGGGAGCCAACGCCACCTCCAAGCCATTGACATTGATACCCAGAGACATTCAACCCAGAGATGTTTAATGTTTAGGCTGCTGGCCAAACAAGGAAATCCAAGATAAACCTGCCATTCTGTCATGACCTCATCCTGCTGCCAGACAGGCAGAGACAATGGCAAAGAGGAACAGCCCTGCTATGTTTTCATGGTACCTTTCAGGAAGAGATGAAACTCACCATCAGTCACACCCAATTGAGGCTATACCACGTGCTGAAGCAGGGAGCAGGGACTCTCCTGAAGGCAATCCAGTGGGCTCCCGCAACTTCTCAAAAGATGGAAAATAGGGCTTCCCTGGTGGCGCAGTGGTTGAGAGTCCGCCTGCTGATGCAGGGGACACGGGTTCGTGCCCCGGTCCGGGAAGATCCCACATGCCGCGGAGCGGCTGGGCCCGTGAGCCATGGCCGCTGAGCCTGCACGTCTGGAGCCTGTGCTCCGCAACGGGAGAGGCCACAAAAGAGAGGCCCGCGTATCGCAAAAAAAAAAAAAAAAAAAGATGGAAAATAGCACGGCCTCCCCTCAAACTCTTCACACTACCTGACAGCAGTTCCTATGAGGCAGTGTTTGTCAGCTGTATTATTGAAAGAGAAATCAGGTATACAGTTGACAATTTCTTCAATCTCCACACTCTTTTCACTGGAGCACAACAAAGGTACTTTTGTTCAAGCTTCTTACTTTAGGCTTTCATTGACTGCCAAGAGAAGGCTCACAAATATACCTTTATTGCCCAAAGATGGGATGGCCCAGCAATACTGCCCACTTGGGTTGCCAGTTAATCCTAAAAACAGGCTGAATCTGGGGATCTTATTACACCAATGGCCTGGTTCTCTCAAGATCTCAGGGAACCGGTTTCTAAATTTTGTTTTCCAAACGGTGGTCCTTTGGAAGCACCTAGAATTCCACCATTGCACCTTCCTTTAGGTGCCCGATTATGGACTTGGCTCCCCTGAACATCTATACACTTTGATTTTTAAACTTATTTTTGGTCCTGGATTCTAGCATACAACACTCTTAAGCACTTACCTAAGGACTTTATATAGACTGACTCTCTTAATCCTGGAAACAGCCTTGTTTAATAGGTGCTTTTGTTATCTCTGTTTAGAGATGAAGAAACTGAGACACAGAGAATTATGTAATGTGGCAGAGAGCGGCAGAATTGAGAACTGAACTCCAACACTTTGACTGTAGAACCTATATTCTCAACCCCTACCCTAGACCACCTCCTCTAAAGAGGGTTTATGGTAACTTGGTTTCTTTCTGCTTTAGATGAGGTACTCACAAATGGAAGCAGGGCACGTGGAACATAAACAGGTTCAAGGTCATGTGTGGTCATCCTAACCTCAGTGGTATGAGACCCAAGGATGTAACTGGATCTCCTTTGAACCTGTTTGGTCAGTCCTCACGTTGAAGCAACAGAATTCACCTTCCAAGACGATAGTAAGTCCGACTGCAGAACCCAGCTGGGCTGACAAGTCTGGATGAAGGACAGTATTCAGGGATCGGTTGCCTTCAAGTTCAGTTCCAAGTGCCTTAAGGAAGACCCTTTGAGGAGCTGAATCTCACACAACTGAACTTCATGTTCTCCTTCACCTCTCCTGCACACACTCCCACTAACATCTACCTTTGTAAAAGACTTCATTTAAACAACACAGAGTAACTCATCTACTCAAGACAGAGAATGTTTCTATAGGAGCTGAAATGAATGTCTAGATCATTTTTATCTAGATCGCATCTATCTACACCTCAAGATCCAGCTCAGATCCAATCTGTCCAATTCCATTAACAGCATTTCCATTGCTAAAAGTTACAACTAGTTCTGCCCCACACGCATCCAGGATTGAACCATATCTCCAGGCTGCGGAGACCACAGCCTTTACCTAAGAATCTCCAGCTCTTTGACTATAGAGCATTCCAACGACTCTATTTGCTCAAAATGACGCAAGTAGAGAGAACGCAGAATTGTGGAGCATCGTAAAAGAATCCATGTCACCCTCGGTGGGAACAATTCTATACTGGGATTAAATTTGCTGAATGAACCGCAGATCCCTAAAAACAAATTGGCTGCCATTCTGACTTTATGGTCCTGAAAATGTCACAGAATGACATGCTTCTCTACCTTGGCTTTCACCTCACTTGAACTGTTTTGAGGTATACTAGATATGGCATTTTAAAGGGCAAAAAACATGCACCCAAAAGCTTCTAGGCCTCCCTTATGAAGAAACAGTCCTTGTTTTTAAACTTTTCAAGCTTCTTAAATTTGCTTCTTCCCTGTCTACTTTTCCAGACGGGAATGCTAATCACAGGAGTCTTTGTGAAACTATATTTCTGTGATTTTTTTTCTTAACTCAAGTAATGTTATTGGAAGGAAGCAGAAGACCACAGGGCCCAAACAGAAGTGACTAATGCTGGGAGCAAGTGCTGGAAGAAAGAAGGCCCCACAGAGAAAGAGACCTCTGCACCACAGTAGCCCGTTGTATGTCACTGTGGCCACGACTGTTTGGAGACTGGCACCCAGATTGTCCAGCTCTCTTGAAGTGCTAACCAAAGTAACCAGGTGCAACTCCTTTCCCTGGCAATCTTTTGCTAAAAATGATAGAAAGAAAAAAAATAAATAAGAAAAACTAAGGAGGAGAGGAAGAAATTCAAGTACAACGCTCAGTTCAGTAGAAGACAGAGTCATTCTGTACCTATCTCAGTTATATGACAGATCTATTTTGTTTACTTTATTTATGTTGGTTTTGGCCACATCACGTAGCATGTGGGATCTTAGTTCCCCGACCAGGGATCAAACCCGTGCCCACTGCAGTGGAACTGCAGAGACTTAACCACTGGACCGCCAGGGAAGTCCCTTTATTTATTCATTTATTTTATTTCAGACCGATTTTTAAAGAACTACACATATTCTATCGTCTGATGTTCCGCATTGCAGGTGTTCTCAAAAACTTTTACATGGCAGACAGGCCAGTGACCTAATGGTTAACTCTGAACTCCTCTGCTATCATTTCAACATGCTGTTGGCACAGTTTCAAAATCAGTATGTGGTTTTTCTTTGGTGCTGTAAGGATGTTTGCTCTCGGTCCCAAAATGTCTTCATCATTTCACCTTCCCTATCTTTATTCTTTCAACTCTCACTCATTCACCTTTATATAAAAACTACTTTGATAGAAATCATGAGTCCATACGCCACACCTTTCCCCTGCAAAAATAATACCTGTATCTGTTACTACTCACTGCCTCTCACCCCCCTCTTCTGACATGATTGGTAATAACTACTTCTTCATGAATATAAAAGTGTTCATCTCAAAAACAGCAAGGGACTTGTTTTAGCCCAGTCTTATGAGATGTTTCCCAGACAACAATGTGTTAGTTACAGTCAGGTTGATTAAAGCACATTGTGGACGATGTTGCTGTTACTATATTCCCAAGTTCCAGTATGTTTTCTATCAAGGTTGTTATTATTTGAATAATAGAGTTACTTTTCAAAAACCATGAAAATACAATCAATTGTCAATTTATTAGGGACATTAAATAATGGATGTATACCAACAACATAATATATGAATCATACACAATAGTAATAACAATCATTTGGTATTTACTACCACATTCTATTTTCCCACAGAGTAAAAGAAAATAAAGAATTGATGTACTTGATTCAATAGCCAACCAAAATGATTCTGAGTTCATCATGATTCTTTCCCCCACCATCCTCCATGGTAGTAATAGCCTTGGATCCAATAATTTCTAAGAATGAATTCTCATGAAGCAATCATGGATGTATCTTAAAATTTTACAAGAATGTTTATCACATGGCTTATTTAAAGTGTGAGAACAGGGAACAACCTCAATAATCAGTCATGGGGGCTGGATGAATAAATTAGGGTACAACCATAAAACGGAATGTCGAGCAGCCACTAAAAGTCATGCTGTGATGCCATTAGCTATGAAAGGCGTCCCAAATCATTTAAGTCTGCAAAATGTGTTCTCTCTTTTTTATGAATTAAAGCCTGTATCCACTGAATAACATCACTCCCATGAACGTGCATTCTGATCTTACTTGAACAGGAGAGAAATAATAATTTCTATGGGTAAATGTAGATCTGTATAAATAGAAATGATATCATTGCTTTCAGGACTAATCATCTGCTATGTGTCCATAGAGAAAAGAGGTGAAATCCTGATGAGAAGTTGCATATAATGCTAAAACTTCACAACCCTCTCTGAATGACCTAAACTCATACTGATAGCACTTAACCCTGCATCTCCTCATTACTCTTACGTAGTCTGGGCAATGCCATGCTCTCTCCCATGTATGCATGTTAGCGCTCCAGTCAGCCTACAGGGTCAAAGCCTGGGTCTTTGTCTCCCACTGTAGTTAAGGTATGTGGTTATTATCTGCCCTGCATCTCTTCCCCTCTTCTGACCAGAGAACCTCCCACCCCACCACTACCATCACCATGACCACTTCCATTGAGCAACGGCTCTTTCTCCATTCTAACGAGGTGATTCTTGGGTGGTGACCAACCCAGTACCTTGCTTCACTGGGCTCAGGGAAGGGCAAATGAGCAGATACTGGCATACACTGAAGCTGGGGGGAGAAGGAAGCCCTCTCAGCCCTTTGACATGGCTTACCTGGAATATAGCAAGCCCAGATCTGCCTAAGGCCACACTCCTGCCAACCAGAGAAGAGAAGGTGGCCAAGGGGAAGAGAGATGTCAAGGAAATACATGGGAGTCCAAATGATACTGATGCAGTCCCTGGATGTGCAGTCAACCTTGGCCTCACCTGGTACATATCCTGGCTGGGGCTAGTGTGAGTTAGCTGTCTGTCATTTTCAGCTGGAACAGTCCTGACCGGTCCACTCTCACTCACACAAGCCAAAGACAAGAGTCTACATCCTGTGCTGTATTCATGGCCAAAAGGTCCAATCTCTACTATCCAAGCCCTTCCAGGTAATTGGGTTACCCATCACCTTGGAGGTGTGCATCATACAAGATCCAGTTAGCTGCATCTTTCTAAAGTTCCAGTGCTTGTACTAAGAAGAAAGAACTGGTTCATTCTGTTTGTTCTAAAAATTAGAAAAATAAATAATAATCACTCAACCTTCATAGGAAGTCTCTTCTCAGGAAAAGTTGGTTATCAATGAAATAGACAGCTCTGTCCTTTTGTTATCCCTGCTTTCTATGACAGAGTTACTGTGACTTGGCTGGTTTGTTTGTTTTCAATGAAGCAGAAATTAGGGCCACATGCAAATAAGTGTTTTCTCATAAGGAAGGCATGAGCTGTTCTAAGCACAGCACTAAAAGCCCTGACTCAAACCAAATGCCACTTCCTTAATCACTAATACACCTCCAAACAGCACCCTGAGTTTCCCATTCAAGTACCTACCAAGTCCCTCCCTTCCTAGATGTCTGACACCCAGTTGAGCTCATAGATCAAGGTGACATGCATCAACCATTCCAAGCGATGAATGTGCTACAACCATACAGTAATGGCCACAAAATAATTGTCACTCACGAACAATGAGTTTTCCTACAGGGCCCAAGAAGAAAAACATCAGAGATGGCTTTCTGAGTCTAACCAAGGTCCAAGGGACAGGCCTTCAATTGGGAAAATTGTCCGTGTGAAAATTTCAGCAGTAAACAATTGTAAATAAATTAATCCCACTATGTCAATCCTCTGCGTTCATTATTGGAGTAATTACTGCATTGCTAATTATAACAGAGCCTCCAAAAGTGTGCCTCCAAACGCAGCAGACAGTCAGTAATGCAACATCCAGGGGCAGACCACGTTAGATAAGCATCCTTTATGACTCATGACCATATTTCCCATGGGTTTTTTTCTCCCCTAAAATACATTCAGTTGGAATCAGTCACTATACAAAACAAAGCTAATGACTTCTCTTACTTGAGCCAGAATGTTTGTATGCAAACATACATACATACATATATATATATATATATATATATATATATTCTGTAGTGTGTAATAAATACATAAGTAAATAAATACATACATACATACTATTGACCCGAACCAATGTGATGGTTAACATACAAATGAAAAAAATTATTTTTTACTTTATTTAAATAATTTGCATTAAAACCCTAAAAGCACACTCAGTGTTATTGGTTAGAGATGAAATTCTACTCCTCTTTTTCCAAACTCCTAGAGAAGGTACTGCAGGGATTTGCCCATGAAGACTACAAAAGGGCATCAGCTGGGGCTTCCCTGGTGGCGCAGTGGTTGAGAGTCCGCCTGCCGATACAGGGGATACGGGTTCGTGCCCCGGTCCGGGAGGATCCCACATGCCGCGGAGCGGCTGGGCCCGTGAGCCATGGCCGCTGAGCCTGCGCGTCCAGAGCCTGTGCTCCGCAACGGGAGAGGCCACGACAGTGAGAGGCCCGCGTACCACAAAAAAAAAAAAAAAAAGAGGGCATCAGCTGGATAATTGCTCATGTTTGAATGTGTGCTCAGATGGGGCGATAAAATACATTAAACATAGGGTTGCATCCAAGAATAGTATCAAAAACAAGGTGTTGCCCAACCTTGGCATATCGTGAACAGGTAGTTGAACACCCACTCTGTCCTAAGGCCACCAAGCAGCTGCTTGGCCAATGCTTTATTAATGTCCTGCCCTGCCCTGTCTTAGTTCACACTAGTGTAATGGCCTGCTCATTGTGCCACTCCCCAGCAACTCTTCAAAGAAGGTCAGGTAAGGTAGAGGCCTACAAAAAATGTGAAATGAGACTTGAGAAGTAATTTAGGGACTTAGGATTGCCAGATTTAGCAAATAAAAATGGAGGACACGGGCTTCCCTGGTGGCGCAGTGGTTGAGAGTCTGCCTGCCGATGCAGGGAACACGGGTTCGTGCCCTGGTCCAGGAAGATCCCACATTCTGCGAAGCGGCTGGGCCCGTGAGCCACGGCCGCTGAGCCTGTGCATCCGGAGCCTGTGCTCTGCAACGGGAAAGGCCACAACAGTGAGAGGCCTGCGTACCGCAAAAAAAAAATAAAATAAAATAAAAAATGGAGGATACCCAGTTAAATCTAGATTTCAGATAAGCAACAAATAATTTGTTTAGTATAGTACACTCAAGAAATATCTGGGATATACTAATACTAAAACTCGATCCATTGTTTTATGGGAAATCCAAATTTAACTGGACATCTGCATTTTATCAGGCAGCCCCACTTAGGATAAACATCTGTTGTTGACTACCCATCACCTATACCCACTGCCTCCCTAACCATAAGCCAAATGTCCTGGGAAACACCTGCCCCCATTTTCGGCTTTGTGCAGTGTCGTAAGGAGTAAGTCAACTCTGAATATCTGCTGGGCAATGAAATTGAAGGAGGAACGCAAATTTTTTTAGGAAGAAACTACTCTTTATTCTCCTAAAAGTGAGAAGGCTTCAGAGAAAGGAACATATGCCAGCTGCCTTAAACCATGAGCTTCCCTGCCTGCCTCTGAAGCGCCAGAGAAGCCAAGAAGGGGGCATAGGTGGTAACAGCTGAAGAGAGTGTGATGTGGCTACAGCTGGCATCCCCAAGTCAAACTGGTTAAAACTTGTACCAAACCAGCCAGAGATATCCATGCTGCATGGCCCATGAAACCACAGGATTTTCTTTCTATCCATTGGGAAGACTTACAAAGCTCTCTAGGGTGAGTCTCCCCCCTTTCTTTGTATAGTGTAACCGGTGAGGGTCTTTTTTTGTTTGTTTAAGGAAGTACTGTTTTTTTAAAAAATTCTGAAGGTATAAAAAACTACCATTAGGGCTTCCCTGGTGGCGCAGTGGTTGAGAGTCCGCCTGCCGATGCAGGGGACACGGGTTCGTGCCCCGGTCCGGGAAGATCCCACATGCCGCGGAGCGGCTGGGACCGTGAGCCATGGCCGCTGAGCCTGCGCATCCGGAGCCTGTGCTCCGCAACGGGAGAGGCCACAACAGTGAGAGGCCCGCGTACAGCAAAAAAAAAAAAAAAACTACCATTATTAAGCCAGTTTGGAGCACTCTGAGCTGCATGCTTTGCAACAGGAAAACCCAGACACGCAAACACTAGCTTCAACAAGTAGCTTCCACTGACACTACTTAGTTCTTGGTATTGTCCATTGCTTTTTATGATGGGCTAATTCTTCCCCTGGAAGTCTCTTTTTCCATATGATAGAGCGTGTGTGTCCCTGCCAACAGGAAACACAAGGTGAGCTTTTGGAGGTCTGGAAAAATGACCGTGCAGATCATCTCTTCTATTTTCCAAATACCAGTAACTTGTTGTCCAGAGTCTTGGTGAGTTCTGAAACAAAGCCGTAAAGATATCCTTCTCCACCACAGTATAAGCTGTGATAATTATCTTTTGTTTTGGACATGACTGGCCCTAAATAACGTACTAAAAGCCCCTATGAGTTTTAAATTGGGTGAAAGCGCATAATAGAGGAATTTAAAAACAAAAAAAACTTTCAAGTCACCAACCCATCTACTCCGGAATATTTGATTATGAAAGCAGATAACGAAAAAAGAAAAAAGCAAAACAAAACAGGGAATTCCCTGGCGGTCCAGTGGTTAAGACTCTGCACTTTCACTGCCTAGGGTCCGGGTTCAATCACTGGTGGGGAACCAAGATCCCACAAGGTGAAAGGCACGACCAAAAAAAAAAAGAAGAAGAAGAAGAAAGCAGATAGCGATATGAAAAGCATATATATAAGCACATGGGGAAAAAGTAAAGTTATAATAATGACATTTTCTGTGGGTCTTTCTTTGCTTTTTTTAAAAAAAAATTAATTAGCATTGTAAATTATCTTGCTTCTGACTCTGGCTCTAGCAATGAACAGAAAGAGATTTTTAGAAGAAAATCTCCAGACAAAAGAAAATTAGCAACTTATCTCCAGTCTACAGACAAAGACAGAGATCTAAAATTTTCAGAGATCATTTACTGTCTCCACGATCCCTTCTAGCCACTTCACAGGCAGGATACACCTCCATCTGGGGACAGGTGATCAGAATTTCTTCTTGCTCTTCCTCCAGACCAGCTCAGGCCTGCTCAGCTCACTGTATTTTCCAGTCAGCCGTGAGCCAGAAACACAGGGCCAAGACTCGTGGCTTCACATGAGGCCCTAGTCACGTGTCCAAGCCTTTCTGCCCTTGGTGGGCTGGCAAACAGGAGTTTACATGTAAGTCAGGGCCCTCAAGCCCCAGGACCAACAACAGGAAGCAGAGTCATGATGCTTAAGGTAATAAGCTGTCCTTTTCCACAGTCACAGTATGGACCACAAGGCCCTGAAGTCACCCCAGAAATAATGTCTATTCTCATCCCATCCATTTGTTTCTGTACAGATTGTATCTGAATGCAGCAAACCACATCTCCTTTACTCATTCCTTCCTTGTTTCTAAGCTGTATTTAATTCTGAAAAGAGCTACAATCTAATGATGGAAAGGTCAGACTTAATGGAAAAAAATGAGTGTCAGTCCCCCAGAAACAAATACTCTTTTGTCGAGATCGCCCACACAAAATCTGGTCATCCTCTCGGTCTGGACATGTTGGCCTGTTCACAGTTGCTGTGCACAGTTCAGACTAGTGCGAAGGATGCCAGGCAAGACCTGTCCGCACTCACCTGAGGCCAGAATAGAAGAGGGGAGGGAAGATTCATGTAGCCCCACCAAGTTTACAGGGGCAGAAACTAAGTTTGGACAAGGACTGTGGCTTACTTTCCATTCTCTCAAAAGATCTGCTACTGTAAGAGTTGTATGTTTCCAAAACCTATTTACTTTAAACAATAAAAAAGGCTTTTATTTTGGGTGTGGAGGCAGGCTTTGCCTAAAATCCACAATTGTAGGGTTCCTTGATTCTTAATAACGATACTCGCCAAATCAGTGATATTGCTATGATCGCACCCTCCAAGTAAAGTTGGAGTGAATTAACATTTCATCTCTCTTTCACCTATTTACCAAAAAAGGCATTTCAGTCTTCATGTACAGACTCCAACTATAAGAGCCAAGAGACGTTGAATAACCATAAAAAAGCTCAGGGTATCAGCTACACTCCGAGACTAAAGCTTACAAAGGAAACACTCCATCTTCCCTGTCCTTCTCCACAGAGTGAAATTCACTCCCTCTGTATCTTTTTATCAAAGACAGAAAAAAGGCCTTACCCCCTATAGTCATTCTTCTCAAATGGCCTGATGAAGTAGTACCAGAGCACAAATGTAGACCCAAGACCAAGCAACACCATTAACACATGCAAGAGGAGACATTTAATTGTCCCAATAAGACTAAGCAGGTCCACCTTGGCGACCGCAACTGGGGTGATGGTCCTGGGCTCCATGCTTTGAGTCACTGCGCCTTACTAAAATTGACAACGTTAAGCACCTATTTTTTTATAACCTTCATTTTTATTTATTTACGTATTTATTTTTACAGCCATAACGAGGTCTCTCTGTGCTGAGTTGCCCCAGGCTCCACACTTTCTAGCATGACCCTGACTGTACAGAAGCAAGCAGGGGTAGTTTCCATTTTACAGAAGAGAAAACTAGGGCTTGCTGAAGTTATGCAAGCTCATTAAACGGCAGAGCTGTGATTCAAACCAGAATGTCTGACTCCAGAGCTCACGAGTACTCCCTACAACTACTGCCCGCTGCTGATGACCATGTATCCAACCCCCGGGCACCTCCACTGCACAAACACAGAGTCCTACTCTATTAAAGCAGCAGAGGGAAACGACTTTTGGCAACTGCAGAAACCACAAGAGGAAAGGCCATTTTCCCCTCAAAAATAAGTAGAACTAGCCAAAAGGTGGAAACAACCCAAACGCCCATTGACAGATGAATGGATAAACAGAATGTGGTATATCTATACAATAGATTATTATTCAGCCATAAAGAAGAACGAAGTTCCAATACATGCTACGATACAGAGGAACCTTGAAAACACTAAGCCAAGTGAAAGAAACCAGTCCCAAAAGAGCATATAATATATGATTCCACTTACATGAAATGTCCAGAAGAGGAAAATCTATAGAGACATAAAGTAGCTTAAGGCTGGGGGGATGAGGTTATGGCGAGGGGAGGACGATAGCTAATAGCTACCTAGCTAGTAAGGGATTCTCTCTGTAACGATGAAATTGTTCTATTGTTGATTGTGGCGATGGTTGCACGTATCTGTGAATATGCTAAAAACCACTGAATTGTACACTTTAAATGGGTGAAATGTACGGCATAGATATTATATCTCAATAACGCTGTTTAAGAAATGAAGTGACGTCAGTTAAGCAAACTCAAAGAGACCTCGGCTATCTCATTCAAGTTCGTTTTTAAAGGTGAGGAACCCTAGCAACGAGCCCAGTATGAGAGTCTAAATGAGTGTCCCAGTGTGCTCTGTCTGCCGGTCCCACTACTCAGTGTTCCTGGGCACTCGGTTCAGTGCCAGGCCATGGATAATGGGAGACCCTCACCACTGCCCCTAAAGAGCTTAAATGTAGTTGGGTTTTTTCAGGCCTGAAACAACAAATCCATTCAACAGCCTGTAGCACTGGATCAAGATGAGGGGAAGACCATAGGAGCTGAGGAGATGGACAGGAGGTGAGGCCTGAGACGGGCTTTCCGAGAGGAATGAACTGGATGAAGGCCCGGAGAAGACAGGGGAGGGCAGTCCTGGGAAGGGAGACAGACGCTGCGGAGTAAGTATTCAATTTGCACCATGTCTTTCAGATGAGGTTTAAACAACATTATAGTCCTGGGACTTCCCTGGCGTTCCAGGGTGAAGACTCCCCGCTCCCAATGCAGGGGGTGCGGGTTCGATCCCTAGTTGGGGAACTAAGATCCCTCAAGCCACAGGGCGCGGTGGAAAAAAAGAAAATTATAGTCCCATTACTAGGAGAATGGGTAAATAGGCGAGAGTTCAGCCCCGACAGGACAAGATGCCAGGGAGAGTTCTGAGCGGGAAAGGACAAGGTAAGAGCTGTCTCTACAGAAGTCTTGTCTGTCTGCCGCGTGCAAGGGACCGAGGTCGGAGGCCAAGGGGTTACAATCTACAAGTGAAGTATCAAGTACTAGTGTAGGGGCAACAGGAATGGAGAGAAAGGAAGGAAGAGAGATCACAGAGGAGAAAAACAACAAAATCCAACCATATGAAGACCTGTGGGAGGGAACAGAGGGACAACCAGGGCACTGACTCTGGGCCCAGACTGCCTGGGTTTAAATCCTTACCAGCTGTGTGACATTGGTCAAGTTACTTAAATGCTCTGCGCCTCAGTTTCCTGAGTAAAGTGAGGATAAAAATTGTGCTTCTGTCTGTCAAACAGTTGTTGAGAGAATTAAATACAGACAGTGCTTAAAACAATGCCTGGCACTGAGTAAGTGCTCTGTACCGTTTGTTCAATAAATACATGTAAATGCGTATTCAGATCTCCATGACCTCACTTTCTGAAGACAGCAGCGGCAACAAGGAAAAGCCTCATTATCTCCCATCAAGCTTCCTTTTTCACTCTCTTTTCCCCATTCATTCACCCCTAGGTGCTAAGTTCTAGGAAGAATAAAATATGCTCCCTGCCCTTGAGGGTGGGCCTTCTGGGAGAAATTGAACAGAAAAAAAAGAGCAATAACTATTCTCCACCAGGATCCAGGCACAATAAATGGCTGAACCACAGGCTTGGTGAGCAGCCCAAAGCAGCAAATGAAAGAGCCTGGACCAGGCGGGCCTTTGGGGCTCCTGTTTAAACAGCCCTGAGGGACTGCTCACCTGCTCGCCCGGGGCTGCCCTTTCCAGGCACCGCCTTCCAGCCAGAACAACTGAGCCTCTTCCCTGCCCTGCTTCCTAGTAGCTCATCTTCCCGGCCTGGCCACACTACCTCACCACCATGCCTGTCCCCTCACAGCTTAAATCAAAGACTCTGAGGCCAAACCTTGAACCGACGATGCTGGCCAGCAAGCTCTGGGCAGAGCTTGTAGACCACAGAGGAGAGATGGGATCCTTGCCTCTTGACCAAAGAGCCCGGGAAGGACAGACATCTGACCTATCCTCACCTTCACATGGTTGTGATAATGCGTTGCTGTCTCCCCACACCCACACCCAGCCCACCCCCCTCATGCAGACTCACAAGACTGCTGGGGTATCATGCCCCTACTGAAAAGAAGGTTAAACTACCATACAAACACAGTGTATTTTTAGTAATTGGACTTGAGTCTTCTATCTTTGGATAATTACTAAAAAATCTCCCTTCAAAATGATAAAAAAAAAAAACGAGGAACAAACAAAAACCCAAAAAACTCAAAAGAAGTAAGAATTTAATTTATACCAGGTGTTTCAGATGAGATTTAAATAACATTACAGTCCCATTATTAGGAGAATGGGTAAATACACTGTAGTAGTTTATGATGATGGAATATTATGATGGAATAATATATTTAGGTAGATCTCTAGCTACTGTCATGGAAAAGCATACTTTTAAGTGAAAAGAAAAATGGGACATTAAGGTACAACACGTAAAAACAAAATCTGAATCACAGCTTTGCACGTGCACTTGGACAGACTGTGAACTGCGAAGGTGGCTCTCCCTCCGCAGAGATGATACTGGGAGCAAAGGAGTCAAGAGAGACTGTCTCTGGCTGGATTTCTTAAAACAAAATGCATTCACATATAACTTGGGTAATTTTTTAAAATAAAAAATAAATAGATACCGTTGCATTTAAATACACGACCATCTATGGGTAAAGTAAACCTAATTTATAACTTTAAATTCTTCTTCCCTTTATTCTGATCAGAAGAGGGTTCAATTCCTGCTCTTTGGAGATCTGAAAAGATGATAAAATTAAATCCTGGTTGTGTGTGACTTTAAGGGACTTGTAAGGAATAAAAGAGCCCAAACCAAAATTTAAAATAAAGATATTAATAATAGGTATATGATTTCGAAGGTGATGTTCCCAGGAGAACATCCCATTTCTCCTGGGTTGATCTGGCTAAACTTCCTTTCAAGTTTGTTTGTGGAAGCTGATGATACCACTGAGGATGAACTTGAGGCTGTGTTTAAATACTTGCTACTCTAACTAGCTCCTCTGACATCTCTCTGTATTCACTATTGACACAGTTAATCTGCTTAATTACAGTTCTGTTGATATCTCAAATTCCCCTTATTTACTTTGCATCCTGAAAAGTCCTTTGAAATCTAAACAGTCTACTACCTCTCCAGCTCTGTTTGGAAAGATTACAATCTTAGGATCCTTTGAAAGGGGGTTGGGAGTGGGGGCTGTATTTCCAGCATGGAGTGGAATGTGGAAATAATCTGGGAACAGATGAATATACTGGATTTATTCCCAGCAATTTTGCCTCTCCTAATTCATTATTGTTCTGCTTGAGGAAGTGATTTCTTGGAATTTATAGTCAGACTAATAATTAAATACAAAGAATAAAATATATTCCAAAGTGTAGTACACTTCATGTGGGCCCATTATGCTAATAAGCACAGTACCCGTATCTGCACACAGTATGTGCTCAATAAATATCTATTGGCTTACTGCATAAGGAAGAAGCATCAGATGATCTAAATAATGGAGAAATTTTTAATTATTTATATTTCTTTCAGCAAATATTAATTGAATTCCTATCATGCATGCCAGGCATTGGGCTGGGCACTGGAGAGATACAAATGGGATAAAATTCGGTTCTTTGTCCTTAATATAAAGAATGAAAATAAAGCATAAGCACTCACCCTTGGTGCAAACAAATCAAGTTTGCCTATAACTTCTAACACTCAAATTCAAATCCAACTCGTTGTACTGTTACATCTAATCTAAAAGCATCCTTTTCTGGGACTTCCCTGGAGGTCCAGTGGTTCAGACTCCGCGTTCCCACCGCAAGGGGTGCAGGTCCAGGAACTAAAGTCCCGCATGCCGCATGGTGCAGCTGAATAAAAGAAAAGCATCCTTTTCTGCCTCTGACCACTCAGTAACATGTTGATCATTTCAAAACATGTTCAGCATTAGCCTTGATCTCAAAAAATATTCCTTCGTATCAACAGGCACTAGGCATGAAGGACAACACAACACCAGGTCCATATCCCGAGAGTTGAAATGCTGGGTAAAGTGAAATAAATCCATTCATTTAACAAGCCTTACACAATATTTTAATGGACAGTAGAAAAGATCAATTGTCAAATTACCCATACAGATCAAATTCCTATGGGGTCTGGAGAAGGAGGAGATCCTTCTAGCTGGTTGGTCCAATAAGGTGTCAGAGAGGAGATGGAGTTGGCTAGACCAAGCAGGAGATGGAGAACATTCCAGGCCAGTGAGAGAAATGATACATTACTCTTTTTGTGTGTGTGTGTGTGTGCGATATGCAGGTCTCTCACTGTCGTGGCCTCTCCCGTTGCGGAGCACAGGCTCCGGACGCGCAGGCTCAGCGGCCATGGCTCACGGGCCCAGCCGCTCCGTGGCATGTGGGATCCTCCAGGAACGGGGCACGAACCCGTGTCCCCTGCATCGGCAGGCAGACCTTTAACCACTGCGCCACCAGGGAAGCCCCAATACACTACTCTTAATCAGAAGTCCAAAGACGAGACACTCTGTATGAAATATACAGAGGCCATGCGCACAAAATGGAGAGAAAACTGGAGTGATAAGCACCCTCACAGTCATTATGGGCTGGCTACCCTCAGTCCTGTTTATTAACATATTCCCCCCAAAATCACTCCACTGTTAGATACACACATGCCTTGAATCGAAAGGGACCGACCAACTGCAAAAAGGGATACAAGTCCCCAAATATAGTATAATTCCCTGACGTTTGTATTTTTAAAGAGTTCATATGAAGGGCAATGGCATTAGCATAAAACTGGCCCTGAACTTCGGAGTTTTAACCACGTGTTCAAAATGATTCGTTTTCTCTTGTCTCCCTCACTCTCTTGGCCTATTTCTCTCCTTTCTTCCTTTATTTTTCCCTCTCCACCCTTCTCGGTGTAAGTTAAAAAAAAAAAAAAAAATCAATGCCACAAGTCTGTATGTTTAAATTCAGCCCACATGACATTTCCTTCGAGTTTAATTGCTTCCATACAATTTATATCCGCTAGTCACGCTACACCCCAGAGTATTAAACATGCTCTTTTACAAAGAAGCTCTTGTCCTATAATAACCCCCATAATCAAAGTGCAGGAATTATGGGTAAGGCCCAGCCAGATGATGGGTGAAACAAACAGGTTTTTAAATTCACCCAAAGCAAGCTTCGGGCAGGAAGCAAATCAAAGCCGGCCACTCTACCATCGGGCTTGAGACCAGAAACACTGGCTTGAACAGAGATCTGGGCATCTTTGCACGTCCAGCCAGGAAGAAATGAAGTCAGATACTTTTTTTTTTTTTTTTGAAGTCAGATACTTTATATTTGGGCTGCCTTGAAGGGCCACCTGGTTATATTTTCTCTGCTTTCAAGTCAGCCCATCCCAAAAAGTCCTAGTGATGGACTCCAAAGTCCACCGTTTAAATCATTCTTCTTTGTTATTCTGAGTAAACTAAAGTTAGCTTTTCCATCTTCCCATAAACAACTCAGGTAACATTTCTGGCCTTGTCCTATAGCAAAGGACATCTACAAACATCTCGAAGGTCTTTTATAAACCTTATCTTTCTAAACACTTGTTACTCATCCGATTACCTTCCCCACCTCTCAACAAACCACCTCCCCAAAAGTTCACCTTTGCGATTTTATAACTGCACAAGACACTAACAGGACTCTGAATCTTTGGATCTCCCTTATTCAGCTAGCCCACTTGGCAAAAGAGTTGTGTCTACCCTTCTTAAAAGCCTTTTAAGCAACGTTTTTGGTCCTCCCCACTGGATTCAGATAAATGCTTCTCCACCAGGATAAGACATTTTTTAAAGAACAATTTTTAATTCCATGCAATCTCTCCTTGTGTTCAAAATCCACTCAGGGCAAGAGCCAATCAATCTTTACAACAAGGGTGTAAAAGATCCCCACACTTGCTTCTTTTTTTTTTTTAATAAATTTATTTATTTTATTTATTTATTTTTGGCTGTGTTGGGTCTTCATTGCTGTGTGTGGGTTTTCTCTAGTTGTGGCGAGCGGAGGCTACTCTTGGTTGCAGTGCGCGTGCTTCTCATTGCAGTGGCTTCTCTTGTTGCGGAGCACGAGCTCTAGGTGCGCAGGCTTCAGTAGTTGTGGCTCACAGGCTCTAGAGCGCAGGCTCGGTAATTGTGGCGCCCGGGCTTAGTTGCTCCCCGACATGTGGGATCTTCCCAGACCAGGGACAGAACCTGTGTCCCCTGCGTTGGCAGGCGGATTCTTTACCACTGCTTCACCAGGGAAGTACACCCCACCCTTGCTTCTTAAAAGACTTAGTAAAGGTTTCTATAGCTTACCCCTTTGCCTGTGTTCCCTCATTGATTTTCAGAGACCAGTGATGTTGTCTATGGATAAAGGTTAGAACCAGTAGAGTTTGGATCAGATGTTATTCTAGTCTTAGAAACTGGTGGATGATAACATTTTGCTTATTGCCAATGAACTACTTTTGACCTATTCTAATAAAAAACAATTTCTACGCTATCACTAAAACACAATGTCATTGAAGGTTTATTTATCTTTTACATGCTATACGGATGTATTATTTACTGTAATAGTCTAGATCTGGACATATTCTGAGTCATAATCACTTTATGCATCAAGTCACTGGACAAATCAAAGTAAAATCAGATTTTTAAAACATTCATTTAGAAGCTCCTATTTACATTTTGGAAAGGAAACTTTATATTTTAATGGTATTAGATATTATTTATTATGCAGTGTTCTTTTATCTTATTCCACAATGCAACTTTTTTGTTCTACTCTTGGCAGACTCGACTGTCACTGTACAAAACAGACATTGTTCTAAAAACCCATTTGTAGTGTCAGTAAATATAATCTTTCACTTCAGCTGAAGCAATTCCACAGCATCAGTTTACACCTCCATGATCACTTGCAAGTTTATAATACTCTTTTTCAGCAGCTCTCAAGACTAGACTCCAAAGAGATACGTACCAGTCACCAAGGTGTTTACCAGGCCTCAGAAGGACCTTCCGAGAACTCTTGAAACTTAACGTGCTACCGATACTCAGTTTTAAGGTGAGTATGGACAATGCACTTAGATCGTGGGATTTTTTATTCACACACATAAGGTAAGCTGGACATTCCAGTGCATGAGCAAGTGGAAAATCGAAGTCCTGTAATGGTTTTCAACCAATTAACTAGGGCTGGCCAATTATTAGGTTAAATGAAAAGCACTGTGGCAAAACCTGACTCATTTCACTATGGCTAATAATTAAAAAAGGCTGTGTTGGTCTAGCCACCTGCCAAAGTTTCAGGCAAAAGTTTCAACAACTCTGAGTCTAACCTTTAAAATCATTTCTTTAATGTTGACACTCCAAATTGTTCATAATGACTCTACACTCTCCTCTGCTCCTACTGTTAAATATCTGTTAATAATCACCGACTACTCAATAGTTATTAAAATGTAAGCAACGGACAAACAGAAAGAACAATGTCTCCACTGTGTTCCGTATGGGTTACGGCCCTTGGACCTTTGCTTGAGAACTTTCCGAAGCCCCAAACACAGCCCTTGCCATCTTCATGCTTACAGAAACGGCAGATCAATAAATGCAAGTTTAACTTTTTTCAGCCCATAGATAAGATAACTAAACTTTTTAAAAAGCGTATGGAAAAAACGGACCATAATTTATAAACACATCCGGGGGGCTTCCCTGGTGGCGCAGTGGTTGAGAATCTGCCTGCTTATGCAGGGGACACGGGTTCAAGCCCTGGTCTGGGAAGATCCCACGTGCCGCGGAGCAACTAGGCCCGTGCGCCCCAACTACTGAGCCTGCGCATCTGGAGCCTGTGCTCTGCAACAAGAGAGGCCGCGATAGTGAGAGGTCCGCGCACCGCGATGAAGAGTGGCCCCCGCTTGCCGCAACTAGAGAAAGCCCTCGCACAGAAACGAAGACCCAACACAGCCCTAAATAAATAAATAAATTTTTAAAAAAAAGAGTAAATCCTATTAAAAAAATAAAATAAAAATAAAAACACATCTGGGTACAGCTTGACCTTTAAGTAGGTGTTCTTTCCCCATTCCTGTCTTTCCTTCCTACAAGTTTTTACTACAGTACATATTTATGGTTGGATTTTATGCTAAAACGCACAAATAGCCAAACATATTCTGGATGATATAGTTATGTAACAAGAGTTCATATTTGCCAAAAGTCCTATATGCAAAGGTTTCTATTTCACATAGTACCTAAAACTAAGACCCATAAAAGTGGTGACAATTGCACTAGAGAGTGCGTCTACAGAAAACATAAGTCATTTTATAAGCAGCACTGAAGTTTACTGCTTCTTTTATGACTCTTAATCCCTCCTACTAAATTCACATGTTCACACAAGTCCCAAACCAGTAACAGGGCCACTAGATACTCCCATATTAGCAAAATGCAGCAGAATAGGCTTTTAACCACAATCCCAGCTTTAACTATAAAATGTATTCAAACTAAAACCAGGTTTGATAAAATCAAGCATGTTTCATTTACTTACACTGTGAGAGGATAAACTGACCCAGGGCATTTACCTGCATTCATTTCAGAATCCCCTTTGCCAGCTATCAAAATCAGTTCCGACAAATGGAGAAACAAAGATGGAATGATAAACGTTTATCTGAAACTACAGTTACATAATATTCTGAACCATAAATTTTTTTTTCATAAATTTTTAACTGATACTCTCCAAACGTAATCTGCTATTTTTATGGCTGCAATTAAGTATGACGCGTCTCAGCAGTGACGGTCCTGTGAGCTACAAACTGTGACAAAAGTTTGACCACAGCGAGGACTGGAGATGGCAACTTTCCTCGTGGCAAGTGATCATCATATCAGTTAGAGTAATATTTTTACCCAAGTCTCATAACTTATCTCAGTTAGTTATAAAACACTGATTTCAGACCTCATTTTAACCAGATGTTTAAATAAGCAAATGTGTGGTCCTTCTAGACAGCCAGCGAATCTCTACAGGGAGAGCACCTTGCTCCTTAGCAGGACACCTCAGCCGAGGTGGGAATTTGTGGGACACGCCTTATCTAATTCATATGCTTATTTTCACCATTTTTCTCTCTTCAGAAGCTATCTTATCCGAATTAGTGCCCCAGGCCCTTGACCTGGCCCAACCCTGGAGAAAGAAAGTGGCCTCAGTGGAAAAACCATTCACTGGACATTTTTCAGTTCTCATCTTCCTTGACCTCTGAGAAACATGCCACGAAATTAACCCTTCCTCCTTCTTGAGCTTCCCTGGATTTGGGGCATTACTTTCTGGATTCCCTCCTATATACTTCTGGCTGTTTCTTCTCCATCTCATTTACCAAGTCTAGCGGCACTTCTCCTTTCTTCTCAATCTATATGTAACCTCTCTCTAAGGAATCTCATCCACACCTGGATTTGAATAATAATAATATATATATACGGTTATAGTTATATAGATAATATATGTAGATAATACAGTTATAGAGATAATATATCTACCTATCTAATAGGTAGATATAGTCACCTGGAAAAAGAAAAAAAAATATATATATATATATATATCTCCCTTGGAAATCTTAAAGTCACCTTACACTCAACATGCTAAAACACTTCTCAACCTCTTCTAAACCTTCCAGTACTGCTTGTTACAACTAGAAGCACCACCATTCAAGCCATTATATAGCCAGCAACCTGCAAATTTTCCATTTCACCTGTTTTCCTCACTGCCCTTATCTAATTCATCAGCAAACCCTTTCAAATTTACCTCTCTAGGGCTTCCCTGGTGGCGCAGTGGTTGAGAGTCCGCCTGCCAATGCAGGGGACACGGGTTCGTGCCCCGGTCTGGGAGGATCCCACATGCCACAGAGCGGCTGGGCCCGTGAGCCATGGCCGCTGGGCCTGCGCGTCTGGAGCCTGTGCTCCGCAACGGGAGAGGCCACAACAGTGAGAGGCCCGCGTAACGCAAAAAAAAAAAAAAAAAAAATTTACCTCTCTAATATCCCTGAAATGATTTCACTATCCCTCAAATGATTGATTTCACTTCTTCCCTTTTCCAGCACCACCAAAGCAACTTCCCTGTGATTAAATCACTCATATGCTCTATCTGCAGGGATGGCATATCACCAATGAAATAACACATTTGTTCCAAAAAAGATTGTGAAGGAGGCAATATAAAATATCTAGAATGGAGCCTAACTTAAAAGTCTTTAAATAAAAAAAAAAGAGATAGTAAAAAAAAAAATCACTCATACGAGTACCTTCATTCCAGAGTGGCAGAATATTCAAGTCACGGCTTGTGAATCCTGAAACTGCAGTTACAGTGTCTATCCCCATTTCATCCCAGTACAGCCCACATCAGACAGCCCTGGAAACCCTGATCAGTTTTGGAGCACCAAGGGCAGCAATTTTCTGAACCACAAAGCCAAATCCCAGTCTCTGAACTATAGTTACCTCAACAAGGTTTCTCACCCTGAGACCTCCCCCTCAGGCATCACATGAATTTCTCCAGAATTTAACCCATATCTATTCTCAGTCCTGAGGCTGTGTGAGGGTCAACCAGAAACAAAGACCACCTAAGCTGTGATTCCCAAGATCCCAAAACATCCAACTGATGCAAGTATAAATGAGGTCATGTGTATACATAATAAATCCCTGAAAGATACACAAGCAATTGTGAACAGTGGTTCTCTCTGAGTAAAACTAGAGGGTGGAGTACTTTTTTTACTTTATAGCCTTCAGCTCTGCTTAAATTTTTTGATGAGAGGATGTTAAAAAGCAGTCTTTTTTTTTTCTTGGCCATACGGCTTGCAGGATCCTAGTTCCCCAACCAGGGATCGAATCTGGGCCACCAGCAGTGGAAGCTCGGAGTACGAACCACTGGACTGCCAGGGCATTCCCCAAAAGCAATCTTTAAGAAGAATTCCAAAAATAAAATCAAGTCAGTAAAAGTTATGTCTGGGAGCTTCCCTGTTGGCGCAGTGGTTGGGAGTCCGCCTGCCGATGCAGGGGACACAGGTTCGTGCCCCAGTCCGGGAAGATCTCACATGCCGCGGAGCGGCTAGGCCCGTGAGCCATGGCCGCTAAGCCTGCGCGTCCGGAGCCTGTGCTCCACAGCGGGAGAGGCCACAGCAGTGAGAGGTCCGCGTACCGCATAAAAAAAAAAAAAAGAAAGTATGTTTGTTCATTTTGGTTATATTTATCATTTGCTTGTGTTTTCTACTTTTGATCGACTATCACAGTTGCTTCCTCAACCTGTGAACACCTAAGCCCAGAAAGGTTTTCCATGGGCAAACTGGGAGAAAGGCAAATATTCATATCTCAGTATTTGCAGAAAAGCCATCACAAAGGAAAATATATTTTAATAAACAATCCAGCATATGCATTTTTCCACAGTCACCATGTTTTGTTTGTTTTGTTTTGTTTTGGCACCCCAGGTAGGACACGAACCCACAATCCCTGGCTTAGGAACCATGTTTTAATTACTGAGTCTATAGCTAGCCATGTTTACAGGTAAATTAGTCACCAAAAAGAACAGAATTTGAATTTATCTTCAGTGTTCAGAATTGAAGTGTGTCAAAGCACATTTTTAAAACAGAGTTAGTGTAGGGGGCCACAAAGACATAAAATATATTATGTACTGAAAAATTCATCATATACAACCTTTGTGCCATAGAATTTGTTTCCATATTGAGACTCGTTATTCAACATCTTTGGTTGATTATTCTTAAGTTAATGAAAGGTGTGATTAATTGATTGATTAGTTGGCTGATATCTAAAAGATAGTTATAAGGGTGGATGGAAAAATAAAATGATAGGTAGGTAAATGGATGGATGGATAGATGATAGATAGATTGACAGATAGATAGAATTAAGGAGAGAGGAATAGATTAGTGTTTCTCAAACTATCTGTTGTAAAGCACTAGTGTTTTTTCTTTTCAATCCGCCAAGCCAAGTATGTGGTCCTATTGTAGATGGCTTGTGTGTAGCTCAGGCCACATGTGACTTACCACACAAGTTTGACGCACCCAAACTACCCTGTTCCACAAGGCAATCCCATTGATCATGTGCTTAGATGTCACAGCAATGTTATTTTGCTATAAACGTTTCTAAACACTCTCGACTTCTGTATCTAGCTCATCACAGGCCCGTAACATTAGCACACTGGTGTCAGTCTACGGACTACACTTTGAGTAGCACTGAGATACAGGCTCAGCTACTTCACACTGCTATGCCACTCATTCCGATTGGTTGGGCAACCATCTAACTGGCCAGTGCACTTGCCAGCCCATGTATCACCCTTGTATAAGAAGGGTAGGTATATTGGTTAATAGGTAGAACAGTAGATGATAGAGAAATTAGATAACAGATAAGCTAGATATCTAATAGATATCTAATAGATTTATTAGATATCTAATAAATTAGGTAGGAGCCAGAGAGTCTCTGCTCTTTATGCAAATAATTCTCTAGATAAAGCGTTAACAACGGTTGTCTCTAAATAGGGATCCAGGGAAAATCAGAAGAATCTATTTTCCACTTTCCTCCCTCCAGTAGTGGCTGAGCATATAATATCTTTATACTTAAAAATAAAATCAGAAACAATCTAAGTGTCCATCAATAGGGGATCCGTTTAAGAAATTCATTGTACATCCATACAATGGAATACTATGTAGTCCTTAAAGAAATAAAGCAGATATTTATGTACAGAAGAGGAATAAACACCAAGATATACTAAATGACAAAAGGAAGGTACAGAAGAGCGTGTACCATTTGTACTGTATTGAAAATAGTCTAGGTGGGAATACACATTTAATTTACATATACATATGCATACTTGTACTCACACAGAGTTTCTCTGGAAAGACAAAAGAAACTGGTATGCTGGGGAGGGTACCAGAGGACTAGAGGGAGGATAAAAGAGACTTCTCACAGTACATGCTTTGGTACTATCGAAAATTTTGTCATTTCCATGTATTTATTACCTCTTTGAAAAATATTTTTTAATGTGAAGTCATCTGAAAACATCAACATGTGATTCAGCCTCATGAGTGAGTGTGAAAAGGCGCCAGTGGGCTTCACTAAGAGTCTCGGACGGATTCCCCTGAGAGGGAGGCCACGGGCTGCTCAGGGCCTAGGTGGGCTTCGTGGATTAACTGTGGTTGCAGAATCTCGATTTTGTCTGTGTCCAGGTGACCAGCCTCATCCAAAACTACAAGAGTATTCTGGGAACAACCAGACCTGCAAGCTATTCATTTACAAGCAGAGATGGCAGATTCAGTGGGGATGGGCCTGAGTCGAGGGTAGTCCCGTACCCCACTAACTTGGAGAGCAAAGACCACCCGCTATGGTGGAACTGCACAGGCTAAATTAAATATAGGACCAACGAATGGATCTATGGATGGACAGAGGAATGGCTGCTTTGCTAGGAAAGCACTATCATTTCAGACCCATACGTTAGTATAAAGTGCTTAGTTCCCTAAAGAACTAGGAAGACCTCAACATAAGGGACAATGGTGGGGTCTTATGCTACATTCAGATAACTCTAGGATTGGTGGATCTCAATGAAGGGATGAGGAAGCTGCCACACGGACTAGTGAAAGGTCCGTGTACCCATCCTAGCTGAGGTTCTAAAGCCTCAATGGCATGCATGGTCATCTAACAACCAATACTTATCTTGAAGCTAAGTCAGGCCAGGTTCTTCTTGGCCTCAAAAATAGACCCTTAGCATTTCTGCTTCTGCACTTCTCTTCCTATCCCCTCTTTCCTGGAAGGCCCTTCTGCTCACCTGCCCACATTCTTCCCATTTTTCAAGACTCCATTTATGCCCAACCACCTTTACAGAGACTTCTTTGAACACCCAGCCTTCATCTATCTTCCTCTCCACTGCATTTAGTACGTGGAGCTAGGATTCTAAACTTTCAATCCAGGATGCGCACAGACCTGATGGAACTCCATTCCTGAACACGGCAGATTCCTATGAAGAATTCCAGGGTGCAAGCTTGCAAAGATTTAAAAGAAAATATTATGGGATTCTTTCCTTATCAAGCACCTACCTCTGTGCCAGGCCCTGTGCTCAGGTTATACAATGACAAGCAAGAAAAACATCATTCTTGCCCTCATGGAGGTTACAGTGTAGTAAGAAAGAGAAATAAATCAACAGTAATATGGGGCATTCCCTGGCAGTTCAGTGGTTAGTACTCTGGGCTTCCACTGCAGGGGGTGCGGGTTCGATCCCTGGTCGGGGAACCAAGATCCCACATGCCGAACGGTGTGGCCAAAAAAAAAAAAAACGACCACACAACAATAGTATTATAGCAGCAGTGCTACGTCTGCAGAGACACAGAGGGCTGTGGGAGAACCTGGCAGGAGCATCTAAGCCAGTGCGGGGGCTGTGAGTCAGGCGAAAACCCCTGCAGGGCTGGCATCTAAGGTGATGCCTAAAGGTAGTGTAGGCATTAACCAGGCAAAAAGCGGGGAAATAATATTCCAGGCACAGGTAGCAGCTTGTGCCCAGTTCCTGAGGCCAGGAGCACAGCCAATGGGAGAAACCAAAAGACGGTCAGCCCAGCTGCAAGTTTCAGACCTATAACCGTAATAGAAATGACAGCCTTATTGTGACACACCTCAAAGTGCTTCCAGGGCTTCCCTGGTGGCGCAGTGGTTGAGAGTCCACCTGCCGATGCAGGGGACGCGGGTTCGTGCCCCGGTCTGGGAAGATCCCACGTGCCGCGGAGCGGCTGGGCCCGTGAGCCATGGCCGCTGAGCCTGCGCGTCCGGAGCCTGTGCTCCGCAACGGGAGAGGCCACAACAGTGAGAGGCCCACGTACCGCAAAAAAAAAAAAAAAAAAAGTGCTTCCAACCCAGGAGGGCAGCTGCACACAGGTCAGAAGGAGGCTATTTAGCCTGGTTTTGTCTGTATTCCCCATGTCTCTCCAGCTAGACTGTCAGCTGCCTGAGGTCCGAAAAGCTGCCACATTTCTCCCCACCCCCACCCCCGGGCACAGTGCACTGCGTTGGCACACAAGAAGAGTGCAATGATATTTTGTTGTAAATGCTGAAATGGCTGAAGACCTTTAAGATGGCACAAAGGCAAGGCCCTGGGAGAGCACTGCCCCCACCACCATCTCAACCAGGAACAAGACAGGAGTAAGTAAACTTTCAGGGCTGCTCGCTGTGCCAGGCGCAGAGCAAAGCACTTCGCATATATTCCTGGTTTCGCTTCATCTAACAGCAAACATCGTTTATCCCTTTATCATCTGCTGGGTCTAGATGGAACATTCAATAAAATCTAGAAGTCCAGGAAGAAGTGTATGCAAATAAAGAATATGTTGAAGGAAATTCAGAAGATTTGCCATTAAGTCTACTTCTTATCCTGACTTTTCTGGAGAATTTTTGGTTAAGATTTTAGCAATTACGGTGTTCATTTCTAAAGAAAATAACCCAAAACAGATGAGCAGATGCAAACTGCTATCTATAGAATGGATAAACAACAAGGTCCTACTGTAGAGCACGGGGAACTATATTCAATATCCTGTGATAAACCATAATGGAAAAGAATATGAAAAAGAATACATATACACGTATAACTGAGTCACTTTGCTGTATGGCATTAATTAACACAACATTGTAATTCAACTATACTTCAATAAAATTTTTTTTAAAAAGAAAGAAAAAAAAAAAGAACCCAAAACAAGAAAAACACAAGCAGTTCCCAAAGAGGATCTCCTTAGTAACATAAGCTCCAGGCTTCAGTTACTAAGCTAAGCCTACAAGATCCCTCCCATGTCCCACACACCTACCCAAATCTACCACTCCATCTTCCCCTGCCTCTCTGCTTGCTTTCTGCTGTGGTTTTCATAACTTCCCCCTTCCCCCAATTTAGAAAGAAATATGTTTATTATGCGACATTTGGAACATACAGAAAGGCAAAAAGTAGACAAGAAAAATCTCCATAATCCCACAAATGACCATCGAACACAGTTTGGTACGTAACCCTCTATCAGACAGACACACACACACTTTTTAAAATAAAATCAGGATTATGACCCTTTCACAATGTACCATAATTATTGGGTTTTTATGTGTTATATCCCACTTGTCTGATATTTAGGGCCACTTCTTATCTCTCAGCATTGGTAACTAACTGTTAAATCAAGAAATATAAATGAAAACGTAATACATCTACTCAAAGCACACTGAAAAGAAAAACTGTAACTTGATTTAAACATGAAACTCTCAACTAGAGAAATAACAATGGAAGTCACAAAAACGCTTCCCAAAGTCCATAGGACATTCCTAGGTGGACAGAATGAGATAATAGTTGGAATAAAAATGTTCAAAAGTCAAATATGCTTGTGAAATAGTGGCTTAAAAATAAACTAGTTTTGTAACAAGTGACTCCAGAGTCTTGAACGTGTATTGTGAAATTCCAAGAGAGGGACAGAGCCTGCAACATATCCCAAATCTATTGGTCCAGGAACCTTTTGTTCACAAAGTATCTGAGTGGACTAGGGTTCTAAGGAATACACTTTGGAAAACATTGCTCTGCTGATATTTCAATGCACTAAAACATTCACAGTCCCCCACAGACCAGCAGAAGGGCCATCCCCTCAGAATTTCCCCTTCAATAAAAAGTTTATTACTTCAGTCCTCAGTCTTCCAAATCACCCTTTAAAAAAAAATTATCCCCTGGATTGGTGGATTCATTTACTTCCACCATCCTCTCCTGTGGTTAGATATTTCATTGAGGGAGGACGGGAAAGGCAGAGATGATACGTAAGGGTGTAATTCCTACACGTCTTAATTTGTCAACAAACGAAAACTGACACTGAATCAACCCTTTAAGCAATGTATTTCTAATCAATCTCTGCAATTATAAAGACAAGGAGAAGTAAATTTTTTTTCCTGTAAGCTACTTTACTAACATCTAACTAACCCTCTCAACAAGTCCTCAGCAACATACCCAATCCTGACATACATTAGGTCATCCGCCCTCCATGTCACATCTGTGTGCCCTGTAAAATGATATGGATTTATTAATGGTGAAAATCTCAATGAGAAGAAAAAATAGTCATTGTAGGTATACTATCCATTTCTGGTTTGGTTCATCATTTCTCTCTCTCTCCAGCACTGAGAGCTCCAAATTGGATCACCCAGACTGAGTTTAGAAGCGAACTCTAATGCTCCATTCACCACTCCAAAGTTATCTGGTCACCAAGGATACCTAGTTACAGGGCCTAATTATGGGCATGTAACTGACATGAGGCAGTACAGTACAACTGCAGAAGTACAGGTTTGAGAATCACATAATTCTAATCCCATCTCTGCCACTCGCCTGTTATGTGACCCTGGGCCATTTACTCAACCTTATTGTGCCTCAGTTTCCTCAACAGTAAAATGAGAAAATAACATGTACCTGTTCACAGGTCACTGTGAGAGTTAAAAGAACGTGTGAAAAGCACCTAGGGTTATGAATAAAGTTTCCTTACGCATGTGTCAGGAGTGTGTTCCATGGGTGATTCTGGCGCTGCCTCTCCGGGAAGTACTGATTTATAGCTCCCTGCCTCCTCTGCAATAGAGCAGGTAATCAACCAATGTCAATTCCCTCCCCTCTTCCTCTCACCCCACTTCTCAATCTCACTCCCCCTCCCACACACAAACGGGGCTCCACTAGTAGCTACAAGCCAGATTCCAAAAATCAGAAAGTAGACCCTCCTCAGAAGAGGTTAGACATCCTCTGCCCAAGATGCTGCAGCAAAAGGGAACCTGTGGTGGGCATTCCTACTTAGGTTTTTTAACAGGAAAATTGATTCTCAGTCTTTATTTACAATTTTAAAAACCAGCTTGCAATTCCAGATCCAGGCTTCATTCAGCACCAAACAATAACTGAGAGTCAAAATTAGTTTATCCTACTAGCAAGGTCTCTGCATCCGATTTTGGCCAGGTAGACAGCATATGCATGTGGGGAGGCAAGGGGAAGCAAGAACGAACTTGTACTGAAAGTCTACTATGTACCAGACACTTCAAATATGTTATCTAATCTTTAGAAATACCGTGAAATAGGACTTCCCTGGTGGCGCAGCAGTTAAGAATCCTCCTGCCAATGCAGGGGACACAGGTTCCGTCCCTGGTCTGGGAAGATCCCACATACCACGGAGCAACTAAGCCCGTGCGTCACAACTACTGAGCCTTTGCTCTAGAGCCCACGAGCCACAACTACTGAGCCCATGTGCCACAACTACTGAAGCCCGCGCACCTAGAGCCCATGCTCCACAATGAGAGAAGCCACCACAATGAGAAGCCCGTGCACCGCAACCAAGGGTAGACCCTGCTCACCGCAACTAGAGAAAGCCCACCTGCAGCAACAAAAGACCCAACGCAGCCAAAAATAAATTAATTAAATAAATAAATAAATAATAAAAGCAATCTCTCTTTAAAAAAAAAAAAGAATCCGCCCGCCAATTCAGGGGACACAGGTTCGATCTCTGGTTGGGGAAGATCCCACATGCCTCAGAGCAACTAAGCCACAACTACTGAAGCCCGCGTGCCAAGAGCCTGTGCTCCGCAACAAGAGAAGCCACCGCGATGAGAAGCCCACATACCACAACCAAGAGTAGCCCCCGCTCGACGCAACTAGAGAAAGCCCATGTGCAGCAATGAAGACCCAAGGCAGCCAAAAATTAATTAATTAATTAATTTTATAAAAACAGTTTCTCAAGTATGTACTCCAGCAAAATGAGGGCATAAACCAAAAAAGAGGAAGACAAACAAACAGCACTCCTAGCCATGGAAAGAAGTAAAGAGAAGCCCTAAGGATGACAGCTCTGTTGTAGAGCTAGAGAGCAACAAGAATGGAACAGAAAGATGAGGGAATCTGGACATAAAAGCTTAAGGAAAGGAGACCTGACAGAACCCAGGGGATTGAGAGCCTGGAAAATTTTGAGATCATAATAAAGGCAAATAGTATATAAACATATAAAAAGGCAATTAGAAATAATAGGAAAAAATGTTTAAGAAAGTCAAGATCCAAAGATGAAGAAACTAAAAGGTAACACAAATTTTAACAATGGATGAAGAGTGAAAAGAAAGAATCCCTATGACTTTGGGGCTGGATATATCCTCCTTTGAGTGTCCCAGGAGTCCTGACACCAGACACAATGTGCAAGTCTAAGATCCAATGTTAATACACAAGGCAATAAATTATATTAAATGGTGCCTCCAGTTTTTCAACTTCAAGAATAATTTATGAATAAAAAAGTCAATTTGGGGACAAAGCACAAAACTTTTATTGGTTATGGGTTCAGAGCTTTGGAATATTAAGGTGTCACTAACAAAAAGCAAATTGTGGAACTGATAGCCACCCGAACCTCCTTGACTTACAAAATGGGGAATCAGAAATACCGTAAAGGGGCTTCCCTGGTGGCCCAGTGGTTAAGAATCCACCTGTCAGTGCAGGGGACATGGGTTTGAGCCCTGGTCTGGGAAGATCCCAAACACGGCGGAGCAACTAAGCCCGTGCGCCACAACTACTGAGCCTGCATGCCTAGAGCCCATGCTCCGCAACGAGAGACGCCACCACAGTAAGAAGCCTGCACACTGCAACAAAGAGTAGCTCCCCACTCATGGCAACTAGAGAAAGCCCACAATCAGTAACAAAGACCCAATGCAGGCATAAATAAATAAATAAATAAATTTATTTTAAAAAATAAAATAAAAATTAAAAATTGAAAGGTTCCCTCTGTGAGCCTTGAGAAGGTGAAGGAAACCATTGTGTTTCAACAAAAGTCCTTTTATACTATTGGGTTTGGTACCACCTGCACAGATCACTTTGACAAAAATAATTTTCTACCACACATTTCAGAAAAGGCAAAACACTAAAATTATTACTAAAAATTGAGAGTGCCAGCAAATGTTATAGTTGGAATTATATTTAAGAGTGGGGATAATTTTTCTTACAGAATATGTTATTCAAATAAAAATTTTCTACAAGAATGGAAAGTTCTACTGAATCCAGATCACTTTCTTCTTTATTATAATTCTCTATTTTCTGGTCTATGTACACCAAACACGTATTCCATTTATAACCAGAATTTTTTTTTTAATTTTAATGTGATCAGTGTTCAAAGTCAGCGTGCCAGTTGCTAAGAGCCCAACACCTACACACCCCAGCCTGATTTATGGGCTGTAGAGAACAGCAGGAACAATGCAGTCTTCAGAGGCCATGCGTTTTAACATTCTATCCTCCCCATTGTTAAATGCTACCCTAACACCACAGGGAAGGTGTGAATGTTTAGAAAAGGTGCCCTGTAACAGGTACCAGAAAGTGATTACACCATATACCTAGGAACAATCTTGCCTGAGAAAATGACAAAAAGGTTTTTTAAAGCTTCTTAGATGTCCAGGCTTTGTATCCCATAAAGCTCATTGTTCAGCTGGGGAAGTGACATGAGGATAAAGGTGGGAGTGGGGAAAACGGAAAACTGCTCCCTAAGTAGATGACAACAGATTAGAGGGCCAGTCCAGGGTCCACCATTAAACAACCACAAATGGCATTCCCCAAGTCACGTGAATACCCTTCCCTGGCCTCAGTTTTCTAACCTTCCCCCCAAGAAAATGACCTTGTCAATTATAAAATACTTTGATTTCTGATTTATAAAGCCCTCCACTCCTGACAAAATCAAGACTAGGATTGTACTGCTAGCCCCATTTCACAGATGTTGGGGCAAAGTCATGGGTAGATTTTATGAAAATTAATTCAGGGTTAGTTGCCACCATTTTCCAACCTTCTACTTAAATCCACCAAAATACATTGCTTTTTGAGGCTGTGGAACAAAGTGTGGCATATAACATTTATCTTATTCCAGCTTTAAACAAAGCTCCAAAAGAAATTCAGAGAACTCCTGGCAGATTGCTTATCTCAAAAAACAAAAGTCACAGTGACTTAATTTCTTAAATTCCCTTAGCTACTTGGCCAAAAAATTTCCAGGGATAGCATCAGATCAAGCCTACAGGCCTCCTGCTTACATGTTTTTCCAGTTGTTGTCTTTATTGACTATCCAAAGGGAAATGAAGATGCACCCAGCTTTGGACTGAGGAGTGACTGTTAGTTGGGGGGATGAGGCAAATGGAGCAGATCAACTTTCTCTAAACCCAAGGTCTACTTCCATTTTTAACCTAGTTTCACAAACATATTTTAGAGCTACTCCAATCATTCAAAGCCTGTATAAAAGGGAACTCTTTTGTTTTGTTACTGTTTAGGGATCTTTTCCCCCTAGCTTTCCTCAGATATTAGGCAAGCCCAGCTCTTATTTCATATTTTTAACAACCAGCTATACCAATCATATACATATTTGTGTGTGTATATTTATAAACACAGTTCAAAAATCATTTGGGACCAAAAATAGCCTCCAAAATTATTAGAAATTATTGGGTCTTTTTCTACTTGTAGGTACTACTAAGTCCATTTCTATAAAAGTCACAGTAAGATATTCAAAACTGCATTTACCTAAGTAAAGCAATACGAGATGCTACTTTGGATCTTTATATAGTATACAAACTAATGCCATCCTTTGGAACAATATCATCACACTTAGAAAAATGTCATGCTATTACATCACATACTTGAATTCCACCAACTATTTAGAAATTAAAGCACTGGACTTCCTCACTGGACTTCCCTGGTGGCGCAGTGGTTAAGAATCCTCCTGCCGATGCAGGGGACACAGGTTTCGTCCCTGGTCTGGGAAGATCCCACATGCCGCGGAGCAACTAAGCCCGTGAGCCACAACTACTGAGCCTATGT
The DNA here is from genome assembly GCF_937001465.1 of Orcinus orca. Taxonomy (NCBI): domain Eukaryota; kingdom Metazoa; phylum Chordata; class Mammalia; order Artiodactyla; family Delphinidae; genus Orcinus; species Orcinus orca. Next base: position 20,435,664 of record NC_064563.1, on the reverse strand, counting down.
GCTACAACTACTGAAGCCCGCGCACCTAGAGCCCGTGCTCCCGCAACAAAGACAAGCCACTGCAACGAGAAGCCCGCGCACCACAACGAAGCATAGACCCAGCTCGCTGCAACTAGAGAAAAGCCTGTGCGCAGCAACGAAGACCCAATGCAGCCAAAAATAAATAATTTTAAAAAAAAGAAATCAAAGCACTGAGTAAATAAATAATTTTAAAAAAAAAGAAATCAAAGCACTGAGTACGTGTCCACACTGTCACTCAAAACCCAGGAGAAGACCAGTTGTGGACTAAAATGACCATCAAGTCTGTTTTAGGACAAGGGCTTCTCAGCAATGCATCAACCCCAGCAAAAAAATAAAGCACTCCTCCTTGCACAAGACATCAACAGCTCTGGGATGGGAAAGGAATAATTGGCCACCAGTATGAGTCAAAGGGTTGGCTATTATAAGCCTCATCCATCCTTGTGTATTTGTTATTAGGGTCCTCTCACAGCAATCAAAGTATCAAATATTAGTGCCAAAGAAAGGGTTGATTATCTTTTTAAAATAGCACATAACATCCTAACGTCTAAACTAAAGCTACTCAATCAAAGAAATATGGGCTTTAACATAAATTCCAAGGCAAGTTCTTAGAGGAGGAGTTTCCCTCCATGGCAGTGAACAGCCGGCCAGGGCAGGCAATCCTGGACCAAGTGGTCCAGCTGGCACGACTTCAATCCAGGCCATTGATAGCCTGACCCCCCGTGACCTCACTAATTACATTGCAAGTTCCAGCTTGGCTTCCCCTCCAGAATATAATTATTTTAGGGTACCAGAATGGAAACAACCTTCTTTATGAATATATTTTCCTATACAGTCTAATTCCACTCAAATGTAAACTTCATTACATCAAAAAGCTGGAACAAAGGGAAGGGAAGAATGACAAAGCAGGCTCCTGATTCGATGGTATTTTAGGTTACCAAGGGCGACATAATAAAACTCCGACCCAATTTCCACACAATTGATTTGTCCAGCCTACAACTACTTCACCAGGCAGTTACTAATTACATCACAGGTGCTGTGTGGTCATCACGTCACCAGTAAGGCCTACCAGGCAGTGTTCCCTTTTCCAGACTGCTTTTCCGAAGAATGGAGAGACTGGAGACCACCTACACTACCAAGAGTCCCTCTCCTCCCCAAGCCTCAGATCTGCTCTAGCATTTATGTTGATGTCATATCTCAGTGGACCAGGCTCTGACAATCTGACTTAGAGTGGGCAGGGAAGGGAGTAAGAGTTTGGGTCCAGGAGTCTGTATCAGTACTCCAGCTGCAGGGCATAGTCACCTATGTGTCTCATTGAGAATTCTCCCAAAAGTTTTTTTTCTTGTACCTCTAAGAGTTTCCATGTCCCGAATCTCTTGTGACTTCCAGAACCCTGGAAGAACTTCACCAGACTCAGTTTCTGATCCCTTACAATTCCAACACCCAGAGACTCACTCCCTACTTCCAGCCTCCCAGATCTCTGGGAAACAGCCGTGGAAGGTGACACATCACCTCTCCCTCCCTCCCTCCCTCTCCCTCCCTCTCCCTCTCTCTCTCTCTCTCTCTCTCTCTCTCTCTCTCTCTGTCTCACACACACACACACACACACACACTCAAGAACAAGCGTGCACACACCCTGGGTATCGTGACTCTGTGTCCCCCCTAGCTCTAGGCTGACTTACTTGAGGAAGTACCTCTGGCCAGTGGCCGTGAAGGTCATCTCCCAGCCTGGGGGCAGAGGCAGCTCGTCGGTCACGTCGTAGGACTGCTGTCGGAGGTGCGCGTGCTGCTGCGCCGGGCTGCCCGCAGCGCCCGCGCCGGTGCCCAGCTGCAGAGACGCGGGCGACGAGTGCGAGCGGACGTGCTGGGCGCCGCCGGCCAGTCGGGGCCCAGGGTGACCACCGGACGAGTCGGTGCTCGACTGGCGCGAGTGCGAGCCGGAGTCAGGCTCCTTGAAGAACGACTCGGGCAGGATCTTCTTCCGCCACGAGCTGGGCTTGGGGTTCATCACCGAGTTGAAGAGGGCTTCGAGGTCCGTGTCTAGGTCTTGAGTGACGTGAATCACTTGCTGCCCGGGTGGCGGGAGCGGAGGGGGCGCCGAGGCCGGATTCATCTTCTGCAAGGAGAAAGGAGGTCAGATTAGCCTTTTATTGAGGGTCGGAGAGGGTGATACGGGGGGGAGAATAGAGAGAAAAAGCAAAAGAGACAGATAGGTGTCAGCCTCGGGATCCCAGACACCCAGCAGTTAAGACCAGCCGGATGGGGGAGGGGTCCCTCCTGGCCTCGAGAATTATGCAACTTTCTTGAAGCCAAGAAGTTACCAGGAAAGGGGGGATGGGGTGGCTGCTGGGAGTTAACTGCACTGGAGACGCTGCTGAACTGCTGGTGGCAAAGGACAGGTCGAAACTTTCCAGGGCAGTCAGCCCCCCGAAGTCTCCAAGACATCTCAACTCCGGAAGCCCGAGGAGCCGGGCGCCCTGGCGTGGTGCCGGGTGAGCGGGCGCGCGCCAGCGGGCACTACCTGGGCGCGCAGCGAAGCCGAGTCTGGGCGTGCGGCGGCCGCCGTCCCGCCCGAACTCGCTGTCGGGCCTGGGTCGCTAGGGTGCGTCCCGAGCTTGCAGGGCTAGAGCCGGGGCCCGGCTGGCAAATCCTGACCCGACTCGGTGCCTAGCAGCCGAGAGGGCCTTCCGCTCTCACATCCCCCGAACTGGCCTCAGGCGCTCGCGCTCCGCGAGGAGGCTGAGGAGAAGCAGACAGCGCGGCCGCCGCGGCTCCCGGACTGTCCCATAAACAAAGTTTGGAGCAAACTCCCACTCCCAGGAAAGAGGCGGGGCCGAAAGTTGAGCTGTTGAATTATGCATGACCTCCAAGTCCCCAGCCTGCCTGCCCCCGCTCGTCTCTCCCCTTTCTCTTCCTCCTCCTCCCACCCCCGGCTCCAGAAAACCCTGGGCGTGCTGGGTACTTTGCAGGGTAAGAGGAGACGGGTGCCCTCCACCCACTCCTCCTGGTCGCGCGGACCTCTCCCGCGGAGCCCTGGATCTGCATTCCTTTGAGTTTACCACGGACTTGGGGCGGGATCAAAGGGAAAGTGGCCCGAGCCTGTTTAATCAAGGACTTGTGGACCGAAACCAAGGCTGGGGGCGGCGGAGGGCACGCGGGTGAGGGGCCCAGACCGAGTAAGGGCCGGTCCTGGGCGCCGCGCCCTCCCTTAGTGCCGGGTGCCGAGGCCGGGAGCGCCGGAGCGCTGCACTGATCCGTGATTCTGCCTGAGGGCGGGCCCGGGTGCGCTCCGGCGCGGGGAGACACCAGCGAGGCCAGCCTTTCCACGGGAGGCTACTTAGCGCTTGTGACCATATTTGGTCTGGCGAGGAGGCATCTCGGCTGTTTGGCTTTCAATTGTCTGCTCGTGCGCAGACGGTGCCCAGAAAGTGCCTCTGTCGCTAGGGATGCGGCTTCGCCAGCTGGTTCATTGTAAACAACCTTCAAACCATTTATCAATCCTTGTTTTCCTCTCCAGGGTGACTCAAGTCACTAGGGGTTGAGAAGAAACCTGGTCAAAGCTTGGGCGCTGGAAAGGGACAGCGATCGTGCCCCCCTCTCCCGCGACATCCGCGCGGGTAGTGGGAGGATTGGAATGTCCCTGACGCCCTCCAGAGAGCCTGGAGCCGGGATGGAACCGGAACAGGTGGCTGGGAGCAGAGAGGGTGCGCCAGTGACCCGGAAAAAACCACCCACCCTCCCACCGACAGGATCTAGGCGAGGGGTGGAGACCCCCTGCTAGATCTAGACTGGCAAGACAGCTGCGGGAAGTAGGAGGCGGCCTGGTCCTCCGGAGCAGCTCAGTTCCTTCTTTCCTTGTCCCTTCTCCATTGGGGAGAAGGGGAGAGTGGCTGCGAGGTAAGTCAGGCTTCAGAAAGTCCCTACCCGACCCCATTTGATTCAAACATAAGTTTATGAAATAAGTCATATGAGGCGATATATGTAAAGCACTTTGAAGACATACCTGCCTACATACCTCTTTGTTAAATAAAATAGAATTGTATCAAGTGCAAGTATTGTGCCTTCACAGTTTTATAAGGGTGGAACAAAGTCAAAATTAAAATCTGGAGTTGCTTTGAAGGAGGAAAGTTTATGGGAAAGACAAGGCCACCCCATAGTTTATTTTTATTTTTTTAATTTAATTTTTTTTTTTTTTTTTTGCGGTACGCGGGCCTCTCACTGTTGTGGCCTCTCCCGTCGCGGAGCACAGGCTCCAGACGTGCAGGCTCAGCGGCCATGGCTCACGGGCCCAGCCGCTCCGCGGCATGTGGGATCCTCCAGGACCAGGGCACGAACCCGTGTCCCCTGGATCAGCAGGTGGACTCTCAACCACTGCGCCACCAGGGAAGCCCCACACCCCATAGTTTTGCTTTGGAAAAGGTAAGAGTATTTGGGGCACATTCCCTGAATGGCTTCTCCCTGTCAGTGCCCAAAATAGAGCAGAGGCCACCTAAGTGAGCCCGCCCCCCATTATCTGTGTTTGAGGGTGTGCTCTGATTCCAAACTCCCCACAGATGGAAAAATCAAGACTGCCTGAGAGAGAAAGACAGTCATGTGGATCACTGTCAAAGGTGAGCAGAGCATGGCTCCTTCAGGAGACTCTGGAACTATTTCCCATCAGCAGGTCCTCTGCCCATAGGACCAGCAGAGGGAAGGGGAAGCTGCTACAGGTCACTCCATGGGAAATAGCATCTTTACAAGCTATCGTCAGAAGCCACCACAGTTGCAACAATGGGAAAATTAGCTCTGGAACTAGAGGAAGTGACTGGGACCGAAAGGTTACTAATTCAGAAGCCACTTGATGAACAGATGCAACCTTGAGGCCAGCCCAACTCCAGGAAGGTCCTCACCCAGGAAGGAAGGTCTTGCTTTGTAAAGAGTTCCTGGCTGCTGCACAGAGGAAGATGCTGAGGGAGCCATGAGATTAATCAGTTAGGGAGAATCAGGATTGAGGTTGGGTGGGCAAGGATGCCGTCATTCCTTGCCAAACTTCAAGACATAGATAGTGGAGGACAAAGTAGATGCCTGAAATGGAAACTGCTCTGATCACGTGATAGCTCAAAGGGAAAACTCCCAGTTCCCAAACAGTCTATAAGATATGATAGTGGATGGCCAAAGAGATTTGCTTCAGTGCCTCAAACAATAGTTTCAGATTAAATAACATTTATAGGTGCCTTGTATATATCAGGTACTGCCCATAAGAGGCAGTATGGTGTAACAGGTAAGTGTATAATGAATCTCTGGAGGAAAATACCTGAGGCAAGATACTGAAACTCTCTATTCCTGAGTTTTCTCCTTTGTAAATTAGAAACAATAACCGTACCCACCTCACAGGATTTTAGATTAAAACAAATTACAGTTGGCCCTTTGTATCCTTGGGTTCCACATCCACTGTGGATTTAAAAAAAAAAAAAAATCCAGAAAGTTCCAAAAAGCAAAACTTGAATTTGTGGCACACTGACAACTATTTACATAGCATTTAATTGTATTAGTTATTATAAGAAACGTAGAGCTGATTTAAAGTATATGGGAGGATGTGTGTAGGTTATATTTAAATACTACGCCATTTTATATAAGGGACTTGACCATCCTCAGATTTTGGTTGGGGGGCGCGGGGTGTCCTGGAATCAACCCCCTGCTGATACTGAGGAACGACTATATACAAATTTTATCTGTTCCCACTGATTTAGAACACAAGCTTTGAAATGCCTAGCTCTACTCTCTACATTGGGCGAGTAATTTAACTTCCCTTAAATCATAGATTATTCATTTACAAATTGGAGATAATAGTGTGGTAGTCTGTGACACTGCAGGCCTTCAATGGACCACCCTTCTTTTGGTCACACCCTTATGGAGTCCCTCCCACTTAAATCTGGACTGGGCCAGTGACTTGCCTTCGCCTGGAAAATGCAGCCCTGCATCTGTGTTTGTTCCCTCTTTTAACCCCAAGGGAGGTGTGGAAGTTTCTGCTTCTGTAATTTTGGAAGATCTGAGCCATGCTGGGGAAACCACGTGCAGAGGAAGAGGCCCTGAGATAGGTGGAGACAGGGAGAACTCCAGCCATCCAGCACCGGAGCTGAGCCCAGCCCCCAGCCGGCCCAACAGCTGACTGCAAGGGCATCAGTGACGAGCATCAAGACCAGTAGAACCAGAGCCCAGCCCAGCCCAGCCCAGACTGTAGAACAAATAAAATGAATATTGTTTTAAGCTACTAAATTTTCAAATTTTTTTTTAAATGCAGAATGGGCATACTAAAGATTAAATAAGAAATTACAAATAAAGTTCTTAACACAAATTCTGTTACATGCTAAAGTATTTAATAAATAATGGCTGTGATTTGGGCTGAGACCCATAAAATAGATAATAGACAAATATTTTACAGGTAAGGAGACTGGCCCAGTGAGTTTTAAAGTACAGGAAGATCTCACTTTGTAGCACTTCACAGATACTGCGGGTTTTTTTTACACATTGAAGGTTTGTGGCAACCCTGCATCACGCAACACTACCGGCTCCATTTTCCCAACAGCATTTGCTCAGATCGTGTCTCCATCATAGTTTGGTAATTCTCACAATATTTCAGACTTTTTTCTTACTGTATTTGCTAAAGGTGATCTGTGATTAGGGATCTTTGATGTTACTATTGCAAAAAGTTTACAACTCACTGAAGGCTCAGGTGATGGTTAGCATTTTTTAGCAATAAAGTATTTTTTAATTAAGGTATATACATTGTCTTTTTTTTTTTAAACATAATGCGATTGCACATTTAACAAACTACAGTACAGTGTAAACGTAGCTTTTATATGCACGGGGAAGCCAAAAAGATCCGAGCGACTGGAACTAAACTGGCAATATCTCCGAGGTATGCCTGTATTTTGTCCAAATACGTGAAATGAATTCTTGGGGGGAAAAAAAGTGCTGGGACATAGCCCAGGGTTTGTAATCCTAGATCGGAGTGCTTTTTTCTACTCTCCCCTCCTTTGAGCCAGGAGTTGCTCTCTGGTTGTGTCATTTTTAATCAGTGAGATACCTACTGCCTACCTATCTCATAGAGAAGAAACTCCACAATTTTTATAAGATCATCAATTGAGAGTACACTCCTGCCGATATGTAAATCTCTCTACTTGCAAAGACTTTCTCTCCTCCCTCTCTGTCCATATCCAATCAACGGCAAGGACTGTCAATTCTTCCTTCTGATGTCCCTCAAGCCCATCCTTCCTTTCCCACTCCCACAACAGGACCTTATCTTCAAAGCCTGCAGTGGCCTCCTGATTGGTTTCTCTCCCTCCAGTCCCTCATTTCTGGCCTCCCATTTTCATGTCATTCCCTGGCTCACAAGCTTTGAACAACTGCCCACAAGAATAAAAGTCAGAGCTATCAATCCAGCACCCAAGGACTCCCAACACACTGCCATCTTCACAGCATTCTGACCTTAATTTTTACACAGATGTGTCCCTCATCCTCTCCAGCTAGGCTCTGACCCAAGCACATTTGGCCTAATCCTTCACTACACCTATCTCTTTGTTTGAACCCTGCTCAAAACTGCCCTCCATACTCCATGGTCAAACCTTCATCCATCCCTCCTTTCCCTTAAATTCAGGCTGTTCTTGTCTTTTTCACTCCCTTGACACGTAATCACACGTAACACTTCTTTATATTCTATTTCAACTTTTACCTCAGTATCTCTTGCCTCGCCAACTGGATTGTAAATAGCTGCAGGGCTAGACACATCTTGCATTTCCTTATGGAATTGCTTCTCTGAAGGCCATAATTCCTTGTCGAGGGAATGCTGATCCTTACATGACTTTGCCTGTTCCTCTTCCAGCACCCACTGGTGTCCTCTTAACGGTTTGTAAGGCACCCTCTCACCATTCGCTGTAATTTTGGCACTACATATGGACTCAGCTCCTGAAAAGGATTGCAAGCTCTTGGAGGACAAGTCTAAGAGGACTTCATTTTCCTTTTTCTCTTCCCCGTGCCTAACAAGGTGTTCTCCACACAGGAGTGTCCAGTACACTAGCCTAGCCCAGTGGCCATTGCCTGCCATTCTGCCTGAGGAAAGCCACAGGCCGCTTTTCTCAGCTCTGAATCACTGACTTGGTCTGAGTGGATGATTCCAGCTCAGGTGAATGGTCAGAAACTTGGTGGGGTGAGTGAGTTGTTAAAAGACTCTAGCCCAGGAGCCCTTGGGGCAGAACCTGCCTGGACTTGCTGAACCAGTATGGAGAAAATTCCCAGAGCAGAATCACCATTAGCAACTGAAGGGGAGCAAAACAGACAAGGACTTTGAATAGATAAGGGTTTGAATAATCAAGAGTCCAGAAAACTGTTGAAGAAGATTATTTCAACAGGAGGCTAAGAGTTGACCAGTTCCTTGACATGGTATGTGTGTATGCATAATTTACCACATCTCAAGTGTCTACCACAGTGTCCAGCACATGGCAAGTTTACAAATACTTACAATGATGGCTGCTGCCACCCAGTTCTGCATTCACTCTCCTCACATGCGGGTCTCACTGTCAGGCTTCACTTTGGTGTTCCTAAAAAATGCATCACTGGTATGATCTTAAGGAAGATAATTTTGATAAAGGTGATGATGACGGTGATGATGGATGGGACTGTGGTCTGCCTACTGTTATCTGTTACTTCAGCAATGCAGTGGGACAAGAGGAAGAAGGAATTTCTGAGATTTAGCCTGTACTTGGGTACTGTGCACGAGTTGTTTATCCTTTAGTATTTTTACTATACATATGTATTTTGGGGGGGACTGGAGAAAATAATTTTAAATGGAAAAATTAATTAATTAATATATTTTTAGAAAAGAAAAATACGCTTTTGGAAATGCTTAACATGGGAATTCCCTGGATGTCCAGTGGTTAGGGCTCCACTTCACTGCCAACATGTGGGTTCAGTCTCTGGTTGGGGAACTAAGATCCTGCAAGCCGTGTAGCACACCCTCCCGCCCCCCCAGAAAAAAAGGAAAGAAAAAGAAAATGCTTAACAACGTAAAGCATGGTTTGGAGGTTAACTAGCAGCTGTATTGGAAAGTTGCCAGTTGCAGCATAATCTATAGTAGGGGAAAATTAGAAGTTTCTTAAACACTTAACATGAGATTGGTTAAGTATATGTGACGGCTCAATATATCCAGTGAATTTTTGGTAGCTATCTGAAGTAGTACTTATGAAGACAATATATCAATGTGAAAATGTCTTTTTAAACAATTTTTGATGAAAAAAATCCAGAAGCAAGTATTAATGAATACCATAATTACAACTTTGTTCAAAAACATTGAGGCAGGCGGGAAATGAATAAAAAATACGATGCTAAAGTAATACCAAAAAATAAAATGTCTATATAAAAATAAAATACATAGATAAATGTCTCTCTTTATGTACTTAGATCTGTGTAGATCTATAAATGTGTCACATGATAGAGAAATTGAATCATCACCCTCAGAAGCCTAAATCATATTATTAATATTATTTTGGGTGTGATGAAAGAACTAATTACCAGTGTTTGGGGGGAAATTTCAAGGTGCTCAGTATTATTCATATATTCAAGAAATATATATATATGTGTTATACATATACGTATATAAATTTGGAAAAAAAATTGGGGTCCCCACTATGTGCAGGACCAAAAGTGGTCTTTCAAGCCGAGCTTGGAAGAGTTTACCACCTGATAGGACATTCATTGGTTGACGATGTCATTCAACTCCTCCCTCGACCCAAATAAGTCCCAGATCTGGTTACACCAGCTGTTCAAGCCACCTCTCTTCCCCTGTCTTATTTGTCATGTTGACAGGAGCCAAGCATATACAAGCTCTACTGTTATCTCTCTGTCTCAGAGCTGTCCAGACTCAAGTGAGGTCACTTTTCGTGCCTGGTAAAGAAAAGTCAACCGTGGTTTGGAGCCAAGGAGACAAGGAGAGGACCAGCCAAACCAAGACAGGGTGGAGGGAGGGCCCAGGAGGCAAATGCTGCTCCACAGAGAGCTAACCCTACAGGCATGAGTTCAACTCACACATGCTTAAAAACAACAAAAGTTTCCTTTAAAAATATATATTTGAGGGCTTCCCTGGTGGCGCAGTGGTTAAGAATCCGCCTGCTAATGCAGGGATCGTGGGTTCGAGCCTGGGAAGATCCCTTGTGCCGCGGAGCAACTAAGCCCGTGCGCCACAACTACTGAGCCCACGTGCCACAGCTACTGAAGCCCGCGCGCCTAGAGCCCGTGCTCCACAAGAGAAGCCACCGCAATGAGAAGCCCGCGCACCACAACGAAGAGTAGCCCCCCTCGTCGCAAGCCCGCACGTAGCAACAAAGACCCAACTCAGCAAAAAACTAAATAAATAAAAAGATTGGCTTATAAAAATAAATAAATTAATTAAATAAAAATATATATTTGCATATAATCTTGGATCAGAGGGTGAATTTATTCTCATGTAGTGTCTGCCATACAGTAACTCCTAATTTGACCGTATGACTGTAGACATTTCCCCCTAGTCAAAATAATTAAAAGTTATTAGTATTTCAATTGTCACAATAAGAGTGAATAATATTTGTATAATACTTTACAGACTACAAAACAATTTCACATGTACAGTCACACATGAATCTCACAGTAACTCTGTAAGAATTGGCAGGCAAGCCTTACTGGAACACCTATTTTACAGATAAGAAAACAAAGGTTCAGATAAATTTGTGTCTTGCCGAAGGTCATTGAGTTGTAACAAAAGAGCCAGAACTCAGCCCTTTCCGGCTGGAACCAAGGAGGGTGCGGAAGAGAAGAAAAAGAAGGTTTCTGCTGTGTCAGAAACCCTTAAGAAAAAGCGAAAGAATTTCTCAGAGCTTAAGATCAAGCGCCTGAGAAAGAAATTTGCCCAAAAGATGCTTCGAAAGGCAAGGAGGAAGCTTATCTATGAAAAAGCTAAGCACGATCACAAGGAATACAGGCAGATGTATAGAACTGAAATTCGCATGGCTAGGACGGCAGGAAAAGCCGGCAACTTCTACGTAGCCACGGAACCCAAATTGACGTTTGTCATCAGGATCAGAGGTATCAATGGTGTGAGCCCAAAGGTTCGAAAGGTGTTGCAGCTTCTCCGACTCCATCAGATTTTCAATGGCACTTTTGTGAAGCTCAACAAGGCTTCAATTCACATGCTGAGAATTGTGGAACCATACATTGCATGGAGGTACCCAAACCTGAAGTCAGTAAATGAATTGATCTACAAACGTGGTTATGGCAAAATCAACAAGAAGCGAACTGCCCTGACAGATAACGTCGATTGCTCCATCTCTTGGCAAATACGGTATTATCTGCATGGAGGATCTGATTCATGAGATCTATACTGTTGGAAAACGTTTGCGTTCAAAGAAGCAAACGACTTCAAATTGTCTTCACGAGGTGGAATGAAGAAAATGACCACCCATTTTGTTGAAGGTGGAGATGCTGGCAACAGGGAAGACCAGATCAACAGGCTTATTAGAAGGATGCACTAAGGTATCTACCATGATTACTTCTGTAATCTGGCCAGTTAATAAACAGTGACTGCTTTCAAATTGAAAAAAAAAAAAAAAGAGCCAGAACTCAAACTGTCTAGTGCCTCCAGGCTTTCAAATTATATTTCTCTTATATCTTCTTAACTGAATCAGAGTCTTAATTGCTTCTTCCTTTGTGAGCATTACAGAATTCTGTCTGTTCCTCAAAAAAAAAAAGAGAGAGAGGATATTTTTAAAGTTTTTTCTCCTCCACTGACTTAACAGTATCATTTCACAAATGCTTTGTCATCTAACAGCCATTCAATGCACAGAAGATTGAAGTTTAGTTGTCTCTTCCCTCTCATTAAATAAATGAAAAGTCAAATGTGTTGGAGGGAACTTAAAGTGCAATCAGGTCCTGATTAACGGAGTGCTTGTGTGTATTAAAGAACCCCTCTGTGTTGTGAATCGTCACTACTAATTAATATGGAGCAGGCAGTCCCTGCTGCTTCTTTTTTTTAAAGGATTGTAGTCCTTAAGTCGTTTTGTAAATTGGTCATTTGGAACTCAGTATGCATTTTGTTACAGAAAAAGTATATCACAAATGATGACTAGGCACTCTAGCCTAGCCATTTAACTAGGGGCGCTAACAGCCCCAAATCCTTGGGGGCCCCCAAACCTCAGTCTGTCCTGACCCTCAGATTGAGTCTTTCTAGACCCTTCAAGGGCTGGTGTGGGGAAAGAGTTCAGAAAACAGGCAGATTTCTTCTGCAGCAAGAAGAGGCTCCTACAGGATCAAAGTGTTTCCTGTGAGTCCAGGATTACCTTGGTGGACAAATTCATATTTTCTATATCATACACTTGCCAGGAGTGGGAGGAAAAGTTAAGACTCCTCTTGGCTGCAGGTAAAAGTTATGTTCACTTAAGCAAAAGTGAGCAATTACAAGGATACTGCATACAACCTGAAAAAGTCCACATCTCTCTCTCTCTCTCTCTCTCTCTCTCTCTCTCTGTCTCCCCTACCCCACTTCTCTCTGCATATCTTCTTCACTCTTCTTTCTGCACCCAGCTTTTTCTGCTCTTCAATCCACATGGCACATGGTTGTCTACACCTCACAATTTCACATATTATACAGTTTCTCTTGAAAGAGAAATGGACTTTTGCCTCAAGTCCAAATTCCCAGGGAAAGGTGTCTGATTGGTTTAGCTTGAATCAGGTGTCCATCCGGACTAATCACCTTTAATGGAGGGTAGGAGGCAGAGCAAGGTCAAGAATAAGTACAATGAGCATGATTCTCAAGGGAAGGCAGGAAGCTCTCAGAAAGAAGGCCCAGGCAGAGAAACTCAGAGATGGAATAGCTGCCTGTGTTCATATGCTTGGCATTTCTTAGCAGGAACAAAAATCTCTTAGCTCTTTACCTTTTAGAAACAAATCACCAACAAAATACTTAGAGGTATCACATGATGCCCTTACAGCCAAACAATTTTAGGACTACATGGGTACCAACCTAGTGGCTGCACATTGTAGTTCTACTGAATCATCATCTCCCATTTTGGAGACAAAGATTTCAGGCAAGAGACATTTTATTGTTTATTCTGTGAATTTCCTCCCACCTGCCATCAAGGCTCTTTCTGGTATTGACTGTACAGCCAGGAGCTCCAGGTTAGAGATGATAATATAATTCAGCCTGGCTAGTAGACATTGTATCAGTATCTGTAAAAATAAAACTTGTTATGGCTTTCAAGGGAAAAAACTTGAGTTTTCGTTTTCTCTTGCAATTGTTAAAAGACTTGGGACTTCCCTGGTGGGCCAGTAGCTAAGACACCGAGCTCCCAATGCAGGGGTCCCGGGTTCAACCCCTGGTCAGGGAACTAGATCCCACATGCCACAACTAAGAGTTCACATGCCGCAACTATAGATTCCATGTGCCGCAACTAAAAGTCCCTCATGCCTCAGTGAAGATCCTGCACAGGGCAACCAACACCCTGCTTAGCCAAATAAATAAATATTAAAAAAAAAAAAGACTGCCTTATTCAATTAAGTATGGCAACTTGTACCTTTCAACGAGGAATGACAAAGTTCTTTGTCTGATTCTGATTTAAGTACGTCTCGGGTGAGAAATCTATCTCTTCTATCTGCCCTGGAGATAGGTTATATTGAAGTGTCCAAGAGCTGATGCTTCATTACTTTACATCACAAGTCAAGGTCTTAAATTAGAAGTGGTGGATCCCATTCTTAGAATAAAATTAGTCACTAATAGAGAGGGGCCCTTTGGGTGAATTCCCTGACAACTCTGGAGCAATAGTTATATTGATTCTTCCACATAAACTCCCTTAGACACTCTACTCACCAAAAAATGTCACAGGGGTTTCAAAACATTTTGTGTTAGTGTTTGAACGTCACAAGAAATACGTCTCAGTCTGTTTGGTTGAAAAGACAGACATAATCTGGTGGTACATTTCATCCTTGCTAATGAATCTTCCTTTGACTTTCTGTGCAGCTTGGCCAAATGAGTTCGGAGACCAAACTTTACAGCCTCCAAAGCAATTTGCTGGCATGGGAGAGACGCAGCCCATTTCCCCTAAAATTACCAAAAGCCTTCGTGCAGAATCCAAGTGTTTATCTTTAGTCGGTCTTTTCTGTTTCATCACTGCCAGGAGATTTGTTTTTGTAGGAGAGGCAATAAGAACCCCACATATGGGTATTTTCCTACCCAGACTCATTTACTTGCAAGGGAACCTCTTTGGTGGCCGCAAAATCTCACCAAGGAAAATCCCAACCAAGTTTATTACTGGGCCAGTTCCATTAATCCGCAGCTTGGGGCGGCAGTGTGTAGCTGGTCTGGGAACAAGAGTGCTCTTTTTTACTTATCACAAATCCATCTGAACTCAAAAGGGCCTCACTTAAATCAGGAATTCCTGTTCTTCTGGAAATGTCATTTCATCTGAATTAGCAGTTCTGTGGTTTCAAGGAGACAAACAGGATTCTTACCGCTAGAGTCCAATGGCAGGGAAAAGGGAGGCAACCATAAAAGTAATCCAGGGAAAGTTTGGAGGTGAACTTGCCCTCCTGTAAATAGACAAAATAGACCTCTGTTTCCCTAGTACAAGTTCTAGAAGACACTGACATAACCTGTAACTCCTCTGCAGAGTTAAATGACAGTAAATTGGCCAAGAGAGATACCTGTATTGATAGGGTAGGTGTCTGTTTAACCTTCAGGTTTAAACTCTTCATCAAGCAAAAAAACCCAGAAAAACAGTTGGTTACTTGGAAAAGAACTATTTAGAAGTGTGATTTGTGGGTCAGTTCAGATCCACCAGGAAGCAGATGCCAAGATGGAATTAGAGGAGCGAGAGATGTATTGCAGGAAAAGCCTCTCAAGAACGGAGGGGAGAAGGAAGAAAAGCAGGCAGGATGGCAATGCAGATATGACACCTGTGAATGGAGGAAAGAAGGAAGGAGGATTGGGTGTGAAGAGCTTCAGACTGTAGTGCAACCCTGAGAAAGTCCTGACCCAGCTGATGGGGAACTTCAAGGCAATCCTTGACTGACAGGTGGCCCACATGGGCAGGAAGGGCCCAGCTTTAGCACCCTGTTGAGTGCAGTCACTGGCAGGCTGAGGAGAGCATGGCCTTCAGCAGTGAATTTCACAGAGGCAGCAGCTGGGGCTGTTAGCTCCCTGCCCTCCTCACAGGAGATTCTCTGTTGAAGGGAGCCCTAAGCAGTGAACCCGCATGGTTTTCACCCTGGTCTATACAGACTGCATCACACGGGCAGACTTCTCTATCCATTTTCAGGGTACAGTTCTTCCCAAGTTCCTGTGGACCTCTCCTCTTGAGGGGAAACTTAGAAGAGGCAGTTTAGTGACCCAAACCACAGCCCCCATGCTGCAGTTAGTCTTGAGGCCATAACTGGCATTTATCTTCTCTCTCCTCAACTATCCACTCTGAAGACTCCACATCCTACTCTATCACCTTTGCAGGAGTTGATGGCTCCCTTATCTGGTAGTGCCACTCAGACCTTCATTCTTAGGGGGCCCAAGCCCTTGGAATCGGACCCTTCTCAGAGTGAGGATGTTGTGTAAGTCCATCCACAGTTATAACTGAGAAAACGAATCCACAGAGGTACCAAGTAGATCACCTGGTTGTGCACATTTCTCCCTCCCCCTTGCCCTCCCAGTGCAATATCAGCCTTAGCTCCTCCCACTGCTCAGGGTCATTGGTTCTGGCTGGAATGATGGCAACTCTTCTCTCCTGTTGGTCCTGGACACAGGAGTCTAAAGTGCCTGTGTGGCATTCATAGATTATAGTTCAATCATACCATTATGTCACCTAGCACACTCCCTTTGGGGACCTGGACCTCTAACCCTACAGAGCCCAAAGTTGTGAGGATGGGAAGCACAAATTCCCCAATGGGTCACTAGGAGTGATGTTAAATGGGCCTTCTCTTGTTGCCACCCCTTCATTCTTGTACCCGTGCATTCTTCCTACAAGTGACATAATATCAAATAAACGTCTCTGGTTTGGTGTATACATTGCACGCTGTAGGATGGCAACTTATCCCTGCAGAGTCTTGCTTACAAGCTGGTGCTTTAGCTGTGCCTTCTGTCTACCAGTTTAGCTAATTCTATATATTGAAGTATGTAATATAACCAGTGGATTCTATAGCTAAGGGGTAATTTCTGCGCCTCCTCTGCTGCAAAGTGGGTTTCGTGATCGGATGCTATATTGCGTGGGATTTTATGCCAATGAATCAGGCATTCTGTAAGTTTCCAGATAGCAGTGCTGACTGAGGCTCTGTGGGCAGGGAAGGCAAATGCATACCCCAAATAGGTATACATTCCTGTGCAGGCTGGATGGAGGGGGCCCACTGCAGTCAACTTGCCAAGTGGCTGGTTGGGCTTTTCCAGGAATACTGCCACATTGGATGCTCAGTCTCTGTTTTTGGTACACTGGACATTTAGAAGCAGCAGGAACTAGAGCAGCTTTGGCAAATGGGAGTCCGTACTGTTGGGCCCATAGTCTCTATCTCCAACACCTTTCACTTGTCCATCGTGTCCATTCTGGGGTGGTTGAGGGCAGAGAATGGCTAATGTCAACTGGCTAAGTCCATTCTGCCTACTTGGTTTTTTAGTGCCTCTTCAGTGGTTAATACTTTTGGGTGGGCATTAATATGTAACACAGAATCTTCATGCTTCACGCCCACTTTCATATATCCATCTACATGCCTCTGCTTCTGACCTTTGTCAAAATCCTCCAGTGCTTTCCCTTTCAGAGTCACTGCACAGGAAAGTATATGTATTCACATCTCAAGCAGTTACCTCTCCTTCCATACAAAGTGAATGACCTTGCAATGCTCGAAGCTCTACCCACTGGGAAGTTTATGAGCCACTGTCCATTTTTGTCTTGCACCCACATACAGAGCCAACCTATCCATAAGCTAACCCTAGCTTTGAATTTTTCGTCCCCCTTCAGCTGGTTGGGAACATACAGAGCGTGAAGGCAGCTGGTGCGTCCGTAGCGGATGACATGGGTGTCTGGGATACCTGCTAATGCAGTTTGCTCACACCCTCTGGTCCTGCTCGGGCTCAATCCTGGATGTACCATTTCCATTTTATGATGGATTGCTCTTGGGTCTGTCCGACTTTATAACTCGGTAGACCAAATAGAACCCAGTTTATAATAGACAATTCTAAATGTATGCTCACATGTTACCCCATGGCCAACTGCTCCATCTCTACCAGGGCCCGGTAACATACCAGTGAGCTATTTCTGAAAAGATGTAAAACTCTCTGCTGCAGATGGCATGGCCCAGCTCTAGAAATCTTAGAGTCTGTGCTGTGATTCTCTCACTGGGGCTTGCTATAAATTCCACACTGTATCATTTCCCACCTCCAACATTATAGGCTCTGCCAGGGAGTATGGTCAAGTAACGGGGCTGCTTATACCCTGTACTTGCTATAGAGCCCTTTCTTGCTCTAGGCCTCACTCAAAGATAGCGCCTTCCATGTCACCTGGGATTTGGGCTGCAATAGCATTCTTAGATATGGAATATGTTGCCCCCAGTACATGAAGAAGCCCATCAGGCATCGTGGTTCCTTCTTTAGAGTACGAGATGCAAGATGCAGTATTTTGTATTTTACTTTGGAGAGGTTTTCCCAGAATACCCTTGACTACTGAACCCTTAAAAACCTCACTGAGGTTCAGATCCCTGAATCTTCATAGGTTTGTCTCCTATCCTCAGGTGTACATGTCTCCTACCAAGGCTGCCAGCACCCTAGCCACATCATGCTCATTTGCCTAATCAGCACACTATCACTGATGTAATGGATCAATGTGATGTTCTCTGGGACGTTTAGATGGTCCAGCTCTGTATCGGAACCACACATAACAGAGGGTGGAGAATTAACATATCTCTGGGGCAAAATTCTAAATAAATATTGTCTATTCCAAACGAATGCAAACTGGTTCTGATCCTCTTTTCTTTTTTGTTTTTTAAATTTATTTATTTAATTTATTTATTTTTGGCTGCATCGGGTCTTTGTTGCTGCGCGCGGGCTTTCTCTAGTTGCGGCGAGTGGGCGCTACTCTTCACTGCGGTGCGCAGGCTTCTCACTGCGGTGGCTTCTCTTGTTACAGAGCATGGGCTCTAGGTACACAGACTTCAGTAGTTCTGACTTGCAGGCTGTTGAGCACAGGCTCAGTAGTTGTGGCACACGGGCTTAGTTGCTCCACGGCATGTGGGATCTTCCCAGACCAGGGCTCGAACCTGTGTCCCCTGTATTGGCAGGAGGATTCTTAACCACTGAGCCACCAGGGAAGCCCTGATCCTCTTTTCTTTCTTTCTTTTTTTTTTAAATGATTTTATTCATATATATGCACCTAACATTTTATTCTGGTTAGAGTTTATTTTATTTATTTACTTATAAGTTTTGTTTTGTTTTGTTTTGTTTTTTTTAACATCTTTATTGGCGTATAATTGCTTTACAATGGAGTGTTAGTTTCTGCTGTATAACAAAGTGAATCAGCTATACATATACATATGTTCCTATATCTCTTCCCTCTTGCGTCTCCCTCCCTCCCATCCTCCCTATCCCACCCCTTTAGGTGTTCACAAAGCACCGAGCTGATCTCCCTGCGCTATGCGGCTGCTTCCCACTAGCTATCTACCTTACGTTTGGTAGTGTATATATGTCCATGCCACTCTCTCACTTTGTCCCAGCTTACCCTTCCCCCTCTCCATATCCTCAAGTCCATTCTCTAGTAGGTCTGCGTCTTTATTCCTGTCTTGCCCCTAGGTTCTTCATGACCATTTTCTTTTTATTTTCATTTTTAGATTCCATATATATGTGTTAGCATATGGTATTTGTTTTTCTCTTTCTGACTTACATCACTCTGTATGACAGACTCTAGGTCCATCCACCTCACTACAAATAACTTAATTTCCATCCACCTCACTACAAATAACTTAATTTTTTATGGTTGAGTAATATTCCATTGTATATATTTGCCACGTCTTTATCCATTCATCTGTTGATGGACACTTAGGTTGCTTCCATGTCCTGGCTATTGTAAATACTGCTGCAATGAATATTATGGTACATGACTCTTTTTGAATTATGGTTTTCTCAGGGTATATGCCCAGTAGTGGGATTGCTGGGTCATATGGTAGTTCTATTTTTAGTTTCTTAAGGAACCTCCATACTGTTCTCCATAGTGGCTATATCCATTTACATTCCCATCAACAGTGCAAGAGGGTCCCCTTTTCTCCACACCCTCTCCAGTATTTATTGTTTGTAGATTTTTTGATGATGGCCATTCTGACCGGTGTGAGATGATATCTCATTGCAGTTTTGATTTGCATTTCTCTAATGATTAATGATGTTGAGCATTCTTTCATGTGTTTGTTGGCAGTCTGTATATCTTCTTTGGAGAAATGTCTATTTAGGTCTTCTGCTTATTTTTGGATTGGGTTGTTTGATTTTTTGATATCGAGCTGCACGAGCTGCTTGTAAATTTTGGAGTTTAATCCTTTGTCAGTTGCTTCATTTGCAAATATTTTCTCCCATTCAGAGGGTTGTCTTTTCATCTTGTTTATGGTTTCCTTTGCTGTGCAAAAGCTTTGAAGTTTCATTAGGTCCCATTTGTTTATTTTGTTTTTATTTCCATTTCTCTACGAGGTGGGTCTAAAAGAATCCTACTGTGATTTATGTCAAAGAGTGTTCTCCCTGTTTTCCTCTAAGAGTTTTATAGTGTCTGGCTTTACATTTAGGTCTTTAATCCATTTTGAGTTTATTTTTGTGTTTGGAGTTAGGGAGTGTTCTAATTTCATTCTTTTACATGTAGCTGTCCAGTTTTCCCAGCACCACTTACTGAAGAGGCTGTCTTTTCTCCATTGTATATTCTTGCCTCCTTTATCAAAAGTAAGGTGACCATATGTGCATGGGTTTATCTTCGGGCTTTCTATCCTGTTCCACTGATCTATATTTCTGTTTTTGTGCCAGTACCATACTGTCTTGATTACTGTAGCTTTGTAGTATAATGTGAAGTCCAGGAGCCTGATTCCTCCAGCTCCGTTTTTCTTTCTCAAGATTGCTTTGGCTATTCGGGGTCTTTTGTGTTTCCATACAAATTGTGAAATTTTTTCTTCTAGTTCTGTGAAAAATGCCATTGGTAGTTTGATAGGGCTTGCATTGAATCTGTAGATTGCTTTGGGTAGTATGTCATTTTCACGATATTGATTCTTCCAATCCAAGAACATGGTATATCTCTCCATCTGTTTGTACCATCTTTAATTTCTTTCATCAGTGTCTTATAGTTTTCTGAATACATGTCTTTTGTCTCCTTCAGTAGGTTTATTCCTAGGTATTTTATTCTTTTTGTTGCAATGGTAAATGGGAGTGTTTCCTTAATTTCTCTTTCAGATTTTTCATCATTAGTGTATAGGAATGCAAGAGATTTCTGTGCATTAATTTTGTATCCTGCTACTTTACCAAATTCATTGATTAGATCTAGTAGTTTTCTGGTAGCATCTTTAGAATTCTCTATGTACAGTATCATGTCATTTGCAAACAGTGACAGCTTTACTTCTTCTCTTCAGATTTGGTTTCCTTTTATTTCTTTTTCTTCTCTGATTGCTGGGGCTAAAACTTCCAAAACTATGTTGAATAATAGTGGTGAGAGTGGACAACCTTGTCTTGTTCCTGATCTTAGAGGAAATGGTTTCAGTTTTTCACCATTGAGAACAACGCTGGCTGTGGGTTTATTACGTATGGCCTTTATTATGTTGAGGTACGTTCCCTCTATGCCTACTTTCTGGAGGCTTTTTATCATAAATTGGTGTTGAATTTTGTCAAAAGCTTTCTCTGCATCTATTGAGATGATCATATAGTTTTTCTCCATCAATTTGTTTATATAGTTTATCACATTGATTGATTTGCGTGTATTGAAGAATCCTTGCATTCCTGGGATAAACCCCACTTGCTGATCCTCTCTTCTGATTGGAATGCAGAACAACTCATTTGCCATATCAAACACCTCACACCATGTATCTGAGTCCTTATTCGTTTGCTGTAGCAAGGATAACATGGCTTGCACCGCAACTGCAATCATGGCTACAACTTGATTGAGCACACAGTATCAATAGTCATTTTCTGTGATCCAGATGGTGAATTAAACAGCAATATAATCAGGACCACCCACTCCCCTGCATCCTTTAGATCTCTAATGACAGCACGTATCTTTACCACCCCCTCTCCCACTCTTACCTTCAGGATGCAATATTGGTTTTGATTTGCTGTTTGCTGGGAGTGGACAGTTTCTCAGGGTGCCATTTCAGAGGATTGTACTTGACCTTCCCCACTGTGATAACTCTTACCCCACAGGCCAACAGCCAATGGGAAGATTAGTCCAACTGCCAAGAGGATCAATCCCAATTATATACTCAAATACAGAGGAAATGGCCATCAGATGGGTCTGCAGACCCAGGGAATCCACTGTAAGTCAGACTGCCAGAACTCCATTTTATTTATTTATTCTAACTGTGGGAAAAGGGGCATGACAATGCTTCAGGTCTCCAAACGTCAATACCAACTCAGAACCTGTATCCAATAATCCTTAAAGTGTTTGAGTATTCTCCTTTCTCCAAGAAAATAGCCATAGATTCCCTTGGAAATGACTGAGAATCCTTACAGCATTACTTGCCATGGTGTTCCAGGGCTCCTGAAGACGTGGCTACCTCTTCAGGCAGTGGATTACTGATTAATAATTGGCTCAGACCCAGGAACTGAGCGAGAGATCGTGACTTTTTATGGGGGCAACCAGTCTCAGCCCCCTGCTCCTTCATTCTTGTCTTATTCTGATTGTAGATATTAAGTAGTACCCCTCAGGTCATGGACAACACCTAGAATGTGAAGAAGGCTATGAAATACCTTAAATGCTATCATTAAATGTCAAAGGTGACTTATTTAAAAGGCAATCTTACTTAATAGTCCAAAATATTTAAAGCCATGAACTTCCACTTTTACATACAACCCAAACAGAAATGTTTATGTATGTTCACTCAGAGACATGAACTAGAATATTCATTGTTCACAGCAGTGAAAACTTCAAATAGGAAACACCCAAAAATCCTTAAAGAGTGGATTGAATAAATAAACAATGAGGCACTATGCAGCAATAGAATGTAGAATATTTTAGACTGAACAACTACAACTACAAACATAACACAGATAAATCTTACATATATAATACTGAACAAAAGAAGGTAAACATTCAAGAATATATAGTGTAGAATTACATTCCTATAAATTATAAAAACAGGAAAAGCAAATCTGTGCTGTTTGAAGTCAAGATAGTGATCATCCTTGGCAGGAGAGGACTGACCGGAAGGGATTACAGAGAGTGGGGTGCTTCTGGGTACTGGAAATGTTTTGCTTCTTGATCTGGGTACTGGTTCCATGGTTATGTTCAGCCTGTGAAAGTTAATCAAACTGTACACTCATGATATGTGCCCTTTTTGTACGTAGTATATCATGTTTCAACAAAAAAGTTCAAAATGTATATTTAAAACTACAAGATACCGAAGGAGAACTTCAGAATACAACTTTTTGGATTTCTTAATGTAAATCAGTAGTTCCCAAACGTTGAGAAGCATCACAGTCACCCTTTCCCCAACCTATAGAACCGCTGGGGTAGAGAACAGTAATTTAAGTGTGTCAGGAGCAGGGTGAGGCTGACTAGGTGGGTTTTCACGATCTGTAGCAGAATATGGTCAAAGAAGCATTCCTGGGTTTCTTAGCCTCCTACACTCTGGCCACTTCAGAGTGCTTCCTAAATTATACAGCATATGGAAGTTCTAGCCAACTGCTTGGTCTTTACTCCTGGGAACAGCACCTGACCCTAGTCTCAGTCCCTTTCCAATCCTGGTCAAAGTAGCTGGACAGTTCTAATGGACATCTGATGTTTTCATCTGTCTTGCATTTCCCCCCTCCTTCTGAAAATAGAGCACTTCTGTTCCTAAGGAGGACCCATTCCAAGGAGATTAGGTGAGCCTGACCCCCACCCTAGCCCTCTAGCCTTAGGAGTAGGACTATAACTTAGGCCTAGCCAATCAGAGTTCTGCCTAGGTCTTTTTTACCTGCAATGTCTAGAGACTTAGCTTCTTTACACTGAAGCCACAAGCAAGGAAGGTACAAGTCTGGCCACTGTAGCATAAATCATGTACTCCACATGCAAGAAGCCAGTGTAGAGTAAAGACAATTAGAGCCAAGTGAACATGAAGGACAGGACAAGAGATAGATCTCCAAAGATATTGTTTGAGCTCCCGGATATAACCATTCCTGAAATCCACAACTATACAGTTATAGGACCAGTAAATTCCTATTATTGTATGAACTGATGTGAGTCCATTTCTGTTCCTTGAAACTGAACTGATGACTAATACCTAGAATAAAACAAACCAAAAAAAAAAAAAAAAAAAAACCCAAAACGCTTAGATGCCTCTTTACCCTCTTTCCTTAAGCTTAGAAAAAGCCATAAACTTACCTGTTTCCTCTATTTGGGGCCCACCATGGTCCTTTAGTTCCTCTGTGACACAAAAGGATTTTAATGAGGCCCTGCATATTCAAGGAAGTACTTTTTAATATAAAAAACCCCAAGCATATTGCCACACAGCCATTTTCAGTTCCTGAATTTTATCATCCTTGCACTCTATTCCTCCACTATGGAGAAATCCACGCCTAATTAATAGGAACAGAAGGAACATGACAGATGGCTATACCTCAGGTGGCCATTCTCCCCTCTGCTCTGTATGTTTTCTTTATTTTATTTTATTTATTTATTTTTTGCTGCATTGTTTCTTCATTGCTGCACACGGGCTTTCTCTAGTTGTGGCAAGAGGGTACTACTCTTCATTGTGGTGCACGGGCTTCTCATTGAGTTGGCTTCTCACTGCAGTGGCTTCTCTTGTTGTGGAGCACAGGTTCTAGGTGTGCAAGCTCAGTAGTTGTGGCGCACGGGCTTTGTTACTCCGTGGCATGTGGGATCTTCCCGTACCAGGGCTTGAACCCTTGTCACCTTCATTGGCAGGCGGATTCTCAACCACTGGGCCACCAGGGAAGTCCCTGTATGTTTTCTTTTGTCTAACATGTTTAATTTTTCTTTCACCATTCATCCTGTTTGGTATTTCAATGGTGACTCCTTTCCTTCTGATATAGATCTTTTCTTTAGTACTGGTCCTCCACACTTACTAGGTCCCTGACCTGGAGTAAAATGGGCCCAAGAACAAAGTCTAATGAGGCAAGGTCTTGGCCTGTGTCTAGAGGCCAGTCTTGGAAAATGGGAGGGAAGCTTCCCTCAGCAGCCAGTGGCTACAGTATGAGAAATGGAATATTTCCTGATAAAAATCATGGAGGGCTTAACTTCCTTATAGCCAGAGCATCTCAGTCTTACCTATTCAGTCCCACCCTCTTAGAAGTGTCTCTAGATGGAGACAGACCTTAATAGCACTAACCACACTCCTGTCACCTTGCTATCAT
Organism: Orcinus orca; assembly: GCF_937001465.1. Lineage (NCBI taxonomy): Eukaryota > Metazoa > Chordata > Mammalia > Artiodactyla > Delphinidae > Orcinus > Orcinus orca. Next base: position 20,411,093 of record NC_064563.1, on the reverse strand, counting down.
TTTTAGAGCTTCATGGGAATGTCTGGATATTCAGGAAAATGAAGACCCACTTCTTGGCCTTCTCACCACCAATCTAAGAGTGTTTAGGGTTGGGCAGCAGACCTGGGCACAGGAACTCTGGAATCCTTATGGTTCCAGGGTTATCATTTTAAAGCATTTTTACATTAAAATCATTTAAAAGGCCAGTGATATTAAAGTAAGTGTTTCAGCTATCTCTTCCTGCAAAACAAGCCACCCCAAGCTTAGTGGTGTAAAATGATCAAAGTGGTTTGTTTGTTTATATCTCTCATGGTCCTGGGAGTTGACTGAGCTCAGCTTGGTGGTCATCTCTCAAGGGATCGCATATAATTGATGCCAGGTGGTGGCTGATGTTGGAGTCATCTCAAAGGCTGCCTCACTCACATGTCTGGTACTGATTCTGGCTGTTGTCTGAGGCCGTAGCTGAGACTGTCAACTGGAACGCCTACAAGTGGCCTCTCCATGTGGCCTGGGTCTCTTCACACTACGGCATGTGGGATCTTCCCAGACCAGGGATCAAACCCGTGTCCCCTACACTGGCAGGTAGATTCTTAACCGCTGTGCCACCAGGGAAGTCCCAAGTCAACTATTTTTAGAGAATATTTGGAATCTTGTGTAACTGGTAGAGTAGCTAACAACTAGAGAAGAAAAAAATCAGTAAGGATGATCATGTGTCAATGGAACTATTTAAAAATCCAAGGATTAAGAAAGGCATTAGGGGGACTTCCCTGGTGGCGCAGTGGTTAAGAATCTGCCTTCCAGTGCAGGGGACACGGGTTCGAGCCCTGGTCTGGGACGACCCCACATGCCGTGGAAAAACAAAGCCCGTGTGCCACAACTACTGAAGCCCATGTGCCTAGAGCCCGTGCTCCGCAACAAAAGCCTGCGAGCCACAACTACTGAGCCCGTGTGCCACAACTACTGAAGCCCGTGTACCTAGAGCCCGTGCTCCTCAACAAGAGAAGCCACCGCAATGAGAAGCCCGCGCACCACAACAAAGAGTAGCCCCCGCTTGCCGCAACTAGAGAAAGCCTGCGCCCAGCAGTGAAGACCCAATGCAGCCATAAATAAATAAATAAATAATTTTTTAAAAAAGAAAGGCATTAGGGAAAAATCATTGAAACTCTTTGAGTATTTCTACGTTATAAGTGTTCTGTGTCGTTAACTTTTGTCGAAAAAATTACGTGCCCTCCAAACAAACAAACAACAAAAAAACAATACTTGATTCAGTCTTTGTACATTTCAAGGACCAGCCCATAGTTTCTACAGTAATCGAAATTTTGTTACATATAAGATTAAATTATTTTTATAGTTTTTAGTTTTCATTTTCAGATATAGTCTAAGTCAAACTTCTTCCTATGAAATTCCTTTTTTTTTTTTAAGTGTTTCCCTTTTTAAATGTTTAGCAATTTTCATGACCTGTGAATAGTATTCTAAGCTCTTAAATGGTAGAATGGGAGCTGCCTTGTCCTGTGACTTTTTTTTTTTTAATATAAATTTATTTATTTTTGGCTGTGTTGGGTCTTCGTTTCTGTGCGTGGGCTTTCTCTGGTTGCGGCGAGCGGGGGCCACTCTTCATCGCCATGCGCGGGCCTCTCACTGTCGCGGCCTCTTGTTGCGGAGCACAGGCTCCAGGCGCACAGGCTCAGTAGTTGGGGCTCACGGGCCCAGTTGCTCCGCAGAATGTGGGATCTTCCCAGGCCAGGGCTCGAACCTGTGTCCCCTGCATTGGAAGGCAGATTCTCAACCACTGCGCCACCAGGGAAGCCCCCTCCCCACCCCCATGAAATTTTGATCCCTTGTTGAGTAGATTTACTTCAATGGCTTTCTTCCCACTACTTTTGAGAAAAGTTCCTCCTATAATCCGCGTAAGCTTTCATCCTTCCCTAGAGTTAAGCATGAGCAACATCAATTAAAATAAGTTCAGTGAGAGTATTTTCACAGTTTTCTTAGAAAGCCTGTTAATCAAGTGAAATTAAATCTGAGACCTTTACAGGAGCATTAGTTTTTGCCCTAGATATTAAGACAAGACGCGTCTGTAGCTATCTGCCAGCTACTCTCCATCAAACAAGTATCGAGCACCTGCTTAGTGCAAGGCAATGTGCTAAAGATATATGGGACTCATGAAGATGAACAGACTGTGACGAAAGCAGTAATATATGTGTTTTCATTCCAGGTTACTGTGAAGCTTACACCACCACCTCCCACCTCCCACCTCCCTCCACCATCAACACCACCATCACCATCAACACCACCTCCACACCTCCCTCACCACACTTACCACCTTTATCACAACCTTCAGCAACCACATGGATCTAACAGCACTGACTGTGAAAACTGGAATTACATAAAGAACTTCACCCTAAAGTTATTTGGAAAATAGTATCTCTTATGCATTTAATTCACTTGTACTTTTCTTGGTGCATATCACATATTACCAAGTGATACACACCAATACACCAAAATTTTCAGGGCAGTTTTTCAGCATTTTGACATGTTGAGAGGAGATTTTAAATATGAAGGAATCATAGAAATTACTTATTCCAACTCCCTCATTTTTCAGATGAGGAAACTAAACCTCAGAGAAGTGAAGTGGCTTGTCCAGGGTCACATGAGTAGACAAGCACAGATCAAAATAAGAGCTCAATTCCTCCTGATTCAAATCCTCCTGATTCCCTTACCACCCAGGGTCTTCCTCCCTGCCACTCACTCCTGCTAAAGAAGGACTAAGTAAGGACTGTTAGTCCAGCCAGACAAAAATGTTATCACACCTGTCAGGCAAATAGAAACTCTCTGAAGAACAGAAGAAACGGCAAATCCCCTCCCAGGAGTCCTTTGTTAGCTCGGTTTGGGGCAGGTTATGTAAATGAGGAGGCACTGCATGAGAATGGGGTCATGAATTTCCTGGGGATTAAGCATGATAATGTGCTGAGCTCAGGAAAGAAGATGATACTTTGCACTTGTATACCTTTCACCCATCCAACAATAATAAATAAGACTTTATACTTTCAGACAAATATTGCAAAGGACTTAACAAATGTTTAACTTATGAATCCTCAGAACAACCAAGAAAGGAAAACTTTTGAAAGGAAAGAAAGAAAGCAGCTCTCATGCTCATGATTCAATGCGAAATCTGAGGTCAGAAGAAATGAGTCCGCACCTAGCAGAGAGACACCACTGGCAGGATTCCTGACCTGTAATGACATTCCTGTGTTGGAACACTGTCCAAGATGGCCTAGACCCAGGATTTTGAAAAGGGCAGAGGTGAACCAGAAAAGACCCTGCTCGTTCTTCCAGCCCAATGAATCTAGGAAGCTTTCATAAGAGGTTTGTTTCTGAGTTTTTAAAGGTTCTTTGAAGAGACTTTTTTTTTTCCGCAGTACGCGGGCCTCTCACTGTGCGGCCTCTCCCGTTGTGGAGCACAGAATCCGGATGCGCAGGCTTAGCGGCCATGGCTTACAGGCCCAGCCGCTCCGCGGCATGTGGGATCTTCCCGGACCGGGGCACGAACCCGTGTCCCCTGCATCGGCAGGAGGACTCTCAACCACTGCGCCGCCAGGGAAGCCCTCCCCTATCTACTTTTATCCTAATATACTATATTAGGGTGCTCGATGGTCTTATAATTCATTCTGTTAATATAAATGTTTGTAAATTAAATTTGTAAAACTCCTGTAATTTTGTTGGGTTGAGCTGTGGTTACAAATAGACCCAAGAATGTCTTGGCTCAGCACAATCAAAGTTTCTTCCTTCCTCTCATGATAGTCCTGGGTGAGGTGCTCAAATAAGCAAGGTGCTCTCCTCCAAAGAGTGATTAGGGGACCCAAGTGCCTTCCATCAAATGGCTCTGCCATCCCCTAGAACAAGGGTCTAGCTTGTGGGCCCATTTTTAGATGTCCTGGGAGCTTACAGTAGATTTACTTTTTTTTTTTTTAGATTTACATTTTTAAAGGACTACTAAGAAAAAAAGCGGAATATGAGACAGAGGCCTTGTATGGCCTATAAAACCTAAAATAGTGATTGTCTGGTCCTTCGCTGAAGTTTGCCAACCTTCTCCTAGAGCCTTATTCTTGACTATATCTAGCTTGCAGAAGGAGAAGCAAAGAGTGCAAGGAACTGGTTTTTAGGAACAGGCCTGGAAGTGACCCACATCATTTCTACTCACATTCTGTTGCCCAGAACAATTACATAGCCACCCCTTGCAGCAAGGGAGACAGGGAGATGTAGGCTGACTGTGCATCCAGGAAGGGGAGAACATGGGGGACTTCCCTAGTGGTCCAGTGGTTAGGACTCAGTGCTCCACTGCAGGCGGCCCGGGTTTGATCTCTGGTCGGGAAACTGAGATCCCGCATGCTGCAGAGCACCGCCAAAAACAAACAAACAAAAAAACAGGGAGAACAAATTTGCGGAGGCAGCTCAGCAATGCTACCATGGTCAGGCTCTGAAGTGTCAAAAAAAAAATCTATCATTATAATTATTAGCAGTATAAAATTGATCAAAATAACCCACATATATGACAAATTAAGATAAACATTAAAAGTAGAATGTCATTAAATATGCAGCTCTTAATAAGATGAATGAGACTGTTTACTTTTCAGGAGTGAGGTATGGGACATTAGGACAGGGGCAATGCTCTTCTTTACCTCTTCCCCTTGCACATACCAGTTTTTGCAAATAACTTTCACATTGACATCTGGGGCTCCGATATCACCTTCAGGCTCTATTTCCATGCCTCTAATTAGGTGCTGGCCATTTCCACCAAGAAACACCACTACTCTTCACATTCAACATTTATAACACTGAGAGATTCATCGTCTTCCTCTAAATCCTTCCTTTCCTCTGGCCTTCCTCATTTCTCTGGTCAGTGCCTTTATCCTCCTGATGATACAAGCTCAAAAACTGGGAGGCCGGGTGGCTGAACAACATGATGAAGACCCCCGGCTGTTCTTTCTCTTCATCCATCTTCAGGCCAGCTGCCCTTCCGGTTAATAAGATGACTGCCAGAGATTTAGACATCACAACCAGACATCCAATGTGCAGATAAAGCAGAGTGCATCTCCTCGTGTGTGTCTAGTAACGTAACCACAGTACGTAATCTTTTATTTCCTCTTTAAAAAACATTTTTTTTTTTTTAGTTTCGCATCCATTTGAAAAGAAGTGGCATGCCTGATGCTCTATGTAATATTAAAGGGAAAGAAGAAAAATTTTATACCGTGAGGTACTTCCACACTTTTGTACACAATTACAGCAGCTAATAATGGTGCTATGTGCCAGACTTATGTGTTAATTTACTTAATTTTTAAAACAATCCTCTGAGGAAGGGACTATTTATTATAATTCCCATTTTGCAGAACAGGAAACCGAGGCACAGGAAGTTGAGTGATTCACCCAGATCTTGCAGCTAGGAAGTGACAGTGTCTGTAAGGAGACTGGTGTAGTGAAGAGATATGAGCTTTGGAACCAGACAAATGCAGACTGAATTTATCACCCTCCCCCAAATATGTCCTTCCTGTGCTTCTCAACTCAGAGACTGGCACCACCGACCACTCAGGTTGCAACCAGGAAGACGTACTTGGCTCTTCCGTTTCCCTTGACATTTTCTAAATGTTTAGTATATATGGGGATTACACTAAAGTCTTTACAGGAATTCTCTCTTTAATTCTTACGATGACCTTATGAGGTAGATGCTATATTACCTCCATTTAGATTTTTTGTTTTTACTACAGCACGAATGGCATTTATTGTGTGCAAGAGAAGGGGATACGACAGCTCCATCTCCTGGGGCGGCTCTCCACGCATGCAGTCACTGCTCTCGAAAAGCTCGATCCATCTTTTACTCCATTTTGCCAGTGACGAAACTGACACTTAGGTTACAATGCCTTGTGCAGTGTCACAAGCATTTCTGTCCAAGAACTCTGCCCAATGTCATAAGCAGTTCAATAGCCAACAGCTCCGCACAGAATGTATGGCTACATTCTGTTTGACTAATAAAATAACAAGGAAGATTAGGCTTCTTTTAACTCTGGAGGGCAAAAATCAGTTTAAGGAACTTCAGTTTTGACTATTGCTTACCAGGCTGGCCATGGCATTTCTGAGATCGCAAGGGCTCTGCTGATTCTGTTTTGCCGTTAGACTGGCCACACGCCACCCAGCCCAGGCCCACTCAAGTTGCTGCCAGGGTCGCCTCCCGTGAAATCAGCTCTGCCAGGAGGGTATCAGTTGCAGGAATTCTCACTCTGGCACATGACATTTACCAGGGACCTAAATCCTCGCTCGTCCTGTTACTCATCTTGTTACTTCCCCTGCCTCCATCCACGCTAAGTCCAAATCTACCTCCACACCTCACTCTACAGAAGGAAGGTCGAATATAAAGTCTCCCACCAAAATAGATATTGAACGCAAAAGTTTTCTCACTATAGAGATTTTAGTCACTCAGAGATTTCTCTCTTCGAGTTGCCAGGATGTGAGCTGAAATGAGTGGATTTAAGGACTTGGGTTTGGAAGCCTCTGGTGTTGTGAAGGTTTGTCACAGAGTGGGAGCCTGGATTTCAGAGCCCATCTGGGGCACACATGTTGTTTACGTCTATAACCACATAAAAGGTGATGAACAACCCAAGCGAGTTTTACCAACAAATAGAAACATTTACCCCGGAGCAGTTATAATGGCCAGAGTATTAAGAACTGGTAGAAATTAATGAATACATTTACAAAACTATTCTAGATTAGTTGATCTCATCAGCATTCTTTGACTTGGAATTCTGGCACAGAAAGTCTAATTTTTCAGAACACTTCATTACATTAAGAATATCTTTTTAAAAAAAATACTGATTAAAGTTGGCTGACTGAACAAATGCATTTACACCCCCCCCCATTAAAATGGAAATAAAGAGATTTTTAAAAATTAAAAAGAGGAGGAAATCACAATAGCAACAAAACGTTAGAAGCTGAGAAATAGGAGAATTGCTATCTGAGTTAGCAAATTGAGAAAGCTAAATCCTAAACTAGCAAAGAGGAAAACTAAGAAGCAACTCAATTCCCAGGATCGGCCACCCCAAAGCCCCAAATGCAGCTTAGTCAACTGCCTCTCTCCAAAACAGCAGAAGACTTGAGGTTTTCCTCTGCAGGGGATAAGGGTCTCTAAGCCAGAATTCAGGGCACTAGGCGTGATTAACATTGGGAATACTATACTGAAAGCAGAGAGATTTGAAAAAAAAGTTTGTATAATGAAGTGTTATAATTCCCCAGCTCACATTCAACTTTCAGAACAGCGGCAGCCAGGTATAATTAAGCCCTTTAGACAGGAAAGTAGACGTTTCCTCCCTGAAAAACTTAAACAGACCAAGAAAAAAAAGACCTAAGGGCAATGACATTTCCCCTCATATAAAGGGCCCAGGCAGCTCCCCCTAGGGTAGAGACTGAAGTCGACGAGCTTTGCCCATGGCACAGAGTTTCCCATCAGCTTTAAAACATGAGTGAAGGGTAACGATTACCATACATCTGAAGAAAGCAAGCCTCTACCAAAGAATATAGAGATACGACATACAAGGTGAAAAAAACCAACTAGAGAGGGAACAGACTATGCAGGGAAATAAAAGCTCCCCCTGCCCCCAAAGCTATTATTAACATCCTCAGAGAAGTAAAAAGATAGTATACAAATATGATGCTATAAGAAAAAAAAAAAAGAATCATTAGAAAACAAAAAAGAACTCCTGGAAATTTAAAATATGATAATAGATTTTTAAAACTTAACAGAAGGTGTAAGATGATAAAGTTGAGGAACTCTCAGAAAATAAAGTCAAAAGACAAAAGGAAAACAGGAAAGAAGAGAGAAGACAGTCAGAGGATCAGTCTGGAAGGTCCAATATTCTAATGAATAGGAGTTCCAAAAAGAGAGGAGAGAATTAAGAATGGGGAGGAACTCATAATAAATGAACAATTCACGAAGATTTCCAAAACTGAGGAACATGAGCTGCCAGATCGATAGGGTTCAACAAACCCCTGGCACAATGGATTAAAACCGACCAAAACCAAAACACATCACTGAGAAATTTCAGAACCCTGGAGATAGGAGAAAATCCAACCAGCTTTTAGAGGGGAAAAGTGGGTGTCATACAAAGGACCAGGAGGAATCCAAAGACTGGAAAACAGTATGAGGTGGTAATTATTAATCCACACAAGAGACAGGCTACCACTTCAGTTTCTACAAAATAAAGTGAAACAGTAGGTGGTACTCTAGGGGAATGCTTGCCGGAGAAACCCTAATTCCAAAACATACATCTGTAGGACAGGGAACGGAAGCAAGTGCTCAATGTTTTAAAGTTGAATTGAGAAATAGATTATAGCAGGGATTCCTTCTTAATCCTTGGGTATCAACAAAACAACAATTGTAATAGCTAACCTGGGCCACACTCCTCACTAAGCACTTCTAACACACATTAGCTTGTGTCCTCCTCGTGCCAATCCAAATAGGCAAAAATAACTAAGGGAATTTTACAGATTAGTTTATGTTCATTAAGTAATTTACCAAGGCCACACATAGTTGGTTAAGAGGAGAAGCTAGAATCCAAACTCTAAAACCCATTCTTTTAACCACTATGCCATGCAGCCTTGGGACATAATCTTCATATTCAAATATTTCAATCACAGCTTTTATAAAGCTCAATATTTCTGCCAATACTGACTGCTTAGAGACAGCAAAAATATGTATGTGAGAACTCTATTTTATATATTTGTATTGTGAGAGATATAGTATAAAAGGGAGATTAGCTTAAAGGTATTATAAAATAAAAATCCTAGTTCATGATTTTTTGGAAAAGAATGTCTTGGTTAGCTGGCAGGATTTCTAGGAAACCTTGTAAGAAAAGGAAAGCCTCAAAGATAAGGGTCCCCCAAGAGAGTAGCAATATATTCGTTTTAGCTGGCCTACCACTCAGTGACTCAGTGGCATCAATGCCCAAACTAACAAGAGAGTTTTGTACAAGGCTTTTATAAGTCATCCTGGCAGCCATTTTTACGTACACCAGCCCCCCCCCATACTGAATTTTCCGTATTAATGTGTTTCCATTGTTCTCAGTTGGGCTGCAGTAACTTTAGCCCTTTTCCAGATGTTTCCTGACATCAGCATCCAAGATGTGCTGGCCAGCTGTCTTTAAAATTGCGGGAATTCTGTGTTGTGTGCATTAGTTATGCAAATGGAAAAGCAAGGACAAGAAGCCAACGTAGAGGATAAAAAGGAACCAGGGGAGGGATTGGATCAGGGCTTTACTGGCACATGTAGAGCAGGTAGAAAGCCAAACCAGCAAGCTGGCTTTGATCAAAACCCCAGCAGCCTTCCTCACTGCTGCCCACGCAGAGGGGTCAGGGTCCTCAGTTCCCGGGTCAGGCTGGGGTTTCTGGAACCCTCCTCGCTATTTTGGTGACTTAACAGGGACACACTGAGTACCCACAGATCTATCCACCCTCTAGCCAGCTTCTCCTTTGTTCTACTTTGTCAATGGAAAAATATCTGCATAGACCAGAGAATAATTCCCCAAAGTGTAGTCCTCAGTTAATTAATAGATGTTTTATGAAAAAAAAAAAACAAAAAAAAAGGTTGGGCAGACAAATGAGTTTAGAAAAACCCAGGTTAAACAAAGTCAAGCAATTCCCTTTCCCAAAGTACTCTCAGCATCTCTGAAATGTTCACATGCATCATGAATATTGGAGGAAACCATTTCTCAGAGGACTACAGCTCACCTGAGGAAATGCAGGACGAGAGGCTTCTCTGCCCCAATCACCATCTCAGACCTCAAACTCACCATCGACAGAACAGCTTTGCATATCCCCAAACCTCACACGTCCATTCCTGGACTCACAGTTGCCTCTTCCACCTCAGGTTCCAGCTTCCCCTTCCTGGGGTATGGCAGTACCATCACCATTCTCCTAAACAAGAATGATGGCAGTCGTCTTCCATGTTTCCTTTGTCTTCATTTCCATCCTCCCCCATCTAATCCACCTTTGTAGTAAAGGGCTACTGCTTTGTCTTCCTAGAACCTCCATAGTACAGATCACCAACCTCAGACCCGCATCCCTAGCTAATGACTGGATATTTCTATTTGGGTCACTAAAGACCACTGTACCTGGGCTTATCAACGACTGAGTTCGTGTCTTCCCCACCCAGTTGGCATCCTTTTCCTAACTCTCTGTCACTCTCAATGGTATAGAATCACTGTGTTCTCAACAAGGCTGGTGGGTTTTTTCTTGTTTTTTTTTTTCCTTTTTTGTTTGTTTTGTTTTTCATTGTTGTAAAATATACGTAGCATAACATTTACCAGCTTAACCAGTTTTAAATGTACAGTTCAGTAGAAATAAGTCCGTTCACATTGTTGTACAATCAATCTCCAGAACTCTTTTTCATGTTGCGAAGCTGAAATTCTGTAGTCATTAAACAGCTCTTCATTTCACTCTCCCCCCCAGCCCCTTCTATTTTCTACAATTACCATTCTACTTTCTGTCTCTCTGAGTTTGACTACTCCAAATACCCCATATAAGTAGGATCATACAATGTCTTTTTTTTTTTTTTTTTTTTGCGGTACGCGGGCCTCTCACTGTTGTGGCCTCTCCCGTTGCGGAGCACAGGCTCCGGACGCGCAGGCTCAGCGGCCATGGCTCACGGGCCCAGCCGCTCTGCGGCATGTGGGATCTTCCCAGACCGGGGCACGAACCCGCGTCCCCTGCATCGGCAGGCGGACTCTCAACCGCTGTGCCACCAGGGAAGCCCATACAATGTCTTTTGTGACTAGCTTATTTCACTTAGTATAATGTCTTCAAGGTTCATCTATTAATATGTTATAGCATGTGTCAGACTCCATTGTATGCATATACCACATTGTGTTTTTCTACTCATCTGTCGATGGACACTTTGCTTGCTTCCACATTTTGGCTACTGTGAATAACGCTACTATGAACATGGGTGTACAAATATCCTTTTGAGATTTTGCTTTCAATTCTTATATAGTCAGAAGTAGAATTGCTGGATTATATGGTAAATCTATTTTTACTAGATTTTAACCTCGGGTAGTTTACTTAACATCCGTGCTTTGGTTTCCTCATCTGTAAAGTAGGTTTAATTATAGTACTTACAGGGTCATTGTGAAGATTCAATGAATTAATACCCACAAAACACTTACAAAACATTATCATTATCTCCTTTTAACACAGGAAGAAATTGAGGCATAAAGAAGTTAAGTAGGGGCTTCCCTGGTGGCGCAGTGGTTGAGAATCTGCCTGCCAATGCAGGGGACACAGGTTCAAGCCCTGGTCTGGGAAGATCCCACATGCCGCAGAGCAACTAGGCCTGCTGCTCCCACAACTACTGAGCCTGCGCGTCTGGAGCTTGTGCTCTGCAACAAGAGAGGCCGCGACAGTGAGAGGCCCATGCACGGCGATGAAGAGTGGCTCCTGCTCACCGCAACTAGAGAAAGCCCACACACAGAAACGAAGACCCAACACAGCCAAAAATAAATAAATAATTATTTTAATTAAGTAACTTGCCCAAGTTCACATATCTAGTAAAGAGCAGAGCCAGGATATAAATTCAGGTTCATAGCCAAAGTCTGTTCTCTTTATCACAGTGCCAAAGTGATTTCACTCCCCAGCTTTGATGAATTCCACCCAAGTTGATTATGTGTTGATTCAATTACATGGACACAGTTTGGGAGGAAGATGGGAGGAGGGGAAAGGGAGGAAGTCTTACATACCTGGAAAAAAAAAATCAGAATCTTGTTATAACAGTCAAAAGTATATGAAGGGCTTCCCTGGTGGTGCAGTGGTTGAGAGTCCGCCTGCCGATGCAGGGGATGCGGGTTCGTGCCCCGGTCCGGGAAGATCCAACATGCCGCGGAGTGGCTGGGCCCGTGAGCCTGCGCGTCCGGAGCCCGTGCTCCACAACGGGAGAGGCCACAACAGTGAGAGGCCCGCGAACGCAAAAAAAAAAAAAAAGTATATGAAATCAGGGACTTCCCTGGTGACGCAGTGGTTAAGAAGCCACCTGCCAATGCAGGGGACACGGGTTCGAGCCCTGGTCCGGGAAGATCCCACATGCCACGGAGAAACTAAGCCCATGTGCCACAACTACTGAAGGCTGTGTGCCTAGAGCCCGTGCTCCGCAACAAAAGAAGCCACCGCAATGAGAAGCCACCGCAATGAGAAGCCGGCGCACCACAAGGAAGACCCAACGCAGCCAAAAATAAATAAATAAATAAGAAGTAAAATAAGTACTTAAAAAAAAAGTATATGAAATCAGTAGTAAAACTGAAACAAATAATTCTATTATCATTACTAGCACAACATCAGAAGTGATAGAAACCAAGTAGATTCACCTCTGTTTTATTTTTGAGTTGCCAACTGTCAGCAGCTTCTTCTAGGATGTGTGTCTGTGAGTAGGAGTGAGGGTGTGAGAGTCTGCGTGTGTTGCCCGGAAGCGGAGGTGGGACGTTATTTAACTTGGCTCCCCTCAGCTCATCAGCCATCTGACATTCACTACAAAGTTAATTCTCTCTCCCTTCTCTCCTTAGGGGTTTATAGGAAGACCACTTTTATAAGAAATAAGTGCCTAAAATGGAGAAGGAGGTGTAACATCTTCAATCAATAATATTTTACAACTAAATCACGCCCTTAAGTTCAGTACTTATCTTTCTTTACGGCAACGCTTGCAACAGTGATAGAAACCGCTAACAAGTTTTCCAGTAATCCTGCTTATCGCCTGGAGAACTTACACAAGATAAGTGACCTGTTCAGAGAGCTTAGTATTACACTCTAGGCTGTCAGGAAGACGGGCTCATGGATAAATTTGGTGGTGTGGGCATGCTGAGTGAAAGTTGCTTCGGCCCGGCCAGATGTTTCCCTGAGGGTCACAAAAGGCTGTGCAGTTACACTCAAGAGAGCTGCAAGATGTGTGTGCTTTGTGAGAGAGGGGCACTGGAACTTGTTATCCTGTTTTACAGAGAAAAATCTACCTCTGCTTCTGGGCACACACAGCCTGACCACTGGTTTCCATCCTTTGCAGACGCCTCCCCTCAACCTTCAACCCCTGGGCTTCCATCCAGATCACCGCCCCCCCCAGACCCTGATTTTGCCCATGTCACCGAAGGCCTACTCTCATAGTCACTGTGGTTTTGAGCCCTCTCAGCAGCATCAGTTGACTAGTCTCTTTCTTGAAACACTTTCTTCTCTCGGCTTCTGTGCACCACATTTTCTACCTATCACTCGGGCTCTTCTTTGACAGCTTCCCTTCCCAGCTCTCTGACCTCTTAAAGACGGAGGGCCCCAGGGCCCACAGGGATTTCCGCAGTACCTAGCTCACAACCCTGCTGCACTGCTTGCTGTTTGTGTGCCAGGTATGTCCTCATCTCTGGGAGTTTGCACTGGCTCTGCCTGGAACACTATTCTGGGTGTCCACAGTGCTAACTCCCTCACTTCTTTGAAATCTCAGCAAGGCCTTCCTGACCTCCCTATTTAAGACCATAAGCCAATTCCACCCCTCACAATCCTAATTCTCCTCTTTCTTCTCTTTTTTATAACATTCATCACCTCCTAGGATACTACATAATTGACTGCTCTAGCATCAGTATAGAATATATCCACTAATACGTTATAGGCACTGAGTATAAATTTTTAAAATAAATGATTCAATCTCCATGCCAACAAATGTCACATTATATTTCCAGCTCTATTCTCTCTCCTGAGCTTCAGAACCATGTATTTAACTGACTGCTTGGCATCTGCATTTGGGTATTTGAAAGGAATCTCACAATTAATATGACCAAAAATGAACTCTTGGTGTACATCTTTAACATTTCAGCAATGGCAATGCCTGGTGAGCAGGGTATGTGGGTGGAGAGGAAAGGTAATACTGGGAAAAGAGAAGGGGGTCTGAAACTTATGACTGGGGTTGGGCTGGATTTGGGGGAATTGAAATTCAGAATCTATTTTGCCATGTACTCAGTATTAATATAAAAATATATTTCAAGTTCAAATATTTGGCTTAAAAAAAAAAACCTCCACCCATCAATGGTTAGAAATTCAGGACTACCTGTGCCTATCCTAAAAAATAAAACAAAAAAACGAACTCTCTCCTGTAATGGGGTACATCTTGAATTTTATAATCTTATCAGTTTATTTAGCTTCCCAGAGGCAGCTGTCCCTCCCATAAAATGGAGATAACAGTATCTCCAGGATGTATTTCACGTGGGAGTTGGGAGATGATAAGTACAACTTGGTGCATGTGAATAAAGCTCTCTACAAATATTAACTTCTTTCCGCATTACTTATACTTATCACAGAAACAGTCAAAATGACAATAGCAAAGAGTGGTGTGGATCCCTGAGGGAACTACAATGTACTTATAATGTTTCAATGTGTTTTATTTTGGTGGAAATGAGCTGGGGAGCCCCCACCAACATTTATGACATCATCTTCCGAGGAATATTGGTCCCAACTTTGCTTACAAAGAAAACGTTGACGAGGAACAACAAGGTCCTACTGTAGAGCACAGGGAACTATATTCAATATCCTGTAATAAACCATAATGGAAAAGAATATGAAAAAGCATATATATATATATATGTTTAACTGAATCACTTTGCTGTGCAGCAGAAATGAACACAACATTGTACATGAACTATACTTGAATAAAATAAATTTAAAAGAAAAGAAATTGTTGACAAATTTTTGAGCATAAAAGTTCCTTACCACTGAAAGCTATTTGTGTTGAACTCAGGACTGTTCTGATGCTCTGAAGTCTCTGACACTTCCAGCTAAATCTAATTATGCTTGTCAAAGAGACAAACAAGACAGATAAAAAGAATCCTAAGAAATTAGAAAACTAAGCATACTGTGATTGAGGGATGGCCCAAAGGAAAATAAAAATATTCTTATTTGGCATTAGATGGAAAAAAAGGTATTTATACATATTTGTACATTTACATTTTCTCTTGGGACCATTTACTCATTGATGGTTGAGACCAGGTTTCTCACAGTAAACAAAGAAGTCACATATATTTTAAAATTTTAATTTGTAGACTTCTTAATATCCACTACATCCTAAACGTGTACAGATGGCTATTTGGATGGTTCTAAATGTGCTTTTTAGGATAAGTCCACACAAGAGTTAACTGGTCTAGAAAATGAAAATTTTTCATAAAGGAAGCTCAACAGAGAAATCATAAGAAAAAATAAAACTATGAGAACTACATTCACAAAGACCAAATATTAACTTTTCTCTTTTTAAAAAATGTGTCCCTACCAGTGAACTTAGGAAACAGAAACAGACTCACAGACACAGAGAACAGACTTGGGGTTTCCAAGGGGGAGGGGAGGTGGGCAAGGGATGGATTGCAAGTTCGGGACTAGCAGATACAAACTATTATATATAGAATGGATAAACAGCAAGGTCCTACTGTATAGCACAGGGAACTATATACAATATCCTGTGATAAACCACAGTGGAAAAGAATATGAAAAAGAATATATATATGTACAACCGAATCACTTTGCCGTACAGCAGAAATTAACACAACGTTGTAAATCAACTATACTTCAATGAAATAAATTTTAAAAATAAAATAATTTTAAAATGTGTCCCTAGCAATTATTATGGACCGTTTATTGATTACTTGTCTGGCAAATGGCCAGGTCTTGTTAACTATCTCCTAAAGGTAAGTCTACTTTGCAATTATATGGGGTTTCTTTCCCTTTGAAAGCAGTTTCACTTCTATTATCTCACTTTATAAGCTTTGAAGCCTAGAGTAATGAATAGAATTTTAGATTGTCTTTAGCCTAAAAACAATGAAAAGTTAACAAGGACAACAACAAAAAAAGATTATGAACGGATTATTTACAAAGACTATTTACAAGAACAATTCTTTTGATTGTGCTGATTGATAAAGGGTGGCAGCCTTCTGAGTAATCACTACTTTTTGTCTCTGGTGGGTGTGTTGAACCATTGGGAAGACTTTAATTATCAGGAAGAGCAAAGTTTAATTGTTCCTTTAAGCTTCTTCAAGGTGCTGGACCAAATCCAGAGGAGAAAAGTGCTGTGGAGGGAAAAAGGATTTGTGTCCCAGATAAAGTGAGACTTAGAAGTCTGCCCTCTGGTGCCCAAGAGGTGAAGGACAAGGGTGACAATTCCAATGTAACCAATTTGTAAATGTGAACAACGGTGAAGGACTTTACCTCCCTGATTAGGTGTGGGGAGGGGATAGTAGTGAAGAATACTCTCAATTTGAGGTAAAGACATAAAAATTCACATATTTGGAAGATCTCACTTAAGGTTTAGAAAAAAATTAGTAACTTGTGAGTATTCAGACATTTTCTAAGCATTTATGTTTCTCCCCAAGATTTTATGTTACTGTTAGTAAAACAAGTAACATTATTATCCTCATTTTGGAAAGAACAGAAATTATCATATTGTCAAGATTGTATTTATACTGAAAAATAAGTGAATGGGGGAATTATACAAAATTTCATCCCTGAAATGCATGCTCAGGAGAAATAGGCCATCAACCCAAATACATCACAAAATTGCTTGCTCTTTTTGCCTGATGCATCTGTATTGAAACTACTAAGCTATCGGGCCCTAGAGACTTTTTAAAAAGTCTGTGTGGCCATCAGAAAATTAAAGGGCCTTCCAACGTAACCTCACAGTCTCCCCTCCTTTTTTTTTTTTTTCCATAATCACATCAAACTTGGAATTTAAGATCTCAAGAAGTGAGATTGTTCTCTCCGGAAGCAGATCAGAAAAAGGGAATTGAGGAAGAAAAGTAAGCAGATGGCAGGAAATGAGAGATCATTACTAACCACTGACTCAGCCATCGGGTACCATGGGCCACCCACCTCTGCTCTCATCACCAGCTCAGTGGCTCCCAGGGACTTTTTCTCAGGGTCTTCTTGCTATCTCACCTGGGGTCCTTTATTTTAAATGTTTTCTTTTTTTTTTATTGTGGTAAAATAAACATAACAGGGCTTCCCTTGTGGCGCAGTGGTTGAGAGTCCGCCTACCGATGCAGGGGACACGGGTTCGTGCCCCGGTCCGGGAAGATCCCACCTGCCACGGAGCGGCTTGGCTGATGAGCCATGGCCGCTGAGCCTGTGTGTCTGGAGCCTGTGCTCCGCAGCGGGAGAGGCCACGACAGTGAGAGGCCCGCGTACCGCAAAAAATAAATAAATAAATAAATAAAATAAACATAACGAAGTTTATTATCTTAACCATGTTAAGAGTACAGTTCAGTGACATTAACTATATTCACACTGTTGTGCAGCCATCATCATCACCCATCTCCTGAACTCTTTCTTCATGTTGCAAAATCAAAATTCTGTACCCACTAAACAATAATTCCCCTTTCCTCCTTGCCCCCAGGCCCTGGCAACCGCCTTTCTACTTTCTGTCCCTATTATTTTTCTATTCTCTATTTTGCTTATCTCTGCTCTAATCTTTATTATTTCCTTCCTTCTGCTAGCTTTGGGTTTACTTTGTTCATTCTAGTTCCTTAAGTTGTAAAGTTTGGACGTTGATTCGAGATACTTTTTTTTTGTTTTGTTTTGTTTTTTTGCAGTACGTGGGCCTCTCACTGTTGTGGCCTATCCCGCCGCGGAGCAACAGGCTCTGGACGCGCAGGCTCAGCAGCCATGGCTCACGGGCCCAACCGCTCCGCGGCACGTGGGATCCTCCCGGACTGGGGCACGAACACGTGTCCCCTGCATCGGCAGGCGGACTCTCAACCACTGCGCCACCAGGGAAGCCCGAGATACTTTTTTTTAATGTAAGCATTTGTAGCTATAAATTTCCCCCTTAGCATTGCTTTCAAGGTATCCCATAAGTTATGATATGTTATGTTTTTATTTTCATTCATTTCTATGTATTTTCTAATTTCTCTTCTGATCCATTGGTTGTTTAAGGTATGTGTTGTTTAATTTCGATGAATTTGTGAATTTTCCAAATTCTTAGAGAGTTTTGGCCACTATTTCTTCAGATGTTCTTTTTGCCTCTTTCTCTCTTCTCCTCCTGCGACTTTGACGATGCATATGTTGGTCCACTGATGGTGTCCCACAGGTCCCTTTGGCTTCGTTCACTTTTCTTATACCTGTTTCTTTCTGTTCTTCATATGCTATAAATTCCATTGTCCTATCTTCAATTTAGTTTACTGATTCTTTCTTCTGCCTGCTCAAATCTACTTTTGAATCCCTCTAGTGAATTTTTCACTTTAATTATTGTACTTTTCTGCAGAATTTCATTTTTCTTTTTAGGTTTTCCATCTCTTTATATTTCCATTTTGTTCATACATCATTTTCTTGAGTTCCTCTACATCTTCCCTTAGTTGTTGAGCATCTTTAAAACAGTTGTTTAAAAGCCTTTGTCTAGTAGATCCATCAGCAGGTCCTTTTCACGAACAGTTTCTGCTGGTTTCTGTTTTTCCTTTCAATGGGCCATACTTTTCTGTTTCTTTCTATGCCTTGTGGTTTCTTGTTGTCAAAAACTGGACACCTGAATCTAATAATGTGGTAATTGAAAATCAGATTCTCCCCCTTCCCCAAGATTTGCTGGGTTTTGTTTTTGTTTTTTGTTGCAGGTTGTCTCTGTGGCTGTTCTCTTTTGTTCCGTTACAGGCTGATCCTTGGGGGTCAGCCTGAGGGGTAAACTTAAGGTCTTTTCAGGTCTTTTCTGAGCCTGCACCTCCCCCTGGGGATGTGTGGTGATTTTTCTAGTCTCCCCATATATGCAGTTGCTTTTGAATGTCCTAGTCTTCAATGTCTGGCTCCCAAAAGGGGGAAAAGAGAAAACTGAAGGGTGGGGGGGAGGAAGGTACTGGCCCTTTAAATCTCCTGGAGGTCGCTACAGCCAGAGGGGAGGGGCTTGCAACATGAGGGAGGTGCAACAACGGGTGCCACCTTTTTGTCTGCACCTCTGTGATCAGAGGTAGCAATGAGCAATCAGAGCACAGATCCCCGATATTTGGAGGATAGGGTCCTTTGTGCCCACCCTTGCTCCCACAAATTGTGCGCAAGCTAATCCAGGAACAAGTACGTGACTTGCTACAGGGCTGATGGGTGACAGATGGGTAGCTGCTACTTGCTAAAAGCTGAAAGTGACCAAAATTAACCACAGTTTATCATCTAACCATTTCCCTGGAAGTTGCAAGCTTTCGACTTGAGAATTGTAAAATAATTACATCAGACAGATTCTGCCGGCGTAACTGTCGTGTAGGTGAGGAGATAGGTCTCTGGTGCTTCTTACTCTGCCATCAACTCAGAATCCTCTCCTTTATTTATTATTTTATTTATTTATTTATTATTTTTTTTTATAGTATGCGGGCCTCTCACTGTTGTGGCCTCTCCCGTTGCGGAGCACAGGCTCCGGACGCGCAGGCTCAGCGGCCATGGCTCACGGGCCCAGCCGCTCCGCGGCATGTGGGATCTTCCCGGACCGGGGCACGAACCTGTGTCCCCTGCATCGGCAGGTGGACTCTCAACCACTGTACCACCAGGGAAGCCACTACTACAGTTTTGAGACCAAATTCTGCCACTAGGCCAAACCACTGTGTGGTTACAGCAGACTTCTGATGGTCTCAGCATTGATTTTTCTCCCCTCCTCCTTTCCAAAAGGCCCTCTGTTCACCTGGGGTTTGCTACGATTCCTGGGAAGAGGGCTACCGTACCGTCTTGTGCTAACACATTCCAACCCCTTTAACAGAGCAATTGGTTTGTAACCTAAACCAGTCCAATCAGAGTGAATCTGAGAACTTTTTGTAAAAATAATGATACTTCGACAAAGATGGGCTCACTTTCTTTCTTTTTTTTAGGCTGCGTTGGGTCTTCGTTGTGGCACGCAGGTTTTCTCTAGTTGTGGCAATCAGGGGCTACTCTTATTGCGGTGCATGGGCTTCTCATTGCAGTAGCTTCTCTTGTTGAAAGCATGGGCTCTAGGCACGGGGGCTTCAGTAGTTGTGGCACGTGGGCTCAGTAGTTGCGGCTCTCAGGCTCTAGAGCTCAGGCTCAGTAGTTGTGGCGCACGGGCTTACTTGCTCCCGGACCAGGGCTCCCCTGCATTGGCAGGTGGATTCTTAACCACTGCACCACCAGGGAAACCCCGGGCTCACTTTCCAGGTGCCTTTAGCAGCCATCTTTGGCCATGAGGAGGGCCTAAATTAGGAGAAAGCCCACACCAAGACAGGAAAGAGAAACAGAAAGATATGGAGTGACTGGGGACATCACTGAGCTACTGGACCAAGTTTGCCTGAAACCAACACTACCTCTGGACTTGACAGTTACTTGTACCAACGAATTCTTTTCACTGTTTCAACCATTTTTAGTTGTAGTTGAAAGCACTAGTGGGTGAATCAGGGCACTGCTGAACCTGGATTGTTTGAATTTCTTATTTTCCGATAGGCTCAAAAGTCAGTCAGTGAAGCAAGTCACAAAGACAAAAACTCCAGTAACTGTCATGTTCTTAACTTTTGCTGTACATCAGAATTATGTAGAGAGCTTTTAAAAATCTCAGGCGGATTAAATGAAAATCTATGAAGGTGGGGCTCAGGGAACAGAATTTTTAAACCCCCTCCAAGGGATTCCAAAGGGCAGTCTACACTGAGAACCACTAGTCTAAGTAAATATCTAGCTCTATCCATTTAATGGTATCTGCAGACTAAATGTCCAAAATATGTCTTTCCACTAAAGGGGGAGAAAAAAGCTGACATGTAACTTGTAAGGTTAATGCAAACCACACAAATAGTATGACAGAACAGCAAAATTTATTTGAAGTCTTGTTTTACTTTTAAAATGTATGCAGGGCTTCCCTGGTGGCACAGTGGTTGAGAGTCCGCCTGCCAGTGCGGGGGACACGGGTTCGTGCCCCGGCCCGGGAAGATCCCACATGCCGCGGAGCGGCTGGGCCCGTGAGCCATGGCCGCTGAGCCTGAGCGTCCGGAGCCTGTGCTCTGCAAGGGGTGAGGCCACAGCAGTGAGAGGCCCGCGTACCGCAAAAAAAAAAAAAAAAAAGTATGCAAATTTTGTACTCTACTTCCTTTTATATTCTTTCTTCTCTTTCCCTTTCTCCCTTCAATATTTAATAGGAGCTTATCATGTCCTGTCACAGTGACAGACAACAGGAAAACAAGGAAAAACACAGTTCCTACAATCCAGGAAAAATAGGTAATTAATCTAGTAATTACAACAAAACCTGCTGACTCTATGATAAGGTCAGCTCAGGGCGCCATGTAAACAGAACGGGGGCTCCTGACCTCCTGGAGGAAATGTTTACTCTGAAACCAGAGGAATGCATATCAGTTACCTTTGTATGATGACGGAAGAGGATCCAGACAGTGGAAGTAAAGGAACTGAAAGAACATAGCAGGGGCAGAGGAGAATGCGAGAGAGATGAGGCTAGAGAGAAAGGCAGGAGCCAGGACTTCCCCCCCAAAGTAGTGCCAACCAACTGAAGGGTTTTAAGCAGTCAAAGGATGTAATTTCTCTTTGGAAGATAATTCTGGCTGCTGTGTAGGAAATGTATTGGAGGGGAGGGATGCATGTGGGGAAAAGGGGAACTTAATAAGAGGGGCTCAGGGAGACCAGTTAACTGGGGGCAGATACAGTAGCCCAGGCAGGCAAGAGCAAGGAGGCCATTGGATGGAGAGAAGTGGGCTAATCTGAATGACATTTAAGAAGGTGTAATTGAAAGGACTTAGTAATTGACCAGCTGTGATGAGTGAGGGGGAGAGAGAGAAGCCAAGAGTGACATATGTCTCTTGTTTAAGCAACTGTGTGGATGGCAATGCCATTTGTTGAATAAGGCACACTGGAAAAGAACAAGTTTGTAAGAGATGAGTTGAATTTTGTTCATCTTGAGTTTGAAGTCCCTGTTAGACATCTAAGCACAGACAACTGATACATGTGTTTCAAATTCAGGAGAGCAGTATGAGTTAGAGATCTACAGTTGATAGCCATCAGCAAATTGATGGTAATAAAGCCAAGAGAATGAACTAAATTACCTGGTATAAGTCTGTAGAGAGAAATGACTTAAGATAAAGCTCTGTGGACCACCGACAACTAAAAGGACAGTGGAGGACAGAGTCTTGCAAAGAATAACAAGAACACATTGATAGAGATATAGGAGGCAAAACAGGAGAGTGTTTGAAAAAAAACAGGGTGAAAAAGGTATATTTTCTGTGTTTTTATTTTGGTTGTGCTGGGTCTTAGCTGCGGCAGGTGGGCTCCTTAGTTGTGGTATGTGAACTCTTAGTTGCAGCATGCACGTGGGCTTTATCTAGTTGTGGTGAGCAGGGGGCTACCCTTCGTTGCGGTGCACGGGCTTCTCATTGTAGTGGCTTCTCTTACTGCGAAGCATGGACCCTAGAGCTCGTGGGCTTCAGTAGTTGTGGTGCACAGGCTCAGTAGTTGTGGCTATGGACTTAGTTGCTCCACGGCATGTGGGATCTTCCTGGACCAGGGCTCGAACCCGTGTCCCCTGTCTTGGCAGGTGGATTCTTAACCACTGCACCACCAGGGAAGTCCTGGGTATATATATATATATTTTTTTTCCGGTACGCGGGCCTCTCACTGTTGTGGCCTCTCCCGTTGCGGAGCACAGGCTCTGGACGCGCAGGCTCAGCGGCCATGGCTCACGGGCCTAGCCGCTCTGCGGCAGGTGGGATCTTCCCTGACCGGGGCACAAACCCGTGTCCCCTGCATCGGCAGGCGGACTCTCAACCACTGCGCCACCAGGGAAGCCCTCTGGGTATATTTTTTAGAAAGAGGTAGTCCAATGCTGTCAACCGTGTCAAATGCTGATGTAAGATCTAGTAAGATGAGGACTGAAAAACATACGTACATTGGATTTAGCAACATGGAAGTTCCTGGAAATGTAACCATGAGTGGCTTAAGAAGGGAAGGTAAAATTTTTCAGAAGTTGCTGAAATGGAGAAGAGACAGAGTATATGGTAACTGGAGAGGGATGTGAGTCAAGGGATATTAAGATGAGATAGACTTGGACTTCCCTGGTGGCACAGTGGTTAAGAATCTGCCTGCCAATGTGGGGGATACAGGTTTGATCCCTGGTCCGGGAAGATCCCACATGCTACGGAGCAACTGAGTCCGCATGCCACAACTACTAAAGCCCACGCGCCTAGAGCCCGCACCCTGCAACAAGAGAAGCCACCGCAATAAGCCCGCACACCGCAACGAAGAGTAGCCCCCGCTCTCCGCAACTAGAGAAAAGCCCCCGCGCAGCAACGACAACCCAACACAGCCAAAAATAAGACAAATTAAATAAATTAAAAAAGAGATGAGATAGACTGGAAAATGCTTTTTTTTCTTTTTTTAATGGAAGGAAATCAGGAAAATGGATAAAGTGGAAAATACGAAAGTGTCAGGATACTGGAAGGAATGGGATCCAGACACGTGAGGGATGCCTTTTGGACTGGAATAGGAGAAACAGTTTTGGTGTAGAGAACAGCGAGGATTGTAGGTTTGTTGGCCAGAAGTGGAGAGAAATCCTGTCCAATCACTTCTATTTGTTCTGTGGAGGAGGAGGCAGTCATCAGCAGAGAATGAGAGGGGGTGGTGGGTGGGTGAGGGGTTTAACGGGAGTGGAGAAGTTTTGAAATCGTTGTTGAAAATGGGAGACAGCTAACTAGGGAAACAGTAGGCTAGTCGGTCGGTGGTAAGGGCTTCATTGAGATTGATGACCATTAATGTAAAACCGGGATAGCCTGTGTGCTTCAGCATATTTCTTCCGTGGGTCTCAGCGGCCACGAACTAGCAGGAAGAAAGATGGACATCTGCATTCATATATGGTGGGCAAGATAGGTGCAATGGAAGGTGCAAAAGAAAGGATTTAGAATATTGGCAGTGATAGGTTGCTTGAAGTGATGGGTTGTGAATCAAGCTGGTGAGGGAGGGAAATACCAACAGGCAGAGGCTGTTAAATGGAGAGGGTTAGGGTAAGAAAACTGAAGGTCTCTTTGAAGCTGAAGAACTGGGGTGTTGGAGGTAACTGACCAATGAGCGGGATCAGTTTCAGAGCTTGGGATGTTTGAGATTGTGATTTCAGAAATAGAACTGTTCCGGTGGAGACAAGGGCCAGGGTGTAGCAGTGGAAGCAAGTGGCTGAAAGAAACATGGAAGGCCTTAGGAAATGAGATCAAGGAAACAAGAAGCCAAGGTGTTGGATGGATCATCCACATACCCCAGTTTGATGGGAGGACTTCAGAACACTTGGAAGCTAAAGGCCCCACATAATCTTGCCACTGCCCACTCCTCTGATCACTCCTATCCTTACTTAACTCCAGCCACACCACCCTCCTTGCACACTCTCAGATGTGTCAAGCTCATTCTCACCTCAGGGCATTTGCATATACTTTTCCTTCTGTCTTGAATACTCTTCTTCCAAATAGTCCACATTTTTTTTCCCAATGTAGTTCACTTCTAAAACCGTAATCAAGCAATTTAATACTGTAAAATTATTTTCTATCACAGATGAGTGGTTTCTAAGAACTTGTTCTTGATAGCTGTTGTAAATCACGATGACTTATTTTACTAGGATTCACTGAAACATCCCTAAATCCAATCTGTAAATCTATAGAATACATTTTTCCTATTCAAAACTGTAGAGGTTCTTTATTGTTACTAAACACAGACAAACCTAAGTCACTTCCACAAAATGTGATTCATGCCAGAAAGCTTTGTGTGACGCCTTCCAGACCACAGTTCCCGCAGGTCCGTGAAGAGGGCAAGTCATTTCACCTTCTAATAAACAAACACTCTGGTGATTCCAGTTCCTGATATCTAGTGATCCTCACCCCTCATTTCATTCGGGTTTCTGCTCCAACATCACCTCTTCAGAACTTTCTCTGACTAGTCTACCTAAAATAGCAGCTCTCAGCCCCTCAGTCTTTTCTTTTCTTTTTTTTGATTGAAAAGTAATTTTACTTTTTTTCAACTTTCTGGCCTAAGGAATATGGATCAAGGACATTGTAATCCTTTTGATATCACCTTAGAGGGTTAAGATGCTCTTTGACATTTTTTTTTATAACTTTTATTGGAATATAGTTGATTTACAATGTTGTGTTAGTTTCAGGTGTACAGCAAAGTGAATCAGCCATACATATACATATACCCACTCCTTTTTTAGAATTTTTTCTCACATAGGCCATTACAGAGTATTGAGTAGAGTTCCCTGTGCTATACAGTAGGTTCTTATTAGTTATCTATTTTATATATAGTAGTGTGTGTAGGTCAATCCTAATCTCCCAATTTATCCCTCTGACCCCTCACTCTTTTTTTTTTAAATAGATCTTTAAAATAGAATTAAAAAAAATTATTTATTTTATTTTTGGCTGCGTTGGGTCTTTGTTACTGCATGCGGGCTTTTTCTCTAGTTGCGGTGAGCGGGGGCTACTCTTCATTGCGGTGCATGGGTTTCTCATTGTGGTGGCTTCTCTTGTTGTGGAGCGTGGGCTCTAGGTGTACCGGCTTCAGTAGTTGTGGCTCGCAGGCTCTAGAGCGCAGGCTCAGTAGTTGTGGCGCACGGGCTTAGTTGCTCCGCGGCATGTGAGATCTTCCCAGACCAGGGTTTGAACCCGTGTCCCCTGCATTGACAGGTGGATTCTTAACCACTGCGCCACCAGGGAAGTCCTGACCCCTCACTCTTAACCTCTAATCTTTTTTTAGTTTTCTTCAGAGCATTTAGCACCTGAAATTATAGTACACATGTATTTTCTTAATTATCCATCGCCCCACCAGACTGAAAGTTCAATGAGGGCAGTGATTTTCTCTTGTCCCCACTGTATTCTCAGTATCTAAACAGATTCTGGAATACACTAGGTACGCAAGAAGTACTCGTTGCATGGAGAGATGAACAGAAAAGAGGAAGGATCAAGGAAGCACATGAAAGGCAGCTATAAATGATAAAGACGGCATGGCTGAACAGCATAAATTCTAATGAAGTAAGGCTTTTTCTTTTTCTTTTTTTTTCTTTTTTCCACACCACGCAGCCTGTGAGATTTTAGTTCCCTAACCAGGGATTGAACCCAGGCCCTGGGCAGTGAGAGCGTAGAGTCCTAACCGCTGGACCACCAGGGAATTCCCAGAAGTAGGGCTATGAAACAAGGGTGAAAGGAGAAAGTTTGAAAGACACATTCGGTAAATGACACTGGCAAACCCCTGCCCTGTCCCATTCCTGAAGATACCCAAGGCTGCAGAGAACAGCAACCCCACTCGAAAAGGCAAAAGGAAAATGAGGTCCTAAGGGGAGAAGTAGATCTAAGGTTGCAGTGACAGGGGCTCATCTTGCACAGGGGCCCACGAAAGCAGCAGCCACGGTCCACTCCATAGCTCCAGCTTATAAAAGTGCAGCTTCCGATTTTCTGCTTTTGTGCCTTTGTTCATCCTCATCTCCTGCTCAGAATGCCCACCTTGTTTGTCTATCTGCTCAAATCCTGTCCTTCTCTCAACAACTCAGAGTCAGTCTTCTTCTGACCACTCCAGGCTGAAATGCTTTTTCCCTACCCTCAAGTTCCACAGAGAATGTAATATATACCATTCACTCATCACTCTTATTTACTCATTCATTTGTTCATTAATTTGTTTAACTACGATGTACCAGGTACTGCTTCATTTGACAATTACTGTTTTGTTATTATCTTTTTCGGGTTTTTTTTGACTGTGGCACCATGTGGCACATGGGATCTTAGTTCCCCAACCAGTGATTGAACCCGAGCCCCCTGCTTTGGGAGCACAGAGTCTTAACGACTGGACCACCAGGGAAGTCCCTGTTTTCATCTTACTTTCTACAAGCAAACTGTAATATACTAATAACTAAAATGATTACAGTGAAACCACAAGATTATTGCAAGTTCTAAGGAAATAGTTTATAGACACGACAGAGGAGATAGGGAAAGCAGATAAAAGGAAAACTACAGTGTTAGAAGGAAAACGGTTTTATGTTTTGAATCTTGTCTCTCTAATTAGACTGTGAGATCCTATATTGCAGTCAATCTATATCCTAAAATAATGCCTACGTTTTAGATGCATGACAATTTGAAGAGCTATTTTACAAAGATCCATTTTATGAAATAAAGTATGCAATTTTACAAAATGAATCTCATTTGTATCCTCTGTAGCATTTAGAATTATTAAGATGCCAACTGAAGCAGAGAATCAATTTATTGGAATTGTATTAGGCAGGCACCCTGCAGAATCAAGGGGCAGCTCTGATGCCAGGTCCTTAAAGAACAAGAACAGGAGCATCGGGCTTCCTGGTGGCGCAGTGGTTGAGAGTCCGCCTGCCGATGCAGGGGACACAAGTTCGTGCCCCGGTCCGGGAAGATCTCACATGCCGCGGAGCTGCTGGGTCCGTGAGCCATGCCTGCTGAGCCTGCACGTCCGGAGCCTGTGCTCCGCAACGGGAGAGGCCACAACAGTGAGAGGCCCGCGTACCGCAAAAGAAAAAAAAAAAAAGAACAGGAGCATCTTTGTGAGGCCATGTAACAAGTCAGCGAGCAACTGGCGGGGCTGCCACTAAAATGAATTTGCGCCAACCATTCTGAGTCCTCAGGTTGCAAAGTCCCAGGAGAGAGACTTATGGGCTCAGCACGAAGAGCAGAGAGCACATGGTCTCTTGTCTGACCGTCCCATCGAACGGTATTCAATTGGAAAGAAATTGTTCTCCAAATGTAAATTGGGGCACAATTGCCAAGACAGCAAAAAAACGATCAAGGGGAGAAAAGTGCCTTCCTGATGCCCCTAAGAATTACCCCCTCCCTCATTATGTATGCACAGTTCCTCAATTGCTGTATCTTCTCCTATGCCTAATCACACTCTGATTGAATCGACGGTGTTTACATACATTTTCCTTTCCTCCACTAGCTTACAAGCCCAGAAGGCAGTGGCTGCAGCAGCTGCATCACCCAGAAAATGCTGTCCTAGAGGCCCCCAGTGCTCTATTTCAAAATTAGTAAAAAAATATTCTAAGTGAACTTAAGTGAAAGTAAATGCCTTTTTCTCTATTCCATTATAGACAATTTTTATAAATTTTTAATAGTTTTACCTTTCTAATGTGAAAAAAATACAAAATGAATATGGAAAGACATAAATCCTTAGTTGCTTTCCTATCTTCTCTAAATCTGTAAAATGCCCACAGAACATCCCTCATTTTAGTAGGAAATCTTCTAAATTACAATTAAAAAGGATATAATATGAATCTCATTTTCTTTGGAGTTGACTCGGCTGAGTCCCTTCAAGTTTGGCCAACTAGCTCCCTACCTGGTATAACTTTTTTTTTTTTAAATCCACTGTCTTTTAAAAAAATATTTATTTATTTATTTATGGCCGCATTGGGTCTTCGTTGCTGTGTACAGGCTTTCTCTATTTCTCTAGCTGTGGCAAGCGGGGGCTACTCTTGGTTGTGGTGCATGGGCTTCTCATTGCGTTGGCTTCTCTTGTTGCGGAGCTCGGGTTCCAGGCACGTGGGTTCAGTAGTTGTGGCACACGGGCTCAATAGTTGTGGCTTGTAGTCTCTAGAGCGCAGGCTCAGTAGTTGTGGCGCATGGGCTGAGTTCCTCCGCAGCATGTGGGATCTTCCCGGACCAGGATTCGAACCCGTGTCTCTAGCACTGGCAGGCAGATTCATAACCACTGTGCCATCAGGGAAGCCCCCTGGTATAACTTTTGAATTAGGCTAGAAATAAAATGCTCAGTTCACTGGAGAATAACTCTACTAAGAACTGGCTAGGAAGAAATTGCTCTCAGACTTTTCTAACTTGTACCTGGGAAGGTAATTTTAAAAAGCCATCATTGTAGAAAATACATTATTGAATCTGTCAGAGGTTCTTTTACAAACATTATAAAATAAAATGCAACAGATTAATTCCATAGGGAGACCAGGAATAGGACTCAATCAAATACCGGAAAAAGCAAGGGCGTATCCATACAATGAAATATTATTCAGTCATAAAAAATGCATAAAGTACTGATACATGCCACATACAACATGAACCTTGAAAACTCTATGCTAAGTGAAAGAAGCCAGACACAAAAAGCCATATATTGTATAATTCGACTTATATGAAGTGTTCAGAAGAGGCAAATGCACAGAAAGGAGATGAGTGGTTGCCAGGGGCTGGAGGGAGGAGGAAAGGGAGAGGGACTGCTAATGGATATGGGTTTCTTTCTGGAGTGATGAAAACGTTCTGGTGACAGTTGCACAACTTTGTGAATATTCTAAAACCCACTGAGTTGCATTTTGCAAGGGTGAATTTTATGTTATGTGAATTATTTCTAAAAAAAAATTTTTTTAAATGGGAGGGAGGAGGCTGAAGAGATTTGGCATGAAAAGAAATTGTTCTAAGGGCCTAAGAAAGGCACGGAATTTGGTTTTCATGTCTAAGCAAAGAGTGGAACAAAAAAGCATAGGAAAGAATACCCCATAATTACACCCTTAAGGGTCTAAACATTAAAAAAAAAACTTTTAATTACATTGCTTATATTGTGAGACAAATCATCTTCACCTTTTTTGGGAAGTATATGGTGACTCACTCATTTATTTTTTTTAGGTACTCAAAACATCGTCTACAAGCTTTTTTAGTTTAGTCTATGCATTGTTACAACAGCCTAGCTGCAAATCAAGTAATTTTATTATGTTGCAGCACTTACACTCACTTGAGCTTTGTAAGAACTTTTTATTTGGAATAAAAGCTTATGGTTTGCAGACCATGCCAGGAAACCACATCCTAACCATCTATACTTGTTCCAATGAAACTCAAAGACTTCCCTGGATTTTCTTTTCCTCATTCTCTGAATTTTAATCTGTGTTTTTAGCCTTTGAGTTAACTGAGAAGCCTTTTCGTTCTGTGAACTAAGCACATTCCTTCAAAACCACAGGCATCCACTTCTCATTGGATTTATGACAATCACAACATTGGCATGCAGGTATTAAAAAAACTCAATTTGCTTTTCCCATCACACCTCTGGTTACCTCAGGGAACCCCTCTTCAGTGGAAAAGGGGTAAAGATAATTTCTGTCATCTAAACCATGTGCAAGTACTCCACAGTATTCTGTAGCGATCTGTCCTTTCCTCTGTACATTTCTACAGCTCTAGCCATTGAATCATATTAAAAGTTTTGCTCTCCAGAAGAAGGTGGAGTTTCAAAGAAAAGTGGTTCCAACAGACAGCTTCCCTTCCCTTCTTCAGAATAGCCCCCTTAGGATACTCCTTTCTGCAGCCTGATGAGTTTATGAATTAAACTGTTTTCAAGGATGGAATGGCCTGAAAGCATTCTAAACTTTAGGACTTCACCCTTTGTTCGACACACAACATGGGTTATTCTGAGTATTTAATAAATATTTAATGCAGCGGAGTCAGTACCTTTGTAAAAAAAAAAAAAAGAGCTAGAAAAGGTTTTAAACTTTGCTTTGTTTTCCTATCAGCACAATGTCATACATAAATGGGTGGATTATACCTCAAAGTAAAAGAGTAAAGAGTAAGAAAAATTAAGAAGAAAAGAGGTAAAAGCTGTCACGTGGTTTGTGAGAAAGGGCAAAAATCCTTTTCTTGGCCTTGCCTCTTTTTAGCTGATGGTTGGGCAGACTGTTCTGCAGAAGATATGGTAACTGCAGGAGAGGAAAATGAAAATTGTAGTCTTTGCAACTAAAACATATCAATTTAGGTGCAAGTATAATAAAAGTGCATGGCCTCCCACTCTGATAGCCACATAATTAGCAATATTTCTAATGATAACATAATTTACACTATAATTATTAGAACATTTATCTTATAGAAAGTTAATTGGGTTTAAAATGGCAACAACCTGATAGAAGCCAAGTTTCAGAATACATTAATGCAGATATTTGTATTCCCGATGCTCCTTTTTACTTTAGGTTCATTAAGGAAATAAAATTACTTTTCCTATATTTCCCCATTATGGTAAGTAGGATCTTACGGACTCGTGGCTACCAAACATAATTAAATCATTTGAGTTCCTAGGCAGAGAGGACTGGAGCTATACAAACATAAAACAAAGAGCCATTAGTATTCAGTGATTGAATCACTAAATATATATACTTTATTGCCATAAAGTACATCGTTTTCTCATCTCGAAGTAGTACGTACTATTTTGCAAAGCTGAGAAATAATGGGTTTCTTCTGCTTTTATAATTAAAACATTGCTCTCGAAGTTTGTAAAGCTCACTGAAGTAACCACATTAATGGTGAAGCTGGGCTTCCTTGTTTTAAGGAAAGTATTTAGGTTTGAACATAACGGTCATGGTGGTTTTAAAATGAATATATTTAAACTAGAGGCAATGTAGTATGATACCATTTTTACCAAAATATTTTCTACCATTAATGAAAGAAAGGAAAAGGGATGACAGTAACCTATTACTATGGAAACTGTGGAAGGGTAAGCTAAAGAGAGACTTAAACATATATATAAAAAAAAAGTACAGAGAAGAGTGCATACATTATAGCAGGAAGATTTTATACAGCAGCTGACAGATCTTCCTCACCATGAAGGCTATGAGAAACTACAAAGAAGTATTATGTGTTTTCTCCTGGAGATTAAAAACAACTCCACTTAGATATAATATTACCTAGAAAAAGAGACCTGGCTTAGCTAGTATCTTGAGATTCCCATGCTTCTTTCACTGGTGTGGAGGAAAAAAGACGGAAAAAAGAGACTCTAGACCAAGCCTATAGGTAAAACCCTCAGCTTGTCTACCTGAGCCCTATGGGGACTAGGCAGTTTTGAATAGTTGAGTTTTCTGGAGAGTTATATGTATATCATTCTAAGAATTAAAATTTTCAATAAAGGTACTACTAAAAATGTACTTAAATTCCCTGATCTTTTTTCTTCTTCCTTTAGACTTCAAAAAAATTTTTTTGTTATTCAAACTCAGTATAGAAATCAGGTAGCATTTTCTGTTTCTTAAATAGAGTATATGAGACAGAATTCAAGGCTACAAAATAATGAGATCCTCAGGTCTACACAAGTATTTTCTAAAGCCCAATACTATGCTAAACATTCTATATATGTCTCATTTGGTCTCTACAAGCCAGTGAGATAGGTGTTATTACTCCTATTTTAAAGATGAAGAAAACAAGGCTTTGGGAATTTATCAAGGACCCAAAAGAAGCCACAGAGCCTAAAATTCAAACCCTTTTGTCCAGTTCCAAAGACTGACCTCTTAACCTTCTCATAGGATTATATACTAAAGGGCCACATACTGCTATAAATGTTAAGGGCTCCCACACTTGCATCCCTTACACACACTTAATGATTTTTCAAACTTTCCTTGGTATCCGGTTCTTACTTTTCAAAGAAGTATATTTTCTTCTTATGGTATCCCCACCACTTTTCTAGTTTGCTGCTTTATATTTACCTAAGCCTGGAAATATCAATAACAAAACAAGCTCATGGAATTTTGTGAAACACAAAGGAGACTTCCAATGGGTGAAGTATATGTAGAACTTTGTGATTATACACATTGATTATTTCCTACTCACAGCTCTGTTCTGAGAGATGAGATATTACTATTCTGGCTTTGAGACATAAAAGCTATTACACTTGTCTAAACATGCATCAGCAAATCCTAAAAAATTAGCATACTCATAACCCAAAATGTTTTAACAAACATTTAGACAGTTACAGATGGAAAGGAACATCCCAGAGTCAAGAAACCTGGTCATATATGAGAGTAGAATAGTGACTGCATCTGCAGAAAATATGTTCATGTACAAGTTACAAAAAAAATCAAATGTGCCATAAAACAAACAAGGCAGAGGAATGCATAAGGGTGTAGAGTGTCCAAACAAGAAAAGGAAGAGGCTCATTAGATGGTCTGTAAAAAAAACGTGAGTCCCACATTCAAAAGGAAGTTAGGAGACTGCTCCCAACTCACTCTGGCCCAAAAAGGCAAAAAAGGCAGAACATCAGAAAGAATAACAAAGTACAGCCAAAGGAGACCGGGGGAGTTTGATACAAATAAAAAAAGACTAACATGTGCTTTGTTGTTTTGCTTGGGGTAGGAACAGTGGATACGAAGGAAGAAGAAAGGTTGCCCTAAGGAGACACAGGGATATTATTTCAGTCTTGGCTGGAGTCAGCCCTGCTTATCTCCCGCCAAATGCGGACAAATAAGAAGCCCTCACAGAGGCTATTTTCATCATATAAGCTGGGCAGGCATGTTGCTTTTAAACCTGATGACATATGCTACTATTTCATGTAATATATAAAGTTTCCTTTTGTTTGTGAGGTTGTTAATATGAAAGCTTGATTAATCAAGTTATCACTATAATTAAAAATTATCTGATTATAGTTTGCTAATATCTGATATTATAGTTATTTTGCAACTGCAGAACATATATGTATGGGGTGATATGGGGTGACCCAGATGCCTGCAGGGGGATGATTGGTGGCAATATCAATTGTGCTTTTCTTCCACTGGCCTCTGTTTCCGGCTGGGCTGTACTTTAACAGAAAGAAGAAACATGATGTCACTTTGACCTGAAAATCTCTAACTCTTAGAAGGCAAAGTATTGATAGAGCTTAGAGTACAGTTTAGAGTCTGACGTTTCTAAAGACCTTCCTGAGTTGCTGCATGGGATGAGATTCTCAGAATAAGGTCTTGGCTAGATATTTAAGACTGAACCCCAGTTTCTACCCTTCCATACGACTTTCTCCTTAAGTCTGTTACTCCTTAAGCCTCCTTGTGTCTCCTTAAGTTTCCCTGTGTCCCTGTACTCTATGAGGCTGACCTGACACATCAGCATCTGAATTTTTCAGGCTCACAGCTTACAGTTACCCACTAAAAAGCAAAACAAAACAAAAATCAAGTTTGTAAGGAAGAAGGGATATTTGCTTGGAATGTAGTAAACATGGCCTCTCTTCGCCCTCTTTATACTTTATTCGACAGAATTATAAAAAGTGACTATAATTTACATCCAGATAATTAAGAATTGATTACATTATGTCTGCATCCATTGCTTATAAATGTAAATGACAGTGTATCTCTTAGATGCTTTGGATAATAGGGAAAAAAAGTAGTCCTTAATAAAATGCAATATATTCACACAAAGTTGAGTACTATTTAAGCTTATTATCCATGGCAACTTAAACTTAAGCAACATGGTAAATACTTACTACATTCACAGGCAAAGAAAAATGCAAGAACTGCCTAAATATAGCATTAAAAAAATTTATATTCACTTCCAACTATTCTGTGGCTGTTAACATCATGGGGTGCTTTTTTTTTTTAAATTTTTTTTTTTTTTTTTTTTTTTTTGCAGTACACGGGCCTCTCACTGCCGTGGCCTCTCCCGTTGCGGAGCACAGGCTCCGGACGCGCAGGCTCAGCGGCCATGGCTCACGGGCCCAGCCGCTCCGCGGCATGTGGGCTCTTCCCGGACTGGGGCACGAACCCGTGTCCCCTGCATCGGCAGGCAGACTCTCAACCACTGCGCCACCAGGGAAGCCCCATGGGGTGCTTTTAAAGGTCACAAACATTAAACTGTCTAGGAATATTCTGAATAGTAATAGCATTACATTGTGAACTTTACTGTCAAATTTAGGCCAATAAGGAGGAAAATAATAAAGTTAAGTAGTCAGAAAAGTATCAAAAAAAGTACAGTCATTTATATATACAGAGGATTTGAACAGTATAGATTCACTTCCAGTTGATTCAATCCTATTTACACATTTAAAATACAAAATACATCTTTTTTTTTTTTTGCGGTACGCGGGTCTCTCACTGTCGTGGCCGTGGCCTCTCCCATTGCGGAGCACAGGCTCCGGACGTGCAGGCTCAGCGGCCATGGCTCATGGGCCTAGCTGCTCTGCGGCATGTGGGATCTTCCCGGACCGGGGCATGAACCCATGTCCCCTGCATCGGCAGGCGGACTCCCAACCACTGCGCCACCAGGGAAGCCCCAAAATACATCTTAATTGTCAAGAAGCTGACCACATTTAGCACCAGGAAAGGAAATTTACTTAGCCTTTGATCATGACCTCAGTATCTTCACACAGGAAAAGAAATGTTATGAAATCTCTATGTATTTATCACTATCAATTAAAAAATTTATTTTGAGAAGTAACTGCTGCATATCATCAATTCACAAGTGATTCTAAGGGAAGGAAGCAAGTTGGGACTACTTGATATTGCGCACAACTCTCCTACAGTGGTTTGTTTTCATTTCTTCCAAGGCTTGTTCCAATTGCTGAACCAAATGAAGCAGGGTGGCTGGGTCTGTCTGCAGAACTTGGGTGTTGTGATCTCCGTTCTGATTAAGGTGCAGCTTTATAGTCACTGATGGTTTCATCTGTTGCCTGAGGCTTCTGCTTGCAAGCTTGATTTTAAATGGAATAAGAGCATAAGGACTATTTAATAATCATGCTAAACATATAATAATTACATTATACCATACATAAAAATCTAATTTCAGATGAATCACAGACTTCAAAAAGAAGAGTAAACTTTAAAACCTTTGGAAAGAGGGACTTCCCTGGTGGCGCAGTGGTTAAGAATCCGCCTGCTGATACAGGGAACACGGGTTCGAGCCCTGGTCCAGGAAGATCCCACATGCCGCGGAGCAACTAAGCCCGTGCACCACAACTACTGAAGCCTGTGCGCCTAGAGCCCATGCTCTGCAACAAGAGAAGCCACCACATTGAGAAGCCCGTGCACCGCAATGAAGAGTAGCCCCCGCTCACCACAACTAGAGAAAGCCCGTGCGCAGCAACAAAGACCCAAGGCAGCCAAAGATAAATAAATAAAATAAGTTTATATTAAAAACCTTTGGGAAAAAAAAAAAGAAACCAGAATGTATAGTCAATCAGGATGTATAGTCAGCATGGAAGGGTTTCTTAAACATGATATAAAAAAAAAAACCATAAAGAAAAAAACTGATACATTGAACAATCATTAAAATTTCTTCGAAGGATACCTAAAAATGGTGGAAAAACAAGCCACAAACTGAGAAAAGATATTTTGTAACACATACAACCAAAAAAACACAAAAAACAAAAAAAAAACTTAGTATCAAGAATGTATGAAGGGGCTTTCCTGGTGGCGCAGTGGTTGAGAGTCCGCCTGCCAATGCAGGGGACACGGGTTTGTGCCCCGGTCCGGGAGGATCCCACATGCTGCGGAGCGGCTGGGCCCGTGGGCCATGGCCACTGGGCCTGCGTGTCCGGAGCCTGTACTCCGCAACGGGAGAGGCCACAACAGTGAGAGGCCCGCGTACCACAAAAAAAAAAAAGAATGTACGAAGAACTGCTCTGATTTAATACAAACCCCACAAAACCAAGAAAAAATTGTACAGAGACCTATCTAAGCACTCTGCAGAAGTAACACAAATAAACATAGGAAATATGTTCAACTTTATTACAAATCAGTAAAATGGCCAATAAAATCGTAAGATACTGTTTATCTGACTTGCAAGAATTAGAAACCTGTCCATACAGAGCACTGTAAGGTGATGGTAATGAAAACTCTCATCCACTGCTGGTGAGAGTGATGACAGAATCACTTTGGAAAACGTATACATGACCAGCAATTCCACTCCTAGGTATTTACCTTAAACTCTTACACATATATACATATTCATAATAGTATTTGCTTCTAAGAGTCCAAAACTAGACAAATCTCAAATATTCTTTAACAATAGAATGGATAAATTGAGAATATTCATACAGTGAAATGTTTACTAAATGACAGCAAAAAGAAGTGAACTACAGCAACATGAATTGTCATGAATAAATCTAAAAAGAAAACGTTCAATCAAAAAAGCAAGTTGCAGGGCTTCCCTGGTGGCACAGTGGTTAAGAATCCACCTGCCAATGCAGGGGACACGGATTCAAGCCCTGGTCCGGGAAGATCCCACATGCCGCGGAGCAACTAAGCCCATGAGCCACATCTGTTGAGCCCGCATGCCGCAGCTACTGAAGCCCGCGTGCCTGGAGCCCATGCTCCACAACAAGAGAAGCTGCCTGAGCACCGCAAGGAAGAGTAGACCCCACTCGCCGCAACTAGAGAAAGCCCATGTGCAGCAATGAAGACCCCAACACAGCCAACAATAAAAAAAGACAAAAAAAAAAAAAAGCAAGTTGCAGAAGAATACATGAAAATCTAAAGACTATACAGTCTAGTGAAAATATATATATTAAAAAAACTATAAAAAAAAGATTAACAGAAAATTCAGGAATTCAGGATAATAGTTACCCTTACGGGGCTCGGAGGGGGTTGTAATTTGGGGAGGGTGATTCAAAGGTACTGAATGACAGTACTACAGGATAAAGAACAGTAGCCCACAAAGTTTTTCTTTCCACAAAGTTCTTGATATGGACTTATTTTTTTAATGGGGATGAAATTCTATCCTTCTCCCTGTAAAAATAACAGCAGCAACTTTAAAAGGATCAGCCCTAAAGGTAACATGCTCCTGCACCGGTCTCAGATGCATTCAATGTACTGATGCTATTTAACAAGTGCTGGCAACTTATGAAGTATGGGAAATGCTTCTATTAGAAACTAACCTATGATGATTCATTTATTTCCCATCAGCAACTGCACAATAATTAGCTGGTAACTATCCATTTGCTACCAGTCTCCATGAGATGAGTCAGCTACTCAAAAATGAAAGGTTCTATATCCTGTTACTAGTTTCCTAGCCATTTATCTGGTCTTCATCTGACAAGACTTCTTTTCCTTCCTTCCTTGAGCTCAGTAAATCCATTAGTTCTCTGAGTAGCTTTTTCAGCCCTTAAATACACCTCACCACATGGCAATATTCATTCAATATACCCTCAACATTAAACTGTATTAGTCCTTGCAGTAACACAGCAATTCAAACTCATTTTACTGGGCAAATGAACTCTCTTGAGTCTAATTTTAGAAATTTCAATTGCCTAAGTTTCTAACTTCTAAAAATGTCTTAATAATGGAAAAACTCAAAGCAAATCAAGAGAGCCGAAAAAAGAACCTCTAAGGGCTACTGGAACCCAAAAGTCAGAAGCTATCTCCACATAAGAGAGGGATACAAGATAAACTAGTGCTGAAGTTCATGAACACGACCATTCCCAAATCTCCTCCACCTGGTTATTATGAGAGGACGTAAACATAAAGGCATAACCACAGTGATCTCTTCCTCCCCGTGAGCCCCACAGGAGCTGCTGCTTCTAAGGTCTCCAAGAGCATAAACTGTGTCAAGTTCTTTGCTGTAGCCACACCACTTGGCACATGATAGGTGTACAAGAAATATTTAATAAATAACACGGTTAAGAAGCTGCTGACCACCTCTCCTTACTTATATTCAGTACTGAATGCCTATTATGTGTCAGGCATTGTGTCGGAGACACAGTAGTGAACAAGACACAGCACTTACCATCAAGGAGCCTATAATCTATTTATACTTTCTCCTGTGTTAATATATATTCAAGCACTCTACACACTGGGATATAACTGCTAAACTCTAACTGAATTTCTATAACCTATCTGGGCCATTCAAATGAGGAAGAATCCACTATTACAGCAGTTTACAAACTTTATTGCACATTAGAATTACCTGGGTGACAGGGTAGCTTTAAAAAATCCTGATACCCAGGCCAAACTCCACACCAATAAATCAGAACCTCTAGGGTAGAACACAGACATCAGAATTTTTAAAGTTCCCTGGGTTATTCCAGTGTGCAACCAAGTTTGGGAACTAGGGAGCTATCCCACATATTCATTTGTTCATTCCCATATCCACGTGGGCCTTTACAACTTATGCTGTCTCCTCTGTCAAGAATATTACCCTGGTTTTCTCTACCCATTCATTTTTCTGAAATTTCACCTCCTTTTCTTGAAGCTTTTCTGGATCATGCCAGTGTACACTGAACTACCTGAGCTATATAGCTTTTTTGAAATACTCAGCTGTACCTTCATTTATACAATTCTATTCTTTTTTTCCCCTCCAGAACCTTATTTCACAACTATCTTTAATTACTAGTTATTTTGAGGACACTAACATCCCTAACCAGATAACATCTTTTCCAGCTGAGAAAGTGTCTTACACTTCTTTTGTGTCCCAAAGCATTCAGAACAGCTCTGATTACAGCTGATTAGTGAGTGGATGGCATTCAGCAAACATCTATTAACTAACTTATCTGTCACTGCTTGAGAAAGGGCTTCACGTGATAGTCTGAAATATCCCTTTTGGTTATTTATGTGGCTTTAAAAACAACTCAATCTCACAAAAAGGTGGCAGACACAGAAGAATATTTACTGAATCATTCCATGTATAGAAAGTTAAAGAGCAGAAAAAAGTAATCTGTGCATCAGGAGTCCGGACGCTAGTTACCTTTGAAAAGGAGGATAGGGGAAGTAATTGGTAGGAGGCAAGGAGGATGCTTCTGAGGTGCTGGTCATGGGTAAGTGTTGGTTTCATGAGTGTTTTCACCACATAATCCATTGGGCTGTATATTGACCTGTGTACTTTTTTTACATATGTGTTTTATTTAGACAGAAAGTTCTTAAAAAGCTAAGCACCACTTTAAAAATATGGATAGCCATCTGCTTTTGCAAATAACCTATTTCTTATAAACTTCACAAATTAAACCAATGTGAACACATTAAAAATATAAGAAAATGAACTATTTGGGAAATGGTCTAAAAATGAACATTAAAAAACTAAAGTTTCAAACCAGAGTTTGGTTAAGATGGTAAAGAACAAAAGAAGCCTCAGGACATAAACCTAAAATAAATCTTATATTCTATGTCAGGTTTAAAAAAAAATAGTCATACCTGTACATCTAGTCGCCACTCAAGGCTGTGGTAACTGGGAAGGTCTGGTGCCAGTTCACTCAAGATAGTTCTGATCTCTTTTCTGTTGTCCAGATAAAGCTGCAGCAACAATTTGTTCAGTTCCTCAGAGAATCCAAGAACAAAAACCGAGTCTTGGAAATCCAGTTCAGAAATCTAAAAGTGAATCGAGTTTAACAGAACATCAAAATTTATTTTTGTCTAGGAAATGCTGAAATACTGGATATATGCAAAAGAATATGAAATCCCTTAATTCTTTCTGTCTAGTATAAGAAATAACACTCCTTAGTAAAAGGCAACCCTTGCCCACTATTCCAAATTCCGAGTTTCTGATACATAAAAATAAGCAACAAAAACAAAACTAAACTAGTGGGACTATTTCAAATTAAAAAGCTTCTGGGGGCTTCCCTGGTGGCGCAGTGAATAAGAATCTGCCTGCCAATGCAGGGGACACAGATTCAATCCCTGGTCCGGGAAGACCCCACATGCTGCAGAGCAAGCAAGCCCGTGCGCCACAACTACTGAGCCTGCGCTCTAGAGCCCACAAGCCACAACTACTGAAGCCTGAGTGCCTAGAGCCCGTGCTCTGCAACAAGAGAAGCCACCGCAATGAGAAGCCCGCACAGCGCAATGAAGAGTAGCCCCCACTCACCACAACTAGAGAAAGCCCGCGCGCAGCAATGAAGGCCCAACGCAGCCAAAAATAAATAAATAAATTTATAATAAAAAATTAAAAAAATAAAAAGCTTCTGCAGGGCAAAGGAAAGCATCAACAAAATAAAAAGGCAACCTACTGAATGAGAGAAAATATTTGCAAATCATATATCTGATAAAGGGTTCATATCCAAAAAATATAAAGAACTCATATAATTCAAGAGCCAAAAAGCAAACAATTCGATTAAAAAATGGGCAGAAGATCTGAATACACATTTTCCAAAGAACACATACAGATGGCCAACAGGTACATGAAAAGATGCTCAACATCATTAATCATCAGGGAAATGCAAATCAAAATCACAATGAGATGTCACCTCACACCTGTTGGAATGGCTCTTATCAGAAAGACAAGAGGTGAGTGTTGGCAAGGATGCGGAGAAAAAGAGAACCCTCGTGCACTGCTGGTGGGAATGTAAATTGGTGCAGCCACCATGGAGAACGGTATGGAGGGTCCTCAAAAAATTAAAAATCGAACTGCTACATGATCCAGCAATTCTACTTCTGGGTATTTATCCAAGAAAACAAAAACACTAACTTGAACAGATACATGTGCCACCATGTTCACTGCATCACTATTTACAATAGCTAAGATAAGGAAACAAACTCATTGTCCATCAATGGAAAAATGGATAAAGAAATTGTAGCATATATACACAATGGAATATTATCCACCATGAGAAAAAATGAAAGAATAAAATCTTGCCATTTGCAACAACATGGATGGAACTCAAGGGCATTATGCTAAGTGAATTAAGTCAGAGAAAGGAATACTGTATGATCCCTCTTACATGTCAAATCTTAAAAAACAAAACCAAAAACCCCACCAAGGTCATAGATACAGAGAACAGACTGGTGGTTGCCAGAGGCAGGGAGTAGGAGGTGGGATGGGAGAAATAGGTGGAATGGTGTCAAAAGACTTTTTTTAAAAAAAAGGCTTAGTGAGAGAATGAGGGCTCCTGGTTTGGGTAAGTCCTAGTGGGATACTCAGATGCTGACTGGACACAAAGAAATCATATATTTGACCAGGAAAGGGAGCTGGGAGAGAAGGGCATGGAGTCACAGTTTTGCTGTCCAATGGTTCAGCATTACTGGGGACCAATCCTAATACTGGCACTGACCCTCAATAGGATATAAGGAAGCTGCCAACAGCAGCCTTGCTTTTACTCCCTTATTGGATGATTGAAGTGAGGAGGGGATAGAAAGGTAGAGAAAAGGTAGAGAAAGCACAG
Source organism: Orcinus orca (assembly GCF_937001465.1). NCBI lineage: Eukaryota > Metazoa > Chordata > Mammalia > Artiodactyla > Delphinidae > Orcinus > Orcinus orca. Next base: position 20,369,315 of record NC_064563.1, on the reverse strand, counting down.
TCTTTCTCTTTGCTCCTCTTCCTTTCGTTGTATTCACCTCAGCCACTTTAACTCTACTTTCCTTGCTCTTTTCCAATTTCTGCATGCCACCCTTTCTTTTTCAGGTTTGTTAATGTCATTAGACTTGTTTCTGTTTATAATAGCATAGGCTTGTGTATTTTATCCCTTCAACAAATATTTTCTGAGATCCTACTGTGGGATAGGCCTTGTGCTACGAAGACAGAGCTGAACAAAACAAACAGGCTCATTGCCTTTGTGGAGGAGATTATAGTCCTTGGGGCCAGGCAGGTTGGGTTAGCTGACCAATCACACCAGGTAGTCTGTCAGAAGATTCAGTTTGACTACACAGAAGAGCAAGAAGCTAGAGATCTATTCTCAGGAGGAGAGCAGCCAGGAAAGCTCTGGATAGGGCCAGAAAGGATTGCTTAGGGCATATCAATTAATGGAACATGGATTTATGGGACAGGGCATTTGCTGTGGACCACCTGTAAGTGTAATATTTTAGGAAGTCTGACAAAAGGGATCTATAAAATAAATTTTTTATGTAGTTGCTCATAACCACTCAAATAATCTAACTGTTAGGGTGAAAACAACTCAAGTAAGCCACACTGCATCTTTTATCACTTCCAGCATTAGGATTCACTATCAAAATGTTGAGCCCCTAGTGTAGTTTCCCAAATTCGCCTGATCTTAAGAATCACTTGAAGCACCTTGGGAAAAGATTAATTCTCAAGCTGCTCCTCTGGAAAGCCTGATTCAATATGTTTGAGGTAGGAACCGGGAATCTGGTTAACAAGGGTCACGCGTGATTCTTACAGAAAGGTAAATCTGAGACACAGTAGAATGGATAATATGTAAATTAAGCCCCATGCAGCCACTTGTAATTTTTCAAATATTTTTCTCTATTACGAGCATGAAGAAACAAATACTGGTACAAGATCCCTCAGCTAGTATTAAGGAAGGGGAAACTAACACTTAAAAAAAAATGGAAAAAATGTTCTCAATTCTCCAATAAGCTATAAACTGCTAATATGCAAAAAATTAAATCATTTCATTCTCCCTCCTCTTGGGATACATACTATAGTATATGGTTTAATAACATGCAGAATTAGAGGCAATTCTAATTTATACTGACAAGAGGTGTTCATGCCAGCAGATCACATTATAGTCAGATTGCTTAGGCATGGCTTCACTAAATCCATTATAAACCAGTAACATTACTGAAATGAGCAGATCCTGTCAGGACTGATGTAGAGTATACTGAACCTCCTTAAGGTCCTGCTAATACAAAACAGTCCACAAAAGCCCTTACCATGAGCTTTGAACTTTCAGTGAGGAGGTGTATTAATCCTTCCACACCATGTTGGACAGTGTCACTACTCACGCTGAGTTTTCCTGAAAAAAGAGGAAAAATGAGCAAATAAATTATGTGGTATTTATTCTTTTATTCAAACTCTAAAGGGTAAATGTTATCTATTATTCCATGTTTTCAAACACTGCAATTATTATAAAAAATAATTACTTGGTAATAGCCTCCGGTTCATTCTCCACTCCCAGCCAAATGCCTTCAGTATTTCCCACCATGTAACCTTTACAAAAACAGACCCGTGGAGACAATACCAGGCGCACAGTCCTTCTCTTCAGTGCGCCTGGCAGAAGGGACAATAATAGAAACCGTCCCTCCTCCATCGGGGTAAAAATCCTTCAGCAAAAGTAGATGTCTGAACAACTAATAATAACCAAACACTTGTATATTTATGGTTCACCCAGCTATTCCACACACTTGGATGCAGGTAAGCATCACAGTATTCTGGCAGATGGTATTATGTCCATTAACACGTCAGGAAATCGGCTTAATACAGGCTTTTAAAAACTCACAATACTCAGGGGACGGGCAGGATTTGCGCCCTGACTGAAGAGCCCTTCTGCTTTTATTCTGCCACAATGGGAATAAGACCTTTAGAGTCCCAATAACCCCTTCCCCTCCAGGGGGACAGAGAACGCACTTCTCCGCGCAGTTTTCAGCGCTGTGCCTCCCCCCTGCTTACTCGCAGCGCCTTCGTAGATCTTGGGGTTAGAGCCACGCCTCAGGAACTCCACCGCAATTCGCCCAAACTCAGCGACCACTGCAACGGAAGCCAGGAGACCCTTAGCACCGGGCGCTCCCACCGATCCCCTCCCAGACCGCAGAGCACCACCCTCCGCCGCCGGGCCCCCTGACCCGCGCTGTCCACTTGCGGCAGGAAGGCCAGGTGCTCCTTGTGCTCCTCCGACAGGTCCAGCAGCATCTTCTCTGGCTAGCCGATTTCACCCCGCAGCGCTAACCCCGTCCTCGCCACTTCCGGGCTCTGAGTCCAAGCGTAAAAAGGCTCCGGCGTCTCAGCGTCCCGAGCTTTCGGTTCCCACTTACCGCCGTCCTACACTCAAATGCCTTCCGCGGCGCAGACTGGGATGAGAAGATTCTTCCGTTCGCCAGTCAGTTGTAGCCTGCCGGGTGTAGAATGCTATGCTCTGAGGAAGATGAAAAGAAGTTTAAAATTCGACACGGCCCGCCCCCCCCCCGTGGAGCTTACATTAATAATATCAATAGCTAACATTTATTAAGCACTATGTCAGGAACTGTTCATACAGTTAACTTATTTAGAGTTCACAAGAACCTTATGAGGTAGGTACCATTATTGTTCCCATTAGAGACAATGAAACTGAGAGACAGGTCAGGCAGTTGAAAGTAACTTTTATAGAGGTATTAGTTTGCACAGAGCTGTTGTATATGTTATCTTACTTGATTTATCTTATTTAATATGCTCAATAGCCATGACATCGTTTTTTACGGTGCGGGCCATCGTTTGTACAGATGAAGAATCCAAGCTCCAAAGACTATGTCATAAGCCAGTGACAGAGCTGGAAGGAGAAGGTCAGAGCCCTTGATCACCTGCTCCAAAACCCATCATTCTGCACAGGAGGCTGAAAGCTGAAGGTTGGTAACAAGTTCTGTGAGTGATTATAAATTAGGATAAAGACAATGAGGACGAGGAAGACGACGACTACGCTTGTCTTTATTTGTATGTGTTGGGGGCAGTGTGAGAATTTGGTTCCTTTACCAACTCACTCTTCTCACCTGTTGTGGTGCAAATATAAGAGACTACAGAATGGCTAATTGATAGTCTTCAAATCTCACTGTCTTGGTGCGGGAAAGCATGGGGGAAAAGAGAGAGAGAGACAGAGAGAGACTTCACATCTACGGTTGTTATATCTAGGGATATAGATAGAAAGCTGTCTGTCTATACGTCAAGCTCTCTATACTCCATGTCTCCTGGGCAGAAGCGAAAACTGGAAGAGTTTTTCAGCTGTGCTCTCTGTGTCTACCTCATCCCTTGCATCTGACTGAAACTGAAATTGTTTCCCATACTGGGGCACAGAAAGGCAGGTTTTTAAACTTGTTAGTTAGGTCTTGAAGCAGCATTTGCAGAGAGAGTCCAATTCTTACTTAGACTATGTTGCAGATCAGCAAAAATGGCATTTTCTGAAGAAGGTTTTATACATACATTATTGAGAAAATGTCCATTATATATAGGGAATCAGGAATGCCGAAATGAATTTACAAATAGGTGTAATATTATGCCAATATAAAATAGCTTGTCTTCCCTGTGATCTCAGGGACTGAAGTGGGAGTGAAGGTGGGGGTGGGGCAGGGGTGAAGGTAGGAAATAAGGATTAACAGAATGGGGTGGTCAAGGAAGGTGGTCAAAAAGTCAAGTTATAGCTGGGGGAACCAGCCTGGGAGTTAAAACTTCCTACGATGAGGTACAGAGTGACTTTCTGTTACCAAATGTTATGTAGTTGTTTAGAGGTAATTATCTGAGTGAAAAGTCAAAAGTCTAGGTTCCAGATCTGGCTCTGACTCTCACTACCTGTAGGGCCTCCAACAAGTTATTCATATATGTTATAAATGTAACCTCTTCATTTGTAAAATGGGTATTTTAATGATGACTGTCCTTCTGTGTCATGCAGGGCTGCTATGATGCTCAGATGAATTAATAAATTCATATTAAGAAATTGATTTTGATGATCAACTTAAACAATAAATTAGCATTAACAAATGATTTGTTAACTGAAACATTTATATTTTATAGGAGCAGATTTTGTGTACACAGGTCATTGGGAATTCCATGAGCATGATCATGCTAAAATCCATTCATTTAATATAACAAATATTTATAGAGCAATGACTCAAAGCTCAAGCATATGCTATGCCTTGGCAACTTAGAGATGAATAAAACACCGTCCTTGCCTTCTAGGAGATGATAGTAAAGTAAAGGAGACAGTCAAGTAATCTGAATACAGTGTGATGAGTGGTAATACCCGAGGAAGGAACAAAATGACCTGGAGCAAAGAGAAGGTGACACTTGACTTTGATTTAAATAAGATTCAGGTTTAGAATAAATGTCCCATGGTATCCTGTCTATGCTAATAATAATGCTTTACAACTGTATAATATTATAAGAAAATGAGATCTTAATGTCACTTCATGCTATCTTACTAGGGCTAAAGTGAAGAAAGGATAAATACTCTGTAATTTTTCAGTTGATTCTGGCAAGGAACAAGGCTTCATATCAATCGTCCTCTCACATTTTCTCCTTATCATCCTCCACCTCCTTTTTTTCCTCTCATATTTCCCCATATTTCTTTCTTCTTCATAGAAACTCCTGCCCCAGCATCTTTGCACCAGGCAGCTCCTTGGTTGTGTTTTCAATGATACATAAAATAGTATCCTCTCTTGCAAGGAATCTCAGTTCAATTCAGCACGCTGTCAAGGGGAAGGAAGCATGGTGACACACATCACTCACATGAATTGCCCTCTCATGAGTCTGAGGCTGCCGTCAAATGCATGAATTAGCTCCTGAATTTTTTTTTTCATTATTTTAGTTAACTTTTTCAACTGGATGATAAAATGCATACAGAAAAGGATACAGATTCTTAAAAAATACTTCTTGTTGAATTTTCTCAAATTGAACACATCTGTTAACCCAGATCAAGAAATAGAATGTGGGCTTCCCTGGTGGCGCAGTGGTTGAGAGTCCGCCTGCCGATGCAGGGGACACAGGTTCGTGCCCGGGTCCGCGAAGATCCCACATGCCGCGGAGCGGCTGGGCCCGAGAGCCATGGCCGCTGAGCCTGCGTGTCCGGGGCCTGTGCTCCGCAACGGGAGAGGCCACAGCAGTGAGAGGCCCGCGTACCGCAAAAAAAAAAAAAAAGAAAAGAAATAGAATGTTACCAGTACCCCAGAACCTTTGCTGTGCCCTGTTCCACTCACTGTCCCCTCTTGCTGTCTCTACTATGAACTAATACCTATATACATGCTGCCTTACAACATCTCTTTGGTATCATCTTTGTATTTTCTTTTGTATTAACCTTCTGTGTGCCCCAACCCCATAATATCAAACTAGAAACCTAAAGTTATTTTTTTAAATGAGATTTAGATTTTAGGTGCTTCTGACTATTGTAACAGAATCTATCTTAAAAATCTTCCTAGCAAATAGCATCAAAAATATGCAATATTGGGCTTCCCTGGTGGTGCAGTGGTTGAGAGTCCGCCTGCCGATGCAGGGGACACGGGTTCGTGCCCCGGTCCGGGAAGATCCCACATGCCGCGGAGCGGCTGGGCCCGTGAGTCATGGCCGCTGAGCCTGCGCGTCCGGAGCCTGTGCTCCGCAACGGGAGAGGCCACAACAGTGAGAGGCCCACATACCGTAAAAAAAAAAAAAATGCAATATTTAAGAAAACAATAAGTGATTTGTAAGACCTCTACACTAAAAACTAAAAATCATTGATGAGAGAAATCATGGAAGACTTAAATGGGGACATACACTATGGATAGAGAACTATATCGTGGGCTGTAATACTCACTATTATTAAGATGTCAGTTGTGACCAATCAGAATCCCAACAGGCTTTTTTATAGAGACCAACAGGTTTATTTTCAAAATCTACTTGGAAGTTCAAAGGACTGAGAATAGCCAAAACAAAGTAGGAAAAAGGACAAAGTTATTCATACTACCTGATTTCAAGGCCCACAGTAAAGCTATAGTAATTAAGACAGTGTGGTTTTAGTATAAGGAAAAATAAATAGGCCAATGGAATGGAATAGAGTCTGGAAGTAGATCCATACATATATTGTAAATTGATTTTTGACAAAAGTACCAAGGTATTCAATGAGGGGAAAGAACTTTCAACAACTTGTACTAGAACAATTTGATAAACTTATGGAAAAGAATTGACTCTCACCTCACATCACACACACAAAAATAATTAAGGATGGATTATAGACCTAACATAAGAGCTAAAACGGTGAAACTTCTAGAAGAAAACAAGAATATCTTCATGAATTTGGGGTAGGCAGAGATTTCTTAGAGAGGAAGCAGAAAGCATGAACCATAAAAGAAAAAAATGATAAATTGTACTTCATTAGAGTTAAAAACTTTCATTATCAAAAGACACCATTAATAAAATGAAACAGAGAGCCACAGATTGGGAAAATATATTTGCAATACATGTATCTGACAAAGAACTTGCGGGACTTCCCCAGTGGTGCAGTGGTTAAGAATCCACCTGCCAATACAGGGGACACTGGTTTGATCCCTGGTCCAGGAAGATCCCACATGCTGCGGAGCAACTAAGCCCGTGCGCCACAACTACTGAAGCCTGCACTCTAGAATCCAACTACTGAGCCCAAGTGCAGCCAAAAATAAACCAACTTGTATCATGAGTATATTGGAATCTCTGATAAACCAATAATTAAAAGATAAACAACACAATTTTTAAAAATTTATTTATTTATTTTTGGCTGCGTTGGGTCTTCCTTGCTGCTCACGGCTTTCTCTAGTTGGGGTGAGCGGGGGCCACTCTTCATTTTGTTGCATGGGCTTCTCATTGCGGTGGCTTCTCTTGTTGCAGAGCACGGGCTCTAGGCGCATGGGCTTCAGTAGTTGTGGCACGCGGGCTTAGTTGCTCCGCAGCCTGTGGGATCTTCCTGGACCAGGGCTCGAACCGGTGTCCCCTGCATTGGCAGGCGGATTCTTAGCCACTGCACCACCAGGAAAGCACCACAATTTTTTAAACGGACAAAAAACTTGAGTTGACACTTCACAAAAGAAAATGTACAAATGGCCAATAAGCACACAAAAAACATTCAGTATTATTAGTTATTAAGGAAATGCAAATTAAAACCACGAAATGTCATTTCAAACCCACTAGAATAACTAAAAATCAAAAGTACTAATAACACCAAATTTTGGTGGATCTGTGAAGCAGCCAGAATACTTGTATACTGTTAGTGGAAGTGTAAAACAGTAATACCACTTTGGAGAACTGTTAGGTAGTTTCTTATAATGTTAAATGTACATTTACTCTATTACCTAACAATTCCACACCTAGGTGCTTGCCCAAAAGAAAGGAAAGCATATGACCAGAAAAAGACCTTTACAGTAATGTTTAAAGCAGCTTTATTCACAATATCACAAAACTGAAGCAACCCAAAGGTACACACATTTGAATAAATTATGGTGTGCCTACACAATGGAATACTACTCAATAGTAAAAAAAGATCTACGGAAGACTTGTATGGAGGAAGTACAGATATTGGAGTTATTAGACCTGTACTCTAAAATAACTATGAGTAATATGTTCAGAACATTAGATGACAGATAAAGTATTTAATCAGAGAAGTAGGAACTGTCAAGAAATTAACAAATTAGAAAGCAAATATACAACATAAAGAATAAACAAAAGATTCATTGTAGAAAACTAGTAGAATTGACAAAATCATTACAAGACTGACTATTCGTGACAAAAATAAAATAGAGAGGGCAAAAGATACAAATATCAGGAATGAAAAAAGGGATATTACTAGAGAAAAAGGAAAACAATATACTACTAATACACACAACAATGTAAATGAGTCTCAAAAGATTAAGTTGAGCAAAATAACCCAGACATAAAAGTAAACAACTATATGATTCCTTTAATTGGGAAATGTTATGCATGGAGGTAGAAATCAGAATAGCAGGAATTCCTGGTGGCGCAGTGGTTATGAATCCGCCTGCCAATACAGGGGACATGGGTTCGAGCCCTGGTCCAGGAAGATCCCACATGCTGCAGAGCAACTAAGCCCGTGCACCGCAAGTACTGAGCCTGTGCTCTAGAGACCGTGAGCCACAACTACTGAGCTCACGTGCCACAACTACCGAAGACCGCGCGCCTAGAGCCTGTGCTCCACAACAAGAGAAGGCACTGCGATGAGAAGCCTGTGCACCACAACGAAGAGTAGCCCCTGCTCGCCGCAACTAGAGAAAGGCTGTGCGCAGCAACGAAGACCCAATGCAGCCCAAAATAAATAAATAAAATAAATAAATTTATTAAAAAAAAGAAATCAGAATAGCAGGTGTCTATATGGATTAAGGTAGACTTAGATAGGAGCCTGAAGGAACTTTCTGGGGTGTTCAAGAAGTGTTCTGGGGTGTTCAAGAAGTGTTCACATCTTGATTGCTGTTAGTTACACAGATGTATATATTAGTTAAAGCCGTTGATTTAAGATCTTTGCAATTTACTGTATGAAAACTCTACCTCAATTTTTTTAAATAAATTTATTTATTTTTTAAATTTATTTTTATTTTTGGCTGCATTGTGTCTTTGTTGCTGTGCATAGTCTTTCTGTAGTTGTGGCATGCAGGCTTCTTTTTGCGGTGGCTTCTCTTGTTGTGGGGGCACAGGCTCTAGGCACACAGGCTTCAGTAGTTGCAGCACACGGGCTCAGTAGTTGTGGCTCATGGGCTCTAGAGCACAGGCTCAGCGGCCATGGCGCATGGGCTTAGTTGCTCCGCAGCATGTGGGATCTTCCCGGACCAGGGCTCGAACCCGTGACCCCTGCATTGGCAGGCGGATTCTTAACCACTGTGCCACCAGGGAAGCCCTCTACCTCAATTTTTAAAAATTAATAGTAAGCAGTGTTTTAGCAGAAATTCAAAAGATGTCTGAGACCAGTATTAGACTTAGATGGTATTTATAACTCTCCTAGGGACTTGCCCTATATAGAATTTTTTTAAGTTAATTTTTTACTATGTACTACATTCATATGGTTTAAGAAACAAAAAGTATTTTTAAAAATCCCAGGAAAGCAAAAATAAGAGAAAGTAAACATTCTTGCTCATGTCCTCGTTTCCCACCTTCCCAGTTGCCCTACCCTGTTGGCAACTACTATTCTTAGTTTCTTATGAATTCTTCCTCAGACTCTTTATGCAAAAACAAATGCCCTAAATTTTCACTTTGCGTGATGGAGTCCAAGGAAACATGGTGTTAAACATTAAATAACCTGTTGATAGTCATGTAGCGTCAGAACTGTTATTAGAAATTCCAACATTAGAACTGTTATTAGAAATGTTAGCATTAGAACTAGAAGTTCTATTTGACCAGGTCTTCACCCAAACTGGGATTGTCATGACTTTTCAAAGCAAAATTTCCGGAGGATTTTCACACGCTGTCAGGCCTCCTTGGGTAGTCAGGTTAGAAATGCTCTTTTTCGCTAGGACTCTTGCTGTTCCTAACTGCTGAAGCCGTCGTTTCTCTTTAAAGGCACTGTAAGAAAACAGAACATAATTTATAAGGAGGTCCATTCTTGTCCCCATTTATAGCTAAAATGATGGAAATCTTTAGGTTGATTTTGTAGCTGTGGCTAATTTATCTTGTCATATGAGGAAGTAAAATAGGAAAGAGGAATCTTTCTAAATCCAGTTCCTTGTGAAGCAGTGGGAATGATATTTCCCCAAGGCAATACCGGAAGCTTAGCACGCACAGCTAGAAATAGAAAGCCACTCAATGTCATAGAATTCTCTGGGTTGAAATTTTTTTTTTGGCTGCGCTGCACACCTTGTGAGATCTTAGTTCCCCGACCAGGGATTGAACCCTGGCCACAGTAGTGAAAGCCCAGAATCCTAACCACTAGGCCATCAGGAAACTCCCAAACCTTTTTCTAACTATTCCCCCAGGCATCTCTATACATACTGACCTATTCTCCCTCTCCTTCTTTCCCACCACAAATACATTTTTTCATGGGTAAGATATTAGGTATTTTGATAGCCTTTAACTGAAATGCAATGCAACAACGTTTTGTGATAGTTATTCTCTGGCTGTATGCTAACAAAAACATAAATGTGAATGTGATTGCTCCTACTTTGTAGGATGCGAATGTGATTTACTACAGAGGGGTTTTGCATTTCCTTGAATGTTGGGGTCCTCTGAGGTCTTATCCTTTGTCCTCCTCTCTCTCTGCACCCTCACCGGGAGGCTTTATTTACTAACTGCTTCAACTCCCATATTCATGACTCCCAAATCACAACCTTTCCAAAAAGATGCATATCCCCAATTATCAAATAAAATCATTTGATAATTGGACGTCCCCCACACTTCCAATTTACATGTCTTTTATCTTCTTCCTAAACTTGTCCCTTTCAGTATCCTTGTTCTAACACAGTGATGTTACTCTTCTCACCATCTCCAAAGCCAGAAACAAAACTCATTCCTCCTCTGTCCACCACTGAGCCCAATTAGCGATGACATTTTGTAGCTTATTCCTCAGAAATATCTGTCATATTTGGCCTTTCCCCTCTTCCTTAATTACTGCTGTTCCAGTCCAGGTCTTTATTGCCTCTTGTTTCTCTTATTGCGGAGTCTCCTAACCCTATTGTAGTCCTTCCACACCCTTAGTGTTACTTATTTCCAGTGACTCTTCTACACATCTCCACCAGATTTGTCTTCAAAAATAAACAAGAACTGATTATGTGATTTGTTTGATAAAAAAGAACTTCTGTGATCTTCCTACCTACTTCCTCCCCATGGAAAAATATAAGAAGCAAACTGTCCATTTGGACCCACAAAATGCCTCTCACTGTAGGTGTAATTTACCTTGCCAGTCTCATCTCCAGCCACTTCCTCCCTATCCCCTCAAATGCCTTTTGCAAATCCACTTACTTTCCTGAAAACTAAATTTCTTTCTTACCCTTTCACAAAACAGTGTCTTAGACCATGTAGCCACCTTTACCTGGCTCCTTTTTCTGACCACCACCCCTTTCGTGTGGAAAGTCTCATAGATTTAAAGGGCTTTCACTCCATCTATTAGGAGCAACCTTGCGTAAAAGTACCTTAGTGTTTCAAACATTTGAACTAGATCCAAGTCTGGCTGATTCATCTTTAATCTTCTGGATTAACTCCTTGCTTTCCCTCAATGACTGTGTCTCCTTGGGCCCTCTAAATGGGGTTAACTCATCAACGCTGTCCATATATTCACGTCCTATGCCATAAGGAAATCACTCAGACACCTTTAGCCTTTCTCCGTATCCCACCCGAATTGATTTAAAGTCCTCTCTCTCCCTTTCTGTTGCATATCTAGCTCCTCTCTAAGCTTAGTGCTTGTCTTGATTCTCTCCCTGGCATTTGAACTCTGGCTTTTCTGTGTTTATTCAAAAACTGTTTATTGAGCACTTACTATATGTTGTTAAAAAACAAAATTCAACTGAGTAAATTTCAAGATATAACTTGCTTTATTCAACGATTCGTGAGTCAGGCAGCATCCCATGTGGGAAACAGAAAGGAGCTCCGAAGAGCTGAATAATATGGGAGACTTTTATAGGTAGAAGGGGTCAGGGACAAGGAAAGAGCCATTACCTCATCTTTCTTTGGGGGATGGCAGGGTTTTATCAGATAGATTACCTTACTACTGCTGACCAGGAAGTTCCAGACTGACTATTTTAAGACTAGGAGAGAGGTTGACATTGCAATTAGTTTAGGTATTAAGTCTTGGTGTGCTGATGTGGGGCTTAGCACAAGGGACTCCATTTTGGGCCTATTGTCTCTTTTTTTTAACTATACCAAGCACTGTTCTATGTGCTGAAGAAACAAAGAGTGAACAAAACACACAAGGTCCCTGCCTTCATAGAACTTAGATTCTAGTGGGGAGGCAAATACACAAATAGAAGGCTAATATAATACTGTAATGGCTCCGTGAATAAAAACAAGACAGAGTTGGCAGGAGGGGGTACAGGCCGGCACCTCCCAGGTCAGTTTTTTCTCTAACAGCCTCTGCCTCTTTGCCAGCCCAGACTGGCAAAATGTGTGAAAGTGGCCTAACTTAGGCATTTTGTCCTTGAGTCATCATTTTCTGGGTTCCTGGAACGTACCCAGGAAAGCCAAATATGGTTACATCAGTCTGGCATGCAAAGAAAACAAGCATACTCATCAACAGGGTTGCCTTGCTACCGCATCATTTTGCTTCCATCAACTGGGCTCTCGCTTGGACTCTGTGATCACTAGGCCCTGCTGCAAATATGTCTGTGAGCTCCTGGGAAGACCTGGGATTTCCTATAGCTGCCCATATCTCTCTAAAGAGCACTATGGACAGTGCTGCTTCAGCAGTGGCTGGGAGTCTGTGTGAGCCCAGAACCTCACCCCTGCTTTGATTATCTCCAAAGACAAGAGTCCTTCCATCCACCCTGCCCCTCATTCCTTATCATATGCAATCTACCACCACATCCTATCAATTTCTTTCTTATATTTGTCTCCAACCCATCTACTTCTCTCCATGACTCCTATAGTACAGTCTCCCACCATCTCTGCCCTGGACTCCTATCTGGACTTCCAGAATCCATTCTTGTTCTCCTACACTGAAGCCAAAGTGGTCTTAAAAAATCCAAAGCTGATCAGGTCAAACCATTCAATGCTCTCTCCTTGTTTTTAGGGTAAAATAGCCCAGGTCTTCTTATGGAGCCCTGCCTACCTCTCCATGTTTGTCTTGTACCTCTCTTCTCTTCCTTTGCTTTAGCATATCTTCCCATTTCATAACTTCCCCATAAGCTCCAGCCACAGGGCCTTTGCACAAGCTCTTTCCTCTACCTGGAGCACTGCATTCTTCCTTCCCATCCTTCAGATCTCAGCTCAGACATTTTCTTAGGGAGGTCAAGGTCTATGTCAGACTTCCATAGAACCTCTCTCTCCAAGTTCCTCTCCTTCATAGCACTTTCCCCAGTTAGCCTGGGTGATAATGCCCATCACACCAACTAAACGGTTTGCCTCACAAAGAGCAGGACTGTATCTGTATTTGCTCTTGACTGTATAGGGTGACCAACTGTCCTGATTTGCCCAGACCTGAGGGATTTCTCAGGAAACAGAACTTTCAGTGCTAAAACTAGGGAAGTTACCACCATACCTCCAGCTCAATAAATGTTGGTTGAATGAATAACCATTAGTAACCACTAACTGGGCCATCAGCCCAACCACCTAACTGAATCTCAGTGTTTCTTTTCAGCATAGAAGTCCCAGCTTAGGGAGGAAAGAATGGTATAACTATATCCACCTCTCCCTGGCTTCTATGCATCCATTAAACACCTATTTATTGAGCCCTTACTGTATGCCGGGCGCTGTGCTAAAGATATAAAAGTGAATAGAGGAAACAAGGTTCTTGCCCACCTGAATGGGTCACGGATTCAGGGTCCTCAACTGGAGGGCAAGGCCTGGGCATGCAGCATTGGACAAGCTAGGCTGGGCAGCTGAACCCTCAGGTTTCAGTCAACTCTGTGACTCATGTAAGCTGAAGGTCCAGCTCATGTCTCCCTTTGCTGTTCTTGTGGGCTCTCTCATCAAAGCAGAACTGAGGAGATGATGTGATGCAACTGGTCTCCTAAACCCAGTGCTCAGGAATGCACAAGAACGGTGCCCTGCTCAGTGCCTGTGCTTTCCTAGGGCTCACGTGCTCCTCTATGCAAAATGGCAAGCTTGCCAGTAAAGGGAGGTCAGCAGAGCCTTAGCCCCTGCTTCCACTGTACCCCAGTACCTTATGCAGAGGGTGGGGTTGGGAGAGAGACAGGGAGAGGGAGAGGGTAGTTTATATCCCGGAGGAATCAAAGAGAGAAAATACCTGCCCCATACCCATTGCAAGGTAAACTTGGAAAGTACAGGGCAGGCCTTTTTCTACAAAGGCCAGCAACTGAATTGTACCAAACTGTTCTTGGGGGCAGAGGTACTACTGGCAGTTTCTTCTCGGGGAAGGGTGATTTATAACACAGTAGCACACAAGCTGACCCTTAGAGACTTTGTCAGGTCCTCTTCTTCACTCCTTCACTACAACTCCCTCTGAGCCTTGGCCCCTCCTAGCTGTAGATATGTAATTCACTCAAAAGTAGCCTCTCATACTGTATAGATGGGTACAATTTGCTACAACCTTTCAGGAAGTTAACTTAGTATGTATATGTCCTTTGAATAAGCAATTTCGCTTCAGTGAAAGTGTCCTGTAGAAATACTTCCATAAATGATTAAGTATTACACATAAAAGGATATATTGCACCAGTGTTATCATGGTGAAAAATGGAAACAACTTGAATGTAAATCAAGAGAGGACTGGTTAAATAACTTATTATACATGGATGCAGTGGAATACTAGGCAGCCATTAAAAAGGACAAGGTAGTTCCTTCTCCCTAGCATAGAAAGATTTGATGGTTATGTCTAAGAGATATATATCTGGGAACATAAATGCAGTAAAATCCCTTTTAGGATGAAAAGGGCATTCACATATACATATCTCACATACATATATTGAGATACATGGAAAAGTTCTAGGAGGCTACAAATAGTAATAATGATGCCTTCTGGGGAGACAGATGGGATTCATGAGAGGGGAGAGGAGTGGGGCTGGAGGATGGATGGAGACTTTCATGGTTACTTTATACATTCCCATGTTGTTCGGATGCTTCCCAGAAAGCACGTATTACTGTATTTTCTAATTAAAATTCTTTTAAAAAATATATTTATTTGGTTGCATAGGGTCTTAGTTGTGGCAGGTGGGCTCCTTAGTTGCAGCACCTGGGCTCCTTAGTTGTGGCAGGTGGGCTCCTTACTTGTGGCTCACCTGCTCCTTAGTTGTGGCTCACAGGCTCCTTAGTTGTGGCATGTGAACTCTTAGTTGTGGCATGCATGTGGGATCTAGTTCCCTGCCCAGGGATCGAACCTGGGCACCCTGCATTGGGAGTGTGGAGTCTCATCCACTACGCTACCAGGGAAGTCCCTTAAAATTCTTTTTTTAAGGGAAAATATTACATTGCCCAGCTTTCTGCTCTGCACCAACACTGCCTTCAGGCCAAACAGACTTCTTCTCTGCCTCCTCATTTGTTTTCATCTCCCCTCAGACTCTCCTTTGCTCCTACAATCCCCAACAAATAGAGCGCTTATCAAAAGGAGTTTGGGGAGGAGTTACTCCTGTATCAAGAGTGACGTTGGGGGCATGACCAGGCCAAGCAGGTTTATTCCCTGTATTCACCTTCCAAGGCTGAGGCAAACACCCTCATCAACCACAGTGGTTTAAACTTGTGGCAAGGGTCCCCTGCCCCATCCTTGGTACTTTTCATCAAAGCGAAACAAAACAAAACAACACAGAGAGCTCTACTTTTATCAGGAGCATGAGAGCCCATCAGAGTCACCACTGGGGACTGTCACGTATTCTCAGTGCACTCAGGACACTGAACCTTCTGGACAAATCCTCCATATCTGAATCTTTACTAAGCTGGACTTCCAAGTTGCATCAACCTCACTGGAATCAGACAATAAGCAGTAAGGAAGACAGTTTTCTAGACACACCTTGTAAATATTCTTTGATCTGTATAAAGCTGACACCATCTTCTGGGGAATGAGACTCAGTCTGGCCTGAGTTACTATCATCTCCACACCAGCCACATGCACCAACCCAGCACTGGATCTGAGCTAACTGCAGCAATACTCTCTTTGAGTCAACCCTCACAGGTATATTTTCGTGAATCTAAAGGTGGAGTTCCAGCAAGTGCTCTCACATGACACCAGATGAGATGTCTGGGGTCCTGGTTTGGGAGGTCACCCTTCCCACACAACCAGCAGCATCCGATGGATCCACCCTGACCCAATTCCCCCAGGTTAGCACCAGGAAGGATTAGTTAGGTCCTTCCCCATCTCCTGGCTATGATACTACCTTGATGATGGTGGGCCCAGCCTTCAGGATAGCGCATGTCCGCTCCTTACGTTTTGGCACAAGAGCTGTACTGGTCCTTTAGTGGTAAGTGCTCAGACCACCTAGCTGCCTGGCTTGACTGGTGACTTCAGGTGGACATGGGTGCTTTCATGACTCCTTTGAGGGGACAATGAGCCAGGTCAGAAAGAGCCCTGCAGGCGCATGAGGCGTGCAGGTCCCCCCATCCCTCCACAGCCCACCAGTAGAGGGATGTGGGACAGATCCTGGGATAGATGCAGTGGAAAGGGGAGAAAACAGATGGGAAGGCAGTAGAGAATACAAATAGAAGGAAGAGAAAAGCACTGGGAAAAGAGAAACAATATAGTTGGAAAGATTTGCTAGGAGTAACTTTGCCAGAGGAAGTGAACAATCAGACTGACCACCCCTCCTCCTATAAGCAAACCCTTGCCCGCTACAGTGAAAGCATGGAGTCCTAACCACTGGACCGCCAGAGAATTCCCTGCACTAACCTCTTTGTTGAATGAAATGTTTTCCCCACCAAGTCCCTTCTCAGCCTTGAAATTGCTTCCCCTTGATAACTCCAATACTTATGAAATGTACCTGCAAAAACAGCACACTAGTGTAACCTCTTGGGAAAACTGTGTGGAAGTGTTTACTAAAGCTAACCCTATGACCTAACAATTCCATTCCTAGTTATAGAGTCAAGTGAAATGAATGCAAATGTCCACCAAACTTATATACAAGAATAATCATAGAGTGTTATTCAAAATAGCCCCAAATTAGTTACAACTCAAATGCCCCTCAATAGGAGATTGGATAGAGATGTGGAATACTACATAGAAATGGAATGCTACACAGAAATAAGAAGAATCAATACATGCAAAAACATGAATGAATCTCATAGACAATTTGTTGCACAAAAAAGCCAGACATGAAAGATACATAACATATGGTGCCCTTTATATGAAAGTCAAGAAGGGGCAAAACTAATCTCATTGATAGAGATCAGAATAATGGTTATATCTGGGAGGGGTCATTGACTGGCAAGGAGCATGAAGGAACTTTTTTGGGGTGCTAGAAATATTTTGCAATTGATCTGAGTGGTTGTTACATGCATGTATGCAAATATAAAAATTCAGGGACTTCCCTGGTGGAGCAGTGGTTAAGACTCCATGCTCCCAATGCAGGTGGCCCAGGTTCGATCCCAGGTCCGGGAACTAGATCTCACACGCGTGCTGCAACTAAGAGTTTGCGTGTCACAACTAAGGAGCCCACGTGCCCAATTACGGAGCTGGCGAGCCACAACTAAGGAGCCTGCGAGCCACAACTACAGAGTCAGCCTGCGCAATTAAGACCTGACGCAACCAAATAAATAAAAAATAAATAAATTAAAAAAATAAAATTCAAAAAGCCATACATGTGAGATTAGTGCTTTTTATGCATTTAACTCTATATATCACCACTCAGTTCCTCCCCAAGAAAGCACCACACACAATAGACACTGGCAGCCTTTCACCCAAAACCACATACATGGCCACCTTAACCACAGATACTTTTGCACATTTCCATTGTGCCTAGCACTGCACAGGGCCATAATAAGCATTTTTTTGGATGTTTAAAAAATAAAATCATTTTGAATGTGCATCTTTTGATAAAACTGATCAGTATTTCCTTACGTTTACAGGCTGATTTTAAGATGGATTATATAATTTTTTCAATTAATTAATTTTCTGGTCTTTTTCTATAATTTTAGATTATCTTTTTATACATTCTAGTCAGAGATATCTCACAAATTACAAAGATTGAAGCTGTTAAGCAGTTTCTTCATCTTTTCTCAACCTCATCATGCTGTATGCTGAAGTTTGCGTTTTATAGCTCACCACCATGGCAATTATTCTCACCACTAGGTGGCAGCAACCTAGCTGAAATAAAGTAGATCTGAAATAAAGACCAATACAGAAAGGCAACTAAAACAATCTAGCTTTATTTTTTCTTTCCTTCTCATTATATCGAGTAAGGGAAAAAACCGTTCATAAATCTACATTTTCACTGTAATACTGGCACCCAATAATACCTCATAAGTATTTATCTTGAGATCTAATCAGAGTAGTGTTTTCAGTGAAATCTGATGACCAATATATAAAATTTTATTTTATGAAATGAATGTGCCCAAAAAGTCCACTTCTAATACACTTGTTTATATCTTTAAATGTGATAATGGATTACTTTTTAAACTTACCTTAAATATTAATATCAATTCTATCACCCTATCCAATACAGCTCTCCCCCGGCCTGTATTTCTTGTCTATAAATTAACTGAAGTTTTTTTGATTCAGTTTGTCATTAAATTGTTCTTTTCTTTCCTTCCACTTTCATTACCATCCAGGCTTCCATGACACTTTTGATGTCTCCCAGGTTTCAGGTTTCCCCCTTATCCCTTTAATTATAATTAACAATTTCTTTTACTTTTTTTTAAAAAAAAAACAAGTGACCTTGTTAATTGATACAACTCCTTTCTTCCTGAAAATTTGACAAGTAGAATACTACATGGATTGGCCAATAAAATCAGTTCATTTTGTCCTAGAACAAGGCTAGGTCCTTGAAGCTGGGTACTGATGCACAGGAAAAACCTGTGTTATACTACATGGCATGGTAGTGTAATGGCTTCATAGACCATTCCTCCCCTAGACCTGCCCTATTAAAGGTTTATCCTTGTTTGTTTGAAGAGAAAACCTTACCTGGCCACAGCTAAGTAGTAGATGGCATTCTCCCTTGGAGTCCTTCCACTGTGCTCTGAGAAAGATGCAAAGGAGGATCTGAGTAAAAAGTTGGCACTGGGTGTTGCATAGTAAAAAGATGGGTGTGAATAGCTCACTCTTGAAACTGGAGGGAGGGGGACTTGGGGGAGATATGTATTTTTTATGAGCTTTTCTTTTTTCCTAGCTGTGGCAGTAATATTTTTCCGATTTTGTTGTTTTTGTAATTCAAAGAATGTATTTGCATCTACCAGCGGAAGAAATTTGAGTGTTTGTTCTCTTGTGTCCTGCTGTGAAATTGCCACAGGATTGACACGTTTCCTGCTTACAGTTTGCTCCCTGAGAGGCGGTAGTTTGCCCACAGTGCCTTGTGAGTCCTTGTTCTCAGCCTTATGCCAGCTCTTGGAGGTCGTTTTGGGTTTGGTGAAACCATCCACCATCACAATGTCTCCAACTTTTGCTCCAAAGACCCTTGCTCTGCAAAGCTGGCTTTTATTAAGGTTGTGACTCTGAGCTCTGAGTACCCATTGTTTTATTTTAATATAAATCCTCATGGGGACTGAGATTTTCAGAAAAGAAACAGTGGACCACATTTTACTCAGTAAATATAATACGCAGTCTTCATGCTTGTGTTTGAACGCAATGGTAAGGGGAGTTTGTCCCGCTGCGTTTTTGCATTCCAGGCACAGCACGCTGCAGTTGACAAAAGCCTTCAGAATCAACAGTTGGCCCGCTTCTGCGGCTGCATGAATGGGGCATTTAGAGACATCTGCGTGAAGGGCTTCATGGCACCAAGCTCGGTAGGGGTGCACGCCGACCATCTCGTGGGGCCGCACACCCTGCTTCAGGGCCCATTCAGTGAGCTCAGTGTGCCTGTAAAAGGCGGCGATGTACAGGGCAACCCTTTTCTGATACCTGAATGAATGAAACAAGTGAGAATGGGGCTGTTTAGTAAGTCAGCAAACAGGCAAAGGTAGTTACACTAAATACCCACAAAACATTCTAGTTAAAATATTTATTTCTTCCTTACTTTTACCTTCCTAACTTTAAAAAATATTTTCAGAAAAGGTCTATAGTAATACACAGGTTAAACTGCACAGGTCCTGCTTATACACATTGTCCTGTTGTGTACATATAAATAATTCAAACTGGTTTCCTTGGAGCAGTGTTTTCCTTACGAAAATCTAATGCTCAAGATAAATATCAAGCTTTATATTCACTGGGGAAGCACAGGAAGGAATTCAGTACATTTTAGAAATTTGAATGCTTTGTAAGTTTGTTTGCTTCGTCTTTTCTAACACCTCCTCTTATCCCCCTACGGGCTTTTCCTCATGCAGTGCTAAGCAGTCTTTTCATTCCATATGTTGGAGGTGGCCTATGCTCTCTTCCAAACCCTCTAGTAGCTTCCGGCTGTAATTGAAATTCTAACTCCTCATCTAGGCCTTCAGGGCACCTGTCACCTGGACCCTGCCCCAGCTTCTGCCTCACTTCCTACCACTCCCCTTCTCTTTCACTGAACTATAGCCACACTGGCCTTCCTGCCATCCCCATCCTTCCAATTCCCCATCAGGCACAAATTGAATGATGGGTGAAGACTATTCAGAGAAATAAGAATTAAGGAGGCAAAGCTAGACAGGGTTCCATCAGGTTTCGTCCAGGATTTACTTGGGCAAGGCTCTCTGTGACCCCATGGTAGAGATGGAGGCCAGCTAGCTGGTATCGTCCAAAATCTGCGTATAACTAACTCTCCCGTCTCTGACTGCGTGCTCACCACACCATAATTTTCAGGTGTATGTGGCATCCCGTGTAATTTTCCTGTATAAGAGAGATGGTCTTCCCAGAACATGTGGGTTTCTAGGACCCTCTGACAGATTATAACTAATTAGAGTTATACATTAATATGCTGGCCTTTTGGTTCACATATCAATTTCATCTGAAATTCACTAGTGCAGATCAGCAACTCTGAATTTGATTTGGGGAGAAGAGCCCCTCCTGCATGGACTAACTGGACTTTGCTTTCATCCTCAACACGCATGTTGTGGGAACTAGAGCACTCTTGTTACCAAGACTGGTTGATTCTGCCTCCTAAGTGATCTTTTCACAGTCTGTCCTCTTAGCCCCACCTCTGCTGTCATAAGCCTAGCTCAGGCTGCCGTTTGCTTTGGACTATTTTCCTGTCTCCCTGTCGGCCTCTATTCCCCACATTGCAGTCAGAGCCAATATTCTAAAATGCAGATCTCATCATGGCCTTCAATGTCTTCCCAACATTTAAACGATAAAATCCAAATCCTTCACATTCCTACAGGGGCCTGCATGAGCTGGCCTCTTCTTATCTTTCCAGCCCCTGGCCACTAGCTTCCTCTTCCTCTATCATCTACCATGTGGAACTTCTTTCAGTTCTTTGAATCCATTCTCTTGCCCCCTGGGTCTTTGTACGTGTGGTTCCATCTGTTTTGAGACATTTTTATTCTTCTCCCTACTGTTTACCTGAGTATCAGCCCTTCAAGTCCCTTTCTCGGGGTGCTTTACCTGATCCCCTACAGTTGTGCATACTATACATTCCCATATCTTCTTGCACAATGCCCATGTCACAACAATTTTCACACTGAATGGTAACAGCGACACCTAACATTTGCATCCTCCTTACCATGTGCCAGGTGGCCCTCTAAGTTCCTTATAATACTAGCTCATTTAATCTCTAACGTAGTTCTATGAGCTAGGTACTATTATTTCCCCCACTTTATAGAAGAGGAAACGGAGGTACAGGATGACTACTTGCTTAAGTTTACACGACTAAACACTGAGGGGGTGGGGCTTTGAACCTAGGTAGATGAGCACTGGAGTTTGTACTCCCAGACATTTTGCAGTTCTGTTTCTCCAGGAATTGGTTACCTGTTTTCTGTTTCCCCTACTAGACTATAAATTCGCTAAAGGCAGGGACCATATCTTGTTTATTGCTTTCATAGTACATAGTACATACATTGTTGATTGGGTGGAGGAATAAAAGGAGCTTTTCACTCTGATCATATGCATATCGTGTTTATATTCTCTGAGCTCTTAGATTTTATTTAAAGATTAAGTGGAAATAGTTAAGTACATGAGCACTAGAGTTTATTAAATTGTGGGGATCTAAAACCCAGTTGTGCCCTTGCTAGCTGTGTGACATTGGGCAGATTTCCTAAGTCAGTTTCCTTATCTGTAAAATAAGATAAAATAGTATTCATCTCATAAAAGTGTTATAAGTATAAAATTAATAAAAGTTAATAAATATAACACAATGCTACAAAGTACTCAGTAAGTATGCACTATTAAAAGTAACAATGCAACAGCTATTTCTTTGGATTCAGAGCAAAGAAAGAAAAGAGAGAATTATAATTATCCCCAAATATAAATTAATTTTAAATGTTTAAATATTTTATAAAATTGCAAAAGCTGGTTTTCCAATCTGTCACTTCACAGAGCCCTTAGAGCTCCTGCTGAGCGTGTGTGCTTCTGTAAAGTATGACTAAATCACCACAAGGGGGCACTGTTCTGAATACCACCGAATTAAAACCTAAAGGGTAATGCAGTTTATGTACCTGGGAAGCTGCTGGCTGCAGAGATATGTTAAAATGTCCACCTGCTTCTCTGAGCCTACCCTCCTCCACTGCCCCAGCAGCATGTGTTACACTTCATGTATGGCAAAAGTATGAATGTGTGAATTAGATGGGATTTGAAAAGTTACATGATAGCTTAGGAAGAGGTAGGCAATGTTTTCAGCCAATCAATAAGCAATTAGTGCTTTTTAGAATAATTGAATGTGAGAGTGGCAAGGCACTTATTCTGATATCCTTTAAAAACTGCCGATAAAAGTCTAATATCCAAACCAAACTGAAGTCGTGCATTTAGATAGTGTTTCCTGATGAAAGTCTACCTGAATTACAATACATCGCCAAAGGCTGTCAGCCCTGGTGGCATCCCTGCTACCTTATTCGAGCAAATATCTCAGTAAAAATGTCTCAGGGGAACTCCCTTGGAGCAGCACCCCAGCTAGAGTGAATTGCAGACTCAAGTTCCTATGAAAGTTTAGCAAAAATTTAATTAGTTTAGCATTTGCTTTATCTCATACTTGAGTACTGGTCCTTCATTTGATAAATAGCGTTGGACTTTAAGTTTTTGTCCGAGGAGACAGCCCATCAGAAATCCCTTCCATCCATCCCAGACATCCAAGCGAAGTGTCGTGCCTGTAGATAAAGAGAGGTGGCGATGCTTCCAGCCCATCCCTGGGGTTTGGTGGTCCAAAAACTTCTAATGATAGCTTTCTCCCAACAGACATGAGCTAGGTGCCAAATGAAAAGTAGCCTTTGAATAAGGAGACAGGGATGCTGAGAGAGAGAGAGAGAGAGAGAGAGAGAGAGAGAGAGAGAGGCGGGGCAGGGATGCTATCTTGATCTTAGGCCTATATTGACTTGGAAAAGCCTTTTAGCTTCTGTGCACTTGCATTTTCTCATCTGCACAGTGAAAGCATACAATGCTGAACTACTTTCTGCAGCTATCTTAAAACATTTCTGTGGACATCGATTCCATGCTGATCTACACATCACCAGGTAAACAAAAGCTGTTATGTTGGAAGAGAAACTCAAGAAACTGTGGCAGGACATATGCATTTCTCAGGCCTTTAGCTTACAAGTGGGCTGTGGGTGAAGTTGAATGATCCTTTCATTCCATTCTTCACAAAACAGGAGCCGTTCTGTGTTATGAACATAAAAGGGATATATTCATTGCTGCTGGAGGATTTCTCACTTGCTCCTCAAAAGCCTACCCTCTCCTGGTTTTGTGACTACATTCTCTTTGTCCTTCAGGCTGGTGTTTCCCAGGAATCTTTCCTCAGGCTTCTGCTCTTCTAACTCTACACATTCCCTCAGGATAAAACCCAGTCTTCTCCCCATGTGGCCCACCCTGACCTCTGTCCCTCCAGCCTGCCTCACTCACTCTGTTCTGGCCACTCTGACCTTTCACCTGTCCTTCAGACACACCAAGGCCACGCCCATCTGAACATAATTTCTTTTGCTTCAAAGGGTCTTTATCCAGAGTTCACAGGGCAGTGTCCTTCTTACTCGGCTTTCCCTTCAAGCATCGTGTCCTCACAGAGGACCTTCTTGGCCACCAGGGCTAAAGCAATCTCTGCCACCACCCCCTCCTCCCCTCCAATACTCTTTATGCCGTGACCTTATTTTAATTTCTTCACAGTCCCTATCATCAGTACCTGAAATCATTTCACTTGTTTGGAGACTGTTGTTCACGACCCCCTACAAACGACGCTCCTTCAGGACTTGCCACACTGCCTGCCGTTTGCCGAGTGCTCACTACATGCTTGTTGGCTGACTGACAGGCAGCCTCAGTGCAACTGATGGCTTCATTGATCACCCATGGGCCAGTCACTCCTGAGTCCACATTCCAGCCAGGCCTCTGCTCCAGCTCTGGATTCCCCAGCTGGGGACACCACAATCTAAGGGATCATGCTAGGGCCCCACTGTTCTGAAGGACAACCTGTCACCTTTCATCCCCAACCTGCTTTTCCTCCTGTATTCTGTGTCTCAGGTTGTGTCACCACTACCTTCCTTGCTACCTGAGTTAGAAATCTGGGAGTTGTTCTTCATCCCTTCCTTTCTCTCATGCCCCCAACATCTGTACAATCGCTAAGACCTGACAAGTTTATTTCCCAAATGTTGAAGAACTCTGCTTCTTCACCTCCATCTTAACCAGCGCCGCCCTATTTCAGGCCTAGATAATCTCTCACCTAAAGCTACCTCGAGAAGCTCCCCACAGCCTCCCCCTGTCTTTATTCACGTCTCTGTTCAGATGCCATCTCCTCTTCTGGCCAGCCATCTGCAATAGTCTTTCCCCACCTCATCACATCCCTCTCTATTCCCTTATCCTGCTTTGTTTTACTTCATATTCCTTAATTTTATTTAAAATTCGATATTTTTCTGTTTATGAGATGATGCTTGCCTTACCCACTGAAATGCAAGCTTCAAGAGGGTGGGGACCTTGCTACCCTTGCTCACAGCTCTATGCTTGCTTTCCCCGATGGTGCCTGGCTCACAGTAGGTGCTCAGTAAATACTTGTTAAATGAAGTTCTAAGCCACTCCTCAAACCTGTTCTGGCCATGTGCTGCCCTCCTAACCCTTAATAGCCCAGCAGGCTGGCCTGGACTTCTGTGTGT
The DNA here is from genome assembly GCF_937001465.1 of Orcinus orca. Lineage (NCBI taxonomy): Eukaryota > Metazoa > Chordata > Mammalia > Artiodactyla > Delphinidae > Orcinus > Orcinus orca. Next base: position 20,344,317 of record NC_064563.1, on the reverse strand, counting down.
ACCCCAGGCTGTTTCTGGATTTGGGGCATCTTCTTTTACTGTCCCTTCTGTCTGAATTCTTCTGACTCCCCCATCCTCCTACCAATAGTTTATGATGCAATCCTGGCATCACCTCCTCTAGGAAGCCCTCCTTGACAACACCATCCTCTCACCTCCCCAGATAGGGTAAATGACTGCTTAACTGGTTTCAAAGTATACTTTGAAAGTCTTTATTATTGAACATACATTTCTGCTTTGGGATTGCCAGTTGACAAACACTAAAAGAACTCTTTGAGCCCAAGCATTATGTCTCATTCAGTCTATGGGCTCTGTTTTAGTTATGCTCTTGGATTGCAAGGAGACCCTCAAGAAAATGGGGCTTATTATACTGAGACAATGACCACGTCTACCATGCATTAGGTACCAAGACAGCTCTCAAGATGGACCACTGCCCATCTCTCCCATGGGCCCCAGGTTCTCTCACTCTCTCTTATGCCCTTTAGGTCTCTTTGTGTGTCTTCTCCCTTTCTCTACTGACAGGCTGCCCTGCTTACTTATAGCTTCTGTCCTATGACAACTTTGGCATGCATGCAACATGCGTTTGCCGTGACCCAACCTTATTTCTTGACACTCTTCATTTTCCAACCCTACCGATAACCAATTTTGTCTCTCTACATTTCCCAATTTGAATTCACAAGACTAATAATTAATAATAATAACAGTAATATATTGAATATGAATAGCTAATATTCATTGAGTGCTTACTATATGCTCTAGATTATTCTAAGTACATGAACAATTTAATAATTTAAAATTCACAACAACCCTAAGTGATGGGTTATATTATTTTCTCCATTTGACATCTGAGGAAACTGAGGCACTGTAAGACGAAGTAACTTCCCCAGCTTCTACATAACCAGTAAATAGTGGAACCAGGAGTTGGACCTGGACAATCTGGCTGCCGGGCCCATGTGCCTGTCCTCTGTGTTATACTTATCTCCAAGCAAGACTCTAATTGTCTCAGCTAGGAGAGATGATGTCACTGGACAGCTTGTGGATTGGCTGCCTTTGAAGCAATATGGCGGCCCCAGAGGTTGCATGCCAAAGCTGTGATGGGACAGTGTGTGACTTGGCTTATCCACACCTATCCTCAGGCTCAGACAGGTTCATCATAAATACCTGCAGGTGAGAAGGAAGGAAGGATAACATAACAGCAGTAATCTTAGAGTCACAGAATGCTGAAGATAAAAAGATCCTAAAAGACCAGCCTACTCCATTGTCTCCTTTTACAGACTAGGAAGCTGAGGCCCGTGGGGAATTGCCTGAAGCTACTCAGCAAGCTGGGAGTAGAATTTGGCTTGGAATTTTTGTCTTTAGAATTCTCTCTAGTGCTTCAGAAGCCTCCTCTTTTCCGCTGCCTTTCTCTTGCTTTCCTTTCTGCTTCCCAGCTCTTGCCCTTCTTTTTTTTTTTTTTTAATTTATTTATTTATATTTTTGGATGCATTGAGCCTTCGTTGCTGCACGCGGGCTTTCTCTAGTTTCGGCGAGCAGGGGCTACTCTTCGATGCAGTGCGCGAGCTTCTCATTGCGGTGGCTTCTCTTGTTGCGGAGCACGGACTCTAGGCGCCCGGGCTTCAGTAGTTGTGGCGTGTGGGCTCAGTTGCTCCGTGGCATGTGGGATCTTCCCAGACAAGGGCTCGAACCTGTGTCCCCTGCATTGGCAGGCAGATTCTTAACCACTGCGCCACCAGGGAAGCCCTCTTGCCCTTCTTGCATCCACTTCACAGGCAGACACACATCGGAGTATATGTTCTTTCTGCTGATCCCTCCCTTTTTGGACGTCCTACGTTACAACCTGTAATCTTGAAATGGAGCTCTTCTTCCCTTACTCTTGACTCTGGTTTGGGATTTCTTGACCTTGGCCCCACTGTCCTTTGTGGGTTGATTCCTAGTTGCTGTGCATGTTTACCCACAGAGCCTGATCTGCATTAATGCCATCAAGGCCCTAACCTACCTTAACTCTCACAAGTCTGGCCTCAGCTGGGAGAATTCACTCTTTTTGCTGGAGAATTACGGAGTTATTCTGTAGAGACCAAGTAGCAGTTCTGCAAATACGCTCTAGAAATGCCTAGATAAACATCTTCCAGAATGTGGATCATCCATGACATAGTAGATTTAGTTTCTCTAAAACTTCTTGTTGTACTTAAACTTTCTTGTAAAATATTTGATTTCTATGAATAGCACTGGAAACAAAAGACTTCAAACAGTGCTCCAAGTGCATTTATTTCATCTCCTGCCTAAAGTGACTTACTATGTTTTTAGTTTATTATGAAAATCACTCAGAGGTGAGCGTTGGAAAGCTTTAGCCTGGCACTATACTCCAGCCTCCCTGGTCCTCCACAGCTGAGACCGCATAGCCTCCATTTGAATGACCAGAGCAGTCTTAGGCCCACGGAACAGTCTTTTTTTTAATGCTGATATTTGCTTGAGCCCCCTCCCAAACCAATTAAGTCAGAATTGCTAGGAGTGGGTCTAGGCATCAATATCTTTTTTTTGTTTGTTTTTTTTTGCAGTACGCGGGCCTCTCACTGTTGTTGCCTCTCCCGTTGCGGAGCACAGGCTCCGGACGCACAGGCTCAGCGGCCATGCCTCACGGGCGCAGCCGCTCCGCGGCATGTGGGATCTTCCCGGACCGGGGCATGAACCCGTGTCCCCTGCATCGGCAGGCGGACTCTCAACCACTGCGCCACCAGGGAAGCCCCCGCGGAACAGTCTTAATTTCAGTTGTAGGGGATTTGTTAAGAGTCCAGGCCAGCTGCTCAGAAGTTTGATGGGAAGTTGCTCTTCCTGTTCAGCCCGCTCAGGTGTTTTCCTGTTCTAGTAACTTGCCTTATTCCTCCAGGAATAAGAGACCAAGCCCGCACCTTGTGCCTCAGAGCACAAGCCTCAGTATCCTACTCTACCTTTTGGGTTTCATAACTGAGGCCCCATCTCTGTTCTCTGAGCCTGGAACTCAGAGAGTTCCTATTCCGAACCCCAGTCTCTGGGGTTAGATTTCTGTTACGTGTTGACAGAGGCTCCTGTGTCAGCAACCAGCTTGTCTCATTTCCCACCTTTTCGGTCATTCGTTCATTGATTCATTCACTACCTTGATGCTCTGATGCTATGGTTCACCTGCCGGGTCCCTGCTGGATCTCCCTGGATCACACTCTGCCTTCCTCCATCTTACCAACTGCTAATGCAAACTGACCTGCCTGTTCCAGGACCCCCACCAGCAGGACCTATTTAAGGCTAACCTCCTTTTGCTAGATGTCTACGGGTGGGGTCTTCCTGGCCCATCTGCACTTCCCTAGGTGGTTGCCTAGCCTCAGGGTCTCAGCTCTCCCTAGCTCAACCTGTCCACTACTGATGAGCCCTGAAAACTAGAGAATACTATGTGATTTAAATTCTTATCAGTTAGGGCACCTCCAACAAGCCCTGTATTTTATGTGAACAAATGTTACAGGTGTTATAACTATCAATTTCAGTTTTTTGCAATGAAGCAGTCTTAATTTCTCAAAGATCGAAGGTAACAATGGATGGCTTTTCTCTTAATGCTCAACTTTTGAATATCCAGAGAATTTCTAAGTGAGTTAACCAGCACCATTTATTGGATAATCCTTCCATTCCAATTGCTTTGTAATGCCTCCTTTGTCACACGTTACATTCCTTCATAAGCTTAGGCATTCTGCTAGAAAATAGAAACTTATTTTAAAAATGCTATGTTGTTCCAGAAAATACAACTAAAATCTATAACTGAAATGAAAGTAAAATTAATGAGAATTATGCTTCAAGACCTCTTTCTATATGAACTTTCTAATTCTTTATTCTTAATTTTTTAAAGTGGACTCCCCAAATTGTATATATCTACAGAACCTGGATTCACCCACTCTCTACTTACGAATCCACCTACCATGCCCAAGCTGTGCAGGAAAGCAGGTGCAAGCTACAGTGCCTATTCTAGGGAATCGTCTCCAACCTCTCCTGCTGTGGTCCCCCTATCCCAAGTTTCTGGATTCCTCATGCATACTCTGGGATCAATATCTGCCTATCTGATTTGGACTTTTTCTCTGAATGTGGAAACCATTTGTCTGGTTTGGGTTTCCCCTAGTGGGAATCAAAACAAGATATTGATCAGTACTTAGAGAGCATCAGTAAAAATAGGTATCAGTAAAGACACACTGGGCTGGCAGTATAAGTTGTTGGAAAGAACCCAATCCTGCGTGTAGGATGACTAATTATTACCAGTATGACCTTGACCAAGTCACTTAACTTCTCTGAGCCTCAGTTTTCTCATTTATAAAAGGAATTAAAGTGGCACAGTAGGTCTCTAAGGGGCCTGAGGGCTGGTGGGGGACCCTGGAGCCCGCCTAGATCTCAGGATCTGATCTGACCGACGCCCTTGGCTCTTGACATGTCCCTCTCTGTATTTACTGTCTAAGGAAAGCACCTCTCACCGTGCTGTACCCCCAACTCCATGGGCAGGACGCCTACAGCAATATCTGCTAACCCAACCCATCACTCAAGCCCTAGCTCCATATTTGTCATGGCGTAGAATTAGAAGAACTCAGTTGTACTTACAGCTTTGCCACTAACTAGCTGAGTAATTTTCAGGAAAAAAAAATGTACTCTCTGAGTTTCCTTATATCTAAAGTTGAAGACCCAAAGCATAAGCTCCTTTTCCCAATTTCACCATTGCTGTCCTAGCGTCAGAGCCTTGGCATTTCCCTCTTCTTAGATGTGACCCAGCATGATGCTCTGTCTCTCTCTCATGAATTTCTCAGATTTGCCTCTTCCATTCCTAGTGGAATTAATTAATACTGGGATTATCAAAAGCTCCAGTTAGCATATCACTCTACTTCCAGGCTCTCCTCACTCCTTTCTATATTTCATGCTGCCTGCCACCAGATTAAACTTCTATTGAAACACTCCTGTTCCAGAATGTACATGGCTCTGTTTGCAAGCACATGAAACCTGTGCTCTGTTGCCTCACCTCTAAGACCCTCCTCAATATGACCTCAGCTGTGAGATTCCCATTGGTCTCCACGAGGCCCCTCCACTCTTTAGAACAGTCTCCTGCTTTCTGTCTTCCCTGGATTAAGCCCACATTCTTTTTTTTTTTTGATTTTTAAAAAATTTTATTAGAGTATAGTTGATTTACAATGTTGTGTTAGTTTCTACTGTACAGCAAAGGGTATCAGTTATACATAAACATAAATCCCTCCTTTTTTAGATTCTTTTCCCATATAGGTCATTACAGAGTATTGAGCAGAGTTCCCTGAGCTATACAGTAGGTCCTTATTAGTTATCTATTTTATATATACTAGTGTGTATATATCAGTCCCAGTCTCCCAATTTATCCCTCTCCCCACCCCCACTTCCCCCCGGTAACCATAAGTTTGTTTTCTATGTCTGTGATTCTATTTCTGTTTTGTAAATAAGTTCACTTGTACCGTTTTTTAAGATCCCACATATAAGTGATACCATATGATGTTTGTCTTTCTCCGTCTGACTTGCTTCACTCAGTATGACATGCTTCACTCAGTATGACAATCTCTAGGTCCATCCATGCTGCTGCACATGTAAGCCCATGTTCTTGATCCTGTGGCTCATGCTTTTCTCCTGGCCTAGAAGCCTGGAATGTTTTCCCTTCCTCCTCTCAGATGATGCATATTTCTCGCATCTTTGTGTGCTCAAGTCCAACATTCTCCAAAAAGCCTTCCCTTGAGCCCTTCAGCCTACAAGGATCTGGCTTATTGGATTATAACTGAGGAAATGTGCATGCTTCATTTCTACCACTTCACTATAAATGCCCAGAGTGCAGAGGCAGTTTTATATATTATTGTATGAGCTAGTATGTGCAGGGAATAATTGAGCTACTTAAATCTTTGATTTTCTTTGACTGCTTCTCCAAAACCTTCTGACTTTCCACTGCCTTTGGAAAGGGGTCAAGGTTCAGCTCCTGACAGCATCGGGGGTGACACATTGACTGGAAAGAGGAGAATCTGGAAGAGAGGTGGATCAAAGATTCCCTTACCCTGTAGTTTAAAAAGGTGGGCTGGCTACTTAAAGACTGCTAGGGGTACTTCCCTGGTGGTCCAGTGGTTAAAAATCTGCCTTCCAATGCAGGGGACATGGGTTCGATCCCTGGTCAGGGAACTAAGATCCCACATGCCGTGGGGCAACTGAGCCCATGCACCACAGCTACTGAGCCTGTGTGCCGCAAACTACAGAGCCCACGCACTCTGGAGCCCATGTGTCACAACTAGAGAGAAGCCCAAAACTAGAGAGAAGCCCACGCGCCACAAGGAAAGATCCCGTATGCCGCAACTAAGACGCCGCAGCCGAAAATAAAATAAATCAGTAAATTAAAAAAATAAAATAAAATAAAATGTTTACAAGGATTAAATTTTAAAAAAAAAGACTGCTAGGAGTGTTTTAGGCAAAGGTGTGAAGCAGGTCAAAGGCTCTTCCTCCTTTTCCTTGGAGTTCCCTCTTTCCTTGCCCCTCCTCCCATGCCATATGTTCTTATGGTGACCAAAGCCATCTACCCAGGTCATGCTGGAGCCTCTAAACTTACATCTGAAAAACCTCCTTCCTAGAGGGTCATTTTAAGGGGCATTATCCTTGACACACCCTGAGCAAGTCATTTAACCATTCAGAACCTTTTTGCTGTCTTTATATCTGTAGAAATTAGGGGTTGGGGGACTTCCCTGGCAGTCCAGTGGTTAGGACTCCACACTTCCACTGCAGGGGGCATGGGTTCCACTCTGGTGGGGGAGCTAAGATCCCGCATGGCGTGCGCACGACCAAAAACGAAAATTAGATGTTGGGCCAAGCCATTTCTAAATTCTCTTCGTGCTCTAAAATGTCACATCATGATCTGAGCAGCACAGGCCTGAAGAACAGTCACCTTCGTTTTCTCATTTATCCTTTGGCATTTCATTAAATAACTAGGTCATAAGTTGCTCGAAGACAAATGCCACTTGTGTACCCTTACTTAAATCAGCCACCACCATGTTCTGTGCAGGGCTGATCCCTCAGCAAGCACACAGAGCAGATATGTGTTTACAGTAAGATACTCTGAGGACGACTGCTAGAACATCACTTCCTCTGATCAAAAACAGGGATGGTAATTGATGTCAAAGTTTTGAGAGCCTCAGTTAAAAATAACAGGAAAGAATAAGCAAACATAATAGTCAGGAAAGTAACAATAAATGCAAATTTAGCAGTTATAAAAAGCAAAACTGCTTAATTCATGGATGTCTACAGGCCCGATTATAAGTTGGGAGAAATCAAATTCCATTGCAGCAAATGTTATAGCACAATGTTGCCTAATGATGTGCTGTCAGCAAAAACTTATTCACCTCAAGCAAGAATCTCTATAAAGTTTGAACCATTTGCCAATATGGTTAAAACAAATCTGACAGTCCTTTGAGTTTGGCTTAATAATGTATGGCTGCAGCAGACATGACTGAAGTACAGTATTTAAAGAGAGCTTGTAATCTGTCCATCAGGGATGAAGGGTGCTCACTGAGGCACCTGTTTGGCCTGCACAGTATTGGCTTCATACTGTTTAATTAAAAGATTGTTTAATATAACTGACAATATTTCAAAATGAGTTCGCATAAAGCAAGGTTCAAACAATATGTATCATATGCTACCACTTGCATTAAAAAGAGGAAAAAGAATATCTACTAGAACTTGCTTCTATATATGCTTGAAATATATTTTGAAAGAGAAAAATATAAACAGATCTGAGTCCTGGTCTTCTATCCTGAGGATATTAACAAGTCCTCTTGCTTTGAGCAGAGAGAACAAGACATGGCAGGGGTATGTGACCATTCTTATTTCTTAGCCTACAGACCCAGACACCAAAGAGGGGTTTTGATAATTTACATCCACACTGCGCCTACAGAGGTTTTAGTTTAGAAACAACTCCTCCTTCTGTTGTGAGTCTGGTATCAAAGAACCTGAGTGCTGAGTAGTAGCTGCTATCACATATAGTGGGCGGTACCGAGGTCTGTCTGGTAGTCCCTGAGCGTGTTGCAGTCGTACATCTCCAGTCCCTCTGGGGTCCGAAGACAGAAGACACTCACAGGGAATCCACATCTCAGAGCTATCAGTGTTCTCAGATCAGACACTTTTTTACCAAGAAGGGAAATGCTCTCCATTAATGGGCATTGTCTCTTGGGTCACAGCATTGAACAGGCAGAGAGTGGGCTTTTCTTCTTCCTAAGGGAAGAGAAATGAAGGGAACTCAGAAATAAGCACTGTCTGGGGGTTGGGACAAGGCACAAACATCTTGGAACGTGGCTCTGAGTGCCTCTAGCTCCCACACATGGGTGCTAAGGATGAAAGCAAAGGCCAGTTAAGTTCTCTGACTTCTGGTCTGAGTCTCACGCTTCTGTCCTGAGGAAATTTATGAGTCTTCCTTCTTTGAGAAAAGTGAGGGAGACATGGCAGGGCTTTGAGTCCCTTCTTACTTCTTAGTCTACGGACCCAGATACACAAGAGGAGTGGGGAGAATTTATATCCACACTGTGCTTACGGAGGTGTTAGTTTAGAAACAACTCCTCCATCGTGCTGCACTTTAATTTGGCAATACTGTGGATTCTAAACCTCAGTCAACTGAAAAAATTATTTCTATGAGGTTATCTCTGGGGAGTGGAACTGAGGTTATCTCTGGGGAGTGGGAGGAGAGTTTTGCTTATCATTTTATGGTCTTCCTTGTCTGTATGGTTTGACTTTTTTCTTTTTTTTTTTAATAACCATGTGTATTTACTTTTACTATTTAAAAAGGGAAGTACTAGATGTAAGTGAGAAAAGGTTCCTTTGTTCCTCTTGTTTTGGAATCTAAATAAGAAAGCAGGTGGAACTGAGATATCTGGAAGAGTTAAGAAGAAAAGTTTGGGAAAGTATTTTTTCTTTTGTTAACAGTTAAAGCAATAAAACTAAAACCAAAAACACAGCAAAGGGGGAGAATGGGAAGGGAGGGAAGGTTATTAAAATTTTCACTTTTCTAACAACAACAACAACAAAAAAGAAACTGGCTTTACTTCCTCTTTAGTGGACTCAGGACGATCATGTTTTTCTTTAGTGCGCTGCTGGTGTGGCAGATGTGAGCGCCGAGAGCTGCCACCGAGGGCTCCGGTAAGAGTAACGTGGGACCTTGAGCAAAACTGAGAAGCAGAGCCCTGGCCTCCAGGTTCCTCCAGGGGACTCCAGCCAGTCACTGCTCCCTTGTCCCACCCGTTACCCTCCCCTTTTCTCCCATCAAATTCGTCTAGGGTTTCTGCAGGGACCCCTCCCTGCTTCAAGTTTATAATACATTAAATTCATCCCCCACCTACCAGATAACACATTGCCAGAATGTGATCAACATGCGGATCTCTTTGAAAGAGCTTTGAAGGAGTACGTAGTGTTATTGATGAAAGTTTAGGCTGCAGTGCTCTGACCTGGGGTCCATTTCAGTGACTCAGGTCACTGGGAGAGGTTCCGATATCTTCTGCTGAGCATAAAGCCATTAGCCAGCTGAGCTGCTGGCTGAATTTAAAGTGCTTAGGACAGTTTTCCTCAACAGCTTCTCGTAAATCCACTCAATAAAAATTGAAAGGACATGAGGATTCACCCTTTCCCTTTCACCATGCTCATGTTTTCCTGTGGCTCCATTAAGGCAGGTATCTGCCTGACCTAATCCATGGGGTATATATGGGCAGGAAGAAATTGCTATGAAAGGTGAATAAAAAGATAGTGAGGAAGAGAGAAAAATTATATTTTATGTAATAGTTGCTCCTTATTTCTGTTATGATTACTCTGATTTCCCTAAAGTTAGCCCTTGGTATAGGTTCTAATTTATATTTAGAATTAAATGTGTAACATGCAATCAAAGCAGCAAAGGCTCAAGTCACCCTTAACAGTTAACTAACTACTATTTGATGTTAGAAAAATAAGTTGAAAAGATGCTTCCCAGAATATGAATAAACGTTTGCCGCCTTCATTCTAATCCGTGTTATTGTGGAAGCTATTGCTTGAGTTTTGTTCATTGTTGTCACCCAGTGCCTAGAATAGTACCTGGTACAGAGCAGACTGTCCATAAATATGTATCGAATAAATAATTCATAACATATCTGGAACATAGTTCTCATTGTACTATTTTAACGCTATATAGTCATCATTTTATAAACCTTGTTTTTGTGGGAAACCCATTTTAAGTTCTAGTGTGGCACACCAGTTGGTGACACTTCTTCCTGTTGCTTATACAGAGAATGAGCAGATAGCTGTTGATTACCAGCAACTTGCTAACTCACCTTATCTATTTAAAAAAAGGCATCTATCTATGTGATACCCCTCCCCAAATGTTCTGAATGGGGGAACACTGGTAGTTATACCCAAGACAGTCAGATGCTATTAAATAAGCAATCCCATAAACAAATCATTGTTGGACAAATGTAAAATTAGATTTTCTGCTTTACAAACAAACCAAGACACCATGGTAGGAGATACATACAAAGTTTCTGACTTTTCAATTAAAAAAAAATACATAGATCTATTGCATGGTAATAATTCCACTTTTGTTTTCAAAAAATAAATGCAGGGGGCTTCCAATACATAGATCTATTGCATGGTAATAATTCCACTTTTGTTTTCAAAAAATAAATGCAGGGGGCTTCCCTGCTGGTCCAGTGGCTAAGACACCCCACTCCCAAATCAGAGAGCCTGGATTTGATCCCTGGTCAGGGAACCAAATCCCACATGTCGCAACTAAAAAGATCCTGCATGCCACAATGAAGATCCTGCGGGCTGCAACTAAGACCCGACACAGCCAAATAAAATAATTAAAACAAACAAAACAAAAAATAAATGCAAACTCACTGTAAATACATACATGTGCATTAAATAGGAAAAATTAAGGAGACATAAAAGAGAAGGTAATGCAAGTTTTGAAAACCACAGTATCTTTCACAAATGCTTTTTTTAAAATTTTTATTATTTTATTATACAGTAGGTCCTTATTAGTCATCAGTTTTATACACAGCAGTGTATACCTGTCAATCCCAAACGCCCAATTCATCACACCACCACCACCACCACCCCCGCCACTTTCCCCCCTTGGTGTCCATACGTTTGTTCTCTGCATCTGTGTCTCAACTTCTGCCCTGTAAACCGGTTGATCTGTACCATTTTTCTAGGTTCCACATATATGCGTTAATATACGATATTTGTTTTTCTCTTTCTGACTGACTTCACTCTGTATGACGGTCTCTAGATCCATCCACGTCTCTACAAATGACCCAATTTCGTTCCTTTTTATGGCTGAGTAATATTCCGTTGTATATATGTACCTCATCTTCTTTATCCATTTGTCTGTCGATGGGCATTTCGGTTGCTTCCATGACCTGGCTATTGTAAACAGTGCTGCAATGAACATTGGGGTGCATGTGTCTCTTTGAATTATGGTTTTCTCTGTGTACATGCCCAGTAGTGGGATTGCTGGATCATATGGTAATTCTATTTTTAGTTTTCTAAGGAACCTCCATACTGTTCTCCATAGTGCCTGTATCAATTTACATTCCCACCAACAGTGCAAGAGGGTTCTGTTTTCTCCACACCCTCTCCAGCATTTGTTGTTGTAGATTTTCTGATGATGCCCATTCTAACCGGTGTGAGGTGATACCCCATTGTAGATTTGATATGCATTTCTCTAATAATTAGTGATGTTGAGCAGCTTTTCATGTGCTTCTTGGCCATCTGTATATCTTCTTTGGAGAAATGCCTATTTAGGTTTTCTGCCCATTTTTGGATTGGATTGTTTGTTTTTTTAATATTGAGCTGCATGAGCTGTTTATATATTTTGGAGATTAATCCTTTGTCCGTTGGCAAATATTTTCTCCCATTCTGAGGGTTGTCTTTTCGTCTTGTTTATGGTTTCCTTTGCTGTGCAAAAGCTTTGAAGTTTCATTAGGTCCCATTTATTTATTTTTGTTTTCATTTCCATTTCTCTAGGAGATGAGTCAAAAAAGATCTTGCTGGGCTTCCCTGGTGGCACAGTGGTTGAAGGTCCACCTGCCAATGCAGGGGACACGGGTTCGTGCCCCGGTCCGGGAGGATCCCACATGCCGCTGAGCGGCTGGGCCCGTGAGCCATGGCTGCTGAGCCTGCACGTCTGGAGCCTGTGCTCCACAATGGGAGAGGCCACAACAGTGAGAGGCCCATGTACCACAAAAAAAAATTAAAAAAAAAAAGATCTTGCTGTGATTAATGTCAAAGAGTGTTCTTCCTATGTTTTCCTCTAAGAGTTTTATAGTGTCCAGTCTTACATTTAGGTCTCTAATCCATTTTGAGTTTATTTTTGTGTATGGTGTTAAGGAGTGTTCCAATTTCATTCATTTACGTGTAGCTGTCCAGTTTTCCCAGCACCACTTATTGAAGAGACTGTCTTTTCTCCGTTGTATATCTTTGCCTCCTTTGTCATAGATTAGTTGACCCTAGGTGCGTGGGTTTATCTCTGGGCTTTCTATCTTGTTCCCTTGATCTATGTTTCTGTTTTTGTGTCAGTACCATATTGTCTTGATTACTGTAGCTTTGTAGTATAGTCTGAAGTCAGGGAGTCTGATTCCTCCAGCTCCGTTTTTTTCCCTCAAGACTGCTTTGGCTATTCGAGGTCTTTTGTATCTCCATACAAATTTTAAGATTTTTTGTTCTAAATCTGTAAAAAATGCCATTCGTAATTTGATAGGGATTGCATTGAATCTGTAGATTGCTTTGGGTACTATAGTCATTTTCACAATATTGATTCTTCCAACCAAGAACTTGGTATATCTTTCCATCTGTTGGTATCATCTTTAATTTCTTTCATCAATGTCTTATAGTTTTCTGCATACAGGTCCTTTGATGCCCTAGGTAGGTTTATTCCTAAGTATTTTATTCTTTTTTTGCAATGGTAAATGGGAGTGTTTCCGTAATTTCTCTTTCAGATTTTTCATCATTAGTGTATAGGAATGCAAGAGTTTTCTGTGCATTAATTTTGTATCCTGCAACTTTACCAAATTCATTGATTAGCTCTGGTAGTTTTCTGGTGGCATCTTTTGGATTCTCTATGTATAGTATGATGTCATCTGCAAAAAGTGGCAATTTTACTACTTCTTTTCCAATTTGTATTCCTTTTATTTCTTTTTCTTCTCTGATTGCCGTGGCTAGGACTTCCAAAACTATGTTGAATAATAAGGGTGAGAGTGGACATCCTTGTCTTGTTCCTGATCTTAGAGGAAATGCTTTCAGGTTTTCACCATTGAGGCTGAGGTTTGCTGTCGGTTTGTCGTATATGGCCTTTATTATATTGAGGTAGGCTCACTCTATGCCCACTTTCTGGAGAGTTTTTATCATAAATGGGTGTTGAATTTGGTCAGAAGATTTTTCTGCATCTATTGAGATGATCATATGGTTTTTATTCTTCAATTTTTTAATATGGTGTATCACATTGATTGATTTATGTATATTGAAGAATCTTTGCATCCCTGGGATAAATCCCACTTTATCATGGTGTATGATCCTTTTAATGTGTTGTTGGATTCTGTTTGCTAGTATTTTGTTGAGGATTTTTGCATCTATATTCATGAGTGATACTGGTCTGTAGTTTTCTTTTTTTGTAGTATCTTTGTCTGGTATTGGTATCAGGGTGATGGTGGCCTCATAGAATGAGTTTGGGAGTGTTCCTTCCTCTGCAATTTTTTGGAAGAGTTTGAGAAGGATGGGTGTTAGCTCTTCTCTAAATGTTTGATAGAATTCACCTGTGAAGCCATCTGGTCCTGGACTTTTGTTTGTTGGAAGATTTTTAATCACAGTTTCAATTTCATTACTTGTGACTGGTCTGTTCATATTTTCTCTTTCTTCCTGGTTCATTCTTGGAAGGTTATACCTTTCTAAGAATTTGTCTATTTCTTCCGAGTTGTCCATTTTATTGGCATAGAGTTGCTTGTAGTAGTCTCGTAGGATGCTTTGTATTTCTGCGGTGTCTGTTGTAACTTCTCCTTTTTTATTTCTAATTTTATTGATTTGAGTCCTCTCCCTCTTTTTCTTGATGAGTCTGGCCAATGGTTTATCAATTTTGTTTATCTTCTCAAAGAACCAGCTTTTAGTTTTATTGAATTTTGCTATTGTTTTCTTTGTTTCTATTTCATTTATTTCTGCTCTGGTCTTTATGATTTCTTTCCTACTGCTAACTTTGGGTTTTGTTTGTTTTTCTTTCTCTAGTTCCTTTAGGTGTAAGTTTAGATTGTTTATTTGAGATTTTTCTTGTTTCTTGAGGTAGGCTTGCATAGCTATAAACTTCCCTCTTAGAACTGCTTTTGTTGCATCCCATAGGTTTTGGATCATCGTGTTTTCACTGTCATTTGTCTCTAGGTATTTTTTGATTTCCTCTTTGATTTCTTCAGTGATCTCTTGGTTATTTAGTAACGTATTGTTTAGCCTCCATGTGCTTGTGTTTTTTACGTTTTTCTCCCTGTACACATTTGTAATCTCATAACGTTGTGGTCAGAAAAGATGCTTGATATGATTTCAATTTTCTTAAATTTACTGAGGCTTGATTTGTGACCCAAGATGTGATCTATCCTGGAGAATGTTCCATGTGCAGTTGAAAAGAAAGTGTAATCTGCTGTTTTTGGATGGAATGTCCTATAAATATCAATTAAACCTATCTGGTCTATTGTGTCATTTAAAGCTTGTGTTTCCTTATTAATTTTCATTTTAATGATCTGTCCATTGTTGTGAGTGAGGTGTTAAAGTCCCCCACTATTACTGTGTTACTGTCGATTTCCTCTTTTAGAGCTATTAGCAGTTGCCTTATGTATTGAGATTCTCCTATGTTAGGTGCATATATATTTATAATTGTTATATCTTCTTCTTGGATTGATCCCTTGATCATTATGTAGTGTCCTTCCTTGTCTCTTGTAACATTCTTTATTTTCAAGTCTATTTTATCTGATATGAGTATTGCTACTCCATCTTTCTTTTGATTTCTATTTTCATTGAATATCTTTTTCATCCCCTCACTTTAAGTCTGTATGTGTCCCTATGTCTGAAGTGGGTCTCTTGTATACAGCATATAGATGGGTCTTGTTTTTGTATCCATTCAGCAAGCCTGTGTCTCTTGGTTGGAACATTTAATCCATTCACGTTTAAGATAATTATCGCTATGTATGTTCCTGTGACCATTTTCTTAATTGTTTTGGGTTTGTTTTTGTAAGTCCTTTTCTTCTCTTGTGTTTCCCACTTAGAGAAGTTCCTTTAGCATTTGTTGTAGAGCTGATTTGGTGGTGCTGAATTCTCTTAGCTTTTGCTTGTCTGTAAAGCTTTTGATTTCTCCATCGAACCTGAATGAGGTCCTTGCTGGGTAGAGTAATCTTGGTTGTAGGTTCTTCCCTTTCATCACTTTAAGTATATCATGCCACTCCCTTCTGGCTTGTAGAGTTTCTGCTGAGAAATCCGCTGTTAACCTTATGGTTTTCCCTTGTATGTTATTTTTCGTATTTCCCTTGGCTGCTTTCAATAATTTTTCTTTGCCTTTACTTTTTGCCAGTTTGATTACTATGTGTCTTGGCATGTTTCTCCTTGGGTTTATCCTGTATGGGACTCTCTGCCCTTCCTGGACTTGGGTGCCTATTTCCTTTCCCATGTTAGGGAAGTTTTTGACTATAATCTCTTCAAATATTTTCTCTGGTCCTTTCTCTCTCCCTTCTCCTTCTGGGACCCCTATAATGTGAATGTTGTTGCATTTAATGTTGTCCCAGAGGTCTCTTAGGCTGTCTTCTTTTCTTTTCATTCTGTTTTCTTTATTCTGTTCCACAGCAGTGAATTCCACTAGTCTGTCTTCCAGGTCACTTATCTGTTCTTCTGCCTCAGTTATTCTGCTATTGATTCCTTCTAGTGTAGTTTTCATTTCAGTTATTGTATTGTTCATCTCTGTTTGTTTGTTTTTTAATTCTTCTAGGTCTTTGTTAAACATTTCTTGCATCTTCTCGATCTTTGCCTCCATTCTTTTTCCGAGGTCCTCGATCATCTTCACTATCATTCTTCTGAATTCTTTTTCTGGAAGGTTGCCTATCTCCACTTCATTTAGTTGTTTTTGTGGGGTTTTATCTTGTTCCTTCATCTGGTACATAGCCTGCTGCCTTTTCATGTTGTCTGTCTTTCTGTGAATGTGGTTTTTGTTACACAGGCTGCAGGATTGTAGTTCTTCTTGCTTCTGCTGTCTGCCCTCTTGTGGATGAGGCTATCTATGAGGCTTGTGCAAGTCTCCTGTTGGGAGGGACTGGTGGTGGGTAGAGCTGACTGTTGCTCTGGTAGGCAGAACTCAGTAAAACTTTAATCCACTTGACTGCTGGCTGGCTTCCCTCCCTGTTGGTTGTTTGGCCTGAGGCAACCCAACACTGGAGCCCAACTGGGCTCTTTGGTGGGGCTAGTGGCAGACACTGGGAGGGCTCACACCAAGAAGTACTTCCCAGAACTTCTGCTGCCAGTGTCCTTGTCCCCCCGGTCAGCCACAGCCACTGTCCGCCACTGCAGGAGACCCTCCAACCCTAGCAGGTAGGTGTGGTTCAGTCTTCCCCGGGGTCACTGCTCCTTCTGCTGGGTCCTGATGTGCACACTACTTTGTGTGTGCCCTCCAAGAGTGCAGTCTCTGTTTCCCCCTGTCCTGTCGAAGTCCCACTAGCCTTCAAAGTCTGATTCTCTAGGAATTCCTCCTCCCGTTGCCGGAACGCCAGATTGGGAAGCCTGATATGGGGCTCAGAACCTTCACTCCGGTGGGTGGACTTCTGTGGTATAAGTGTTCTGCAGTCTGTGAGTTACCCATCCAGCAGTTTTGGGATTTGATTTTACTGTGATTGCACCCCTCCTACCGTCTCATTGTGGCTTCTCCTTTGTCTTTGGATGTGGGGTATCTTTTTTGGTGAGTTCCAGTGTGTTCCTGTCGATGATTGTCCAGCAGCTAGTTGTGATTCTGGTGTTCTCGCAAGAGGGAGTGAGAACACGTCCTTCTAGTCCGCCATCTTGGTTCCTCTTTTTTTTTTTTTTTAATATATTTTGCTATTTTGGAGTTGCTGCACCAAATAAGCAGAAACATGTCCCAACTGTTCCAGAATAGACCAAAAGGGGATATAATGTTTGTTTTTGTTAAACTGCAAGTTGAGATGTCTTCATAAACATCTTAGCCTCATGAACTTCTCCTTTTGTATGATTGTCATTCTGGAGAAGTTATACTTGGAGTCTAGGACAGTGAATTGAAACAACTTTCCTCAACAAATTCTTTTTTTTTTCACCCCCGGCCATGCCTCATGACTTGCAGGATCTTAGCTCCCCACAGGTTCTGACCAGGGATTGAACCCCGGCCCTCAGCAGTAAGAGCATGGAGTCCTAGCCACTGGACTGCCAGGGAATTCTCCACCAAATTCTTTATATACTATTCTTTAAGGCTTTAAGTTTAGAAAAAAATAGACATTGTATTTAGAAACATGTTTTTAGTTGTAAATTATACATTTTAAGGAGCATGTTTATACATGTTTTTGTGTTTAAATTGTGTTTAAAATCTAAGTTCACATATGCATCTCATAGATTTTGGTGTTTTATTTTTTTATAAATTTATTTATTTGGCTGCGTTGGGTCTTCGGTGCTGTGTGCAGACTTTCTTTAGTTGCAGCGAGTGGGGGCTACTCTTTACTGTGGTGCCTGGGCTTCTCATTGCGGTGGTTTCTCCTGTTGCGGAGCATGGGCTGTAGGCACGCCGGCTTCAGTTGTTGTGGTGTGTGGGCTCAGTAGTTGTGGCTCGTGGGCTCTAGAGCACAAGCTCAGTAGTTGTGGCTCTTGGGCTTAGTTGTTCTGCAGCATGTGGGATCTTCCCGGACCAGGGTTCGAACCCGTGTCCTCATTGGCAGTTGGATTCTTAACAACTGCACCACCAGGGACATCCCTAGATTTTGGTGTTTTAAAAGTGCCTTTTGAAAGCTAAAATGTATATGATTTTGAATCAATTTTAGACCTACTAGTATAGTTCAAACTTCTCCAATTTGTCTGATAGACATCTACTCAGTGGTGCCACAAATAACACACTCTTTCACCATAAAACAACTTTCCAAGGATGCCAGAAAGAATTGACTAAGTTTTAACCACAGCCCTTGGTTGGTGGAAGTATTGTGATAGAAGGAGGCAGGGAAGCCATAAAGAGTGTTAGGGAGGGAGTTCCCTGGTGGCCTAGTGGTTAGGATTTCGGGCTTTCACTGCTGTGGCCCAGGTTCAATCCCTGGTGAGATCCCATAAGCCATGCAGTGCGGTGAAAAAAAAAACAGTGTTAGGGAGACTGAGTCTTCCTCACACTTTAGAAGACACAACCTGCCAGATGGTTGCTTCTCAGCCCCCTTTGCTGTGCGACCCAGATGTGTGACCAGGGTGCTGCCCAGTCAAGCCACCCCATCCACCTCCACTTTGAATTCGGAGCCAGGAAGGCAGAGAAGCAGCAGACACAGGGACTCTTCCCTGGCAGTGGCAGATCTGAAGCACTGCTGGCCTGGCAACAGGGCTGGCAGCTGCGTCCAGTGTCTGCTTTGAGGGCTCTAGGGCGGCTGCAGCGGGGGCCTTCCTGGACTAGTTGTGGGTCATGATTTAGAAATTATTTCTGGCAGCATAATCTCTGAGCCCAATTCTCTAATCTTCCTGTCAAGACTGTGAACTACGCAATAGCCTTTCTTATATGTTTGTTTTCCTCCTTAATTGTCCAGGTTCCTTTCTGCTGCTTGCAGCCTAAGAACCCTGGTGCTGGATAGGGAAAAGCACTAAGACTGGAGCACTTTGACTCGAAGGTAGAAGGGGAGGAGAGATGTCACAGCAAGGGAGGGAACCCAAACCCTGAAATGCATCTCAATACCTATGACGTTTCTCACAACAATCATATACCTTCTTGTTTATTTTCCTACTTTATCCCTCAAGCCTTCATCAACTCATTTACTCAACACATATTTATGGAGAGCCTACTGTGTGCCAGGTATTATTCTATGCCCTGGTGACAACAATGAACAAAACTCAAGCAATAGTTTCCACAGTTACACAGGTTAGGATGAAGGAGGTAAATGGCGATAGCACCTCTGCATGCCACACAGTGACCCAGGCCTTTGCAATGCCTCATGTGTGGTTTACAGGAACACTGCAACAGCATCAGCAATGAATGGGCAGGGCTGAAACCTGTGCTAATAGAACATGGCGATACATGCCAGAGAAAATATTTCTTGTGGTTTCTGTAGGAGTTCTTTTCCAAGGAAAGAAAAATTAAGGCAATGTTCTTTCCCTACTATTCTTATGTCATCCCCCATTCACTTTTCCAAATGTGTCTACATTACCATTAAAGGAGAAAGTGTAATTAGCAGAGAAACTGGAAAACCCATTGACTATTTAGAATAGAACACCTCCATTTATCTAACATCTTTCCCGCTTTTCACACAAGCGAAACCTTGTAATCCATACAAAAATATAAGTGCAATTAAGAAACCAAATAGTCTGGATTGATTTCATGACACATGGTATCTACTTACATCTTTTTAAAAAGAAAAAATTGCTTACTTGCCAAGTTTTTGGTTTATATCATGCTATTTCTAACTTGTACCAAAATAAATTGAGACTCTAGCTTTCCTAGATTCTCAGAAAATGGAACTAATTGCGTGAAGTAACATAGTTAGATAGGAAAAGTACTACTTAAGTTTGTATGCATCTAATTATGCAATAAAGCAATAATATGACTTGGAAGGTAGTCTTTGGTTACCTAAGATAGATCAAACAGTATAGAGTTGATATGACTTCATTCTTTGAAGCAAGGGACATTTTCATAAAGTATTTTTGTTGTTACAAACCCAGTTTGGACATTATCATACATAAACAGTGAATAGTGTGGACTTTTGAAATAGGCCTGTTATATCATCTAATTTAACAGGAACTGAGTTAGGATGGAAACCAGTATTTATGGCTTTGCAGGTAATTCTCTTCCTTCAGATTCAAGATATTATTTTCCTTCCCAAAACTAGTGATAAGAAATTCACTAAATGTGATTCTGCCAGAGAAGGTGAAGATGAAGATCGGTAAAAATTCCATGGAACTTGAGAGTTTTTAATTAAACCCTTCCTGTTGGCCAGCCCTGTGACTCATAATTATATTCTGCCTGGGCTTTCTGGAATAGTCTTTTACGTCTACATTCTGTTCTTGTCATTAGCAGTTTAGAACTCCAGGGAAAGGTTAGAGTTCAGTGCAAAGGCAGCTTGCATCACTGTGACAGGTGATGCTTAATTGGCAGAAGTTATGAAATATTTTTGTAAGTAAAACTATGAACACAGGTTACTTTGGGGAGGAAGATTGGGGGCCAGAGGTAGGAGAGAGACTTTTTACTGTGTATCCTGCTGTGCCACTGGAATTGAGCACCATGTGACTGTACTACCTGCTCAAAAATAAATTAAAAAATTTTTAAATAATAAAATAAAGTCAGTGCTTAGTTGAGTAAAAGTATTCTATTCATACTCTTAACACACTTTGTCTACATCCCTGAATAGCTATGGTTCAATTAGATTCCTCTAGCTATTTCAAGTATTAGTATTGGGGCTTCCCTGGTGGCGCAGTGGTTGAGAATCTGCCTGCTAATGCAGGGGACACGGGTTCGAGCCCTGGTCTGGGAAGATCCCATATGCCGCGGAGCAACTAGGCCCGTTAGCCACAACTACTGAGCCTGCGCATCCGGAGCCTGTGCTCCGCAACAAGAGAGGCCGCTATAGTGAAGAGGCCCGCACACCATGATGAAGAGTGGCCCCCGCTTCCCACAACTAGAGAAAGCCCTCACACAGAAACAAAGACCCAACACAGCCAAAAATAAATATAAAAATAAATAAACAAATAAAAGATTACTATTAATTTTAAAAAAAACCAAAAAAGCCAAATATTAGTATTGATCTTATACCACTATCTCCAAGTAAGCAAGCAACAAAAATGTCTTGAACATCATTATTGGTGTTGGAGAATTCCAGGAAATTTTAGAGGGTTTATACTGTACAGTAACAAAAACACAGTATGTATATACATATTTAAAGACATGAGACATTTAAGAAATGACATAGAATTTAGGTCTGCTTAAAAAAGTATTATACTACAATTTTCTGAGTATCAGAGAGAGAAAAGCAGAAGAAATTAGAATTGTTTTTATTTCCTTTTTTGATAACTAGACATTTTTCAGGAACCTAAAAATAATACCTCTAAAATCAGGAAGAAGACAAGGATGCCCACGCTTGCCACTCTTATTCAACATATTGGGAAGTTCCAGCCAGAGCAATTAAGCAAGAAAAAGAAAGGAAAGGCATTCAAATTGGAAAGGAAGATGTAAAGCTGTCACTATTTATGGATGACATGATTTTATATAGAGAAAACCCTAAAGACTCCACCAAAAAACTATTAGAAATAATAAACAAAATTGCGGGGTACAAAATCAACCTTCAAAAATCTGTTGCATTTCTAGATGGTAACAATGAGCTAGCAGAAAGAGAAATTAAGAAAACAATCCCATTTACAATCACAACACAAAGAATAAAATACCTAGGAATAAATTTAACCAAGGAGGTGAAAGACCTGTACACTGAAAACTATAAGACATTGTTGAATGAAACTGAAGAAGGCACAAAGAAATGGAAAGATATGCCATGCTTATTGACTGTAAGAAGCAACATTGTTAAAATGTCCATAAAAACAATCTACAGATTCAATGCAATCCTTATCAAGATCCCAAGGACATTTTTCACAGAAATAGAACAAAAAAACCCCTAAAATTTATATGGAACCACAGAAGACCCTGAATAGCCAAAGTAATTTTGAGAAAAAAGAACAAAGCTGAAGGTATCACATGCTCTGATTTCAAACTATATTACAAAGCCATAGTAATAAAAATGGCATGGTATTGGCAGAACAACAGATATATAGATTAATGGAACAGAATTGAGAGCTCCAAAATAAACCCACACATACATGGACAATTAACTTACAACAAAGGAGCAAAGGTAGAAGGGGAGGAGTTTTCTCCATTGTATAATGGAGAAAGGATAGTCTCTTCAATAAATGTTGCTGAGAAAACTGGATAGCCACATTTAAAAAAAAGAAAGAAAAAGGAAAGACACTAGATCAGTATCTCATACCATACACAAAAATCAACTCAAAATACATTAAAGACTTAAATGTAAGACCTGAAACCATAAAATGCAATAGAAGAGAACATAGGCAGTATGCATTTTGACATGGTCTTAGCAATATCTTTCTAGATATGTCTCCTCAGGCAAGGAAAACAAATGGTACTACAACAAACTAAAAAGATTCCACAGAGCAAAACAGTAATTCAAAAAGATATATGCACCCCTATGTTCACTGCAGCATCATTTACCATAGCCAAGATATGGAAACAACATAAATGCCCATCAATGAACAAATGGATAAAGAAGATGTGGTGTGTATGTGTATGTATATATATACACACAACGTGTATATATATATATATATATATATATATATATATATATATATATATATATATACAACGGAACTACTCAGGCTTAAAAATGATTAAATCTTGCCATTTGCGACAACGTGATGAACCTAGAGGAATTTATGCTAAGTGAAATAAGTTAGACGGAGAAAGACAAACACCATATGATTTCATTCATACGTGGAATATAAAAAACAAGTAAACTAACACAAAAAATTGAACAAACCAAACCAAAACATAGATATAGAGAACAGAGTAGTGGTTAGCAGAGGGGAAGGGGTGGTGGGAGGAGGACAAGATGGGTAAAGGAGATCAACTGTATGGAGATGGTTGGAAACTAAATTTCTAGTGGTGAGCATGTTATAGAGTATAAAGAAGTAGAAATATAATACTGTACACATGAAAGATATGTAATGTAGTGTTATAAACCAATGTTATCCCAATAAAAAATAAACTTTAAAAATTTATCTAAAAAAGCATAATAAAAAGATTTAAAAAATACATGAATAAATGCTTATAAGACATTAAAAACATATATAAAATATGGCCTTTTTATTTACATAAATGGGATCATACAATGTTTTTTTTTTCTGTGACTTATCTTTACTACTTAATAAATAATAAATATTTTAGAAAATTCCTTTAAAAAATAGACTTCCCACTTAGTCAATCAGTAAAATATATGAAAAGAAAAAGAGTTAGCTTTAGCTACCATAAACTTTTTTTAATGCTAACCATGAGAAAATAAGTGTCCCATTTAGCAGAAAATATGTACTTTACTAAGTTCCTTGAGGCTCGTGTTTTCATATGGGGTAGAGAACCAGTACTGAATACTATTTCTATCCTAGAGAACAGCTCTTAATACTCTTTAGGCTACCTGTCTCTTTGAGAAATTGTCAAAAGTTAAGGATCCTTCACCCAGAAAGTCTCCAGGTACATAATTTTGCATATTTTGCAGTTTTAGGGTTTTGTTCTTAAAGCCAGCCATGGACCCCAAATTAAGCACCACTGATTAAGGACAGTATAAATGGAAAATGCTGTCTCTGTTATATGTACACATAATTCATGAATGGCTGCATTGTAGGATTTGAATGTAGATCCTGCCATTTCATTCTTATTGTTACTGAGAATTTCTTCCCTTTCCTCATTCCCGTAATCCATTGTAAGGCCATGGAAGTGACCTAATCTTCTTTCTCCCACATCAGTGTTCCAGATCAGCCCCTTGGCCTTGATCCTATATTGGTTTATAGGTTGCTCTGCGATGACTGTTTTGGGGCAGGCAACAAGGGGGATAGAGGAGGGAAGGGAGAGAAAGAGTAAACAAAGGGAGCTCTATCCAGTCTCCATGCCTTATTTCCCCTTACAGCACAAATTGTGCCTAAGTCTAGTTATGCAAGTGGAAGAGAGGGGAAGGCAAGAAGAGAAAAGCTCTTCCTACATTGTGAACTACTTTGGTTGAATTCTTCATAACTTTTTC
The DNA here is from genome assembly GCF_937001465.1 of Orcinus orca. NCBI lineage: Eukaryota > Metazoa > Chordata > Mammalia > Artiodactyla > Delphinidae > Orcinus > Orcinus orca. The sequence goes on along the minus strand of NC_064563.1, from coordinate 20,320,270 downwards.
TGAAATGAGGTAGACATCTTGGACAAATTGTTACTCTGATCATCTGTCATACCTTAACAAAGCATTTGAGAGTTGAACAAAAAGATATTCCAACATCAGTAAGACTCCAGCTGTCCTTTAGGGCTGCTCCAGCGTACATCAGCTCCAGATACCTCCTGCCTTGTTCATCTTCAGAGAGAGGAATGTGGAAATAATCCTTAAAAATCAATAGCATATTATGAAAACAGCATATCTCTACATTACTAGACCAGCAATGTAATCTCTTATCTTTTACATTTTCCACTGAGTATTATAAAATTGGGACAGAAGGAGGAAGTATTAGACAGGAGTTCTTAATCTGAAGTCTTTAGACATCCCCAAAAGTTGATGGTTAGAACTTAGGTGGCAAAAAACTACATTTGGTTTTTATTAACTTCAAATAAAATGGGGATTTTTCTTATGTATATAGACAACAAGCTAAAGTAGCAGTAATTGACTGTTCCTGTGACTTTGTCACCAATAGAAATCACAGATATTTTCATATCCCATCATTGTTGTTGCAGATACAAAATATTATTTATACTGATCTCCTTTGAAATTGTAATAGTTATGAGATACACTGCAAACACTTGTTAATGTGTTAATAAGGAAACCCACATGTCACAATATCACAATTTGTTTTTTAATTTTTTTAAATTGTATTTCAGTATAACTGGTTTCCTTTTTTGGGGGTATGTATTTTATTTTATGCATTTAAAGACATTCTGAGAAGGAGTCCATAGGCTTCACCAGACTGCCAAAGTGATCCATGATACATAAAGATTAAGAGCTTCTGTGTTAGAAGATCTAGATTTTAGGGATCATAGTAATTTACTATGTATCATGTAACTATGATTCAGTAAATGATCCTTAGTAAATGGGAATAAATCATCTCCAAGTTAAATACCATTTGATGGTCAGTTCCTAAATATTTGTCTTAATTTTCCATTTTATAGTGAGTATTTATAAGAAATTTGTAAGAAAAGTACTGCACCCAAATTATTTTTTATTCTGGCTCTGTGATCCTAGGTTAAATGGTCAATCTATCTGAGCTTCAGTTTTCCCTGAATGCAAAATGAGGCTGTAGCCCAGAAGTCCTCTCCACCTCCAAAATCCTTTGGTTCTTTATAGTTGCTTGCTCACCACACAGGCCATCTATCTGACAACTGTATGCTCCACTTACCTGGCCTAGAGTTAGTGTCTTGTTTTTCTCCTTTTGTGAAGAATTTCAGTAATACTATCTGGCCAATACACAATCTACAAATATCATAAAGATAAGCTAAACTTTTTTTCCCCTGAGAATTTTCCTGTCTAACACCTCCAGAGTTAATATCTTCTAACGAACGATTATGTAAGCAAACAATGATACTTTCAAATAGTTTTAGTCCCCTGTTTGCTGAAAATGCACCCACGTACAGTTTAAACTTCACTGCATACTTAAAATTAATGCACATCTTAGGGGCTCAGGGACAAAGTATGTACCTTTATCATCAGCTTGACAGCCTCCACAGTTTCATCTGCTGAAACATCAAATGGTTCAAAAGATCCCTCAAAAGCTATGAAAATCCTCATTTTGTCAAAAAAAGAAAGAAAGAAGCTGTTTTCAAAGATCCTATTGGATAGCTGGGAGAATCCAGTTCACAGTTAAGGACAAAAATGATGGCCAGAGGCAGCTGTCACTGTCTAGCCTCAAAGGCGAGTTGAGAGAACGTGGAGAGAGAAGTCCCGCAGTACCACAGTATCCGGTGAAACTGACAGCAGCTACATTGGAGGAAATGTTTCTCTGCCAGTGGCATTAGTCAACAGCCACCTGTTGCTCTATTATGGAAACCGGAAAACTTGACAATGGTTGAGGCAAGTGTGAACAAGCGTCAAGCATGTAATACAAAACTGCCACACATAAATTATACTTTGTAATGTGACCACCATCCATTGATACTTGAATCCATATTCATCCAAGTACAGCTGATGGAAGGACCCTTAGAACTATGTATTTGAATTGGGATGCACTGGCACAGAGTGAAGCAAAACAGAGTTGATTTTATTGAATGCAATCATCCTGGAAGTTCTCTGTAAATAACTCTGAGCTGAAGCATTCTGGTTTCCATAGCAACTTTGTGTACTTGTTCCCTGGCGGTATTTCTAATCCTGCCACGGGGTACAGAACAATATCCACTTGCACTAGGGAGAGGAATGTGTAGGCAAATGACTCTGTGGTTTTCCCTTCCCATCTCTGCATAATGGAATCTACCCAATAACAACACAGTATAGTTGGTATTTCTTTTAGTCCTTGCCCTTATGTTATTTAGAACAATTTACCATTGTTATTTCCTTCAACTTCCCTTAGTGTTGGTGGAAAACATTTCAAATCACCCTCAAAAAATGAGCAAAGATATTAATCACCATTATGCAAGCTTATATTTTACTGGAACTTAATTCTAAGACTCTCCTCTGAAATCCCCAGTATTATACACTTGTTCTAATGCTATTATGTCTGATCATTTTTTTTTTTTTTTTTTTTGCAGTACGCGGGCCTCTCACTGCTGTGGCCTCTCCCGCTGCGGAGCACAGGCTCCGGACGCGCAGGCTCAGCGGCCATGGCTCACGGGCCCAGCCGCTCCGCAGCATGTGGGATCCTCCCAGACCGGGGCACGAACCCGCGTCCCCTGCATCGGCAGGCGAACTCTCAACCACTGCGCCACCAGGGAAGCCCATGTCTGATCATTTTTAAAAATTAATTTATTTTATTTTTGGCCGCATTGGGTCTTCATTGTTGTGTGCGGGCTTTCTCTAGTTGTGGCGAGCGGGGGCTACTCTTCGTTGTGGTGCGTGAGTTTCTCATTGTGGTGGCTTCTCTTGTTGCGGAGCACGGGCTCTAGGCGCGCGAGCTTCACTAGTTGTGGATCGCGGGCTCCAGAGCTCAGGCTCAATAGTTGTGGTGCATGGGCTTAGTTGCTCTGCAGCATGTGGGATCTTCCTGGACCAGGGCTCAAACCCATGTCCGGGAAGATTGGCAGGCGGATTCTTAACCACTGCACCACCAGGGAAGCCCTGATCATTTTTTAGTGTTTGTAAATCTTGTCTTCTTCCTGAAGATAGACCTAGGACAGAATCCCTATCTTTCATTTCTTATTCTTAACAGCACTTAGCATAATGTGAGCCACATGATAGGTGCTTAGTAAATGTTAACCTGTTAACTGATTCTATTCATTCACAGTCTGAGTTCCAACTATAAGAAACTTGAGAAAATGGAAAACATAAAAAAGGCAAAGGATTTCACTGCAAAGCTAATACTTTTGGCCTCATGTTTTTCAAGTGTTGCAACACAATGATACCTTCTTATGCTGTTAGCATTTTGATAGAAAGAGCATTACCATAGGACATAGTTAATGCTGTTTTGGTGTCTTGCTCACCCTCCCTCACCCCCTCCAGCTGCCTTTACTGTTGACTGCTAAAGGCTTATAGCTACACCCCCTTTCCCAAAGAATTGCCCTCAGCTGATGGGAGCTGCCTTGCCAGGAAAGCTATGCACCCCTCCTCAATAATTGACTGCAGAGGGGCTATAAAATGCCCACTCTCTTATATTAAGGGGTGAAAATTCTTCAGAGGATCTCTGTAGAGCAGGCCATAGCTGGACTTTACCTGAGACTACATCCTTCTTCAGCTCTTTCTTTTCCTGAATCCTGCTTAACTCTCTTCCTTACTGTTTTTCTTGAAGAGTGCTCCCTCAGTAATTGGCATACATCCCAATCCCTGTCTCAGGCTCTGCTTTTAGAGAAACCAGCCTAGGGCAGAGGATTTTTTTTTTTTTTTTTTTATGCGGTACGCGGGCCTCTCACCGCTGTGGCCTCTCCCGTTGCGGAGCACAGGCTCCGGACGCGCAGGCTCAGTGGCCATGGCTCACGGACCCAGCTGCTCCGCGGCACGTGGCATCCTCGTGGACGCGGCACGAACCCGCGTCCCCTGCACCGGCAGGCGGACTCTCAACCACTGTGCCACCAGGGAAGCCCCTAGGGCAGAGGATTTTAAAGAAACTCATAGGCATTAAGAAATCACAACCAAATGCTTTATAGCTTCCTGAGCTGTATATTTTCTTATACATGTCTATTTTTATATTCTGCAGTAGACTTGGCTTTTGGAGTAAATGCCCGTCTCTCGTAGGCATGGCTGGCCCCTGGTCTGGTTGGTTGCCGGGTCCTGACGTGTATGGAGCTGCCGGCTACTGGGTGGTGGGCTGGGTCCTGAGGTGGCTGGCTGCAGAGCCCCAGGGGGGTCCCAGGGCTAGTGCTATCACACTGGTGGGTGGAACCTGGTTCTGGAGTAACTGGTTGCGGGGCCAGGGTTCCTGGATCTAGTATTGGCATGCTGGTGGGTGGGGTCAGTTCCTGAAATGGTTGCCTGTGGGTTCTGGGGTGTCCTAAAGCTGGTCTGGCTCACTGGTGAGTGGGGCTAGATCCCAGGGCAGCTGGTTGAGGGGGTCCAAGCTGTCTTGGAGCTGGTGTTAACCTGCTGGTGGACAGAACTGAGGCCCAGGGGTTTCTGGGGCTAATGCCCACTGTTGTGTGATGCTGGTCCTGGGGCTGATGCTGGCCCTCTGGTAGGTGGAGCCAAGTCCTGTGGTCTCTGGCTGTAGGGACCTTGGGGTCCCGGGGTTCGTGCCGGTGCACTTGTGTGTGGGTTTGGGTCCTGAGCCCTCTGATGGACAGGCTGTGTCCCAGGGTGGCTGGGTGCTCAAGGGTTCCTTAAATGCAGCCTGCCTGCTGGTGGGTGGGGCTGTGTTCCTGCTAGGCTAGCTGTGTGGCCTGAGGCGTCCCAGTACTGGTGCTAACAGGCTGGTGCGTGGGGCTGGGTCCCAGTTTTGGTAAGCTAGAGGGAGGATTCCAAAATGGCACTTGCCGGCACCAGTGTCCTCCTGACCAGATGGAGTGCCCCAGAATGGCTGCCACCAGGGGTAGCTCCAGCTGCCTGCTGCCTCTCTGGGAGACTCTACAGGATCAGCAGGTGGGTCTGACCCAACCTCCTTTCAAATTACTGCTTCTGCTCTGGGTCTTGGACTGTGTGAGATTCTGTGTGTGCCCTTTAAGAGTGGAGTCTCTATTTCTCGCAGCCCTCTGGCTCTCCTGAAAGTAAGCCCCACTGCCTTCAAAGCCAAACATTTTGGGGGCTTGTCTTCTCAGTGCAGGATCCCCGGGCTGGGGAACCTGACGTGGGACTTGAACCCCTTGCTCCCTGGGGAGAACCTCTGCAATTGTAATAATCTTCCCATTTGTCGGTCGCCCACCCAGGGGTATGGGTCTTGACTATATCGCATCTCTAGCCTTCCTACCCATCTCCTTGTGGTTCCTTCTTCGTATCTTTAGTTGTAGAAGATCTTTTCTGCTAGATTCTGGTCTTTCTCATCAATAGTTGCTCTGTAAATAGTTCTAGTTTTGGTGTGCCCATGAGAGGAGGTGAGCTCAGGGTCTTCCTACTCTACCATCTTGACCATCTAGCCAAAATGTTCTGACATGAGAATTAAAAGTTGAAAAGGGTAAGTAAAATTATCCCTATCATAGGAGACATAATTGTAAACCAATAAATCATGGCAATCAAATTTTTAAGACTACTACAAATAATGAAATAATTCAACTAGGTGGCTGTATTTATAATTAATACACAGAAATGAATAGTTTTCTAGAAACAAATGACTGATATAGAATATAATGGAAGAAAATACTCCATTTATAAAAGAGAAAAAAGATAATATGTTAGGAGTAAACTTAGCAGGAAACATGTAAGAAATGTATAAAATAAATGTAAAAACATAACCAAAAAACATAAAAGACTTGAACAAGTGGGGTGGCATACCGTAACTTTGGAAGGAAGGTTCAAAATGATTAAGTCATCAATTCTTCTTAAGTCAATGTAAAAGTAACTTCCTAAGTTAGTATATAAATTTAATATATAAATTAAAAAATCCCAACAGGATCTTTTTCCAGCTTTATTGAGATATAATTGACATATATACTGTGTAAGTTTATGGTGTACAATGTGATAATATATGTATACATTGTGAGATGCTTACCACAATAAGATTAGTTAACACATCCATCACCTCACACAGTTACCTTTTTTTTTGGAAGTGAGAACATTTAAGATCTACTTTGGGCTTCCCTGGTGGCTCAGTGGTTGAGAGTCTGCCTGCCGATACAGGGGACACGGGTTCGTGCCCCGGTCTGGGAAGATCCCACATGCCGTGGAGCGGCTAGGCCCGTGAGCCATGGCCGCTGAGCCTGCGCGTCCGGAGCCTGTGCTCCGCAACAGGAGAGGCCACAACAGTGAGAGGCCCGCGTCCCGCAAAAAAAAAAAAAAAAAAATCTACTTTTAGCAACTTTCAATTATACAGTACAGAATTGTTAACCAACAGGATTTTTCCAAACTAGGCAAGATGTTCTAAAATTAATGTAGAAAAATAAGCAAGTATAGCTAGAAAAGCTCTGGAAGAGTAGTGAAAAGCACTCACCTACAAGATGTTAAAATATATTATAATGTTACAATAAGGTTAAAACAGTGTGATCCTGGCATATGAAGAGTCAGAAAAATCAATGGAAAAATCGAAAGCATAAAAATGGACTCACAAGAGTTTAGTATATGACAAAAGTAGCATCTTGCAAATTAAGAGGTACAAACTTCCAGTTTGAGTCACAAGAATGAAATGTACAGCATGGGAAATGTAGTCAGTAATAGTGTAATATCTTTGTATAGTGACAGATGGTAACTAGATTCATCACGGTGATCATTTTGAAACGTATAGAAATATTGAATCACTATGTTGTGCACCAGGAACTAATATAGTCGTTGTAGGTCAATTAATTATACTTCAGAAAACGAATAACAAACTCATAGAAAAAGAGATCAGATTTTTTTAATTTAAGTACAGTTGATTTACAATGTTGTGTTAGTTTCAGGTGTACAGCAAAGTGATTCAGTTCTATATGTATATATATGTATGTGTGTGTATATATATACATATATATGTATATATATATAAACACACACATACATATATATATATACATATATATATGCTTTTTCAGATTCTTTTCCCTTATAGGGTATTACTAAATATTGAGTATAGTTGCCTGTGCTATACAATAGATCCTTGTTGGTTATCTATTATATATACAGTAGTGTGTGTATGTTAATCCCAAACTCCTAATTTATCCCTCCCCCCTGCTTTTCTCCTTTGGTAACCATAAGTTTCTTTTCTATGTCCGTGGGTCTATTTCTTTTTTGTATATAAGCTCATTTGTATCATTTTTTTTTAGATCCCACATATAAGTGATATCATATGATACCTGTCTTTGTCTGGCTTAATTCACTTAGTATGATAATCTCCATGTTGCTGCATATAGCATTATTTCATTCTTTTTTATGGCTGAGTAATATTCCATTGTATATATGTGTGTATGTGTGTGTATATATATATATATATGTATATATACACATACATACACATACCATATCTTCTTTATCCATTCATCTGTCAGTGGACATTTACGTTGCTTCCATTTCTTGGCCATTGTAAATAGTGCTGCAATGAACATTGGGATGCATGTATCTTCTTTGAATTATGGTTTTCTCCAGATATATGCCCAGGAGTGGGATTGCAGGATCATATGGTAGCTCTGTTTTTAGTGTTTTAAGGAACCTCCATACTGCTTTCCATAGTGGTTGTACCAATTTACATTCCCACCAACAGTGTAACAGGGTTCCTTTTTAAAAAGAGATCAGATTTGTGGTTACCATAGGGTGGGGGAATTGGATGAAGATGGTCAAAAGTTTCAAACTTCCAGTTATAAGATAAATAAGTACTAGAGATGAAATGTACAACATGATTAATATAATGAACACTGCTGTATGTTATATATAAAAGCTGTTAAGAGAGGAAATCCTAAGAGTGCTCATCACACAAGATAAAAATAATTTTTTCTTTATTTTGTATCTATATGAGATGATGGATGTTCACTGAACTTACTGTTGTAATCATTTCATGATGTATGTAAGTCAAATCATTACGCTGTACAACTTAAACTTACACAGTGCTGTATGTCAATTATATCTCAATAAAAATGGAAGGAAAAAAGAATATAAAAAAAAGTAGCCTATTGTATCAGTGGTGATGGTGTGGGGAAATAAGATAGTGTTGAATTACCCAGTAGTTACCTGAAAGAAAAAAAACTGGAGCTCTACTTTTTTACCTAGCATCATGAGAAATTAAAAATGCATCAAAGATTTAAATGTAAAAAATAGAACTATGAAAAGTTAGTTTTATAATAAGGCAAAAAGTAAGGTGCAAAACAGAGTATGTAATACACTACCATTTGAGGAAAAAAGGGGGAAATCATATCTATAGATATGATATATGATATAGTTTGCATATACCTCAAAATCTCTGCTACTACCCTCAGGAAACTAGAAAGCACCCTGGTGCCTATGGAGAGGAGACTTGAGCAGCCAGGGATCAAGGATGAGAACAGTACTTTTCACTGTATTATCATTTTTAAAAATAGATTTAATTTAGAGAACTTTTAGGTTCACAGCAAAATTGAGCAGAAAGTACATAGAGTTCTCATGTACCCACATACCTACTGCCATCACACAGGACAGCCTTACCCACTATCAAAATCCTGAACTGAGAAGTACGTTTGTTACAATTAATGAGCCTACACTAATACATCATCATCACCCAAAGTTCATAGTTTACATGAGGGTGCACACTTAGTGTTGTACATTGTATGGGTTTTGACAAATGTGTAATGACATGTATCCAACATTATATTATGATATGGAATAGTTTCACTGCCCTAAAAATCCTTTCTACTCTGTCTATTCATCCTTTCCTGTCCCAACCCCTGGTAACAACTGATCTTTTCACTGCCTCCATGATTTTGCCTTTTCCAGAATGTCATATAGTTGGAATCATATAGTATGTAGCCTTTTCAGATAAGCTCTCATTTAGGAATATGCATTTAAGCTTCTCCCATGTCCTTGCATGGCTTGATAGCTTATTTCTTCTTAGTGGGGAATAATATTCCATCATCTGGATGTACTACAGTTTGTTTACCCATTCACCTACTGAAGGACATCTTGGTTGCTTCCAAGTTTTGGCACTTATGAATAATGCTGCTATAAACATACATGTGCAGGTTTTTGTGTGGATATTAGTTTTCAGTTCATTGGGGTAAATACTAAGGATTGTGATTGCTGGATGGTATGGTAAGAATATGTTTAGTTTTGTAAGAAACTGCCAATTGTCCTCTAGAGTGGCTGTACCATTTTGCATTTCTGCCAGCAATGATTTTGCTCCACATCCTAACCAGCATTTGGTGTTGTCAATGCTTGTATTATCTTTTAATTCTTTTAAAATTTTGAACCATGTGGAGGCATTAACCAGTCAAAAAATTAAGTTAGAAATAAAATCCAAAAATAAAAAGCCCAACTCAGTCCTTTCAAGAAGCCTTCTTTATCTCCCCCGGAAAGTTGACATCTGTTCTTCCACTGCATCATATATTCTTTACCTGTAGAACCTTTTATACTGCATTCCACTTATTATGTCAGTGTCAGCCTTCCCCATTAGACTAGGAGCTTTTTGATGGAGGGACAGTGTCTTAATCACCTTTGAATACCCAGTGGCATAGCTCAGTGCCTTGCAGTGATTGAATAAACAACATAGGTTATTGTAGATTGATATCATTAAAAATTGCCTTGTAACAGTGAAATGATAAGTAGCCTTGAAACTCTCTTAGGAATGTAGGGAAAGCTTGAAATGATAAGAATTAGACTTAAAAATACTCTTAGTTGAAATCTAGGAACAGCTTGCTTTAGCATCTAGAGGCCCTTTTTGTTTTTCGTTTTTTCATTTTCTAGGAATTTTAAATTAATTTAGTTATCCTACTGGGTACCTAGGTCTTTGGTACCCAAATGGGATATGCTAGGTCTTTGGAAGATTTGATGATGAATGTGACCTTAAGGGATATGCCATGAGTAAGGAAGACGGTAGTTGTCTAAAATACCTGGGCCAGAAACTGTACTATAAGATGAAGTGTGAAAAGCAGCACAAACAAAATAAATGATATGAAAGTGAAAAGACATTTGATCTGAAATGAAGATATACTGTTTATTAACTCAGTACATATACACTGAAGCCCTACTATGTGCCAGGCACTGTTCTGTGCTGGACTATTGCAGTGAACAAGACATGGAGCTTCCAGTCTAGTGTGAATGTGTGCATGTATTTAGAGTGGAGCAACAAATAAATAAGCTTGTTTAAAGAGAATGATCAGGTAGTAGGGATAGCATGTAAAAATAAATAAGATAAAATAAATGTAGAGAAATAGGAAAGGAATTGCTTGCTAGTAATAATGGTAGGAAAGAATTAGGTTATATGCAGGGAAAACAAGTAAATAGAAAGATGACACATACCAAGGGAGAAAGAGAAAGAGAACAGTAATGTTACAAGATGAGGACTAGGGTAAAAAAGAAACAACTATGTCACAATCAGTGACGAATATATTTTAGTCCTCTGATCTCTCATATATTTCAAAGATGAAAATCAGTGATTTCAGTCTTATTTCTGTACTGAAAGTTATGGTAGTCTCCCTATTACATTTTAACCCTTTACTTTAGTTTCCTTTTAAAGCTCTGAAATAATTACATATTTGAATTGACTTTAAAATATATTTTGATTTATGATATATTGATACATGTCATACATGTTATATGATATATCCAAAATAACAAGAAATATAATTTAATGTCACATGGTAAATAGTATTGTAAAGGAATGCTGAGTGATTGGTGGCCCTTTACAATAATTTTTGCCTTAGGAGTATCTGCTTTGGGTTGAAAATGCTCAATGCTGATGTGCTGAGAAAAATTTATAGCATCTTTTTTTAATATACAATTATGCTTTTATGATTGTTACTTTTAAAATTTGTCACTGAGTTCCATTTCATCTAAGAAAGCATAAATGTGTATTTGAATCACCTGATAATCCTCTTACTATATGGATTCTCATTGAGTAGTTCTAAAGTGGGCCTGAGATTTTCAGTTCTAATAGACTCCCTGGACTATACTTTAAATGGCCAGGAACTAGAAACTATATGGAGATTTTTTAAAAAGTAATTATAAAGAAAAACATATTTTGATTCAGCAGCCTCCCAATTAACTACAAAGAAAATCAAAAGAAAATTATTATTTGAAATTTCGTTAAAAATAATCTTACAAAACAGTGATTTCAATCTTGCATTCCTTAATTTTCTTGAATATGATAAAAGATATAAATAAAACAATCTATTTTGATATGACTGATACCAATAAGCATTTTTATTTGTAAATTAATAAAAGTAAAATGAGCTACCTTCAATTTAAAATTCATGAGTTTTTAAAGTCATGTTTATTAAAAGATAATTTTTTTATCAAAAAAAGATGCAAGCTTATTTTGACCACAAAGCTTGTTTCACATTTCTCAACCCCTGAAAAGTTTAAGAACTAGTAGTCTTTGTTTTGACTATGAATAAGTATGATGATTTACTGTACTGCTACCTCTTTTGAGTAACTCTTGTTAACTGGAAAAGGCTTTCATAGAAAGCATTTGTCTGTAGTGCCAGGTTGGACCTTATGTTGCAATAGGCCAGCCTTTTGAGAATAAAAACAAGTTTGAAAAAAGGAAATAGAGTTCTTAATTCTCAATATTCTTTCTGTCCTTGTATTATTCCTGATTCTTTTAAAGTACAGTTTTAGTTTTTTTAAGAAAGTAATTTATTACTATTTTTATTTTAACTGGAAAAACAATCACGCAGGTTTGGGCAATCCTAAAACACCTAGAGATATTTAGTTAAATATAATACATCTTCATAAGTGCAGAGCTTGCAAAACAGTAAGGGATATCCTCTTGGGTCCAACAAAGAGGAAACTAAAAATCAGATCTTACAGTTTCCCATATTTGCTATTTAGCAAAGAAAAACAGGAACGGAATCAAAGACTAAAGAAGATGGACTTAACTCTAAAAGGAATGGATGATTTAGAAGTTTGGTCTGGAGATCAGCAGCATCAGTATCACCTGGGCACTTGCTGGAACTGTAGACTCTCAGGCTCCATTGCAGCCTACTGAATCAGAATCTACATTCTAACAAGTGCCCGGGTGTTCCTATGTATAATAGTTTAAGAAGCACTGGTCTACATGATGTCATAGTTGAGGAATACTAGGAAGACTTCTCTTCACCGCCAAGTTTTTCACTCATTCATTTCAGTATCTAAAATTTCATTTTCATTTAACGTTTTGTGGTTTTGAAAGCTACTCTATAAAACATGTATCTTTAACAAGGCTAATATTTTTGTATTCATTTACTAAAAAGTTTTCTAAGTGACAGCTGGAAGCAGAGCTTTGGAGGTCTAAGACAGGTAAATTTTAGGTGTTGGAGAGCAAAGGGTAGGCTCAGATAAAGGGTACAATTCAGGCAGGACAACCAGGCATAGATAGAATGTGGTGAAATCTAGGAACAAGAGGTTGCATTACTTGCCCCAGATAATACAGGAGAGGGTCATTTGGTTTCAACTTGAGCCCTCTCTTTCGTTATACTGGCTACTCATTGTTTGTCATCTCGGTTCAAAGCTCAGGCTCTGGATATGGATGGACTTGCATTCAAATCCCAATTCCAGAGCCCAAGAGGTCTATTTCATTTCCCACCAGCTGTGTGAGTTTGGATGAGTTATTTAATTTCTTGGAACCATAGTTTCCTGATCTGTAAAAATAAACACAATAGTAGGACCTAAGGTTGTCATGAAGATTAATAAAATAACGTGTAAAAGAGCTTAGTACAGTGTTGTTGCTGCTACTGCTATTGATACTATTAGTAGTGAGGAGAGCAGGGGGAACAAGGAGAAGTCTGGGCATATTTTGAGAGCACTGGTCTCCTGGGGATAGAGAGTCTGATATGGGAAATAACAATGTTGAAAGGAAAGATTGGAAAGGTTTGAGAGTAAAGTGTGCCTAATTAAACATTTTACTTAGCACTGAATGTAAAGAGATCATGATAAAAAGTAAAATTATGAAGTAGCAGAGAGGTAAGACAGAGAAGGAAGACTGTAAGTAAAAATGGGAGTCTAAAAATAGCAATCAATTCTAGCAATTCTCATACAATGTCTGTCTTTTTTTCCGTTAACTGGTTATTATTACTATCTGACAAACCTAGTGGTTTAATTTTATCATCTGAACACATGCAAGTGTAATTCAGCAGTTTCCCCACATCTTTATTTTTGGAAATGAACAAACTAGTGGCAGAGGCATTTCATTAAATTGCCAAGATAGATAAGACTTTACCATAATCAGGATGGAAGCTGGGAGAATTTCCAGACTATAGAGCTCGTCACCAGATGCGAAGCCTTTTTCAAGGAAGTGAAATTGTGCGATTGATGGCTGGAATAAATTCATGCATGAAACAGGAAATAACACACAGTGAACAGAAGAGAAATCTACAGTTAGGAAAACAAGCAATAGTGGGGGAAATAGCAGTTATAAAACACAGCTTATTGTGAACTTAACTGAAACAGAACAAACAGTAGGCTAATTAAAGTACCGTTTAAGTACCATTGTGTTGACTGGAATGTTTTATATGAACACGGATCTTTTAAACTAAATTCTAACTTTAACCGCTGCCCCATTTAGTAAAATTAAACGTATCATGCTTGTCTCTTCCCTTCTGCTAGCACATGCTGTTGTTTTTTCTCCTGTATTGTGTCTAAATTGTGGAGAAAACTTTTACATTTTCATTCAAGCCCCACAGATTAGGACAGTGCCCTCTCAGGTTCTCATCTTTTCTGTTGTATTTTCCGTTCTGGAGAGTTTCCTTCTCTGCCCGAAAAATGTATTTGATCTTGCAATTTTCAAGAGAGTGGCAGGGGAGGGGAGAATTTTTGAAATATGAGGTGTCAGTGGCTGACAATTAAATCTCTAATATCTGCCCTTCTTTTTGAATCTAAGGAAAATAATTAGTGTGGGAATTTAAGATACCATTGTAAGGGTTCCATATGGAAAAAACTGGGGGGCAGGAGCTAAGGATTCCTCAGAACATAATATGTAGATGGCCACCTGCTTGATTTATGCTAAATGCTAGCTCTAAATATTAGTTTAGTTTTTTAGTTAAAATACTACAAAGGAGGCTGCTTGTAAGCGATCTCATACATTCCTGTGTATTTAATGCTACTTTTACAATAAGGATTCCTAAATTTATATCTCGTGTTATAACCGCTCCTCTTTATATCCAGATGCTTCCTGGAAAGCTCCATTTAGATATCTCAATCATAAAATATACAAAAATGAACCTGTGCTTTTCCCTCTCCAAATTTTTCTCTTTCTTCATCACCCAGTTTTCTCTGCGTCATAAGTGATACCACCAGTCACCCAGCTGCTCAAACCAGAAATCTGGCAGTCATCGTTCTTTCTTTTTCCCTCATCCTTCACATCCATCATCAAATCCTTATTATTTGAACTCCAAAATATGTCTTCATTCTGACCATTTCTTTCCATCCCTACTGCCATGGCTTTGGTCCTGGCCATTCTTTTCTTCTTGGATTATTGCAACGATCTCCTGGCTGGCTTTCTTGTTTTCACTCATGTCTTTCTTCAGTCTGTTTCCTACATAATTGCAGGATGGTTCTCTTAAAGTGCAAATTAGATAATGTCATTCCCGGCTTGAAATTCCTAATTGCCCTTAGGATAGAACTAGAACCTTTCGGGAATTCTCTGGTGGTCCAGTGGTTAGGACTCGGCGCTTTCACTGCCGTGGGCCTGGGTTCAATCCCTGGTTGGGGAACTAGGATCCCACAAGCCATGTGGTGTGGCCACAAACAAACAAACAAACAAGCAAAACAACAGCAAAAGAACTGGAACCTTTACTATGCTCTACAAACCTCTACATCTGTGATTCTCAAACTTATGCATTTTTAAGAATCACTTGGAGTTAAAATGCAGACTCCTAGGCCTGACTCCCAGAAAATCTGATTCTCTGACTGGGCTGAGAATAGAGATTTCTAACAAGCTCCCAGATGAAGCTGGTCTGGCTAGTCAAGGACCACACCTTGAATAGTAATGCCCAATTAAACCTCATCTCTTACCACCCTTCCCTTACCTCACTACATTCCAGCCCCACTGGTTTCCTTATCCTCAATTATGCTAGGCTTGTTACGGTCTCAGGGCCTTTGAACATGCTTTTCAAGTCATTCTGGGTGCCCTTACTAGCATTTATTCTATCTTCTTTTGATGACATCATCCTGATTTCCTTACTTCTCTCCCTTGGTGTGTGATCTGATGAAACAGTTAATTAAGGCATCAAGGGATGAACATGTGTCAGAAGATAAGCCAGTGGAAGACTCCCTCCCTGGAATTTGAACTGTGAGCAGAGTGATGAAAATGGCCAGAGTAGTACTGCCAGGATGAGAATACTGATTCTGTGGACGATAAGAGTCACCGATTATTGATCTTTACAAGACTGTACTACTGGCATCCTGTTAATGCTGGGAGTATCATCATATTCTTCAAGTAAATTTCCTTTTTTAACCTAAATTGACTAGAGTTGGTTCCTGTGGCTCACAACCTGGGAAGCCTTCTTCTTTAAGTCTCAACTTATGTCAGCTTTTCAGAAAGGTTTCTTTGACAATATGTATAATATAGGTCCCTCCTTTAATTCTCAAATGATTTTTCTGCATATATTAAGATAAGCTTTTAGTTTAAATATATTAATATGGTGAATCATATTAATAGATTTTATAATGTTATCTTAAATTCAACATTGTTTGGTCATAGTTTTTTTGTTTTTTAAAGCTTTGCTAGTTTTAGCTTACCAATGTTTTATTTGGGATTTTTGCATATTCATTCAAAGTGAGATTGGCCTATGATTTTTCTTACCTGTATTGTCTTTGTTCAGTTTTAGTATCAACAGTATACTGCCCTCATGGAATTAGTTGAATAGTTTTCACTTTTTATTCTATGAAATGGTTTGTAAAACTTTTATTATCTATTCCTTGAAGGTATGGTGAACTTACCTTTAAAACGTTCTGAAGTTGATTTTTTGAGGGAAGGGTTGTAGATTTTTAAAAAAAAAAAAATTTATTTAGGGCTGCGTTGGGTCTTTGTTGCTGTGTGCGGGCTTTCTTAGTTGTGGCGAGCGGGGGCTACTCTTCGTTGTGGTACGCGGGCTTCTTGTTGCGGTGGCTTCTCTTGCTGTGGAGCACGGGCTCTAGGCGCGCAGGATTCAGTAGTTGTGAATCATGGGCTCTAGAGCACAGGCTCAGTAGTTGTGGCACACGAGCTTAGTTGCTCTGTAGCATGTGGGATCTTCCCGGACCAGGGCTCAAACCCGTGTCCCCTGCATTGGCAGGCAGATTCTTAACCACTGCGCCACCAGGGAAGTCCTGTAGTTTTGTTTGTTTGTTTGTTTTGTTTTTTGTTTTTTTGAGTGCTACTTCAATTTCCCTAGCCTGCTTAGGTTTCTTATATTTTCTCGGGTGTTTAGGTAAATTAAAACTTTTTTCCTAGGAAATTGTTTATTTGGTATTTTGGGGGGGTATTTTTTCATATTTATTATTTAAAGTTGTTCATAGTATTTTCTTAGAATTAAAAAACATACTCTATCAATAGTTGATACCTAATATTATATTTTGGTCGTATAACATGGGCTGTATGCCATGTATTCTTTTACATTTGTTGAGATTTGCATTATAGCATAATATGCTGCAATTTTGGGAAAGATTCCATATGTGCTTGAAAAGAATATTTACAGGGTTCTCTACATGTTCTGTGTGTTGTCTAAATATTCTATATTCTTACTAATGTTTTGTCTGCTGGATTTATTAGGTACTTAAAATGGAGTACAAAATTCTACTTTGATTGTGATTTGCCAACTTTTCTTTGTAAGCTAGTCAATTCTTGCTTTAAATATTTTGAGGCTATGTTTCTAGATGCATACTGGTTCAAGATGGTTATAACTTCTTTGCAGATTTTTCCACTTATCATTCTTTTATAGTTCTATTTATCCTGATTAACAATGCTTTTGACTTTAGGTCTGTTTTTTCCCCCCCCTGGATAAGCTACACTAGCTTTCTTTGGGTTGTTATTCCCTTTGCATATCTTTCCCCCTCATTTTACTATCACTTTTTGGTGTCCTTTAAGTTTTTATATCATGTTTTGTTAAAAAGAATACAACGGACAATCTTTTAATTGGCAAGTTTACCCCATTTACCTCTTTTAGAGATTATTGATGATTTCCTCTATCTCATTTTGTATTTGCCATTTACAATACCTTTAATTTGCTCCTTTCCCATCCCTACTCCCCTGTTTTCTATTGAATAATTATGTTTTCTTCATTCCCCTTTTTACATCTACTTGTTTGAAAATTATATTCAACTTCTTTGCTCTCCATACTTTCTTGCATCTCACCCCTTATTCCTGGGTTCAATTTTCAACTTGTTGAAGACATCCTTTAGAAGTTCTTTCAATAAAAGTGTCTTAGGAATAAACGCTGTTTTTCCTCTGAAAATGTCTTCATTTTGCCTTCACTTTTAAATGGTAGCTTAACTTGGCACAAATTCTAGGTTGACAATTGCAATTACTTTATTTTAGTATTTGAAGATATTTCATTGACTCCTAGTTTCTTTTGTGGCTATTGAGAAGTCAGCTGCCATTCCTTTGTATTTTATTTTTCTTTGTTTATTTAAGAACTTCTGTTTTTCTTTGATCTTCTTTAAATTTCACTACAATGTAACTAGTTATGAATTTATTTTTTGTTTCTTTAGGGTATATTCCTGGATGGGAATTGCTATGTCATAGAAAATGTTATTTTCCAGCCTTTTCAGATAATGCCAAATTGTTTCCCCAAATGACTGTCTTGATCCACATTCCTGAGTTCTTACATCTTTATATTACATTATGTCATCTGAATTTCTGCATGCTTATTTTGTAATAACTTTGTAAGCAAATAGAGTGAGACTGCTTCTCAGTGAACCAAATAAGAAAGGAAAAGTTGAAATTGTATGTCAGTCATTTTATATATAAGACTGGGAAGCAACTCATCTCAAGGGAAACAGTGACCAGGTCATTTTTTAAGGCATTTAGACTTAAACAGAACTTCTTTTGTTTGTTTTTTTGGTCTGACCTTTCTCAATTCCTTAAACTTTGTTGAAAAATCCTTTTGATATCTTTTTTTGTGTGTTCTGAACTTTTCACTTATTTTCTTACAAGATGAATTATTCATTAACTTAGAATTTGGTAAAGAAATGGGAGACTTTCTAATCTTCGGCCAAAAATTCCGAGACAATTTTTAGAAGTTCTGTTTAGTACTTTTTCAAATGTGTGTATTCCATACATATATGGATTCCTATGGATTCTTTATGGATTCTATTTCTTCTTTTTCACAGTTATAATTTTATTTTTTTCTTTTCAAAATGAAACTATCGTTTTATCTTCTAAAATTACTTTTTTCTGGTTCTAAATATAATAATGCCTAGAGTAATTTTAATGTCTCTAGTTGATCTCAGTGATTAAAGAAACTGCCTGCATTCTTTTCATTATTCAGGGAAAACTACTTCTAAACCATTTTAGACAATTAGGTAATTGGGTGTCTTGTCTTTTTAGTTGTTGTTGCTGTCTTACAATATATTGGAGGTAGGAAATTCTACAATTTTATATGCTATTTGTACTTTTAGGAGGATATAAAAAATAAAAAACTGTCAGACACAAAGTCCTAATTTTCTTTCGTCTTTCCAAGGAGATAATTAGTGGCTATTAGTATCATGTGCCATATTAACCCTTCATGCTCTTGAAAACCATAATTAAGATGTCTATCAACTTTACTGTCTAACCTACTTAAAAAAAATTAGTACATTTTCCCAATCTGTTTTCTTTCGGTTTGACTTCATTCATCACAGTGGGGAGAATAAATGCTTCTGCAGGGTGTAGCACAATTCTTCTGCCTAAATGCAGTACAAATAACACATTACCTTGTTTGTAACTGAAAGAATTATACCTATTGTGATCTGAAGAGCAGAATAAAGTCAGATTAAAATGTTCCGTACTCAACATGTCTTTATTTAAGGAATGAACAAAACTTTTTTTTTAACCTGTAAAATGTGGATGTTATTTTTTACTTTTTTCAATGTCATGCAAGAAATCTCTGATTTAATATAAAGCCAATTTCAGATAATTTAATGAAGAAATGCTTATAGAAATATTCTAACTATGCTTACACTAGCCTTCATAGTAATATTCCCAATTCTGACTTTTATTTATGACTTTCTTAAAGGCAGGACTGTATTAAGTATTGACTATCTTTACAACTAATGAAAGTCTAAGGATATATAGAATATATAGTCAAAGGATACACAGAATAGGAAAGTACCTTTGATGGCCTTTACTTATTTTAGTGTAATTTGATTTAAAGTTTTTTGTATTTAAATTTTGAGTAGGTAATATTCAAAAGGTTTAAAATTCTAAAGGCACAAAAGGATACACAATAAGGAGTCTTCTTCCTATTCCTCAGGTCTCCCCAGATCAGTCAAGGTTACAAGTTACAGCCAAGCGTATTCTACAGGTGTTCTAAGTGATAGCTTCCTGTCGCTCCTTTGTCTAAAAGATGAGGTTGAAGGATGTGAAGCCTGTAGTGGGCTCTTAAAGGCGCCTTATTTTGAAGCAGAAGCAGGGCCAGAATCTAGGTTTCCTGACATTCTAGTTCATAACTCTGTAATCTTTGCAGTAAGCCACATTACCTCTTTAAAATTTTTAGTTGGTAACTGGTTAATCAGTATGGATGTTCCACTCCGGGTAATTTAAGTTTAAAAGTAGCTTGGTTTGAAATTGGAATACCTGGGGTGCGGAGGTCTTACCAGAAAGGCGGTAGGGAACGAGATTTTTGGGTTCATTAAAGGATGCAAGGGTTTTAAAAGGCTGATCTAGGGTTTAATCACACTGTTTGACTTTTGCTGAGTCTAGGGGATGGCGCGCGCGTGTCAGGCCCAGAGTGCTGACGTCGGCACGGGTCCCACTCAGGCGTCGGGGAACTAGTGTTCAGCGCTCGGGCTGCTCGCACCTCTAACAACGCGACTCGGACTTTAAGGCGTTGGCCTTGGCCCCATCCATCTCGATCTCCGCCTGGACACGGTGCGGAAGGGATGAGGCCTCGTCCTCACCTCTTCTGCGGGTCGGGTGAGTGCGGTGCAGGAAAGCGGCGAGACGACGCCAAAGCCAGGCCCGCCGAGGCGTAGCCCGCCAGCTGGGCCTCGGGATGCTTCGGCCCAACAGCCAGAACGGGCTAGGCCAGCTAGCTCTGGCCTCTCGGTCCGATCCCCTTCTGACCCCACGGCCTCCACTCCTGTGGGGCACACGGCAGGCGGCAGTATTCCACAGCCAATCCCCTCAGCCATCATACCCCTTTCCCCGCCAAAAGCAGATCCTTCAGCCTCGCTCCAGAAGCCCGCCCCACCCTGCCCTGCCCTGCCCTTCCCTTCCAGAAAGGACCGGTCACGAGGCCAAGAACGCGACTCCGCGGACTGGACATCTCTCCGAGCTGGACCTGAGCAAGCAGCTAGACCCGGCGTGAGACTGGGAAGGAGCCTTAGCGAGCAGCTCTGTGGCCCAATGGCTTTCCTCTACCTTTGGGTGCGGACCAATGAGGCGCGCGGGGCGGGACTTCCGCCTCGCCTCGGTGTTGTCGTTTGTGCTCCGACTCCAGGCAGTGGGGGTCGGTGAGGAGATTCAATCATGAAGTCGCGGTAGGGACTTCTCCCGCAGCGACGCGGCTGGCGAGCGTATTTGTGTTGCGGGGTTAGGCTTCCAGGTAAGAGCCTCTCCCGCGTCGCGGCGGCCGGGCGGCGGGTTGTTCCCCGTGGGGCCTGGCCGAGAGAACACACCCCCTCTCCGGCCCTGGAGCTCCGAGGCGGCTCCGCCGCTGAGCTCTTGGCTGCTCCTCACCAGGCTGGGCGCGGAAGAAACTAGGTGTTTTTCTTTTGCAAAAGGTAAAATAAAAAGCCCTGCTCTCGGAGGGCCGAGTTCCCCTTGCATTCCCACCCCATGAGTTTGTGTATATCTGAAGTTGTTGGGTTATTCGTTTTGCTTCTTACGTTCCCCTCTTGAGGTGGCTGGAACCTGGGAAGACGTTCGGAGGGCTTCTCTTGGTCCAGCACTTGCCGCAGCGTCCCCGGGCGAAGTCGCTCGACTTTAGTTGGGGGAACTCTTTAGTTTTTGGAAAAAAGAGGGCAGGCGCCCCCTTTCTTTTTAACCTCCCCCCACCCCCACCCCGGAAGCTGGATAGAAGGTGGGACGTGACTCTCTTAGGGACAGATACCGCGTCCCTGCCCCCTTAAAGCTGGAAGCTCTCCCTTACTGAGTTGACCCGCACTGATAAAAGAACTCTGTCCCAGAGAGGGAGTGGATCGACACCGAAGCCAAGCGATCCCAGAAGCACTCACGCGTATTTGGTGGCAGCCACTGAGTGTTCTCTGCCAGCGTTTTGGTAAATTCCTGCACTTTGTCCTAATCTGGCAATAGTATATCTCCAAAACTATCGTTTCATCTTCAGTTTCAGCACCGTGGGCAGCTGCTCAGGTCCAGTGTTGCTGCCCCACACTTGTCAACTCTTGTCAGTGATGCAGCAGGAACAGTGAAAACTAATGCATTCCTTTCAACAATGATCTGTTGTTCTCCAAGGAGAACATCTGCAGTTTTCGATACAATATAAATAGCTAAGATGGGTGTGCCGCCGAAGAGTTCTAGTTAGAGAAACATAAATTCAAGGTTTAAGGAAGGGCTTTCAAAGATTTAATCTATTTAAGGACAAATTTTAATGGGTCGAAGAGATTAGCTCCACTTCAGAGTAGCAAAACTGGACTGTGGTAGCAGTTTAAAAGAACTTTAAACAGGAGGTAAGAAGTGTCAGTGCAGGGCCCATGGGGATTTGGGAATCAATTTAGTGCATTGGCATTCACATTAGAAAGAAAGAAAAAAATATCAGAGAATATCCTATGGAGTAAGAGTAAATATTATTTCATGAAGCTTTTGTTTCAGGTTTTTAAAAAGAATATATGAGTGTGAAGAGGAAGATGTAAATGTATACCATATCATTGTGGATTATGGCAAAACACTGTATCCTGAATTTGGGAGTCAGGCCGGGTTCACCCTTCAGCTCTGCCACTTACTAATTCTGTGATATTATCTGTAAATAAGGGAAGAAGTGTAAGAATTAATTGAAATAAAATGTCTGTTTACATAGTTAAGCCTCAAAGTAGTTGTTTTTGTTGTTGTTGATTTTTGGAAATGTTTGGCTAGAAGCCCAGTTATTTCTGTGTCAGGAATGACAACTGGTTTAGTAATATATTTTTTATCTCTCCCTTTATTTGAAGCCAGCAGCTTCATGTCTCCATGTGTAATAGTAAATCATGTGGACAAAAATGTTAATTTGCAGGGTTTAATATTGAAGGATTTGGAGTAAGTTCTCATCTATCCTTGTTTAAAGCTCATTTCTCTCACGCATTTTGCAGGGGCCTAAACTGTTATTCAGCACCCTTCCTTTGATATTTTTCTGCATCCCAGAATAACATAGATTTATCAGAAGTTTTTTTTTTTTTTAAATATTTGATTGCCATCTTGCCTGCTTTTTTAATCAAGATTTTGCCAAGGGTGAACAAGGTATTAAATGATAGGTTTTTTTGGTTTTATTTTATTTTATTTATTTATTTTTGGCTGCGTTGGGTCTTCGTTGCTGCGCGCGGGCTTTCTCTAGTTGCAGCAAGCGGGGGCTATCCTTCGTTGCGGTACTTGGGCTTCTCATTGCAGTGGCTTCTCTTGTTGTGGAGCACGGGCTCTAGGCGTGCGGACTCAGTAGTTGTGGCTCGCGGGCTCTAGAGCGCAGGCTCAGTAGTTGCAGTGTGTGGGCTTAGTTGCCCCACAGCATGTGGGATCTTTCCGGACCAGGGATCGAACCCGTGTCCCCTGCATTGGCAGGCGGATTCTTAACCACTGCACCACCAGGGAAGCCCTATCAGAAGTTTTTCAGACACTAATTTTAGCAAAGTAAGGGCAGGACTAAGGGAATGATAGGTTTATCTCTTCGAACTAAATCGGATAGGAAGGCATTTTATGTTTTATAGTTTTTGCCATAAAGATGTATGAAATGAAATGGCTTAGTCAAATATCGTGGTATGCTTACTTCATGTTGGTATGACCTGAAAACGGTTGGTGTTTAAGTAAAAAGTATGATTTTGGACATTTTAAAATCTGGGAATGTTTAGCAGAAGTCAAAATGAGTTCAGATTTGTACTGTTTGACATGTTACTACCGTATGGTATTGCACATAGTTGTTTCACATGACATAAAAAAGGGAAGAAAGTAAGCATTGTTAGTTTTCTCAAAAGAAGAAACAGAATAGACATTTCTTTTAATTAGAGCATTGTGGGTAATCATTGTTTAAAAATTCATGTATTCTGCAAATATTTACTAAGCATATATAAAAAAATACGAAGTTTTTATAATCCTTTTACAGAAAAGTTAATTTAGGAACAATGAGAATATATAATTGGTATTGTCAGTTTACATATCATAGTACATAGATAACAATAACAGACATAATAACTAACATTGATTGTTTACTATAGGCCAAACAGTTCTAAGCACTTAATATTGTCTTGTAATCCTCTTTTTATAGATGGGGAAATGAAGGCATCGAAAATACATAACTTTTTGAGTTCACACAGGTGGTTAGTGGAGCAACTGGAATTTGAACCTAGGCATCTTGACTATAAAGCCTGTCTTGTATCATGTTTTATTTAAAAATACAGAATACTGTGGGGTTATTTTGGTTTCTTTACTTGCTGATGTGGATGACCTGGGGTGAGCTCCTTTGGCCCTTGGGTTCCTCAACTCCTTCCTCAAAAATATAGTATTAAGCCATTATATTTTTGTGGGGATAAGGATAATTTGTAAGACCCTAGACAGAATATGTGTTCAATAAATCATATGCCTCAGCCTTTTTCCTTTCATACTGAGGATGTGGCCATTTGGAAAATTTGTTAGCAACTAGAGGAGGATGGGAGAAGATTTTAACCTCAGGACACTGCTGAAGCAAAGGTATAGAAATAGGAAAGCAGAGGATGTTTGCCAAGGTAGTATGTTTAAGGAACAGGCTGGTAAAGGTAGATGGATACAGATTACAGGAATACTTAAAGGAACCAGGTTAAGAATTTTGTACCTGATTCTTACTTGAGAAGAACCCCTCCTTATAAATATTAATCTGGAACTAAGTCCAGTGAAGGAGTGGAAGCCTGGAGGTGGGAATGTCGTGGAGTTTAATTACAATCGAGGCTGGTTGAGGCAGGAAGTAATGATGGTGGGATTGTTGTAAAGGGTATAGAATTGAGAAATGTTAACATTGACATTGTGAAATGACATAAGTATGGGCCTTATTTTGGGGAGGATATTATGATGAAGAACAGATGTTGGTGGAAGGGGATTTAGGAGAAGGATTTATGATACAGTCTTTGGTTTTGGAGCAGAGGGTTTGTTCAGATGTTTGGAAATGTAAGATGGAAGGTGGGAGCTCTGTGTATTCCATAAAAAGGTAAGAGACCAATTGCTCACATGGTGAGGAAATGGTCTAAAGCAGTCATCCCCCTGTGGGTCAAAGTTTCACAGGAAGGATGTGACTCCAGAAGGTCCTCAGAAATGCAGATTTCTTACTTGATAGGGTTATATCCACTATTTTTCCCTGTAACATATTCCTGGGAGGACAGGAATATGGTAGTGGGGAGGGAAAATTTTGGAAACCTAGCAAACCTCCCATTTATTATTTCAAAAGAGAGCCAGTAAATTGGAGCCTAGGGATTCTCACATTAAGAACTTGGAAAGATGCTGTGATTTTTATACAGTGCCAGACATTTAAACACACATGTTGAATGTTGAATTGTTGGAACGTCTCCAGTTTTTTATTTGTGTCATCCCCTTTGTTACCCTGAGTTGATTAATAGGATAACTTTTAAAACCAGAGAGTCTGTGTGCTTGTTATGGGGCAGCAGTGAAGAGGCGACCTAGATAGATTGTATTTTACTTATAGCTGAGACTGTGGGAGAAGAACCTCAAAGGATGAGAGGAGAAGGTGTGGTAGGAAGAATAGAGATTGTGTGACTGAATCCTTGTGCCACCCGTTCTCTGGCTTGTTTCCTCATTCTGTAAAATGATGATGATGACCAATCAAATAAAAAATTGGATATTAGGCACAAGCATTAGGACAAGGAAGGTTTACATATTCTGTCATCTGTCACACCATTGTTGGAAATGTTACTTAGATTCTACTACTTACACATTTTTCTATAGCATTCTTCACTCAACAAATATTTATTAAGTATTTTCTATGTCAGGCACTGTTCTAGGCATGCAGACTACATTAGTGAACAACAACAAAAAACAAAATCCCTGCCCTCATGGAGCTTATTTTCTAGTGAGAGAAATAAGGTTTATTTTATTTTTTAATAAATGTACTTATTTATTTATTTTTGGCTGTGTTGGGTCTTCGTTGCTGCACGCGGTCTTTCTCTAGTTGCAGCGAGTGGGGGCTCCTCTTCGTTGTGGTGCGTGGGCTTCTCATTGCAGTGGCTTCTCTTGTTGCGGAGCACGGGCTCTAGGTGTGCGGGCTTCAGTAGTTGCGGCATGTGGGCTGAGTGGTTGTGGCTCACGGGTTCTAGAGCGTAGGCTCAGTAGTTGTAGCACACGGGCTTAGTAGCTCCACGACATATGGGATCTTCCCGGACCAGGGCTTGAACCTGTGTCCCCTGCATTGGCAGGCGGGTTCTTAACCACTGTGCCACCAGGGAAGCCCAAGGTTTATTTTAATAGTGGAAAGTAATTAGATTTTTCTTATACTATGTATTTATAAAATCACAATTCTAAACAGATAACAATAAGAGTACTATACCAGATTGTAACTAATTTTGTAGAGCACTTTAAAGGAAGGGACTATATCATTCTGACTCATGTATGTCTCCCTATTTACCCTTTTCCCAATGAAATGACTTAGATGTATTATTCAGCAAATGTAGGTACTCATTAAATATTTATAATGGAGAGAAGAAAGTTGTGTTAAGGCAAGGGCCAGATCTTAAAGATAAAGAAATCAGTTAAATGTAACAAGTATTAAGGGCTCATGTCCTCACTAGATTGAGGGTAGGAAGAAAGGGAAGTGTGCTATGAATTGCAGTGCATGGCTTGCCTATGAGGTTGAAGTGGAAATAAGGTTATATTGTAGCTGAAAGCATCACCATTAAGGGAATCTGGGTATCTGGGTGTTCCCCAACTTGCCCAATGATTAGCTGTGTGACTTTGCATGAATAACTCAACCTCTCAGTTCATTTCCTCATTTGTAAAATGAGGAATTTTCCTGTTAAAAAAGTCTTTTAAGACTTACAGAATGTCTATTGCAGTTTCACTTTACTAATGTAGACAAAACAGAGCTGATCATGAGCTTCCATTGAATAATAATCAGACTAAATTTATGCTTTTGGTTAACAAACTAGATGTTTAAAAAATGTCTACAAAATTAATGTTATCTATTTGATGTTATTTACTAATAAGACTACATTGTAATTTTAAAAAATAAAGCAAAATATAACCTAATATGTAGTTTCCCCTTTTGCCATTATGAAGGAAAAATAAGCCACAGTATTTTAGACCCCAGTAATGGATCTTACCAGTTGTCCATACTTTCATACTTTAATTTTACAACAGCCTTTGATTATTGTGCTAGGTGCTGAGTATACCAAATCTGAAACTGTATGGTCCCTAACTTCAAGGAGTGATAAACAAGTTAAACGTTTTGTTACACCGCGGTGGCACAGAGAAGGCACATAATGAGAGGCTGACAGAAAAGAAAGTTCAAGTGGTTAGAGAAGAAAGACTAAGGAGGAATGGCAAGGGACAAAGCTGGAGACATAGGCAGAGACAGTTTATGAACTTGGCAAGGGACAAAGCTGGAGACATAGGCAGAGACAGTTTAAGTCACAATTTAGTTTTGAACTTTATTCTGAAAGTTGTATAATCTGTTAAGGAATTTTATGCAGGGAGTAACATGATCAGGCTTTTAAAAAAAATTTTATTTATTTATTTTTAGCTGCGTTGGGTCTTCGTTGCTGCGCGTGGGCGTCCTGTAGTTGTGGCGAGCGGGGGCTATTCTTCATTGTGGTGCACGGGCTTCTGATTGCAGTGGCTTCCTTTGTTGTGGACCTCGGGCTCTAGGTGCGCGGGCTCAGTAGTTGGTGGCGCACGGGCTTAGTTGCTCTGCGCAGGAAGATGTGGGATCTTCCCGGACCGGGGATCAAACCCGTGTCCTCGCCATTGGCAGGCGGACTCTTAACCACTGCACCACCAGGGAAGTCCTGATCGGGCATTTTTATATCTACCTTTACATTCCCTTTAAGAGAACGATCCATGAGGAAGATACTTATGTTATTTCCAGTTATTTCAACTGTGTAGTCCTGCTTGAGGAAATCTGTCTTTTAACTCTGAAATACAAAGTCTGAGGAACAGTGTTAATTTTGTGGTTTTAGGGTATCAGTAACCATGAAATATTTGGACATTAAAACATTTATATGTTCACAGCCACATTAATGTAAATTGAGAAGACAACTGAAAATTTAGGGTATTCTGCTTATTGAAATGAGAGAGCTTCCAGTCAGATACAAGAATTATGATTTAGAATCATTTCTGAGGGGCTAGAAATTTGTCGAAGTTTAATTGATTGAATATGACTCTAGTTCAGGCTCATTTTCTTTTTCTTTTTTTTTTTGCGGCACGCGGGCCTCTCACTGCTGTGGCCTCTCCCGCTGCGGAGCACAGGCTTGGGACGCGCAGGGTCAGTGGCCATGGCTCACGGGCCCAGCCGCTCCGCGGCATGTGGGATCTTCCCGGACTGGGGCACGAACCCGTATCCCCTGCATCGGCAGGCGGACTCTCAACCACTGCGCCACCAGGGAAGCCCCAGGCTCATTTTCTAATGATCAAGATATCCAGTTAAACTTTTAGAGGCAATAAGGGGAAATAATCCCACCTGATGATAGGTGAATATTTCTAAATCAAGTCATAAGAGAGTAGGAGTTGAATTTCTACTTTGCTTAGATGTGAAACAACTCATTAAATATGAAGAGTAGTTTATTTGCCTAATTAATGTGCTTGTAATTTACATGTTTGACCTTCAAAAAGGAAGAACTGTGCTTGTAATTTATACATTTACATAACATGTATTATAAATATTAATTGCTTAAAATTTTTTGAGGCAAAATTCATACAGCATAAAATTAACAATTTTAAAGTGAATAATTGGGTGGCATTTAGTAAATCACAGTGCTGTGCAACCACCACTTCTGTCTAGTTCCAAAACATTTTTATCACTCAAAACTAAAACCCCATCCATACCTATTCACCATTCTCTGCTGCCCCCAGCCCCTGGCAGCACTAATTTGCTTTCTGTTTCTATGGATTTACTGGATATCTCACTTATTCTGGAAATCTCATATAAATGGAATCATACAATATGTGAACTTTAGCATCTGGCTTCTTTCACTTAGCATAATGTTTTCGAGGTTCTGCAATGTTGTTGCAAGCTACATTATTGTATGTATGAATACTTCTTCCTTTTTACAGCTAAATAATTTTATTGTATGCATACACCAGACTTTATCCATTCATCTGTTGAAGGACATTTGGTTTCGATCCATTCTTTGGCTATTGTGAATATTGTTGCCCTGAACATTGGTTTACAAGGGTTTTTCTGAGTCCCAGTTTTCATTTCTTTTGGGTATATATAAGGAGTGGAATTGTTGGATCATATGGTAATCCTATGTTTAGCTTTTTGAGGACTTACCAAACTGTTTTCCATAGTGGCTGAACCATTTTACATTCCTACCGACAATGTACTAGTGTTCCAATTTCTCTTCATTGTCACCAACACTTGTTCTTTTCCAGTAAAAAAAAAAAAAAAATTAATGCTGTTGCTATCCTTGTGTCACGATGAGATGATATCTCACTGTGGTTTTGATTTGCATTTCCCTAATAACTGATGATGTTGAACATCTTTTTATGTGGTGGTTTGGCCATTTGTATATCTTCTTTGTGGAAATGTCTATTCAGATTTTTTGCCCATGTTTAAGTTGGGTTCATAATTAATAAAGGTATCATCTCTGACAGATTGTGATATATTGCCAATTGACCCAAATGCCTGGGAGCCCACGTGGCTGCTACATTTGACGTTTACAGCAATAATGATAACTATAAGGACTGTAGTGTAGGACGGAATCTTTTGAGTGTAATTGAGTGCTTAAAGAGAGAAAATGATGGCTTGGATTTAACTCATAGTTGAAGATCTGCCCTTTTTTTTTACTAGTTTTTTATTGCACACTTCACTTAAGAAGAAATAATTTCATCTTCTCCAGATTGTGAATAGACTTGTGAATTATAAAACCTTGTGGCTTGCTCATTAAGAAAACATTGTTTTTTTTTTTGTTTGTTTTTTGTTTGTATGAGAGTAATGCATGCTTAGAGAACTTGAATAGGTGGAACAGATTTCTGTTACGATTTCTGTGTGTTTTCTTCTAGGTTTTTGTTTGGTATATGTTATATAAAATGAAATAGGCTTTAGAAAGTTTTAATTGTTTATTCTGAAATATGCAGATAAATATTAAAAAAAATCATATAGAGTCCCCCACCCAGAGTTTACATGTACATGTTAACAAATTGTTTTGTTTCATAGTATCTATGCATCTTTTTAATGTATACGTGAAATATTTTTAATGTTATTATACAGAAAAGAGGCCAGGAACAGAGTCTTGGGGTGATACTTTAAAGAAACAGTTGTAATCATCAGTGGGAATGGCATAACTTGATCTAGCACCCCATACTGTTCCACCATTAATATAGTAGGCTAAATGTCATGCTTAACACCCAAACTGTGTATGGGGCATTGGGCATGCTCGGCTTTTTGTTCACAAATTATGCATAAATTAAAGAAAAAGGGATGGGGGTGGGGATAATGGGTAAGGGAATAAGGGAATTGGTTCATTTATTCTGGTACTTACACATAGAAATTGAGTCCCCTAAAATAGGAAAACTGGAGTGATATGGGAAAAAGGTTTTCCCTGCATTGTTTTTGTTTGTTTTTGTTTTACTTGGTAAGGTTGTTCTGAGGATTAGACGGAGGAACATTCACATCAAATGCGTAACAGAGTGCCTGGCTCCAAATTGATAAGCTCTGTACCAATTTATTTATAGTGATGGTACTGATTTTTGTGAAGCATCATAAAAAAAATTCTGGTTCAGGAGATTGATACTTTGAAGTACACTGGGCATGATATTTTTGATAACCTAGAAAACCAGAATTTTCTGGCATGTTTCCCTAAATGATGCTTAAGATTCTAATATTATGAAAGCAATTCATTGTCAATTGTCTTTTCCTTGTTTGCTGCATGACTTCTTGCTGGGGTTGACAACCTATGGCACTGGTGACAGCAGTGGTATTTGAGAGAATTATGATGTGTATTTTTGTTAACATTCCTATTTCTCTCTCTCTCTTTTTTTCCTTGCTCTAATTTGACCCTCTACCCCACCCCTCTTTGACTTATAAAAAGTTTATGAATAATCACTTGGTATACCATTTGCCAATCTATGGTCGAGAGCAGTGTTTTCCAAATTTGGCTTGATCATAGTGACTAGGGGACATTTTTAAAAAGTAAAGTTATAGGCTTCCTGTCTGAATCTCCAGGGGAGGGACCTGGGAACATTTATTTTTACCGCAAGCCCCTGGGTATGTGCTATATACTTAATACCTATTGCTAGATCCCATCTCATGTCGACTGAATGAGAAGATAGAACTCTGGCATTGAACATGAGTCTGGTTTTTAATAGTTGCTTATTTGTTGACTCGCTTAGTGTGTTGTGTTTGATCTTGGCAGGCTCCTGCTTGCAACCTTTCATAATATCTCCATGTAGTCAGAAAAACAAAACAAAAAAATCTTGTTTTGAGTGACAGGTTGCTTTATTCTTTTTTTTTCTTTTGAAAATAGTTAGCTATCATAGATGCAGGAAAATGCATAAAACATTTGTGTATGGTTTAAAGAACAATTATAATGCAAACTCCCATCTCATCACAGCTCAGGTCAAGATGTGGAATATTGCTGGCATCCCAGAAGCACCTTTTCCCTGGTCACACTCCCCTTCCTTACCTTTCTTACCCTCAAGGTAATCACTATCTTGATTTTTATGATGATAACTTCCTCATTTTTCTTTACATTTTTACCTCTTAATTGTGAATCTCTACATAATATCTGTTTTGCCTTTTAAAGAGCTTTATGTGTGTGGAATCGTAGTGTTTGCATTCTTTGTGACTTGCTTCTTTTGCTTAGGGTTATTCTTGGGAAATTCATGTATATTGGTCACATAGCTGTCATTTGTTTTCATTGTTGTAGAGAATTACATTATATGCACATGCAAAAATATATTAATTCTACTTTAATGCATAATGCTCAATAAAGTTTAATATCAAAAAGGGTAACTCATTGCCTATGTCTGCATAAGGACAAGGGAGGCTATATTTTGGGGAAGAACAGGGCATGACCTTTGCCACTTAACAGTAGAAATATCCTTGATTCAATTATGTTTGATACATGTATTTTTAAATTGAGGTAACATTGGTTTATAACATTTAAGTTTCATGTATACATTATGTTTCAATCTCTGTATACACTACAGCATGCTCACCACTGAAAGTTTGGTTTCCGTCTGTCACTGTGTGTTTAACCCCCTTCCACTCTGGTAACCACTAATCTGTTCTCCATATCTACGTGTTTTTGTTTGGTTTGGTTTGTTCCTTTATTTATTTATTTAGTTTTTTAATCACATATGAATGAAATCATATGGTATTTGTCTTTCTCCATCTGACTTATTTCACTTAGCATAATACCCTCAAGGTCTAGGTGTGTCATGTAAATGGCAAGATTTCATCATTCTTTTATGGCCAAGCAATATTCTGCATGTTTACCGCATCTTTTTTATCCATCTGTTGATAGACATTTAAGTTGTTTCATAGCTTGGTTATTGTAAATAATGCTGCAATGAACATAGAGGTGCATGTATCTTTTTGAGCTAGTGTTTTCATATTCTTTGGATAAACATCCAGAAGTAGAGTAGCTGGATCATGTGGTAATTCTCTTCTTAATTTTTTGAGGCCTCTCCATACTGTTTTCCATAGTGGCTGCATCAATTTACATTCCCAGTAACAGTGTTTGAGGGTTCACTTTTCTCCACATCCTCACCAACACTGAGTATTTCTTGCCTTTTTGATAATAGCCATTCTAATGGGTGTGAGTTGTTACGTCATTGTGGTTTTTTTTTTTCTCCTGAATGAAATGCTTTATAATATTTTATTCAGTATTAAGATAAAGCAAAAATATTTATGCAGGACATTCTATTTTTATGGTTTCCAGCTACTTCATAGTCTTTTTTTTTTTTTTGCATAGTCTTTTTTTTTCTATTCAAACAGTCACAAAAATTATAATCATCCTCATCAGTTCACTCAGTCCCATGTAATTAATTTTTTAAATCTTGATCTTTTGTTAGCACTTATATGAATTCATCAGTTTTCCATTAGAGTTCTGAAAATGCTTATTCATTCAGTTCAGCAGTATAGGCAGTTACCAGAAACCTGTGCTTGTCAGAGTCTTTTCCATGAATTCCTTGAAGATGAAACCCTTTTATAGGAGCATTTTTGCAAAAGCATCAGAATACATCCAGAACTGTCTGTAAATGACAAAAGACTTAAAAATGACCATGGTTAAAGATTTGATGAAAGTTCATAATAATGCAGTTGACAAGGTTTTGAGTTATTTCTGAGATATACATTTTAAAAAAATAATTAGAATTATGACTTATAACATTATACCAGAACATATAAGATTTTTAGGAATTTCATATAATGTCTGAAACATTTATATTAACATATTTCCATACAAATAACCCAAAGAAAGTTTAGTATTAGTTTTTTTTTTAATTTTTAAATTTAATTTTATTTTTTTATACAGCAGGTTCTTATTAGTCATCAATTTTATACACATCAGTGTATACATGTCAGTCCCAATCGCCCAATTCATCACACCACCATCTCCACCCCCCCAGGGCTTTCCTCCATTGGTGTCCATATGTTTGCTCTCTACATCTATATCTCAGCTTCTGCCCTGCATACCGGTTCATCTGTACCATTTTTCTAGGTTCCACATACATGTGTTAACATACGATATTTGTTTTTCTCTTTCTGACTTCTCACTTTGTATGACAGTCTCTAGATCCATCCACGTCTCAACAAATGACCCAGTTTCGTTCCTCTTTATGGCTGAGTAATATTCCATTGTATATATGTACCTCATCTTCTTTATCCATTCTTCTGTCGATGGGCATTTCGGTTGCTTTAATGACCTGGCTATAGTAAATAGTGCTGCAATGAACATTGGGGTGCATGTGTCTTTTTGAATTATGGTTTTCTCTGGGTATATGCCTGTAGTGGGATTGCTGGATCATATGGTAATTCTATTTTTAGTGTTTCAAGGAACCTCCATACTGTTCTCCATAGTGGCAGTATCAATTTATATTCCCACCAACAGTGCAAGAGGGTTCTGTTTTCTCCACACCCTCTCCAGCATTTCTTGTTTGTAGATTTTCTGATGATGCCCATTCTAACTGGTGTGAGGTGATACCTCATTGTAGTTTTGATTTGCATTTCTCTAATTACTAGTGATGTTGAGCACCTTTTCATGTGCTTGTTGGCCATCTATATGTCTTCTTTGGAGAAATGTCTAGCTCTTCTGCCCATTTTTGGATTGGGTTTGTTGTTTTAATATTGAGCTGCATGAGCTGTTCATATATTTTGGAGATTAATCCTTTGTCTGTTGATTCGTTTGCAAATATTTTCTCTCATTCTGGGGGTTGTCTTTTCGTGTTGTTTATGGTTTCCTTTGCTGTGCAAAAGCTTTGAAGTTTCATTAGGTCTCATTTGTTTATTTTTGTTTTTATTTCCATTTTTCTAGGAGGTAGGTCAAAAAAGGATCTTGCTGTGATTTACATCAAAGACTGTTCTTCCTATGTTTTCCTCTAAGAGTTTTATAGTGTCCAGTCTTACATTTAGGTCTCGAATCCATTTTGAGTTTATTTTTGTGTATGGTATTAGGGAGTGTTCTAAATTCATTCTTTTACATGTAGCTGTCCAGTTTTCCCAGCACCACTTATTGAAGAGACTGTCTTTTCTCCATTGTATATCCTTGCCTCCTTTGTCATAGATTAGTTGACCATAGGTCCGTGGGTTTATCTCTGGGCTTTCTATCTTGTTCTACTGATCTGTGTTTCTGCTTTTGTGCCAGTACCATGTTGTCTTGATTACTGTAGCTTTGTAGTATAGTCTAAAGTCAGGGAGTCTGATTCCTCCAGCTCCGTTTTTTTCCCTCAAGACTGCTTTGGCTATTCGGGGTCTTTTGTGTCTCCATACAAATTTTAAGATTTTTTGTTCCAGTTCCATAAAAAATGCCATTGGTAATTTGATAGGGATTGCATTGAATCTGTAGATTGCTTTGAGTAGTATAGTCATTTTTACAATATTGATTCTTCCAACCAAGAACATGGTATATCTCTCCATCTGTTGGTATCATCTTTAATTTCTTTCATCAGTGTCTTATAGTTTTCTGCGTATACGTCCTTTGTCTCCCTAGGTAGGTTTATTCCTAAGTATTTTATTCTTTTTGTTGTAATGGTAAATGGGAGTGTTTCCTTAATTTCTCTTTCAGATTTTTCATCATTAGTGTATAGGAATGCAAGATATTTCTGTGTATTTATTTTGTATCCTGCAACTTTACCAGATTCATTGATTAGCTCTAGTAGTTTTCTGGTGGCATCTTTAGGATTCTCTATGTATAGTATCATGTCATCTGCAAACCCTGACAGCTTTAATTCTTCTTTTCCAAATTTGTATTCCTTTTATTTCTTTCTCTTCTCTGATTGCTGTGGCTAGGACTTCCAAAACTATGTTGAATAATAGTGGTGAGAGTGGACATCCTTGTCTTGTTCCTGATCTTAGAGGAAATGCTTTCAGGTTTTCACCATTGAGGCTGAGGTTTGCTGTCGGTTTGTCATATATGGCCTTTATTATGTTGAGGTAGGTTCCCTTTATGCCCACTTTCTGGAGAGTTTTTATCATAAATGGGTGTTGAATTTGGTCAGAAGATTTTTCTGCATCTATTGAGATGATCATATGGTTTTTATTCTTCAATTTGTTAATATGGTGTATCACATTGATTGATTTGTGTATATTGAAGAATCCTTGCATCCCTGGGATAAATCCCACTTGTTCATGGTGTATGATCCTTTTAATGTGTTGTTGGATTCTGTTTGCTAGTATTTTGTTGAGGATTTTTGCATCTCTATTCATCAATGATATTGGTCTGTAATTTTCTTTTTTTGTAATATCTTTGTCTGGTATTGGTATCAGGGTGATGGTGGCCTTATAGAATGAGTTTGGGAGTGTTCCTTCCTCTGCAATTTTTTGGAAGTTTGAGAAGGATGGGTGTTAGCTCTTCTCTAAATGTTTGATAGAATTCACCTGTGAAGCCATCTGGTCCTGGACTTTTGTTTGTTGGAAGATTTTCAATCACAGTTTCAATTTCATTACTTGTGATTGGTCTGTTTATATTTTCTATTTCTTCCTGGTTCAGTCTTGGAAGGTTATACCTTTCCAAGAATTTGTCCATTTCTTCCAGGTTGTCCATTTTATTGGTATAGAGTTGCTTGTAGTAGTCTCTTAGGATGCTTTGTATTTCTGCGGTGTCTGTTGTAACTTCTCCTTTTTCATTTCTAATTTTATTGATTTGAGTCCTCTCCCTCTTTTTCTTGATGAGTCTGGCTAATGGTGTATCAATTTTATTTATCTTCTCAAAGAACAAGCTTTTAGTTTTATTGAATTTTGCTATTGTTTTCTTTGTTTCTATTTCATTTATTTCTGCTCTGGTCTTTATGATTTCTTTCCTTCTGCTAACTTTGGGTTTTGTTTGTTCTTCTTTCTCTAGTTCCTTTAGGTGTAAGGTTAGATTGTTTATTTGAGATTTTTCTTGTTTCTTGAGGTAGGCTTATATAGCTATAAACTTCCCTCTTAGAACTGCTTTTGCTGCATCCCGTAGGTTTTGGATTATCGTGTTTTCATTGTCATTTGTCTCTAGATATTTATTGATTTCCCCTTTGCCTTCTTCAGTGATCTCTTGGTTATTTAGTAACGTATTGTTTAGCCTCCATGTGTTTGTGTTTTTTACTTTTTTTCCCTGTATTTCATTTCTGATCTCATAGCATTGTGGTCAGAAAAGATGCTTGATATGATTTCAATTTTCTTAAATTTACTGAGGCTTGATTTGTGACCCAAGATGTGATCTATCCTGGAGAATGTTCTGTTCGTACTTGAGAATAAAGTGTAATCTGCTGTTTTTGAATGGAATGTCCTGTAAATATCAATTAAATCTATCTGGTCTGTTGTGTCATTAAAACTTCTGTTTCCTTATTTATTTTCATTTTGGATTATCTGTCCATTGCTGTAAGTGAGGTGTTAAAGTCCCCCAATATTATTGTGTTACTGTCGATTTCCTCTTTTATAGCTGTTAGCAGTTGCCTTATGTATTGACGTGCTCCTGTGTTGGGTGCACATATATTTATAATTGTTATATCTTCTCCTTGGATTGATCCCTTGATCATTTTGTAGTGTCCTTGCTCGTCTATTGTAACGTTCATTATTTTCAAGTCTATTTTATCTGATATGAGTATTGCTACTCCAGCTTTTGATTTCTATTTGGATGGAATATCTTTTTCCATCCCCTCACTTTAAGTCTGTATGTGTTCCTAGGTCTGAAGTGAGTCTATTGTAGGCAGCTTATAGGTGGGTCTTGTTTTTGTTTTCATTTGGTGAGCCTGTGTCTTTCGGTTGGAGCATTTAGTCCATTCACGTTTAAGGTAATTATCGATATGTATGTTCCTATGACCATTTTCTTAATTGTTTTGGGTTTGGTTTTGTAGGTCCTTTTCTTTTGTGTTTCCCACTTAGAGAAGTTCCTTTAGCATTCATTGTAAAACTGGTTTGGTGGTGCTGAATTCTCTTGGCTTTTGCTTGTCTGTAAAGCTTTTGATTTCTCCATCGAACCTGAATGAGATCCTTGTTGGGTAGAGTAATCTTGGTTGTAGGTTCTTCCCTTTCATCACTTTAAGTATATTATGTCACTCTTTTCTGGCTTGTAGAGTTTCTGCTGAGAAATCAGCTGTTAACCTTATGGTTTTCCCTTGTATGTTATTTTTCATTTTTCCCTTGCTGCTTTCAGTAATTTTTCTTTGTCTTTAATTTTTGCCAATTTGATTACTGTGTGTCTCGGCATGTTTATCCTTGGGTTTATCCTGTATGGGACTCGCTGAGCTTCCTGGACTTGGGTGGCTATTTCCTTTCCCATGTTAGGGAAGTTTTTGACTATAATCTCTTCAAATATTTTCTCTCGTCCTTTCTCTCTCTCTTCTCCTTCTGGGACACCTATAATGTGAATGTTGTTGCGTTTAATGTTGTCCCAGAGGTCTCTTAGGCTGTCTTCTTTTCTTTTCATTCTGTTTTCTTTATTCTGTTCCGCAGCAGTGAATTCCACCATTCTGTCTTCCAGGTCACTTATTTGTTCTTCTGCCTCAGTTATTCTGCTATTGATTCCTTCTAGTGTAGTTTTCATTTCAGTTATTGTATTGTTCATCTCTGTTTGTTTGTTCTTTAATTGTTCTAGGTCTTTGTTAAACATTTTTTGCATCTTCTCGATCTTTGCCTCCATTCTTTTTCCGAGGTCCTGGATCATCTTCACTATCAGTCTTCTGAATTCCTTTTCTGGAAGGTTGCCTATCTCCACTTCATTTAGTTGTTTTTGTGGGGTTTTATCTTGTTCCTTTATCTGGTACATAGCTCTATGCCTTTTCATATTGTGTATCTCTCTGTGAATGTGGTTTTTGTTCCACAGGCTGCAGGATTGTAGTTCTTCTTGCTTCTGCTGTCTGCCCTCTTGTGGATGAGGCTATCTAAGAGCCTTGTGCAAGCCTCCTGATGGGAGGGACTGGTGGTGGGTAGAGCTAAGCGTTTGCTCTGGTGGGCAGAGCTCAGTAAAACTTTAATCTGCTTGACTGCTGATGGGTGGGGCTGGGTTCTCTCCATGTTGGTTGTTTGGCCTGAGGCAACCCAACACTGGAGCCTACCTGGGCTCTTTGGTGGAGCTAATGGCGGACTGTGGGAGGGCTCCCGCCAAGGAGTACTTCCCAGAACTTCTGCTGCCAGTGTCCTTGTCCCCAGGGTGAGCCATAGCCACCGCCCGCCTCTGCAGGAAACCCTCCAACACTAGCAGGTAGGTGTGGTTCAGTCTTCCCTGGGGTCACTGCTTCTTCTCCTGGGTCCTCATGCCCACACTACTTTGTGTGTGCCCTTCAAGTGTGGAGTCTCTGTTTTCCCCAGTCCTGTCAAAGTTCTGCAATCAAATCCCACTAGGCTTCAAAGTCTGATTCTCTAGGAAATCCTCCTCCTGTTGCTGGATCCCCAGCTTGGGAAGCTGGACGTGGGGCTCAGAACCTTCACTCCAGTGGGTGGACTTCTGTGTTATAAGTGTTCTGCAGTCTGTGAGTTACCCATCCAGCAGTTATGGGATTTGATTTTACTGTGATTGCACCCCTCCTACCATCTCATTGTGGCTTCTCCTTTGTCTTTGGATGTGGGTTATCTTTTTTGGTGAGTTCCAGTGTCTTCCTGTTGATGATTGTCCAGCAGCTAGGTGTGATTCTGGTGTTCTCACAAGAGGGAGTGAGAGCACGTCCTTTTACTCCGCCATCTTGGTTCCTAGTCTTCTCATTGTGGTTTTGATTTGCACTTCTGTAATAGTGATGTTGATTATGTTTTCAGTGCCTTTTGTCTATCTGTGTGTTCTTTGGAAAATTGACGTTTCTGGTCCTGTGCTCATTTTTACATTGGGTTGTTTGGTTTTTTGCTATTGAGTTTTATGAGCTCTTTATATGTTTTGTATATTAACCCCTTATCAGACGTATGATTTGCAAATATCTTTTCCCATTCAGTAGGTTGTCTTTTCATTTTATAGGTGATTTCCTTTGCTGTGCAGAAGCTTTTTAGTTAGATGTAGTCCCATTTGTTTTTGTTTGTTTCCTTTGCCTGAGGAGACATACTCAGAAACGTATTGCTAAGGGTGATATTAAAGAGTGCACTACCTATGGTTTCTTCTATTGAGTTTTATGGTTTTAGGTCTTACATTAAGTCCTTAATCTATTTTTAGTTGATTTTTATGTATGGTATGAGATAGTGGTCTGGTTTCATTTTTTTCCATACGATTGTCTGGTTTTCCCAATATTTATTGAAGAGACTATCCTTTCTCCATTGTGGTTTTCTGCTCCTTTGTCATAAATTAATTGTCCATGTAGGTATGGATTTGTTCTTGGGCTCTCAGCTGTGTTCCATTAATCTATGTCTGTTTTTCTTTCAATACTATGCTTTTTGGTTACTATAGCTTTGTATTATAATTTGAAGTTAGGGAGCGTGATGTCTCCAGCTTTGTTCTGTTTTTTTGTTGTTGTTGTTGTTGTTTTTTGCGGTATGTGGGCCTCTCACTGTTGTGGCCTCTCCCGTTGTGGAGCACAGGCTCTGGACGCACAGGCTTAGCAGCCGTGGCTCACGGGCCTAGCCGCTCTGCGGCATGTGGGGTCTTTCCAGACCGGGGCACAAACCCGTGTCCCCTGCATCGGCAGGTGGGCTTTCAACCACTGCGCCACCAGGGAAGCTCCAGCTTTGTTCTTTTACTTAGGATTGCTTTGGCTATTTGCGGTCTTTTGTGGTTCCATATAATTTTAGGATTTTTTTGTTCTATTTCTGTGAAAAATGTCCTTGGGATTTTGA
This sequence comes from Orcinus orca, assembly GCF_937001465.1. Lineage (NCBI taxonomy): Eukaryota > Metazoa > Chordata > Mammalia > Artiodactyla > Delphinidae > Orcinus > Orcinus orca. The sequence continues at coordinate 20,280,203 of NC_064563.1, read as the reverse complement.
TAGAGATTGCATTGAATCTGTAGGCTGCTTTAGATGATATGAACCTTTTAACAATGTTAATTCTTTCAGTCCATGAGCATGGAATATATATTCATTTCTTTGTGTCTACAGTTTCATTTAACAGTGTCTTTCAGTGTACAGGTCTTTCACTTTCTTGATCACATTTATTCCTAGGTATTTTATTCTTTTTGTTGTGATTGTAAATTGGATTGTGCTCTTAATTTCTCTTTCTGCTAATTTGTTTTTAGTGTATACAAATGCAGTAGATTTTTGCATATTAATTTTGTGCTCTGCAACTTTACTGTATTAGTTCATTATTTCTAACAGTTTTTTGTTAGAGTCTTTAGGGTTTTTTTTTTAAGATTTTCTTTTTTTTGATGTGGACCATTGTTTAAGTCTTTATTGAATTTGTTACAATATGGCTTCTGTTTTATGATTTGCTTTTTTGGCCATGAGGCATGTGGGATCTTAGCTCCCTGACCAGGATTGAACCTGCACCCCATGCATTGGAAGGTGAAGTCTTAACCACTGGACTGCCAGGGGAGTCCCCTAGGGTTTTTTATATATAAAAGCATGTCATCTGCACATAGTGACAGTTTTACTTCTTCCAATTTGGATACCTTTTATTTCTTTTTCTTGCCTAATTGCTATGGCTAGGACTTCCAGTGATATGTTGAATAAGAGTGGCAAGAGTGGGCATCCTTGTCTTATTCCTCAATTTAGAGGGATAGCTTTCAGTTTTTCACTTTTGAGTGTGATGTTAGTTGTGGGTTTGTTGTATATGGCCTTTATTATGTTGAGATACGTTGCTTCTATACCCACTTTATTGAGAGTTTTTACATAAATGAGTGTTGAATCTTGTCAAATGCTTTTTCTGCATCTGTTGAAATGATCAAATGATTTTTATCTTTCATTTGTTAATGTCATGTATCACATTGATTTGTGAATGTTGAACTATCCTTGCATCCCTGAAATAAATTCTACTTGATTATGATTATCCTTTAAAGTGTTGTTGTATTCAGTTTGCTAGTATTTTGTTGAGGATTTTGCATCTATGTTCATCAGAGATACTGGCCTATAATTTTTTTTGCGTGTGTGTTGTCCTTGTCTGGTTTGGGGATCAGGGTAACACTAAACATTGGGAATAGTTTGTGTGAGTCTCAGAGGTTGGAAAGAATTGATGTTTTGGAGAAACCTGTTTGCTAACCTTTTAAAATTAAAATTTTGCTTATTTTGTTTCATTTGTTGGAAAAATCAGATTGTTGCGGAATCTGAAAAACATTGGTTGACAGTAAAAGTAAAACATCTTAGATGAGGCTTGCTTTTAGTTTAGATGGCTTCATGTTAGAGAAATTAGCTGGGCAACCTTCAGTTTCCTTGCAAAGAACTATTGGGTATTTCATTTTTGCTTAAAAAGTTAAGCCCTGTTGTCGTTTTTTTTTACTTTTTCTCATGACAGTCTCTCAACCGTTTCATTAAAAGCATTAAAAACTATGCTTTATGGAAACTTAACTGTAGTATATATTAGTAGTTCTCAGTTGAACTCTTGGAAGTCATGATGCTTTTTAAGGAATACTGTGAAGTTATTGATATAGTCACTTGTATGAATTGAGAACACTGTTTTGGAGGAAATTTTATAGTACCATATATATATAATAAACATACATGACCATGAGCACATTTGTAAAAAAAAAAAAAAATCTATTTAATGCAATGTGATTTGGCTATTATAAATTTTACAGTAAAATAGTTAACTAGCTATTCAGGTATTTTTTTCTGTTAGTGCTTTCTATAGTACATATCTTTTTGATGCGTTTTGTAGTATAAGATACATTTATGGAGAAAAGTAAATTGAAATTACTACCTATTAAATATTTTTTCAAATTAGGAAAAGATTACCATTATTTTATCAGTGGGGCATTTTGGTCAAGTTTTTGAAATCCCATTGATACACAAGAGTAGCTTGAGAACCAATGGAATATGAGCTTATTCAGAGGCTTTCTTATGGCGATGGTTAGCTGTTTTATGAGTGTTATTTGGTACTGAACTAGTTGATGTCAGAATGTGAGTCATCTTCAGAATTAAAGATTATTTGGAAAGCAAATTCCTGAAAGTAATGTTGGTCTTAAACACTTATTAAATGCATCCCCATCTGTAAAATGAAGTTTAGAATATAGTTTTGTGTAGATGAGTTGCATGGTATTGTCACAGACTTAAATGTGAGGTTAGGATTACTCTGCTGCTTGGGGAAGTTTTTAAATTTTGCAACTACCAGAACAGCATTAGATGAGTAACTGGCATCTGTGCTCTTAAGCCATGTGGATAACCACATGTACCAGCCCCAGTTCAAAGGTTCTCAAATTCACAAGGCCAGTAGAAAAGTAACAAAATCAAGAGTTGGTTCCTCAAAATTAAAAACTTGGGTATATAAAGGACACTATGCAGAGTGAAAAGACAACCCATGGAATTGGTGAAAATATATTTCAATCATATATATCATAAGGGAAATATATGCAGAATATATAAAGAACTTTCAAAACTCAACAACAACCACCACCCGATTAAAAATGGGCAAAGGACAAGACATGGAAGCAACCTAAGTGTCATCGACAGATGAATGGATAATGAAGATGTGGTGTGTATATATATGTGTGTATACACACACGCACACACACACGCACAATGGAATATTACTCAGCCAGAAAAAGAATGAAATAATGCCATTTGCAGCAACGTGGATGGACCTAGAGATTATCATACTAAGTGAAGTAAGTCAGAGAAAGACAAATATCATATGATATCACTTATATGTGGAATCTAAAAAAATGATACAAATGAACTTATTTACAAAACAGAAATAGACTCAAAGACATAGAAAACAAACTTATGGTTACCAGAAGGGAAAGGTAGAGGGGGAGGGATAACTTAGGAGTTTGGGATTAACATACACACACTACTATATATAACATAGATAAACAACAAGGTCCTACGGTATAGGGCTATACAGCAAAGTATATTCACTAGCTTGTAATAACCTATAATGTAAAATAATCTGAAAAAGAATATACATACACACACACACATATATCCGAATCACTTTGGTGTACTAGAAACTAACACAACAGTGTAAATCAGGTATACTTCAATTTAAAAAATGGGCAATGGATTTGAATAATTATTTCTCCATTGAAGATATACAGAAGGCCAATAAGCATATGAAAAGAGGTCAACATCACTAATCATTAGAGAAGTGCAAATCAAAGCCACAATGAGATACCACTTTATATCCATTACTGTGGCTGTTATCAAACAGAAAATAAGTGCTGTCGAGGATATGAAGAAGTTGGAACCCTTATGTATTGCTGGTGGGAATGTAAAATGGTGCAGCTGTTGTGGAAAATGGTATGTGATTCCTCAAATAAATTGAATATAGAATTGCCATATAATCCAGCAATTTCACTTCTGGATATATACCCAAAAGAAGCAGGGACTCAGATATTTGTACAGCCATGTTCAAAGCAGCATTGTTCACAGTAGCCAAAAGGTGGCATCAACCAAAGCATCCATTGATAGATAAATGGATAAACAAAATGTAAATACATATAATGGAATATTATTCAGCCTGAAAAGAGAAGGAAATTCTGACATATTCTACAATGTGGATGAATCTTTTTTTTTTTTTTTTTTTTTTGCGGTATGCGGGCCTCTCCTGTTGTGGAGCACAGGCTCCGGACGTGTAGGCTCAGCGGCCATGGGCCACGGGCCTAGCCGCTCCGCGGCATGTGGGATCTTCCCGGACCAGGGCACAAACCCATGTCCCCTGCATCAGCAGGCGGACTCTCAACCACTGCTCCACCAGGGAAGCCCGTGGACGAATCTTAAAGACATGCTAAGTGAAATAAGCCAGACATAAATAGACATAAAGTGATTCCACTTATATCAGTTACCTGATATAGAGTGGTAAAATTCATAGAGATAGAAAGTAGAATAGTGGTTGCTTGGAGGCTAGGGGGAGGGGGAATGGGAAATCAGTATTTAATGAGTACAGAGTTTCACTTTGGGAAGAGGGAAAAGTTCTGGAGATGGATGGTGGTGATGGTTACACAACAATTTGAATGTAGTTAATGTCACTAACCTAAACCTTACACCTAAAAATGTTTAAAATGGTAAATTTTATGTTGTGTGTATTATACCATATTAAAAGAAATGAGGCTGAAGGCCTTCTATAAAAAGGTCACTGAAGAGTTAAAACAGTTATTTATTCACTGAATTAATAAAACTTATTATACAAATTACCAAACATATAGAAAAGTAGAGAAATAGTATAATGAACCTCAATATAATTTTCTCCTAGATTTAACGTTGATTAGTGTTTTGGTTTATTTATTTTTTTTGGCTGGAGAATTTTAAAGTAAATTACAGATATCATGACATTTCATTCCTAAGGATTTCAGTAGGCAGCTCTAGAAATAGGGACTTTCTCATATGACCACAATACTGTCATCATACCTAGAAAATCAACAATTATTTTAAAAAATTTATCTAATACCTAGACTACATTCACATTGTCCCTCTTGTTCCTAAATTGTATTTTTATTGTTGGTTTGCTTGAACCTGTGTTTGGCATTTGGATGTAATGTTTTTTATCTCTTTTAATGTACAACAGTCTCATGCTGTTCTCCCATTCTGTCCCCCTACACTGTTTTGTTTATTCCATTTAATTTTATAGGAATTGGTGCAATGCCCTCAAGTAACACATCCATTTTATTTTACTTATTTAATTCTATTCCATGTATTTCTTGTAAACTTGAAGTTAGAGCTAAAGGCTTGTTAGAACTGGGTTAAAATAATTTTGGCAAGAATACATCTTAGGTGATATAGACTGATGAAAAGTAGAATGAGAATTTGCCAGTTGGAAAACCCTTTAGACAGAGTCAAGTAGCTAATTTAAGATAAAATGTTTGTTTATAATTAGTAGTACAATTTTGTCAAATAGAAGGCAAAATTAGGTATGATCAGAGATGGTGGGAATGGATACATCTCTAGAAACCTGTTTGGTGTCTCTCAAGGATTTTTACAGTTAACCTACATACAGTCTTTACAGTTTTCACCAATTAGAAAGTCATTTTTACAATAAATAATGTTGCCTAGTGATACAGTTGACAGTCTATATTTATCCCAACCCAGTAGTTTAAGTGCTGGGAGAAAGTAACAAAGGATTTAAGCTTGTTTAACCTTTCCTTGCAGAAAACTTCTTGGAGAAGGGAAGATTTAACAACAGAAAAACCCTATTGTGCTTTTTTTGGAGACTGCATTAACAACCATGGACCTTTTTCAAGAAACTGCATGTATCTATACATACATAAAATTTTGCATGCGATTTTATAGGATTCATAGTTTTTCCTTTGTAGGTAGAGTATATTTTAGCTTCTGGATAATACACGAATAAAGATTTAGTGCTGGCAACAGCAGGGTGCATTCTTGAAACAGTGAGCTGATCAGAGCAAGAGCAAGGGCACCTGTTCGATTACTGGAAACTTAAATTGTTTAGTTTGGACAGACTCTTTTTTTTTTTAAACAATTTTTCTTTTTGGCCACACTGCGCGGCATGTGGGATCTTAGTTCCCCGACCAGTGATCAAACCCAGGCCCTCAGCAGTGAAAGCACGGAGTCCTGACCACTGACCGCGAGGGAATTCCCTGGACAGACTCTTAAAATGTGAAAATTGTAGACCTTTTTGCCTCTTCTCCAACATTTACTTCTGTTGACTAACTGCCTTCCTTCCCCCACATTCATTTTAAAGTTCTTTTTTTTTTCTAGTCTTTTGTGAAATCAATCTCTTTCTCTCTTTCTTTTCTCTGCTTTCTGTTTCTACCTAAATTTAGACAGAGTTTTCTTTAGCCCTCTTCTCTTTTTAATTTTTACTTTTACATTAAGATCACTTTAGTTATCACCTGTTTGTTGATGATTCCTAAATCTCTCTTATGCCTTGGGTAGAGCTCCTGACTTCTATTTATCACTGTTTACATGTTCACTAGAATGTTTTATAAACATTAAGTGAAAAAATTACCAAATTGCTCTCACTTCCACTAACTGTAGTTCTCCTTCTGTATTTTCTCCCTCATCTACTGGCATCACCACCCAAACTCTTTTCCTCCTGTATTTCACTGTTGTGTTAAGTCCTTATATGCATTTTTGTATTTATTCACCACAGTTGTCTTTTAAATCCTAAATAATCTCCTTTTACAGATGAAGCAATTTAATAATTTTGCCTCAGAATCACACTGTTAGCATGTGGCAGTGCTGAGATATAAACTTAGGTTTGTCTAATACTAGATCTCATATTCCTTACCACAGTTATACTACTACCACTCACTTCTGTGACTTTAATCTAAAAAAATTAAGGATGTACCTGTAAGGTTTAACTATAAGAATATTTACTGCAGAGTTTATAAGAAGAAGCAAATTCAATCTCCAACAATATGGATTCCATTAAATCCATTATAGAACATTTATACGGAATATCATGTGGTCATTATACATCCTGTTTTAGACCAGTAGTTTTCATTTTGTATATCAAAGTCATATATGGGAACCCAGTATATGAGATAGATTTTTAAAAAAAGTAGTGTTTGAAAGGGGTGGAAGCCCTAGCGGGTCTCATGGACTGCTGTCTGTAAGGGTTCTTGAGGGGATGTTATGGTACAGGGTTTGAAAGTTTTAATTTTTTCAAATATAGTAATGAATTAGGAAAATATTCATAATACAGTAAGTGAAGAGAATAGTTAACAAAACATCTATAGTGTATCCCGATTTTGCTAAATATATATTTGAATTTACACATAACTGAAAGGATAGGAGGTTATACATCAAAATATGGACACTGGTTATTCTTTTATTTGGTGATTATGAGTGATTTTAATTTTTCACACATTTTCTACAATGAACAAGAATTAGTTTTGTAAATAGAGACTTTAAAAAGTCCTGAATGTGTTATTTTAAAAAAGGCAATAAAAAGTATAACCAAAACCCACTGCATATTATTGAGTACACACACACACACACACACACACACACACACAGAGCAAAAGAAGTAAATACTCCAATGGCTGCTGTGCCATGAACATTGGTTTGAAGCCCTTGAGTACCCGTGTAAGCATAGATCCATTACTCTACCTTTTGGACATCAACTGCCTGGGTTTGAATACTGGCTCTGCTATTATTCATTATTTGATCTTGGACAAGTTCCCTAATAGGGCCTAAGTTTTCCCCAACTATGAAATGATACCTTATAGGGTGTTGTTAGGATTAGATGACTTAAATTCAATAACATGCTTAGAGCAATGTCCGGTTAGTAAGTGGTCAGTTATAGTTGTTGTGCTTATTATCATTCCTATCCTTAAGAGTTATTTCACCTCTAAACTCTCAGTTCATCTCGCTCCCCTAAAGTTAGCTGGGAATTCCAAAACTTTACAAGGGAAGTCATAGTTCTTATTCAGGTTAAGTTTCCCAAACAGGTCAGTGATCAAAATACTGTGTATTTATTTTTTCTAGCAAAATTTAGTAGCAACTATATCTTATTTTATAAGGATTTATATGTTTTTATGGTATGATTTCTGCCTAGAAATTGTATAATGTGGTTATGATGGGGGTCCCCAAGACCACCCCCAAGTTCAGTGATTCACTAGAAGGACTTACAGGACTCAGCATATGATTGTACTCATGACTATGATTTATTACAGTGAAAGGATACAAAGCAGAGTTGGCAAAGGGAAAAGGCACATGGGGTAAAATCCAGAGAAAACCGGGTGTGAGCTTTTAAGAGTCTCTCTCAGTGGAGTCTCAGGGGATACGCTTAACTTCTCAGCAGTGAGTTATGATGACACATGTGAAATGTCTACCAGGGGAGCTCATTAGAGATTCAGTGCCCAGGGTTTATATTGGGGGCTATTCAGGTAGGCATCCTCCACCTAGCATATACCAAAATTTCAGACTCCCAGAAAGAAAGTAGGTATTCAACATAAACCACATTGTTTGCAGAATTCAGGCACAATGAGCTGTTCTTATCAGAGAATGATGGGAACCCTCCTGAAATCTTAAGTCCTCAGATGCCTGCAAAGGGCCAACCTTGTAAGCAGGCCTTTCTAAGGATAGCAGTCTCAGACCTGCTGTGTTAACTCTTTTCTCAACAGAGCTATATTATAAAATCTATTTTACTTAAGAAACTAATACCAACAAATCTATGCATTTTAAAAACAGCTTTATTGAGATATGATACACCATAAAATTTACCCATTTAAAGTAAAAAGTGCAGTGATTTTTAGTTTATTTGTAGAGTTGTGCAATCATCGGCGCAATCTAATTTTAGAACATTTTCATCATCCCAAAAAGAAACCCCATTTCCATGAGTGGTCATTCCCATTTCTGTTTGTCCCCCCTCTCTGCCTGATTCTTACTCCCATCCCCAGGCAACCACTAATTTACTTTCTGTCTCTGGGATAGATCTATATGTTTAACGTATTTTCACCTTTATTTCATCTCTGTTATTAATGGCTTTGTAAGATGGTAGTTCAAAAATTATTCGAGGTATCTCTCTTTCAGTGTGTGTCAAAGAGTCATTATGAGTCTCTCTGGTAGTCTCTAAGTCCAGAGCTTTACCAACAGCAATCATCATCAAAATTGCTATTACATGAATTTGTGGTATTTAATGAAATATTTATTATAAAGGCTCTTGTCTTTGTAAACTTCATTCTCACCACTTAAGAAGTATGTTATACAATTGGTTGAGGCTTACCAATGAGAATTTTGTTACTTACTTGGTTAACATTGAGTTCTTTCATGGTACTTTTTGCTGCAAGATAGATAGGGATTCATGTAGAGAATTGGGTGAGGTTGGGAGAGGTAGCTGCACTATTGCCATTGGGATGTAGAGAGGCAGAAAGGTATGTATATATTGCCAGGAGGAAAAGGGCAAAAAGTATTACTTTATAATAAATGGCCATTTAAAAAAAGTACGCTAATGTGGGTACAATATTCAAGAATAAACAAAAAGTAAATTTACAAATTATAAAATTCTTTCTAAAAAAGTTTAAATCAAAGGTGCTTGTGCATTTTTAATCATTATTTTGATTGAAATCTTGCTTGTCCCATAATTGAGTTGGTAGACAAGCTGTACTATAAACTGAGAACTGTGGGAGGATCTTTATTTTGTGGCCAAAATATAGAACTTAGTCACCATGAGTTATGTAGGTATTGACTAACACTGGGTGTTTACCTAAATGTCCAAATCTGTGTAAACAATTGTGCTTTTGAAATACAAGTTTCATTTTAATCTTAATCCATGTTTGTAATTAAGAGATATTTTTGGACATCAGGAACTAATATATCAAATAACTTATTTTCAAGGACAATGCACCAGAACTTATTGTTATTCATCTATTTGTCTTCCAGGTGATTTTATAGCGAGATGCTGCTCTCCATCGGGATGCTCATGCTGTCGGCCACGCAAGTCTATACCATCTTGACTGTCCAGCTCTTTGCATTCCTAAACCTACTGCCTGTAGAAGCAGACATTTTAGCAGTAAGTAAATTTAAACAGTAAAATTTATTCATGCCTAAAAACATCTCTTAAAAGAAAAGTTTTTAAAAAGACCTAAATAATGGAGTGTTATACAATAACAAAATAATGGAATCTTACAAAGTGTTTACAAACATACAGGTGCACGTGCATAGCTATTACTTGAAAGTGGGGGAACCTTGCTCATTATTTTATTGCTTGATGTTTAATAAGGTCTCATGTACAATAAGTACGTGATAAATGTTGTTGCTCTTGAGAGTGTGTGCTGTCTTGAGTGCTGATGAGCACATATATTTAAATGCTGTGTGTTTTATGTAGAATCTTACTGTTTTTCTTGGTAATTGGTGTATCTGTAATGACTTTGATAGTGATATGTTAAAAAATTGTACAAGATGTCCATAGAAAATTTCAACCTGAAGTTAACATTAATGAGTCAGAAGCGAAGCATAATGGTCTTATCTCTTTTCTTTTCCATTCTTAAGAGTTTTATTAATACTTTTCCTTGGTTTAGATTACATCATGGACAACGAAGGCATTAACAAATCTCTTGATCCTGTCAGTTTATTTTGCACGATGTACAATCTCAGAAAATTTTATATGAATAACATTTAATCTGTACAAAATTATCTTTTCATTTGATAATTCTCATGAATTCCTTACATAGTGATGAGCTAGTTCAGGAGTATAAAGTATATCAAAATAACCTAAAATATTTCTGGCATCTCTCTTTTTGTAAGATAAATGTATAAATCATTGTGATTTTCCAGGGGCTCTTTGAGAAATCCAAAAGAAAATTTTAACTTTGAAAGACATCTAATGCTCATTTTGGCAGCACATAAACTAAAATTGGAATGATATAGAGAAGATTAGCATGGCCCCTGCACAAGTATAACATGGAAATTTGTAAAGTGTTCCATATTTTTTCAGCAAATGGTGCCAGGAAAATTGAATATTCACATGCAAAAGAATGAAGTTGAGCTCGTACCTTACACCATATACAAAAGATTAACTTAAAGTGAATCAAAGACCTAAACATAAGAGCTGAGCTAATACTAAAAAAACACTTAGGAGAAAACATATGGGAAAAACTTCATGAGTTTGGATTTGGCAATGATTTCTTGGCTATAACACCAAAAACACAGGTATAAAAAGAAAAAAAATAGATAAATTGGACTACATCAAAATTTAAAACGTTTGTGCATTCAAAGAACGTATCAAGAGAGTGAACAGGAAATCCATGGAATGGGAGAAAATATTTGCAAATCATATATCTAATTAGGGAGTAACATCTAGAATATATAAAGAACTCCTACTGTTTAACAACAAAAAAAATAAACAACTAGATTTAAACATGGACAAAAAAATTGAATAGTCAGTTCTCCAAAGAAGATGTACAAATGGCCAGTAAGCACAAAAAAAAATGTTCAAATCACTAATTATTAGAGAAATGCAAATCAAAACCACAATGAGATATCATATCATAACCATTAGGATGGCTGTTATCATAACCATTAGGATGGCTGTTATCAAAACCCAGAAAATAAGTATTGACAAACATGTGGAGAAACTGGAACCCTTGGTATTGTTGGTGTGAATATAAAATGGTGCAGCCACTATGGAAATTGGTGTAATGGTTCCTCACAGACCCGTAGATTTGCTCTTCTTATTGGACAGGCTTCCATTTGGACGAATTCTGCTGAGGGTCACCAAAAACCTGATGAGCTTTTCCTTCCATCTTGACTTTTTAATCTTGAGAGCTTGGCTTGCATCTAGACTGTTCACTCTGGTTTTCTGCCATCAATCCACTCTGAACCTGGAGTTTTCTTTATGCAGTCGACCCTTGAACAGCACAGGTTTGAACTGCGTGGTTCCACTTACATGCAAATTTTTTCCAGTGAATATACTGGAATTTTTTTTTTTTTTTAGATTTGTGACAGTTTGAAAAAACTTTCAGACCAATTGTGTAGCCTTTCAGCCAAGTTCACAAATTATCTCTTTCATTTCACCATTTCCTCAGACATTTCCTCCATATGGTCAGTTCTGGAACCTGGGAAGTCCGAGATCCAGGTGCCAGCAGATTCAGTTCTTGGTGAAGGCCCTCTTCCTGGCTTACAGATGGCCACCTTGCTGCTGTGTCTTCACGTGGTGACAGAAGCAGGAAGCTCTAATCTATATTCCTCTTCTTATAAGGACACAAATACCATCATGGTGACTCCACCCTCATAACCTCACCTAAACCTAATTACCTCCCAAAGACCTCACTTCCTAGAACTATCACGTTTCCTTAGGGCTTCAATATATGAATTTTGGGGGGACACAAGCATTCAGTCCTTAACAGTAGGTACTTAAGCCAAGTCCTCTGAACTTGGGGAAAGGATGGGAGAGTTGGGGCTTGGGTATTCCTCTGTAAGTCTCCCATGATGTATGTCTGAAGCAAGGTCCTGGAGCAACACCGCATCTTGTGAGGCAGATGCAGGCAGCATAATGGCCTTATGTTTGATGGTGGATAGCAGAGTTTTTAGAGAAGAAGGTTGCTCCTCAAAACCTTTGTAGTCCTTTCTGGGCTACTGTCTTACTGTCCTCTACACTAGAAAGTGTATATATTTCCTGTTTCTCATTTATGTGAAGCTAGAAAAGAAGAATTAACTGTATCTGTACGTGTGATGTGTGTGTGTGTATGCCTATACTCTAGGTGCTATGCAAAGGATTTACTGGTTTTTCTTTCTGGGTGCAAGCGATTTGCTTAACGACATTAAGTGAGAAATAGAAGGGCCAGAATTGTTGCTGACCAAAGCTTAATGTGGTCCTCAGCCATGCTTTTTCATACCGTAGCTCTTGTGGAAGGGCCTAGAATCATTGTAGAACTTGAGAGAGCCAGGCTGTTTTCTATACCGTAGCTTTTTGAGGGCATAGCAAATCTAATCCCTATGAGATTTCTCACCCTGTGTTACCCTCTTTAGTAGGAAACTGGTTGATTAGATTTTTCTAGAATAGTCTGGATCTTTTTGAGATGGAGTGGAAGTAGAACCTTTAAAGGACTGAGTCCATTGCTATTCAGATCTCTTCTTCAAATTGGTCCCCGAAGTCCTTGGAATAGTCTTAGTATGACTTTTGAAATGAGGTAGAGGATTTATAGACTGAACAGGGAGTGGAGTTCTCCTTGTTTCTCTTTTCTCCTTTGTTTTCTTTCATTCTCTCTCTCTATTTTTTTCCTCTGTTGATTCTAACATCTGCCACTCCTTGTCTTCTTTCTTTTTCACCTGAAGTGAACTGTTATTCTGTGGTTCAGCTACGTGATGGGTTAAATGATTTTCAGTGGACTGCTCTGGGAACTTGACTAGCTATGTGATATGGATCAAATTACTTAGTCACTATAAATACCTCCGTTTTTTAATTTGTAAACTGGAGTGTTGTAGTGATGATTAAATAAGGTAAACTGCTTAGAACAGTATCTGACACATAGTAAATGTTTTATCTTTGTTATCTTCTGTATAATTAACATTCTCATCATCTTTCACTCACTCACTTGAGCAGTGTATGTGACTGCCTAAGTTGTATTTTTTAATGTAGATACAAAACAAAAAGATATAGAAGAATAATCAGTCCCTGCCAGCAGTGTTCCCTGTGCCTCAGGCAGGTAGGTGTGGAATGTATGTTGTCATCTAGTGAAAGGAACTATCCCTGAGAGCTGCTTAAATCTGGTCTTTATGTTGACACTAAAGATAGAGGCTGACAGGAATGCAGAGATAGCTGGTGGGAAGTGGGCTGTGGAGTCATGTAACTAGGAAAAAGGCGAACTAAAAATTGAGGCAGAGGAACTAGATGTGTTAACACAGACATTCAAAGGAAGTGCGTCAAGAGGTAGAAAATATTAGCTCTTTCTTTTAGCTGAATAAGAACACCCCTGAAATCTGGGTTTGTAATAATAAAATTTAAGTATGTTGGATATCAGGTTGATTCTAGTTCTATTTTGGACAGGTATTAGGATGTTGCTTTTGAAAAGATAAAGTCAGTTTAAGTCATGCTATTGGTATGCCAAATGTTTTTATTTTTGGCAGTTGAATTCTCCCACTTGACTGTTAATTCCCTGACAACAGTATTTGTCCAACTGGTTGGTGAGTTTTAAGAGGATATGGAGATGCTACTGTATAGTGTGTTGCTGACTAGTCAGTAAGCCCCTTAGATCATGGGTACCTGGAAGGCAGGACTGTGTCTTACTAAACTTTGTTTCTGGTACCTAGAAGAATTACACAGTAGGAATTCAATAAATATTTGAGTTGATTAATAGCTTTTCCTTGGAGATTTAGTTCTTTCATATTTTCTTTTCTTTCTTTTCTTTTCTTTTTAAAAAAATTTTTTTTGGCTGTGCCTCACAGCATGCAGGATCTTAGTTCCTTGACCAGGGATCGAACCTGTGCACCCTGCAGTGGAAGTGCAGAGTCTTAACCACTGGACCACCAGGGAAGTCCTTCATATTTTCTTTTAATAACATTTATTCCTTGGAACTTCAGATTATTGGGTTTTTTAAATTAGCAATTCATTCTCTTTTCATCTCTTATTGCTTCTCTTTTCTTTAACCCTTAAAGGAAATATGAAGTTATTAATTATGTAGGTTCATATTTAGAAACATGGAGCTTTAGAATTGGCAGGGGCATGTTTGATTCTGTTGTAGGGATTTGTTAGAGATTTCGTTGCTTGGTAGGTGTTTGTGGGGGTCAGTGGGCAGAGTTAGGAGAGAAGCACCCAGTGGTTGGTGGTGTAAATGGATTGGATTATATAGCAAAGTAGTTAAGAGCTCCAGCAATGGGAGTTACAGTCTGGGTTGAATTCCAGTTCTACCACTCTGTAGCTCCATGACCTTGGGCAAATTACCTAACATCTCTTAAATTTCAGTTTACTTATGAAAATGAGATTGGAGGAGAGAGAGTGTAGGGCAATGGGTTAAGAGCCAGGGATCTGAGGCCAGACTGCCTGGATTAGAATCCTGGTTCTTATTTACTAGAGCAAGTTATTTTCAAGCAGAGTATTTTTATTCTGTAGTCAATCTGTAAAATGAGGATGATGATAATAGTGGCTGACTTTATAGGATTGTCATAAGGTTTAAATAAGTGAATACCTGTCAGGTGTTTAGCATGATGTCATAAATGCTCCATAATTGTTAGCTATTTGTTACTTTCTGAATTGAATTAAATCTTCTGTTAAGGCTGCTGTCAAAGAGGAGAACTGGTTAAGAAAAGACCTCTTCAAAATAAGTAAAGTCGCAACATGGTAATCTTTGAGAGTGGGATTCCAGAGAGGAATAATTTTTTTTCTGTTTCAAAAATTTTAACAGTGAGTGTGCTTTAATTTCATGAGCAGCAGCGTTCCTCCTGCCCCCCACCATACTAAAAAAGAAAGCACTTTTGTATTAAAGATGTTTCTGTTTGTCTTGTTCATGATAGAAACTTTTTTTTTTTTAATTTAAACAATGTGATTGTAAAAAGCAGTGTGAGCAAAGTTAACAACTGCCTTCCTGAGGAAAGGCAAAGCAGTTTCAAAATGAGTCTCACTCGATAACAAAACTTATTCCAAGTCAGTGTTACAAGTACTGTAGTTCAAGCTAGATATTTTATTTCTGAAATTCTAACCAAAAAAGTGAACTCAATAATAAGAAGTAATAAAAGTAATAGGAAGTGATAAAAGAGTACTTTAATACAGTTGTAGATTTTCCATTTCCTAATTTTTTTATTTTTCAACTTAAACATAATTTATTATGCTCTTGTCTCTGGAATAATTTCCTAAAATGGGAAGAAAGAGTATAATTATCATGATAATCAAACAAATGCATTAGTACTAATTCTCGAGATATAACCCAAACCAGCAATCTACATAAGAATCTAGTTAACATTCTCTGACCTAATTTCAAATCAATAGTGTGAAAAGTCATTCAATCCATTGAAACCAAAATGAAAAAGATAACTTTACCCCACACAATTAGAAATGTTTCTAGTAGACTCACTTAAAATCATTGCTCTATGTCCTGTGATCTATAGGCTGTCCTTCCCACCAAACGACCTCCCTTGATCCATCCTCAGGTGCAGTAAAAAGTCAGTCAAATTCAGCAACTCAGGGAAACATCAACATGGAAAAGGAGTTAGTTCCATTACCAAAAAGAGACCTAAAGCTCATAAGTTTATAAAACCCACCCATAAATTCTTTCTCTATCAATAAAGCAAGGAAAGTGGGAAGAACTCTTTTTAGTTTTCTTAGTTTTTATTTCCAAAACTTAAATTTTTTTAAAAAATATATTATGTACACTTTTTTTAAACATCTTTATTGGAGTATAATTGCTTTACAATGTTGTGTTCGTTTCTGCTGTATAACAAAGTGAATCAGCTATATGTATACATATATCCCCATATCCCCTCCCTCTTGCGGCTCCCTCCCACGTTCCCTATCAAAAAAGGTAGGTCAAAAAAGGATCTTGCTGTGATTTATGTCATAGAGTGTTCTGCATATGTTTTCCTCTAAGAGTTTGATAGTGTCTGGCCTTACATTGGGTCTTTAATCCATTTTGAGTTTGTTTTTGTGTATGGTGTTAGGGAGTGTTCTAATTTCATTCTTTTACGTGTACCTGTCCAGTTTTCCCAGCACCACTTATTGAAGAGGCTGTCTTTTCTCCATTGTATATTCTTGCCTCCGTTCTCAAAGATAAGGTGACCATGTGTGTGTGGGTTTATCTCTGGGCTTTCTAGCCTGTTCCATTGTTTTATATATCTGTTTTTGTGCCAGTACCATACTATCTTGATTACTGTAGCTTTGTAGTATAGTCTGAATTCAGGGAGCCTGATTCCTCCAGCTCCGTTTTTCTTTCTCAAGATTGCTTTGGCTATTCGGGGTCTTTTGTGTTGCCATACAAATTGTGAAATTTTTTGTTCTAGTTCTGAGAAAAATGCCATTGGTAGTTTGATAGGGATTGCATTGAATCTGTAGATTGCTTTGGGTAGTATAGTCATTTTCACAATGTTCATTCTTTCAATCCAAGAACATGGTATATCTCTCCATATGTTTGTATCATCTTTAATTTCTTTCATCAGCATCATACAGTTTTCTGCATACAGGTCTTTTGTCTCCTTAGGTAGGTTTATTCCTAGATATCTTATTCTTTTCGTTGCAGTGGTAAATGAGAGTGTTTCCTTAATTTCTCTTTCAGATTTTGCATCATTAGTGTATAGGAATGCAAGAGATTTCTGTGCATTCATTTTGTATCCTGCTACTTTACCAAATTCATTGAGTAACTCTAGTAGTTTTCTGGTAGCATCTTTAGGATTCTCTGTGTATAGTATCATGTCTTTTGCAAACAGTGACAGTTTTACTCCTCTTTTCCGATCTGGATTCCTTTGATTTCTTTTTCTTTGCTGATTGCTGTTGCTAAAACTTCCAGAACTATGTTGAATAATAGTAGTGAGAGTGGGCAACCTTGTCTTGCTCCTGATCTTAGTGAAAATGGTTTTAGTTTTTCACCACTGAGAAGGATGTTGGCTGTGGGTTTGTCATTTATGGCCTTTGTTATGTTGAGGTACGTTCCTTCTATGCCTACTTTCTGGAGGGTTTTTATTATAAATGGGCGTTGAATTTTGTCAAAAGCTTTTTCTGCATCTATTGAAATGATCATGTGGTTTTTATCATTCAAGTTGTTAATATCGTGTATCACATTGATTGATTTGCGTATATTGAAGAATCCTTGCATTCCTGGGATAAACCCCACTTGATAATGGTGTATGATCCTCTTAATGTGCTGTTGGATTCTGTTTGCTAGTATTTTGTTAAGGATTTTTGCATCTGTGTTCATCAGTGATACTGGCCTGTAGTTTTCTTTTTTTGTGACGTCTTTTTTTAAAAAATTTATTTATATTTTATTTTTGGCTGCAGTGGGTCTTTATTACTGTTCGTGGGCTGCCTTTAGTTGCGGTGAGCAGGGTTACTCTTTGTCGTGGTGCACAGGCTTCTCACTGCGGTGGCTTCTCTTGTTGTGAAGCATGGGCTCTGGGTGCACGGGCTTCAGTAGTTGTGGTGCACGGGCTTAGTTCCCCCGCGGCATGTGGCATCCTCGGACCAAGGCTTGAACCCGTGTCCCCTGCATTGGCAGGCAGATTCTTAACCACTGTGCCACCAGGGAAGTCCCTTTTTGTGACACCTTTGTCTGGTTTTGGTATCTGGGTGATGATGGCCTCATAAAATGAGTTTGCGAGTGTTCCTCCCTCTGCTATATTTTGGAAGAGCTTGAGAAGGATAGGTGTTAGCTCTTCTTTAAATGTTTGATAGAATTTTCTTGTGAAGCCATCTGGTCCTGGGCTTTTGTTTGTTGGAAGATTTTTAATGACAGTTTCTATTTCAGTGCTTGTGATTGGTCTGTTTATATTTTTTATTTCTTCCTGGTTCAGTCTCAGAAGGTTTTGTTTTTCTAAGAATTTGTCCATTTCTTCCAGGTTGTCCATTTGATTGGCATATAGTTGCTTGTAGTAATCTCTCATGATCCTTTGTATTTCTGCAGTGTCGGTTGTTACTTCTTTTTCATTCCTAAGTCTATTGATTTGAGTCTTTTCCCTTTTTTTCCTGATGAATCTGGCTAATGGTTTACCAATTTTGTTTATCTTCTCAAAGAACCAGCTTTTGGTTTTATTGATCTTTGGTATCATTTCCTTCATTTCTTTTTCATTTATTTCTGATCTGATCTTTATGATTTCTTTCCTCTGCTAACTTTGGGGTTTTTTTGTTCTTCTTTCTCTAATTGCTTTAGGTGTAAGGTTAGGTTGGTTTTTTGAGATTTTTCTTGTTTCTTGAGGTAGGATTGTATTGCTATAGACGTCCCTCTTAGAACTGCTTTTGCTGCATCCCATAGGTTTTGGGTCATCCTGTTTTCATTGTCATTTGTTTCTAGGTTTTTTTAAAATTTCCTCTTTGCTTTCTTTATTTTATTTTATTTTTTTGTGGTACGCGGGCCTCTCACTGTTGCGGCCTCTCCCGTTGCGGAGCACAGGCTCCAGACGCGCAGGCTCAGCGGCCATGGCTCATGGACCCAGCCGCTCCACGGCATGTGGGATCTTCCCGGACCGGGGCACGAACCCGTGTCCCCCTACATTGGCAGGCGGACTCTCAACCACTGTGCCACCAGGGAAGCCCTCCTCTTTGCTTTCTTCAGTGATCTCTTGGTTATTTAGTAGTATATTGTTTAGCTTCCATGTGTTTGTATTTTTTACAGTTTTTTTCCCTGTAATTGATATCTAGTCTTATAGCATTGTGGTCGGAAGAGATACTTAATACGATTTCAGTTTTCTTAAATTTATCAAGGCTTGATATGTGACCCAATATATGATCTATCCTGGAGAATGTTCCGTGAGCACTTGAGAAGAAAGTGTATTCTGTTGTTTTCGGATGGTATGTTCTGTAAATATCAACTAAGTCCATCTTGTTTAATGTGTCATTTAAAGCCTGTGTTTGCTTATTGATTTACATTTTTGATGATCTGTCCATTGGTGAAAGTGGGGTGTTAAAGTCCCCTACTATTATTGTGTTACTGTTGTTTTCCCCTTTTATGGCTGTTAGCATTTGCCTTATGTATTGAGGTGCTTCTATGTTGGGTGCATAAATATTTCCAATTGTTATATCTTCTTCTTGGATTGATCCCTTGATCATTATGTAGTGTCCTTCTTTGTCTCTTGTAATAGTCTTTATTTTAAAGTCTATTTTGTCTGATATGAGAATTGCTACTCCAGCTTTCTTTTGATTTCTATTTGCATGGAATATCTTTTTCCATCCCCTCACTTTCAGTCTCTGTGTATCCCTAGGTCTGAAGTGGGTCTCTTGTAGACAGCATATATATGGGTCTTGTTTTTGTATCCATCCAGCCAGTTTGTATCTTTTGGTTGAAGCATTTAATCCATTTATATTTAAGGTCATTATTGATATGTATGTCCCTATTACCATTTTCTTAATTGTTTTGGGTTTGTTATTGTAGGTCTTTTCCTTCTCTTGGTTTCCTGCCTAGAGAAGTTCCTTTAGCATTTGTTGTAAAGCTGGTTTTGTGCTGCTCAATTCTCTTAGCTTTTGCTTCTCTGTAAAGGTTTTAATTTCTCTGTCAAATCTGGATGAGATCCTTGCTGGGTAGAGTAATCTTGGTTGTAGGTTTTTCCTTTTCATCACTTTAAATATGTCCTGCCAGTCCCTTCTGGCTTGCAGAGTTTCTGCTGAAAGATCAGCTGTTAACCATATGGGGATTCCCTTGTGTGTTATTTGCTGCTTTTCCCTTGCTGCTTTTAATATTTTTTCTTTGTATTTAATTTTTGATATTTTGATCGATATGTGTCTTGGTGTGTTTCTTCTTGGATTTATCCTGTATGGGCCTCTCTGCACTCCTGGACTTGATTATTTCCTTTCCCATATTAGGGAAGTTTTCAACTATAATCTCTTTAAATATTTTCTCAATCCCTTTCTTCTTCTCTTCTTCTTCTGGGACCCCTATAATTTGAATGTTGGTGCGTTTAATGTTGTCCCAGAGGTCTCTGAGATTGTCCTTAATTCTTTTCATTCTTTTTTCTTTATTCTGCTCTGCGGTAATTATTATTATTACTATATTTTTGTCCTGATTCCAGTGACTTTTTTTTTTAAGATGTTGGGGGTAGGAGTTCATTAATCAATTTATTTTTGCTGTGTTGGGTCTTCGTTTCTGTGCGAGGGCTTTCACTAGTTGTGGCAAGTGGGGGCCACTCTTCATCATGGTGCGCAGGCATCTCACTATCTCGGTCTCTCTTGTTGCGGAGCACAGGCTCCAGACGTGCAGGCTCAGTAGTTGTGGCTCACGGGCCTAGTTGCTCCACGGCACGTGGGATCCTCCCAGACCATGGCTCGAACCCGTGTCCCCTGCATTGGCAGGCAGATTCTCAACCACTGCGCCACCAGGGAAGCCCTGCGGTAATTATTTCCACTATTTTATCTTCCAGGTCACTTATCCATTCTTCTGCTTCAGTTATTCTGCTATTGATTCCTTCTAGAGAATTTTAAATTTCATTTATTGTGGTGTTCATCGTTTGTTTGCTCTTTAGTTCTTCTAGGTCCTTGTTAAACATTTCTTGTATTTTCTCCATTCTTTTTCCAAGATTTTGGATCATCTTTACTATCATTACTCTGAATTCTTTTTCAGGTAGACTGCTTACTTCCTCTTCATTTGTTTGGTCTGGTGTGTTTTTACCTTGCTCCTTCATGTGCTGTGTATTTTTCTGTCTTCTCATTTTGCTTAACTTACTATGTTTGGGGTCTCCTTTTCCTTTTCACAGGCTGCAGGTTCCCAGTTCTCGTTGTTTTCGGTGTCTGCCCCATTGGGTAAGGCTGGTTCAGTGGGTTGTGTAGGCTTCCTGGTGGAGGGGACTGGTGCCTGTGTTCTGGTGGATGAGGCTGGATCTTGTCTTTCTGGTGGGTAGGACTGCATCTGGTGGTGTGTTTTGGGGTGTCTGTGAACTTATTATGATTTTAGGCAGCCTCTCTGCTAATGGGTGGGGTTGTGTTCCTGTCCTGCTAGTTGTTCAGCATGGGGTGTCCAGCACTGGAGCTTGCTGGCTGTTGAGTAGAGCTGGGTCTTAGCTTTGAGACAGAGATCTCTGGGAGAGCTCTCACCGATTGATGTTACATGGGGCTGGGAGGTCTGTGGTGGTCCAAAGTCCTGAACTTGGCTCTCCCACATCAGAGGCTGAGGCCTGACACCCGGCCAGAGCACCAATACCCTGTCAGCCACACAGCTTTCCACAACCAAACTGACTGCTTGCGTGCAATCTGGGTTTGTCACCTGGAGAAGTTTCAGCAAAGACCATATGAATTATTTATCAACTTCCAAACTCCGGAACTCCACACTCCAGAGGCCCCCATTCGGATGTGCTGCCTCTCCCCTTCCACCCGCAGGTCCTATCCATTTCCAAATTTTAAAAGTACATTTTTAAAAAAGTACTGCCTGTACACATCTGTATTTTTTTTTTTTTTTGGTTTGTCTATGTTGATCTAGATCTATTTACTTATTTTACAGTGTTGTCTTTGGCCTTGGAGGAGTTAAATGACTTTGTCAAGTTCAAAGCTGATCATAATTTAATTGAATCAATTAAGAAAGATGTTTTAATTAAGAGATTACATGATACATTGTGGTAATGAATATGAAAGCACTTTTTGACTCTAAAGCATTTTGTAAACCATAGAGCACTCTGCAAATATGAATTATTTTTAAAGTAGGAAATTACTCTGAAGCATTGCTGGCCTCCAGGTATACTGCCAGGCTGATTATCCCAGAGGTAAAAGAATGGCTAGTTTCAACAATCAAATTCAGATGCTTGAATCATACGATTTATTGAATTAATTACAAACATACAGTGAGAAGCATAGGTAAAAGATGGGTATGTTAATACACTCAGGTTAGGATGCAAGTGGGAGGCAAGAGCCACACTACCTGAATCCTGTATTTTCTGTTTTTAGTTTGTCTAGTCTCTATGCTGCATCAGTTTTCCCTGGTGACAGTGTGGTTACCAGGACCTGAGTTGAGGATGAGCAAGGGGACTTGACAGATGGAAGGTGTCTGGATCCAGTGTTTGCTTGCTCTGTTGGAGAGGCTTGAGGTACTTACATCTGAACACAGCTGTAGTTGGCTGTTAACCTACAGGGCTGTTTATCCGGGTGTCTCAGGCAGATGGCACATGAGGCTAGAATAAGGATCAGCAGTGGGTGTTTGATTTAAGGACCACATAGCTATCTATCTGGATGTGTGACCTAATCCATGCTTTGTGAATATTTAAGGTTTGCTTCATCCTTCTATCTTTTGCTGTCTATACATAACATTCTTGCTTTGTTCCATCCTTTTAATCTATATTCAAAACAAATGAGTTCTAGCTTTTCTGTCTTTGGCCTATAGTTTATTGACAAGTATCTTAACTTCTGATATATCATATAAATTTCACCTGTGTTTCAAAAGTTACTTGTTTACTGTGTTTGCTTAGTTCATCTATCTTCCTTGTTTCTCTTGTTTTCTTTAAAGCACATTGAATATAGCATCTTAAATAATACAGCAAGCTCACTTCACAATTATTATATTATCTTCTAAAAGCACAGCAGAGGTAGAGGACTGATAAATATTGTAGCACAGGAATCTGTATCTATAAGGAAGGGGAAAGTTGTTAAAGAGTTTGGATACCTTCAGCTCTCTCTATGTATGTGTTTCATTGAGTTTAGTCCTTTCATTGTTCAGCCCTGGATAAAAGTGTTCAGATTACTTAAAAAATGGCAGTATCTTAAAAGTATGAATTGATACTCCTTCTTTTTCTGGGGGAAAGGCATCTTTCAAAGCTATTGTCAGAAATCCTGTAAATCTCTTCTATTAAATCAGACCCTTATAGAGAAAATAAAATGGAACTCTTGCTGGAAAATAATCTGTCTAGAAACTTTCTTGTTAGGGAATTGTCTATGGGGAAAAACTCAGATAAACAGTAGGTGGTTTAATGTTATAGAATTATTGCTTCTGTTTAATAATACTTACATGAAATCAGAATCCAATTTAAGCAGTTGTTTATGTAGCAAATTGTATACATTCCTTTCTATTTTAGTGGATATGCATTTACAAAGTTGATTTTATTATGATAAGCTGTGATAGTAAATCAAAATCGTGGAAATTACAACTTAAATAGTTTGACAGACTTTTTGTTTTTAATGTTATGTGTACATTGGTTGTAACTTGATTGTTTTTAATTTTATATTTAGTATAATTTTGAAAACGTGTCTCAGACATTTGATGACCTTCCAGCAAGATTTGGTTATAGACTTCCAGCTGAAGGTTTAAAGGTAAGAAAATAGTAATATATATTTAAAGGTACAGGACATTTAATAAAGTGATCTTTATTTCTCTTTATTTGTTTAAAGAATGAAAATATTTCTATTACTTATCATAAAACTTATACATGTTCATTCGTAAAGACTATTCAAAAGGTATGAAGAAGAAAGTGAAAATCACCTATGATTGTATTATTCTGAACTAGCTGCTGTTAACATTTGGTATATGATATTTCAGACCTGTTTGCTAGAATATGTGCCATGTGTGTGTTTGTAGATACACATGTGCATATATAGGTACAAATATATGTGCTTATATATTTATGTGCATATATATTTATGTACATATATAATGAATCTATATTTAATACGAATAGAAATATGCCACTTCGTTACCTGCCTTTTTTACTTTATTGTAAATCTAGAACATCTTTTCATGCTAATAGACAAGGATCTGCATTTTTATTTGCTGTGGCTGCATGGTTTTGCCATATCATGAAATACTGTATATTTTTGAACATTGGTTTGTTTAACTTTTTTTACAGTGGATATTTAGCTTGTCCAGTTTTTGCTAATACAGTTTGCCCATTTTTAAATTAAGATGTCCATTCTTATTGATTTGTAAGAATACTTTATATATTAAAAGTGCCAATCTATTGTTTGCCATATATGCCTCAGATCATTTTTCTCAGTTTGTCCTTCATCTTTTAATTTTAAAGTGTCAGAAGTTTTGTTTATGTAGTTAAATATTGTTATCTTTCCCTTCTACCTCTGGAGTCATGCTTAGAAGTTCCTTCCCTATTCTAAGATAATATAAGATTTTTATGTTATGTAAGTTAGAATACACGAAATTGTGTATATATGTACCACAGAAAGTTTTCAGTTTGTTCTTTCTTTCTTTATTTTTTAACTGACAAAGCAAAAGACTTTATTGGGAAGGGGCGCCCGGGTAGAGAGCAGCAGGATAAGGGAACCCAGGAGAACTGCTCAACCACTTGGCTCGAGGTCTCAGGTTCTATGGTAATGGGGTTTAGTTTCAGGGTTGTCTCTGGCCAGTCATCTTGCTTGGCCCATATTTGGTCTGACTCAGGGTCCTTCCTGGTGACACATGTATCTCTCAGCCAAGATGGATTCCTGTTCTAACTTTCTTAAAATTCCTTATTTAAGTACCATAAAACTGTTATTCTCATTTAGGATAGCAGGCATCTCCGAGAGGGACATATCAGTTGTTAATTTTTTAAAGATTTTAAATTATTAAAAAAATTCCCAACGTTGTATAACTATTTGTCATTGTAAATTTTTAAAAAACATTTATTTATTTATTTTTGGCTGTGTCGGGTCTTAGTTGCTGCAACACGCAGGATCTTTCGTTGCAGTGCACGGGCTTCTCTCTAATTGTGGCACGTGGGCTCAGTTGCCCTGCGTCATGTGGGATCTTAGTTCCCTGATCAGGGATCAAACCCAAATCCCCTTCATTGGAAGGCGGATTCTCTACCACTGGACCACCAGGGAAGTCCCCTGTAAAAATATTTAAACAGAAAAGAAGTATACAGAGGAAAAAGGAAAAAACCTTCCTGTACCCCTTCCTCATCTATACATATTAATACCACTTCCTCTTCAGAGTTCAGCATCAGGGTGTTAAATGTGCTCTTAGATCCTTTTCTAAATATGTAGTGCTTTTTAGTTCATAAATTTATGAACTTGTGAAGTTCATAAATGGTTATCATTTGTGAATAAGAAAGGTTTCTTAATTTTTATAAGGAAACCCATTCTAGCTAATTTATCTAGAAAGGGATTTATGAAGGGATAAAGATATTCAGAGTATCATAGCCTGGAGAAGCATTTTCCAAACTGTTTCAGGAATGAAACTCAGAAGCACCTTGTAGAACTGGCTTGATGAAAGATTGATGGCAGCCAGTGACTCCCAGAGAAAAACACATCACCTTGTCTCTGATCAGGAAGCCTCTGTGGTCTTAAAACAATCTGCCTCTATTGCTACCCAAGTTAATCAAAGAGATACCCTTTGCCAAACTGTTTTCCTCAGATCTAACACCTGGATTTTTCTAATTGACAGACTCTAGACCACATAGTTACTAGCCATATTCTTTCTTTCTTTCTTCCTTTCTTCCTTTCTCCCTTCGTTCGTTCGTTCGTTCCTTCCTTCCTTCCTTCCTTCCTTTCTTTCTTTCCTTTCTTCACCCATTTTTAAAAAATATCTTTATTGGAGTATAATTTCTTTACAATGTTGTGTTAGTTTCTGCTCTACAACAGAGTGAATCAGCTATATGTATACATATATCCCCATATCCCCTCCTTCTTCAGCCTCCCTCCCACCCTCCCTATCCCACCCCTCTAGGAGGTCACAAAGCACAGAGCTGATCTCCCTGTGCAATGCAGCCACTTCCCACTAGCCATCCATTTTACATTTGGTAGTGTATATATGTCAGTACTACTCTCTCACTTTGTCCCAGCTTCTCCTTACCCTGCTGTGTCCTCAAGTCCATTCTCTACGTCTGCATCTTTTTTTTTTTTTTTGCGGTACACAGGCCTCTCACTGTTGTGGCCTCTCCCATTGCGGAGCACAGGCTCCGGACGCGCAGGCCCAGTGGCCACGGCTCACGGGCCCAGCCGCTCTGCGGCATGTGGGATCCTCCAGGACCAGGGCACGAACCCGCGTCCCCTGCATCAGCAGGTGGACTCTCAACCACTGCGCCACCAGGGAAGCCCTATGTCTGCATCTTTATTTCTGCCCTGCCACTAGTTTCATCAGTACTGTTTTTGTTTTTTTGATTCCATATATGTGCGTTAGCATCCGGTATTTGTTTTCTCTTTCTGACTTACTTCACTCTGTATGATAGACTCTAGGTCCATCCACCTCATTACAAGTAACTCAATTTCATTCCTTTTTATGGCTGAGTAATACTCCATTGTATATATATGTGCCTCATCTTCTTTATCCATTCATCTGTCGATGGACACTTAGGTCGTCCTGGCTACTGTAAATAGTGCTGCAGTGAACATTGTGGTACATGTCTGTTTTTGAATTATGGTTTTCTCAGGGTATATGCCCAGTAGTGGGATTGCTGGTTCTTATGGTAGTTCCACTTTTACTTTTCTAAGGAACCTCCATACTGTTCTCCATAGTTAGCCATATACTTTAGTGAAATACCTGGCTATGAGGGAGGGTGGGCAATACATAGTAGTAGTTGTTGTTATTTTTGTTGTTTTAGTCTGCTTTGGGAAGGTGGGGTTCCTAGCATGGGGAAAGATGTGGGTACTGTGAATGGAAGGTATCCACTACGGCATTACTTTGCATCTGACACCCCGCACTCCCCACATTAGCATTGTGTCTTAGGGAGTTTTCCACAGCCGTGGAAAGAATGTTCTTTGGGCTTCCCTGGTGGCGCAATGGTTGAGAGTCCACCTGCTGATGCAGGGGACACGGGTTTGTGCCCCGGTCCGGGAAGATCCCACATGCCGCGGAGCGGCTGGGCCTGTGAGCCATGGCTGCTGAGCCTGCGCGTCTGGAGCCTGTGCTCCGCAACGGGAGAGGCCACAACAGTGAGAGGCCTGCGTACCGCCAAAAAAAAAAAAAAAAAAAAGAATGTTCCTGTTGAGCACTGTATGATATTCTGTAATATGCATGACCATAGTTTATTAGTCATTTTCTATTAACAGATATTTTGGTTTCTTATCCAAAGTCCAGTTATTTCTCTAGGATAGAGATTTGGAAGTGTAATTGATGTTTCCATGGGTATGTATATCTAAAATTTTCTTAGATACACTAAATTACTTTTCTAGATAGCTGTACTAATGGGTATGAGAATACCCATTTCCCTACACCCTTGCCAACACTGGATATTATCAGTCTTTTTAACTTTTGCCAATCTGATGGGCAAAAAGGATTATCTTCTTTTAATTTGCATTTCTCTGATTACCAGTGATTTTGAACTGGCATCCTTTCTTCCATTCAGCATAAGGAGTCAGACAATCCCTTTTCACTGAAGAACCTTTCTGCTTAGTAAGCTTGTTTTAAAGAGTTCCATAAACTCCTGATAACCATATTCTTATTGTTGCTCCTCTGTGTTATTGTAAATTTAGTTTACATTTAAAAGGAATTTTGACAACTGTATTTATTCACTGCCTGAGAAAAAATAGTGTTAAATATCTGCCTGCTTTTGTACTGTGACAATATAGGGCGAGCCCAGGAGGTAAAATACAGTGATAGTAAAGAGAGTATTCTAACAAATTGTTGGATCATTATGGGTAGCTTTTATATTTATGTGACTGGCTTGCCATTGCCCAGAATCAGAATTCACAAACACTAGCCTACTTCTTATCATTAAAAGGAGGACTTGATGATAAAGTGGGGATGGCTTACTGTAGTGTAATGTCTATAAAACTAATTAAATGTCTGTGTTAAAAATATAACCAAGTTAATTTAAAAATATTGTATGGTTATTAAGAGACATAGCTGAGAAATATTTTAACTTTTAAACTTTGGCCAGAGTGTTTAGTTGGGATGGTTTTTGTAGGCTTATGTTCTGTATTCTGTAGGTTTTAGAATATCACTGGATTCCACCATTTATAAGAGATCAGATATATATAACACATATCAGTTGAAATTCTGTGTTTACATGCCATTTACATATGCCCCAGTATTAAGCTAATAGTAAGCAAAGAAAATTTTAGCTATTTGAGATTTAATGTAAAAATGTGAATCTTGCAAGAATTAAAATACAGCATGTTAGTGTTGTAGAAGTTTTAAAAGAAAGATTTGATATTTTTACCTGAGGGAAGCTTTTTGTTTTCAGTTATACATTTTAATTGGCTGTTTTGGCAGGTACCTTTTCCAGAAAACCTTTTTTTTTTTTCCTTTAAAAATGGTTCAGGTCAAAAGGGAAGATGTATGGCATCAGTATGTTCCTTTAAATATAAATACCTTGTAAGAGACCTGGCAATGAAATATCATACGGTCGTATGGTGTGGCCATTGTCCAGAGTTAGATACTCACAAGGAGTTCATTACTGAGAGTCCACTTCAGAAGGACTGAAGAGACACTTCAGAAGGTCTTTAACCTCTTGGTTTGGTGATGTAACCCCATTCCCTCTCCTCCCTCACTAAAGGAAATACCTACATGTAAGTGTTACTCTTTTGCCACATCCTTGCCAAGACTTGGTATTGTCAGAATTGTTTGCCAACTTGATGGATATGAAGTGGTATCTTACTGCTTTTACTGGGGATTTCCTGAATTATTAGTGAGATCAAGCTTTTTTTTATAGTATTATTGGTCAATCAGGTTTCTTTTAGTTTGAATTGTCTTTTTTTTTAAACTCATTTTTGTATTGGTTTGTTAATTTTTGAAGTACTGATTTGTAGGAAACCAGATACTAATCCTTTATTTATATTGCCTTATAAATATTTTCTTCTTTGGGCCTTTTAACTTTTTTTTTAAATAACAGCTCATATTTTTTTAAATTGGTTAATGTATTTTTTTAAATTTTATTTATTTATTTATTTTTGGCTGCATTGGGTCTTTGTTGCTGTGCACAGGCTTTAGTTGTGGCGAGCAGGGCTACTCTTCATTATGGTGCGCGGGCTTTTCATTGCGGTGGCTTTTCTTGTTGCAGAACACGGGCTCTAGGCGCTTGGGCTTCAGTAGTTGCGGCACGTGGGCTTCAGTAGTTGTGGCTCACGGGCTCTAGAGCACAGGCTCAGTAGTTGTGGCGCACAGGCTTCGTTACTCCGCGGCTCATGGGATCTTCCCGGACCAGGGATCGAACCCGTCTCCCCTGCATTAGCTAGGTGGATTCTTAACCACTATTCCACCAGGGAAGCGCTGTGCCTTTTAATTTTAAATTGCCTTTTAAAATTATGCCGAAGTTTAAATTTTAATGTAGACATCTTTTTGATGTTTTGCATTTTCTGTATCTTAAGTAATCCTTTCCTACCCTGAGGTCTTGAAATATTTTCCTCTGTTTAGTCCAAAATTTGTAAATTTTTCCCATGCCCCCAACTCCTTGCTTAGGAGGTCTTTAATGTACCCAGAATTATTTTATTGTATAGTGTAAAATAGGCCTCTATTTTTACCTTTTTGAAATGAATAACCAACTACTAAAGCATCATTATTGCATAGTCAAGATTTTACCATGTAGATTTGTAATGCTAGCAAAGTTTCTTGCTAGACTCTGTGTGTATTATCAATATCATGGAGTAATTCAGTTATACATTGAAGGCCAGTCTCAGGAAGATCAAGCTTTTCTAGGTTTCTTGTTTCTGTACTTTTAAGTGCCTTGATAGGTAGAAGGAATAATGATGATTATTAAAAATTCAAACCAAGGTTTATCTCTGATAAGTAAGACTAGTATCAGATTTCCTGAGTATTCCTATTAATGGTAAATCTTGTTTTCAGCAAAATACCCTTTGGGCTAGATTTACCATGATCATTGTGTACAGTGTTTTTGTAATCTGGTACTCAGCCTAAGTTCTTCATGTGGATGAGAAGGCATAGAGGATAAAGGTCATGACATGCAGATTTGTCCTTGACTATCATTCCTAATATATAGAACAAAGGTACAAATAAAAGGTTCCTTATATGATAAATGATTTATTTTTCCTCATCATTATTCTTAAATTAATACCCTATATCATCACCAGTTAATTTTTCACAAACTGTATTATTCTTTGAAAGTTAATTTACTAGTTAGTTTTAGGATTATTTTATAAGAAATGATTTTGTTTAATGCAAAGGCTTGAGGTTAGAAGAGAGATTTTTTTTTTTTTGCTATGAAGGAAAATGCAAATATTGCAAGGAAAAGTGGTTGTTTGGGTGCCTTATTTGTGAGACTCCCTTTGCATTCTTTGTAGGGAAGATGTTCAGTACCAGCTACTGTATTTTCCCTCCCAGAACACTTGACAGTTTTGTGATAGAAAGAAGTCTTGGTTAAGGGTGAATGTGCTTGGCTTCCTCACTCCTAGGAACTATTAACTATTGCAGTGTCACCTTCTATTTGTAGACTAAAACAGAGGTCAGAGTCTCCTTTTCAAAGGAAAAATAAGGAAATAGCACCATCAAAATAAGGAGTAAACCACCTGGCTATACATAAAATGAGAATTCTAAAATATAAAGACATTTTCAAATGTACCAACTTAGATCATATTCAAAGAATGCTTCTTCAGTGACTTTTGAACTTATAAAATAAACCTTTTCCTGTTAATTTCAAAAGTGATGATTGCTCGTTCATTTATTATGAATCAGAGATGTAGAAAATTATGAAGAATTATTTCATTATGACAGTTTATCACTTAGAAGTGGGGAGGCAGGGAGAGAGCATAAAGTGGAGGGTCAGAAAAGAATGGATGGGAAAATCTACACGTATCCCACCCATCTTATCTGGAATTCCCAAAATCCAACCTTGCTTCTTTTCCTTTGTTCCACAGTTTGGTCCCTAGTCTCTTCCACCATCCTTGGACCTACCCGCTTTTTTCTGTTTACTCTCCTATCACCTTGGAAGTCAGCAGAGGCTTAGGTATCTGATACCATAAATCAACACAGCTCCCCTGCATACATCCCTGTTTCATTACTGGGCATTTTTGTTGTTCGTTCACTTAGTAGTTTTCATTAGATTTTCTTGCTGGCTTTCTCAGTCTGATACAGTAAAAAGGTCATTTTTAAATTCTTTTGCCCATGAAAAAATATTTTTCTGATTATAAAAGTAATATATGGTCACTATAAAAATTAAGATGATATAGGACATGTATAAAGAAGAATATGAAAATCATACATAATTCCACAACCAAGAGATTATAGTCCAACTATGTGAGTTTTCATAGATACATTTATGACTTTATTTTATGCATTTATATATGTTATTTTGCAACTTTTTAAAATTTGGCAATATCATGGCATATCCAATATCATGGATATCTTTTCGTGTAAAAATATATGTATTCATATCATCAGTAGAAATTTTGCAATTTATTGTAACACTTGAATTTTACCATACTGTAACCAATTCCCTGTGTCATTGGACATTTGGATTGCTTTTAATTTTTAAAAATTATGAAATATTGCAAACAGAATAGAGTAAGGGAATAATAGAACATCCAATATATCTACTATTGATACTTAAATGTTAATATTTTACCAGTTTTTAAAGAGGAAATAAAATGTTACCAATTACATTGGAACATTATTTTTATCCTTCCAATTTCATTCCCTTATCTTCCCCCTCATAGATAATCATTACCCTGATATTTATGTATATATTTTCCATTTAATGTTATAAAACGTGTTACCTTATATAAGCATCTATAAACACTATTGTGCTTGCTTTTAAACTTTGTTTGGTCAGGCTTTTTTTTTTTTTTTTTTTTTTTGCGGTACGCGGGCCTCTCACTGTTGTGGCCTCTCCCGTTGCGGAGCACAGGCTCCGGACGCGCAGGCTCCGGACGCGCAGGCTCAGCGGCCATGGCTCACGGGCCCAGCCGCTTCGCGGCATGTGGGATCTTCCCAGACCGGGGCACGAAGCCATGTCCCCTGCATCTGCAGGCAGACTCTCAACCACTGTGCCACCAGGGAAGCCCTGGTCTGGCTTTTAAACTTGCTTTTT
Organism: Orcinus orca; assembly: GCF_937001465.1. Classification (NCBI taxonomy): domain Eukaryota; kingdom Metazoa; phylum Chordata; class Mammalia; order Artiodactyla; family Delphinidae; genus Orcinus; species Orcinus orca. The sequence continues at coordinate 20,248,178 of NC_064563.1, read as the reverse complement.
TCATCTAACACTATATTTGAAATTTATGTTGTTACATAGTCTTAATTCATTTTAAAGAATAGTACTCCATTTTATGAATATGCCACAATTTATTTTTTTATTCTTTTGTTGGTAGATATGTAAGATGTCAGTTTTTTGCTATATAGTGTTGCAGTGAACGTCCTTAAAAATGTGACCTTGTGTACAGAATAACTAAATGCCATTTCACACTCATCAGGTTAGTGAAAAAAAAAAAGCCTTTCAGTGGCTAGCAAGGAAATGGGAAACCAAGTATTCTTGTATATGGCTGGTATATGAGTTTCTGACCAATTTGGAGATTTTGATAGTATATTCCTTCTTCTCTTAAGTGAGAGTTTGCCGTGATGAAATAATTTATTTTTCCCACATTTAATATATTTCTTATTTCATTTAATAAATAAGTCAGTGATCATCACCTTTGAAATTAACAGAAAAACTAATACCAGTACTAACACTTACTATTTTGTATTGTTCTCCCTACTTTTATCTGTTTACCTGCACTACCCCTTTGTGCTATTTGCCATTCTCTTTGAATACCAAATATTGAAATAATTTCTGTAGTTAGGATCTGACCATTTCCATCAGTAATTTTAAGTCCTGACCCCCTTAATCAGATTGATAACCAGATTATATTCAACTTTAGTTAACTATCAATAGATTGTGCTCAACTATGACTGAGTTATGATTATAACAAATTGCAAACAGCAGATGATATAGTGAGTAATGAATGCTCGAAGGTCTTTGTTTCTTTTTTTAGAAAACAATGTGTTTTTGGCTTCATTACAAAAGAATTCCTTTTACTCAGGTTTCACTTTTGTTTGCAAAACAGAAGGAGAATTTCTTTACTGTCTCTTAAGTTTTCACAGATTTACTTTCTGTATTTGTTTCCGAACTTTTTTGTTATCAAAGATTTTGTTAAGAATTCTGTAACTGATTAACACATTTAAAGCTTTTATGTTCTTAGAGGATCTGCCAAGCACTACAGAATACAAAATACTAATAAATATTCCTTACTGGCGTGTATTGATTATATGGCAGTTTAGAAGGCCATCTTAAAGGACACGTAATTACAGTGTAAGCTCAATCCACTTAAAATTCCTCTTGTTTTTAAAGATACTATCTTGTTGGATGTAGCAAGTCCTGCAAGTATACCAGTGTTTTGATCTTCTAAGTTTCAGTCTGTTGGTTCAGACTGAAGCGAGAATTCTTGATTTTTTTTTTTTTTTTTTCTTAAGAATGATAATGGTGTGTGTGGGTATGCTGGTGGAGCCGTATGTAACATATTAACTAAAAGATATTGTCCACCAGAGGGCGTATTTTGTTTTCTAAAATGTCAAGATAATATCCACTGAGTGAAGCAATATCTGTATATGCTGAATGAGAAGCATGTACCAGATGGACTTTTCTTCATAGAGCTTGAATATTGTAAAATCAAAATCCTGACAACTACTTCTATGTTAAGTAAAACTCAAGGCTATAGTCTAAATTTTTATCAATTATGTTGTAATTTTTAAGATTTAAATTTGATAATAGAAAAACCAAAGGATTGTCAACCAGATCTCTTATGATTTCTCTTTATTTAAATCTTTCAACATCAATTTGAGTGAAAAAGGCATTGTTGATCTTATTTCCTAGCTTTATGCTAGACACCATGATTTATTGCCCCTCCTCTCCTTTTTTTCTTTTTAACGATAAGATCACTAGCAAATTATTTAAGTCTGCAGATTAGTTTGAAGTAGTAAACTTTGGGAGAAGATATTTGTTAATTTACATTAAATGTGAAATTCTATTTGCAATCAAGTTAATGTTATTTTGATGATATAAGGAAAGATATAGTAGATGTTTAGCAAGATAAATTATATTTAGATAGGATGGCCAATACTCTAAAACCAAGAGGTGATCGATTAAGCGTTTGGAATATATTTCTACTTACCCAGTGTGATCTAGGAAACAAAAAAGAAAAAAGAGGAACGCATCTCCATCAGATAAAAATGTCTTGTTATCTGCAAAAACAGTAGCTATCACTGGTTACAGTGGACCGGAGCCTGTGCAAATGGGCTGTCCACTTCAAGAGCATTCATGTTCATGAGACATGTGTTTCTAGATGACCTTGTATTAGGTGATATATATATTCAACAGATATTACTTTTTTGGGTAAGAATTTAACAAACAACATTAATAGTAAAAAAAAGGAGTATTTAAGGTACAATCATAAGTCATACTAAAAACCGTCTGATTCAGTGACCAGCCTCATGTCCTCATGTTTTCTAAGTAACAATTTTATTGAGATATAGTTCACATACCATACAATTCATCCATTTAGTTTGTTTCAGTGGCTTTTGATGGTGTCCTTTGAAGTACAAAAGTTTTAAATTTTGATTAAATTCAGTTTGTCTGTTGTTTCTCTTACTGTTTATGATTTTGGTAGTATCATGTCTAAAAAACCAGTGCCTAATCCAAAGTCATGAAAATTTATGCATGTTTTCTTCCAGGACTTTTACTGTCTTAGTTCTCAGATTTATATCTTTAATTCATTTTGATTTAATTTTTATATATAGTATGTAATTCTTTTATATATAGTACTTTTATATATAGTATATAATTATATATAGTATATAATTACATATGTAATTCTTTTGCATGTGTATATCCAGTTGCCTCGCCACCACTTGTTGAAAAAACTATTTTTTTCCATTGAATTATCATGACACCCTGGTAAAAAACAAGTCAATTGATCATAAATATGAAGGTTTATTTCTGGAGTCTGTATTCTGCTCTGTTCATCTGTATGTCTGTCTATATGCCAGCACCATACTGTTTTGATTACATAGCTATATACTAGTAAGTTTGAAACTGGAAAGTGTGGGTCCTCCAATTTGTTCTCCTTTTCAACATTATTTTGGCCTTTCTGGGTACCCTGGATTTCCATTTGAACTTTAGGATCACCTTGTCAATTTCTGCAAAAAAAAAAATCCAGCTGGGATTGTGATACAGATTGCATCGAAATTGTAGATTCATGGAGTATTGTCATCCTAACAATATTGTCTTCTGATCTATGAACATGAACCCTTTCCATTTATTTAGATCTTCTTTAATATCTTTTAACAAGGTTTGTAACTTTTAGTATACAGGTCTTGCATTTCTTTTATCAAATTTATTACTAAGTATTTTATTATTTTTAATACTATTATAAATGATATTGTGTTCCTAGTTTGCTTTTCAGATGGCTCATTGTAAGTATATAGAAATACAATGGATTTTTTATATTGATCTTGTATTCTGCAACCTTGCTGAACTTGATTTTTAGTTCTAATTATTCTTAAGTGGATTTCTTAGGATTTTCTATGTGTAAGATCATACCATCTGCAAATAGAGATAATTTTACTTCTTCCTTTCCAATTTGGATGCCTTTTCTTTTTTCCCCCTCACTGCCCTGAAAAGAACTGCCAGTACATTTTTGTTTTTTATTTTTTTAATTTATTTTGTATTTTTACTTTTTTTTAATTGCAGTATAGTTGATTTACAGTGTTGTGTTAGTTTCTGGTGTACAGCAAAGTGATTCAGTTACACATAGATACATACATATGTATGTGTGTATTCTTTTCTAGATTCTTTTCCATTATAGGTTATTACAAGATATTGAATATAGTTCCCTGTGTTATACAGTAGGACCTTGTTGTTTATCTATTTTGTAGAAAGTAGTGTGTATCTGTTAATTCCAAGCTCCTAATTTATCCCTCCCCCTCTTTCCCCTTTGGTAACCTTGTTTGTTTTCTATGTCTATGAGTCTGTTTCTGTTTTTATTTTGTAAGTAAGTTTCATTTGTACCCTTCTTTTTAGATTCCACATATAAGTGATATCATATGATATTTGTCTTTCTCTGTGTCACTTAACTTCACTCAGTATGACAATCTCTAGGTCCATGCATTTGCTGCAAGTAGCATTATTTTGTTCTTTTTTATGGCTGAGTAATATTCCATTGTATATTATATATGTACCACATCTTCTTTATCCATTCCTCTGCTGATGGATATTTAGGTTGCTTCCATGTCTTGGCTATTGTAAATAGTGCTGCAATGAACATTGGGGTGCATGCATCTTTTCGAATTATGGTTTTCTCCGGGTATATGCTCAGGAGTGGGACTACTGGGTCATGTGGTAGTTGTATTTTTAGATTTTTAAGGGACCTCCATACTGTTTTTCAGTTTACATACTGACTGTACCAGTTTACATTCCCACCAACAGTGTAGGAGGGTTCCCTCTTTTCCACACGCTCTCCAGCATTTATTATTTGTAGACTTTTTGATGATGGCCATTCTGACCGGTATGAGATGATACCTCATTGTAGTTTTCATTTGCATTTCTCTAATAATTAGCGATGTTGAACATCTTTTCATGTGCCTTTTGGCCATCTGTAGTCTTCTTAGGGGAAATGTTTATTTAGGTCTTCTGCCCATTTTTTGATTAGGTTGTTTGTTTTTGATATTGAGCTGTACGAGCTGTTTGTGTATTTTGGAGATTAATCCTTTGTCAGTTGCATCATTTGCAAATATTTTCTCCCATTCTGTACGTTGTTTTTGTGTCTTGTTTATGGTTTCCTTTGCTGTGCAAAAGCTTTTAAGTTTGATTAGGTCCCATTAGTTAAGAGGATTTCTAATTTGAGCCTTTATGTGATTCACCTTATAAAAATTGAGTGATTACCAACCATATCAAATACTGTGCAAGTATGTACACTCAAAATCATTGCAGTTTTGTGAGAGTTTTTTTTCTCAGTCCTATCTGAACAATTTTAATATGAGTAGATATGAGTTATATTCAGTATTTATAAATTGAAAAGTTGATAAATATAAAACCAGGAAGGGGAATGTTACACTGGGATGTACTCGAGAGTAACAGGTACTTTAGTTACATCGAAATGGTTCGATGCTACCATTTCCCTTCTTGACACCTGGTATTTTCCTCTTTAAATGGTTTGAGCTTTTTTTCTTTTCCAAGTATATTTGTGTAGCACAAATATCATAATGGAAATAATAACTTTAAGGAATAATCTGTAGTCCCACTAATCTCACCAAAATCATTTTCTTTTTGTGTTTATATTAAATTTGAAAGACAATGTTTTGAAGAAAAGGACCATCATTTGAGTCAGCTCTAGGTTTGACTCAAATTAACAGTGGAATGTTAATTGGGTATGTTATCTTCTTTGATGCTTAAGTTTCTTCTCTAAAATGGGAATGATAATGCCTTTGTGATCTGTGATCCTCAGTTGTAACTGTAAAGCTATCTGTGTATTCTGGGACTTCAGTTTAGTAATGATAGTTAACAACAGGGACAAATAACTTGGAACACCAGTTGTCTATAAACCACCTTGTGGACTTATACAATCTCATGAAAGATGCTGGGATTATAGGAGAAAATAGGAAGGTATAAGAAAAAGAAGAAAAAAATATAAACAGAGTGCTAATGTTTTAATAAGCACATAAGTTCTGTCATAGAAGTGGTGATAATATTAGCACAATGCCAAAATTATTAGAGTGCTGTGCTGAGAATAGGGAAGCTTGGAACTTAGTTTTGGTTTAATTCATATCTTTGTGAAGATGAGCAGTGTACTAAAATGGGAAGAAGCTGGACTTTTGGGTCAGAGTTACTGAACTTCAAATTCTGGTTCTATCACTGGGCAAGTTATTCAACTTCTTTAGGTCTACCTATTTGTCTGTAATAGTACATATCCAGTAGACTAGTGTGAGGAAAGTGGCTACTTATTATTTCCTTCCTTCTCTTATTTTGGGTTTAATTTGCTCTTATTTTTTCCAGTTTCTTTAGATGAACATTGAGGTCATTAATTTGAAACCTTTCCTCTTTTCTAATATGGGTATTTAGATCTATAAATTTTGCTCTAAGTATTATTTTAGCTGTGTCCCCCAAATTTTGGTAAGTTGTATCTTTATTTTCATCTGCTTCAAGTGTTTAGGGCTAATGTGGCTTACTTCTGAGGCAGCAGTCTTCTGAGGACTCTATTTCATGCTATGTGTAAAACTATTCCCAGCCCTGTGTGAACTCCAGAGATTGTTCTGTTTACTCCTTTCTCATGGTTCTTTCTTAGTTTTGGTAGTTCCCTCACATACGTATGCAGATTACTACTCAGCCAACGACTTGAGTGGATGCCTCTACGTATATCTGGAGCTCTCTTTGCAGTTCGCTCCTCCCCAATGTTGTGTCCCACAAAATCTAGCTGTGTTGACCTCCCCAAATTATGAATTGTCTCCTCAACTTACTGAGACTACCAGACTCTGTTGTGTTCCCCTGCCCTGTCCCGAGGCCTGGAATCTCTCCAGGCAGTGAGCTAAGGATTTTATAGGGCTCATCTCATTTGTTTCCTTTTCTCAGGAATCACTGTTGTGCTGTTTGTTGTCCAGTGTTTGAAAGCTGATGTTTCATATCTTTTTTTTTTTTTGGTTCTCTAGTTAATTAAAGCAAGAGGTTAAAACTAGCCCGTGTTATTCCATCATGGCTGGGAAGTGGAAGTTCAGCTTAGCATCCAGTAGGTAGTTGATAAAGGTTAATTATCAAATCCATTAAAACAAATCACTCAAAAATTCTCATTTGAGGAAATTATTAAGATGAGTGATTTTAGAACTATGTATCAACATTGTGTAAATGTGCTTTCTTTTGTTCACTTTTAATCTCAGTGCAATTAATAAACAAGTATAGTAGTCTGGGACTTTTTAAAATTAAAACTTTGACAGTTTTAGAATATTAAAATGAGTTAAATTTTGTTTCTAATGCTTGTGACCTTTTTCAGAAATAATGTTTTAAAAATAGTTGGTCTCGGGGCTTCCCTGGTGTCTCAGTTAAGAATCTGCCTGCCTAAATATGTTAAAAAAAAAAAAAAAAAAAGAATCTGCCTGCCAATGTCAGGGGACACAGGTTCTAGCTCTGGTCTGGGAAGATCCCACATGCTGCGGAGCAACTAAGCCCGTGCACCACAACTACTGAGCCTGTGCTCTAGAGCCCGCGAGCCACAACTACTGAAGCCCGCATGCCTAGAGAAAAGCCACCGCAATGAGAAGCCCGTGCATCGCAACGAAGTGTAGCCCCCACTCGCCACAACTAGAGAAAGCCCTGGCGCAGCATCGAAGACCCAGTGCAGCCCCAAAAAAGAAAAAAAGTTGGTCTAAACTATTACATTTCTGACTTAGCACTTTTAAGTATTCTTTTAACATTTTTATTTATTAATGAGCTTATTATATTTTTATGACATCTTTTAATCAGATTTTATTAAATCTAAAATCTAAGTCACTGATAAAATATATAACCAGAAAAGGTTATTGGGGAGAATTCTAGCAGAGTGTACAGAGTGAGATGTAACTTTGAGATGAAGGATATTTAGTTACTGCTCTGAATAATGCTATAGATGTAATATCTAATTTGTGAGGAGGATTTTAAAAACCTTTCCTTTTAATCCAGTTAAAGGCTTAACTTTTAATTAGTATATAACTCTCAGTGATGTGCAGAAAGACATGCAAGGTTTGGCTATCAAATTGGCAGATGTCCTGAAGTTTGGAATGGTTAATATACTAATGTTTTGTCCTCGAGTCTTTTTTTTTTAAATTTAAATTAATTAATTAATTTTTGGCTGTGTCGGGTCTTCGTTGCTGGAAGCAGGCTTTCTCTAGTTGTGGCGAGCGGAGGCTACTCTTCGTTGCGGTGCGTGGGCTTCTCATTGTGGTGGCTTCTCTTGTTGCGGAGCACGGGTTCTGTGGCGCCCGGGCTCAGTAGTTGTGGCTCGCGGGCTCTAGAGCACAGGCTCAGTAGTTGTGGCACACAGACTTAGTTGCTCCGTGGCATGTGGGATCTTCCCGGACCAGGGCTAGAACCCGTGCCCCCTGCACTGGCAGGCGGATTCTTAACCACTGTGCCACCAGGGAAGTCCCTTGCCCTTGAGTCTTAAAAGATAGATACTGAAAAGAGGAGAAATATAGCTTAGTAGCAACATGTCAAAAATTTGTTGAAATGACTGTAATGTGTTCACTAGAAACCTAATTTAGTTTTACAGTGCACCAATAGACATATAATATCTAGAACAGGTTAAAGTGTGATAGTTCCTATCTGTTGTTATATTGGTCAGATCACTTACAGTCGTATATTTAATTTTTGGCACCAAAGTGAAGTATAATAAAGTTTAAGAACCAAGACAAACATCACCTTTTCTGTTACTGCCTCACATAGAATAATTTTCTCTGTTCTGTGCATTTGTACTGCATGTTGTTTTTACTTTGTTTTCTCTTGTCTTAATTGGATCAGTTAGTTCTTTCCAGATATTAATTACTTGAGTGGGGACTCAGTTCTTATTTATCCATCCTAGTACTTAAACAGACCCCACATGAAATGAGACAAGTGTATTCAGAGCAGAATGTTAAAGGAACTTAAAATAATGAGTAATGAATGGTAAGGATGTTTTATTGCATAAGAGGAGAGTAATCTCCAACTGTTTGTGAAAAAGGAATTAAATGTGGCCTGTATGTGAAAGTTACTGGTAGATTTTAGAAGAATGATCTAACAAAGCATTAGAGAAAAGGGCAGTGGATATTTTTTAACATTCTAGAAAGTTGTTGATATAAACAAATGAATCTGTCACACATTAGGAGAATGTTAGCTGATAAAGTCTGATTTATCAGTGTAACTCTTTTTGGTCTATGTTTGAATGTAAAAATTATGACAGGTTCCATTGACAACTTATCATTTGAAATATTTGTATCAAATTTTGGAATCGACCTTAACTGCCTTTTAGACTAACATTTTGGTTTGTTCATTTTTGTAGATGTCCATTTCTCTTCTTGTTGCCCATTTTGTTCTTCACCTGTGTTTTTTTTTATCTGGCAGAGGCAGTGTAGCATAGTGGTTGAGAACGTAGGGTCTGGAGTTAGACGTCCTGGGATTACATGCCTGCTATGTGTAACTTTAGGCAAGTTACCTAACTCTTTTGAGACTTAGTTTCCTCCTCTTTAAAATAGGGATAATAACAATAGTAGTTAACCTCATAGGATTATTGCAAAGATTAACTGAATTAGCGCATTTAAAGGGCATAGTGCCTAACACGCAGTGCTAAGTGCTATGGCTCAACAAATGTCAACTGCTTGCTGTTGCTGCAGTTATTAATTATTAATAACTTCAGGTATCCACTAACAAAACAACTTACCACTTTTCTCTCTCTCTTCCTGCTTTTACTTTTATATTCTTACAAAGGGAAAAAGGCACTGCTGCCTTGCTTTCAGCATTTTTGTTGACATTATCACTGCATATATTCTTCCTTTTTTTTTTTTTGCGCTACGCGGGCCTCTCACTGTTGTGGCCTCTCCTGTTGCGGAGCGCAGGCTCCAGACGCGCAGGCTCAGCGGCCATGGCTCACGGGCCCAGCCACTCTGCGGCATGTGGGATCTTCCCGGACCGGGGCACGAACCCGTGTCCCCTGCATCGGCAGGCAGACTCTCAACCACTGCGCCACCAGGGAAGCCCTCAGTATGATTTTTAAGTTTAGATTATTTGAATATCCCAGTTAAAAAGTGGTAACCCAAACCACTTTGGAAAACTGCTTGGTGGTATTTACTAAAGCTTGATACTCTATGATCCAGCTTGATATCCTATGGGTCTCCTTCTATGTACATAAACATCATGCATATGTTCATGAAAAGACTTGTACTGGAAAGTTTATAACAGCACTATTTGTAATAGTGCCTACTAGAAATTACCCAAATGCTCACCAACAGTAGAATAAATTTTGGTATATTCACACAATGTAATACTATAGAGAAATGAAAATTGAAAGATCTGCCAAGTATATCTCCACAGTATGGTTGCTGAATAGTAGGAATGATTCTCACAAATACAGTATTGAGAGAAAGAAGTCTAAAAGAGAATTTGCTGTATGTCTGGTTCTGTTTATGTCAGTTATAAAATTAGGCAAAATCTAATTTAAGCTGTTAGAAGTCCATGTAGTGACATTGCTGATAGGGTGGGGGAGCAGTGACTGGCAGGGAGGATGAAGGGAACTCCTGCAGTGCTGTTAATAGTCTGTTTCCTGATACAGGTGTGTTCAGTTTGGGAAAACTCATCAAGCTGAAAAATTATATTTTGTGTACTTTGCTTCATGTATAGTCATGAAAGTTTTAAAAAAATCCACAAATATATATACCACAAACCTATTGCATTATACATTCGATGATATTGAGGTGCCAGTCTGCATACACTATTTTTGTCCAGCATCCTTGTTTTGTTTTGTTTTTAATAGATTTGAACATAATTGAATACAGTTGTGGAAATCTAATAGTCACAGATGAATTCTTAATTTAGATGAGCTGTTTTTTTCTTAATTTCCCATACCCCTATTTATCTGTTATGTTTATTTTATTTATTATTTTTTTAAACACTTTAATATTTTTTTGTTTATTTGGCTACTCCGGGTCTTAGTTGCAGCAAGCGGGAACTTTAGTTGCAGAATGTGGGAGCTAGTTCCCTGACCAGGGATGGAACCCAGGCCCCCTGCATTGGGAGCGCAGATCCTGAGCCACTGGACCACCAGGGAAGTCCCCAGCATCCTTGTTTAATCATCAGAGAATTATAACAACAAAGGGCAGAAAGGTGGGCATCCTTTCTGAGTCACCTGGACGTTGGTAGTTTTCTTGGGCTTCCTACATATTGGCATAAATTGCCCCTGTCAGTAAATAGGGATGAGGAGGATCCTTGATCGCAGAGCAAGCATCCTTTTAATAAAAAGGATTAATAAAAATCCTTTTAAAATCATTTTTAATAAAAAGGATTGGCCCTGGAGGGTGACATGAGGCATGTGGGCCTGGCTTAAGGCAGCACCTTCTTGGTCACTCTTATTTAAGGAACCAGAGAGTTCTGCCAAATTAATTGGCAAAACCCATTACACTACTCTGTAGACTTTGTGGATGAAACAAAGTAAATTTGCACTGTTTTAACTGACTTACATCTGGGGGAAGGATAGGAATTAGTAGGCTGTTTTATCAAGTTATTCTTTTTAGCGTAGTCCACAGGAAAGATAATATTTAAGAATTTAAGACCTGTTTTTAGGAATCCCCTGGCAGACCAGTGGTTAGGACTCTGCGCTTTCAACTGCTGAGGGTGCGGGTTCGATCCCTGCTTGGGGAACTGAGATCCTATAAGCTGTGTGGCGTGGCCGGGGAAAACAAAAAAAAGACCTGTTTTTTTTAGGCTTCAATTTCCATTAATGCAAATAGATTTTTTTTTTTAACTTTAAGCTTATGTGTATTTAATTTTTATAAATTTTCTTATGTCTAAAAATAATACATGCTTGTCATAACAGATTCATCAATACAGAAATGATTAAAAAACAAAAAGCTTTTTCTAGTTCCACGTGTAGACCCTTTTTTGTGTCTGTACATACCATAAATTTATTGATTCGAAGATGCATTTTATTATCCCATATTTTAACATATCTTGAAATTGGGATGTGTCTTTCCCTAGCTATCCGCTAGGTGGCAGTCATGATAGAGTTGTCATCTCCCGGACATGGGATACTTGGTCATAGCTGTTCGTATTGTCTTCACTTCAGTTGAGTTATATACCTTGTTGGTACTACATGGCTTGAATTTAATTGCTGTTATAAGTGTCTTGAAAAGAACTGCACTATGTGACTTGGCTTTAAGGCAAAAAGTTAGTTTGTGTGCAGAAAGGCACAGAAAAGGCAGCAAGGAGTAAATTTAATATGAGTGAAGCAAATATTCATTATTGGAAGGAGAACCACAGTTCTGTTTCCTTGCAAAGTAAAAACCAAGTGCTTTATGGAATCAAGAATGGGAGCTATTCTTTGAGTAAGTGAAGATATGCTGCATTTTATTCCTGAAACATGCGCGAAAGCATTCCCTATCACAAGCCAAGCAATGCAACTTGACAAAATTGCCAAATCCTGTGAAATAGATGGTTGGTGTGACCAATTCATGCGCCATACAGGACTATTGTTGGGCACTGTGTCATGACTTTAATTGCTCACTCCTCCTTATAAATGAATTTAATGATTTTGATAATCTTTTTATGTGTTTATTCAGTGTTTTACACCTATTGAGATAGTCATTTGGTTTTTCTGTTTTAAACTATTAATACATTTTCAGATGTCAAACCATCCTATATTTCTGGGAAAGCAGCTTGCTATTTCATTTTAAATTAATAGTTATCTTGTGGACGTCTTTTCAGTTTATTATGTAAGGATTTATCTTATTCTTTTTAATGCTTCTATTATTTTTCTATTGTATGAATATACTATAATTTTTTAAATGGCTGCCTTATTGATGTGCATGATTTCCAGTTTTTGCTATTAAAAATGATGTAGCAGGGGACATCTTTCTACATATACCTTTATATACCTAGGCTAATGTTTCTATATAATAACTTCCTAGAAACGCTGTGCATTTTCATTATTTGAGGAAATTAATTAATTAATTAATTAATTTTTTGCGTTACGCAGGCCTCTTACTGTTGTGGCCTCTCTGATTGCGGAGCACAGGCTCCAGACGCGCAGGCTCAGCGGCCATGGCTCACGGGCCCAGCCGCTCCGCGGCACGTGGGATCTTCCCGGGCCGGGGCACGAACCCCTGTCCCCTGCATTGGCAGGCAGACTCTCAACCATTGCTCCACCAGGGAAGCCCCTGAGGAAAGAAATTTAAAAGTTAATTTTTAAGAAGTATTTGCTTGGTTTAGAAATGTCAGTCATTGTTGGAAAATATACCAACATGCTAACAGTGGTTGTCTCCGGGGTGATAGGCTTATGTGTGATTTTTTTTTTTTAACTTTAATAGTAAAAATGGAACTTACTTAAAAAAAAAATTGCTTAGGAAGCCAAATACTACTTTAGAAGTTCTGGGATTGTGAGCAATTGGAGGGTAGGAACTGTTGTAGTTGCCAGATAATTCATCTAGCATAATGCAAAACACATGGAACAGATTCAAAAGGTGTTTATAGAAGTAAGTTGAATTCAATTTTTTGAGTTTAACAGAGAGAAAACTTACTGTTCATTCTTTTTTTAGGGCTTTTTGATTAACTCAAAACCAGAGAATGCCTGTGAACCCATAGTGCCTCCGCCACTAAGAGACAATTCATCTGGCACTTTCATCGTGTTGATTAGAAGACTTGATTGTAATTTTGATGAAAAGGTAATGTTTCTTTTTTCATTTTTCTGTAACTGTTTGTTTAGTTAGCTAGTTTAAATACTCCCTTATTTCAGAAAGCCTTTAAGAAAGTTTACACAATTCATTCAGATTAAAAAAAATAAACGAGTAAGGACAAAAAAAAATGAGATGGTGAAGGCAAGAAAGACAGCAGTGAGTTTACTTAATTCTTATTCATTTGCTATAAAATTTACTCTAAGCTTTTAGCTGCCAGTACAAAGAGGAAAACGCCATCAGTTTTATGATTCTCAGTTTTAGTAAGACTGAAAATAAATAAATAGACTAGAACATAAATAATTACTATTGGTTCTAAGAATTTTCATGTGGTGGTTGGGCATCTTGAACTGTGGTTTAATAGTGGTCTTGCTTGATCTAACCTAGGAATGGAAATGTTAATCTATAGTTTCATGCCTTCACCCTTCCAGTATAATTACTGCATCTGTATCTGTATCTTTGTTGATATTGGGATTTCTCTCTTGTAATAAGCTGACTCTGTCACTTGTATAAAGTTTGTCTCCATGGAGTGGGTTAAGCTGGCATTTCAGATAGTAAAACGAAGTTTGCCATAGAACTTCCCTCACTATCATCAGTGCCGCTCTGAAGGTATGGGTTTTTAGTTTTGGGGTTTTTTTTTTTTTTGATACTTTTAGTACTGTCTTTACAATTCTGTTTTTGGATTGGCCTTGTTAGGAGAGCCAGATTGAGGCCTGTTACTTTTACCTGACTATCTCAAACCTGAGTGTCTCGCATGTATCTTAGAGAACAGATGTGGGATATTATTTCATGTACCTTCCATGCTTGATCTTAGATGATTTGTCTATTAAGTAGGAAAGGCTGCCCTGATTCCTGCTGTGCCTGAATTTTTGTCTCTGCTCCTTTCATTTCATGAAAGAAATGACACCTCCATAATAAACTTATTAAATTAATAAAGTAATAACTGTAAAAGGATTTGAAAATGTAGAGCACTTTGTAAATAATAAGTATTGTTACTATTGTATATTAATTCCAAATTTAAACTCTCAATTGCCTTTAAATGGGAAAATAGAGCTTGAAGTCAAATGTATTAGATTTCCTTCTCTTCAGGGTTGTTATGTCTTTTGAATTTAAACCATTTTAAGATTTGATCCAGAACTAAACTATAATAATTACAGGTTGTTCCAACAAAAATGAAATATTATTGTAATATTTCATTAATTTCATGCCACTAAGAAACTAAAAGTAAGCTAATTCTGCTGATTTCAAGGTTTATTGCATCATTAAGGTATGTAATTTTCGTCTCAGTCAAGTCTTTGGTAACTAGAAACTAGAATATACCTCTTTTTTTTTTTTTTTTTTAAATAACTTTCTTCTTTTAGGTGGGGAAGGGAGGTGGTTCACTGTAAAATTTAGGGAAATACTGCCATTGAATATTTATTTTTGAGGGTGAAAACCCAACCCAGGAATGAATAGGAGGGTTTGTTTGTTCTCTTATCCCTTTATTGGATCCTCATCATGAGTCTGAGTACTTCTAATGGAATTTCCTGATTTAGCTATTACTCCAGCTCATCCCTTTCCACTTCCTGCCTTGAATTTTATGCTGTAGCCGTAGAACCTACTGAAATCTCTCAACTTGCTGTGTCTTTGTGCCTTTACACACATTATTTTCTCTGTCCAAGATGACCTTTATCACCTATATTTCTGACTGTTTCATCATTTAAGTGCTAGCTGAGAAAGTTACCTCTTCTGGAAGCCTTACTTTTCTTTCTACCCTCTCTCTGGCAGAATGAATGATTCCAGTTCAATGTGCCACCCTCCACTTTGTAAATACCTCCTTTGTATCTCTTTATCACAATATTATTTTTTATTATATATATTTCACTTATATGCGAGCTTACTGTGTTTAGAGTTCATGTTTGAATTATATTTAAATATCTAATTTGTATCATAATGCATAGTAGGAGAGCAATAAAGGTTTGTTAAATCAAACTATGTAGTGTAGTAAGCCTTCTACTTACATGTATATTGCATTCTTTAAAAGTATGTACATGTAAAAAATATGTAAAAATGTTTAGATTGAGAATTCTCATCTTAGAAAGGAAAATGTTAAAAATTTTCTTATTATAACTCACCATGTAGACGTAGTCTTAATGGATAAAGTTCTGTTCTATACATTTTCTTTAACTTTGTTATTTTTCCTTCACAAATATACAGCACGGTCTGTTATAGCCATTTAAGGGTAAAGATTTCATACTCATATTGTTCCTAATGATTTCTGTCTTTGTCTCAGTTATATTAAGTTTACAACACATTAATTTACAAGGGAGACATTGGTTTTAATCAAGGTCTGGAAACAGGCTGCATACATTTGAATCCCATCTTTATCATTCATTAGCAGTGTGATCTTAGGCAAGTTGTTTTATCTCTGTATGCCTCAATTTCTTTATCTGTAAAATAGAATTTTAAATGTTCCCTACATCAGAGGATTGTTATGAGAATCAAATGAAATAATCACTGTTAAATGCTTATCAAACAGTGCCTTGCACACAGTAAATAGGCAGTAGATATTAGCTATTAATGTTTTAGTGATTTTTTTCATTACTGGTGTAAAATAGAATGAGGGTAAAGATGGCAAAGATGCTGACTGTATTAGGCTGAGAAGTCCCATAATCTACTGTCTGCAAGCTGGAGCATCAGGAAAGCCAGTGGTATAATTCAGTTAGAGTCTGAAGGCCTGAGGACCCGGGTATTTGATGGTGTTAAGTCCTGGAGTCCTGAGGCCCAAGAACCAAGAGCTCTGACGTCCCAGGGCGGGAGAGGGTGGATGTCAAGAAGAGAGAGAGGGAATTTGCCCTCCCTTCACGTTTTGTTCTGTTTGGAACCTCAAGGAATTTGATGATGCCCACTCACATTGGTGAGGGTGGATCTTCTTTACTCAGTCTACTGAATGAAATGCCAGTCACTTCCAAAAGCCCCTCACAGACACACCCCCAAATAATATTTTACCAGCTATCTGGACATCTCTTAGCCCAGTCAAATTGAGACATAAATTTAGTTCGAACCTTTCAGAAACGAAATCATTGGCTGATAAGTCACCCTGTAATATAGTAATTCATGTCAGTTGATGTGTAAAATTTTTAATTTAGCTTATAAAGGACAGTTTAATCATGCCAGTGTGTAATGTATACAAAATAAGTTTCATAAATATACAAGGATAAGAATTATGAATCACCTATCAAGTGTAGGGTGAATGGATAAGGATAAATTCATCATGATTACTGGAGAAACATCTGGAGTCTCATCCCAAAGAAAATTTCCTTTCTAAGGGTGGTTACTGGTGGATTGGCTCTTAGCTTTATGAGATATAATCTTCAGATCAGAAATCTATGACTGTATTTTTTTGGGCTAAATTGATGATTAAGTTTTGTATTAAGTATGTTACGGAACCTAACTGTTTACAATTCATGTATGGTGCTTCTCTTCTGAATTGCAAATAAATAGCTCTTTGTAGATAATCAATAGTGGTTCATTCATGTATTTAGCCACAGTTTTATGTGAATACACTGACTTAAGAAAATAGCTCATTTTCTTATTCCTGATGTAGCATCCTGAGACTGAGTACTGAGAAAAGCTTAATTCAGCACCATACTGTGTGCTACAGTTGAGAGTAGTTGCAAGGTTGTTTTTTTGTCATGCCTGCTATCCAAAGTGATACCCAGATTATCTCAGACAAATAAGAATTGGCCCTGTTTTACAGAGCTTTCCTTGGAGAAGGGAACTCTTTCCGTTGTAGATAGCAGAAGGGAAAAGAAGTACGAAATAAAATTGTATCAAGATATTTCAAATGATTAATGGTGATGGACATTTCAGGGTTTACTTTTTATAATTCTTTAGATTTTTTTGAAGACGAATATTATGCTGTAATTAAAGAAACTTAGACTTCTCTTATTCTTTCTTAAAAGTAAATGATGAAGTGAAAGTTATGTGTTAACAATAAAGGAAATGGCAGATTTTCTATATACAAACTATCCCAAGTGGTTTGTGACTCAGGGTAGCCAATAATACAGCTGAAATGCAATTAACAGTTTTTGGAGGGTAGGAAATTGAATCATTTGTAACATTTTAAGATAGAATACTGTTTTAATTTTTTCACCTTTTGTCAAGAGAAGCACATTTGAACCTTTTAATCTGTCTTGCCTTGGAGAGATACAGCAAAACTCATACTCAGAGTCAGTATTTGGATATGTGGAATGTCCAGAAGGCCAGTAAGAAGAACTGTTGATTACATGCCAGCTGCTTAATCTGAAAACAGTCACTTTTACTCACACTGACAAAAACTGTATCTTCTGAAAAATACAGCTCTTCAGAACAGGGGTCCCCAAGGGCCCTGGGCTGTGGACAGGGTCCCAGGCCTGTTAGGAACCATGCCGCACGGCAAGAGGTGAGCAGAGGACGAGGGAGTGAAGCTTCATCTGCCGCTCCCCAGCGCTGCATTACCGCCTGAGCCCCTCCACCCCGCCTTTCCCCAGCCGTGAAAAAGTTGTCTTCCACAAAACTGGTCCCTGGTGCCAAAAAGGTTGGGGACCGCTGGCTTTAGAGGAAAAGCAAAGCGATGTTATTTTGTTTATCTTTGTGCAGTTGTTCTTCACTGTGCCAAAATATAATTGTTTGGAAATGTTAGTTTTTGGTGAGTATTTGAAATTAAGAAAACATTGCTGGCTCTTTGGTAAATAAGTCAAGGCTTCATTAAATCTTTTAGTTAGAAAAATGACTTTGTAGCATTCTGAGGCAGAGAGTTCTCAGAAGACTTGAATTGGCATCCCAGTGGGAAGTAAAATTTTTTTAAATTTTGTAAAAATACCTGGTTATTTCAAGAACATTAAAATAATCACTTAAAATAGAACTTTTCTAAACTATACAGAGTTCTGTGTTTATAGCCAAATAAACATTAGTTATCAGAAATCTGTCTGTCATTGTCGTCCAAGATATTTCTACCTTATGGTTTTAATGCTAAGTCAACAACTTCTTCAAATAGTCAATTTACTTTATTTTAACTGAACTCAAGGGAAGCTTGGTAAACAGAAATGGTGCAATGCATGTACTTCTGCTGAATGTTATTACCACTTTACGCTCTAGTGATTATTTTTTTGAAGGGCATGATAGTTTATTTTAAAAAATTGTACCACACTGATCATAATGAGCAGCATACACATTATGATGGCTTTTCTCTTGGGTATTAATATTGCAGTATTTTTGTATACTGAAATGTTTCAGTAAGACCAAGAACATTAGAGATATAAAATGAACACTAATAATGCGGGTGTCCTACCCTACAGAATTAATTTAAACCCCTTATGAATCAGTGGCATTATAATGTTATATAGTTATGAAGAATGAAAGTTCTCTTCTAAATAGGCAGCATAAACTTATACTTCCTTTTTCTTTAGTCTTTAGTTTTTATAATTTAAGCTATGTCCACCCTTGTCAAAGCACAATCATACAAGACACCTCAGGTAATTTCCATGCTACCATTGCACAAGCTTAGTGATTTTTACTTAAACAAACAAACAAAAATCAAACCAATGTCAAAAAAGGAGGCAAATAAAACTGATTTTCCAATCATTTGTAAAGCATAGTGCATATTTGTCCAACACAGACTCAGACTTAAATTAAATGCTGTCATTATAATCTCTAAACTTCTGCAATAAAATTAACATTTATATATACATATGGGTTTTGTTTATGGAACTGTATTTTGCAATCAGCAAGCGAAAGTTACTTTTTAAAGAACAATATATTTGGTTACAGTTCCACATGTTGATAGTAGAGACGAAGCCACATGATGTTAAACCTGGCTCTAAGTTACCTAAGGTATAAAATTTTGATCAAAATTATGATACTCTGATCTTAAAAATTCAACTCACGTGAGGTTACGTTTTAGAGTAAATGTGCTGTTGAGTAATCATTTCAATAGTCTTCTCTTTGTATGACTATCTGCAAATTGGCCCTTTTCTTTAATCAATGTGACTCACCAACTTTTAAAACTGACCTCTTTACTTCTATGTTACCATTTTCTAGTGATTATTTTTGAAAAATATAGCTGCAGGAGGCTGAAAGGACTTAGATATTATTCCCTCTACATTTTTTTTGAGGGGGGGCTTAGATGGAGTTACATTTGGATTAAAGATGATAAGGAATATATTGGTACTCATTTTCTGTTGGAATGTGACTTTTACCAAACTTAGCTGGGGTACAAACACGTACTTGACCTGACTTCTGTCTCTGTCTAAAGTCACATCTGTACTTTGCCTGTCCCCTTACCTTAATCGTCAAGACTTTACAAATCCCCTTATGTGTTGAGCAGTCTCTCCCTGTCTGTCTTGGTTTCTACCATGTCCTTCATCTGGAATATCTTCCCTCTGCTTGTCTGTCTGGGAAATCTGACTTTGTTTTAGGTCTAAGATGAAGTTTCATCTCCTATCTGAAACCTTCCGTGATTTTCTTCAAGGCAGAATAGATCACTTCTTCTTTTATATATTACTTATTTAATCCCATGTCAGTCTCTGTGAGGGAAAAGATAGTGTTTTAGATTCTACAACTCAGATGCTTAATACATTGTATGGCCCTTGGTAGATGATTAATAAATATTTGCTGAATGAACTAATTTAGAAAATCCTAAGGGCTTACAATTAAATTTAACTGGATTAGGGAATAAACAGTATTATTGGAACCTTTTATTGGCTTCATGTTCATTTCACTTAATGCTCTTGGAAGTATTTCTAAACCTAGATATTCATTTATTCCACAAACATTTTTCTCTAGGTCCCAATTTTTATGAGAATTAAAAAGTTAAAATAAACATTTTTTGGATTATTTATGTGACTTTATTATCATAATAACAAGGAATAAAATTTTTGGAGTGAAATTTTATCATCTTACAAAATAGGCATCCAGTTTTTCTTTCTAGGCTTACCTTTCATTATTCTCTCTCAGGCCTCCAGGCTGATACATTACATGGTATTCTCAGAACTGCACTTTTATTTCAGTAGTATTAATAAGCAAGTAGATATGAGCTTGAGTAGAAATTAAATTCTCAAATATCTCAGAATCATCTAATATCATTATTTAAGTTTTCTTACTCTTTTCTGTATTTCTACAAAGTAACTTATAGCATTTGTTACTAATCTACTTCAGAATCCTGTATCAAAGTTTTCATTAATTAAATAATACTCGGTGGATGGAAACATTTCTACCCATATATGGTTCAAACAGCTTTGTGCTACTAGTTCTTTAATTTATTCATTTATTCCTTTCTTCTACCCTTTGATAAAAATATCTGTGTTTTAATAATTAGATTCCTTTATATACAAATTTATTCAGTATTAAAACAACAAAGCAAATTCTCTTCTTTTACTGGGAAAGTAACATTCAATAAATAAAAAAGATGAAAAACAGTAAATTACATGTACTTTACCCTAACCTCATGAAAGAATGTAATGCCAGTAACTTAATTTACATAGCTCTTCAACACACATTCTTTTTTTTTTTTAAGTATTGTTGATTTACAATATTATATTAGTTTCAGGTGTACAACATAGTGATTCAAAATTTTTAAGGATTATACTTCATAATGTTATTATAAAACATTGGCTTTGTTTCCCTGTGCTGTACAATATATCTTTGTTGCTTATCTATTTTAATCCTATACTCCTATCTTGCCCCTTCTCTGTCCCCAATGGTAACCACTAGCTTGTTCTCTATATTTGTGAATCTGTCTGTTTTGTTATATACATTTGTTTTATTTTCTTAGATTCCATGCATAAGTGATAACATAGAGTATTTGTCTTTCTCTGTCTGACTTATTTCACTAAGCTTTATACTTTCTTGGTCCATCCATGTTGTTGCAAATGGCAGAATTTCATTCTTTTTTATGGCTGAATAATATTCAGTTATACAGCGCATCTTCTTTAACCATTCGTCTATTGATGGACGTTTAGGTTGCTTATATACCTTAGCTATTGTAAATAATGCTACTGTGAACATCGGGATGCATGTATCTTTTCAAATTAGTGTTTTCGTTTTCTTTGGGTATATTCCCAGGAGTGGAATTGCTGGATGATATGGTAGTTCTGTTTTTAGTTTTTTGAGGAACCTCAATAGTGTTTTCCATAGTGGCTGCACCAATTTACATTCCCACCAACAGTGCAGGAGCGTTCCCTTTTCTCCACATCCTTGTCAACATTTGTTATTTGTAGGCTTTTTGATGATAGCCATTCTGACAGGTGTTTGGTGATATCTCATTGTGGTTTTCATTTGCATTTCCCTGAAAATTAGCAATGTTGAGCATTTTTTCATGTACCTGTTAGCCATCTGTATGTCTTCTTTGAAAAATGTCTATTCAGGTCTTCTGCCCACTTTTAAATTGGGTTGTTTGTTTTTGATATTGAGTTGTATGAGCTGTTCATATGTTTTGGATATTAACCCCTTATCAATCATATCATTTGCAAATATTTTCTCCCACTCAGTGAGTTGTCTTCTTGTTTTATCAGTGATTTCCTTTGCTGTACAAAAGCCTTAAGCTTAATTCAGTCCCATTTGTTTATTTTTGCTTTTATTTTTTTTGCCTTAGGAGACAGAGCCAAAAAATATTGGTCTGATTTATGTCAAAGAGTGTTCTGCTTGTGTGCTCTTCTAGGAGTTTTATGGTTTCGGTTCTTAAATTTAGGTCTCAAATACATTTTGAGTTTATTTTAGTATATGGTATGAGGGAATGTTCTAATCTCATTGTTTTACATGTAGCTGTCCAGTTTTCCCGGCACCATTTATTTATGAGACTGTCTTTTCTCCATTGTATGTTCTTACCTCCTTTGTCATAGATTCCACACACACTGTTTTGCTTCAAAATCAAGTTATTCATATTACTCAGATACACATTAAATGAAGAATGTCTAGTTAAGGAAGAAAGATGGGATCTAAAGAAAGAGGGAAAGATGGCTTATGTCACTGAAGTCCTATTAATGAGAGTGAAAACGTCATTAGGGTCTAATACCGTCTTCCATAGAGTAGCTCTTCCCAACATGGCCTGTAGTGATCCTAAAATAACCTGTAGGAAAGAATTATGTTGGATTTAATCTTGGCAGGACTGCTTGCCACAGTTCTGGATCTTATTTCAACAATTGATTATTCCCTACTGTACTGTAATGTTTCCAGGAATTTTTATCCTGTAGATAGAATTAACAGTTTTTACATTCACACTCTGAATTCTCTACTGTTGTTCCATTCTCATCTGCCTTGCTTTGATCATTTGAGAGATTTTACTTCTTAATTTCTTCTTACTTAAGATGAAAGAAGATCATAGCTAGGTTTTGAAAATTATCTCTATTCTCTAAGTCCCCCATTAATTTCTTTAATTCATCTCTTTCCCTTATAGGGAAAACAACTTTCTTTCTGTGTTAGATATCCAAGTTGGGAAAAAGGGTAGTTTGTGCCCAGGCTGATGGTTGAGTCATGGTTGCTTTCTGTTGCCAGTTCTGAAAGTAAAGAAAATGTTTTCCAGAGAATTTTTTTCAGTTGGCATTTGGAAAGATTTAGAAGCAGAGTTATACTACATTTTCTGCAGAGGATCCATAGAGGTTGGACAGTAAAGTGAAGCTTCAGTTTTCAGATTGCTGGAAGTGCCAAAACCCACTGTATAGCCAAGATGGACAGAAGAGGCCAGGCTCCAAAACCATCAGTATCTGTGTTATGCTTTTTTGTTTTGGCTTTTTACCTTTGTGTTTTAAAACATAGCATTCACAGAAAAGGTATTCATAATGTATGTATGTACAATTTAAATAGTAAAATAAATATCTGAGTACTCTTCAGCTTAAGAGAGACCTGTTACTAATGTTAATTAGTTAATGTTGTTAATTACTTTAACCAGACTTCATTGAAGACTTTGTTAGGTAAATCTTTTAGATTTTATTTCATTTACAGATTGTGTTAAACTAGTATTAATATCTTATTTTCATGAAGGAGCTTCCTATTTGGAATATTTTTACAATAATTTCAAATGTTTTAATAAAGTGATGTCAAGTGTACCACAAAGTGATCGCTAACTAAAGCTGCTCATTTTCTGTCTTGTGTTTGAAAAGCTTGTGATAGGAAAGATTCTTTGCTGAGGCCAGGGCAAACCCCAGCCAACAGTACTATGCATTTCCTATTTCTTTACTATAGATTCTTTCTTTTTGCCCTGTAATATTTTCTTTCTCTCGCTTGATTCTAGCCTAAAAAAACACCATGGGTATATCTTTTCTCACTTCAGTTTCTTGGGAGTAGGACTTAATGTTTTATGCCGTTCTGTGTGCTGAGCTTACAGTATAGTGCTTAGAACATCAAAATGAGTAGGCAGTAAAGGGAGGAGTATGCTCAGAGATCTGTCACTGGGTGGCGCTGAGCATCAAAGTCTCATTGCCCCATCAGTTGTTTTTCAAGTGCAGTATGAATCCTTGTCATTACTTGGAAATTCCTAGTAGGCTGATAGCAAGTTTCGATTTATCCTTTTGTTGCACAACAGTTTCTTCCAAAAAGCTTTATTAACAGTGGTGGGTGGGTTAAAATGGAGCTTCTGCTGTGTTAGGATGAGAAATAATTAAGATTTGATTGGAATATGAATCCTATCAGTATCCAAAAATATGAACTTAGGTTGGATCCTTCATTTTAATTTGCACTTTAATATAGTCAGTACATAGGTAACTAGAGGATATTTTATGGATACCTTTGTTAAATTTAAATTGCAATTCTCAAAAGTAAAAATCTAGACAGCTTTTAACTGATATAGTTTATTTTAACTGGTTTAGTTCATTATATAAAAGTTCTTTTTTTTAAGAAAAACATCTTTAAATCAATAGCAAACATCAGAAATAGCTACACATAAAGGTTTATTTGGGTTTTCTTAATGTCACTAAGAAAAAAGGATCATTTTTGGTTTTAATCTTTAGTACTAACCATGTACTAGATATAATATTAAAACTTCATTAGAAACAGCCACATTCAAAGACCTGAAAGTTAATGACCTTGATTTTGTGATGGTATGTTACAGAATAATATTGTTGCAATGAGTGGAAAAGCACAAATCTCTTTTCTGATTGCAGACAACCTACAGAACATTAAAAACTCACTATATGGGTTTCAAACTTTTTTGACTGCAACCCACATTAAGAAATTTATTTTTATTCATGCCTCAGTACATATACAACATGCAGCCTGTAATAAAGTTTCATGAAACAGTACATCCCTGTATTAGCTATGATACTCTGGTAAATGAAATTTCCTTTTATTAAAAAAGTTCACCCAGGTCCACTAAATTGTTTTATTACCTACAGTTTTCAATACCCTCGATACTTAAAAATTGCTTTCCCATGTACTAAGATTGACTTTAAAATGCTGCCACTGGGACATAACATAAAATCTTTAATTAAGTTTTAAAGTTCCAAGGATTCTGGCTTCTGTTTTCTGTTCTACTTGAAGCAGGTAAGTATGGCTTTGCATACAAACACAGATTTTACCAGCCCTACCACCAGAATTTTCTAATGAAATAAATACAACTTATCTTTAAGCCTAAATAATAAATAAACATGTACATTTGTAATATGCCATAAATCAAAAGGTCAACGCTCTCGAACATAACCTAAAATAAGAGACGGAAACATGCCTTTGTACCACCATAACAAATGTCACAAAATTTCAGCTTTGAAACCATATACTTTTCCTGATTTTTCTTGGAACTTTTTATGTACTTAATTTTTTGTTTAAAGAATAGAATTCTTATCAGGTTTACTTCTTTGTTTCTCTATTATAGAAAAGAATATAAGGGTGGGGCTTCCCTGGTGGCGCAGTGGTTGAGAGTCCGCCTGCCGATGCAGGGGACACGGGTTCGTGCCCCAGTCCGGGAAGATCCCACATGCCGCGGAGCGGCTGGGCCCATGAGCCATGGCCTCTGAGCCTCCGTGTCCGGAGCCTGTGCTCCGCAGCGGGAGAGGCCACAACAGTGAGAGGCCCGCGTACCGCAAAAAAAAAAAAAAGAATATAAGGGTGGAGCAAGGTTAGAATGACTACTGGTAGTCTAAGCACAGAGAGAGAGGAAGTGACATTGACACTTAACATGAAGGAGAAAAACCCGCTAGGGTCCAGTAAAGCATGTTCATGATGATCCCCAAGTCACTGGAAAAGGTCAAATCGCATTTGGTGTCTTTTAATTGAGACAGCTAGGAAAATGGAAAATGTTTTAGAAAAATTTTTATCTACAATGACTGAAGTAAAATTTTTGGCATGTTTTTAAGGGGGAACTAAGCAATAAATATAAGGAAATTTCATTTTTGTGGCATATATCTTTCTGGCTAAGACTGGGTAATAGTTATCTTAGTTGTAGTTTAGTTTGATTAAACAAGTATTTATATGAGAGAGATTCTTGTAGGCTTGAGATATATACCAATAAACAAGGTAGTTCCTTAAGAAACATGAAGTCTGGCATTCATAATGCTCTAAATGTTATTTTTCACATCTCTTTTTTCAAGATGATGTCAGGCTTAGTTTTCTGATAATTAACATTTTTACTAAGATGCATGAAAAAATTATCTTTTGTTAATTTTTAAGGCAATACTTTAAAATATAAAGTTAGATTTCTAGTATTGTGATTTCCATTAAGGCAGCAGGATTTTGGTTTTATTATCTTTTTGAGAACAAGGATAGATTAGTGTACATTTATGTCATTAATGAAGTATGGACATCTTGACAGTGCAATCAGTTTTTTCTTCTTACAATGCCTCTTTTATTAGTGTTTTACCAATTCGTCCAGTCTGGAAATAAGATGAATTATTGTGTCATTCCCAGGGTTCCTTTTAGAACATGTCTTATTGAAGCCTCTTCCATTAGCAGTCCGCTATCTTCTGGCATACTGGCTATTTATAATAACAAGACAGCAGTCCCATATTTCTTTAAAACTCTTGGTTAGGTGCTACCTGGTCTGTGTAATTTAATTGCAGCTTATTTGTTGATTAGATGTAAACTAGTACATTTACCACAATTTGAGCTAATGGCTCCCTAATCAGTTTCCTTAAAAAGGCAGATTTGTAGTTCAATTCAGAAGGCCTTTTCATGCAATTTTCAGTGTTGATGGCTGTTTTAGAATTTAGGTTTGTTAACTGTGCCCGCTTTTTATTTATGAATCTTTGAGTTCTTTGCCTCCATCTGACAACGTGTTTGAGATTGCATTTTATGAATGTGAAACCTTGCACATGCATACTGAATGATTTAGGTCTTATTTCTGCCTCATGTGTTTTTGAAAATACCAGCTGCTGCTTAGTTAAAAATGTAATTTAATTTGACTGACACATGATTTTTATAGTTCATAACATGGATATATTTTCCTTGTTTGTATTCATAAGCCTGTTGATCCATATGTTAATGTGTTTCTTTTATTTAATTTCATTATTTAAAAAATCAATAACAACAACAAAAACCTTGGGGAAGCCTTCTTGTTAAAATTTTGAAAACATGTTTCTATTTTTTGTAATTCACATTTGTGCTTACAGAATTCCTTCCTATTTTAGTCATTTTCTATTTAAGTAATTTTATTATTTTATTAGAGAACAGCTTTTGATATTGATATAATTTTATATCATATTTATGGAACCAATTGCATTTTGGATGTGTGAAAGAAACAGTTTTCCTCAGCTGCTCAATGCAGTTTTAAGAATATAATGACTAGATTTAGTTACATAGCAGATTGTTGTAAATCCATTAATTTACATTCTTAACAATTTGCAGTTCAGAAAGCCTCTTGTAAAATTGATGATTATTTTGTCCCTTCTTACTGGAAAAATTCACACATAGACTGCAGAATATTTAAGGACCCCATGAAGGCCTGTTTTGTAAATGGGAAGGTACATATAATGCGTAAGTATGTTGTAGGAAGGGGGACCCCTTCCAGGGACCAAGAGTGGACTCTTGTCTAACACTTAGAAATGAATTGTCTGAAGAGACACGTGCTGACAAAGCAAGAGAGTTTTTCGGGGCGGGGGTGGGGAGTGCCTGGGTGGAGAGCAGCAGGGTCAGGGAATCCAGGAGGACTGCTCTGCCATGCGGCTCACAGTCTTGGGTTTTATGGTGATGGGGTTAGTTTCTGGGTTGTCTCCGGCCAGTCATTCTGACTCAGGGTCCTTCCTGGTGACACATGCATCACTCAGCCAAGATGAATTCCATCAAGAAGGATTCTGGGAGGTTGGTAGGACATGTGGACTGGCGTCTCTTCTCTCCTTTTGACCTTTCCCGAATTCTTCCGGTTGGTGGTAGCTTGTTAGTTCCGTGTTCCTAACCAGAATCTCCTGTTGTGAGATAACTCATGCAAGTGGCTATTACCTTGCCTGGCCAGGGTGGGCGGTTTCTGTCAGTGCTTCCCCTAACAACTGTAAGGCACTATATAAGATAACAAATTGATATAAATACTAAGCAGGGAGCAGTTATATGGGTGCTTGGGACAGCATGTGGAACAGGGCATGGAACAGGACGGGCAGGCTTCATGGAGGTAATGGAATTTAAAGGGCTGATTAGGCGTTCAGAAGACAAAGCCTATTCCAAGCAGAGATGATAGCATGAGCAGATAGGTTAGAAAGCACCGGATCTGTTTGGATATCCATGAGTGTCCAGATCTCTGAGGATAGTGATTGTTTCTGATTCACCTTTGAGTTCTGCATTGTGCCCAACACACAATACCTTACTTGTTATGTAAATTCAGCAAACACTTACTGAACTGAACTATGTTTCTTTACATACACTTTATCATGGTTCCTGAGACCACCTACCCTGTATCTTAACATGTATCTTTGCTCACAAATATATATTTTTCAGGGAAACAAGTTAAATCATGTAATTTCAATGACTTTGTGTATTAGTTGGCTTTAAAAAGAAATGTAAAACTTAAGTTTTATATTAGGAGAGAACAACTTTTGATATAAATTTTATATTTCTTAAATTGTATCTCTGGAAACAGTTGTTTTCTGGATTTGTGAAAGAAACATTTCTCCTTAGTTACTTCGTTAGCTTTTTTTGGGAACAGTTAAATGGTCATTAAAGCATCAGATAAACTAATAGCAACCCCAACCAAGTATACTTTTGTTTCAGTAAAAGCTAAGTGGAGTCTGTTCTGCTATGATAATATAATGAATAAATAATAGGTTAATATATAAGTAATAAATAAGAAATAAAGTTTAGAAGCTATTCTATTCTTCTTGAGAGATTTTTTTTCCCCTCCCCTTGGAAAGCAGTAAAATCTACGGAGAAGAGGCTGTGGAGGCTGGCATTTTCTTAAATTTTAGTTGTATAACAAACAAAATCCACCTAAAAATAAAACATGCACACATCGCAAAAGATAGTAAACTTACTTTTTTGATTATTGACTTTTCTTTGCATGACTGCAAAACATTCCTTGTAACAATTTTGTTGGCTGGTTGGTTTTCTTGCTGTTATTCCCAACATTAGAGCAGTAGGTCCTATGTTGGTGAACTATTTATGCTATTTTAATTCATTAAAAAAAAACTGCCTTATTTTCTCTCTTGTGTTTGTAATGTTATAATATGAGCTATTAATTTAACCACATATTTTATAAATTTTCTCATTCTAGTAATATGTAATGAGTGCCTGTTCTGTCAGGATATTATTTCATAGGTTCTGTAGAGACTATAAAGATGAACAAAATATTAATTCTTTGAGGCACTGCAGATTCAGGGGTTTTTGGTGGTAGGATAAAAATATCCTGATTAATGCACATTATTGTCTCTTTCAGAATTCCAGCTTTCATTTATGAGGTAGTTGTAGAGAAGTCAGTGGTAATGTAGAAGAGAATTTTACTGTTACCTGATTGGGGTTGAATACATGAGCCTCATTTTTCTTACTTAGCATTCAAATCCAGTCTGCTGAACGCTTGGGCATTCCTTTTACTCTCAGGAACTCGACGTTTTGGGCTTTCCCTTCCTCTTTGGAGCTTGACTCAGGTCTTATCTTTATTGAATTACGGTAGAATTTTGAATCATTATTATGCTGATAACTAAAACAGAATTTCAAGGGTTTCTTACCATATTAAGTATCCAGAATTATATGTATATAGTTTTCAGAGTATTCAAAAGTATTTCAAGCATTCAAAACTATTTTTTATATATATATATATATATATATATATATATTTGCATACCCAATTTTCATTTTATTTAACCAGTATGCAAATAATGATCTGATCCTTCATTTTTACCAAACAGTCCAAAGGAGTTAGGTCTGGGTTTATTTTTATTTAAAACAGATTGTTATTTTAAAAGTGAGGTGTGGTAACATGTGTGGATACTTTTCAGATCTTTCATGTAAGAAAATCCTTCCACACATCTAGCCATATTCTTATGGTACGAAGCTTACTATTTTGGAGACTAGTTTTAGGAAAGATTATATAGCTAGTAGAACCAAAGTAAGCAACTTCAAGCTGGAGTTATTTTTAATTTTTTCAAAGCTTTAGAAAGGACTTTTAAAGAAAATCATTGATGATCATGCTAATAATAAGAATAGCTTTTATTTGATTCATTTCTATGTATCAGGCATGGTGTTAAGCATTTAAAAAATTGTTTTACATATGTGAAAAATATTGTTGCCATTCTCATTTTAAAGTTGGGGAAACTGAGGATTAAGGAAGAAAAAGAATTTGCCCAAGTTTAATGCACTCGTAAGTAGCAGAGGTAGATTTGACTTCTCAAGGGCTGACGACTCTCAAGAGCCTGATCACAAGTCTCTACCTCTTTAGAGCTAGACAGGTTTATTGCTTTGGATCCTTTTGGTCTGGTAGCTTGTGTCTCTGTCCTTTATTTGCCTCTCATTTCATTTAGTACCATGAGTGAAATCAGGAAGATATCTAAAGAAGTCCTTGATAATCAATTGTAAAACACATTATGTTTCAAGAACACACTT
Source organism: Orcinus orca (assembly GCF_937001465.1). Classification (NCBI taxonomy): domain Eukaryota; kingdom Metazoa; phylum Chordata; class Mammalia; order Artiodactyla; family Delphinidae; genus Orcinus; species Orcinus orca. The sequence goes on along the minus strand of NC_064563.1, from coordinate 20,217,999 downwards.
GAGATCTGTTCTTGTATATATACATAATCTAGTTCTAGTTGTATGTTATGGGCTCGTTGATTTAAGTTTGCTGAAGTTGCGGGGCCTATGACAAAGCACTTTCTTCCTCATATCACGAGTGTTTTCTGACTTGCAGGTTTTAAATGCACAGAGAGCAGGATACAAAGCAGCCATAGTTCACAATGTTGATTCTGATGACCTCATTAGCATGGGATCCAACGACAGTAAGTACAGGTATCACTTTTCTTCTCTCCTGTTTGACCAATCATTCGAAACTAAAACTTACCAGAATTTCTTTTCTTTTCTGTTTAAAAAGCAAAATTTCTTCTCCATCAGAAAGATAATTTCCAATTTATAATCCTCTTGGGATAAGTTTGTTCACAATATAAGTGGAGTTGACTTGTTCTTTGCTGAAGTTTGTCGCTGTTGTTTTTTAACCTATGTGTTTCATTTTATAGGATGTATTGATATTTTGGTAAAAAACCAAAGGAAAGCCAAAGCTTTAAATAAAGATAAGCATATTGAGTTAAGGATGCCATAGGAGAATTTTTGTGATTTATTTAGAGATTCACAACGTTAAATTTTAGGATATGCAGAAATACTAAGTAGCTACTGTATTCTTATGGAATTTCAAAGCCACATACTTGTGCTCTCTTAATGCCAGTTGGTTATTATTACTCCCTTAACATATATTGGCATGCCTGTAGCTTTCCATTCAAAATGGGAATGTCTTTCCTTATTCTTTACTAAATATTAGCTCGTAGGGAAAATGAGCCAATTTTAATGAAATAACTGGCTTTAATCAGACTGATTTTTAAGCTATATCCTTTCACTTACTTTAGTGAGAGTGTTAAAGGTGTCTTTTTATGTTAATGAGACTACTTTTGGACTCCACCAAAGGATGGGGCTGGTTGCTAGGAGAACTAACCAGGTGATTAGAAGGTTGGAACTTTCAGTCACACCCCCTGACCTCAGTGGCCAGTGGTTTAATCAGTCATGCCTATGTAATGAAGCCTCTGTAAAAACCTGAAAGGACAGGTTCAGAGAGCTTTTGGGTTGGTGGAAGCGTGGAGATGCTGGGAAAGTTGCACTCCTGGAGAGACCATGGAACCTCTGCACCCCTTCCCATACACCTTGCCCTATACATCTCTTTCATCTGGTTGTTCCTGAATTATATCCTTTTATAACAAACTGGTAATCTAGTAAATAAAATGTTTCTTTGAGTTCTGTGAGCTGCTTTCGCAAATTAATTGAACCCATGGAGTAAGGGTTGTTGGAACCTCCAGTCCATAGCTGGTGGGTGGGTCAGAAGCACAGGTAACAGCTTGGACTTGTGGCTGGTGTCTGAAGTGGGGGATGGGGATTCTTGTGAGACCGAACCCTTACCCTGTGGAATCTGATGCTATATCTCCAGGTAGACAATGTCAGAATTGAGTTGAGTTGTTTGATGGTGTGGGAAGATCCACACACACATTGGCAATTGGGTTCAGAGCCCAGAATACACTAAATAAATACACTGCCAACATTCAGGATTAAATATTTTGTTTTTGTTTTCCTTTTAGTATATAACAATAATACCTCTTGTTATTAAGTTGAATTGAGTCATATATGCAAGAAAGAGTTTGCAGCAAAGAGCAGCCCTAAAGCTATGGACTGATATACTCCATTGGAATGTATTTAGGACTTTAAATAACTGCATCCTCAATAGGAAATATTTTGGATTCCTTGACCAAAAAAATCTTTTTATAACATGAGACAGTATTTTTTGTTGTTGTTGAGTTGAACTCTTTTCCTTCTTACCCCTAATTTAATCTGGGGCAAAAATACAATATATAAAAAGTAAAATTTAGCGATAAGTCCATTAGTTTCTTTATATTTTAAATTATTATTTTAATCTTCTAGCTGATTAAATCATAACTGTAGAATGCATGAAGTACCCTTAAGAGGTTCTAGCATTTCACAAAAGGTTTGATAACCACTGTTTAGGAATTAGAGGACTTGATGAAGGGATTTTACTTATCAAATAAACTAGTACTGTTTTACTACAGATTTGACACAGTTGTCTTCTCTTCCTTTAATCACCTCCCATAAAAAACAATTATTATCCTACACAGTACCTCCCAGGCTAGTCACTTTTGTGACCTGTATACATTACTGGCAAAACAGAAAGTGTACACACTCTGAAAATAGGCCTGAATTCAAATGTGAGCTCCTACTTGTTTTGAATGTATAATTTTGAGCAAGTTACCTACTCTTTGTGTGTTTTGCTGAAGGCCTGGGCCTAGGTTTTAGCAACCCTCAAGACCTTCTCAAGGGTTCTGGGTTGAATACAATGATTAGTATTTGTAAACTATTTACTCTTTTGACACGCTTTTAATAAAAAATTTGCAAGATGAAAGTGTCAGTTCCCCTTAACACCTGTTTTGTCTTTGTACTAAAACCTTTTTGTGATTATCATATCAGTTCCTAAGGAAAGTGTGCTAAATATTAGAAGTAGCACATGACCATATAAGCCTGTTGTTGCTATGGAAATGTTCCAACTGAGTTATTATATTTCAAAGATTGTTCAGAATTTTGGTTCTTGACTTCATTGCTTGGATTACTTTCCATGACATTTTGCTCTGTCCTTGAGTGTGTATGTGTTTGAACATTTCATATATCCAACATGTTGTAAAGATCTTTACCATTTTCATCTTTGCTGTTACTTGGTAGAGGAAAGGAAAGCACAGATTTATTAAAAGAAGCATGTATCTATCGCTCTTTTTTAGGCTTAGATCATAGCCACATGTGTTCCCCTAAGAGCAGAGGTTCTAATATCTGGACACAAAAGGAAGTTTTAAAGGCCTCTTGCCAACATTTCACACAGGAATGTATCTGTTTCTTATTTCAGCTAGGACATAGGATGGATTAGCTCAGTGAGTCAATCACATTTGTCATCTTCAGGAGGCAGCAGCAGAATGTGGTGGGGAAGAATACAAACTTCAAGACCAGGAAATGTGGGTTTATTCCAAGTTAGTTGATATATGAACTGACCTGTGCTGCTGGAAAAGTCACTAACCTTTCCAGGCCCTTTATTTTCATCTGTAAAAGTGTGAATAATTTTAATTTTTATTTGACCTGACGAAGTTTTGAAGATCACATGAAAGAAGGTATATGAGAAAACCCATGCCATAGCAGAGTGGAAAGAATCTACATTAGGAGTCTCAGCCTCAAGTTTGGGTCTAGGCTGTGCAAATTTCTAGCTGTATAAATAGGGCAAGTTACCAGTATGGGTTTGTTTCTTCTCCTTTTTTCCTTGCTTTCTGCCTTCAACAAATATTTTTTGACAGGCTACTCTGCATCAAGCAGTCTTTTAGGCATCATGACTACGGCAGGAAATGATACAGTTTTAAGGCTTTGCTCATACTTTTCATTGAGGTAGCAGAATGCAGTAGTTAAAGAGTATGGTTTCTGAGTATTGCCTTACAAGGTTTGAATCCCAGCTCCACCACCTACCAGCTATGTGACCTTGGGAACATTACCTAACATCTCTGTGCCTCACTTTTCTGATATGTTAAATGGGGATGATAATAGTACTCAACTCACTGGTTTGTTGCTTATGACATATAAAACATCTAGAAGACTGCCTGGTTCTTAGTAATTATTTAATGGTTATTTAGCTGCTATTATTATTGCTGCAGTTATTATTGTTATTATTGCATTCTAGGGTGGAAGAGAGGAAATGAACAGATAATCAAAGAGGTATGGTATATGTCAAGTAGTGGTAAGTGCTATGAAGAAAAACATGCCAGGTTAAAGGGATACATAGTGACAGGGATGAGAGGAGGATAGCTCTTCTAGATAGGGTGATCAGAGAAGGTTGCTATGAGGCTTTGACATTTGAGCATAGGTCTAAAGTGAGAGGCTGAGCCATGCAGATTTTTGGAGGAGGATATTCCGAGGAAAGGGAACGGCAGGCAAATGCAAATGCTCAAAGATAAAGCATACTTGGTGTTTTCAAGGTGTGGCAGAAAATCACAGTGGCTGGAGTAGAATGAACAAGGGAGGGAGAGAGTTGCAGGGGATGAAGTTGGAGAGGGAGCCAGGGACTAGATCATGTTGGGTCTTGTGGGACTTTGGGATTTGTTTTACATGGGTTTTAAGCAGAGGTGTGAGGTGATCTGACAGATTTTAAAGGATCACTTTGGTTGTTCTTTGGAGAATAGACTGAAGGTGAGAGATGGGCAAGAGTGCCAACTGAGAGACCAGTTAGAACATCGGTGCAGCAGCCGGGCAAGAGGCGATGGCAGTTTGGAGTATTAGCGGTGACTGTGATGGGAAGTGATAGGATTATGGATATATTTTGAGGTTGATAGGGTTTGATATAAGGAATAAAAGAAGGGGAGGAGACAAGGAAAACTCCAAGATGTTTAACTTGAGAAACTAGGTGAATAGTTAGTTACAGAGATGAGAAAGAGCAGAAGTAGAACTGATTAATGGAAAAGAGATATTGAGGATTCCGTTTGAGAAACATTAAGTTTGAAACATCTGCTAGGCAGTCAAATGGGAAAACTGAACCGGCAGTTGGACATGTGCATCTGGAGAGGTTGGGGCTGGCTGCTTCAATTATAATCTGTCTGTGATACGATAATACTACTTGGCACGCATACTTCACAGAGTTGTTTTGTGGATCAGAATTAAGATTTCGTGTTTTTAAAGTATTTTGTGAACTAAAACATTTGGTTTTGTTTTCAGTAGATAACTGATGTTGCAGAGTCTCCAGGATGGCTGTTTATATTTGTGTACATCATTTCCCCCTTCTTAATCTTCTGACTAAAGTGAGGAGCTTTTAACATCTCATTAGATATCATAACTCAGGGAAGTTATGTTGCTTCCAATAATTCTAAGCCAGTAGTTACAAGCCAAAAATTCCTCCTCGAGTTTATCAGAGTATCTTCATGAAAGAGTAAAGCATTTTACAAAGGGTATACAATTCCAAGTTTTAATTATCAAATAAATTAAAATTTAAACTTATGTGAAAGAGAAAGATCTCTTAGCATGACAGAAAATTTCTCCCTAAAATATATATGGTTATATAACAGTACCTCTGTAGCTATTAAAAATTATGAGGTAGATGTTTATTTATTGACATGACAGGATATCTGAGGTATACCATTGAGTGGAAAAAGCCTATACTTTTTCCCCATTATTAGATGATCCCATTAATACAAAAATTTAAATATTTATTGATCTTAGTAATATAAAGATAGTGATTAAGTGTTCCTCTGCTAACCACTTTCGTTCCTTCCCTCTTAGGGTTTATATGATATGGGCATGTGTGTATGGGTGTGTGTGAGAGAGAGACAGAAAGAGAGAGAACGTACGGAATGAATGATTTTATTTGCATATATCCAAACAATCTGAAAACGAAAAAAAAAAATGTACTAAGGATACCAAGATTTTAAAACTTTAAAACTTGTCTTTATAAGAATTAAAGAAAAATACGTTAGTGGTTGCCGAAGTTGTGGTGAGGGTTGACTATAAAGGGGCATGAGGGAATTTGGAGGGATGATAAAACATTTTTTTATCTTGATCGTGGTGATGCTCACATAATTGTATGCATTTGTCGAAACTTAAAGAACTGTTTATATTGCTTCAAATGAAAGCCTTGTCTTTGGGTGGGAAGGATTATGGCTGTGTTCTGTTCTTCTTTACTTGTATCCACCCCCCCCTTTTAAATAAATAATTAATATACATTTTTTAAAGAAATGTAGAACAAAGTTTTTGCAAAAAATGTAACAAAAGCAGGCAAATGGACTTCCTCTAAAGCCAAATCTGTTAAAATAACTCGCAGTTAAAAATATGGCTGCTTTTTCTATAGGAAGAGTAAGATGATATTTTTTATTTCTCGAGTACTGGGTAATTTTTGCAAAGTTCTTTTTTTGTTGGCATTTGATTTTAGTTTTTTTTTTACCATAGATGTAAAAGTAAACTTTCGTAGGACACGAATCAAAACACAATGCTTTATCATGAACTCCAGGCTTAGGAGGAAGTAGAAATTTACCCAGCTTCCCTATCCTGTGCCCTTTCGGAACTGTCAGCCCTTCACTCTGTAAAGCCTTAGATGTGTGGTGTCATTTTTCAGACTGTTGTAAAATGGTCTTTTCTTACATTCTTTGGCTTACACCTCTCGTGGGAATGGGTATGTAAACAAAAAGCTTTTTTCACTTTTTCATTTAGGAATTAAGTTATGAGTGGAAAAAACACTTTACATTTCTTCCTCTTCTTCCTTTCTAATAGTTAATTATGTTTGTAGAGGAATAAATCAAATAAATCAAATGGAAATAATCAAAATAGGAGTTATATTTCAATCTCAGGACTATTGAGGTAGTGCGGTAATGTTATATGCAAAATGTTAGCTTTTGTTATTGTAAATGTAATAATGTTTCTCAGCCATTTTGATGATGGTATAAATGTGCAATCTGGAAAATCAACTAATAGATAATTCAAGTTGATTGTAATTATTTCCAGTTGTATTTGCTGTTATTATGAAGAAGGTTAAGTTGATTTTACACTAAGTATGGGCTTTGAAGAATAATTTTATTATTGTTTTATACAGTTGAGGTACTAAAGAAAATTGACATTCCATCTGTCTTTATTGGCGAATCATCAGCTAATTCCCTGAAAGATGAGTTCACGTATGAAAAAGGGTAAGTAATGGATATAAGAAATAATCATGTAGCTAAAAATTATTGTCTTTATTAGGGTAGAATTATATAAGATTAGTTGTAATCAAAGTTCTGTTTTAGAATGTACTCTATCGTGCTAAATTATATCTTCTTATGTCATGATTTTAAGACTTACTGTATTGTACTGTTTGTTCTGTGTAGGATTGCATATTGCAAATACATTTATGCTAGAGGGATTAAGCCACCCATGTTACTAAAAAGATAAAAAAACTTTCACTTTTATAGTTTAATCAAACTATTGGTATTTAGAAGCAATGTGATTTACTTTCTTTTTTTCGGCTGTGTTGGGTCTTAGCTGCAGCACGCAGGATCTTTCGTTGGGGCGTGTGGGCTCTGTAGTTGCGGCACGTGGCCTTATTTGCCCTGCAGCATGTGGGATCTTAGTTCCCTGACCAGGGATCAAACCCGCATCTGTCCCCTGCATTGGAAGGCAGATTGTTAACCACTGGACCATCAGGGAAGTCCCTGATTTACATTTATATGATACTTTTCATTAAGACATGTTTGTATTTTATTAAAAAGAAATGTTATTTTATAAACAAAGAATCCAAAACACAGTGTGTTAAGTGACTAACTTTTACAAACACAGAAAGTTTGTTTTCAAGTTTAAAAAGTTTGATTTGGAATTAGAAACTTCTTATGGAATATCTCCCCCAAACCTCATTACCATGGTAACAAATAGACTGAAACTAACTTAAGGCACAACTGTCTTATCTTATATAGAAATAGTGCAATTAAATTAACACTTCAGAGCTTCTTCCATGAAACAGCTCCCCAAAACATAGTGGACAGGAACAGCCTTTTGACTAAGAGGAACAATAACAACAGTATTAATAATAAAAGCAGTAGTATTTATTGAGGAATTAGCAAGTGCCAGGCACTCATGAAACGAGGCCTTTACATTTATAATTCTCACAACAACCCTCTAGAGGTTATTATTATCTCTTACTATCTACATTTGCCAAAAGAGGAAACTGGCACAATGAAATGGAATTCTAATTATTTAGGGGGGAAGAAATCCAGGAATATTTGAGTTTGGATATGAATAAAAGAAAGAGAGGGAAAGATTTTTTTGTTTATGATTTTTGTCATTTTCCCTATACAGTTTTGATATTTAAAATACTGTTCACATATTCTGCGCTCAGAAAATTTTTATTATGTTAGGGAATATAATTTTGGATGTTGTATTAAAAATAGTTAGGCAAGATGGTATTTTGTCAGCCATATTTATGTAGTTAATGGGAGGTGGAAAACTACTACTTGCTTTTACCTCAGTATTATTGCTTCATTTAGAAAAAGTCTGTATATTTTAATATGTATTTTAAAGAGTCTTTTTTTGTTTTTAATGGTAAAGTCATATCTTTTTACATTAAAAAAGTAATACATATTTGCTGGTAAAATGTGGAAAAATTCAGAAATATAAAGCATTTAAACAAAAGTCCCTATGATACTATTCTCTAACAACAGCTACTGTTTTTTAAAAAGCTTTTAATTTTTTTTCTGCATGTTTGAATACTGACATTAATTAGGGATAATGTGCTCGTAAAATAGTACCATACAATACTTAGTATTTTGTAACATACTTTATTTACTTAATATTAAGACCCTTCCCGTGTTAATGCAAGGCCGCAAAATCCCTTATCCCAACTGTTGGGGACAGATGTAACATGGAATTTTAACATTTTCAGATTTTTAAGTTATGTAACATCCAAATAGGATTTGAGGCAGCATCCCATAATCACATTACATATATATCTGCAATAAATGTATGAGTATTTTATCATGTCAGTTAGGTTCAGGTTGACTAGCAAATGAATTGCAAACATTACTTTTTAAAGCTTTTTAGGTTTCAGAATTGTGCTTAAGGGATTGTGGACCTGTTCTTACTGATTTGCCTCATCCATCTGCTGGCTGGCTGGCTGGTTGGTCTGCCTGCCTGCCTACCTACCTACCCATTAATTTATTCTACTGTTTAAAAGTAGGGAGGTGAGTAGAATGAATCTGATCCTTCAGTTTCAGAATTATCAACTCATGGCCAATTTTGTTTGGACTGTCCGCTCTGAAGCGCCACCCGCCACTTTTCTTCCCCACACTGTGATTATTTTAAAGCAAGTACTATATATCCTATCATCTCAACTGTAAATATCTCAGAATATATCACTAGAAGATAGGTTATATATAAAAAATATAATGATATTATCATTATTTTACCTTTTATTTTTAAAGTAAACATTAATTCAATATCAACCCATATTTCAGTCTTTAGATTTGTTTCTGAGCAAATCAGGGCATGTGATCACCCTATTTTTAATCCATACACTTGCTATGACTCTTTTTTTTTTCCTAGTCATTTATTTATTGAAGCAACAGGGTCATTTGTCCTGTACAATTTTTACCACAGTCCAAACTTTCCTGACTGCATCCTTGGTGTATTGCCTAGAGTATTCCTTTGTTATTTATTTTCCCTGTAAATTGCTCATTAGACCTAGAGGTTTGTTCAAATTCAAGTGTGCTTGGGGGGCCAGGAGGATAGGTGAGGCAAGAGTAATTTATGTGTGTTATTATGTATTTCCATCAGGAGACATAATATTTGGTTCTCTCTTTGCGAGGGCAGCAATCATTAATGATCATTGTCTAGATCCATTTAGCTCTTTAGGATTTGCAAGTAATCTAATTTTATAATTCCTTCTTCATTTATTAGCTGAAATACTTCTATAAAGAGGACTCACACCTTATCAATTATTTGATTACCTTGATGTACAGTCTGTTTAGGAAAGATAGGATAAACATTTGATTCTTTCCCTTTATTTACTGTTTTTAAAATGATTTGGTTTGCTAGCATCTTCCCAAGATGATTGAATATATATATTTAAAGTATTTTTTTTGAATTTTTGAATTTTATTTATTTTTTTATACAGCAGGTTCTTATTAGTTATCCATTTTATACATATTAGTGTATATATGTCAATCCCCATCTCCCAATTCATGATGGGGGTTGGATAACAAAACAGACAAGGCAAGACCTCCTGTGTCAACAGAGGGGTTGGGAAATTAGAGATTACTGTTACTGTTAGATTATTATTGAAGTTAGAGTTTAGGCCTAACACCTGGTTTGAAAGTAACCTGGGAACTCATGCAAAGGAGAATGAGACACTATTTCCTAGGTTGCTTAGGACTCTGCTTCAATGATGGAGTCTTAGCTGCAGAGCACATGGAATGTACTATATTGAGGGGTGGACATGGAGGTAGTATGGGAAGATTCTTACTAAAAGCTGTTTAAATATCTCCTCCTTCAAGTACAGATTGATCTGGGGTTAGGACAGGGATGAGTCTGCAGCCTCAGCTGTGGGAACCTGGGCAGAGGGAATAGAAATAAAGCTGGGAGACTGATATTCTGTTGTAGTTCTCCACCCTGTATCATCGCCGTCACCACCTTCACCATTAGCAATTTGGTTAAGAAAACGCAGTAGACTATAAACTGTCTCGTTTATATAGCCTGCTATATCTCAAACCATTTTAGTTTACTGTCAAGATATACTGTGAAGATCTTTAAAGGGTCTGCAGTTGATAGACGGCTCTAAGTATCTTAAAAGCTCAGTGTCCGTATCTCTATCTATATATAGTTTAATCTGGCTTCTAAACCCTAACAGTGTTAATTTATAGCAGTTTGGTGGAAGTAGTTAGGGAGGTTGCAGAGGATCAGCATCTCATTGAAAGGCTCTTCTACTTAAAAGTGGCACCATTCGTTACTGTAACTCAGCCGTGGCCCTGGGGCAGTTTCAGAGGGTTTGTACCAAGAACAGGGACGTTGTTTACAGAGCTGGCCTCATGCTGGAAGAGATGGTATCAAATAGAGCAGCCCAGGCTTGCTTTTCTCTTTTTTATACTGATGATATATCAGTCACTTCAGTATTTTATATAAAGTTACAAAAATGCATATAAATCTTTTGTCATTCTGCTGGAAAGTGAAGTAAAAAGCTACTTTTAGCAATGTTAGCAGTTTTTGGAAAATATTTAAATTATTGGGGGAAATTCCTGGTATTTCGTTTTTTTGTTCTTCTTTTTGTTAAAGATTGATGGAGCTCTTTGGATGTGAATAAAATTGTTAATAGCATGAAGACTTAAAAATTGCTTGGGAATAGAAATAATTTGTTTTCATGTTATTTTTCTTGAGTACTAGGGCATCCTAAGCATTTCTGCATGGGGGAAGGAGTCAACTTGTTTTCATTTCCTTTTACGTTGAGAAGTTTTGTTTTGCATTTAACCCTTGTGTTATGAAGTACCTGGAGTCGCTACTTAAAAAACCAGCCAGCAGTGGGTAACGAAGTAGTGTTGCTAGCACCATACTAGTTGAGTTGCACAGGAATATTATGGAGAAATCAGTCATCTCACTGACCATTATACAGACCCTTCCCTAGACTGAGGGTATTTTCTATTGCAGGATTTTGCTGCCATGTAAAATTTGCTCACGCAACACAGATAGTGTGCTTATTCTGTTCCGTTTCATTTCATGAGTCCCGGTGAATTTTTATAATAGCAGTATTGTATGGTTAATAACCATATAACCGTATTAACCATGGTTAGTAACAGAGGAGAATAAATCCTGTGGTACTCTCTACCCCCCGTCCCCGCACGCAACATACACATTTTTGTAGGTTTTTTTTTTTCATTCAAGCTGTGGAGAAGGTTGAGAAGAGAGAAGCTACAACTCCTGTGAATTCTGTTGCCGGTTCTTTCATTCCATATCTCACAGATGAATGTGGAGTACAGGGGTTATATCTGTTGTACTTGGTACAACAAGCTCATGTGACGCATAAAGGGAACGGGGAGTATATTTTCGTCAGTAGTGGCTCCAGAGATTTTTTTCATGGGAGAAACTGATGAACAGTGATTTGGTTGGGGAGGGGGTTCTTGCTGGCATGCTGCCCGAGGCACTGCCATTATTTAAATGCTGATTTTGCATGTAAAATATGCTAACTTTTACTCAGGTTACTAAATTCGGTAAAGACGTGTTTCCAGGATGGACACAGTAAGTATTGATTGGCTGATTTCCTCTACCCAGTCTAAAAGTTTCTTTTAATTATATAGGCAAATTATTTTGGCCGGTACGTAAACTTGACTTAACATTGGAAAAAGCATCCCTTAAATTATTAGAAATCATATGTTAGAAAATGAGATGTGTCTAGTGGATTGAATTGTAATGTCTAAATGCCTTTTTAAAATATTTTTGTTTTCAATTAATATCATAATTTGGCAACTTTTAATACTTCCCAACTATTAATTTTTCTTTTCTTCCAGGGGCCACATTATCTTAGTTCCAGAATTTAGCCTTCCTCTGGAATACTACTTAATCCCCTTCCTTATCATAGTGGGCATCTGTCTCATCTTGATAGTCATTTTCATGGTAGGTAAAATAATTTTAAATACTTTTTAAAAAATAGTATGAATGGCTCTAAAACACACTGTATAGAAGACTTACATAAAAGAGTACGTATTGTATGAGTCCATTTATATGACCGGTTCTGGAAAAGGCAAAGATAATCTGGGTAGAAAAAAAATCAAAACAGTGATTGCTTTGGGGGGCTAGAGAGGGATGGGGAATTTACTCAGAAGGGTATAAGGGAATTTCCTGGGGAGTGAGAGTCACGTTCTGTATCTTGAGAGACGTTTGGGTTGCGCAATGTCCGAATCACCAAATTCATACTTAAATTTTGTGCATTTCATTGTATGTAAATTTTACATAAAAAGAAAAAAAGAACTAATAAAAAATGCTAAACTCTTAAGTAATGAGTTTATATGCTGAAGTATTTGAGGGGAAGTATACTGATATCTGCAGCTTACTTTGAAATGCATTGTAAAAAATAAAGAGAAAAAGATGTATTGATGGGCAGACAGTGGGATTCTCTTAGGGTTTATAGAAGAGGTTTCTAGAGGCTACATGGTGTGTGATATCAAAACAAACTGAATGCAGAAGCAGATATGAGAATCCCTCTGTATTCTATTAAGATAGATATTAAAAGAGATTTACAAAGATATGAAACAATCCCATTATTGTCTCTAACCTTTTTATTTTTCATAAAGAGTATCTATATTAACATCCAGTGAGTTTATTATTGTATTGAATTCATAGATTAAAGATTAAACACTGTCTTTGAAATATTTAGTCTTCCTATGATGTTGTGGGCTTTCTTTTAATTTGTTTTGGTTTTTCATATACATCAGTTCAATAATTTTTTTCTGTAAACATTTTGCATGTATTTTGTTAGACCTTTTTGGAATTTCATTTTCTAATTGGTTATTACTAGGGTATAAGAACATTGTTGATTTTTTAAAATAAACTTTTAATTTTGGAATAGTGTTAAGATTTACAGAGAAATTGCAAAGAAGAGAGTTCCTGTACATTCCTTACCTAGTTGCCCCCATTGTTAACATTTTACTTTACCATGATACATTTGTCAAAACTAAGAAACTGACAGTGGTAACATTACTATTACTAAATTCCAGACTGGATAGATTTTACGTTTTTCCATTAATGTTTTCTTTCTGTTCCAGGACCCAGTCCAGGTTACCACATTGTTTTAAATTATCATGTATTCCCAGTCTCCTGATCTCTGAACAGTTTCTTAATCTCTCCTTGTTTTTCATGACCTTGACAGCCTTGAAGAGTCTTGGCCAGGTATCCTGTAGAATGTCCCTTAATCTGATATTTTTCTTATGATTAGATTGGGTTGGTTATAGGTTTTTAAAAAGAGTATCAGCAAAGTCAAGTGCCCTTCTCATCCTAACATGCCAGGGGGTACATGATATTTGCATGACATCACCGATGATGATAACCTTCATCCCTTGGTTTAGGTAATGTTTGCCAGGTTTTTCCACTCTAAAGTTAATATTTTTTCTCTTTCTCTATTCTATTCTTCCTTTGGAAGTGAGGCACTAAATATAGCCTGTCCTAAAAGTGGGGAGGAGCAGGAATTAAGCTCCACTTCCTGGGAGTAGGGAAGTATCTACATTTATTATTTAGAATTCTTTTGTAAGAAAGATTTGTCTCTTCTTGGCATTTATTTGTTCAGTCATTTATTTATATTAGTTTGTACCCTGTATATTTATTTTATACTTTGGGTAATAATCCAATACTACATTCATTTTTGTTGTTTAAATTATTTGAGCTTTGACGATTGGGAGCTCTGCAGGCTGGGTCTTGGGTCCCTTTGATTTGACCCATCCTTTTGTTTTGTAAGTACTTCTTTAGTGTTTGGTACTATAAGAAACTCCAGGCTCATTGTTTATTTTTCTGCCCCAGCCCTGGAATCAGATATTTCTCCAAGGAGCTCTGCTTTTTTTAATTGAAGAGTAGTATTTAGAGACCAACATTTGGACACCGGACATTATTGATTTTTATATATTAATCTTATCTCTGCAAACTTACTGAGTTCTCCTATTCTGTAATTTGAATTTGTTGATTCTCCTGGGTTTTCAGTATAGAAGCAAGGATGGAAAGTTAGAACAACAAACAACAAGCAAAAAGTACCCTTGGCAAATTAAAAGTAAATACCCTTAAGCCAATAAAGATTAATGACTAAAAACTTAAAATGAACATCATAAAATACTGAATTATTAGAAGCCTTTCCATGAAAGTCAGGAACAAAAAACAAAGGATGCCTGTTGTACCTCCTGTTTAACGTTGTGCTATATTTTCTGGTAAAACAAAAAAAATGGTATAAGAATTAGAGATAAACTAAATTTTTATTTGCCTTTTTTCTTTTAAAATAATGAACGGGTACTGCATTATATGTCTTTTTTTCTATCTGTTGTAATAATCATTGTTTTTTCTTTTACTCTATTGTTATGCTGGATTACATGAATTTGTTTTGTAAATTCTAAAAATCCTTGTATTTTGGGTATAAACTCTCTTTGATTATGATATATGAAGTTTGTCTTTGCATTTTGGGTTATTCAGATTTCTCTAATATGATCTGCCAGTTTTACACTTGGACATAGGTGCAAAAATCCTAAATAAAATATTAGCAATCTGAATGTCCAGGTAAGGGGAAAATTTTAGTTTTATGGGGCTAGAATAATCTTGACATCAAAACTAGACAATCCCTTGAGCACTGTTGGTAGGAATGTTAAATAGAGCAGTCACTATAGAAAACAGTACAGCAACTCTTCAAAAAAGTTAAACATAAATTTATCATATGATCCGACAATTCCACTTCTGGGTATATACCCAAAAGAATTGAAAGCAGGGAGTCAGATATTTGTATGCTTATGTTCATAACAGCATTATTTTCAATAAGCCAAAGGTAGAAGCAACCCAATTGTCCATTGATGGATGAGTAGATAAACAAAATGTGGCATATACATGCAATGGAATATTATTCAGCCTTAAAAAGGAAGGGAATTCTGACAGATGCTACCACATGGATGAATCTTGAAGACATTATGCTAACTGAAATAAACCAGTCACAAAAGGACATATACTGTATGAGTCTATTTACATGTGGTACCTAGAGTAGTCAGATTGAGACAGAAAGTAGAATGGTGGTTGCCACGGGCTGTGGAGAGGGGAGAATGGGGAATTACTGTTTAATGCGTACAGAGTTTCAGTTTTGGGACATGGAAAGAGTTTGGTGGATGGATGGTGGTGATGGTAGCACAACAACGTGAATGTACTTACTGCCACATACCTGTGTACTTAAAAATGGTTAAGATAGTAAATTTGATGTTAAACGTATATTTTACAACAGTTTAAAATAATTAGACAAGATAAAGCTAGCCCCATAAAAAAATTAAAGCTTTCTTTTATTTTCTACTATTGAAATAGTTTTTTTTAATGAAATTGGGATTATCATTTACTTGAATTTCTGGTGAAGGTTGCCTGTAAAATCATCTAGATCTGCTGATCTTTTTCATAATTACTTGGACGTATAAATGCTTGTCTACTTCATCATACTAAATTATATTTCGAAGAAATTGTCTATTTTGACTGTTTTCAAGTATTGTATAAAGTGATTTATAATATTTATATATTCAAATAATAATTTAAAGAGAATTCCTACTATATGTGGGATGAGTTCTATTTATTCATATCCATCCATGCCTTGCAAAATGTTGTCAGAAGTTTATCTTGAGGAACCAAGATGGCGGAGTAAAAGGACATGTTCTCCTTGCGAGAACATCAGAATCACAACTAGCTGCTGGACAATCATCGACAGGAAGACACTGGAACTCACCAAAAAACATACCCCACATCCAAAGACAAAGGAGAAGCCACAATAAGACGGTAGGAGGGGTGCAATCACAGTAAAATCAAATCCCGTAACAGCTGGGTGGGTGACTCACAGACTGCAGAACACTTATACCACAGAAGTCCACCCACTGGAGTGAAGATTCTGAGCCCCACGTCAGGCTTCCCAACCTGGGGGTCCGGCAATGGGAGGAGGAATTCCTAGAGAATCAGACTTTGAAGGCTAGTGGGATTTGATTGCAGGACTTTGACAGGACTGGGGGAAACAGAGATTTCACTCCTGGAGGGCACACACAAAGTAGTGTGCGCATCGGGACCCAGGGGAAGGAGCAGTGACCCCATAGGAGACTGAACCAGACCTACCTGCTAGTGTTGGAGGGTCTCCTGCAGAGGCGGGGGGTGGCTGTGGCTCACTGTGGGGACAAGGACACTGGCAGCAGAAGTTCTGGGAAGTACTCCTTGGCGGGAGCCCTCCCAGAGTCTCTCATTAGCCCCACCAAAGAGCCCAGGTAGGCTCCAGTGTTGGGTTGCCTCAGGCCAAACAACCAACAGGGAGGGAACTCAGCTCCACCCATCAGCAGTCAAGTGGATTAAAGTTTTACTGAGCTCTGCCCACCAGAGCAACAGTCAGCTCTACCCACCACCAGTCCCCCCCATCAGGAGACTTGCACAAGCCTCTTAGATAGCCTCATCCACCAGAGGGCAGACAGCAGAAGCAAGAAGAACTACAGTCCTGCAGTCTGTGGAACAAAAACCACATTCACAGAAAGATAGACAAGATGAAAAGGCAGAGGGCTATGTACCAGGTGAAGGGACAAGATAAAAACCGCAGAAAAACAACTAAATGAAGTGGAGATAGGCAACCTTCCAGAAAAAGAATTCAGAAGAATGATAGTGAAGATGATCGAGGACCTCGGAAAAAGAATGGAGGCAAAGATCGAGAAGATGCAAGAAATGTTTAACAAAGACCTAGAAGAATTAAAAAGCAAACAAACAGAGATGAACAATACAATAACTGAAATGAAAACTACACTAGAAGGAATCAATAGCAGAATAACTGAGGCAGAAGAATGGATAAGTGACCTGGAAGACAGAATGGTGGAATTCACTGCTGCGGAACAGACTAAAGAAAAAAGAATGAAAAGAAATGAAGACAGCCTAAGAGACCTCTGGGACAACATTAAACACAACAACATTCTCATTATAGGGGTCCCAGAAGGAGAGGAGAGAGAAAAAGGACCCAAGAAAATACTTGAAGAGATTATAGTCAAAAACTTCCCTAACATGGGAAAGGAAATAGCCACCCAAGTCCAGGAAGCTCAGAGAGTCCGATACAGGATAAACCCAAGGAGAAACACCCCGAGACACATAGTAATCAAACTGGCAAAAAGTAAAGGCAAAGAAAAATTATTGAAAGCAGCAAGGGAAAAACGACAAATAACATACAAGGGAAATCCCATAAGGTTAACAGCTGATTTCTCAGCAGAAACTCTATAAGCCAGTAGGGAGTGGCATGATAAACTTAAAGTGATGAAAGGGAAGAACCTACAACCAAGATTACTCTACCCTTCACGGATCTCATTCAGATTCGATGGAGAAATCAAAAGCTTTACAGGCAAGCAAAAGCAAAGAGAATTTAGCACCACCAAACCAGCTCTACAACAAATGCTAAAGGAACTTCTCTAAGTAGGAAACACAGGACAAGAAAAGGACCTACAAAAACAAACCCAAAAGAAGGAAATGGTCATAGGAACATACATATCGATAATTACCTTATATGTGAATGCATTAAATGCTCCAACCAAAAGACACAGGCTTGCTGAATGGATACAAAAACAAGACCTATATGTATTCTGTCTAAAAGAGACCAACGTCAGACCTAGGGACACATACAGACTGAAAATGAGGTGATGGAAAAAATATATTCCATGCACATGGAAATCAAAAGAAAGCTGGAGTAGAAATACTCATATCAGATAAAATAGACTTTAAAATAAACAATGCTACAAGAGACAAGGAAGGACAGTGCATAATGATCAAAGGATCAATCCAAGAAGAAGATATAACAATGATAAATTTATATGCACCCAACATGGGAGGACCTCAATACATAAGGCAACTGCTAACAGCTCTGAAAGAGGAAATCGACAGTAACACAGTAATAGTGGGGGACTTTAACACCTCACTCACACCAATGGACAGATCATCCAAAATGAAAATAAATAAGGAAATAGAAGCTTTAAATGACACAATAGACCAGATAGAGTTAATCGATATTTATAGGACATTCCATCCAAAAACAGCAGATTACACTTTCTTTTCAAGTGCGCACAGAACATTCTCCAGGATAGACCACATCTTGGGTCACAAATCAAGCCTCAGTAAATTTAAGAAAATTGAAATCATATCAAGCATCTTTTCTGACCACAACACTATGAGATTAGAAATGAATTACAGGGAGAAATACATAAAAAAAACACAAGCACATGGAGGCTAAACAATACATCACTAAATAACCAAGAGAGCACTGAGGAAATCAAAGAGGAAGTTAAAAAATACCTAGGGACAAATGACAATGAAAACATGACGATCCAAAACCTATGGGATGCAGGAAAAGCAGTTCTAAGAGGGAAGTTTACAGCTATACAAGCCTACCTCAAGAAACAAGAAAAGTCTCAATCAATCTAATCTTGCACCTAAAGGAACTAGAGAAAGAACAAACAAAACCCAAAGTTAGCAGAAGGAAAGAAATCATAAAGATCAGAGCAGAAAAAAATGAAACAGAAACAAAGAAAACAGTAGCAAAGATCAATAAAGCTAAAAGCTGGATCTTTGAGATGATAAACAAAATTAATAAACCATTAGCCAGACTCATCAAGAAAAAGAGGGAGAGGACTCAAATCAATAAAATTAGAAATGAAAAAGTATAAGTTACAACAGGCACTGAAGAAATACAAAGCATCCTAAGAGACTACTACAAGCAATTCTGTGCCAATAAAATGGACAACCTGGAAGATATGGACAAATTCTTAGAAAGGTATAACCTTCCAAGAATGAACCAGGAAGAAATAGAAAATATGAACAGACCAGTCACAAGTAATGAAGTTGAAACTGTGATTAAAAATCTTCCAACAAACAAAAATCCAGGACCAGATGGCTTCACAGGTGAATTCTATCAAACATTTAGAGAAGAGCTAACACCCATCCTTCTCAAAGTCTTCCAAAAAATTGCAGAGGAAGGAACACTCCCAAACTCATTCTATGAGTCCACCATCACCCTGATACCAAAAATAGACAAAGATACTACAAAAAAAGAAAATTACAGACCAATATCACTGATGAATATAGATGCAAAAATCCTCAACAAAATACTAGCAAACATTATCCAACAACACATTAAAAGCATCATACACCATGATCAAGTGGGATTTAACCCAGGGATGCGAGGATTCTTCAATATATGCAAATCAATCAGTGTGATACATGATATTAACAAATTGAAGAATAAAAACCATATGATCATCTCAAGAGATGCAGAAAAAGCTTTTGACAAAATTCAACACTGATTTATCAGAAAAACTCTCCAGAAAGTGGGCATAGAGGGAACCTACCTCAACATAATAAAGGCTATATACGACAAACCCACAGCAAACATCATTCTCAGTGGTGAAAAACTGAAAGCATTTCCTCTAAGATCAGGAACAAGACAAGGATGTCCACTCTCACCACTATTATTCAACATAGTTTTGGAGGTCCTAGCCACAGCAATCAGAGAAGAAAAAGAAATAAAAGGAATACAAATTGGAAAAGAAGAAGTAAAACTGTCACTGTTTGCAGGTGACATGATACTATACATAGAGAATCCTAAAGATGCCACCAGAAAACTACTAGAGCTAATCAATGAATCTGGTAAAGTTGCAGGACACAAAATTAATTCACAGAAATATCTTGCATTCTTATACACTAATGATGAAAAATCTGAAAGACAAATTAAGAAAACACTCCCATTTACCATTGCAACAAAAAGAATAAAATACCTAGGAATAAACCTACCTAAGGAGACAAAAGACCTGTATGCAGAAAACTATAAGACACTGTTGAAAGAAATTAAAGATGATACCAACAGATGGAGAGATACTATGTTGTTGGATTGGAAGAATCAATATTGTGAAAGTGACTATACTACCCAAAGCAATCTACAGATTCAATGCAATTCCTATCAAATTACCAATGGCATTTTTTACGGAACTAGAACAAAACTCTTAAAATTTGTATGGAGACACAAAAGACCCTGAATAGCCAAAGCAGTATTGGAAAAAAACAGAGCTGGAGGAATCAGACTCCCTGACTTCAGACTATACTACAAAGCTGCAGTAATCAAGACAATACCATACTGGCACAAAAACAGAAACATAGATCAATGGAACAAGATAAAAAGCCCAGAGATAAACCCACGAACCTATGGTCAACTGATCTATGACAGAGGAGGCAAGGATATACAATGGAGAATAGACAGCCTCTTCAATAATGGTGCTGGGAAAACTGGACAGCTACATGTAAAAGAATGAAATTAGAACACTCTCTAACACCATACACAAAAATAAACTCAAAATGGATTCGAGACCTAAATGTAAGACCAGACACTCTAAAACTCTTAGAGGAAAACATAGGAAGGAAACTCTTTGACATAAATCACAGCAAGATATTTTTTGATCCACCTCCTAGAGTAATAGAAATAAAAACAAAGATAAACAAATGGGACCTAATGAAACTTCAAAGCTTTTGCACAGCAAAAGAAGCCATAAACAAGACGAAAAGACAACCCTCAGAATGGGAGAAAATATTTGCAAACGAATCAACGGACAAAGGATTAATCTCCAAAATATATAAACAGCTCATGGAGCTCAATATTAAAAAAACAAACAACCCAATCCAAAAATGGGCAGAAGAGCTAAGTAGAAAATCTCCAGAGAAGACATACAGATGGCCAAGAAGCACATGAAAAGCTCAACCTCACTAATTATTAGAGAAATGCAAATCAAAACTACAGTGAGGTATCACCTCACACCAGTTAGAATGGGCGTCATCAGAAAATCTACAAACAGCAAATGCTGGAGAGGGTGTGGAGAAAAGGGAACTCTCTTGCAGTGTTGTTGGGAATGTAAATTGATACAGTCACTATGGAGAACAGTATGGAGGTTCCTTAAAAAACTGAAAATAGAATTACCATATGATCCAGCAGTCCCACTACTGGGCATATATCCAGAGAAAACCATAATTCAAAAAGACACATGCACCCCAATGTTCATTGCAGCACTATTTACAATAGCCAGGTCATGGAAGTAACCTAAATGCACCTTGACATATGAATGGATAAAGAAGTTGTGGATAAATGGATAAAGAAGTTACTCAGCCATAAAAAGGAACGAAACTGCGTCATTTGTTGAGACGTGGATGGATCTAGAGACTGTCATACAGAGTGAAGTAAGTCAGAAAGAGAAAGACAAATATCGTATATTAACGCATGTATGTGGAACCTAGAAAAATGATACAGATGAACCGGTTTTCAGGGCAGAGGTTGAGCAACAGATGTAGAGAACAAATGTATGGACACCAAGGGGGGAAAGCCACGGGGCAGTGGGGATTGTGGTGTGATGAATTGGGCAATTGAGATTGACATGTATACACTGATGTGTATAAAATTGATGACTAGTAAGAACCTGCTGTATAAAAATAAAATTCAAAAAATAAAGTTTGTCTTCTAGAGAAGTGGACTTTGAGATTTTCTTTTTTTTCTTTCATTCAACAAATATTTATTCTGCACCTCTGAACCTAGGCACTGCTCTAGGGTGTTAAGTTTCCTCAGTGAACAAAATGGGGAAACATCCCTGATGTCAAGTATTTTACATTCCAGTGGGACTTATATTCTAATGTATTTACTCTCCTTTTTAATCTATCTCATGAATTTCTGCTCTTGGCAGTATTATTTTCTTTCATCTACTTGTTTTGGATATGATGCTTTTCTTTTTCTAGCTTGATCAGCTAAATACTCATTTTTCTTTATAGTATATGCCTTTAGGTTATAAATTTCTCTTTAACAATCACTTTAGCTGTATGTAACTCATTACTTTTGATAAGGAATATTTTTATTTTAATTTGGTTTAAATTGAGAAAATTTTTTTCACTGTTATATGGGATATTTCTTTACCACTTTTGATGTATCCATCCATGTGAATGGGAAACTCAGTTACTAATACTCCTAGCCCTTCCCTACTGAGTTGGTCTTAGGAGAGATGAAGTACCTTATCTGTGTGGTACATTTGGGAAGAATAAATTAGGGCATGCTGGCTCAGCTTCATCTTTCTCTTGAGGTGAACCTGTCTTCAGCTCCTCCAGGACTGGTTCTGCAGTTCTAGGGGAGGGTAAGGGAAAGGCCTACGCCATTCCTGGTTGTCTTTGTCTATATCTGGGTGGGTAAGGCAGTCTAATTCAGTGGTTAAGGAGAAGGTTCTGTTTCTTTCTTCACCGAGTTAGGTGCTCCACCTGCTTCCATCTGCCAGTTCATGATCTTATTTTCAAGTTATTTAGAATCCAGGTGGTGAAGAGACATGGTAATTGTGGTTAAATTTTGTAAACATTCCCCACCATATATGTGAAAAGAATTGTGGGGTCCAAAGTTTTATATATGTCCATTAGTTTGAGCTTGGGTATTTGTCTTGTCCAGTCTTTTTTTTCTTTCTTTTATATTATTTTAAAGACACTTTTATTGAGATATAATTCACATAATATAAAATTGACCCATTTAAATGATATAGTTCAGTGGTTTTTAGTATATTCACAGAACTGTTCAATTGCAATTGTCCATGGTTTTTCGCACTCCTCTGTTTTCTAAAGCAGTGCTGTGCAATAGAACGATGTTGTGAGCCACATTTATTGTAATTTAAAGTTTTCTGGTAGCCAAATTAAAAACGGTAAAAGGAAATATTTCGGTGAGATTAACTTAAATACTGTATTTATTTAACTTAATAAATCTAAAATGTATTTCAACATTCAGTTAATATAAATAATTATAAAATATGTTTTATTCTTTTTGTACTAAGTCTTTGCAAACTGGTGTGTATTTTATACTTTTACAGCAAATCTCAATTGAGACCAGCCGCATTTCAAGTGCTCAGTAGCTACATGTATATAATGGCTACCATATTGGGCATCATAGGTCTGTGGTCTTTACTTTTTTTTTTTGGTCTGCTTGATCTAGAAATTACTGAGCTTGTGAATTTGTGTATTTCTCCCATAATTTTGTTATTTTTTAGGTGAAGTGTCCTTTTTATCATTGTGATAACTATTTCCTAATGATTTTTATCTTATATCCTGTTTTACTTTATATGCCAACTTTTACTTAGTACTGTCATGATATAATTTTATCTATCCCTGTATTTTTTACCTTTACTTTTGTCTTAATGTGTCATTAAGTTTTAATCTTGTGTGTTGTGAATGGTTGGAATTTTTTCTTTATCCAATATGATATACTCTTTTAAAAAAAACTGGTGAATTTACCCCATTTGCATTTTTGTGATTTGGACTAATTTCTATTGTTTACTTTTTATTCTATTTTTTTTTCTACTATACAGATTTGGATTACTCAACTTTTTTTCTCTTTCTGTCTCCCTTTCTCCCTTTTTCCTACTAGTTTGAAAGCTTATATTGTTTTTTTCTAGTGGTTACTATTAAATTTTTAAAATAAACATCTACTGATTAATATATTAATAAACTGCACATTTAAATTGTACAGTTTGGTAAGTTTTAACGTACGTATGTATACCTGAGAAACCACCACCGCAATTAAGATAATAAAATATCGGATCAGCTCAAAAAGTTTCCTCATACTCTGTGATAATCACTCCCTTTCACCTCTTCCAAATTTTTCCTTCATGTCTCCCCCCACACCATTGCTGGACAACCACAGATCTGGTTTTGGTCACTGTAGATTAATGTGCATTTTCTACCACTTTATATACAGGGAATCATAAATTACATACTCTTTTGTGTCTGCCTTCCTTCTCTCAGAATAATTATTTTGAGATTCATATATGTTATTGAATATATTGATATTCATTACTTTTTATTGCCAAGTTGTATTCCATTGTATGACTATACCACAGTTTTGTTTATACACGTACTCGCTGATGAACATTTGGGTTGTGTCTCGTTTTTGGCTATTACAAATAAAGCTGACATAGACTTTTTTGTACATTTGTATATAAGTTGTTATATGGATATACACTTTCATTTCTATTCACTAAATCTAAGTAGGAGTGGGATGATTAGGTCATTTGGTAAATATGTGTTTAAATTTATAAGAAACCACCAAACTATTTTCCAAAGTGGTTGTACCATTTTACAATCCTTTCAGTAGTGTATCAGAGTGCCAGTTCTTCTACTTCCCTGCCAACACTTGGTATAGTCAGTCTTTTTCATTTTAATCATTTTAATAGGTATATAGTGGTATTTGTGATTTGAATTTTCATTTTTCTCCTGACTAATTATGTTGAACATCTCTTCATGTGCTTATTTGCCATCTGTATATCTTCAGTAGCAAAGTGTATATTCAGATATTCTACCCATTTTTTTCTCTTGGGTTGCTTGTTTTCTTATTATTGAATTTTGAATTCATTATGTATTCTGGATAGAAATCCTTTATGAGATATGCAATTTGCAGATATTTTCTGCCAGTCTGTGAACGGTCTTTTATCTTTAAACAGTATCTGTTGGGGACAGAAGTCCTTAACATTGATGTAGTCAAATTTGTCAAAATTTTCTTTTATGGACTTCGTTTGTGGCATTTGGTTCTGGTTCCATGGACTTCCTTTTTATTCTTGGAAGGATAGCAGTTTATACTTTAAAATATTTTGTATATTTTATCTGATATTTCTGAATATTTATAGTACAGGTGTTCTGTATTAGTTCTGTCCATTTTGCTGCTAGAACCACTGAAAGTGCAGTTTAGTGCATGTTATGTTTGAAAATTTTATCAGTTTGTAACTTACAGAAATTCCAACCCCCCCATTTTTGATCCAGTGGAGTCTTTGTAACCTGGAATCTACCATTTATATTTTTCCAACAAATAGTTACATGTTATTTATAATGTTTTTGTCAGAGTAAATTAAAGATAATTTAGGTCATTGAATAAAAATTCAAAGGATAATTTATAGGCTAACCACTAATGATAACTAATCATGGATATTTTAATTAATAGTCTCATGACTAGGGTTTAAATAAATTGAATTGATTTGTAGCAGCTATCTAGAAACATAAAAGACATTTGTTATTTTAATGGTCATTTTCTATTTGCATGTTTAATATCTGACTCCCTTTTTTTTCTCTTTTATTTTTAGATCACAAAATTTGTCCAGGATAGACATAGAGCTAGAAGAAACAGACTTCGTAAAGATCAACTTAAGAAACTCCCTATACATAAATTCAAAAAAGGTAAGTGAACATTTTTATTTTCTAAATAAAAACCCTTAGTTTATTTAATAGTACATGGTGATTATACTCTATTGCAACCTTCTGAGTCCTTGCCATACCCTATGTCTAACACTCAGTTAATAATGAATGAGTGAATGTGGAAGATGGTCTTTTGCTGTGGTTTATCCTGGTGAAGGCAAGAAGGGGGTACATGGTCTTCAGAGAATTTAAAAACAATAGTGAAACTGACCAAAATGCTTTTTATTATCCCCATGTGCCAGAAGTTCTAAACATCAGTAGGTAAAATACTTATCTTCACCAGGGTGGTCTGCTCCCACTCTCTCTCCCACCCTACACCACCACTGTATTAACATTGCAGTAATTAAACACATAGTTTATAGTGTTGTGTTAACTAAACACAGTAGATAGCTATTATGTGTCAATATATTGTAAATGTATCATCTCATTTAATTTTCATATTTCTATGAAATGGGTACTATAATGGACATTATATATGAGGAAATAGTGGGTCAGAAAGGCAAAAAATTTAATGTCTCACAGCCAGCACTAACAGAGCTGGGGAGGGGCATGGGTCTAATACTTTAGCCAATGTAGTTTCTCCTGCTTATGCTTGGTGAGCTTTTAGTGTAGGTACATGCTTATTAAATCTTTTTGGCCAGTAGTCCCCAGAATTTTCAATTTCTGTACCAGTAAAAATGTTCTGTTTTTTAATTCAGCAGAGAAAATGCATAGAGAGTGGAAAGGAGAAGTAGAGAAGGCATTAAAACTTAATTCTGTAACCTATACTTCAGTAAAAAAAAACTTAGTTCTGCAAATTTTTTATTTTTCCAAGTAACAAAATGTTTAAAAAACCTACCATTTATAATAACCATATTTTATGAAAAATATAAAAACAAATAAATAGGAAAATCACATGTTAAAAAATAAATAACAACATTCGTAAAAATGCAGTGTGCTATCATCATACAGTGCGGATTAAGTAAAAGTTATTCATAAACCAATTTGAGGACTGGCTTTAGGAATCACTTTTTTAGGCTCCATTTTGTATGTTAATTTTTATGTTTCCTAAAACCAGGGGGAAAAAAAGAGTAAAATAAATGATGTTGATATTGTCCTAGGCTAAAAAGGGCGTGCATAGTTGGCTTTTCTTCTGAGTAAGGTAAGTGGCCGTTGTAGGATTTTGAGCAGAGAAAAGATAAGATCTAAATTAAAAGTTGAGTGGGCCTTTCTTGCTGCTATGTTAAGAATAGGATGCAGAGGGTCGGGGTGTAAGCAGAGACCAGATGGGGGCCGTCACAGTAATCCAAGTGAAAGATGCATGTGGCTTGGACTGGAGTGGCAACAGTAGAGGGAGTGAAGAAATCTTAGATTCTAGATACATTTGTAAGATGGAATGTACTGGATTTATTGATGGACTAGTTATGGGGAGAGGAAACAAGGATGACTCCAGATTTTGTGGTCTCAGTGACTGGAAGGATGGCATTGCCTTAAATAGAAATAAGGATGGTGGAGCAGGTTTGGGGAGGAAATTTGGGAAATCCGTGTTGGACATGTAGAATTTCACATGTTCACTAGACATTTAAATGAGTCTGGAGTTTAAGAGACGTCTGAACTGGAAGTATTGATATAAAAAGATGTGTTTAAATCATAAGACTGGATAAGATTACCAAGAGAATGAGTATGGATGGACAGAATACTAAAGACATATTGGGGCATCCCAACATTGAGTAAGGAAGAAGCGGAATCAGCAGTGGAGACTGAGAAGGGGTGACTAAGTTATACAGAGGAAAATCAGAAGGAGTGGTTTACCAGAAACCAAGTGATGCAAATCTCTAAGGAGCAAGGAGTGATAGATAACTTGTGTCAAATGTTCCTGATAGATAAGTAAGATGAGAACTAATTGACCATTAGAAGTTATTATCATGATGTACAGTTTTGACAGAGTGGTCCGTCCAAAAACCTGATTGTGGTGGGTTTGAGAATGGAAGGAGAGGAACAGTAACTATAGACAACTTTTTCAAGAAACTTAACTACAAAGGGGAGTAAAGAAATAGTGTAGTAGCTGGTAAGGGAAGTTTCATTAAGAAATAATAGCATATTGCTGAAGGAAATTGATGACGTAGGTGATAGATGGGAGAATTGCTATAATAATGTCTTTGTGAAGGCAAGAAGGCATGGGATCTGGTGTACAAATAGTTGGATTGGCCTTAGATAGGAGCATGGAGAGTTGAGCTAAGGGAAAGTAGAATATGTGGGTGCAAAATCCTGGTAGTGTTTATGGTGGTCAGGCTGTGGAAATATTCTTTACTTCCATTGTTCTCAATGAAGTAGAAAACACAATCATCAACTGAAAGCTGAGGATGGGGGAGGAGATTTTGGAGGTTTAAGAACAGAAAGGTATAAAATATTATTCTGGGAGAGTAGATGGGCAGATGGACTAGGGAAATATAAAACATTGCCTGGGAGCCTGAACCTCCCTTTCAGGTTCATAGTTATGAACCAATCAGCATAACTGTGTGTTTTTCTCTAGCCATGTTCATCTGTATGGTGTTTATCCTTACCATACCTTCACATTTTTTAAAAAATGTGAAGTATGACATGTATACAGAAAAGTACTTAAGACATTTTTCTGGAACCATCCAGTTCAAGAAACAGAACATTACTAGCATCGCAGAAACTACTGTGTCCCCTTCTAGATTGTAATCCTTTCCTCCTCACTGGAAGTAATCACTATGCTGGCTTATGACAATCATTTCATTGCCTTTATCTTAAGTTTTGTCACCTATGTATGGATTCCAAAACAATATGATTTACTTTTTCCTATTTTTGAATTGCGTTTTTGGCCTTACCTCTTTTTTTTTTTTTTTTTTTTTTTTTTTTTTTTGCGGTACGCGGGCCTCTCACTGTTGTGGCCTCTCCTGTTGCGGAGCACAGGCTCCGGACACGCAGGCTCAGCGGCCATGGCTCACGGGCCCAGCCGCTCCGCGGCATGTGGGATCTTCTCGGACCAGGGCACAAACCCGTGTCCCCTGCATCGGCAGGTGGACTCTCAACCACTGCACCACCAGGGAAGCCCCTTACCTGTTTTATTAACAGTTTTTTTGGTGAAATTAACCCACTTTATTACATGTATATGTAGTTCATTCACTTTTATTTCTTTGTATAAATATATTATTTATCCTTTTTACTATTAATACACATTGGGGGTTTTTGTTTTGTTTTTTATTTATTTTTTATTGAAGTATAGTTGATATTCAATGTTCTCTTTTGTTTCCCCAGTTTGGGGCCATTACAGACCATACTTTTAAGAACATTCTTGTACATATATTCTGGTGTATATGAGCATGAATTTCTTTAGAGTATATACCTAGAAGTAGATTAGCTGGCTTAGGATATACATGTCTTCAATTTTATTGGATAATACCAAGTTTTTTTCAAAGTGATGATGGTACGAGTTTATATTCCCATCAATAATGTATAGGAGTTCCTGTTGTCCCACATATGTACCAATATTTTGTACTGACAGCCCTTTAAATTTTAGCCAATCCAATGGGTTTATAAAGATAGCTCATAGTGGTTTTAATTTACATTTCCCTTCTCGTCTGTGAGGTTAAGTGCCTGTTTATATTTTTATTTACTAGCTAGATTTTCACTTCCGTGAAGCACCTTTCATGTCATTTTCCTGTTGGGTTATCCTCCCCTGCTTTTTACATGTAGGAGGAATTCTTCAGATGTTCTCACAAACCCACCCTGGAGTTGTGGTGTGTGGTGAATCAGTTCTTCACTGATTTTTTGTGTCTTAACTGTCTTCTAGTTTGTCGCTTATGTTTTCATAGGACTAAAGTTCTTTTTTTATATATATATATATATATATATATTTTTTTTTTGGCTGCGTTGGGTGTTTGTTGCTGTGTGCAGGCTTTCTTTAGTTGCGGCAAGCGGGGGCTAGTCCTTGTTGGTGTGCGCGGGCTTCTTGTTGCGGTGGCTTCTCTTGTTGCAGAGCATGGGATCTAGGTGCACAGGCGTCAGTAGTTGTGGCACGTGGTCTCAGTAGTTGTGGCTCGCGGGGTCTAGAGTGCAGGCTCTGTAGTTGTGGTGCACGGGCTTAGTTGCTCTGCGGCATGTGGGATCTTCCCGGACCAGGGATCGAACCTGTGTCCC
Source organism: Orcinus orca (assembly GCF_937001465.1). Lineage (NCBI taxonomy): Eukaryota > Metazoa > Chordata > Mammalia > Artiodactyla > Delphinidae > Orcinus > Orcinus orca. The sequence continues at coordinate 20,188,374 of NC_064563.1, read as the reverse complement.
CTGCATTGGCAAGCAGATTCTTAACCACTGCACGACCAGGGAAGTCCCCTAAAGTTCTTTTATGGTAGTGTTTTTGCATGTTTTAAAAGAACTTCTTCCATACGCTAAGGTCACATAGATATTATATTATCTTCTGAAAGCTTTATAGTTTTGCCTTTCATGTTTGGGTATTTAGTCTACCTAAATTGATTATGTAAAATGGAGGCCCAATTTAAGTTATTTCCAATTTGATATTTTGTATAAGGATATCCAGTTGTCCCAGAGCTAAGTATTAAAAATAAACTGTTCACAGTGTTGGTCACCTCTGACGCAGTTAGAGGTGTGTGAGTTTGTTTCTGGACTTCTGTTGGTCTTGTGTGTGAGTTTGTTTCTGGACTTCTGTTGGTCTTGTTGTTTGTCCTTATACCAATACCACACTATCTCAGTTACTGTAGGTTTATGGTAAGTCTTGATATCTGATCAAGTTAGTCCTCCCACCTTGCTCTTCTTCAACAATTTTTAGTTATTTTTGACACTTTGAATTTCCATGTAAATTTAAAATCAGCTTGTCAAGGCCACCGTACCTCTAAACATATACATACAACTATTGTATTTGTTGTAGTACAATAGACATAACATAAAAGTTACTACTGTAACCATTTTAAGTGTAAAGTTCAGTGACATTAACTATATTCATATTGTTGTGCAGTCATCACCACCATCCATCTCCAGAACTTTTCCACCCTCCCAAACTGAAACTCTGCACCCAGTAAACAATAACTCCATTTTCCCCTCCCACCAGCCCATGGCAACTATCATTCTGCTTTCTATCTCTATGAATTTGACTTTTATAGGTATGTTATGTAAGTAAAATAATAAGTGATTGGCTTATTTCACTTAGCATAGTGTCCTCAAGGTTTATCCGTGTTGTATTATGTGTCAGAATTTCTTTCCTTAAGGCTGAGTAATATTCATAATATTCTATGCATATACCACATACTGTTTATCCATTCATGTGTTGCTAGATACCTGGGTGCTATTGTGAATAATGCTGCTATAAACATAGAGGTACAAATATCTGTCTGAGTCTCTGCTTTCAATTCTTTTGGGTATATATCCAGAAGTGGAATTGCTGGATTAAATGGTAATTCTCTGTTTAATTTTTTGAGGAACACCATACCATTTTCCATAGTGGCTGCATCATTTTACATTCCCACCAGCACTGCACAAGAGTTCCAGTTTTTCTACATCCTTGCCAACGCTGTCATTTTCTAGGTTTTTTTTTGATAATATTCATCCCCTAATGGATGTGACATGGTATCTCATTGTGGTTTTGCTTTGCATCTCCCTAATGATTAATGATGTTAAGCATGTTTTCATGTGCTTATTGGCCATTTGTCTTCTTTGTAGAAATGTCTGTTCAAGTCCTTGGTTGTATTTGTCTTTAACCTTTTGGGAAATAATTTCAAACTTAGAAAAACTTTGCTTCAAAGTTAAAAAACTTTTGTTCTGAGAAAGAGTTTGTTAAGAGGACAAAAAAACTTTGCATGAATTGTCCAAAAACACCCATATACCCTTTACCCAGATTTACCTATTACTTACTATATTAGCTTCCATAGGGTTGCTATAACAAAGTACCACAAACTAGGTGGCTTAAAACAATAGAAATTTATTTTCTCACATTTCTAGAAGCTAGAATTCCAAACTCAAGGTGTTGGCAGGGTTGTTTTGTTCCTAATCTAGGGAAGGAGTCTTCCTTGCCTCTTCCTTGTTTCTGGTGGTTGCTGGCAATCCTTGGCTTTCCTTGACTTGTGGCAGCGTAACTCCAATCTCTGCCTCCATCTTCACATGGCTTTTTTCCCTGTATATATATGTGTGTCTAAATTTCCATTTCTTATAAGAACACCCAAATCCATTGTAACCTCATCTTAACTTGATTACATCTGGAAGGAACCTATATCCAAATAAGGTACATTCACAGGTTCCAAGTGGACATGAGTTTTTGGAGGCAACCTATTGCTTTATCATTTTTGCTCTCCTTCTTTACGTATGTATGTATGTATATAAAATTTTTCGTCTAAATAATTTGAGAGTAAGTTATATGCATCATGATCCTTTATGTCTAAATATTTTCATGTGTATTTCTTAAGAATAATGAGATTCTTTTGTGGTACTGCACTTAAGTCACCAACTTCAGGAAATTTGTTGATGGACGATTTTAATCTAATTCATTCCTTTTTCTAGTTTTGTCAGTTGTTCCAATAGGTTCCTTTATAATAATTTTTCTTCCAGTATAGTATCCAATCTAGTATCACTTATTGCATGTAGTTATCATATTTCTTTGGATTTCTTTAATCTGGACTTTTTATTCAGCCTTTGTCTTTTGTGACATTGACATTTAGAATAACACAGTGCCCCTGCCTTTTGTTAAAAAACATTTTTGTTTTTTAACAGATTTTATTTTTAGAGCAGTTTTAGGTTTACAGAAAAATTGAGCAGAAAGTATAGAGAGCTTTTATATGCCCCTCCCCTCTTAAAATACTCCTAATATTATCATCTTTCACTTGTGTGGTACATTTGTTACAAATGATGAATAAATATTGAAATATTATTAACTAAAGTGCATAATCTGCATTAGAGTTCCCTCTTTGCATTGTACAATTCTGTGCATTTTGACAAATGTGTAATGTCATGTATCTGCCATATCATATAGAATAGTTTCACTGCTCTGAAAATCCCCTGTGCCCCATCTATTCATCCCTTTCTCTTTCCTTCCCACAAACCACTGGCGACCGCTCATCTTTTACTGTCTCTATAGTTTTACCTGTTGCAGACTGTCATATAGTTGGAATAGCAAATATGCATTTAAGGCTCCTCCATGACTTTTTGTAGCTTGATAGGTTATTTCTTTTTGTTGCTGAATAATACTTCATTGTATGTCTGTACCAAAGTATGTTTATTCCATATTGTCTATGGAAGAACATCTTAGTTGCTTCCAGGTTTTGGCTGTTAAGAATCAAGCTGCAGTAAACTTTTGTGTGCATGTTTTTGTGTGGACATAAGTTTTCAACACATTTGGGTAAACAGCAAGGAGCATGATAGCTGGATCATGAGGTAAGACACTGTGTGGCTTTGTAAGAAAACGCTAAACTGTCTTCCGAAGTAGCTGTACCATTTTGCTTTCCCACCAGAAATAACTGAGAGTTCTGTTGCTGCACATCCTCCCCAGCGTTTGGTGTGGTCAGTGTTTTGTATTGTAGCCATTCTAGTAGGTGTGTAGTGGTATCTCATACATATAATGTTGTGCAGCTTTTTATATGCTTATTTGTATTTGCCATCTGTATATCTTCTTTGATGAGATCTTTTACTCACGTTTTAATTGGGTTGTACACTTGACTGAATGTTTGTATTCCTCCAAGATTCATATGTTAGAGCCATAATCCCCAGTGTGATGATATTTGGAGGTAGGGGCCTTTGGGAAGTCATTAGGTCATGAGGATGAGGCCCTCATGCATGGGATTAAGTGCCTTCGTACTTGAAGAGACACAAGAGACATGATCTCTCCCTCATGTGAGGATACAGCAAGAAGGCAGACATCTGCAAATCAGGAAGAGAGCGATCACCAGGAACCAAATTGGCCAACCCCTTAATCTTGGATTCCCTAGCCTTCAGAACTGTGGGGAGTCAATGTTTGTTGTTTAAACCACCCAGTCCATGGTATCTGTTATGGCAGCCCAAATGGACTAAGACAGGTTGTTTTCTTGTTTGAGTTTTAAGAATTCTTTGTATATTTTGGATACCAAGTCTTTATCCGATATGTATTTTGCAAACATTTTTTCCCAGTATGTGGCTTGTTTTTTCAATCTCGAACAATGTCTTTCTCAAAGAAGTTTTTGATTTTAATGAAGTCCCTCCTATCGGCTTTTTTCTTTCATGGTTCATTCTTCTGGTGTTGTACCTAAAAACTCACTGTCAGTGACCAAATGGGACTCGTTCTGGGAATAGAAGTATGGCTTGATATTAGGAAAAATCATCAGCATAATTCTCTATGTTAATAGGTCTAAGAAGAAACAATCAGATGATTATGTACCAGACACAAAAAGCACATACTGCATGATTCCATTTATATAAAATTCCAAAAAATGCAAACTAATCTATGGTGACAGAAAGCAGATCACTGGTTACCTGGAGCCCAGGGATGGAGAGAGAGATTGATTGATTGCACAGGGAGTACAAGGAAACTTTTGGGGGGTGATGGAAATGTTCTGTATCTTGATTGTGGACATGGTTTCTCAGGTGTACATATCTGTGAAAATTCATAGAATTGTATACTTTAAATGGGTGCAGTTTCTTGTATGTAGATTATACCTCAATAAAGTTGAAAAATATTTTAAAAGAAAACTCACTGTCAGATTCAAGGTCACCTAGATTTTCTGTTATCTTCTAGAAGTTTTAGAGTTTTGCCTTTTCCGTTTAGGTCTATGATCCATTTTGAGTTAATTTTTGGGAATGGTGTAACATCTATGTCCAGATTCTTTTTTTGATATTTCTTTTTATTCTGGTAAAGTATGTATATAACATAAAATTTGTCATTTTAACCATCTTAAGGGTACAATTCAATGGTATTAATTACAATCACAGTGTTTTTGCAGATATCACCACTATCTATTTCTAAAACTTTTTCATCATTCTGGAAACTCTGTACCTCTGGAACAATTTCTTCCTGTTCCCACCTCCCACCAGTCTCTGATAACCTCTAGTCTACTTTCTGTCACTACAAATTTGCCTATTCTAGATATTTCTTGTAAGTGGAATCATGCAATATTTGTCCTTTTATGTCTAGTTTATATCATTTAGCATAATGTTTTCAAGGATTACCCATGTTGTAGCATGTATCAGAACTTCATTGCTTTTTATGACTGAATAATATTCCATTGTATGAATTTACCACATTTTGTATATCCATTTATCTGCTGATGGACACTTGAGTTACTTCCACCTTTTGGCCATTGTGAATAACACTGAAAATTGGTGTAGAAGTATATTTGAGTTCCTGCATTCATTTTTTGAGTAAGTACCTAAGAGAGCTATTGCTGGATCATATGGCAATTCTGTGTTTAACTTTTTGAGAAACTGCCATACTGTTCCACAGTGTATTCTTAATTATGACACCAAGAGCATGAACAAAAAAAGAATAGAGAATTTGGACTTCATCATAATTAAAAGGTTTTGTGCTTCAAAGAACATTGACAACGATGTGGAAGAATAAGAACCCTTGTGCATTGTTGCTGGGAATGTAAGACAGTGCAATGGCTGTGAACAGTGGAAAACAGTATGGAGGTTCCTTAAAAAACTAAAAATAGAACTACCTTATGACCCAGCAATCCCACTACTGGGCATATACCCTGAGAAAACCATAATTCAAAAAGAGACATGTACCACAATGTTCATTGCAGCACTATTTACAGTAGCCAGGACATGGAAGCAACCTAAGTGTCCATCGACAGATGAATGGATAAAGAAGATGTGGCACATATATACAATGGAATATTACTCAGCCATAAAAAGGAACGAAACTGAGTTATTTGTAGTGAGGTGGATGGACCTAGAGTCTGTCATACAGAGTGAAGTAAGTCAGAAAGAGAAAACAAATACCCTATGCTAACACATATATATGGAATCTAAAAAAAAACCCCAAAACATGGTACTGACGAACCTAGTTGCAGGGCAGGAATAAAGAGATAGACATAGAAAATGGACCTGACATGGGGTGGGAGGGGAAAGCTGGGGCAAAGTGAGAGTAGCATCGACAATATATACACTACCGAATGTAAAATAGTTGGCTGGTGGGAAGCAGCAGCATAGCACAGGGAGACCAGCTCAGTGCTGTGTGACCACCTAGAGGGGTGGGATAGGGAGGGTGGGAAGGAGGCTGAAGAGCGAGGTGATATAGGGACATGTGTATGCATATGGCTGATTTGCTTTGTTGTGCAACAGAAACTAACACAGTATTGTGAAGCAGTTATACTCCAATAAAGATCTGTTAAAAAAAAAAGACATTGCCATAAAATAGATAATAAGAACCTGCTGTATATAAAATAAAAGAAAATAAAAAAAAGAATACATTGCCAATTCCAAGCTCATGAAGATTTACCCCTATGTTTTCTTTTAAGAGTTTTATGGTTTTAGCCCATACTAGGTCTTTGATCAGTTTTGAGTTAATTTTTATATATAGTGTGAGGTAGGGCTTCAACTTTATTCTTTTGCATGTGGAAATGCAATTGTCCGAGCCCCATTTGTTGAAATGACTATTCTTTCTTCATTGAATGGTCTTTTACCCTTGTCAAAAATATTGGCCATAGATGAATGGGTTTATTTCTAGACTCTCAAATCTCTTCCATTGATCTCTATATCTGTCCTTATGCCAGTACCACGCTGTTTTGATTACTCTGGATTTGCACTGCATTTTGAAATTGGGAAGTATGAGTTTTCCAACTTTGTTCTTTATTTTCCAAGATTGTTTTGGCTATTTAGGATCCCTTGCGAATTCCATCTGAATTTGAGGTTTGAGCTTTCCATTTCTGCAAAAAAGGCTGTAGGAATTTTGACAGGGATTGTGTTGAACTTGTAGATTGCTTAGGGTAGGATTGAAACTTTAACAATATTACATCTTCCAATCCATGAAAATGGGATGTCTTTCTATTTATTTAGGTCTTCTTTAGTGGCTTCCATCAGTGTCTTACAGTTTTCAGTATATAAGTCTTATCACCTCCTTTGTTAATAGATTTTTTTCCTACGTATTTTATTCTTTTAGATGCTATTGCAAATGGAATTAATTTCTTAATTTTCTTTTTGGATTGTATATTGCTGGTGTATAGAAACCCAACTGATATGTTGATTTTGTAACCTGCAACTTAGCTGAATTTATTAGCTCTAGTAGGTTTCTTGTGGATTCATTGAGATTTTCCATACATAGGATTATGTCGTCTGCGAATATACATAGTTTTACTTTTTCCTTTACAATTTTGGATTCCTTTTATTTCCTTTCATTGTGAATTTCTCTGGGTAGAACCTCCAGTACAGTGTTGAATAGCAGTGGTGAAATCATGCGCCCTTATCTTGTTCCAGATCTTAGGAGGAAAGCTTTCAGTTTTTCACCATTGAGTATGATGTTAGTTGTATAATTTTCAAAAATGCCATTTATCCAATGAAAAAATGGGCAGAAGACCTAAATAGACATTTCTCCAAAGAAGATATAACAGATGACCAACAGGCACATGAAAAGATACTCAACATCGCTGATTATTAGAGAAATGCAAATCAAAACCACAATGAGTTATCACCTCACACCAGTCAGAATGGCCATCATCAAAAAGTCTACAAATAATAAATGCTGGCAGGGGAGAAAAAGGAACCCTCCTACACTGTTGGTGGGAAGGTAAATTGGTACAACCACTATGGAAAACAGTATGGAGATTCCTTAAAAAACTAAAAATAGAGCTACCATATGATCCAGCAATCCCACTCCTGGGCATATATCTAGAAAAGACGAAGACTCTAATTCAAAAATGTACATGTACCTCAGTGTTCATAGCAGCACTATTTACAATAACCAAGATATGGAAGTAACTTAAGTGTCCTTCAGCAGATGAATGGATAAAGAAGATGTGGTGTATGTATACAATGGAATATTACTGAGCCATGAAAAAACAATGAACTATTGCCATTTGCAGCAACATGGATGGACCTAGAGAATATCATACTAAGTGAAGTAAGGCAGAGAAAGACAAATATATGATATCACTTATATGTGGAATCTAAAAAATAATACAAATGAATCTATATACAAAACAGAGTCACAGACATAAAAAGCATACTTCTGGTTACCAAAGGGAGAGGAGGGAGGGAATTAGGAGTATGGGATTATCGGATACAAACTACTGTACATAAAATAGATAAGCAACAAGGATTTACTGTATAACATAGGGAACTATATTCAGTATGAGAAAAATGAAAAAATGCCATTTATCACAATGATAAAGTTCTCTCTTATTTTTTTAAAGGTGAATTTTTAAAATTTTGTTTATTTTTTTTGGCTGTGTTGGGTCTTTGTTGCTGCGTGCAGGCTTTCTCTAGTTGTGGCGAGTGGGGGCTACTCTTCTTTGCGGTGCACGGACTTCTCATTGCCGTGGCTTCTCTTGTTGCAGAGCATGGGCTCTAGGTGCACGGGCTTCAGTAGTTGTGGCATGCGGGCTTCCATAGTTGTGGCACACGGGCTCAGTAGTTGTGGCTCATGGGCTCTAGAGCTCAGGCTCAGTAGTTGTGGTGCACGGGCTTAGTTGTTCCACAGCATGTGGGATCTTACTGGACCAGGGATCGAACCTGTGTCCCCTGCATTGGCAGGTGGATTCTTTTTTTTTTTTTTTTTTTTTTTTGCGGTACACAGGCCTCTCACTGTTGTGGCCTCTTCCGTTGCGGAGCACAGGCTCCGGACGCGCAGGCTCAGCGGCCATGGCTCACGGGCCCAGCCGCTCTGCAGCATGTGGGATCTTCCCAGACCAGGGCACGAACCTGTGTCCCCTGCATTGGCAGGCGGACTCTCAACCACTGCGCCACCAGGGAAGCCCTAAAGTTCTCTTTTATCTAGATGAATTTTTTTGGTATGCCTCGTTGTTCTGGCACCATTTTTAAAAAGATTATCCTTTCTTTCTTGCTCTGTTGTCAAAAAGCAGTTGACTATATTTATGTGGCTCTATTTCTGGGCTTTTTATTCTGCCCCATTTATCTGTATGTTTTTCACCAGTTCCATATTGTGACTGTGGTAGCCTTATAGTTAAGTATTCAAGTGAGGAAGGTTAGGGTCTACTCAGGAACTCCCCCGGTGTCTGCATGTAAGAGTGCAGCCTCTCTGGAGCTGTAGTAAATTGTGATACTGGAGCTTCTATCTAGTGTGTGTCTGTGGTACTGCAGACCCTAGTGCATAGTTTATCATCTTTGTTCTCAGAGACCCCCAGTCTGGCACCCCATTCTTGTCAGTACTTGGATACATCAAGATAGAAACTGCTCCCTTGGGCAGCCCTTCTAAAATTCTGACATTAGGCATACATTCTATACCTTTCCCTTACCAGGTAGAACACAGGAGTTGGGGGTTACCTCCCAGGGGAGAGAAGTTCTGGTGTAAGAGAGTGGACAGTGTAATGAATTTTCTTAGCGGGCTTTGATGTTGTTGGCTTCACCCTTGCCTTTGTTGCAGGAACCTTTTAACTGTTTTCTGGATTTCTCAGAGAGGCATTTGGTCTGTTTGTTAATGTTAAGTCTCCATGGTGGCAGGCAGACCCAGGGCAGGCTTCCTGTTCTGCCATCTTGCTGACATCACTCCTCTCCTTCACTTTTGAAGGATAATTTTGCAGGGTACAGGATTCTAGGTTGGTGGGGGGGTTTTCCCCTCAATTTTACTTCACTCTCTTCTTGCTTGTCTGGTTTCTGAGGAGAGTCAGGTGTAATTCTTATCTTTGTTCCTGTAAAGGTAAGGTGTTTTTTTCCCTCTGGCTTCTTTCAAGATAATTTTTTTTTAATCTTTGATTTTCTGCAGTTTAAATATGATATGCTTAGGTTTCATATTTTTTGACATTTCCCTGCTTGGTGCTCTCTCATCTTCCTGGATTTGTGGTTTTTTGTCCTGCATTAATGGGGAAATTCTCAGTCATTTCTTCAAATATTGCTTCTGTTCCCTCTCTCTTTCTTCTCCTTCTGGCATTCCCATTACACACATGCTACACCTTTCTTTTTTAGTTCTGCAGTTCTTGGGTATATTGGGTTTTGTTGTGTTCCACTCTTTTGCTTTTCAGTTTTGGAGGTTTCTATTGACATATCTTCAAGCTCAGCGATTCTTTACTCACCTGTGTCCAGTCTACTAATGCGCCCATCAAAGGCATGTTTCATTTCTGTTTATGTTTTTGATCTGTAGCATTTCTTTTTAATTCTTTCATAGATTTTCCATCTCTCTGTTTACTTTACCTCGATCTGTTCTTGCATATTGTCTGCTTTATTCATTCGAGTCCTGATCGTATTAATCAGAGTTGTTTTGAATTTATGATCTAATAATCCTGACCTCCCTGCCGAATCTGAGGTTGGTTCTGATGCTTGCTCTTTCTCTTTAAACTGTGTTTTTTGCCTTTTAGTATCCCTTGTAATTTTTTGTTGGAAAAGTGGGACATGATATTCTGAGTGAAAGGAATTCCATTAAGTAGGCCATTGGTGGTGTGGTGGTGAGATGTGGGGGACAGGAAGCATTCTATAATCCTATGAGTAGGTCTCAATCTTTTTGTGAGCCTGTCGGCTTTGGGCTGTGAACTTCACAAGTGCCTTTCAGTTTTTTCCCAGCCTTTAGTGTGACCTGATGGCTGGAGAGGTTGGAGTTGGGTTTTTCCCTTCCTCCATGTTGGTTAGACTCTGATAAAAACCCTAATAGGTTATGATAGTTTATCCTTGAGGGCAGGCTTGCTAAGAACAGAATGCCCTGGCATAGTTTAAAGTGGCTGCTTTTCTCCTCCCCTTCCAGAAGCCCAAGGGGATTTTTCTCCACCATTCACTGTGAGAACCTGGTAGAGCACCACAAGATAAAACTCACAAAAAATGTTCAGGCTCCGCTGGAGTTTTAAACTCTCAGACTTGTACACACTGAGCCTCTAGCAGTTCATCAATTACAGTTCAGTTTTTCCTACCCTGGTACTGGTTCCTGTGAAGTTTCTGCTCAGGGGTTTCTGCTGTGATAAGTTGTGATTCTCTGTATCTACCTGTCTGTATCTCCAGTGTGGGGGGCAGTAGTTTGCCCTGTGAGTTCATTTCTCTGATGGATCTAAGAAGAATTATTGATGTTTCAGTTTGCTCAGTTTTTTACTTGTTATGGCAGAATCATGACTTCTGCTTCTCACGTGCGAGACCAGAAAACTTCCCCTAGAGTTTTAAACTCTCAAACTCATCTACGCTGAGCCTCCAGCAATTTATCAGTTACAGTTCACGATTTTCTACCTGGTGCTGTTTTCCAGTCTTTTGCTCCTGGGCTTCTGCTCTAGTAGGGTGTGATTCTCTATATCTGCTAATCTGTCTGTCCAATTCGGGGGGAGGCAGTTTTCTCTGTGACCTTAGTCCTTCAATAGATCTAAAAAGAGCTGTTGATTTTCAGGTTTTTTTTTTAGCTTTTTCCTTGTTGTGAGCTTTTTCCAAGATCCTTAGGTGCCACACCAGAAACTGGACGTCTCCCCTTTGCCCTTCTAGTTCTACTACTACTTCTGCTTCATACCACCTTGGTTGTAGGTGTGTTTCTAGATCATTTATTTACCTAGGAGTGAAACAGCTGAGTCATAGAGTATGTATATCATCAAATTTACTGCATAGTGCCAAGTTAATCTCCAAAGTGTTTATACCAATTTGCCATCCTACAAGAGGTAAATGAGAATTCCTGTTACTTTACACATTTCCAGGTCAGTCCAGTATTCTTAGAAATGTTTAGGCCTGATGAGATCTACCTGTCTTTCATGAGGCCTTCATTTAGTTTAGTGCCAACAAAATTATTTGTTAATATTATTTTTGATATATAAAGCTGCTTTTAAGAAATACTTTTAAGTATTAAAGTATTAATACTTTTAAGTATTTTAAGAAATACTGCCCTTAAGTAACTTATACCTTAACTTGTATGGTAAATTCCAGATTTAAATATCTATTCATGCATTATGTACTGGGCACTTGCTGTGCTCTGGACACACTGTTCTACCTAAACATTGGGGATGCAGTAGTGAGCATAAGTCAAAAAGGAACTGTCATTCCAAGTTTTAACAAAAGATCTCACACTGGTTTCTTTAACTATTGAATTAATAGTTTAGAAAACATTTTGACTTAATGCATCTTTTTGTGAATTCCTAATACATAAATGAGTTGGGTCTCATATTTTTAAATTATTTGTTATTAGTCTACATCTTGAAGATATTTTTCTTTGCATAGGTTGTATTATTTTTTAACTTTTAAGAAACATTCATACCTAGCATGGCACTTACTTAGTAGGAATTCAGATATTTGCTACTTGTTCCAAATTATAATTAAGTCACAAACCATTTAAATTCCATTATCCTAGTCCTAAAAATATTAAACTTTCCAGCAGCTGGTAGAGTTCCAAACCTTTGCTAATATGCCCTCTTTTGTATCCACTTACAGTAGTTTTCAATTTGCACAAAAGACTTGACAGTGTAGAACTTTGTTCTCAGCATACCTATGATCATTTCATTGTAAGCCAAATTATGAGAAATTTAGAACCAATCACTGGATGAATTTTTTAGAAGTGGCAGACTAAACACATTTTGATAGTTGTTATTGTCTGTGAAAAAGTCCAACTATTTTGTCATAATTATGAAAAGGATAAAATCAAGATGGTTTCCACATGAACATAGCATTGGAGACCATTTAAATTTTTTAAAAAAGTTAATCCTTTGCCAAAAGCCTTAACCTTGAATTTTTTTTCTTAGTCCAGATGCTTGGCACTACACAGTTTGAAAGTATGAAAAGCCTGTCAAGTTCATCACTGTCAAAGGATAATGATAGTGTTGAACACTGATGTTCTCTATGCCTTTCAAGTGTAAAGACTGAAATAATCCAGTTTATCCAAAAGAAATCCCACCCACTTTTTCTTACTTGTGGGAAGTTATCTCACCAAGAACTCTCAATCCAGGCTGCAACATACGATTGTACAGGTTGTACATTGCACAACTCTGGGAGGTTTTCATTCATTCTTCGTTATCAGAGATTTTTATATTTGTGATAACAATTATTTGAGGGGCAAAGAGCAATAAAGTACCCTGAGGAAGTGTTGCTTTTTTTCTGATTTTCTTCAGGGTGTCATTGAGCCAGTAGAATTTTTGGTGTGAACATAGAATGATTGATGTAGTGCTGTAGCCATCTTAACAATCTGCTGTGCAATCACCCAAATCCCAAATGCAGACACATTTACAGGACAAATGATCCATTTCTTTACAAATAAGGTGTACAAAGAGGGCAGGGCAGTTTTAGATTAAAAGAGACTTACAAGTCATCAGCCAGATGCACTGTTTGGACCCTGTTTGGATCCTAGTTTGAATAAATTATCTGCAAAAGGACAGTTTTAAGACAACTGAGGACATTTGAATATGCCTTGGGTATTGGATGATATTAAGAAATTACTGTTCATTTTGTTAGGTGTGTAATAGTATTGTGATTACAAATTCTAAAAATCCTTATCTTTTAGACATATATACTAAAGTATGTGTTGGTAACATGATATGTCTCAGAATTTGCTTTAAATGTTGATACTTCAGGGAAAAAAGCAGAGGAAGTTATAGATCTAACAAAAATGGTAGAATATTGAAAACTGTTGAAACTCAGTGATGGTACATGAGGTGGTATAATGGTATATATCATTATACTTTTGTGTATGTTTGAAACTTTTCTAATTTAAAAAAAGTAAAAGAAAGAAACTACCTACTCTCACTGGATCTTATGTCCAAAGGGAAATCCAGTAGAAGTCAGTGAGGAATGTTAATTATTTTACCTCTTCTCCCGGTAGAAATCATTCCATTTTAGGAATTATAGACAGCTCTAAAACTCCACTAGAATCAAAAGTCATTTCCTTTCCTATAGCTGGTTCCTAGGCTTCCTTCTACCCCAGGTAAACTTTAGCAATTCGTATCAAAGCTATACTAGTTGGAGGGGTGGGTTTATGTAAGTGATGTAAGTAGTTCTTATGAACCCCACAGCAGTGAGGAAGTTAACTTTTAGAGGATCAGCAAAATGATACAGTGGAAAGAATACAGGATATGGAACCAAAAGACTTGGTTCTATTAGTGATTAAATGTGTGACTTGAGCACTTAACCTACCTCTCTGATAATACCTGCTGAAAGTACCTCACTAAGATATGAGAAGAAAGTAATGCAAAATCATGTCTTTTCAAATACAAATTACTATGGACCCAAACTAAGCAAGTGTAGTCGTATGCTAGCCATAAAATCTATGCAATTTCACCGGCCAGCTTAGATGTTCAGGATGCCTTAACTTCTGAAGAAAAAGAAATCTGAAGTTGTTATATAAGTGTCTCCTTTGTGTCCTACTGGATTATTTCTTACAGTTACTCTGAATTATACTTTTTCTAACTGTAAAATTACATTTTTTTAATACTCCGTGTTATGGGAAATGTTTTCACATGTATTGCCTCATTTGGCTTCTTTATCCATGACCTATTGTATGACTTTTTATTTAAAGATGTTTTCTCCCAAATGGTATTATATTAACAAATTTTCATAGGCTGATCATCCTCTAAGACTTATTTTACTAATTTAGAAATGTTTATTAAACGGTTTCATGGTGGCTACGCTCTGAAAGAAGCAATAAAGAATTATTTTATAAAGTTAGGTTACAGTCTCTGCCCTCAAAAAAAAAAGGTATGTTGTGGTTCAGATAGTCCCAACTTTTTTGTGATTCAGATAGTCTCAGCTTTTTTCTGCTTTCTGCCTCCCTGGAACTGACACGTGCAACTCACTGCCCTCAGTAACCCCTCTTCTTCTGCGCCGTGTTTCCAACCCTGGATGCCTGTGGGTAGGGTAGGCACTCAGGAGCGCAGCTACAGTCAGTCACCAGTCTTTTCAGTTCTCTTCTTCTGTGAAGTAGGAATCTCCTTTGCTGCCATTTACCCTTTGGATCACTGCTTGCTTATAATGATAGCACACGTTTGAGAGCTTTGTGTGTGTCAGGCACAGATCTATGGGTTTTATCTCAGGTTATTATCTCCTTAGCCCTTGCCTTTTCCTAGTGAGCTATTTCCTGGCGGCTTGCATACTTTATATCCCGCCTAGACCTTTCTCCTAAGCTCCAGTTCCACATATCCAGTTAACTAATAGACATCTCTGCCTGGATACACAGTCTTCAAATTCAGTACGTCCAGAACTGCTTTTCCTTTTCGCATTTCGTCAGCATGTATTTGACCAGCCATTGTGCTTGGCGTTAGAGATAGCAGCTTACTGTCCATAATTATATACAGTAAGAGAACTTCTGTGGTTTGTTCTGAGCCTCATTTATATGTAAGAATAAAGTCAGACTTACACTTTAGCACGGCCTAGGGACCTCATGGTCTGACCCCTGCTTCCACCCCCAGCCTCACCCTCTGTTCACTTCCTTGCATCTTACATTCTAGCCTGAGGAACTGCCTCCTGTTCCCCCACCCACATACTTCTGTGTAGCTTTTTTGGAGTTTTAATTCCTTTCCCTGCTTTTGTTAACCTTGAAGTCCCAGTTCTTCCTCTAAGCTCTGCCTTAGTATAGTTCATGGTATTTGCCAAGTAAATGTCAATATGTATCTGTTATTGTAATGGACATTTTAGAAAACTTACAAAGAAATGTGACCCTCATTCTCAAGAAATTTCCAATCCAGTGGAGATAGGGCAAATGTAATTTATTTATATTTCCATAGAAAGTATGACTTTCCATCACAAAACAGGTATCCCCCGCTTTTTGAAAGTTTGCTTAATGCCACTTTGCTTCTTTGAAAGACCTATGTTAGTACCTGTTTTTGCTAACTGAAAGAAATCCAAAGAGGATTTTCGCTTTTATAAAAAAAAGGGTGAAAAGCAAAACTAGTGTTCAGCCTTCGTTTTGCAACGAGCTGTTGTAGAGGGCAGCATGCACTCCGAGCATTGAAAATGGCACCCCCAGCTCCTTCCCCTGGAACTACACTCAACATCTCAGCATCAAGCCAGTGTGAACTGTCTCTGTGAGCATCTGTGCTTTATCTCAACTTATGTGCATCTGTTAGCAAAATGTGTCCTAAGGTAACTGCTTCTTTGTGCCACTTTGGCTTATGAAAGTTTTCATAAAACTCTACTTTCAGATAGCAGGGGAAACCTGTACTGTATTTCTTGTGTTACAGTAAAGTGTGTGGTCCAGAAAGAGTACTCCATCTTTTTTTTTTTTTTTTTTTTTTTTTTTTTTGCGGTACGCGGGCCTCTCACTGTTGTGGCCTCTCCCGTTGCGGAGCACAGGCTCCGGACGCACATGCTCAGCGGCCATGGCTCACGGGTCCAGCCGCTCTGCGGCATGTGGGATCTTCCCAGACCGGGGCACGACCTGTGTCCCCCGCATCGGCAGGCAGACTCTCAACCACTGCGCCACCAGGGAAGCCCAGTACTCCTTCTTTGGAGAGACATTACATTCTGACACACTGTAGTCTAAATAAAGTGCACATATTGTTCAGACTATAATTAGTCTTTGGTAATAGTTACATTATTTCAGGATAAAATATAGTCACAAAACACTAACCATCTCTTTAACATTTAGAATTAACTTACCAATTCTTAGTTAAAAAAAAAAATCAGCAGCTTATATATAGTTAATTTGCTCCCAGTCCCTCTCCTACGCTTTTTACATGTTGTATCTTAATAATGTCAAGCAAAACACTTAAAAGTTTTTAAACTTCTATTAAATGAAAATAGCCGTCCCATAAGATTACATGCATTATCTTTGATTCACCTCTTCTATTACCAGTGTCTAGTCTCCAAATGCAATGAGTTGTTCTTTCAAAATGATTATTGGATCTAATAATTTCTTTCCATTCTTGTGGTCACTTTATCATGCAAGCCAACCTCAGTTTATTACTTGAGTTTTGGGAGTGCTAAACATCAGGTCAGTTTAACAGTCTCTAGGCTCACCTCTACATCACAGGCCCGGGTCCCTTCAGCACCTGATGAAAAATTTCTAAGATGTGGTTTTCATACATCAGTTATTCCAAGATCAGAGTCTGCATCTTGGTATTCAAAGCTTTTCATCATTTGGCTCCACCAAACTCATCCACCCTTACTTTCCACTGCTCTGTATTTCTAGCTTTGCGTAACTTTGATTTTGCCATGTTTATTTCCCCTTGCAAAAGTCTTTCAATCGTTTACCTTCCCAATAGTGTCTTTTTTTTTTTTTTGTGGTACGCGGGCCTATCTCTGCTGTGGCCTCTCCCGTTGCGGAGCACAGGCTCCGGACGCGCAGGCTCCTTGGCATGTGGGATCTTCCCGGACCGGGGCACGAACCCATGTCCCCTGCATTGGCAGGCGGACTCTCAACCACTGCGCCACCAGGGAAGCCCCCCCAATAGTGTCTTTTCCTCCTTAGTTTTTCTAAATTCAGTTTAAGACTTGATCCTAGTTCTTCTCTAAGCACTCTTCTCCAGTATCTCCTGGTACAGTGAACTCTTCTTTTCTTGGATATCTTCTGCTTATCAGTAGACACAGTATCGAATATTGCCACTGTGCAAACATTATACTCCTTATAGTACTTTGTTGTATATGGTCTTCTGGTGTCCTGAGAGTTGGCCAGAATATTCAACATTGAACTAGGAAGGCTGAGGCCAGACTGATTGAGGCCAATCAGTCAGGATCTATATAGAATTTATCTACATTATTAGCTTTTTGTACTTAGATCTGTCTGATTAGGTCCTCTGATTAGCAGTTGGAGGCAGAAGTCAGGATGTCCTGGGAATAACTTATGTAGTTATTCATACATTAATTACGTCAACAAATATTTACTGAGTACTTTTACTATGTGCTAGGCACTGTTCTAGGTGGTAGGGAAACAGCAGTAAATAAAACGGAAAAAAAGACCTCGTGCCTTTGTGGAGCTTTGCGGGGCAGACAGACAAGGAAAGCAGTAACGTCACACAGCAATAAGTGCAACGAGGAAAACAAATGATGAGTGACGGGGGAGGGGCCCGATGCTGTTTTAGATAAGACCAGGAAGAAGACCTCTCTGAGAAGGACACCGAACAGAGATCCAAATGAAGTGAGAGATTAAACAGTGGGGGGAAGGGGGAGGGGAGAACACTGCAGGCAGAGGAGGGAACCGCAAGTACAGAGGCTTGAAGGCAACAGTGTGTTTGATTTATTCAGGGAGCAGTAAAAAGAGCACGTAACTAGAATATATGTAGTGGTCTAGAGAGAGAGTTGTTAAGAGATGAGATCAGAGAGACACATGGGGAGCTAGATTGTGCCATGGTAAGGACTTGTGATTTTATCGTGTCATGGTAAAACTTGGATGGGTTTTGTGCAGAAGAATGACATGCTAAGATTACTGTGGAAACGGATCCCTCACACTGGTGAATGGAGAGCAGACTAGGGGTTGACAGTGAAGCAGGGAAGAGTCCATGCGGCAGGTTCCACGTGAGAGGTAGATGCTTGTTAACTCTCCATCAGGAAATGAACAAATGCTTTGCGGCATTTGTTATTCTGCTTGTATTTATTGGGAGCCTACTCTATACTGGGCACAGTATTAAATACTAGGGACATAATGGTGAGTAAAGGACATAGTCCGTCTCCTCATACACTAAGAATCTATAACCAGAGTTCAGTCCAACCAGCGGTAGTTGATGTTTGTTCTTTGTTGAACTATTTCAAGGGAAAATGTTCTGAATTTACTCTTAAAAAGCAAATCAGAAAAGGGAATATCCTCAGTTCCTCTAAAGGAGTACTTTTTATAATGGCCACAAAGCAGTAAAATGAGGTTGCAAGTTGGGTAGAAGTTACTGTTACGGCTATGGCTCCTGTGAGATCACGGTATTCCTGAGTTACTTGAAGATGAACTATTTTATTATTTCATGCCCGAGGTCTGCACTGTAGTCTTGAGATGGACTGAAGGGGATTGAGAGAGTTGATCCTTAGGTTGGTTGGTATCATGGCACTCTTGACCTTTATAATTTGCCTGTAGCTGTGATTTCTATAGAGAACTGTACCTTCAGTCTCCTAACTTACTTCTCACTGAAGAAGTCAGTGTAATTTATACTAAATGAATTAATCGGTATTAGATTGGATTGGAATGGACATTGCACCCAACTAAAAAAAACTGATAATCTTATAAGCATATAACACACCTATTATTTAGTATAAAAGCAAACCATGCACCTTGCATAAATAATCTCATTTAGTTCTCAGAGCAGCACAATTAGAAAAGTATTGTCATGACCATTTTATAGAAAAAGAAAGTGAGACTCAGAAATGTCAAGTAGGGACTTCCCTGGTGGTCCATTGGTTAAGACTCTGCGCTTCCAATGCAGGGGGTGCGGGTTCGATCACTGGTTTGGGAACTGAGATCCCATGCATGGGGCATGACCAAAAAAAAAAAAAAAAAAAAGTCAAGTAAATTACCTGAGGGTGCATAGCTAGGTAAGTAGCAGGGCTCTTGACTCCAAACATTGGGCTTGTAAATATTACCCAACCCTGTCTTTCCTCTTCAGTCACTACCATTTCAAAATGAAATCAGTTGCCTCCTAGATTTAATCCTTACCATTCCCCTTCTCTAATCCTCCTCTCCCCACCGCCACCTGCACTTACCCTCTCCTCCTCAATTCACTATGTCAAAGAGAAAGAACATTTTTGAGAAAAAAATAATTTCCTAAAGGTTCAGGTCTACCAGCAGTAGAGTCTGACAGACATGGGCTGGAATTCTAGATCATCCATTTTATTGGCTGTGTGACCTAGTACAAGTTACTTAACCTCTCCATACATCCCTTCATGTGTAAATGTGACTAAAAACTTACTTCGTAAGGTGGGTGGGGAGATTTAAATCAATATGTGAAATATGCTTATAACAGTGCCTGGCACATAGCAACAGCTCAGCATTGCTACAGCTCAACAAATGATAGCAATTATTATAAAAAACAAAACAACCCCTTAAGTAACAATCATAAATAAAATATTAGTGCCATCAATATTTAGTCCATAAACATTTCTTTTATGATGAAAAAGTAGAAGATTGCCAGAATAATGAAGCAGCTTAAAAGTATGTAACTTTATATTACTCTTGGAATTTCTTCCCAGTAACCATAAATTTGAGCCAGTTGTATTTTTGTTTTAGAGTATTTTGGTTATCATGAGACTTGACATCTAAAGTAAAAAGAAAGAGGTATATTTGTTATGCATTTTAGTGTACTCTAATGGTTTTGACAAAGTATGCGTAGATGTTAGAAAGAAAAAAAAATCTCAATTAATTACTGCAGTTTTTCATAGTTGTAGACACAACTATGATTGAAAACATGAAGGGAAGTGTAGAATATTTCTGTGGGTACTCATCACTCCCAGTGAGTCATAGCACCAAACCGTGAAGTCCTAAAAGAATTCCTACAGGTTTAGAATATAGTGGAAAAGTTAATGTTTATGTTAGGGGAATCTGTAACATTTTGGAAATATTTACCAACAAACCAAAAAGAATTTGGCATTTGGAAGTCTTTCATAGGCATAGTCTGTAATCAGACCCACAGAAGTCAGCAACTTGAGGCCCTGGCACAAGTGAAATATCTGTAAAGGCTAGCTGGCACTCTTATTCATTTACCGTACTGTGGGAACGGGATCATCTTAAATCTTCCTGTCTTAGTGATCCTCATCTTTGCAACTTGTTCAGAAATGGTTGTGCTGATTAACACTTAAATGTTTTAAATGCTGATTTAGCCGTTTCTAGCACATGTAAAATAGTAAGAGCCTTTTAGTTATTTTCTTGCTTTTGAAGCCACCAAGTTCGTTATAAACTTATTCATCACTCGTTACGGTCCTCAAAAATAGCTCTGCAGTTGAAATTGTGGTTTCCTGAGTTTCCTGTACCAGCTAACGCATTTCTCCAAGTCTATAACCCTAAGGACTGGTTACCACATACCATGTTTCATAGCAGATGAAAAATCCTTATGTTTTCACTTAATAGTCCCCCAACTGAGTATTTAAGGTAGTCTCTGTGGGAGCTGTCTCCCTACCCCATTAGTATGTGAAGGAGCCAGATCCCTGAGATGTAAATGATAAAAAAGTGGGTTTTTGTATTTGAAGTTTTAAGTTACCAGCTTTTTTCTCTTACAGCTTAATCATTGAGGTTTTCCAAGATAATATGTGTAGGAGAACGATTTTCATTTCAGAGATTGAAAAAAGGAATATAACATTTTATAGCAGATTACAGAAAAATGCGGCAATATTTAATTTTTATAATTTTTTATTTCTTAAATCTATCTATGAAGACATGCCTAATTTTTATTATTGCATTTAACTGCCTTTAACCTTAAAAGTAAATATTAGTTCCTTTGCTCAGGGTTTAAAAATAATCAGGGGGGCTTCCCTGGTGGCGCAGTGGTTGAGAGTCCACCTGCTGATGCAGGGGACACGGGTTCGTGCCCCGGTCCGGGAAGATCCCACATGCCGCGGAGCGGCTGTGCCCGTGAGCCATGGCCGCTGAGCCTGCGCGTCCGGAGCCTGTGCTCCGCAACGGGAGAGGCCACAACAGTGGTACCCGCGTACCGCAAAAAAAAAAAAACTGAATTAAGCTTTACATCAATTTGTATACACTATTACTACATTATTTCAAAGTAGCTTATTTTTTTAATTGAGGTATATTTGATTTACAATATTATATAATTTTCAGGTGTACAATACAGTGACTCACCTTTTTAAAGGTTATACTCGATTTGTTACTATAAAATATTGGCTGTATTCCCTGTGCTGTACAATATATCCTTGTAGCTTATTTATTTTATACCTAGTAGTGTGTACCTCTTAATCCTCTACCCCTATCTTCCCCTCACTCCTTCCCTCTCCCCACTGGTAACCACTGGTTTGTTCTCTATATCCATGAGTCTGTTTCCTTTTTTGTTATATTTGTTTTAATTTTTTAGATTCTACATATAAGTGATATCACACAGTGTTTGCCTTTCTCTTAGTTCACTAAGTATAATATCCTCCAAGTCCATCCATGTTGTTGCAAATGGCAAATTTTCATTCTTTATGACTGAGTAGTATTCCATTGTATATATGTACTGCATCTTCTTAATCCATTCATCTCTTGATGAAGTTAGGTTGCTTCCATATCCTGGCTATTGTAAATAATGCTGCTATGAACACTGGGGTGCATATATCTTTTTGAGTTAATGTTTTTGTTTTCTTTGGATATATACCCAGGACTGGAACTGCTAGATCATTTGGTAGTTCTGTTTTTAGTTTTTTGAGAAACCTCCGTACTGTTTTTCACAGTGGCTGCACCAACTTACATTCCCACCAACAGTGTAGGAGGGTTTTTTCCTCCACATCTTTGCCAACATTTGTTATTTGTGTTCTTTTTGATGATGGCCATTCTGACAGGTGTGAAGTGATAGCTAACTGTGGTTTTCATTTGCATTTCTCTGATGATTAGCGATGGTGAGCTTTTCATGTGCCTGTTGGTCATCTGTATGTCTTCTTTGGAAAAATGTCTATTCAGGTCTTCTGCCCATTTTTTAAAATCGTGTTTTTTTTTGATGCTGAGTTATATGAGTTGTTTATGTATTTTGGATATCAACCCCTTATCACTCATAACACTTGCCCGTATTTTCTCCCGTTCAGTAGTTGTCTTTTCGTTTTGTTCATTTTTGAAGTCTAGTTCCTTTCTTAAGTCATCTTTGGAAATAGTGATTTCTCTTTCTATACCTATTTTTATGTGCAATTTTTTGTCATAACATGGCTAAATGCAGGTGCACACCTGACTTTCATATTAGTTTGTTCAAGACTGAAAGAAAGCCAGTGTGGCTGAAGCATGAGTGAAGGGGGGGCGGGTAAGAGTGGTGTGCGATGAGATGGGTGATCTGTATATCAGATCATATTCAGCTATATGAAGGCCGCGACAAGGAGCTCAGATTTTATTCTAAGTGAGATGGGGGACCATTTAAGTAGGACTGATGTGATGTGACTGAAGTTTTAAAAATATCACCCTGGCTGCTATGGAGAAAAACCATATGGGGCAGGAATAGAAGGGTAGGAACAGAGGAGGCTCTTAACAGTAATCCAGGCTACTGGACCAGCATAATTGAGGAAACAAGAGAAAAGGGGACAGATTGAGGATGTTTTACAGATAAAAGTTTACAGGACTTGGTGATGCTGAATGTAAACTCTAAGGGAAAGAAGCATCAAGGACATGCCCAGGCCTGATAGTCAGTTCATGCTACTGCAGTGGCTGCCTTAAGTCTTGAGTGCTTCCTATTCTGATGGGTTGGTGCCTTTGCTGTATCTGACGACCCAAGGTTTTGGGGAAAAACGAGGGAGGAGCAGGTTTACAGGGGAATATCAAAGTTCTGTCCACTTACATATTATAACATTCCTAGATTGATGAGACTTAAGTGTCTTGATGAAAATTTTCTGAAACAGTATTCAAATAACAATAATACGAATAACGTTCCAGATAGAAGCATTTCCATATTGTTGCACATAACAGACATGAATCTCACCCTTCCTGCAGCTTCTGAACATCTGTCCACTAGTGAATTAGCTAAGTCTTTGTCTGGCAGGCACATTTTCTTTACCACTGCACCACCAGGGAATGCGTTATGTTCATCCAGCCTATGTATCCAGACAGTGCTTTATTTCTGACAAGCCTCCAATGTGGTTGCCCTGAGTGTGGGATAGGCAATGACTTTAACTGTCTTTTGTTTATAAAGGTGATCAGCTCAACAATAAGGAATTAAAAAGGCAGTGATATTAATAACAAACACCAGGGCTTCCCTGGTGGTGCAGTGGCTGAGAGTCCGCCTGCCAATGCAGGGGACACCGGTTCGTGCCCCGGTCAGGGAAGATCCCACATGCCGCAGAGCGGCTGGGCCCGTGAGCCATGGCCACTGAGCCTGCGCGTCCGGAGCCTGTGCTCCGCAACGGGAGAGGCCACAACAGTGAGAGGTCCGTGTACCGAAAAACAAAACAAAACAACACCATTTAGTGAATACCTCTGTGCTTGGCCCTTTATCTCATTTTATCCTCACAATTCTGCAAGGTAGATGGAAACTGTCTACCGATAAAACAATTGTATGTTACAGGCTAAGTAACTTGCCAAGCACCACAAAACTCATAAATGTTGGAAGAGATTTCAAGCTCAGTATATCTCATTCTAAACGTTTTTATTCACTAATATGTATTTTTTAATTTGAGTATGTTCTAATGTGCTTCCATTTTTACTTAAACGACTCAGAGACCTTAAGATATCTAAATAGTGAAATTTTGTCATCTTTGGCATAAAATATTTCCACACTAGCATCTTAATAGTTATGTAAAACTAATGAATTATTAAAATCTTTTGCAGAGGTAATCAAGGTGAACAAATTTGACATCCATTTTTAATTTCTTATTGTAGGTAAAAGGTTAATTATTTAATTTAAAACTTCAGGTTCCTGAACTTGAACTTGAAGCAGCTCCCTGATCTGAGAGAAAACAAAGAGGTATCATTTAAAAGATAAATCAGAAGGCATTTAATATAAGTGACTGAGGAAGAACTTGAAAAGTTAAGAATACTTCTCTACATGTTTTAATTAGTTTTACTATTTTCTGTCATAGGAGATGAGTATGATGTATGTGCCATTTGTTTGGATGAATATGAAGATGGAGACAAGCTCAGAATCCTTCCGTGTTCCCATGGTATGAATAATTACATACTGCTTTGAATTTCTGTATAGAGTAATTTATACTTCGGTTCAGTATTAGAGAGACAGGAGATAGTTATTAGCACACCATAAGCCAGGCCCTGTACTAATCAGTGATCTCATTAAGGGATGGAGCAGTTTATAAAAATTTACAAGCTTTTCTTCTCTTGTTCCTATGATACATATAGATCAGAACATGAATAAACATTAAAAATAATGTTCTCAACTACAGTATACTACCTAAAAGATGTATATTTTGCTTCAACAGCTTATCATTGCAAGTGTGTAGATCCTTGGCTAACTAAAACCAAAAAAACCTGTCCAGTCTGCAAGCAAAAAGTTGTTCCTTCTCAAGGCGATTCAGACTCTGACACAGACAGTAGTCAAGAAGAAAATGAAGTGTCAGAACATACCCCTTTACTCAGACCTTTGGCTTCTGTCAGCACCCAGTCATTTGGGGCTTTGTCGGAATCCCGCTCACATCAGAACATGACAGAATCTTCAGACTATGAGGAAGAGGACAATGAAGATACCGACAGTAGTGATGCAGAAAATGAAATCAATGAACAGAGTGTTGTGGTCCAACTGCAGCCTGATGGTGAACAGGATTACAACATGGCAAACACTGTTTGACCTTCAGAGGGTATTGCGTTATTTCCCTTTAAAATGTTTATTTAGGCATATAGTGTTTTTGCTCCCTTCAGAGATTTCTGTAGAAATAACTTATTTTTTAGTATTCTACAGGTTAATCAAATTACTGAAACAGGTTTTTTTGATCTGGTATTTATCTGCAGGAGTGTACTTCGTTTCACTAATAACTAATATAGACTGGTGCTGTAAGTCAAGCATCAAATCAACTCTTCTTTTGGAATGAAATATAGCCAAAACATTAAAAAAAATTCCTCACTATAGCTTACAATTAAAACCTAGATCACAGTATGCAACTGTTTCATGTTTTTACACACAAGGTCAGTGCTGTGGCCACCTAGCATGAGCTAAGCCAACCCCCATCTCCATAGAGTTACCTAAAGCTGTTGAGCTGGAATATGCTTGTTCTGGCGTTTCTGCCGTCATTAAGTGAGAGGCGACAAGGTAAGTTAGCATTTTTCTTCCTATCAATCAGCACCACGGAGACGCAAAGCTGTCTTTTTCCTTTCTATTGCCAAGTAGTCTTATCCTGATAGGAACAGTCTGTACTAGGGCAGATTGCAAAAGGTTTTTTTTTTTTTTTAAGGTTTTTAATACTATAGTGTTATGTATGAACTTGACTTATTGGCTAATGCCTCTGGACTTTACTTACTGAATTTCAGTATCCTTAGAGATTTTGTGTTGTTGTGATCAAAGGAAAAAGAAATGCTGTATAAAAATACCAGACTTCAGTAACTGTTAATACTCAGATCATATACCTCTTAATAAAGAGCATCTTATGCTAATTAGCCCTGCTAAACTATGTACAGAGGAAATTGTTCAAGTATTGGATTTGCAAATATTGCTTAATTTTAACAGAACTAATGATGTATTTAAACAATGTATTATGAAAAGCTAAATTATACATTATTGTAACTATGTAGAAAATATAGACTTACGTATAATCAAAATGTTAAGAATTTTTATATGGCCTTGTATGAAGGGAGTTTGAATGTTAATAAACACGTTTTCCACTTTAAGAACTGGCAAATATTTGTTCTGCTATAGTATTACCAAAATTAACCGTATTTATATGCACAGCACTTTTGAACGGTATAATGATTAAGGTAATTTAGGTTAGATAAATGCACATCACCTTAGAATTTTCTACAAAGGAACTGCTCACAAGCAATTAGGTAATCCCCCCAAAAGTTAAAACTGCAGCCAAAATCATTCCAACAATAGCGTGTATTACGGTACCTTCTTGCAATGATACATCCCTTACAGTAGACTGCTGTACCGCCTCGAAAAGGTAAACATCTAGATGTATTTGTATTGACATGGGAAACTGACTGATTGATAGTGAACAAAAGCATATTCGAGAATAGTTAAGTATACTAGTTATATTAGCCTTTTGTTGTAAAAAGAAAAATTTTAATAAATTTTTAAAAAGTGTAACACTATTTGGGGCAATTTCACTTTTTTGAACTTTTTAAAAAAAATTCTTATAAGCAACAACAAAAAATGAGTTATTTCCACTTAGGAAAATCAAAAGTTGAATTCTTCATCATACTCCCACGCCCACCCTGCTCCACAGAAATAAAAACACGCCTGAGAAACAGAGTTTTAGTTTACTATGGTAGTTAAGCCAAAGCTATGGAATTTGACACACTTGTATGATCCTAACTTTTCTAAACCTGTTTGGTCATTTGTGTTAATTTCATTTATCCTAAAGTAGGGTGTCAGGACAAAACACTGAGCTCAGTGCCTGGCACATAAATATAAGTAATAGTTTTTATAATTATTAAAGTAAATAATAAAAACATCATACTATTTTTTTTTAAGAGGGAAAAAGTTAAAAGTCAGTGTAACGTGTATCAGATGTTCTATTCCCTCACTCTTTAATCCACAGTTCAAATCAAGGACTTGGTTCCTTCAAATTTAAGTTACGAGTTTTTCTGAGGCAAAAATAATTTTTTTTTTGAAACTCCAAACTCTTAATTGTTAAAAATATATATACTTAACAGCACTGTCTAGGACTGTTACTAGTTCTCTTAATAGTCATTTGAAATCTCTTATAATTTCTCTGGTATAACTATACAGCTTTTTAAATAAGATGTTGAATAAAATTAAAATCCCACTTCTATTAAAAAATATATTCTTAATTTAAAATTTTTCCGATTTTAGAAGTATAGTCACCTGGAAACTTACCTGAGAGAAAAGTTTATATTTTGCCTTCAGAAATGCATATGTAAAATACATTATATACTGCATACATTTATCCTATTATATAAAATTCATTGGTGAGCATTTTCTTATGTAATTCTTTAATGACTATTTTATCTTTTGGACATACAGTCATTTATTCGACCCATAACCCTGCAAGTTAAATCTTGTAGTTTTCCAAGTTTAGTTATTCTAAGTAATGCTGTGGTAGCAACATTCTGCTATACGAATTTATATAGCTCCACTTCCTTAGGTTAAATTCCTAGAACTAAATACACAAAGCAAAGACACATGTATATATTTTCGTAAGTGTCCTTCAAGTGAAATTGTGGGAAGGGGGCCAATGACTAGTTTCATTCATTATTTTAATGATACAGTTGCCCTCTACCATCTTCTACTCCCCTACCCACACCTCCAGCATCATACACAGTCCCCTCACCTACTTACTACAGGTTCATTCAGTAAGGGTTTCACAAGTGTGGTCACTGCTTTCTAATTAGTTACCCTAACAGTTCTTTACAACTAAAGTATAAATGTATATATTACCATAAAATCATAAATCATCACAACCCAACCACCAGATTTTCATTTGACCCACCTCCTGTTCCTAACAAGGATCTTGTAACAGGTCAAGAAGTTTTATTGTTGTTTTACAATTCTAAGGTATGCCCAGCTGTCAAAGTAGCCCCAAATCCATATCTTCCATATCTTTACATCCCTGTATGGACAATCAAATTCAGAATTGACAACACTGTCAAAGAAAAAAAATTTAATTATGCACAGTATATTTTAAGTAAGGCAAAGAGATTAACTCCCATTCCCTAACCCACCCTTTCCCAAAGGGGTAGCATACAGTTCACTTAAAATGGATCAAGGCCGACCTACTGTTTCTAAAGGGACTTCTGGAATCTTCATCTCCAGGGTAGAAATCCAGAGCCCAGAATCTGCATGATAACCAGCTCCCCCAGTTTTGCTTAGACCCACCAGCTTTTGAACTTGGAGCTTCTGCTTGACAGTTCGTGATAATCATTTATCTGAATAGTATTAAACATATTTACTAAATTTCAGTACATCTCAGGGACCTTACAACATCTGGGATTAAACTATTACCTAGTCATAGTTAACATGTCACTCCACAGACAGAAATGGCAAGACATCCCAATTATCTTTTATGCTTTTTAAGGAATGTCTTCCCTTATGTGAGAGTCCCAGCTGGCTGACTTTGGCCTGCCAACATAGCCTCCAAATTGAAAGAAGTCATGTGACAGTTCAATACAGAAGAATCCACAATGCAGAAACCCTTCTTGGAATTGGGCCCCTTACTGCTCCATTAGATTTCACATCAAGAGACCAGCAACAAGACAAAAATATTTAATTTCTAGTGGTTAAGTCAATTTTTGCCTCATAAGCCTGAAAATGAGCCTGAAATAACTACAAGCCATTTTTAATAAAGCAAAGCCTACTGAAAATAAATTCCCAGGTACTCATTTTATGATAAATACTAAAGGAAATGGAGTAGGCCATTAGCTGAATTTTTTTTTAAATTTTATGCTTGTAGCAGAGTATATTCCCATTGTATCAAAAATCAACTGTAACAGTAAGCTAACAATTTATATAAAGAACAGGAGTCCAGAATATTTGGTTGGAATAAATTTATTTCATCTGTCTGTAAACAAGGTGTTTAATAGTTATGGCATTTTTTTAAATGCATATTAAATCAGATGAGTTAGACTGTATCCCAGATGTAACAAAGTGCAGGGAAAGAAATGGACAAATCAGCAACAAGATTTGTTTTTAAATCTGTACATTATCCACAAGGCCCAAACAATAGAAGCAAATACTAGAATGTCCCTAAAGTAGTGCCATTCGAAAGAAACCTTTAAGAGGTCATTTAAAATCCATCTCACAATAGCAACAGTTCATTTTAACAATAGTATGGCACAGAATACATATGAAAAAAAATTCATCACAAGACAGCCAAGTCCACAATAATGCAACTTCATATAAAAACTCAAGCTGCAAATAAAAATTGGTCCTATGAAGAACAAACTGGACACACTCCAGATGGTTATGTTGGGATACCAGATGTCCATAATGGCAGCCTTTTACAATTTTACTAAAGAGTAGAGCTGGTGTGCAAAGAAAAAGACAGGAACAAAAATGTGAGCTATTGCAATGATGGAATGTCCCTGGGGATTCAATCAGTATGGTTACTGTAAGGTCATGGGAGGAAGTGCCTTTGCTCTTGTTTTGCAGTTGCACTTGTCATTATGTCCTGTAGACACTATGAAAAAAGATTTGTCTTTACTCAAGTGCAACAGCAATACTAAAAGCAAACTACTGCAGCTCTCAATAGCTCATCAACAAAAGGAATATTAATTGGTTAAATAAACCAGGCACTGCATAAAAGAAGGTGGAAGCAAACCAAATACCTATGTGCGAAGGGAGGGGGTGGGAAAAGAGGAGTGAAGGAAAGATGCATGCACTTTTTCCTCCCAACCATGCGCTACAAAAGGAAGACTAAATGAGCTAAGTAAATGCTCAAAGTGCTGAAAGACACTGATCAAATTAGAGATTGTACAACCGGCACCTTGCTTAATATTAACTTATTTTAGTAATCAATATCCCATTAATTGCTAAGACAAAGTGATGCCCAACTTGCAATGCCCCCTCCCCCCAAATTTCAAGGTATCATGCAAATCATTACTGTGCTGCAATTATGTTGCCAGATAAGGTTGGTTACATACAGTGGTTAACATACAAATGATCCATTGGGCAAAAAGGAATCGTGACATTAGAAAATAGGTAAAGAAAAATTAGCTACCATCTATAGTCTGGTAGCACTGTGACCATAATTGGGGTGGTGATGAAGACAGTTGCTAGGTAGATGGGGAGAGGCTGCTTACACATCAGACCTCCTCAGGTATAAAGCGAGTTCATATGCTTTCTTGTTAAGTGTGCCTCCGTGGACACCTTCCTTTCCCATGACTATAACCAATGCTGGAGTACACAAGGAAACAAAACAAAAGTGAACAGAATTATTTAAGGGGGGGAGGGCAGAAAGAAAGACACCTTTCCCCACCAACAGAGGGATACAAAGGAGACACAGGTTCATACCCCATCACCCTGCATTGCTAATAAAATTTCCAGAATTAAGACTCAAGCTTACAGCTAGGAAAGTTTAAGAGCAATTTTTCCCTAATACTTAACAGTCTGCCTAGCAGCTAGAACCCAGAGTCTCTCAAGTATTTTGCCATTGAGTATGCCTTCTTATTCAATCCGCCTCCATGGACCCCTTCTTTTCCCATTACAAAGACCAAGACTGAAAGAGAAAGAAGAAAAGTGTTTCAAAAGAAGTGTTAATCAAGAGAGTCCCATAAGTTTTAGCAGACAGAACCCCATTAGTAAGTTACATTAAGTTAGTTTTCCATGAACAACGAAGCACTGAAGTCAGCCAGGTCTCCAAAAAGGAGAACTTTCAAACTAGTAATGTGCTGAAAACATTTTGACTATTAACTGTATCTTGGAAGTCCAATCAGTGCAGCTGCAATGCTCTATAAAGATATCTTTACACTAGCTAGGGAAAAAGAAGTGTGATCATTTATCTTTTTTAATTTTTATTTTATATTGGAGTATAGCTGACTTACAGTGTTGTTTTAGTTTCAGGTGTACAGCAAATGATTCAGTTATACATATAGATACACCTATTCTTTTGCAGATTCTTTTTCCTTTTAGGTTATTATACTGAGTAGAGTTCCCTGTGCTATACAGTAGGTCCTTGTTGATTATTTATTTTCTATATAGTAGTGTGTATCTCTCAATCCCAAACTCTTAATTTATCCCTCCCCCACCACCTTTCCCCTTTGGTGACCATAAGTTTGTTTTCTAAGTCTGTGAGTCTGCTTGTTTTGTAAATAAGTCCTTTATATCATATTTTTTAGATTCCACATATAAGTGATATCATACGATATTTTTCTTTCTCTTACTCCACTTAGTATGATAATCTTTAGGTCCATCCATGTTGCTTCAAATAGCATTATTTCATTCCTTTTAATGGACATTTATCTTTTATATAGGGCAAAAAACTTCTGATTAGTCTGACAAATACATATTAAACTGGCCCCCAAAAAATAAACTTAAAAAAAAAAATTAGGTAATTATTTACTTATAAAATTCTCCCCAAATTTAACTGCTTGATTAAGTACCAACTATTAAGTCTTACTAGTGGGGCTAAATGTATCTATTATTTCCAGAGGAAAACCAAGACCAAATTTTAAATAGCATTTTCAGTGCCATTCATGAAAGGACAAATTAAAAGTACCAAAGGCCTGTGCTTACTATATCCTCTCTGTGTTAGCTTTGTTTTTAATTGAGTCTAAAATCCTAAAATAGATTTAGTATTTCCAAAAACAGGTTCTTCTATGATGTAGTTCAAAGGTCTATCGTGAAAATATTAACGTATGTACATATGTCAGATGTTATATTCACTGCCACTAGATGTCAGTAGTGCTGTATGGTATGAAAACATTCTCATTTTTACGTCACATGGTTGATGCTTCTTTTTAATATATTTATCTGAGCTCCGGTAATGTTTTAGAGATTTGTCTACTATTTCAGTCATCTAATTTTCCTATAGAGAAATACTCATAAGCATCAACTCACATCAGAACAAGAGTAACCTTTAGGACAGTCACAGGGAGTTGGTAGGACCACTGCAGTAAATTATGGCTCAGAGTAGCTTCAAGTTTCTTCCCATGGTAGATGTGGTCTTAAAATTAGATGTGCCAAGTCTGCTATATGAGGCTACATAAGCCCTCTTTATTTACAAAACATTTACACAGGTTAACACATTTAAATGTATCTGTAAATCAACTAGATGTCATAATAAACCTCAGTTTTAAAAGTTGCTTTCAAAAAAGTAGTGAGATTTATTTAGTACAGTAAGAATTTCTGCAATGTTGACAATAGTCAGGAAACACCAGAATTTCTGGACCAGTATATAAATGAAATATAATTTCCTACTTTTTGAATAAATCAGACACACTTAGTCTTTGAAAATATTTTAGTAAGTGGAAAACTTACTTCAAAACCCTCATTCTAATTATTTCTCTCTTCCCCAGCAATGTTTCTAATAGAAATATGAGCCAATATTAACTCTTCCTTTTTTATGCTGAATAGTGAATGACTAAAATGTGAGCAAGAAAGGAAGAGATCCAAAGGTCAAAGACCCAAAGGGACTAAAGTAACCAATCTGAATGATTTAACAATCTGAATAACTAACAGCTGAAGAGACAAATTGATTTTTTTTAACTTTTTATTTTATATTGGAGTAGTATAGTTGATTAACAATGTTGTGTTAGTTTCAGGTGTACAGCAAAGTGATTCAGTTATCCATATAGAAGAGGCAAATTTAGATGTTCAGTTTACTAAAGTTGAAACTGAAAAGATGATATGAACATTCTATTTGAGAATAAAGTCAGGATCTCAGAGGTTAGGTTGTGTATGCAGCTGCTGTAGAGGAAGTATATCTACAGCAGTGCCTCCTTCAGTGCTGAGCAGTTCACAAAAACCACCTTAAGAGCCATTATGGACTCTTTTAACACTTTATTCAAAATGTTAAAGAGACTGCTTAATCACTTGTAACGTGGCATGCAACTTTCAACCAAAAGTGTGCCTTGCTTACCTCTACCAGCTCTGCCGACGGCAACGTTGTATGTTGGCTCCCCACCTTGACTCTTTGTCCGGATGTCCATTGTGCAGTCACCATCCACGTATAGGCTATCTCTGATCACTGAGCACTTCTTTGCGCCAAGAGTTAAACCACTGGTAAAGAAACCTTCCCGGTCTTTTCCTACAATCATATCTATTTCTACTGGCTGTCCCCCCACCACCCCCCACCCAGCCCCCAACCAAAAAAAAAAAAAAAAAGGAAAAGAAAAAGAGAGAAAAGAAAAAAGTTGTAGTTAATTCCTTGCCTTGGTATAACAGCAAAGACTGCCAAGTTTGTACTACCACTACAAGACATACACGTTTCAACAATGTAAAATCAAGTTTCAGTCTTTTCTAAAAAATTACTTAATCCTACATGGTGACATGTTTTATGTCAGTCAGTTAATTAGATTTCACAGTTAAGAGTGTAGTCTGGTAACTAAAACCAGTCTACGCAAAGAATCTCTAGTTGTTAGTTGACACTAGATAAACTGCAAACTTAAGAGTTATTTATAAACTGTTTCAAATCAGGTGGTACCTGAAGTACTTACGTAATGGTAAAGATCCACCTAAAAACTTTCAACAGAAGCTTATCTATCATAATCAGTCACGTTACAGTCATGTAGCGTCAAATTTAAAGTTGTTTGAAAGTCGCCTAAAATAACGCCCATGCTTGGCAGACCTGTTCACTTCTACTCGCTTCAAACAGCTTGTAATATCCCCCATAGTATTAATATGAACTTCAAGCCCTAGACTTCAGCGCATCCCCAAATTCATATTTCCCTCCTCTCTATTATTCTAGCCGCTTACTCCTTTTTCTCTGCAACTTCCCTTACCCTACCACCTCAGTAATCAGTTTTCTTTCTGGGCAAACGCAAAGAGGATTCTGTCCGCAGCACTGCAGTAGGCAACGGTAAAAGAACAGAGAAAATGGAGGGAGACTGGGAAAGAAACTGAGGTAGCGACCAGAACCGGAAAGGAGAAAACGTGCATTCTAACATTCCATGAATAAGAAGGAAGGCGTCGCCCCCATCAGAACTGCAGAGTCATAGCAGGCCCCAGCCATTTCCAAGCACACTCCTGCAATCTTCCCGGCCAGACAGCGGGAACTCACACACAAAGACAAGAGGACCGCAGAAAAAAAGTTGATCACCAGATGCCAATTCTCTGTAAGAATTGTAGCCCACTGCGGTAATAGGAAACCTGAAAGTACTTGTATCAAGAACTGAGTTCTACACTGCTAGATCTTAAACCATGTTAAGCAGTACAAGAATAATTAGTAGCACCCATAATAGGGGGCCTGGATTTGGGCGTTTGATATAGGAAGGGGGCGTGAAGCTTAAGAAATTAAGAGAATGGTCCTGTATTTGATATAATCGTCACAATTATAGAAAGAGCCTTGTTTAAAAAGAGGCAAAACAATAAAGCAGCACTGGACGCTTAGTGACAATTATCCCCCAGACATGTGGCAACCGAGTCAAACCACCAAGTCACAAAAAAATCAGGCACCGTGAAGCATAAATCTGCATTAGTGCCTTTACTACCATTACTAAAGAGGGAGGGACTTGGAGAACTTAAGTGTCCCCTTGGTCTTCGCAGATTACTAAAAGCCCCTTTAAGCACCCCCTTTTTTGGAGCTATGTTGCGTAACTGGGGATAACGGTGTATCGATGAATCTCCATAGGAGGAGGAGAGAAATCAATGGCAGTTCGCCATCTTGGAGAATTAAAAAAAAAAAATCCTATGGAGCCTGAGCTGTAGTCGAGATTCACGAATCCACCTACGTTGTCGGTGTATATTTCTCGCAAGCCTCGGAGGCCTGGACACCGGCAAACCTCCGCCAAGTCGCCGCGAGGATCCCGGGGGCCGGGCAACCGCCGCCTCTCACAGCCCGCGGCGCGGGCGGCGCGCTGTCCCCGGAGCGAGGGGCGGCCCGGCCGCCGGAGGACCCCCGTCCGGGCCCAGCGCGCCCCGGCCCGGCCCCTCCGGTCCCCGCTTCCACCCCGGGACGCACAAAGCGAGCCTCAGGGCTTCCAGGGGACCCAGGAGGACCGAACAAGGGGAAAAGGGCCCCCACCCCCGAGCCGGCGAGTGCCCCCTCCCCCAGCCTCACCAGGACAGGCACTGGGAACGCCGGGGAGCCGGGCCGCCGCCCCCGCCAGTCAGCGCAGCCCCGCAGAGGGGGCGTCCCCGGGCCTCCGGCTCTCCGCCCGCCCGGCAGCCGCATCCTTGGCGCCGGCCGCCCCGCACACCTGCCGGCGCGGCCCTCCCGGTGGCCCGGCTCCGCGCGGCGGCGCCCCCACGGCCGGCCCCGCTCGGGTTCGGGTCCCCGGGCCACCGCCGGTTCTCACCGTAATGCTCTGGAAGACGCCCCCGGCTGTGGCTGCCCATACGTATTTGGCGTCGCAGTAGCCGACAATGGCGGCCTCCTGGCAGCAGCCATCGCACATCAGGTTATCCACGTAGCTCTGCCAACCGGCCATCTTCGAGCCCTTCGCACTGCAGCGGGGACGGCGAGGAGCAGCAGGCGCAGCGGCGGCGGCGGCGGTCGCGGGCGGCGGCGGCGGCGGCGCGGGTGGAGGCGGGGCGGGGGCGGGGAGGAGGCGGCTCTGCGCAGGCACCGACCGCCCCCCTCCCCGAGGAGCTGCGGCGGGAGGACGCTGGGACGGTGGTGAGGAACAAGCTGCGGGGCGCGCCCGGGCCGGCCGCCCTCCCGCCCGCAACCGCGGGACTGACTAACCAACGGCAGGAGGCTGCGGAGCTGCTGTGCCACCGACTACAGCGGCGACTGCTCCTTACCGCGGTTTCCGCAGCTCTCCGCCGTTTCGGCGGGGCGTGCGCGAGCGCGTGCGTGCGATCCTTCCGCGGCGCGCCGACTCGGAGGGTCCCGGCGAGGGAGAGGGAGACTGAGCGGGAGGGGCGCGGAGGGATACCGGCCGGGGCAATCACAGCCGCCACGTGCGGACAGCTAGACCTGGGAGCGGCGGCGTCGCTGTGGGTGGCTGAGTTTCGGACCCCGGGCCTGCAGAGAGGGCGTCTCCCTCGTCGCACTCCGCACCCCAGGGACGGCGGCTTGTGGGAAGCCTCGGAGTCCCTGCGTCCGGGCTGTGAAACGCCTCTGTTCTGCGTCCGGTGGCTGGGGATGCGGAATCTTGCGCCTAGGTGTCGGATTTCAGAGTTGCCCTGGTGACGGGGATGCGGAGCGTTTACTCCTCTTTGTGGTGGGGCCTGGCTGGTAGTAGGGTCACCCACTCTCATCTTAAGCGTCCCCAGTGGGACCCTCTTCCCTGGACCCCTCTGCCTCTTGGCCACAAAGGCTACCGAGCGGGCGCGCTCCGACAACCTGAAATCAGAGCTGGCGTTCGTGGCTTTAAGGAACATTTCTGAGCTTTGCCGATCTTTCATTATTGTTTCATTTGGGTACCACGGGCCTCTCATTGTGTGGATTCTTTGACAGGAAGAACCCCTCTTCCCCTTAAGGTTGCTTACGTGTGGCTAAATTGCTCGTAAATTGCGAACAAAACAGATAGCAACCTATGTGAAATTATTGGTTGGTAACTGGGAAAGTTACTGGTGGGTCGAAGAAGTCGCTGAATAGATAAAGAATTTTAAAATCTAAGAGTTCACTGTATGAACATGGTAATATTTCTGCTCTGGAAGGGTGAAATAATTTCAGGACCCAGATCTCAGAATGGCTTGTATTTACAAGTTAAACCATGGGTGGAGTCCCTGTGAATCTTGAGTGTTCTTTAGTAACCTCTGGGCGTTATGACTAGACCGGGAATTAGGAGACGTCCAACACTTTTAAGTGAACAAAACGATCTGTCAGTCAAGGGAAGAGAGCGTCTCAAAACGTTGAAAAGTTGATTTTCAACTTTAAAGTTACTGTGTAAGGTCACAATTTGTGACAGGAGGATTACACAGAAGTAGCTCAGGAAAGAAGACAAAAACGTTGCTAAGCAATCTAATTGGTTCTGAAGTTTTCTGTTTTTTCTGCAGTTTGCTTTGAAATGTACAACTCCTGCAGGCAAGGGAAGAAAAGCACAGTAAGAGAAACTCCAAGTCCGGCTCCTATCAGATTGAGACAATGTATTCTCCCATGTTCTGATGATACAGAAAACCTGTGTGGTATAAAATGTGACAAAACGTGTTTCATTTTTGCAGGTGTGCCTCCCACCTGGTTTAGTCACACTGGTTCTTGTTTGGTACTCTGCTTTTTTGTGGTAGTTGTTGATGGTTTTAATCCTTCATTCTTACCAATTTATCAACTTAAAAGTTAATGATCACAATGTGCTGATAGCACGAAGTGTCATTGTAGGAATTCATCAAGCTGTACACTTCTTGATTTGTGCTGTTTGTACACGTTATAATTCAATGAACAGTAAAAAAGAAAAATAATGATAGCTTGAAATTGACTTATTTATTAATCTACTCTGAAGTTTTTAAGATTAAATTTTGACACTTATCTTCAATAGCAAAGAGATGCAAATAATGCATTCCATTCTTATTCTTTTATTGTTGTCTAAACAGCAAAAGGATTACATTAACTGAATATTCTGGTATTCAAATCTCAAAAGATTCTAAAGCACATTGATTGGGTAAAAGATAAGAATTTAGAATTCCTATCACTATTTTTTAAATATCCTTCAAAATATAACAGTATTTTAAAATTACTGTTATACTTTTCCAACATGGTGTTATTTCTTTCCCATAATTGCACAGTAAAATTTAATCAACTATGAAAAAAATCTGTATAATAGACTAACTAGGTTTAGATTTTGAGATGATACATTCAAAGAGAGTCTATTTACTGTCTCTTTTCAGTCCTGTAATAAAAAAAAAAAATCCTGTGCCTGTTTTCTTTAGAACCAGACTCAGAGCATGCTGCCTTATTTTTTATTTGTATACAGTGATCTGTTCCTATTTCCTGTAACTATTGCTTACCACAAAGTGTTTCAAAAGGCATATGTAGAAGTAGAACACTGAGTTTTAGGAATTGGAAAGTTAAGTCTAAGAGAGTATCAATATGAGAAAAAGTACCAATTTGTATCTTTCCTTTTTTTCAGAGTAACTGATCCCCTACAGTGATAATAATGATGTCTGGGCAGAAGCAGAGAAAAATCAAAGCTCTGTTGTTGATACAGATATCCAGATGTAGCTAACAACAATCAGTCGTAGCATGTTTAAATGTGGAATGCATTATTATGCATTCTTTGCAAAATCTTTTATTCTTATTTAGGAAAACAGTAACTGTGGTAAATTAGATTCTTTAATGTATCAGTCAAGGATTGCCTGAGCAATTTTAAGTCCATGTGTAAATCATTTGACATTCTAGCAAAATACAAAGAAACAAGTTGTAATTAAGATGTACTCAACCTGATAAACATTGGGGTAAGAACTAAAACTATATAATTAGCCCCAAAACAGTAAAACACTAATTAACTAAGCCCACCTCAAGTCCTCAATTAACTAAAATTTTAACTTCCATACTTCATTTTTTTGAAAAAAAAAAGGTGTTTTAATTATAAAAGCAATTGTCACAACAATCAAGAAAGTTTAGAAAATGGAGCAAAATCACCCTTAATGCCACAAGCAATAAACATGTTATCTTTTAAATGTATTTACCCATTGTTTTGTGATTTTCACAGTAAAAAAACAAGGAGTACCTACAATTCTGGATTTGTCAAATTTACCCTGAAACTATGAATTTTTGATTTTTATAGCTTAAGTTTATTTAATACAAGTTAAAATTGTTATATTTTTCTTTCTGATAAATTTAACTTTTAAGTAGAGGCCCTCTTTATCACTAGTACTGTTTTTTTGTTGTTGTTGTTTTTGTGTGTGTCTTAAAATCTATTTTGTCAAATATTAAGGTAATTATCCCAGTTCTCTTTTTATGGATTTTATCTAATATATCTTTCCCGTCTCCCTCCCCTTCCCCCTCCCTTTCTCCCCCTCCTCCTCCCCTCCTCCCTTCTCTTCCATCTCTCTCTCTCTCTCTCTCACTTTCCCTGTCCTTAAATTTTACATGTCTCTTCACTTAGCTGGATTTTGCCTTTCTGTCTAATATGCAGTCTAATTTTTTTTCTTTACTGTACAAAAAAACGGTTTTATTAATTACCCCAACTGCACCTCTGTTCATG
The DNA here is from genome assembly GCF_937001465.1 of Orcinus orca. NCBI lineage: Eukaryota > Metazoa > Chordata > Mammalia > Artiodactyla > Delphinidae > Orcinus > Orcinus orca. The sequence continues at coordinate 20,149,229 of NC_064563.1, read as the reverse complement.
CTCTAGGTCACACTTGTTTCTCAGATTCAACCCAGGCTCATAGGCAAGTTACCAGATTAGCAAATAGGAGAACTGTTCTGCAAAACAGCAACTGTCAGCTTAAGACATTACCAACATTGCCGAAGGAAGCAAGGTTACTAGGGAAGTGTGGACACCCCAGGATAATGATTTCTGGGACAGGAAACCCTCTGAAAGAGCCAGTCCGACTGTCTATTCCTCGAGCTTGCAAGTTAGCACTCTGTCCCAGAAGCCCCGACACGTCTACGGGCCTCTCAGAGCGCTCCCTTTGTGCTCCCTGGCTGGAGCAGAGGAGGATGGAGATATATGGAAGGTTGGTCAGGCTCAGTTTTTAAAAATGAAGTCACTACTAGAAATATGGAGCAAGGGGCAGAGACCCCTGGTGCAATCACATGCTGAATCATTGACTTCCCAGAGAGCAGGCTCCTTACAGTTTCCTTCAGTCCATGGAAGTGCTCAGAGCGGGGCGGGCCAGGGTGGCCACGGAGCTGTGCCTGCCTCACTGCATGCCGAGCCACTGCTCCTGGCCAGCCCACTGGGCCGCCTCACTGTCGCTGCCCCCCAGGTCCCCTTCTTCCCCACTCCCTTCCATGTCGTCCACGTCTTCCTCCTGAGTGGCATCCGCGGGACTCTTCTCCTTCTCCACCTTCTGCATCCCCTCTAGAGACTTCTGGTCACTGGGGTCCAAACTAGGGGACAACCAAACAAAGGAAAGGCCGGAATCTCTGCCTTGCTTCTTCCTGGCTAATGCGTCATCTCCCTGGCACAGCAGTGAAATGACCACCCAGTCACAGAGAAACTGCTAATGCCTGGCCTCTCCAAACAACTCCAGTTCCATAGGCAGGATTGAGGGAGTCCACCACTTAGTGCTATACTGTACTGGTCCATTGCTTCCTGATACTCACTGACAGCTACAAGGAAATCTAGGGTCCGAGGCAGGACACAGTCACTCTGATTAGCTAGCATGTTCCGCAGCAAAGCAATTCCAACTTCGTATTTCTGTTCTCTGGTAAGTAGCTCTGCTTTTTTCTCCGCAGCCTTAATGTAGTTCAGCCTTTGGGTCAGGGCTTTATCTAATAAAGTTTTGCTTTCTCCTGTGTCACTGGGTCTTCAAGACAAATGGTGGCTGAAAGGGTAAGGGTCTGTGCGTTGGCTCCTAGAGTTTTGTAAACATAGTTACCCATTACCGTTGCTTCATGAATACTGTTGGAGGCTAAGTAACATTCGATGAGACCTTCATAACAATCTAAGCGACAAGGTGCAAGACGTATAGCCTCCCGAAAGTGGATTATTGCTTCTTGGACTCTGCCCATGTTTCTAAATGCTGCTCCCTTAAGTAGCAAAGCTTGAACACTATTACTGTTCAGCTGAATGGCCTTGGCTCCTAAATAGAGAGCTTGGGAGTAGCGTTTATCCTTTAATTTTTTATTCATGTGGAACTTGTATGTTCAATTTCTATTGTTTTAGTGTTACCCTGGAAATTTTACCATGCATATTTAATAGAACAAAGCTTTAAATTAAATAATATCTTAAACCCTCCAACCAGACAATCCAAGAACCTTAGAACACTTTAAGTCTGGTCACGCCTCTCCAGACTTTTTACACAGGTATTTATATACATGTATTTATATGTTTCCTATTTTATTTACTTACCATTCCTTCTCATATCTCAGACCATTACTTTATGATCCTTTTCTTCTTTCTAAAATAAATATTTAGAAGTTCTTTTAGTGGAGGTCTCTTGATGGTAAACTCTCTTTTTGTTCATCTGGAAATATCCTTGTATCACTTTCATTCTTAAAAAAAATAGGTTGGATCTACAATGCAAGACTGACACCTTGAAGATGGTACTATTTCATTCATTCTGGTGTTCATCATTGCTGCTGTACTTTATGATCTGTTCTTTTTCTCTACTTTTGGAATCTTTTTGTCTTTGCTGTTCCACAGTTCCACTATGATGTATCTATACCTGGGTTTCTTTTCTTCTACTTGGAAACATAGATTTATATCTATGATCACTTCTGGAAAATTCTCAGTCATCACCTCCTCAATTATTCCTTTTCCTCAGTTCTCTCTACTCTGTTCTTTTAGGGTTCAAATAAATGTTTCCTTTTCCTCTTCTGTTCTCCATATCTCTTAGCTTGTTTTATATTTTCCATCTTCTTACCTCTCAGTGCTGCATTCTGGGAAATTTCTTCAGTCACATGTTCCAGTTCATTCTTTCACTATGTTTCATCTGTTGGCAAACCCCTACATTGAGTTTTATTAATTCCTAAAAAATCTATTTTTTATTTTTAGAAATTCCACTTTATTGTCACATAGATCTTTCTCATTGTTCCTGATAGTCTCATTGTTTGCCCAACTTTGTGGTTCCATACTAAATTTCTTTAAACATTTCTTACCTAGTTATTCTATACTCTGTATATGACAATCCCAATATCTAAATAAGTTGTGCTATTTTTTTCTCTCACGCATGGTGTCTTGCCTCCTTGTGTACTTGGTGATCTTAGATTATGAATTTATATTTTCTGGATCTTACGTAAGTGGGAATTCAAATGGCTTAAATTGAAGACACTTCCTTTCCAAGATGATTTTCATCTGCTGCTGCTGCATGTCCAGGAGTGCCAGCAACCTGGGGCCACTTTAAACCTCTCTATGGTGTCCCCTAAAGCAGGTGTTCCCTAAATCATTGGTCCCCAACCTTTTTGGCATTAGGGACGGGTTTCGTGGAAGACAACTTTTCCACGGACGGGGGGCGGGGTGTTCAGGCGGTAACGCGAGTGATGGTTCAGGCAGTAACGCGAGCGCTGGGGAGCGGCAGATGGAGCTTCACTCGCTCACCCTCCGCTCACCTCCTGCTGTGCGGCCCGGTTCCTAACGGGCTGTGGACCGGTACCGGTCTGTGGCCCAGGTGTTGGAGACCCCTGTCCTAAATGCAGGAGTATCAGATTTACCTCCTCACACAGAACTGCTATTGGCATTTGCAGTCAGACCAACTCCATCTCTCCAGCATGCATAAAGAACCCTGCTCTAATTTCTGCTCAAGACTTATTTCTCTTTATTTGGTAGGAAGAAGGGTCTTTGAAGACTTTTCTAATTTCTGAGAGCCAAACAAAACATCAAAAACTGTTTTTGATTCACATCTAGTTTTGTAGCAGGATGATTCCTTCACTATATCTAGTCCACTGTGATGAGAAGCAAAAGTCGTACCCACAATTTTGCATCTTCTGTGTTTCATTCAATAACTATAAATTGAACATAGGTTTCTGGGTTGGGTACTGGTTGGTGCTATTTACTGAGACAAGGAATTTGGAAAGATGAACAACACTAAGGAGGGAGATATTAAGCTTAGTTGACTTTTCTGTACTTGTGAGATGTCTAGTGAAAATGTTGCTTGGCAGTTAGATATAGAACCCTGTAGTTCAGAAGAGGGGTCTGGACTCAAGATAACATTTCAAAAATGAGTAAAGGAAGAGATGTTCACCATGAAAACAGAATGAGTGGCCAGAGAAGTCAGGTGGGAAATCAGGAGCCAGTAAATCATAAATGCACAAGGAAGAGAGTTTCTCTAAATTGTAGGAATGGACAAGAGTAGCAAATAATGCCGAGAAGTCAAATAAGAGGAGGATTGAAAGGTGCTCAAATATCATATGAGACCACTTAAATATGGAATATAAAAAAAAAATGCTACAAACGGACTTATTTACAAGACAAATAGACACAGACATAGAAAACGAACTTATGGTTACCAAAGGGGGATGGGGGAAGGATAAATTGGGAATCTGGGATTAATAGATACACACCATTATATATAAAATAGATAAACAAGGTCCTACTGTATGGCACAGGGAACTATATTCAATATCATGTAATAACCTATAATGGAAAAGAATCTGGAAAAGAATAGATATATATATGTCTAACAGAATCACTTTGCTGTACACCTGAAACTATCACAACATGATAAATCAGTTACACTTCAATTTTTTTAATGTAAAAAATAAAAGAAATATTGGGTTGGCCAAAAATTTCCTTTACTTAGTGAATAAAATCAAAAGTTCTTCGTGAAAATGAAAAATGTCTTATTTTTGCTTAAAACCGAACAAACTTTTTGGCCAACCCAATACACTGTACTGTAATGATTCTCAACTTCATAAATTACATCCCAAAATCCATGGATGAAATAAATGCCTTAAAGACTTAAAAAAAAAAAAAAAGTACAGTTGGATAGAATTGGCCTTAGACAAAAGATGGGACAACTTCATTTTAACAGCAGTATATATAATTGTCGCTTTTCCACTTTTTACTGCAGTATAAGATATATACAGAAAAGCATATCAATCATAAATATATACCATGATGAATTTCACAAAGTGAACTCACCCGGTTAACCAACACCCAGATCAAGAAACAGGATGATATCAGGAGCCCAAGAGATCTCTTCTTGCCCATGTTAAGTCAACTATTCTTCTCAGGGTTTTAACTACTTTTCTGACTTCTTAGAACTCATAGGATAATTTTGCCTATTTTTGAACTTTATATAAATTTCTCCTCACACAGTTGTTCTTTTTTTGTGATGCTTTCTGGCTTCTTTCCCTCAATTATTTGTGAGAGTCATACATACTTTTGCATGTAATTGTAGTTTGCTCATTCTCGTTGCTGTATAGAATTCCATTATGTGACTAAAGCATAGTTTATTCCTTCCGCTTGTGGTGCATATTTGGTGAGTTCCTAGGTTTTTGCCGTTATGAATATAAACACTTCAGCGCATGTGTTTTGGTGAGCAGAGGTGAGCACATTCCTAGGAACGGGGTTGCTCATAGGTTTAGGGTCAGTAGATAACTATGAAACAACCTTCTGAAGAGATTTTCCCCAGGTGCTGGCAATGTAGGAAAGTTTCAGTTACTCCACATTTTTACCATTTGGTATGATCTCTTTTTAATCTTAAACATTTTGCTGGGAATGTAATGACAATTTATTATGGCTCTAATTTGTATATCTCCAATGGCAAATCTTTATCAGTGAGTATTTTTTTCATGTTTGTTAGTCATTTGGACACTTTTTTGTGAAGTGCTTGCAGTAGTACTGACAGCGTAGCAGTTCATCAAGTGGGTGTATCTTAAGTTGTCCTTCCTTTTTGAAAAAATCTTAAGTTGTCCTTTCTTTTTGAAAAATCAAGTAAGTTGAGAAATAATAAAAGAAAATTTAGTCGTGATCTGTGTGGCGGTAAGCTTTCAAAGGCATAGAAATAGAAACATATTTTTAGAAAAATGTCTAACAGCAAAATTTAAAGCATGGTACTTAACTCAGTTAATCAAATGGGCTAGACATTACCAGTTTCAACTGTTTTTCCTTGCTAACAGAATCATAAATGCATTTGGAGGGGGCCGTGTAACAATTGAATTTAAAATACTTCCAAAAGCTAGGGTGAGCATCTAGTCCTCCGGTGGCCAAAAGTTACTTCATGGCAAGCTACTTTCCCCCTGATACATAAAAAAAAAAACACGGCCAGTGTAAGCTTTCTGCCTTTAACCTGTCCTCCTCCCCTTTGTCCAGACCGTGATGATGCAGTGTTGAGACAGAGCAGCCATCTGTGACTATACTGAGGATGGTAGAGCAGGAAGGGAGAAGGGACCTGCTTTCTCAAGTGCTTCACCATCTTTGCACAGCCTACCCCAGACTCTTGTTACATAAACTCCTTAGTTGGTTAAGCTAATACAATCAGACTCTGTTAAGTGCAACCAAACCCTGTACTAACCAGAACATCCATTTTCCTACCCCACCTCAGGTCCCTAAGGTTTTTATCCAGTGTTGTTTTTCCATAATGAGTTAAGCACTTGAGGAAATGCTTTACAGTTATTGCATCCCTATTGTAACAATGACTGAATTGACCATATCACGGAAAATTGCTCTTCCAGTTTTGTTGCAGTAATACATTAAATAGTGCCCTAGAGGCTTCAAGGATTTCTTGTCCCTTCCTAAATGTCACACCAGCTGATGGAGAATTCCCTATGAGTTTTGACTTATTTTCTCTGATTTACCACATGCACAAAGAGGATTCTTGAATCATAGGTGAAACATTTCATTCCAAGCAAGTTGTGCTTGAAGTTGAGGGGTTTGTTGTAGAATTCTCAGGGGAAGGAAGAGGACAAAGCCTGTAAAAGCACTGGCCATCTCATTATCTGATCTATGAGAGAAATGCAGCCACTCTAGCACAACACTCCCCAAAGAGATAACACATCTAATTTTTCTTGATCTCAGTCCCAGAAGGCAAGCAATGAAATTTAATTTCATTAAACAGTCTTCCAAAAAAGTTTTAAAAGGAGGCTTTAAAATTTTGTTGTTGTTGTTTTTCTCTAATAAAGCTCAGATTTCACTTCTAGGGGAAATGTCTCTGGGTCTCCAAACATACCGAAGAGTAGAGAACTAAAAGTGTAAACTGAACAATGATGCATTGCATTTAAAAGTAACTTTTAAAGTGAATATTAAAATATGGAGGGGACAAATTAGGAGTTTGGGATTAACAAATACATACTACTATATATAAACAACAAGGTGCTACTGTACAGCACAGGGAACTATTATTCAATATCTTGTAACAACCTATAACGGAACAGAATCTAAAAAAGAATATATACATATGTGAATATATATATATATGAATCTGAAAGAATATATATGTGTGTGTGTATATAACTGAATCAGTTTGCTGTACACCTGAAACTAATACAATATTATAAATCAACTATAAATCAATAAAATTTTTTTTGAATTTTATTTAATTAATTTTTTTATACAGCAGGTTCTTATTAGTCATCCATTTTATACACATCAGTGTATACAGGTCAATACCAATCTCCCAATTCATCACACTACCACCATCACCACCCCGCCACTTTCCCCCCTTGGTGTCCATATGTTTGCTCTCTACATCTGTGTCTCAATTTCTGTCCTGCAAACTGGTTCATCTGTATGATTCCACACATATGCGTTAATATACAATATTTGTTTTTCTCTTTCTGACTTACTTCACTCTGTATGACAGTCTCTAGATTTATCCACGTCTCTACAAATGACCCAATTTCGTTCCTTTTTATAGCTGAGTAATATTCTACGGTAAATATGTACCACATCTTCTTTATCCACTTGTCTGTCGATGGGCATTTAGGTTGCTTCCATGACCTGGCTATTGTAAATAGTGCTGCAGTGAATATTGGGGTGCATGTGTCTTTTTGAATTATGGTTTCCTCTGGGTATATGCCCAGTAGTGGGATTGCTGGGTCATGTGGTAATTCTATTTTTAGTTTTTTAAGGAACCTCCATACTGTTCCCCATAGTGGCTGTATCAATTTACATTCCCACCAACAGTGCAAGAGGGTTCCGTTTTCTCCACACCCTCTCCAGCATTTGCTGTTTGTAGATTTTCTGATGATGCCCATTCTAACTGGTATGAGGTGATACCTCATTGTAGTTTTGATTTGCATTTCTATAATAATTAGTGATGTTGAGCACCTTTTCATGTGCTTCTTGGCTATCTATATGTCCTCTTTGGAGAAATGTCTATTTAGATCTTCTGCCTATTTTAGGATTGGGTTATTTGTTTTTTTAATATTGAGCTGCAAGAGCTGTTTATATATTTTGGAGATTAATCCTTTGTCCATTGATTCGTTTGGAAATATATTTTCCCATTCTGAGGGTTGTCTTTTCGTTTTGTTTATGGTTTCCTTTGCTGTGCAAAAGCTTTTAACTTTCATTAGGTCCCATTTGTTTATTTTTGTTTTTATTTCCATTACTCTAGGAGGTGCATCAAAAAAGATCTTGCTGTGATTTATGTCCAAGAGTGTTCTTCCTATGTTTTCCTCTAAAAGTTTTATGGTGTCTGGTCTTACATTTAGGTCTCAAATCCATTTTGAGTTTATTTTTGCATATGGTGTTAGTGAGAGTTCTAATTTCATTCTTTTACATGTAGCTGTCCAGTTTTCCCAGCACCACTTATTGAAGGGACTGTCTTTTCTCCATTGTATATCCTTGCCTCCTCTGTCATAGATTAGTTGACCATAGGCGCGTGGGTTTATCTCTGGGCTTTCTATCCTGTTCCATTGATCTATATTTCTGTTTTTGTGTCAGTACCATATTGTCTTATTTACTGTAGCTTTGTAGTATAGTCTGAAGTCAGCGAGTCTGATTCCTCCAGCTCCGTTTTTTTTCTCTCAAGACTGCTTTGGCTATTCAAGGTCTTTTGTGTCTCCATACAAATTTTAAGATTTTTTTTGTTCAAGTTCTGTAAAACATGCAATTGGTAATTTGATAGGGATTGCATTGAATCTGTAGATTGCTTTGGGTAGTATAATCATTTTCACAATATTGATTCTTCCAATCCAAGAACATGGTATATCTCTCCATCTGTTGGTATCAGCTTTAATTTCTTTCAACAGTGTCTTATAGTTTTCTGCATACAGGTCTTTTGTCTCCTTAGATAGGTTTATTCCTAGGTATTTCATTCTTTTTGTTGCAATGGTAAATGGGAGTGTTTTCTTAATTTCTCTTTCAGATTTTTCATCATTAGTTTATAGGAATGCAAGATATTTCTGTGCATTAATTTTGTATCCTACAACTTTACCAGATTCATTGATTAGCTCTAGTAGTTTTCTGGTGGCATCTCTAGGATTTTCTATGTATAGTATGATGTCATCTGCAAACAGTGACAGCTTTACTTCTTTTCCAATTTGGATTCCTTTTATTTCTTTTTCTTCTCTGATTGCCATGGCTAAGACTTTCAAAGCTATGTTGAATAATAGTGGTGAGAGTGGACATCCTTGTCTTGTTCCTGATCTTAGAGGAAATGCTTTCAGTTTTTCACCATTGAGAATGCCATTTCCTGTTGGTATGTCGTATATGGCCTTTATTATGTTGAGGTAGGTTCCCTCTATGCCCGCTTTCTGGAGAGTTTTTTTTATCATAAATGGGTGTTGAATTTTGTCAAAAGCTTTTTCTGCATCTATTGAGATGATCATATGGTTTTTATTCTTCAATTTGTTAATATGGTGTATCACATTGATTGATTTGCATATATTGAAGAATCCTTGCATCCCTGGGTTAAGTCCCACTTGATCATGGTGTATGATCCTTTTAATGTGTTGTTGGATTCTGTTTGCTAGTATTTTGTTGAGGATTTTTGCATCTATTCTCATCAGTGATACTGGTCTGTAATATTCTTTTTTTGTAGTATCTTTGTCTGGTTTTGGTGTCAGGGTGATGGTGGCATCATAGAATGAGTGTGGGAGTGTTCCTTCCTCTGCAATTTTTTGGAAGAGTTTGAGAAGGATGGGTGTTAGCGCTTCTCTAAATGTTTGATAGAATTCACCTGTGAAGCCATCTGGTCCTGGACTTCTGTTTGTTGGAAGATTTTTAATCATAGTTTCAATTTTATTACTTGTGAGTGGTCTGTTCATATTTTCTCTTTCTTCCTGGTTCAGTCTTGGAAGGTTATACCTTTCTAAGAATTGTCCATTTCTTCCAAGTTGTCCATTTTATTGGCATAGTGTTGTTTCTAGTAGTCCCTTAGGATGCTTTGTATTTCTACAGTGTCCGTTGTAACTTCTTTTTCATTTCTAATTTTATTGATTTGAGTCCTCTCCCTCTTTTTCTTGATGAGTCTGGCTAATGGTTTATCAATTTTGTTTATCTTCTCAAAGAACCAGTTTTTAGTTTTATTGATATTTGCTATTGTTTTCTTTGTTTCTATTTCATATATTTCTGCTCTGGTCTTTATGATTTCTTCCTTCTGCTAACTTTGGGTTTTGTTTGTTCTTCTTTCTCTAGTTCCTTTAGGTGTAAGGTTAGATTGTTTATTTCAGATTTTTCTTGTGTCTTGAGGTAGGCTTGTATTGCTATAAACTTCCCTCTTAGAACCCTCTTAGAACCAAAACCTATGGGATGCTTATATATTCCCTATGGGATGCTTATATATTCCCTCTTAGAATATATAAGTATCCCATAGGTTTTGGATCAACATTTTTTTTTTTTTTTTTTTGCGGTACACGGGCCTCTCACTGCTGTGGCTTCTCCCGCCGTGAAGCACAGGCTCCGGACGCGCAGGCCCAGTGGCCATGGCTCACGGACCCAGCCGCTCTGCGGCAGGTGGGATCCTCCCGGACTGGGGCACGAACCTGCGTCCCCCGCATCAGCAGGCAGACTCTCAACGACCGCGCCACCAGGGAAGCCCCGATCATCATGTTTTCACTGTCATTCGTCTCTAGGTATTTTTTGATTTCCACTTTGATTTCTTCAGTGATGTCTTGGTTATTTAGTAACGTACTGTTTAGCCTCCATGTGTTTGTGTTTTTTACGTTTTTTCCCTGTAATTGATTTCTAATCTCATAGCATTGTGGTCAGAAAAGATGCTTGATAAGATTTCAATTTACTTAAATTTACTGAGGCTTGATTTGTGACCCAAGATGTGATCTATCCTGGAGAATGTTCCGTGAGCACTTGAGAAGAAAGTGTAATCTGCTGTTTTTGGATGGAATGTCCTATAAATATCAGTTAAATCTATCTGGTCTATTGTGTCATTTAAAGCTTCTGTTCCCTTATTAATTTTCTGGTTGGATGATCTGTCCATTGGTGTAAGTGTGGTGTTAAAGGCCACCACTATTATTGTGTTACTGTCTATTTCCTCTTTTAGAGCTGTTAACAGCTGCCTATGGATTGAGGTGCTCCTATGTTGGGTGCTTATATATTTATGATTGTTATATCTTCTTCTTGGATTGATCCCTTGATCATTATGTAGTGCCCTTCCTTGTCTCTTGTAACATTCTTTATTTTAAAGTCTTTTTTATCTGATATGAGTATTGCTACTCCAGCTTTCTTTTGATTTCCATTTGCATGGAATATATTTTTCCATCCCCTCAATTTCAGTCTGACTGTGTCCCTAGGTCTGAATTGGGTTTCTTGTAGACAGCATCTATATGGGTCTTGTTTTTGTATCCATTCAGCGAGCCTGTGTCTTTTGGTTGGAGCATTTAATCCATTCACGTTTAAGGTAATTATCGATATATATGTTCCTATTACCATTTTCTTAATTGTTTTGGGTTTGTTCTTGTAGGTTCTTTTCTTGTCTTGTGTTTCCCACTTAGAGAAGTTCCTTTAGCATTTGTTGTAGAGCTGGTTTGGTGGTGCTGAATTCTCTTAGCTTTTGCTTGTCTGTAAAGCTTTTGATTTCTCCATTGAATCTGAATGAGATCCTTGCTGGGTAGAGTAATCTTGGCTGTAGATTCTTCCCTTTCATCACTTTAAGTATAACATGCCACTCTCTTCTGGCTTGTAGAGTTTCTGCTGAGAAATCAGTTGTAACCTTATGGGAAATCCCTTGTATGTTATTTGTCATTTTTCCCTTGCTGCTTTCAATAATTTTTCTTTGTCTTTAATTTTTGCCAATTTGATTACTATGTGTCTCAGTGTGTTTCTCCTTGGGTTTATATTGTATGGGACTCTCTGCACTTCCTGGACTTGTGTCGCTATTTCCTTTCCCATGTTAGGGAAGTTTTCGACTATAATCTCTTAAAATATTTTCTCGGGTCCTTTCTCTCTCTCTTCTCCTTCTGGGACCCCTATAATGCAAATGTTGGTGCGTTTAATGTTTTTCCAGAAGTCCACAGATAAATATATGTGGGTTTTTTTTTGTTTGTTTTGTTTTGTTTGTTTGTTTCTTTTTGCGGTACGCGGGCCTCTCACTGTTGTGGCCTTTCCCGTTGCGGAGTACAGGCTCCGGACGCACAGGCTCAGCGGCCATGGCTCACGGGCCCAGCCGCTCCGCAGCATGTGGGATCTTCCCAGACCGGGACACGAACCCGCGTCCCCTGCATCGGCAGGCGGACTCTCAACCACTGCGCCACCAGGGAAGCCCAAATATATGTGTTTTTAAAATATCTTTTCATATTTGAAGAACATTATCATCACCACCACCACCTGCAGCACCCTCATCTTTATAGAGAAACATATAGTAGGTAGCTAATTATGGGCATAAGAAGACTCTCAAAGACCATGTTGATTCCCTACATTGCCTTACCATTTCAGGCTTCTCCAGACTCCTGGATGGATGTACATTGACCAAAGAAACCAACAGCAAAACAAAAGCATAAAGAAACACATGGGGAGTAGGATAATTATTCCAACTCTAGGTGAAAAGGAAGTGATTTCAGTGGTGAATAAGTAAACATGACTAGATTCAGAACTGTTAAAGACTGGAGTTCCAAATAATATCTAGGGTAAAGTGAAACTCTCCCAATACTTTTCCTTTATGTTGTAGAGATTAAACCCATCTGAGGGATACTTCTGTGTCTCTGTTTTTAAGAACTGTGTAACACAATGTATTTAATTTGGACAATTTATTTGCTATCAATTCTTCTTAGTGGAGAGCAGATATTCCTTACAGTGTTAGTATTTTTCAAATCATGTATTGAGCTCTTGCCATAGCTGTATATATTGGTATGTGCTAAGTATAATATATATATTTAAAAAAGGGTCCCTGTCCTCTGATTTAAAGTCTAGCCAGGGAAGTAATATATACAAAGAAGTTAAGCAATATGGTCTGGCTAGAGGATATGTAAGAGACAAATAAGGATAGGATTGTATACTATTAGACCACAAAATCAGACCGTTAAGTACTCTAGAAGGGCAGAGATGGAGAAAATTAATGGAAGATGGAGTTGTGGAAAAGTAATAAAAGGGTGTTTCATAGAAAGTGTTCAATTGTTAAACCTTAAAGAATGGGTAGGAGTGAGGTTTGATTTTCAAAATCATGGAAAGCACAGAAGCTACAGGTTTCCCCTCCTACTAGAAAAAGCAGCCCACAGAGTAAGAGAAGTATTTGCAAAGCATATATTAAGCAAAATATTTATTCAGTATATATATATATATATAGCTAAACCAATAAGAAAAACAGTGACACCTGTAAGAAAAGTTAGCAAAGGTTTGAAGTGCATTTTACAAAAGGGGTTCTCAAGGCCAATAACCACAGGAAAAGGTGCTCAACTGCTTTGGTCACCAGGAAAAAGCAAATTAAAACTACAGTGCACCATCTTATACCCATTTGGATGGCTAATATTTAAAAAACAAAACAAAACAAATGTTAGCAAGGTTGTAGAGAAATTGGAACCCTTGTGCACTGTTGATGGGAATGTAAAATGTGTAGCCACTATGGAAAATAGTATGGCAGTTCCTCAAAGAATTAAAAATAGAATTATCATGTGATCCAGGAACTCCACTTCTGGATATGTACTCAAAAGAACTGAAAGGAACTCAAACAGATATTTTGTGCACCTATGTTCATAGTAGTAATATTCACAGTAACCAAAAGGTGGAAACAATCCAACTGTCCATTAATGATTGAATGGATAAACAATATGTGGTATATACATATAATGGAATATTATTCAGCCTTGAAAAGGAAGGAAATTCTGACACATCTTACAACACCAATGAACTTTGAGGATATTATGCTAAGTAAAATAAGCCAGTTATAAAAAGATGAATAATGTATGATTCCATTTACATGAGGTACCTAGAGTAGTCAAATTCATAGAGACAGTAAACAGGATAGTGGTTGACCAGGGCCGTGGGGGAGGGAAAATGGGAAGCTATTATTTAATCAGTACAGAGTTTTGGTTTTGCAAGATGAAAAGAATTCTGTGGAAGGATGGTGGTGATGGTAGTGCAACACTGTGAATGCACTTAATACCACTGAACTGTAAAATTAAAAATGGTTAAGATGGCAAATTTTATGATACGTGTATTTTACCACAATTTTTTTTAAACTGAAAAAAAAAAAAAAAGCAAAAAAACCCCACAATGCCACTACAAACCTACCGGAGTGGCAAAAATAAAAAAGATAGAAACTATCAAGCATTAACAACAAAACTATACATATACTGCTATTAGGGGAGTAAAATAGTACAATCATTTCAGAATGCTATTTGCAGTGTCTACTAAAACTGAACATATACAAATCTTAAGACCTCACAATTCTACTCCTAGGTATATATCCAAGTGAAAATGCTTATACGCCTTTTCCTAAAGACTACAAGAATGTTCACAGCACAATTCACAGTAGTCACACACTAGAAACTACCCAAATGCCTGTGATAGTAGAATGGATGAGTGAATTATGTTATACTTGCACAATGGAATATTGTACAGCAATGACAATGAACAAAACTACAACTATTTTCAACAATATAGGTAAACCTTACAAACACACAGGTAAGCAAAAGAAGCCAGAAAAAGTGTATCCTTTGGGTGTGGATTACTTGAAGATTGCCCTGGGGTGCTGTTATAGTCCTATTTCTTGATCTGGGTGCTGATTGTATAGGTGTGTTAACTCTGAAAATTCATCAAGCTGTATACCTATGATTGATGTACTTTTCTGTATTTTTGTCATACAACAACAACAAGTTTTTTAAAAAACCCAGCAGTTGTGTGTGTGTGTATGGGGGGGTGGGGGCGGTGAGAGAGAGAGAGAATTGATAAATTGATTATAAGATTTATATGGAAATGCAAAGAATCAAGATAGTCTTGAAGAAGAACAAGACTGGAGAATGTTTACTCTTGGCCATCAAGACTACACTATGTGTGATATTGGTGCAGGTACATAAATGTCAATAGGACAGAATCGAGACTACAGAAATAGACCCATGTATTCAATTTTTCAACATAGATGTCAAGGTAATTAAGCTAATGGGTGGGGGAAGAGAGTGTCTTTTCAACAAATATTGCTGGAATAATTGATTATCGATATGCAAAAAAAAAGAGAAAAGAACCTCTACCCTTAATCTTACTCTCTGAAAAAATTAATTTGAAATGGATCCTAAACCAAAACGTAAGAGCTAAAAGTATAAAATTTCTAGAAGAAAACAAGAGAAAATCTATGTGACCTTGAATTAGGCAAATAATTCTTAGAACACAAAGAGCATGAACTATAAAAGAAAAAATTGATACATTGGACTTTATTATAAACTTTTAAATTTCTTCTCATTATAAATGGAAATCTCATACACTGATAATAAATTACTATAACCACTTTGAAAAACAACTTGACAATTTATTAAAAATTTAAGCATATACCTACCTCATGACCCAGCAATTCTCCTAGGTATTTAAGTAAGAGAATTAAATTAAAAATATGTATCTACACAAAGACTTGCATAAGAATTCAAGTTTGGGAATTCCCTGGTGGGTGGTCCAGTAGTTAGGACTTGGCACTTTCACTGCTGGGGCCCGGGTTCAGCTTTATTTGTAATAGCCAAAAATTAAAAACAAAACCAAAAAACTAACAAAACCCCCAAATGTCCATCAGCAGGTGTATGGATTAGCAAATTGTGGTATAGCCATATAATGGAATACTATTCAGCAATAAAAGGGAACACATTTTTGATACATTCAACAATGAATCTCAAATCATTATGCGAAATGGTAGAAACCAGACCAAAAAAGAAAAAAAAAGTACATACTAATGGAGTTGACTTAAGTAGCTTAGAAAAACAATGGTTTAATTGGATAGTGTAAGGCAAACAAAGAAAGCAATATACAAACACTATTCTTTAGCTGGTAAATGTTTTTCTCATAGGGGTACGGTTAGCAATTTTGAAACTATTTCCACATGTTGTATTAGTTTTCTAGGGCTGTTGCTGAAAATTACCACAGACTTGGTGGCTTAAAATGATAGAAATTTATTCTCTCACTACTCTGGAGACCAAAGTCCAAAATCAAGGTGTTGTCAAGACCAAAGTCTCTGAAATCTCTCCAGGAGAATCCTTCCTAGCCTCTTTAAGTTTCGGGTGACTCTGCGTGTTCCTTAGCTTATGGATTCATCACTCTAAACTCTGTCTTCTCATGGCTTTCTCCTCTTTTCTCTATGTGTCTCTCCTCCGTGTGTCTCTTTTAAGCACATTTGTCATTGGATTTAAGACCCACTCTGATAACCCAGGGTAAGGGTCTTGAGGTCCTTAACTTAATTATATCTGCAAAGACCCTTCTGCCAAATAAGGTTACATTCACAGCTTCCAGTTGTTAGAACAGGAACATGTCTTTTTGAGGGCACCAATCAACCCAATACTTATGTATATAAAAATTGAATAAGAAAATACATTGTAAATAAAGAGAGCCAGGTTTCTCACTGTCAGAGAAAAAAATAAGAAAGGGGGAACAGCTAGAATGAACTCTGTGGTGCTAGATTAGAGTTGCAGGTATCAGCATGACCTTATATTTATATCAATATGTATGCAGAGATAACAGAAATAAATACATACATACAGTTCCTACCTCTGTCCACTGAGAGAGGCCAGAAACAATGAGTCTCAAGGAGCAACAAGCACACTGAGTACCCAAATCTTGGTGTCTAAATACCATTCTCCAACAAACAGAACAAGTGCTCCTTGAAGAAATGGTTATTTCTAGGATTAGGGCAGGGAAAATACAATATGAGCCTGGAGCATCTTACAGTGTCAGAAAGTAAGGAAGTATTCAGAAAAGACAAAACTACGGAGACAAGGGAGATTAGTGATTGCCTAGTGTGGAGAGTGGTGGGGAATGACTGCAGATGGACATGAGGTTTCTGTGAGGGGTGATGGAAATACTTAAAAATTAAATTCTCTTAACGGTTGCACAATTCTGTAAATATACTAAAAATTATATTGATATCATGTACCCCCTGGGACGATGTGATGAGCATGAAATCTCCTAAAACTGAACATGCACATAACCTTAAAAACAGGTAAATTTTATGGCATGTAAATTATATCGCAATAAAGCTGCTTAAGAAGAGAGAGAGAAAGAAGAAAGTGCTCGAAAAGATAAAGGACGGGGTATGTCAAAGGCACATAGGAACCAACTGAAAGAGTACCCAATGGCCAAAGTTGGAACAATTTGAGCAAAAAATTAAATAATGATAGTATTGTATTATAACCTCCCAAATAAAATATTCATGCTTCCATACTGAAATACATAAATACATCATATACACATACATACAGAAGAGGCGACAAATCTTCCTTATGGAAGAATTTCAGGTACTAAATGTAGAAGAAATGAGGGAAATAGAAAATTACCATTAAAACACACCAAAATGTTTAATTACCATTAAAACCACAATAATAATTACTACATACAAAATCCACTGATGAATGCTAAAATTAGTGGATGAAACTCTTAAGAGAAACAAGACATTTTCATAGCCTCAAAGTATCGCCCCCCAAACATTTACTAATTAATTCCTGGGGTTTTAACATCAGTCTACAAAGTCTTTCACACTCCTTCTTCCAAGAGGTGAAGCTTAATTCCCTCCCTTCCTTGAGTATGGTCTGGACTTAGTGACTTGGTTTTACTGAAGAAAGTATGGAAAGGGCAAAAAATAGCAACTTCACAGTGAAGAAAACTGGCAGACATGACCTTAAAAACTGGTCGAAGTTAGTATCACTAGCAGTAAGTCATGTCATTGGGGACTTCCCTGGTGGTCCAGTGGTTAAGTCTCTGTGCTCCCAATGCAGGGGGCCCCGGTTGGATCCCTGGTCCAGGAGCTAGATCCCACACGCTGCAAGTAAAGATCCTGCACACCACAGCTGCCAAATAAATAAATAATTTTTTTAAAAATAGTAAGTTATGTCGATACCATGTGCTCCCTGATATGATATGTATGATGTATATGAAACATCTGAAGCTGAGCCCATATCCTAGGACTGATCCATTCCATCCATTTGTTTACATCCGACAAAGCATGTTCTCATTTTGCACCAAAAGACCTTTAAAAGAGTGTCATTTTTATAACAGACCAAATGCCCATCAATAGAAGAATAGAGGGGCTTCCCTGGTGGTGCAGTGGTTAAGAATCCGCCTGCCAATTCAGGGGACACGGGTTCGAGCCCTGGTCCGGGAAGATCCCACATGCTGCAGAGCAAGTAAGCCCGTGCGCCACAAATACTGAGCCTGCGCTCTAGAGCCCGCGAGCCACAACTACTGAGCCCACGTGCCACACTGAGCCCACATGCCACAACTACTGAAGCCTGCGGGCCTAGGGCCCGTGCTCCACAGCAAGACAAACCACCTCAATGAGAAGCCCGTGCACCTCAACAAAGAGTAGCCCCTGCTCACCGCAACTAGAGAAACGACGAAGACCCAACGCAGCCAAAAATAAATAAATTAAAAAAACAAATTTTTTTAAAAATAGAAGAATAGAAAAATAGTGTTATACTCAAACAATGGGATGCTATAGAGTAATGATAATAAGTGAAATTTTGCTACACACAACACTAGCAATAGAAGTTCACAACGTAATGTTTAGTAAAAGAAGCTAGGCACAAAAGAATATGTACTATGTGACTTCAATTATGTAAAGTTTAAAAATTAGACAAAATTAATCTATGGTGTTAGAAGTCAGAGTAGCAGCTAAACTTGTGGGAGGGGGTTTGTAATCAAGAGGGGGGAATGAGGAAGACTTCTGGACTGCTGGAAATTTCTGTCTCCCTGTTCCACACAGTGGTTATTTATAACAAGTTATTCGCTTTGCGATAATTCGTCAGTCTGCACTCTTGTGATAAATAACACTTTTGGTATGTGCATTTTACTCTAATGACTTTTTAATGTTATAAAACAACTCTGAGGCAGAGCTGCTCGCTGCGGGGGAGGGCAGGGGCTGGCATCCATGACGGAGCCCGGCTGGGACCCTATAGCAAGGAGGCTGAGAGGCGGCAGGAGGGGCGTTTAAAAAAACAAACAAACCAAAAAAAAGTGGCAGTTAGATAAAATCCCTGCCATACCACTTGCTGGATATTACCTAATCTCACTGGGCTGAGGTTTCCTGATCTATATGATAAAGATAAATGATACTTGTTCAAAAGATTAATTTGAGGACTATTTAATGAGATACCGTATATAATATAGAGAGAGTAAGAACACAGGGTCTGGCACAAGTAAATAGATAATATAAGGCTGTTATCAACGTTGCTGTCATTATCTTCCTCATTACCATGGGCAGGGGGAGCCTTCCTCCCAGTTCCCAGCCAGGCTTTGTTTCATGAACCTCCAGAGCATCTCAGCTTGGGTCTGGTCTCACAAAGTGCCTCTTGACTACCTGCATTTTTTTTTTTTCTTTTTTTTTTTTGCGGTTTGCAGGCCTCTCACTATTGTGGCCTCTCCCGTTGCGGAGCACAGGCTCCGGACGCGCAGGCTCAGCGGCCATGGCTCACGGGCACAGCCGCTCCGCAGCATGTGGGATCTTCCAGGACCGGGGCACGAACCCGCGTCCCCTGCATCGGCAGGCGGACTCTCAACCACTGCGCCACCAGGGAAGCCCCTGTATTTGTTTTTAACCCCACCAGAGTGTTCGAAAATCAGTCAAGGGAGAAGAGAAGTCATCCTGTCTGCTCATCACAAAAGATCTATTCATCTGCTCATCGCAAACAACCTCATGCATGTGTGGCGGGGACTGCCCTTCTCCCTGGAGTGAGGATGAAAAGAAGCCCTGGGTTGGTTGGAGTCTTTGAAGAAGGCACCTTCCAAGTTTAACTAATTGGAAGATACTTTTCATGTGACTCAAGCTCAGGCACCGGTCATGATGTGATGATTCAAGTATAGATATAATTAAGGTTAATTGAAACATGTGGAGTCTATGAAGGGGTATGAGCATCTAATTAATGAGTTAACAGAAAGTGTAGAATAATCAGATGGAAAGGAGGCCTAATAGTTAATCAGCACCAGGGGTCCGTCACAATAGCCAGGTAAAAAGAGGCCTTGGTGGTATATTCCAAGGTGATCAATTTCCCAAATACCCTGCAAGGGTTTGCTGAGCAGAGACTCAACTTCCAGGGAATGAAATCCCAGTGGTTCCACTAATGGTAATAAAAACACCAATAAAGACACATATGTTGTATATAAACTTAATAGACCAGATCAACCTATATAGGGCAACTCATTGTATAATCTTGGCCAAGTCTTAAAAGACATTATTTTCAGAGGCAAACATCAAGTTCTGGTGACAAACTCAAATCTAGAAAAAGGAGTGGACTTACTTTTACAAGAAAAAGATGCTCAGCTTTGTAACTATTGGGTTGGCTTTGAGTCACCTAGGGGGAAAAAACAATTCTGTGCCCCAACCAGGAAAAGATAAAAAAGTCCAGAACTTCAGTGAGTTTTGGGGTCTGGTGAGAATTGTAACCTACAGGGTATCAAACTGATATTACTGGAACATTAGGAAGATGTCAAAATAAATTCATCCATAATCCTGGGGAGATATGAAACGACTTTAATGAAGAAATCAATGCAACACATGGTATTTGATATTTAGAATAGTTTTAAGTTAAATATTGTAGTAAGTTTTGCTATCATATGTGTGTATTTTCTCTGCTATTTAAGGTGTTGGATTTTCAATTTCAGTTTAAATTAAGGTAATTTAATCAAATTTTATATCATTGCTTAAATGCTCAAGCTGTGGAGACTTAAGTAAAGTTCAAATCACTGTGAGTGTTCCTCTGTGCGCAAAAACCTCTCAGATACGAAAGACTAATCCACGTGCCCAGCATAATCAACCTCTGGCGAGAGAAGGACCATGACTCACAAGGCACCCTGGGCACTGAAAGGTTTCTGTTTTCATTAGCTCAGGCCGCCAAAACAAGTACCACAGACCGGGGGGCTTAAACAGCAGAAATTTGCTTCCTTACAGTTCTGGAGGTGAGAAATCTGAGATCAAGGTGTCAGCAGTGTTGATTTCTTCTGAGGGCCTCTCTCCTTGGCTCGTCGATGGCACTGTTCTCCCTCTGTCTTCATGTGGGTTTCCCTCTATGCCTACCTGCGTCCTAATCTTCTCCTTGTAAATTCGCCATATTGGTTGGGGGTTCACCCATGTGCACTCATTTCACCTTAATTACCTCTTAAAGGCCACATCTCCAAATAGTCTCATTCTGAGGTACTTCAGCAAATGAATTTTGGAAGGACAAAATTCAGCCCATAATTTCTAAAATTCCAGAGTCTGGGGCTCATTCAGTGCAGGCAGAAGGACCCAGCCTTGGAAAGTTGCTGAGGTGGCAACTTTGGGGGAGGGAGAGAAGGAATTGAATGATCAGAGGAGCTGGAATCGGGCAGGATGGGGTGTTTGGAGGGAGAGAGTATTGAGTCCTAAAGGTTGTGGCATAGAGACCCCTCACTGCACATAGGTCTCCAGGGTGCTTTATTTTTATTATTTTTAAAAAATTAATTTATTTATTTTTGGCTGTGTTGGGTCTTCGTTGCTGCACGCAGGCTTTCTCTAGTTGCAGCGAGTGGGGGCTACTCTTCGTTTTGGTGCACTGGCTTCTCATGGCAGTGGCTTCTCTTGCTGCGGAGCACGGGATCTAGGTGCATGGCCTTCAGTAGTTGTGGCACGCAGGCTCAGTAGTTGTGGCTCACGGGCTCTAGAGCACAGGCTCAGTAGTTGTGGCGCACGGGCTTAGTTGCTCCGTGACGTGTGCGATCTTCCCGGAAGAGGGCTCAAACCCGTGTCCCCTGCATTGGCAGGCAGATTCTTAACCACTGTGCCACCAGGGAAGCTCCCACCAAGGTGCTTTAAAACATCTCAATGCCCAGGTCATACCTCAGAACCATTAAATCAGAATGTCTGGGGGTGAGACTTGGACACCAATAACTTGTAAAGCTTCCCAGGTGATTCCCATTGTGTAACCCAGGTTGAAAGCCTAAAGGTTTGATCACTGGAGCTCTTGAGAGCTCCAGTACTCGCACAAGCCACATTAGTTATACCCTCTAAGGTGTCACTTTCAGACTGATGGCCCCCAGCCCCACTCAAAGTTAATGGCAGATCCCTTGGTCATCTTCACTCTGGGCCGGGGGATTCTACGAAAGGGCCACTGCTTGGAATGATCCCTCCTAACAAACACTAAGGCCAATACTCGGCTCTCCCTTGACTCTTCCCAGGCACTTTGCCCCTGATGTTGAGCCCCCAGTGTGTTTCCATAGCTGTGTCCAGCCCCCGACCCTCACCATCTATTTCCAAGAAGAAAGAAGGAAGTGAGGAAGCTATTTTTTGATATTTGCAGATATACATATTCACAAATATGTTGGGAATGTTTGAACTATGTTAGCAGGGTGAATACTGCTACCCAATCCTTCAGGAATACTGCATCATGGAAATATTGTACTTAGAACAACACAATATCACCACGGGCCTCCCTGACCTGTGCAAATATTAGTCTTTAACTGAAATGACCAAAAACAGATGTTTAATATCTAGAATGTTTTCTCACGGAGAGTTTCAGTAGAAATATTTTAGCTCTCCAGATACATCCAAATAAAATATTTGGTTTTGAAACTTTCTATTTTAAAAGTCAGTGATTTGTGACTTCATTACAGGAGATGAGGCGTGAATCAGGGCCCTGTTTTCATCTTTCATTTCTCATCTTCAGGCTAAGCAAGGGTGAACTGTGAAAAGTGATAAAATTCCAAACTCTAGTGATTTAGAGATGAGTTTCCAAAAACATGCATCCCTGAGGTAATGAAACTGAGAAATTCCAGTGACATTTACTATAAAACCTGCTTGGTGACTCCTTTCACATAGATTTGCATTATAAAACCACAAGTGGCTTTTGATTAGAAAAATTTGTCCCCGGGACATAATAAAATCAGGTATGTAGCCAAATTGTAAAGTCATATCATCAGAGAAAAATGTATCACTCTAAAGAGACATAATATTACCCCAATCTCAATATTATTAATATGGTATACTTAAACTCCAGGGAAAAACTGGAAAGTGAAAATATTCTACAACAGTGCTTCAGAATCAACTGGAGATCTTACAAATTCTAATTCTGGTAGAGCCTAAGATTCTGCATTTCTAGAAAGGCTCTCCGGGGATGTCGCTGCTGCCAGTCAGTAGACCAAGGTCTTTGAAAGCTTGATTTCCGCTTCCATTAATTATACCCACTCCATGTGGAGAAAAGGGAACACTCTTGCACTGCTGGTGGGAATGTGAATTGGTTCAGCCACTATGGAGAACAGTATGGAGGTTCCTTAAAAAACTACAAATAGAACTACCATATGACCCAGCAATCCCACTACTGGGCATATACCCTGAGAAAACCAAAATTCAAAAAGAGTCATGTACCAAAATGTTCATTGCAGCTCTATTTACAATAGCCAGGACATGGAAGCAACCTAAGTGTCCATCGACAGATGAATGGATAAAGAAGATGTGGTACCTATATACAATGGAATATTACTCAGCCATAAGAAGAAACGAAATTGAGCTATTTGTAATGAGGTGGATAGTCCTAGAGTCTGTCATACAGAGTGGAGTAAGTCAGAAAGAAAAAGACAAATACCGTATGCTAACACATATATATGGAATTTAAGAAAAAAAATGTCATGAAGAACCTAGGGGTAAGACAGGAATAAAGACGCAGACCTACTGGAGAACAGACTTGAGGATATGGGGAAGGGGAAGGGTGAGCTGTGACAGGGCGAGAGAGAGGCATGGACATATATACACACTAACAAACGTAAGGTAGATAGCTAGTGGGAAGCAGCCGCATGGCACAGGGATATTGGCTTGGTGCTTTGTGACAGCCTGGAGGGGTGGGATAGGGAGGGTGGGAGGGAGGGAGACGCAAGAGGGAAGACATATGGGAACATATGCATATGTATAACTGATTCACTTTGTTATAAAGCAGAAACTAACACACCATTGTAAAGCAATTATACCCCAATAAAGATGTTAAAAAAAAATTATACCCACTCCAAAGGTAACAGTTTCTAAAGCTTTAATTCTTCACTAACATTTTCATCAGCTTTGAACAGTCTTGACAGTTACAACTTTATATCTATTAGCATTATCTACCCCCTCCCCAAGTTTTATTTTTTAACTTCTTAGGGGGTCTCTTTGTAAACAAATTTTCCCTTACCACCCTTTTTATACTTGATTATATAGTCTATAAACTATTTATAAAGGTCATCAACTCATTATTAATTAGCAAACCAAGACTTCTCCCCAGCACCTGGTAAGACGTGTACTAGTGAGATAATTGCTAATGTTTAGCAACGATCACCCTTAGGACCTCCAGTAACAGTAATGGCAACCACTGTGGATTGATACTCAGTTTGTCAGACACAGTGGTCTAAGTGATTTATTTAACTCATCTTAATTCATTGTTATAAGAACCCAACAAGGAGGTATTTATTTTATTTAGAAAGCAGTTATGCAATGCTTTCTATGTGCCAGACACTCTCCTAAGTGTTCTACAAATATTCACTCAGTCAATCCTCACAAACTGTATAAGGTTGGTGCCATTATTATACTCATTTTACAAATGAGAAAACTAAGGCCTAGAGAAGTTAAGTAACTTGCCCAGAGTTACTTAGTGAGAAGAAGGTGGTTTGGTTAGAACCTCAACAGTCTGGCCCCTGATCAACCTCCTAAGGAGAAGAGGAAGCAGGTGAGAAAATGAAAACTTAGCTAACTTGTCTCCCAGCCAGTACGCAGAGGAGACAGGGGTCAAATGCAAGGTCTGTTGCACTCCTGTGCCCCTTTGTCTCTGACCACTCCACATTGCCTCTCTAATTTATTAGCAAACAGTGCCGCTGTGGAACACTGGATTCTCATTGAATGAATATAATCTCAGAGCATTTGTTTTGTATCTTTAACTGATCATTTTTGTCTTCATCAAAGACAATTAGAATTTCAAACTGTGATTTTATATGCTTAAGAAGTGGTTTTAAATATTAGATCATGTCTAATATTTAAATATGATGTATTAATCCATATAGTTATATAAGGAAGAGGAAGTTATGTAACAAAATGATCAAGTGGCAGGAGCTGAAACAAAATTATCTCGTGAAATCCCCAAATTCCATACATTCAGTGTGTTGTGACTCTTAGAGGAACAGTTTAATTGAACTACCAAATACTTTAAGCCTGTTTAGTTAAAACCAGGACTACTTCTAATTTCATGATATACAAATTAGAAACATCTATTCAGTGGTAAACTGGATGTTAACCTATCTCTTGTAGAGAGCATATTGTTGGGTCTTGCTTTTTAAAAATCCAGCTTAATAGTTCTGTGCCTTTAATTGGAGTGTATTAATCCAGCTAAGATTAATGTACTTACTGATACAGTTGGATATAGGTCTATATTTTGCTAGCTGTTTTCTGTTTGTCCCATCCTCTGTTCCTCCTTTTCCACCTTTATCAAGTCTACTTGAGTATTCCATTTAGATTCCTCCATTTTTAAGATATACCTCTGTAATTTTTTATTGGTTGCTCTAGGGATTACTGCATCTTAACTTCTCAGTCTACTTAGAGTTAATACCGTACCACTTCATTTAAAATATAAGAATTTGCAACAGTATGATTCCATTTATGCCACTCCATTCTTTGTGCTATTATTGTCATACATTTTACATTTATATAGATTATAAACCTTACAATGTTATAAATTTTTGCCTTAAAATTAATTGTCTTTTAAATAAAGAGAAGAAAAAGTGGTATTTTATATTTATCCAAATATTTACTGTTTCCCACGTTCTTCATTCCTTCTCACAGATTCAAATTTCTGTTTGGTGTGGCTTCACTTCAGCCAGAAAAACATCCTTTAATATTTCTTGTAGTACAAGTCTGTTAGTAACAACCTTTTGTTGATCTAAAAATGTCTGCGTTGGCAGTTTTTATTTTCTTTCAGCACTTTAAAGATACTGTTTCATTGTCTTCTGGTCTCTGTCTCTCTCTCTCTCTTTTTATCAGAAGAGAGCTGTCATTTGTGTTGATTTCCTCTGGTACGTAATATGTCTTTTTTCTCTAGCTGATTTCAAGATTTTCTCTTTATCTTTAGTTTTCATTTCATTATGATATTACTAGATGTGGGAGTTTGCTGAGACTCTTGGATCTCTAAACTGATGCTTTACATCATGATTTCCTTAAATATATTTTTCTGCCTCATTTCTATCTCCTCTTTTTCTGACACTCCAATTACACATATATTAGACCCCTTGATATTTCCCATAGGTCACTGAGGCTTTTTAATTTTTTTTCAAAGTCTTCCTCTCTATTCTTCAGATTTGATGATTTCTATTAGCCCTTCTTCTCCTACTTCCAAATATGCTGTTAAGTAATTTTTTCATTTCTGATGTTTCATTTTCAGGTCTAGAATTTCTATTTGGTTCTTTGCTGGTATTTCCCAGATATTCAGTCATTGTGACATTTTGTCCTTTAAGCCCTCGAACATATTTATAATAGCTGCAGCAAAGTCCTTGTCTGCTAATTCCAACATTTAATCCCAGGGTTGATTTCTATTGATGGCTTTTCTTCTTAGCTTTAGATCACATTTTCCTGTTTCTTTGCATGCGTGCCTATCAATTTATTGTCTCGTAATTCCAAATTCACTCTTTGTACTTGCTCTGTGAAAATGGACTGCCTTTTTAAGCACTTCTTTATATAGTTAGTATGATGTTAAGCTTTATTTTATTTTTTTTTGCGGTACACGGGCCTCTCACTGCTGTGGCCTCTCCCGTTGTGGAGCACAGGCTCCAGACGCGCAGGCTTAGCGGCCATGGCTCATGGGCCCAGCCGCTCCGCGGCATGTGGGATCTTCCTGGACCGGGGCACGAACCCGTGTCCCCTGCATCGGCAGGCGGACTCTCAACCACTGCGCCACCAGGGAAGCCCGATGTTAAGATATATTAGTGGAGGAGGCTAGAGGCACATTGCAGGCTAAAGAGCAATTCTCTTCCTGGTTCTGCTATGCTGCATTGTTTTCACTTGCTCCTGCTGCAGAGTCCAGCAGTATTGGGTGTGTGTGTGTGTGTGTGTGAATATCCAGTGATGCAGTGCCCCAAGTGTGTGCCTAGAGCACATAGTCCTTTGGTGACCTGGCAGTCCTATCCCAGGCCTGGTAACCACCACGCTGCAGCCTTCCTGATGTGGACAATAGCACACTTCAGGCCTTGTACTGGGAAAGGTACCCCAATTCCCTTTGTGCTGCCGCCCACTAGTGTCAGTTTGCCTGCATCCCCAAGAATTGGTTCCTGTTGTCTTCCTGATGCAGACACCACCGTGATTCAGACCTTGTGCTGGCAGTGGTGCTCCGACTGCCTTGGCGTGCCTGCACCTCAGAGTTGTTTCCCAAGATCCTCTAAACATGGACACTGCACACAGCCTGCCTCACTCTGCCAGCAAGCAGCCTTCTAACACTCTGACTCCCTCTGTGTTCCCATCTGCCAGTATCAGCTTGCCTGTGTACTGGAAGGCTGCTTCCTGCTGCCTTCTGATGTGGACAAGCTCTGGACTGAGCCACCAGTAAGATTCTCTGCCATCTCTTGTCTTGAAACCACTCCTTCTCCAAGGAGGTCTGAACCCCAGTCTTAGGTAGGAAAACCCCTTCCAAGTTTGTTCTTCCTTGAGTACTCTCCTTCAGCCCCAGAGTACCCTTTTTAGTTCTCCTTACATCTTCATAATTACTCTTCTGTCATAATTTAATAATTCTTTATATTAAACTTTTTTGTCGCAATTACTGTGTGGTTTCTATCCCCTGATTAGACCCAGACTGAAACAACCTATCTAGTAACTTTTAAATTGTATATTGGACCTTATTACTGACATGATATAGAGACTCTGGATTGTGTTGTTTTCCTCTGATAGTATTGATTTTTGTTCTAGTCACCAGTTTAATTATTGACTCATCACCTTGAATTTCTATAGACTTGGTTTTATACTTGGTGAGCACAGTTCTCTTTCGGCTTTGCCTGTATTCCTAGGCAAATCCCCCAGTACTGTGACATAGTCATTTTTCATTTCTTTTTTCATAAAGTAATTATGGAATTTCAATGGAAAGGTTAAGGTATTTTCCAAGTTCTTCCAATTTTGCAGGACTCAAATTTTAAATCCAGCCTCCCTACGCTGAGCAGCAGAAGAAATACGTGCTTAGCTCCATGACCTTCTGGCTGTTGCTTTCCTCTGGGCTCCTTGAAGTCTCTCCCATACATGCAGAGTTCAGAAATCAGCCACGGATTTGAGGGAAGTTTTTACACAGATTTTAGCATTCCCCCTCTGTCTCTCTCCTTCCTGAGATTTCCTTCCTTACTTTCCAGATGTTTTAGCAGCTTTGAGCTCCATTCTTTGACAGTTCAAGCCAACAAAATTGCAGTTTTCCTTTGGAATTCTAGCCACTCTCAGAGTTTAGGCTGGGGTGTGCTTTCAGGGCAAATCCGTATAAATGTGGCTCTCTCCTTAACCTCTTCAGTGTCTGCCAGAGTTTGGTTGCTCTTTGATGCCTTAGGATAAGCAGTTTTTTTTTGTTTGTTTCTTTCTTTGTTTTTTTGTGGTACACGGGCCTCTCACTGTTGTGGCCTCTCCCGTTGCGGAGCACAGGCTCCGGACGTGCAGGCTGAGCGGCCATGACTCACAGGCCCAGCCGCTCCGCGACATGTGGGATCTTCCCGGACCGGGGCACGAACCTGTGTCCCCTGCATAGGCAGGCGGACTCTCAACCACTGCGCCACCAGGGAAGCCCAATAAGCAGTTTTTTATATTTTGTCTAAAGTTTACTGTTATATGCAGGAAGATTAGTCTGATACAAGCTTTCTGCCATTACCAGGACCAGAACTCCAAATTGCATTTTATTAAGACATTATCCAAATAAGTAATTGATAGGGGTGTTAGTAATATTAATACTGGAAAGGATTTTGCTAAACAAAAATCAGAGAAACCATATCTCTGAGTCAATTTTTGATATTAAAGTAGCAAGTTAATTTTTGATTAAGTTATCTTTTAAAGAAAATGTCTAATTTTGATTATGTTATACAACACTAAATTCTGGATATTAAGTTTGCCCTTGAAGTGCCTTACTGAACAATCAACAGATTGTGTGAAATATGTTAAGCATCAAATGTTTTAAAAATAAGATTTCAACTAGGAAAAAAGGGTTGTTGCAATTTGACAAAAACAGTCTTCTTTCTAAAACTGGGCAGATTATGACATGTGATACTACATTTTGATGAGCATAGTGTATGAAAATGTTATGGTTTGGACCAGGTTTTTAGGTACAACTGTTACATATTTATGACTACATTTCCCTGTCTGTATACCATAGTACTATCAACAATGAGGTTGATCTAGGGAATCAGTTAATGAGGATATAAAAACAAACATTTTTATTTTATGTTTTATAACTTTAAAGGTTACTTTCCATTTACAGTTATTACAAAATATTAGCTATATTCCCCATGATGTACAATACATCCTTAAGCCTATCTTACACCCAGTAGTTTGTACCTCCCGCTCACCTACCTCTGCATTGCCCCTCCCCACTCCCCAGTGGTAACCACTACTTTGTTCTCTATTTCTGTGAGTCCTCTTCTTTTTTGTTAAAAAACAAACACTTTTAATAAGAAATAGAAATTTTGGAAATGTGTAAGTATCTTTGATAAATTTCAATTTGTTTCTTATCCAGTTTGTGGAAACCAGAATGACTATATGACAAAACACAGGGTTGCATTTTGACCCTCTTCTTTCTACCCTTTTTATTGTGGTATTTTGTAGTTGAGAATTTTTTAAACCTATAAGTGTTCAAATGTATACTGTATTTTAATTAAACAGGGTGCTACCAACATTGATGGTAGAAATTCTTTGTTCCAATGGCTCTCTGCAATTCGACTGTTCTAATGTAAGATTGTCTGGTTCCCTGGGTTCTTAATATGTTTGAAGCTCCCCATCCACATTGTGTCTATAGGTGACAGCTAACATTCTGTGATTCTTAAAAGGGATACGAAGGTCTTCTCTAAATGATACAACCCTGGGATTCATAACGTTTCATCCTTTCTTTTCCTTCACAGTCATCTAACTGCACATTCTGCATGTGCAGACAGCTCAGGATCACATATTCTCATTTATCCAGTTCCAGAGAATTTTATTCAGTATAGGTAATTCCAAGATTAGAGACTCACGTTCCTCAATTATTTTTGACCCGGCTAAAAGCATTAATTTGCCTTTTCCAGCTTGGCCAGGTTTATGGCCTCTCTACCCTGACACAAGTTTCAGATGTGGCTGGTTGTTTTTATTTTCACCAGGCTTTAGTCCAGTTTCAGGCTATCTCCTGTAGGACCTGTTTTGAGCCTGGCTCTGAGACACGATATCTGCACCAAATTTGAATAAACCGATTGTCAATATGTGCCATTTTATTGACGACATGGTACCAGTTCTAAAAAGCCAGGTGAGGCAAGCCCCTTTTTGTGGAATTCTGACCTCCTGAGAGACGTGTAAGCTGGTCCTCAGCAATCCAGATTTGAACTGTGTCTCCTAGATAGTCTAACCCAGCGACTTGTGTGTGAATTAGGAATATAAATACTTAATTCTAGTTTTCCTCTTTCTGGCTCAGCTAATAAAAAGTAAGGAATAGGAGTTAATAATTCCAAAATTAGCTAATCTCTTGTGGGGGGGGGGGTGGGTGGAATGAGGAATCTCCACTCACAAAGCACACAGGAAGCTGAGCTGAGGTTAACACCTCAGCTGCAGGGAGCAGGAGAAGCAGGCCCTGCAAATGGAAGTGTGCACTGGGAAGGGGAGGCTACAGGGAAAAGTGCTGAAGGAAGCGGCTTCTCCAGTCTGTGCACAGTCCTGTCTCAGACAATTGATGAGATGTGGAGATGACCAAGGGGGCTGGCCAATCACAGAAAATTATGTGGAATGCTGGAAAATCAATGGACTAGAGGTACCCAAAGTTTGGGTTGGCCATTACCTTCAGACCTTTGAAATATGCTTAAACTACCATTTTGTCCTTGGTTAAGGTTGACTCCACATGGCAGGGTATTTGATCAGGGCTGTGACTTTAGTGTCTACCAATGGCCACATGCAGATTTTTAACATTATTATTATCTTTTAATCAGAGAAGATATAATATATGTACATTTTGTGAATCCAATTCAACTATCTCCTTCTCATGGAATTAAAATACTGTAAACACATTTGGCATACACACTCTTAATGTTATTCTCTACATTCCTGCACATGTTGCAAAGAGTTGTAGGCACAAAGCTATGTATGCTGTGTATTTTATGGGATATAGGATTTATTTTCAGAAGTATATTAGATTAATAAATAAATGAGAACTAATTAAACTTAAAAGCTTTTGCACAGCAAAGGAAACCATAAACAGAGCAAAAAGGCAACCTATGGAATGGGAGAAAATATTTGCAGATGATGTGACTGAGGAGGGCTTAATTTCCAAAATATACAAACAGCTCACACAGCTCAATATCAAAAAACAAACAGCCCAATCAAAAAATGGGCAGAAGACCTGAATAGACATTTTTCCAAAGAAGACATGCAGATGGCCAACAGGCACGTAAAAAGATACTCAACATCACTAATTACTAGAGAAAGGCAAATCAAAACCACAATGAGGTATCACCTCACATCAGGCAGCATGGCCATCATCAAGATGTCTACAAATAATAAATGCTAAAGAGAGTGTGAAGAAAAGGGAATTTTTCCACACTGTTAGTTGGAATGTAAGTTGGTGCAGCCACTATGGAGAACAGTATAGTGGTTCCTTAAAAAACTAAAAATAGAGTTACCATATGATCCAGCAATCTCACTCCTTGGCATATACCCAGAAAAGATGAAAACTCTAATTTGGAAAGATACCTGCACCCCAATGTTCATAGCAGCACTATTTACAATAGCCAAGACGTGGAAGCAATCTAAATGTCTATTGACAGATGAATGGATAAAGAAGATGTGGTACATATATACAATGGAATACTACTCACCCATAAAAAAGAATGAAATAATGCCATTTACAGCAACAAGGATGGACCTAGAGATTATCATACTAAGTGAAGTCAGAGAAAGACAAATATCATATGATATCACTCCTATGTGGAATCTAAGACAAAAATGATACAAATGAACTCATATACAAAACAGAAATAGACCCACAGACATAGAAAATAAGCTTATGGTTACCAAAGGGGTGCGGGAAGGGATACATTAGGAATTTGGGATTAACATATACACACTACTGTGTATAAAATACATAAACAACAGGGACCTACTGTATAGCACAGGGAACCATATTCAGTATCTTGTAATAACTTATAATGGTAAAGAATCTGAAAAAGAATATATATATATATGTATATATATATATATATATAAATGTAGAATTGAATCACTTTGCTGTATACCTGAAACATTGTACATCAATTATACTTCAATTTAAAAAAAGATAAAAGAGTATGTTAAATTAAATTATATGTTTAAAATTACATATTGATTTTAGAATCTTTGTTCTAGGTAAGATAAGATTCTACTCTTTAAGATTCTTGATTAGCAAGTAAAATGTGTTCTGTTTGTAGTTTGTTTATCTTCATACATGAATTTATTATATTTGTTTATTACAATGGTTATAAAAATAAATCCTGAGGCAATGTCCTATTAATCTTTTATAATTTATTTTTATTATGCGGGGACAAAAGGGGACCACCTTTCTTTATTTGTTGCCTTGAGGTGTTGGGAACATGGGAGAACCCAGCACAGTGGTGATGCTCATCGGAGCTGAGCAAGGGTGCCAAGCACATCTGACAGAGATAACACACACTTGGGGAGGCTTATCCCAAAATTATTTTCTTGCCTTCAGTTCTATGTATTTCTGACTTGGTTTTCTCAAAAAAAAAAAAAAGAAAGAAAGAAAGAAAGAAAGGGAGGAAGGAAGGGAGGGAGGAAGGAAGGGAAGAAGGAAGGAAAGGAGGAAGAAAGAAAATGAAAAAAACAAAAACAAATATAGGCTAGGAATTGTGTTGGATAGTGAAGGTGAATGAAATTTCTGTGAGGTTCTCCAAAGGAACTGAGAGGAGTTAGTTCAGAAGGCACTAGCTGATTAGACAGAATAAGCATGAGTATCACAGAGAAGTAATGAGAAACATTCATGCAAACTTTGAAAAAGTTGCATGAATGTTCAGAAAGAATCTTTCATTCTTTTTTTAAAAAATTAATTTATTTATTTATTTTTGGCTGCATTGGGTCTTCGTTGCTGCGCACGGGCTTTCTATAGCTGTGGCGAGTGGGGCCTACTCTTCCTTGCAGTGCGCAGGCTTCTCATTGCGGTGGCTTGTCTTGCTGCGGAGCATGGGCTCTAGGTGCACGGGCTTCAGTAGTTGTGGTACATTGGCTCAGTAGTTGTGGCTCGCGGGCTCTAGAGTGCAGGCTCAGTTGTTGTGGAGCACAGGCTTAGTTGCTCCGCGGCATGTGGGATCTTCCCAGACCAGGGCTTGAACCCGTGTCCCCTGCATTGGCAGGCGGATTCTCAACGACTGCACTACCAGGGAAGCCCAGAATCTTTCATTCTTTAGAAAAATTGCCAGGCAGTAAATATACCATCTTTCTCATCCAGCTTGATGAATGACATCTCAAATCACACAGCCTGTGAAACTGATGACCCTGGAGAACCTAGAAATGCACTGTCAGGCACTGTGTCTGGGTCAAGCCCCCTACTACCAAGTGGCAATTATGCCGAGGTGTTTGAAATAATGCTTACATGAACATTTACCTATAAGCCTGGCAGAAATATATGTTTTGGAAAATATATTTAAGAAGATAGGACAAAGATATATCTAAATCTAAATATATTTTGGTCCTATCTTCTTAAATATATTTTCCAGTCATGTATCAAAATGTTCATTGCAGCTCTATTTACAATAGCCTGGATATGGAAACAACCTAAGTGTCCATCATCGGATGAATGGATAAAGAAGATGTGGCACTTATATACAATGGAATATTACTCAGCCATAAAAGGAAACGAAATTGAGCTATTTGTAATGAGGTGGATAGACCTAGAGTCTGTCATACAGAGTGAAGTAAGTCAGAAAGAGAGAGACAAATACCGTATGCTAACACATATATATGGAATTTAAGAAAAAAGAAAAGTCATGAAGAACCTAGGGGTAAGACAGGAATAAAGACACAGACCTACTAGAGAATGGACTTGAGGATACGTTGAGGGGGAAGGGTAAGCTGGGACAAAGTGAGAGAGTGGCATGGACATATATACACTACCAAATGTAAGGTAGATAGCTAGTGGGAAGCATCCGCATAGCACAGAGAGATCAGCTCAGTGCTTTGTGACCATCTGGAGGGGTGGGATAGGGAGGGTGGGAGGGAGGGAGACGCAAGAGGGAAGAGGTATGGGAACATATGTATATATATAACTGATTCATTTTGTTGTAAAGCAGAAACTAACACACCATTGTAAAGCAATTATACTCCAATAAAGATGTTAATAAATAAATAAATAAATATAAATATATCTGTTCCTACTCTTTGGAAGAAATGGGAGCATTTCATAAAGATCTGCTTTATCCACACTGCTTAGGTATAGATACTCCCACCGCCATGAAGTGAAGGCCTGATTGTTGAAAGATGTATCTGGAGTCATGAGTCATGGGAACAGTCTGCTGACTTCCAATTTAGAGATTAGATCATATCTGGTATTCTTGGAAAGATGTTTGGAAGCTCCAGTTCCTGTAAAGGAATGTAGGCCTTCCACCTCACTGGGCAGCCGTCTCCACTGCAGACACACACACACACACACTCACACACACACACACACACACACACACACACACACCTTGTCCTGTGCCTCTCTTTCCCTTTAGAATGAGAACTAAAAGAATGTGAACTATGCAGGAAAATGATATTCAAACTATTCAGAGAAAACTAATGTGAACAATGTATAGAATCCTTAGCGCAGGACAAAGTTATGTTCCAGGAATGTGCTTGGGAAGGTACCGTAAACTGAAAACATTGCCCTCTCTTGCTTCCGTGGCCCCAAGAAGATGAAACAAAACAACAAAGAAATGGTGGGAATCATTAAGGAAGACATGAGAAAAGAAAAGAAGCATTATCCTGCCAGTTTTTTTTTTTTTTTTTTTTGCGGTACGCGGGCCTCTCCCATTACGGAGCACAGGCTCTGGACACGCAGGCTCAGCGGCCATGGCTCATGGGCCCAGCCGCTCCGCGGCATGTGGGATCTTCCCGGACCTGGGCACGAACCCGTGTCCCCTGCATCGGCAGGTGGACTCTCAACCACTGCGCCACCAGGGAAGCCCTATCCTGTCAGTTTATTGAACCTGGGAATATCATATGTTGCTCTGGTTTTTGCAGTTACAGAAAACAGTAGCAGGCTTGAAGAGGAGCAGAGGACATTCCCATATGCAGAGATCAGAGACACCCCCCTGCCCCCAAAAAAGGTTTCGAGGCAGATGGGAGTCAAATACACATAACAGGAGAGGCTATGGCTGTATCAACGCACACTCACCAAGAGCAAGTTTACCAGACCCAGAGCTCCCTTGTGAAGGTGGAAAAGGTGCAAATTAGGACAAATAAAAGGAAGTCTTACTTTGCAGTAAGCAGTGAAGTTTTATGGAAGTCTTTACTCAGAAATAGGGCACTCAACAACATGGATGGACCTAAAGATTATCATACTAAGTGAAGTAAATCAGACAGAGAAAGACAAATATCATATGATATCGCTCATACGTGGAATCTAAAACAAAAATGATACAAATGAACTCATATACAAAACAGAAATAGACCCACAGACATAGAAAACAAACTTATCGTTACCGAAGGGATGGGGGAGGGATAAATTAGGAATTTGGGATTAACATATACCCACTACCATATATAAGATAGATAATCTACAAGGACCTACTGTATAGCACAGGGAACTATACTCAATATTTTGTAATAATCTATAAGGAAAAATAATCTCAATAAAAATATATATGTATAACTGAATCACTTTGTTGTACACCTGAATCTAACACAACGTTGTAAATCAACTATACTTCAATTAAAAAAAAAAAAAGGAATGGAGTACTAGTGGCAAACATCCATGACGCCGGGAGAGGCTTGGGAGTGACAATGACACCAGAGGTAAAGGTATGAACTTTGGTGCTAGAAGGTCTTGGATTCGGATCCCAGTTAGATTTGCTAAGACTTTAGGTAAGTTAGTTGGTCTCCCTGAGCTTAACATTTCTCATCTATAGAATGGAGGCCATGACATTGTCCATCTCACTGGATTGTTGTGAGAATTAAATGAGATAACAGATAAAAACACGCAGCGCAGGGCCAGGCACACAGTAAGAGGTCAACAGAGGTTAAGTAGTAATATTAGTCATGACTAAGAGTTCCTGTGCTGTGATTACTAGAAGGAATGTGGTGGCTGTGATCCTATGTAAGAATTCTTAGGCTCTAATTCAGGGACATACAAACATTTTCTATAAAAAGCCCCAGAGTAAACATTTAAGTTTTGTGGGGCAAATGGTCTCTGCCGGAAATACTCAACTCTGCCCTCTAGCATGAAAACAGCCATAGGCGATCTGTACATGAATTCACATGGCTGTGTTCCAATAAAACTTTATTTATGGACACTGGAATTTGAATTTCACATAATTTTCACGTCACGAAATATTCTTCTTTTGTCTTTTTTTCAACCATTTAAAAATGTGAAAACCATTCTTATCTCCTGGGCTTTATAAAAACAGGTGGTGGGCTGGATTTGGCTGACAGGTTGTAGTTCGCCTACTGCTACTCTAAGATAATGAGGGGGCTTCAGAATAAGCCACCCCAGAATGTGCCACTTTGGCAGGTGGATTATTTTAAGCTGAAGACATTCAAGACCCAGCAGACTCAGGAAAAGCTTTATACCCTCCCCGCCTCCCCCTTAACTGCCTAAAAGAAATTAGAAAGGGAGCCTGTACCAGGAAGAGAGCTACTACAAGAGAGAACTTCATCATCTGAGAGACTTCTGTCTGTGTGGCAGGGCAA
The DNA here is from genome assembly GCF_937001465.1 of Orcinus orca. Classification (NCBI taxonomy): domain Eukaryota; kingdom Metazoa; phylum Chordata; class Mammalia; order Artiodactyla; family Delphinidae; genus Orcinus; species Orcinus orca. The sequence continues at coordinate 20,112,361 of NC_064563.1, read as the reverse complement.
CGTTTGTTTACCGAACACCTGCTCTTCGCATCCTCCTGTGAATTCCCCTCCTCCCCTTTTGAAGCCCTAGGCTCCTATCTCATTCCTTAGCTCAGGCTGGTATACAAGGCTCAATTGCTTGGGTGGCTTTGGGCCTTATATCTTTGTGGTGCACCCCTAGGTATGTAATTAAATTTGTTTTTCTCTTGTTAATCTGTCTTTTAATTACAGGGAGTCTTGGCCGAGAACCTAAAAGGGTAGAGGGAAAATTACTTTTCCTCTCCAACAATAATAATTCAGTTCGCTTGGCAATATTAAGAGCATTTCTCAATCTCTAGTTTTGTAACACTCCATTCTCGTTCGAGGACACACACAGTCTATTGCTAAATGTGCTGCCTGGCATTTCTGTGTTAGGGGAAAGTGAACTAAAAATATCTTTTGAAAAGAATAGGAAAATTTCACAATTCCATCTGAGATTCTGGCCATCTGCAGACCTGTAGAATAAGGTAGGGGAAAGTGAATTAGAACCACACTGACTAAGAAAATTGTAATACATTGTCTCTAGGTGATAAGTTCTGAAATTGACAAGTGTGAAATACTGTAGGAGAAATTGCCAATCTTATGTCCTTCTATTTGTGACTCGGTGGATCATAAGTATGGAGACTCAGTTCATCGACAGCTAAAAAAAATATTATGACAGCAAAGCCCAAGTTTCTGAAGGTAGCTTTGGAAACATCTTTTTTTTTTTTTTTTTTTTTTTGCGGTATGCGGGCCTCTGTTGTGGCCTCTCCCGTTGCGGAGCCCAGGCTCCGGACGCACAGGCTCAGCGGCCATGGCTCATGGGCCCAGCCGCTCCGCGGCATGTGGGGTCTTCCCGGACCGGGGCACGAATCCGTGTCCCCTGCATCGGCAGGCGGACTCTCAACCACTGCGCCACCAGGGAAGCCCTGTAAGCATCTTTTAAAACAGTCTTTCTCACGACTAATGCTAGGACTTCGGCAGGGATGTTTGTAGTGAAGGACAAAATTTATTCTTGATATTTCTGTTAGTGTGCTTAAATAAATTTTTCTTTAAAATTGGAAACTGTAATCCTCTGTTACTACAGTGTTGTGGTGACTTGTGTGTGGGAAATGATGCTTCCCTCCACATACTCTCTCCCACCCTTCAGAGTGAATTGGAGATTCCGAAATCATCACGGCTGAGAGCAGGAAGCAGATGGAAGGAGACACAGTGAAGGATTTTCTGCAAACCTCCCTCCTGAATATCGTGTTCTTGCCCTTCATCTTCCTATCAATCTACAGGTACTCAGTGGACCTCTTACCAGACTTGACATCCATTAAGCCCAAAACAGGCACGGTACCCAGGACCCACAATATTTTTAAAGGTCCATAAAAATGTTTTAATTTCTCCTAAAATCAAAAGAGAAACTTAATTTTTAGGTTGAAGAAAATATTTTCGTATATTATACTAACATATTTGTCCTTTATAGCAATCCATCAGTAAAATACAATTTAAAATGTTTTTTATGGAGGAAGAGGCCCATGAAGATAGAAGTACCTAGGGCTCTCGAAAGTTATCATGGGGCCCTGCTCTTTAGGTCCTCGACTCTCTGTCATGAGCTGCAAAGGAAAAGGAGAAAACATAGGTTCTAAACTCTTAGTCCTTCCCAGCCTTATTCCTTTGGTTTTAGCCACTCTGTGGCCAAGCCAGCAAAAGAGGGAGAAGCTGTCCTAGACTTTGGCCCTGAGGTCCAGCAATCCACTGAGTTAAATATCCCCCCAAACTGAGCTTCAAGGGCACCGTCACCAAGTGCATCTAATGATGGAGTTAGCGTGCCAAGTAGATGGCACGGACTCAGTACAGCAAACTCTCTCTGCGGAGCAGCACCTCAGAATCCTAGGGAATTGGTGGAACCCATTCTGAAGCACTCCAAGCTGTGGAACCAACCTTTGGGGAAATGTCTAACCCAGGGCTGGCTGCACTGATAAACAATCCAGCTTGCCCATGGCCACTGCCGGAGACTGAGAGGGTCCACTCCCTCGTTGGCTTACAGGCTGCGGGCAATTTTATTGTTTTGTTTTGTTTTGATCTGAGCCCCCATGAACAGTCTCTGAAATGCAGATCCATTCCAGAAGAGAAAGGAAGTCAGAGGTAGCTATCAGGGATGGGTGGTACGAGTAGTATACACAGTGCAGAGGATGCCTGTACCCAGTTGCTCAGTGAGCTACTCATCCCACTCTGCGGCGTTACCTAGCAACCCCACCTGGCAAGTGTCTGCCATAGTGATCGCAGACTCGGACAGCAGGGTTTCCTGAAGCCATGGGACTGTACCATGACCTTGTCCTAGACCAGACCTAGTCCCCTCCTCTAGGGTATAGAGACCCCAGAGGCCCAGTATCTGACCCAGCAAGGCTGGACTAGTATCCCCTTTAAGCAACAGAAGCAGCCGTGTCAGAGCTTGTAGAAGTATCTTCATGAGTGTGTGTATGTGGGTGTGATTTTTTTTCTTTTTTTTTGGACTGGAGTGTGGAATTTTAATCCTCAGAGCCATCATGAATGGGTCAGTTCTCCTTCTCTTAGCCAGATGGAGGAACAGACACTCCACGAGGGTTCTGCAATAGGGGGCATCTCCAAGAAAGCTGGCAGTGGTGGCTCAAGGGCTGGTTATAGGGAATAGGTACCTGCAAGGAGTCACAGTAAAGAGTAAAAGAGGGTTCACTGTCATCCCACCATGGTGGGCTGCCGCATTTCCCAACGTGCTGATGAAGGTCACCACCCGAATCTCTAACCGTCGTATGTACGTTATTAGGAAGAAAGTCAGCTTTATGGGAATGGAGTCCACTTTATGGGAATGGAGATAGTTTGTAATTTCTTCTAGAAGGTAGTCTATGCATTTATAGCCAGGAGTACTGTTCTGAAATCTTGTTTAAATAATCCCAGAATAATTCAATAGTGTATTTTGGGCCTCCTCTTCCACGAACTGGTTAGAGTTTGGAGGACTTGAGACTGGACCTTTTTGCTGATGGCTTCTAGGAATGATGATGCTGGGGTCACGTGCCAGCCCCCACCCAGCAGATCTAAGAGGTCAACTGGTACTGCAGTTATACAGTCAGGCCCTGCACAGCCAGGACCCACCTGAGGCAGGTCTACCAATGCCCAGAAAATGCCATTCAGGAGAGCCAAGGAGGTGGGTAGAGGGAGCCTTAGAATAAGCTCAACAGCCCTCTGGTCTAGACAGGACATGAAACCACACTCTCTATATTATAGGCAATAGACATCACCCACCCTTCCTCAACCAGGAGCTTTCATAAAGGCAGTAACCTCCACAATGGAGACCATAACACGAGAGGCTGGCAACTTGACATCAAATATAAACATTATAAAGCATTCAGGGAACACCAACTGATGAGCACACTGGCACTACTTCTGGTTACGCTCAATGTCTAGATTGAATGTAACAATCACCTTCCTTTCTGTTTACTTGAAGCAGACACCCTACAGGACTGCTATGGCTCTCTCTACCAACTTTTCAATGTGTTTTCCCTACACTGCCATATTAGTTTTTTAATCCGTACAGATACTAGTAGTGTTGGGTTCCTGCAGTGGTTCGAGTGATAAAGGTTTAGAAACTACTAGTAGGGATTATTTACTATTAAAAACGTGAGGAATTGTGGGCAGGATGGGAGAAGAGAATCTTGAGTTATAAAGATGACAGGACTCTGGTGGAGAGAAATGCGGGCTTGCAGGGTCAACACTGTGGATTCGAACCCTAGAAGCCTCTGTTTTTCTGTGTGGCAGAATTGCTTCAGCTATGGAAATACTTTTCACCAAAGTGTGGTTTCTAGATATGAAACTGAGCAGGACACTGTGGGGACCCTCCCAAGAACAAAAGCCTTTCCGTGTCCCCTGTTTCTTGTTTGTTTCAGTCTCCTCGACATTCCCTGAGTTCCAAAGGGCAGATTCAGTTACTAATTAGAGGAGTGAGGGAATGCAGAAACAAAGGAAAGACAGGAAACAACAGCGCAGTGATGGGGCAGGGTCCTGGTTCCCCCTCCAGGGATATATATAACAGTCTGATACACATCTCTGAGTTCTTCTACAGGAACAAAGGCCCCCATGCAGGTGGGGGATGGCCACAAGTAGTGGACCCCAGACTGGTTGGAACCAAACGGCCGATGACTGAGATTCCTGGAGCACCACCCCATTACTTCACCACCAACCAATCTGAGGAAGGTCACAAACCCTCAGTCCTCCCCCCATATATTTTGCCTATAAAAACTGTTCCCCGAAAACCATCAAGGAGTTCAGGGGTTTTGAGCACGAGCTGCCCTGGTCTCCTTGTCTGGCGCCTTACAACACACGCTGCACTTTCCTTCACCACAGCTGGTGTTGGTAGGTTGGCTTTACCGTGCACAAGCGGGTGGGCCCAAGTTTGGTTTGGTAACATACAGAGTTCATAGCTGCAGACCAAAGGGAACAGGAAATGGCACATGTGTGCTCTCAGACACGAGGGGTGTCTGCAGCGTCCACTCAGCACAGTGCGATGGAGAGATTTGGAGAAGCAGAGCTGAAGCTAGTTCAGAGTGCCTTGTGACCAACAGATAATAAACAACCTTACACTTGGCCACAAACCAAAGGGTCGTCTGAAATCTCACTTTACTAAACTAAGTAAAAAGGAAGAAGAGGATAGAGTGACCATGGAGTTCCTCAGAGAATACCAGGGAGGCACCAAGGTGCACCTGAGGAGCCAGAAGTGGTGACAAGCTGGTCGTGGAGGAGGGATGAGCAGGTTTCCATGCCCCGTCCAGGATGCTCTCTGAGTCTCTGCAGGGCTTTGCTCACAGACAGTGTCCCCTAATTTGCTCCTAATACGACTGGGTTGGTCCTAGACAGGATTGCTGAGGGCCTTGGGCAAAATCCTCCCGTGTCCAGGAGATCTCAGCTAATGAGAAACGGACTTGAATCTTGGTGGGTGGAGATAACTGCCATGTAGGTTTCCTGTTTGTCAAAGAGAGACATCTGAAAACGACGGTACCCTGAGGAGAAACAAAACTCAGCAAACACCCCACCTCCCAATCTTAGAAGAAGAAGTAGACCTGGTTTGGGGGCTGGGGTGTGTGTGTATTAGATTAAATTTAGATGTTGACATTCTCCCCTGCCATCTAGTTTCAAACTCCTGGATTTTCTAGAAGGTATTTTACAAACTGTAGTTCTTGGTCTATTCGTGGATTGTGAAATCAATTTAGTGGGGCATGACCAATATTTTTGTTTTGTTTTAAATTTTTATTATGGAAGATATCAAATATATGAAATATTAGAGAGAACAGTATAATGAACCGCCATGTACCACGTGCGTCTCACCGAGTTTCAACAATTATCAGCTTGTGGTCAATCTTGTTTCATCTACACCCCAGCCCTCTGTCTCAACTATTTTGAAGCAAGTTCCAGACCTCATGTCATGTTAGCTGTAAATACTTTGTATCCCTAAAAGCTGATGCTTATTCCCACTTTAAAATGACATACATGGACTAGAAGATAGCGCGGGAAGGTTAAGTAATGTTTTATTAAGCTTTCGTTTCAGCTGTGTGTGTGTCTGTGTGCATATGCGTGCACTTGGCTGCAATGTAAAATGTATTTCCTACAATGGGTCTCAGAAAAGCTCAATAGTCATTGCTCTAGAAGAAACTCTGAAGGACCCAGTCCTCACAGGCAGCCTCAGCATCCTCTCCCACCCCACCTCACGGATGGCAGAGGAGAATCTGGCTCAGTCCAACAGGAGACAAGGGTTGGGGGACTTTGCTGGGTGGGTTATGAGTTTGGAAGGTGACCTGGATGCGAGACGTCCTCTTCTGAGAGGAGAGCAAACCTTTCACTAGGGAGGATTGTGACGGGGCAGAAGAGAAAGTATAGTGCAATAAATGTTTGCAGTCTCCTCCTTCCTTTCCAGGGAGGCCTTGGAGCCTGGCTTTCTGTTGCTGCTGAGAAGAAAAGATGAATTGAAGGAGGCCTAGGAAAGCTAAATGTGTCTCCTTACTGAAGAGCTGAGCAGAAGTGGGGAGGGGAGAGGGAACCAGCCAACCCTGGAGGAATTTGTGGAGAAAGTTTGCAAAGAGAGAGTGTGGAAAGGAGCCAGGGGAGATTTCTAAGTGGCTGCTGTGGAGACGGGCACGGATGGCTGAGGAGGGATTTTAGGATAAGTTGCTGTGAGTTATGCAATGTAGTTTGATTTAGGCCCTGCTTTTAAAACTTCAGTAGAGTTTAAAATCCTTTTCAGTGCTTTTTGGATGTTGAGCTAGTACTTCCATAGAAAGGAAAGGAGACTCAGCTGGTGTGGGTCAGTGTGAAATGCTTCCAGTCTCCTCCACTCCCTACTTTACAGATCTGATTCTCATTCTTTCAACCTACAGCTCGGGCAGCCTTGCTTCCAGAAAGCCCCTTCTTGGTGCTGCCAGAGTTCCCATGCATTTCTTGTTATCACACCCCCATGCCCCATGGTATTGAATGATGATTACAGGCTGGTCTCCTTCTATTAGCCTGTGAGCAACTTGAGGGCCAGGACTCTGTCTGATTCATCTCAGCCTTCCCTGGGGCTGCTGGCACGTAACACAGCCTTAGTTGTTTCTCTGTCTTCAAAGAAACGAGGATCCTACCAGGGGTCTCCGGAAACAAAAGGGAAAAATACAATTTGGTATAAAATTATGCATTAAATTTGTGTTATGGATTATCCTGCGTGCTTTATGAGTTCAGGACAGAAAAGGTGGAGTGATAATAACAACAACAAAAATAATGGTAAATGCTTTTTAGTGCTTTCAACGTACCGGGCCCTGTTCTCAGTACTTTACATATATTAACTCATATAATCTGCACAAGAGCCTGATGAATTGGTTACTATTGTTCCCATTTTGCAGATGAGGAAGACAAAGCACAGAGAGGCGAAGTGGCTCGCTTGCCCACGGTTCCACTGCAGGTGTGAGGTGGAGCTGGGCAATCTGATTCTAGACTCTGAGCTCTTTACCGGCCACATACTGAGTGATGGGTAGATGTCTTATGAAGGAGGAAGAGGGCTCAAGGTGCTGAGAGAAGAAAGGAGGTCATGCCGGAGCGTGTGCAAACATGCGGGAGGGAAGGATGTGGGTGTGTTCACTGCCCTGTGAAGAAGGAGTCTTAGAAGGGGTGCTGGGAAATCAGGCTGGATGGGAGGTGTGGAGCCTGGTGATGGGGTTGAGAGAGGGTGTTGCCGGAGTTAAGGGGCCACTGAAGTCTTTGGGTGGAGAAGTGCTGTGATGAAGCCCACTTCCCAGGAAGATTTAGTGTGCGGGCTACAGCTTGGTAGGACTTGTGTGGGTGGGGCTAGAATCAGGGGGTCCCTGGAAGGCTGCTGAGGTTTTGAGACAGAGGCCTGAGGACCGGCATGAGGCAAAGCTCTTCCTCTCTGCCACGTGGGTGGTGGGAATGGCGACCACAGAGCAGATGTGAGAGAGATTTGAGAGGGTGGTCAACTGGACAGGGATCCCCCCACCAGCCACCAAGGGGCATGAAGTTCTGAGTGAGAGGAAGCAGAGGCAACCTCAGGGTTCCAGGACCCTGTGGGAGAATAGGGGAACCCCCGGAAGAGGCACATTCATGAAGACTCTGGATTGGCAAAAAATGAGCCAGGTCTAGGCGAGATGGAGATGAGTGACCTGAAAGCATGAAAACCCTTCCCAGAGCCTTGTCTGCCAGCCTCCTTCCCTGAGAACTTCTCTTAGATTCCCCAGGAGCCAGGCATTTCCTGCCCCCAGGGATCTTCTGCATGGTCTTCTGCTCTCCTCCCTGCCCCCCTGATATCTGACTTTCTCCTCTTTCTCCTTTGGTCTTCGCTAAACTGCTACCTTCTCAGGAAGATGGTTCCCATCCCGCACCCCTGAAACTAAGTTAGTCCATTCACCGTTTGCTCCCATAGTAGCTGGCACTCTTCTTCATCATTCTCATCACACTAGTGATCGTTTCATTCATTTAGTCAACAAACATTTATTCAGCACCTACTATAGGCCAAGCACTGTTCTGGGAGCTGAGGAGGTGGCAGCGCACAAGACAAAACACCTACACTCACAGAGCTTACTCTCTAGGTGCAGGACGATGGAAAAAATAAGTTAAAAAATACATAATCATGAACAATGTCAGAAAGCATACTAGGCTGGGTAGTCTGAGAAGGAGACGTTGAAGCTGAAGGCTGACTAGCAAGTCAGCCCAGCCAAGAGCTGGTGCAAAGGCCCTGGGGTGAGTGTGCTCGGCCTGTCCCGACGAGGGAAATAAGACCTGCGACTAGGATGTGGTGGATGAAGGTGAGAGTCACGTGAAATGAAGTCTAAGAGGCCAGATCACGGAAATAAGGACACAGAGTTTAGAAACAAGGATACGAAGACACAAGCTTTCTAAGCACAATGGAAGCCCTTAAACAGAGGAATCACGTGATACGATTTATATTTCTAACAGATACCCTGGATGCTGTAAGGAAAATGCGTGGTGGAGGGATGAGGGTGGAAATAAGGAGGCTTGAAATGTCAGCGGTCTGCTGAGAGAGGATGGGGGCCTGAACTGAGATGGAGAGGCTGAAGGTGAAGGGTGGGTTCAGGGTATGTTTTGGAGGTAGAGACACTAGGGGTTCCAGCTGGATTGGAGGTGGGAGTGAAAAAAGGAGAGGAATCAAGGACCACTAACCTATCTTAGGGATGGAATTGTGAGGAAGCCATTTACTGGGACAGAGAAGAATGTGAGAGAGGGGAGGGAGAACATCTAGAGTTCTGTGGGCATCATGTTAAGTTTGAGAAGCTTATTAAGATACCTCAGGTGATGTCTAAGTGGAGGGACCAAGCAGGTGGTGCATCTATTGGATATGTACCAGTCTGTAGTTCTGGGCAGGGATTCAGGCCAGAGATACAGATCCCTGGGCCATCAGCCGAAAGATGGTATTTCAAGCCAAGGACTTGGTCGAGATCATCTGTAGCTTGTTTGCTTTCTGACGAAAGTGATGGAGAAGTCATCGCGAAGGAGATGGAATCCAGGGCTCAAGTGGTTGTGGTGATCTCCGGGGACACTTCATTCCGAGAAAAAAGAGAGAAGGTGGGTGGAGAGTTCCACAGAGATGCTGGTATGTTAGGAGTCTACATCCTAGGTCCCTAAGTGAAGGAGTCCCTCCCTGATTATTTCTGTTATCTCAATGAAAAATGAGAAAAGTTAACCAGCTGAGCACAAGAGCAGAGGAGGCGGTATTAGAAGTTTGAAAGGATGGATCAATGATTATTCAACATCTCTCCTGCGGAAGGACTGTCAGCCACATGGAAGTAAGAATTGGATCTGTCTTATTCGTTGCTTATGCCTGGTACCTTGCAAGTTGTTGCACATGAAGTAATTGTTCAATGGACAATTGCTAGATGAAAGAATCAGCAACTGAATGAAAGTTAGATGTCTCTTCTGGTTATTTATTACTGCATAACAAACCACCTTGAAACTCTGTGGCTTAAAGCAGACATTTCTTAGTATCTCTCACAATTCTGTGGTCCTGATAAGCTCTACTGGCTAGTGTTCCCTTGGGATTGATTCCTCCCGTTGTGGAGCACAGGCTCCGGACGCGCAGGCTCAGCGGCCATGCCTCACGGGCCCAGCCGCTCCGCAGCATGTGGGATCCTCCCAGACCGGGGCACGAACCCGTGTCCCCTGCATCGGCAGGGGGACCCTCAACCACTGCGCCACCAGGGAAGCCCCTTATGGCTTCTTAATTCATGTTTGTCTGGTGCTTGAGCTGCAGTGTCTGGGCCACCGGGGACTGGCTGGGCATCGCTCTCTCCATATGGCTTCTCCTTGTGGCTGGTGTGGTCTTCCTCACAACATGGCAGTCTCAGGGTAGTCAGATTCTTTCATGGTGGCTGGCTTCCCCCAGGGCTGGCTTCTCCTAGAATTAGTGTTCTAAGAGGCCCAGGTGGAAGCTGCAAGGTTACTTAAAACCTAGTCTTTGAAGTCTCACAGCATCACATCCATTATTGTTATCAAAGCAGTCACAGGCCCCCCAGATTCACCGGGGGTGAAGGAACAGGCTGTACCGCTCAAAGGGGGAAAGAACTGATGCAGTTTTCTTGGAGACAATGTACCACATCCTCTATATGAATGTGTCCTGTAGACCTGGAATTCAGGTGAAAGGATAGAACTAGAGACAGAAAGTAGAAATCATAGACAGAGATAAGGAGTTGAATTCGTGAGATGAATTAGGTCCCTTAAGGGAGAAATTGTAAGAAGGTTGAAACTTGGAGGACATCCCTGCTCACCCCTCTCCACTCATCAAAGGTAAAGAAGAGAGAAGAGGAATGAGGAAGAGAGAGTGGTAAAGAGGAAGGGGGAAGGATAGAGGGAAAGGGGGTGCAGAGGGAGAGGGGGAGGCAGGGAGGGAGGAAGAGAAGAGAGAGAGAGAGAGAGACAGAGAGACAGAGAGACAGAGAGAGAGAGAGAGAGGATTTGGTATCTAAGTGCAACTGAGCAGGACCCTACGGTGCCTTCCTGGGACAGACCCCTCCCTCATAGCCTCTGCTTTAGCTCCTCTCGGAAGTACCTAGGTAATAGTATCTCATGCATATTTCCTGAGTTTTTCAGGTGCTAACCCCCCCACCAAATGGAAGAGATTAACTACTTGATGACCATGAGCACATGGCCCCCTGACCTACTGGCACCTAAGGATGGATAACGTTAACCGCCCTGTTACCTCAACATCAACCAGAGAACTCTTCACAAGCTGATCACATACCCTGAGCACTCCCTCCCTCCACCCCGCACCCCTGGCCTTTAGAAATGCTTTGCTGAAACCCTTCGGGCAGTTCGGGGTTTTCTTGGGCACAAGCCACTCATTCTCGTTGCCAGGCCCTGGAATAAATCTTTCTCTGCCCCAAACTTCGACCTTTAGGTTTGTTTGGCCTCACTGTGTGTCGGGCACATGAACTTGTGTTTGGTAACATAACCGTAGCTTGTGGCATAAGTAAGAACCCACTTGCCTGAAGGGTAAAATCAAATGTGCAGATCTGTCTATTTTTAGAGACGACTAAGTCAACCTGATAAAATTAACGGTGGTTGCTGCCCTAGCCCTACATGGAGCAGAACTTTAAAACGTTCCACTTGGGTTTTAGCTTCTAGTTACACCCAGGGTTGTTCCAGTTTGGTTTAGGTTCAGGGCAGTGACAGTGCAGGTTGTTTCATTGATGTTGTAAATGTCATCATTCACATACCCCACGGCAGTGTTGATTAAGTTTCACAAAACCTTCCAAAAGGAGTGATTTTGGTTCAGCTCTGGGTTTGAAAAAAGAGAATAGTTACGCCAGATTTAACATTGGGTTTGGGCTCGGGTCAGTTATCAGCTCTTTCAATAATTTCCTTTTTTCTTTGCCAATTCAACCAATTCCTGAGTATACTTTGTATCTGAGTCTCAGTTTTCATTAAGAAATGAGATTTTTATCTTTGCAGAGTTGCAAAAAAAAAATATAAAGCAGCAGGTCCTGTCAAAAGGAAAGGTGAATTCAATGTCAAATGATGGAAGCGCAAAATGAGAGATCCAGAGGCTCTAATGAGGAGGAAGTAAAGGGACAGAGAACAATAGGGAGTAGAAAATGATGGAAAGGAGAGGAGGTCAAATTGTCTCCGTTGATCTGACATTTTCTCATAGAAACCTTTCCAGGATGTGGCAGTACTGTATCCATGCCTCCGAGGAAAGTGCTTTACTTATCACTTTATTTATCGTAGAATCATACACCGTGTGATTTTCGAACAAAGGATAGCCAAATTAAAGTGTAGTTACAGTTCTTTTATATTAGCTGGTGTCTGTAAATGCTCACGTTCTTACACAGACTCTTCATGCCTTCTGCTCCTGGCTCAGAGTTAAAAGACTGGGATCAATGGCTTGGATTCAGCCTTGAGTTTATGAACTGGTTATGAAAAGCAATTACTCCTAGTTTAAGTTAAATTTCTCATATTGGGATGGCCTCAACATGGGAAATTTAATGCTGATGCATAAGGTTGTTGCTGGAAGGTACTTCCAAGCTTATCCGTCCCTACCCTTCATTTAACAGATGAGAACACACAGGCACCTGAATCTGAGAGATAAACTTATTTATTTTATTTAAAAGACAGTGCATTTCACAAGAGATTTTGTAGATAAACTTGTATAGATACTTTCAAAAAGATCATTAATAGTCAAGGTGTTAATGCCCCCTACACCATCCAAATAAACTCATCCTTCTCATCAATGTTTTGAACTGAGCCACATCAAAATGTGAGATGTCTTTTGAACTTCCTTTCCAATACCTTTGAAGTCCAATATCTTTAAGTCTGAACAGAAAATATCTATGTAGTGATACTGTATTAGTCAAGGCAACCTCACTGCTGTAACAAATAAAACTCCTAATCAGTGGCTTAATAACAATATTTTGGGAAGTTATTTAGCTTGTGTTTCAATTTCCTCATCTGTAAAATGGGAATCGTATTAGCACGTGCCTCACAATATTGTTTTGTGTATTAAGTGAGCTGATATTTGTAGAACACTTCGAACAGTGTCTGGCACATAGTAACCTGTGTAAGTGGTTGTTGAATGGATGAACGAATAAATGTATAAGCAAATGAATGAATCAAAATGCTCACTCTTGGGCTTCCCTGGTGGCACAGTGGTTGAGAGTCTGCCTGCCGATGCAGGGGACGCGGGTTCGTGCCCCGGTCCGGGAGGATCCCACATGCCGCGGAGCGGCTGGGCCCGTGAGCCATGGCCGCTGAGCCTGCGCGTCCGGGGCCTGTGCTCTGCAACTGGAGAGGCCACAGCAGTGAGAGGCCCACGTACCGCAAAAAAAAAAAAAAAAAAAAATGCTCACTCTTTCTCATTGTCCAGTGTGGGTGCTCCTGGTCTGTTGGTTTTCCCTGGGCCCGTTCAGGGTCCCAGCCTTCTTCCTTCTCAGGGCCCTACTCTCCTTGAGATGCTCAGGGTCCTCTCCATCCCCCCAGTAGCAGCTAGCCTGAGGCCCCTGATGTGCCCTTCCCTTCCTGACATCAAATTTGGAAATGATTTAAAATTGTCCAAGAGGGGAAAGATGCTGATTCAGCCGCCACTACAGAAAAGAGACCTTATCTGAGAGATGGAGATAATGACTCCGCCTCATTGGGCTCTTTTGAGAATTCCACAAAATAGCACATATAAGGTGCCTGGCACACAGTACAAACACATGGCGGCCACTATTCACTTGTCATGGCTTGTTTACATCTGTCTTCTGTATTTTAGCTTTTCTTCTGTTCCTTTTCCTCCTCCTTCTTCTAGTCTTTACAAATAGGTATCTGTATTTAACATTTGTGTTGATATTTAATGACATTTCCCATAGTGTTAGATCTTATTTCTCAATGTCCCTCATGCCTTCCCAATTGTTTTGGCCTCTGGAAGAAACCTTCTGGATGAGGATGGGCAAAGTCCAAAGGCATCCTCTTCATGAACAGAGGTACTGATGCAGGTCATCTTTCAGGCTGAATTCTCCTTCATTCCTGTCTAAGCCAGCAGTCGGATTCCAGGTAAAGGATGAGAAGCAGTGACGGGGAGGGAACGAGGGTGCAGAAGTGTGAAACTTTATGGTCTTACTTCATATAACTTTTCCAAAGTAATTTATTTTTAGAAATATTTTCTTTCAATAAAAAAGTATTTTATAAAAAATACCAAAGAAAACTTCATAATCTTAGATTTACAATTTCTTAGTCGTTTCATTGTTTCCATTATGTGTGGATTTTTAGATTCAGCCTCAGGTGGAACATCCTTCCTTTTTTTTCCCAGGTGCTTGGGGAAGTCACACCTTTGCCAGGCTTCACATGCCATCTACATCGCATGTCACCTTTTGTACCACCTAGTGCTTTCTTCTCAAAAGCAGTTTTAACACATTCACATTATAAAGCACAGAGAAGTAAGACCACTTTCTTTGAAATCTTGCAATGCTCTTAAGATGACTAGAGACACTTGGCCTTAGTGCCGCTGGGATGATTAAAGAAGTCGATAGCCAACAACTTCCCAGTTTTCTAAATGACAGGGCAGCTAATGTGGCTGTTATTTCCCCTAAAGACGCAGTGAGATATTAAAAATACTCTTGTTCGGGTCCTACCCCAGATTGATGACAGCAGGCTCTCTGGAGGTGGGACCCTAGCACAAGCGTGTTTTTACTCAAGCTTCCAATTCTGACGTACCTCCAGGGTTGAGAACCACTGTGGTAGACACTCATAATCCTTCCTGAATCCACAGAGGAGGCACTCGATTATTTTATTTTTCTAGTAGTAGAGAGTTTACTGCCCATAACTGTATAAACATGATGGCACGTGAAGGTGAGAGGCCCAAAGACAACAGGAGCTGGACACCCTGTCCACTCTGTAGGTCAGAAGCCCCCAAAGTGTAGGTGCGGCGGCCATGATTCACTTCTCTGCAGCCCAAATTGCCTAAGGGGAGATGCAGTTGGCCTGTGGGGAATGAGGTTGTGCAATGCTGCTGGTGTTACCCTCTTGCTGAGGGTCCTGTGGTGACGTACTCTGTAGGGAGGGGAGCACCCTCACCATCCTGGGTGCCCTAGTTGACATCCAAATTGACTACGTTTTCCAATTGTTGCTGAGCCCTCTTCCATTTTCCTTCATCCTCTCACTAAACACTGGTTTAACCGGGTCATTGTGATAAGCAAGGTGTACCAACTGTGTCCCCACCAAAATTAGATCCTCTGTATTATTGCATATAAGTTGTGAAAATAAAGGCTAGGTATTGGAGGGAGGTAGCATGAGGAGTAAGACATGTCATCTACTCATACAGGTTGATGTTTACAGTAACATTTTCTAAGCACCTGCATTTTTCAAGTCCCGGCATTGTGCTCAGGGTTAAGGCCAACAGCAGCTGCTAGAAATTCTAAATTTCAGGATCCCCTCATCCCTAGACTTATAGAATCCTCAGTTGACTTGGATGCACATTTAAGTTTGAGAAACACAGGACAAGGACTCAAAGATTGCTGTCTGTAAGGAGCTCCTGGCTTCTGGCAAAGAATACTTTTTTTAAAAAGGTAAAAACATGATCTAATTCGAAAAGATACATGCACCCCAATGTTTATAGCAGCACTGTTATAGCCAAGACATGGAAGCAACCAACACATGTTAAATGTCCATCAATAGATGAATGAAGAAACTGTGACATTATACACACACACACACACACACACACACACACACACATACATATACATACAATGGAGTACTACTCAGCCATAAAAAAAGAAAAAATGTTGCCATTTGAAAAAGCACGGATGGACTTGGAGGGTATTTTGCTATGTGAAATAAGTGTGACAGAAAGACAAATGCTGTATGCTATCGCTTATATGTGGAATCTAAAAGATAAAACAAACTAGTGAATAAAATAAAGAATGGATTGTCACATATAGAGAAAAAACTAGTGGCTACCAATGGGGAGAGAGAAGCAGGGAGGGGCAATATAGGGGTAGGGGAAAAGAAGTGTTATTACGGTATTATATGAAATCATGTGTATGAAACTTTTGAAAATTATAAAGCACTATGGAATTTAAAGAATCTTTCATTCACTTTGAAAAACAGTAAAAACATGATCTTGGAAAAATATAATGAGGATGTGCCAAAGATTTAAGATATTAACCATGAGATTGACAAAATGGCAAAACTGGTTCAAAAGAGGATAGGAAAAACTGCTAAATTTTGTCAATGGGAAAAAGAAAATGCTGGAATAAGATTGCAAAGTCCAGTACAAAACCTGTTAATGTCCTACAGCAACCTAAGAACCTTAACCTTTGAGTTTATTTATTTATTATAACATATTTATCCTGAAGTATAGTTGATATACAATATTATTAGTTTCAGGTGCATAGCATAGTGATTTAGTATTTTTATAGATTATATTCCATTTAAAGTTATTATAAAATAATTGCTATATTTCCTTTTTTGTGCAATATATCCTTGTTGCCTATCTGTTTAGACACAGTAGTTTGTATCTCTTAATCCCATACCACTGTGGGTTTATTTTTTGATTGGAAAGAAATAGTTTGCCCCTTTACTGAGATACAAATCATTTGCAAATTATCAGTCTTCTACAAATTAACATCTAACTTTCCTGAACCTGGCCTCTAATCAATAGAAAGTAATAGGGACTTCCCGGGTGGTGCAGTGGTTAAGAATCCGCCTGCCGATGCAGGAGACACGGGTTCGAGCCCTGGTCCGGGAAGATCCCACGTGCTGCGGAGCAGCTAAGCCCGTGTGCCACAACTACTGAGTCTGCGCTCTAGAGCCTGTGAGCCACAACTACTGAAGCCCACGTGCCTAGAGCCCGTGCTCTGCAACAAGAGAAGCCACCACAATAAGAAGCCCACGCACTTGCGCAATGAAGAGTAGCCCTCACTTGCGGCAACTAGAGAAAGCCCGCGCACAGCAATGAAGCCCAACACAGCCAAAATTAGACAAATAAATTTAAAAAAAAAAGAAAAGAAAGTAATAAGTCAAAAAAAGTTACTTTCCCTTTAGGCCTGCATATCAGATAATGCTTGAGTATTACTTGAAAGGCTAGATAGTTATCTTAAGTTTGGGATAATTTCTTAAAAATTCAGAGGGGAGATGGATTGAGAAATCAATAATTGCAATAAAATATCATAGGTAGGGAGTGGAATCAAGATGGCTGTGTGGGAAGACATGGAGTTCGTGTCTCCCCATGACTAGGGCACCTGCAGGACGCTGGTGGGGGACCTCAATGTCCAAGGTGTTGGGAGGAACCCCCAAGCAAACTGGTAGGATGTGGGGGGACTGAGGGGGGAGGAGAAGTGGAGGACTGATAGGACTGGTGCCTCTGAGGGGGTGGCTGAGATGGGGGAGGGGTTCCCACACCTGAAGGGACCCTTGGGGGCTCGGATCAGCAGGGAGCACACCCAGCGTACCCCTTGCCCATTCAGCTGGAGAAGTCTGCCCAGCTCTTGGGCCAGGTCCTACACCCTCAGAGGCCCCCTCTGGGCTGTGTGCGTCCTGGGAGCATAGGAGGGAGACTGGGGGGAGAAGGAGAACAGGAAAGGTAGGCAGGAGGGACCCTCCAGGACAGGAGGAGTGGGAGAGGAGCGGAGGGCATTGGTCCCACCCACTTGAGCCCAGGAAACTTACTGAGCTCTCACGTGGGGTCCCCCACTCTCTGAGACCAGAGGTGGGAGGCATGCCTGGGCCCCTTCTGTTCTGTTGAGCCTAAGCCCCACCATCCACACACCCAGGGCCTTTTCCAGCCCTGTGGGTCCTAAGCACAGGCCCTGCCCACTGCCCAAACCTCACCCTTGCTTAGGCCCTGCCTTCCACAGCCAAGGACTTTTCCACCTTTATTTTTCCTCCTCCTCTTTTTTACTATTGTGGCTCTGTTTACCTTCCAGTTGTTGTTTCATCTATATTTTTATTTTTATATTTTTATATATTTTTATATTTTTTCTAACATATCTGTTAGTTTCCTAGTCTAATTTTATTTTTTGCTTTGTTATTGTTCTCCCACCCTTTTTTTTTTTTCCTCTCTGCATGGCTTGTGGGATCTTGGTTCACAAGCCAGGGGTCAGACTGAAGCTCCTGTGGTGGGAGCTCTGAGTCCAAACTACTGGACTAAGAGAGAACCTCAGGCCCCAGGGAATACTCATCAGAGTGAGGTCTCCTGGAGGTCCTCATCTCAGCACCAAGACCCAGCTCTACCCAGCAGCCTACAAACTCCAGTGTTGGAAGCCTCAGGTCAAACAACCAGTAAGATAGGAAAAAAACCCCACTCATAAAAAAAAAAAGAAAGAAAAAATGAGACAGCAAAAAAAAAATGTCACAGATGAAGGAGTAAGGTAAAAACCTAAAAGACCAAATAAATGAAGAGGAAATAGGTAATCTACCTGAAAAAGAATTCAGAGTAATGATAGTAAAGATGATCCAGAATCTTGGAAATAGAATGGAGGCACAGATTAAGAAAATACAAGAAATGTTTAACAAAGATCTAGAAGAACTAAAGAACAAACAAACAGAGATGAACAACACAATAACTGAAATGAAAAATACACTACAGGAAGGAATCAATAACAGAATAACTGAGGCAGAAGAATGAATAAGTGAGCTGGAAGACAGAATAGTGGAAATAACTGCCAAGGAGCAGAATAAGGAGAAAAGAATGAAAAGAATAGAAGACAATCTCAGAGACCTCTGGGACAACACTAAATGCACCAACAGTTGAATTATAGGGGTACCAGAAGAAGAAGAGAAAAAGAAAGGGTCTGAGAAAATATTTGAAGAGATTATAGTGGAAATTTTCCCTAACGTGGGAAAGGAAAGATTCACCCAAGTCCAGGAAGAATAGAGAGTCCCATCCAGGATAAACCCCAGGAGAAACACATCAAGACACATATTAATCAGAATAACAAAAATTAAATTCAAAGAAAAAATATTAAAAGCAGCAAGGGAAAAACAAAAAGTAACATACAAAGGAAACCCCATAAGGTTATCATCTGACTTTTCAGCAGAAACTCTGCAGGCCAGAAGGCAATGGCAGGATATAGTTAAAGTGTTGAAAGAGAAAAACCTACAACCAAGATTATTCTGCCCAGAAAGGATCACATTCAGATTCAATGGAGAAATTAAAAGCTTTTCATACAAGCAAAAGCTAAGAGAATACAGCACAAGCAAACCAGCTTTACAACAAATGCTAAAGAAACTTCTCTAGGCGGGAAACACAAGAGAAGAAAAAGACCCACAAAAACAAACCCAAAACAATTAAGAAAATGGTAATAGGAACATGCATATTGATAATAACATTGAATGTAAATGGATTAAATGTCCCAACCAAAAGACACAGACTGGCTGAATGGATACAAAAACAAGACCCATATATATGCTGTCTACAACAGACCCACTTCAGAACTAGGGACACATACAGACTGAAAGTGAAGGGATGGAAAGAGATATTCCATGCAAGTGGAAATCAAAAGAAAGCTGGAGTAGCAATACTCATCTCATATAAAATAGACTTTAATATAAAGACTGTTACAAGAGATAAGGAATGATCTAATTTTAGATCATTTTAGGTCTAATTTTAGGTCTAATTTTATGTCTAAAATTAGACACAATGATCAAGGGATCAATCCAGGAGAAGATATAACAATTATAAATGTTTATGCACCCAACATAGGAACACCTCAATACATAAGGCAAATGCCAACAACTGTGAAAGGGGAATTCGACAGTAACAAAATAATAGTAGGGCACTTTAACACCTCACTTATACCAATGGACAGATCATCCAAACAGAAAATAAATAAGGAAACACAAGCTTTAAATGACACAGTAGACTATTTAGATTTAATTGATATTTATAGAACATTCCACCCAAAAGTGGCAGAATACACTTTCTTCCCAAGTATACATGGAACATTCTCCAGGATGGATCACATCTTGGGACACAAATCAAGCCTCGGAGAATTTAAGAAAACTGAAATCATATCAAGCACCTTTTCTGACCACAATGCTATGAGATTGGAAATCAATTACAGGAAAAAACACTGTAAAAAACACAAATATATGGAGGCTAAACAGTGCACTACTAAATAACCAAGAAATCACTGAAGAAATCAAAGAAGAAATTAAAAAATACATAGAAATAAATGACAATGAAAACATGACAACCCAAAACCTATGAGACACAGCAAAAACAGTTCTAAGAGGGAAGTTTATAGCAGTACAATCCTACCTCAAGAAACAAGAAACATCTCAAATAAACAATCTAACCATACACCTAAAGCAACTAGAGAAAGAAGAACAAAGAAAACCCAGTCAGTAGAAGGAAAGAAATCATAAAGATCAGATCAGAAAAAAATGAAATAGAAACAAAGAAAACAATAGCAAAGATCAATAAAACTAAAAGCTGGTTCTTTGAGAAGATAAACAAAATTAATAAACCCTTAGACTCATCAAGGAAAAAAGGGAGAGGACACAAATGAATAAAATTAGAAAGGAGAAATCACAACTGATACCACAGAAATACAAAGGATTATAAGAGACTACTACAAACAACTATATGCCAATAACATGGACAACCATGAAGAAATGGACAAATTCTTGGAAAGGTACAATTTTCCAAGACTGAACCAGGAAGAATTAGATAATATAAACAGACCTATCACAAGTAATGAAATTGAAACTGTAATTAAAAATCTTCAAACAAACAAAAGTCCAGGACCAGACGGCTTCACAGGTGAATTCTATCAAACATTTAGAGAAGAGCTAACACTGATCTTTCTCAAACTCTTCCAAGAAATTGCAGAGGGAGGAACACTCCCAAATACATTCTACAAAGCCACCATCACCCTGATACAAAAACCAGACAAAGATATCACAAAGAAAGAAAATTATAGACCAATATCACTGATGAACATAGATTCAAAAATCCTGAACAAAATACTAGCAAACAGAATCCAACAACATATTGAAAGGATCATACACCATGATCAAGTGAGTTATATCCCATGGATGTAAGGATTCTTCAATATACACACATCAATCAATGTGATACACCACATTAACAAATTAAGGAATAAAAATCATATGATCATCTCAATAGATGCAGAAAAAGCTTATGACAAAGTTCAACACCGGTTTTTGGTAAAAACTCTCCAGAAAGTGGGCATAGAGGGAACCTACCTCAACATAATAAAGGCCATATATGACAAACCCACAGCAAACATCATTCTCAATGGTGAAAAACTGAAAGCATTTACTCTAAGATCAGGAACAAGACAAGGATGTCCTCTCTCACCACACTTATTCACATAGTTTTGGAAATCCTAGCCATGGCAATCATAGAAGAAAAAGAAATAAAAGGAATACAACTTAGAAAAGAGAAGTAAAACTGTCACTGTTTGCAGATGACATCATACTATACATAGAGAATCCTAAAGATGCCACCAGAAAACTACTAGAGCTTATCAATGAATTTGGTAAAGTTGCAGGATACAAAATTAATGCACAGAAATCTCTTGCATTCCTGTACACTAATGATGAAAAATCTGAAAGAGAAATTAATGAAACACTCCCATTTACCACTGCAACAAAAAGAATAAAATACCGAGGAATAAACCTACCTAAGGAGACAAAAGACCTATATGCAGAAAACTATAAGATACTGTTGAAAGAAATTAAAGGTGATACCAACAGATGGAGAGATATACCATGTTCTTGGATTGGAAGAATCAATATTGTGAAAATGACTATACTACCCAACGCAATCTACAGATTCAATGCAATCCCTATCAAATTATCAATGGCATTCTTCACAGAACTAGAACAAAAAGTTTTAAAATTCGTATGGAAACACAAAAGACCCCAAATAGCCAAAGCAATCTTGAGAAAGAAAAACAGAGCTGGAGGAATCAGGCTTCCTGACTTCAAACTATACTACAAAGCTACAGTAATCAAGCCAGTATGGTAGTAGAACAGCAACAGAAATATAAATCAATAGTACCGGATAGAATGCCCAGAGATAAACCCATGCACATATGGTCACCTAATTTACGCCAAAGGAGGCAAGAACATACAATGGAGAAAAGACAGCCTCTTCAATAAGTAGTGCTGGGGGGCTTCCCTGGTGGCACAGTGGTTGAGAGTCCACCTGCCGATGCAGGGGACATGGGTTCATGCCCCGGTCTGGGAAGATCCCACATGCCACAGAGCGGCTGGGCCCGTGAGCCATTGCCGCTGAGCCTGCGTGCCTGGAGCCTGTGCTCCGCAATGGGAGAAGCCACAGCAGTGAGAGGCCCACGTACCGAAAAAAAAAAATAAAAAAAATAAGTAGTGCTGAGAAAACTGGATAGCTGCATGTAAAAGAATGAAATTAGAACACTACCTAACACCATACACAAAAATAAACTCCAAGTGGATTAAAGACCTAAATGTAAGACCAGACACTATAAAACTCTTAGAGGAATACATATGAAAAACACTCTTTGACATAAACCACAGCAATATCTTTTCTGACCCACCTCCTAGAATAATGGAAATAAAAACAAAAATAAGCAAATGGGACTTAAACTTAAAAGCTTTTGTACTGCAAAGGAAACCATAAACAAGACAAAAAGACAACCCTCAGGATGGGAGAAATATTTCCAAATGAAACAACAGACAAAGGATTAATCTCCAAAATATATAAACAGTTCATGGAACTCAATACCAAAAAACCAAACAATCCAATAAAAAATGGGCAGAATGGGGCTTCCCTGGTGGCGCAGTGGTTGAGAGTCCTCCTGCCGGTGCAGGGGACATGGGTTCGTGCCCCGGTCTGGGAGGATCCCACATGCCGCGGAGCGGCTGGGCCCATGAGCCATGGCCACTGGGCCTGCAGGTCCGGAGCCTGTGCTCCGCGACGGGAGAGGTCGCAGCAGTGAGAGGCCCGTGTACCGCAAAAAAAAAAAAAAAAAAAAAAAAAAAAAATGGACAGAAGACCTAAGTAGACATTTCACCAAGGAATGGTGATGGCCATACAGATGGCCAAGAGGCACATGAAAAGATGCTCAACATCACTAATTATTAGAGAAATGCAAATCCAAACTACAATGAGGTATCACCTCACATCAGTGAGAATGGCCATTATCAAAAAATCTAGAAACAATAAATGCTGGAAAGGGTGCGGTGAAAAGGGAACCCCCATGCATTGTTGGTGGGAATATAAATTGATACAACCACTATGGAGAACCGTATGGAGGTTCCTTAAAAAACTACAAATAGAACTACCATATGACCCAGCAATCCCACTACTGGGCATATACCCTGAGAAAACCATAATTCAAAAAGACATGTACCACAATGTTCACTGCAGCTCTATTTACAATAGCCAGGACATGGAAGCAACCTAAGTGTCCATCGACAGATGAATGGTAAAGAAGATGTGGCACATATATACAATGGAATATTACTCAGGCATAAAAAAAAAATGAAATTGAGTTATTTGTAGTGAGGTGGATGGAACTAGAGTCTGTCATACAGAGTGAAGTAAGTCAGAAAGAGAAAAAGAAATACCGTATGCTGACGAATATATATGGAATCTTAAAAAAAAAAAAAGTACTGATGAACCCAGTGGCAGGGCAGGAATAAAGACGTAGACATAGAGAATGGACTTGAGGACACAGGGAGGGGGAAGGGTAAGCTGGGACAAAGTGAGAGCGTGGCGTGGACATATATACACTACCAAATGTAAAATGGGTAGCTAGTGGGAAGCAGCCGCATAGCACAGGGAGATCAGCTCAGTGCTTTGTGACCACCTAGAGGGGTGGGATAGGGAGGGTGTGGGGGAGACGCAAGAGGGAGGGAATATGGGGATATATGTGTGCATATGGCTGATTCACTTTGTTGGGCGACAGAGGCTAGCACAGTATTGTGAAGCATTTATACTCCAATAAAGATATATTTTAAAAAATCCCTTTGGGGAAAAGAAAATATCATCGGTAATGAGAAAAACAACTAACATGTGTGGGGTGCTAGTCACCGGTCTCTGTTTTTTCATGTATTAGCTCTTTTAGTCACTGTCTTAAACCTTCAAGGCAGGAGCTATTGCTGTCCTCATTTTATAGAGCAGGAAACTGAGCTAGTCTGTCTCCAGAACCTGTGTGCTTCACTGCCTCCCGTGAAAAAACAGCTGAGGGTCCAGTAGGATACGTGTGCGTTTGTAAATTGGACAGAAGAAGGGACGCAGGGTGATGGTGGACTTAGATACACTCCCATGTTTCGTTTCTAATCTAAATTTTGAATCAGGCAATGAGATCTAACAACTGTGTGCTGTGAGGGCTGCCTGGAAACCCTAGAATGGTTTGGGTAGAATGCTTGATACAGTTTGCCAATCAGAGTCGCTGCCCCTGGTCATTGGACCGCATGTGTCAGCTCATTAAACCATCACTCACTCCCAATACTAGAGCTGAAGCCGTTATGTTGGTGTGGGGAGGGACACCTGGATGTGTATTATAGTTCAGTGGGACGGATATGTCAGTGTTCTTTGTTAAAAAAAAAAAGAATTTCATTAGAAGCTGGCATTATCTGAGAGTCTGAGGGCTTAGAGGGCTCTTGGGCTTGATTTGGTATCTAGAACCCATTTTAGCCCCAGGCCAACGAGTAGCCGAGCTGAGCTGTTCTTTTCTAATTAAAGAAGTCTACAATCTAACCCTCCCAAAATACATTAGTAAACAGTGGAAGGAATGCTCCAGCTTATAACACCCAGAGTAGGTGTTCGTACCCCGTCTCACTGTTCTGCCTTTTGGGGGCTGGCACGCGTTTGAAGCTGGAGTTGTGACTTAATGAGGCAAATTGTCCTCCCCAGCCGCCTTTTGTTTTGTCACAATTAGCTGCACGTGCAGAACTGTTTTCATCTGTAATTGCTCCCACGAGGGGGTAATTGCACCCCAAAGTGGTTGGCTGCACCAATGGTAGGAGCAATTAGGAACAAAAATGCAAATAATTGCAGGCATCCGAATTGCAGTTTTATAAAAGGGACACCCAGTAGAAGCTTGGCTGAAGACTTGGCCGCTCTCTTTTTTCCCAGTGGAAGTATATTTGTTATTTGAAACCAATATTATAATCTCTGAACCTACCTTGACTTTCCACACTTCTAGGGGCCTCTTGGAAATGGTGTACATTACAGGACCAACGAAAACCCAGACCGATCCCAAATGGCAGATCATTTAGGACCTAGAAAATGAAGTAACTTAAAGTCAAAATTATCTTTGGGGGAAAAGAAGTACAAACGATCGAACAAATGCATTTTTATCATAACTGTGCATCTCATTTCCCCACACCAAACATAGGGGAAAATAGGGTTACAGAATTAGTAATAAAGTTATTTTTTATTGACTGAGACTCTAATCACAGAATTCCAGGAATTCTAGATACACATCCTTCCCATTCCCGACTCCCCACTAAATTGTTCCCAAATAATGCAGGATCATGGCAACCTCAGTGAGACATGATCATAGCCTCTCTCCATGGCTTTGCTCCCTGCGACTGTTCCCTGCGATGTCCTCCTAGACTTCTCCATCCAGGTAGCACTGGGCTATGCCGGGTGGCCTTGGCTTTCTACTGCTCCGGATGGCAATGGGGGCTCCCAGGTTGTCCCCTTTGAAGTGGGGAAAATACACTGTTGTCCAATTGTGTTACGGCCTGTAACACGGGCCACAAGGGAGTGCATCTTTCTGCTCTCCAGAAATTTTAGTGAAACATCTCTGTTGCGCTGCACCCCGCAGGCCCACAACTGTTTTAGTTGCCCAGACTTGGGACCAAAGAAAGAGCCCAGAGACAGTGAGAGACGACACTTCAAGGGTTAATTGGACAGGGGCATCTTACACAAAGGGTCCTGGAGCGCCACCACACCAGTGTGCAGCAGAACGTAGGCAGGATGTGGCAGAAACCTTCACTACGCAGGGGAGAAGGAGGCTGCCCTTTATAGGGGGAATTGACGGCAGGTGGGCACAGAAGTTACCAGGGCCAATTAAGCCTTATAATTAAGAGGATTAGATAGTCATGTGAGTGAAGCAGGGACTGATCAAGCAGGGGATGTACAGAGAGCAAGAGAGCAGCCATCTTGAGTGGCCCAACAATACAGCCTCTACTTTATTTTTGTGCTTCAACTTCCCCAGCTCTAGCCAGACTGGGGAGAGGGGGTATAGGGGAGAGCTAAGCGTGGAGGGCATCAGGAAGACCGATGCGGAGGGCAATGTGAGCCCTGCGCCCTCCACTGTACTCAAAATCACCCCCCACTCAACATTAGCGCACACACCAATTCTTCTTTAAGGAGTTTCCTCCTGTTAGCTTCTTGGACCCACAGGCAAAACGACCTACAAATGGGCTCCTCTTATTTAACCACAGTGTTCCAGAGGTCCCTGGACAGGCCTGAATTTTCCTGGAAACACAGCCTAAGCTGCCTTGGGACCCCAGCTACAATGGTATTGGTTGACAGAGAAACATTGCCCTAAGGATGGGAAGGCAATATTTTATGGCAAAGTGTTTTACAGCAAGGAAATAGCAAGCACCTATTGATTATGGGCCCATAGGGGCCAATGTCACCAACGGAATGAAGAAAATAAACTCTTGATGTGTGTATTGTTTAGCATTCCTGTATTAGCAAAGTCTTTCCCCTGGGGAATAAGTTCTCTACAAGAATCAATGCCAATACAACCAGAAGGCATGTGGAAGAAATAGAGGAATATATAATGCATTTCCTTCTGCTAGAAAACCACACTTTTGTCTTACTTGTAAGGTCAAAGTAGAACTTGCAACACTTTGGGGTGGAAAGTGGGAGGGTGAGGGGTGAGCTCCTTTGTGGACAAGAAACAATTTGGAGGAAACACTGGGCCACCTGTGGGCAGAATGTATTTAAAAAACAAAGGTTGGCCCAGCAGTGGAGATCTCGTGCGTGGCTGCTGCTCCAGGCATGAATTCTTAGTCAATTTAATAATAGCCTCCTCTGCCCAGTGCTGGGAAAGAAATGTCGTGTTCCATTTATTCTTGCTGTTTGTAGCATCTGGGATACTGCTCCATCATCCTGCCAATATAATTCTCCCCTATTTCATAGCTGTAGGCAGCCCTTGTCCAAAAGATTTACT
Source organism: Orcinus orca (assembly GCF_937001465.1). Taxonomy (NCBI): domain Eukaryota; kingdom Metazoa; phylum Chordata; class Mammalia; order Artiodactyla; family Delphinidae; genus Orcinus; species Orcinus orca. The sequence goes on along the minus strand of NC_064563.1, from coordinate 20,085,722 downwards.
TTGCAGATAAACGAAGAGGCATTAAGTGGTCAAAAATGACTATGGTGAGGGCTTAGAAAGTGTTTTTGCTAAGACTGAGAGAGGAAGTAAACAAAAAAAAAAGAATTGTGCAAGGATATTTAAGAGGGCTGCTCAGATATGGCAACATGAGATGAAATGTGGTCCAGCCAACTATTTGGTTTGGGTAAACAGAGAAGGTAAGATCATTCTGAGTCCTAGAAAATCCCCTTGTGGAAAGTGACTGCCTCTGTGTCCCAGGCCTAAAAGAAATCTTATGACTGTTTGTGGAAGGAATTCTCTGGGCATAGGCTGCTGTCAGATTCTGTTTTCCTACCTTGGTGATCTGGTGTGTGATCAGCAGAAGGGTTTAAGGTCGGTGGCTCTGTGTGACAATGGCTTGCCTACGGAAAAATGGACAACTGCTGGACTTCGGTGTGTTGCAAGGAAGGGCCTCCTTCCCTGTTTGCCTATGCTAAAATTAATTTAAGCTGGGAATAAAGGCTTGAATGACTCGCTTAGGCTTTCAATCCAAATATTATTTGGAGATGGTACATTAGTGGAAAAAATCACATTAAAATGTAAATGATTGATATGTTCTTCTAAATCAAAAGGAGGCAATGAAAATGAGGAATAGCAAAACAGACATGTGATCTGTTGAGAGCTCTGGGTAGACTGATGCAGGGTGGTTGGCACGTGAGATGATAGTTTTTGAATAGCGTGAATAAGAGGGATTTCTGGGTTAGCATCAGGAGGGAGAGCAGAGCATTTCAGGATGGCGTGGATGTTGGCTGATTTCACCTGATTGGTATTCTTTCTCCTTTCCTTTTGGGGCACTATGCCTCTCACATTCCATGTGGTCCTGGAAGGGCTAAGTTCTCCCATGATCTTCCCCACCTCCATATGATACTATCTGACCAATCAGAAGTATTAATCCTTCAGGGCACTAGCCTTCCCTGTGACATGACTCACAGACACTGGGAGAGAGAAGGTATCTATTTTATTCTAGGATTTCTAGTTGTAGGGATTGTGTAAGGCTGGAGTTGCTGCAGGCAATCTCCCCAGCAGTGTGGGAAAAACTGCCTGTGGAGCAAAGCGCCAAGAGGTGAAGAGATCTTTTTATGGCTGAGTAATATTCCACTGTATATATGTGTCAAATCTTCTTTATCCATTCATCTGTTGATGGACACATAGGTTGCTTCCGTGTCCTGGCTATTGTAAATAGAGCCGCAATGAACATTTTGGTACATGACTTTTTCTGAATTATGGTTTTCTCAGGGTATATGCCCAGTAGTGGGATTGCTGGGTCATATGGTAGTTCTATTTGTAGTTTTTTAAGGAACCTCCATACGGTTCTCCATAGTGGCTGTATCAATTTACATTCCCACCACCAGTGCAAGAGTGTTTCCTTTTCTCCACACCCTCTCCAGCATTTATTGTTTCTAGATTTTTTGATGATGGCCATTCTGACCGGTGTGAGATGATACCTCATTGTAGTTTTGATTTGCATTTCTCTAATGATTAGTGATGTTGAGCATCCTTTCATGTGTTTGTTGGCAATCTGTATATCTTCTTTGGAGAAATGTCTATTTAGGTCTTCTGCCCATTTGGCCATTTTAAACAGTAAAATCATCAACAAAAAAGCAAAAAAACCCACAAAAAACAAAAAGCATGGCACTAAGTAGACTATAAAAAGGACACATCTTTTTAGTATGAGAGCTAAAGCATAGGGTGACTCCAAATTTTTGTTACTCTGTCATGTTTGCACATGACCATGAAGGCACTGTGAGTATTGATTTTGGGGTTACAAATAAATTTTAGTGAGTAGATGCATTAGCAAATGTGGAATCTGGGAACAGTGAGGATTAACTGTATATCATACAATGGACTATCATTTGCCATAAAAAAGAATGAAGTTCTCGTACCTGCTGCAACATGAACGAACCTTGAAAACATGCTAAATGAAAGAAGCTAAACGCAAAGGCCACATATTGTGTGATCCCACTTATATGAGATGCCCAGAACTGGCAAAGTGACAGAGGCAGAAAGTAGATTAGTGGCTGCCAGTAGGGCAAATGGGGAATGACTCTGCTAGAGATAAGGGATTTTTTTTGGTGTGATTAAAATGTTCTAGAATTACATAGTGATGATTGTTGTATAACTTTGTGAATATACTAATAACTACTGAAATGTATACATTAAAATGGTGAATTTTATGGTATTAAATTGTATTTCAGTTACAAAATTAAGTAAAGTTTTAAACTAAAAAGAATATAGAAGGCCTAAAAACACTATCAATGTATTTTACCTAATTGGTAATTTTAGGACACTTGACATAACAGCAGAATACACACGCTTGTCAAGTATACATGAAACATTCACTAATATAGACGATATTCTTGGCCATAGTACAAGCCTCAACAAATTAAAAAGTATTAAAATCATACAAATTATGGTCTCTGTCCATAACTGAATTAAACTAAAACTTAGTAACAGAAAGCTATCTGGAAAATCCTTAAATATTTTAAAATTAATGTTTTTTTTTTTTGAAGTTAAGTACATTTATTCAATTGACACCAATGGGGAGTGTGCGGGGAGACAGGTTATCTTTTTTTCCACACAAACCATCAGACGGTTTCACAGAGTCTCCCCAAGTGGAGAAGTCTAAATCAATGCACACCCAGTGGACAGAGAAAGCAGATAGCAGCCCACTGTACAGATATTTACACGTAATTACAGGACCCACAGGATGTGCCCTGGCCCATCCCCGCCTCTCCAGTTCCTGACCTGGACCCTCCTCTCCCACCCCAACCTCATTGCCTTTAGCTACAATAAATATCCCAGGGCCTGGGACATAACAGACCACTGAGAGGGCTGCTGGCCCTGGATGGCTGGACCCAGCCGGCCATGGGAAAGGGGTAAAGTTCCTTCAAAAGCGCCCCAACACAAAAGAGGGAGGATTTTCCTCAATGGAGTGGGATTCCGGCATTGCACAGGGATTGTGGAGACCCCTAGCTTCACCTCTCCATTCACCTTTGCCTGTGTAGACACTGACGTAGGCTTCTGCTAAAAAGCAGTGCTAGAAAGCACAGTGCTAAAAAACCCACCAGTCAAAGAGGAAATCACAAGGTAAATTACAAAATAGTTTTAATGGAATGAAAATGAAACATAGCATATCAGCTAAAATAGTGCTTCAAGGGAAAATTATAGAATTAGAGACATATTAGGAAAGAAGAAATGTCTCTAAGCTTTCAGTTTAAGACACCAGAAAAAGAAGAGTAAATTAAACCCAGAGCAAGCAGAAAGAAGAAAATATTTATGAGAATAGCAGAAATCAATGAGATTTAAAATGGAAAAACAATAGAGAAAATAATTGAAACAAAAAAACAGTTCTCTGAAAAAAAAAATCAATATTGGCAAACCTCCAGCAAGATTGACAAAGTAAAAAGAGCCGAAACAAATCACCAGTATCAAGAATGAAGAGGGAGATATCACTACAGACCTTGCAGACATCAAAAAGACAATAAGGGAATACTATGAAGGATTCTACATGCATAAATTTGACAACTTCGATGAAATGGACCAACTCCTTGAAAAGTACAAAACTACCACAGCTCATCCAATATGAAATAATTTGAATAGTCCTATAACTATTAAAGAAATTGAATTCATAGTTATAAACCATGGTTTAAAGAAAACTTAATGAAAAGACACAGATTGGCATGACAGACGCAGCAACCTAGGTACACAGGCCCCTTGTTCCTTTTCTGTCCCACTTTGGTCTTGCTTGGATGCCGTGCTGACCTGCTCAGGTTAATTCCAAGGTAGGCTCATGTTAGCACTACTGTTTCAGTTTGCCAGCCTCCTGTGTGGGGGGGCGGGAATTTGGTGGAATTTGGCTCTCCGCTCTTTTCTGAGGCTAGAATGGCCTCAGTGATCCCTTGTTTACTCTTTTGGTTGTTGAGTCCCTGCCCAGGGGCCATTTCCTGTCTTCACATGATTCCACCTTGGTAGGGGTGTTCCATGCAATATTTGGGACTTACAGTATTTACCTGCATTTTAAAGTTAACTGGGCATCCTGTATTTTTACTTGTTAATTGTGGCCACACTTACCTCAGGCCACTTCCCCTAGGATTCCACCTACTGTCTGTCCCAGGTAACCCCTGAGAATATCTTTTCCATGAATCTTATCACTTAGGGTTTACAGTGACAATATGTTTACACATCCAGGAACAAAAACAGGCTCCTGTCCAACAACCTGGAAGAGGAATATTGTCCCTTCACGGTTCAGGCTATGTAGAAAGATGCGGGTCTCTTTTCTCTAAGCAGCTGTCTCCTCCACACAGGGAATCAAAAACTACCACAGGAGGAATACTTCTCTTTGCATGTTTAGGGAGAAATAAAAATTAAATTCTCGCCTTAGACTAGTAGGAATAAGTTAAAGATGTGCCCAATCCAATCAAAGATTGATTTGCTTCCTTTTCAATAACTCCTTTCACACAGTTTGTTAGAAAGATCTTATATGATCTGACTTTTTGCTAAGTGTGTCTGAGTCATCTTGAAGGCAATTTCATACCAAGAAAAACATACTGAATTGTGGCATCTGGTGCAAGGACTGGGAATTCTTTATGTCTGATTAGTGTTCTAAAATGTCTTATTCATGAATAAGCCAATATTTTAAACTTCAAGCACAGTCGACTTCATTACTTGAAATCTGTGATCTTATATTTGCCATGTATTTGAACACTTTTAAACTCTTTTTTTTTTTTTTTATTTTTGCGGTACGCGGGCCTCTCACTGTTGTGGCCTCTCCCGTTGCGGAGCACAGGCTCCGGACGCGCAGGCTCAGCGGCCGTGGCTCACAGGTCCAGCAGCTCCGCATCATGTGGGATCTTCCCGGACCAGGGCACGAACCTGTGTCCCCTGCATCGGCAGGCGGACTCTCAACCACTGCGCCACCAGGGAAGCCCTTTTAAACTCTTAATGATGAAAATGAGACTGTTAGTTAAGCTAAATGACATGACTAGGGTTATATACATTGATTATTACAGCATGCTTGAGTCAGAAACTCTTGCTTCTGCAATTGGTGATGAGATATCTACCTCTACATCTCTATCTATCTATCATCTTTCTACTCTTCTGGTTCTCCATTTCTCCCAACATCCTACAAACCCTAAATTAAAAACATAAATAAAAAATGCTGTGACTTAAATATTTAAAAACTGGATAGAAGGGCTTCCCTGGTGGTGCAGTGGTTGAGAATCTGCCTGCCAATGCAGGGGACACGGGTTCGAGCCCTGATCTGTGAAGATCCCACATGCCGCGGAGCAACTAAGCCCGTGTGCCACAGCTACTGAGCCTGCGCGTCTGGAGCCTGTGCTCCGCAACAAGAGAAGGCCGCGACAGTGAGAGGCCTGCGCACCGCGATGAAGAGTGGCCCCCGCTCGCCGCAACTAGAGAAAGCCCTCGCACAGAAACGAAGACCCAACACAGCCCAAAATAAATAAATTAGTTAATTTTAAAAAAAGCTGGATAGAAGTATTTATCCACGGTTTAATTTTTCCCAAAAGCTACAATCCCTAGACTAAAACCACATGGGTGAATCATGCCTATATGTGAAAATACACTTCTTGCGTATTACATACATATATGTATATATCATGTTGGGATACATATAGTAGGCCTTTATCACATACTCCTAAATGAGTACACATGACTGGATGAAAAGACCAATGTATCTCACATTCCATTTCCTTTTGCCTGTTGCCGTCAATGAGACACAGACCTCAGCTTGAAACTCCTATAGCAGAGAAAGTCTTTTGGCTCTCAAAAGTGCAAGTGCTCAATCATAAAAAAAACCTAGAGAGTGAGTCTTCCCTTCAACTCATCATTTCCCCAAAGAGCCACAGTTTAGGGAGCGAGCAAAAAGAAGAGAATTGGAGAGGAGGTGAGGGGAGGTTAACTAAACTCTAGTGTGCCTTGACAGGGGGTTACCAAGGGCTGCTCCCTCCTCCAGGCTGAGGCCCGGGGCAAAAGGTGAAGAAAAGAGTGGAAAAAAAAAACGGATGAGATCATAGGCACTGAAAGTGGTGAGCATCTGTACTCCCTTGCCCCTCCAACCCACTCGAAGGCTGGGGAGGCAGCCAGACACAGGGTCACCTGCATGTGCCGGAGTGCTGGGTACATGGCCCCAGGCAGCCTCACAGAGCTATGCCCTGACCTCTGACAGCGCCAAACCCTGGGAGCCTTGCAGCCTCCCTGCATGGGCAATGGGATAGCAGACAGGAATGAGGATTTTATTCATTGGAGGAATAGCCATCATTGGATAGACAATGACCCAGACCAGATGCCCCCTGCTACCCAATACCTGGGCCCAGCAACTTAGGAGGGAGAGGGAAACTTCCGACTGAGGTTGTTTCCACATGAGATATACCAAGTATGGTTATAAAGAGACTAAACAAAGTTATATATTTTATGCCACTAAGTTTGTGGCCTGAAATACAGTTCCATTATAGATAGATAGATAGATAGATATCAAATATAATCTTTCATATACTTAAATTACATACATTCTCTATTTTAGGTTTCTAGTTTGGAATTTTGCTGAGGACACAGACAGGAGAGTGGGCTCTTCTATTTATGATGGACACTTGGGAGACTAAACAGGAAATTATAACAATATAACTGTAGTTACAATAAGGAAAACAAAAAAGAAGATGTGTGTGTTTGTGTGCGTGTGCGTGTGCATGTGTGTGTGTGGTGTAGATAGACAGATAGACAGAAATATTGAGCTACCACCTCTCTGCCTAGAGCAGTTATCTTAATGAAGAGGAAAAGCCAGATTGTCTCTAAAGCTTTTGTATAAACCTGAACAACACATCAGGTTTCTTCAATCCACTTTGCCAGCCTCAGCTATGCATTTAATCTTGTGGCCTCTTGTGCTCTCCCAGAGGACAGGCAGAATTCCGACTGTAACTCCAGTGCTGGATCGCACTTTCTGAAACAATCAGATGGTGGGAGATGCATGGGCTTAGTTTGACCCAGCAAGGTTTTTTCTCCATTAAGGACAAAGCATGAATAAATCAAACACACTTTCTGAAAGTTTTGAGACAAAGCACAGATCTTAGGCTTCCATTCAGGAAGAAGGAAATGATACATTTATTTATTAAATTATGAGAGAAAAAAGAAGAAGGTTTCTGGTTTCTCTTCATGAATCACTTAAATTAAAAAAGAGGTAGATTTGTGAAGAGCAACCTGGGTAGGTTATGAGAGAGGCAAAATGGTGGAGTGGCTGAAAGCACGGACCCTGGAGTCAAATGCCATGGATTCAAATCTCAGCTCTGCCTCAGTTTGGCCTCTGCACCTCAGTGTTCCTCCTTGTAAAGTAGGGTTTATAACGGTACTTACCTCATGGGATTGTTGTGAGTATTAAATGAGTACTCTGTCAAGAACCTAGATTAGTAAACATTATGTGTGTTGCTTGTTATTGTTATTTATTGTAAAAGGTTAACAGGCCAAGATCACCAACTTACCTTCCACCACATAGGCAGAATTGGACGGAACAACCTGGAAATCAATATAATGGATTCAGGTTAGGCATAAGGAAGAACTTGGAAAGTTTTTGTTGTTGTTTTTTAAGTTCTGAAGTAGTTCACCAAAGAAGTTACCAGGACTTGAAAAATGCCTCTTAAGTAGGGTAGTTAGTTACTAATTTGATCAGCATAGTTTTGGTGTAAATTTGTTACCCTAGAGGCATCTCAGATGAGTGCCAACCATCTTGATCTGGATGGCTTGGACTTTTATTTAGTTGTCTCTTCTGACTTTAAATTAGCAATGTCACTGGTGATGATGGTGAATGGTTTGTCATTTCCTAAAGGTAAGTTTGTCCTGGTGGTGGACCAACTGCATATTCAAACCCCAAAGAGACTACTACTAGAATATTGTTAAAGTTTTCTTTATATTCCAGATGATGAAGATTTACAAAGAGCATTTCAACACTCATGTGACCATTCAGGATGATTTTCCATGTGAGTTAATGCTATTGAACAGAACAGAAACTGTCTTAAAGTTTTCCTAAACTCAGTTGTGTGTCTTAATACATGCTCCCCAGTTGTTTGGAAACATGTCAAGAAGACACAGTACAGAACAATTAAAATAAAAAATTGAAAACTAGGTTCCTGGTACTGTCTGTAAGCTGCTAGTGGTTTGCCGAAAACAAAACCAGGAACCAAAAACCATCTGTGGTCAGTTAGTCTTTTGGCCACAACTAATTCAAAGGATGCTTTGAGATCAGGGGAGTAAAGCGTTCCACATCTTGGGGCCTGGTTGGTTTTACAGGGTAACCCTTTCCTAAAGATCAAAATACTAACTAACAAACAAAACCAGGCAGTTTGCAAGAGTTATAACTGACCCCAGTGTTGTCATCATAGAAAGAGTAACATAGCATTCAACCTATATACTGTGCAAATCATAGAGTTGAAATGACCTTAACAATACCAAGGTCCACCACTTCCCCCCAGTTTACAGATGGCAAAACCGAGGCTCCAAGAGCTCAAGCTCTCTATCGAAGGCATAACAGCTTGCTGGTGGCAGAGCTGAGCTAGGAATTCAAAAGTGCTGCCTAGCTCTCCAACTTCATCTCACACCATTCTCCTTCTCCCTCCTTACACTCTAAGAAAAGTTGTCTCCATTCTCTCCAACCAGACTAGGCTTGATCCCCCTTCAAGCCTCGGCACTTGACATTTCCTCTATCTTCCCCCCCCACACACACATTCCTGTGGCTCCTCCTTCTGTGAGGTGTCACCTCAATTATGAACTTTATTCCCTAATTAGACCCTGATAACCCACCAATTGCTGTCTATTTATTGTATCACCCTGTTTAATATCTGAAATTATCTTCTTTATGAATTATTTATTTTTCTGTTGTCTCCCTGCCGTTCTCAGGTAACCTCCAGGAGAGCTGGGACCTTACCTGTCTTGTTCCTTACTGTATTTCCTGCTTCTAGAATGGTGTCTGGTACAGCGTATGTAACCAATGAACACTGTTGACTGCAAAAAGGAAGAAAAAAACTTTTTAAGAGTCCCTCTGTTTATCTGGATCTTCTGATTACATCATGCTGCAACTTTTATTTAACACAGCATAAATAATAGCTACTATTTATATTTTCGAATGTTATATTTTCACGTGTTACATTTTCAAATGTTCTGTTAGGCCTGTTTCAAATCTTATTTCATTTAATCTTTGCAACAATCCTAGGTGTTGGTGTAATATCCTTGTTTTTCTGATGCAGAAGCTGAGGCTCAGAGAATTGAAGCGTTTCAAACAAGTGGCAAAGCAGCGTTCAAACCCATGCTTGTCCGACTGAAAAGTAATCAAACCTAAAGTAAGCATACTTGTAACATGCTTTATTTATTATATCTGTTCCCAAGTGTTCTATATCAGGGCCATATCAGTAAATGCCATTACAGAACACTTACCACACTGAGAGCTCAGAACAAGTTTTACTTTCATATTAATAATGAAGCAGTCAGTCGAAAGTACAGAGATGTTTATAATTGCATTGACCTTTGAATGGTCAAGTAAGCTTTGGCATTCTCATTTGTTTAGGATTTGATTTGTTTGTTGTGTCTGCCAGGACTCATGAAAGGAAAGGAGAAATCGTTGAGCTGCAGACTCAAGCCTGATAGGCCAGGAGGAGCTGATGTCAAGTTTTGGATTCGGCCCTGCAACTGTGCAGGAGGCCTGGACCTGTAGGCAATGGGCTCGGGGCTGATCCATTCAGGCTATGAATCAGGATCTTAAGAAGAATTGAAAACAGGACCCATGACCCTAGTCTTGTTCTCTGTTCCGACTGCTAACTGCTGACTGCCATCAGCTCCCCACGCTGTGAATATGGAGAGCTGTGTAAATGCTGACTGACAAACAGGCTGAGAGATAATTGGACATCATTTCTGGCTGGCAGACTTTTTTGACTCTTTTCAAGGCTAGTAAAACTTTTCTGCCTTGATTCTTACATCCTGGCCATTCTTAGAGAAGGGAGGTGGGACTCAGAGGAGGGTCAAACAGTTGTTCACTTCAGGTTCAAGGACGTTTCCAGTCCATCCAGAGAGCACCAGGGGGAGAAGGTTCAGGAGTGGTGGCACCGGTCGAGTCACTGCCACGGATCCTGGCCATGGTCACGGGCATCAGGCACATTCGTGACCACCCCTGGTGGGCAGGCAGCATCCTCCACAGACTCTCTCCCTCACGCCCACTCTCTTTCCTCGCCCACCTCAAGCCCTCAGTCCTTATGTTACCACCATCCCTTCCTGCTAGGCTGTCTCCTGAATTACACTGTGCTAAGAGTCTCTTCCCCAGCCTAGAGTTCTACTGCAAGAGCCACTTCCAGGACTGGAGCTTCAGAAAGGGTAGTGTCCGCTGTGTTTTTTAAAAAAAATTTTTATTCTTATACAATTTTTAAAGGTTACTTTCCATTTACAGTTATTAAGAAATATTGGCTATACTCCCCATGTTTTTCCATCCATCCTTGAGTCTATCTTACACCCAATAGCTCCTACCTCCCACTCCCCCGCGCCTATGTTCCCCCCGCCACTGGTAACAAGTTTGTTCTCTAGATCTGTGAGTCTGCTTCTTTTTTGCTATATTTACTAGTTTGTTGTATTTTTTGGATTCCACATATAAACGATACCACACAGTATTTGTCTTTCTCTATCTGACTTATTTCGCTCAGCATAATGCCCTCCAAGTCCATCCATGTTGCTGAAAGTGGCAAAATTTCATTCTTTTTTATGCCTATTATTTCACTATATATATATATATACACCACATCTTCTTTATCCATTCACCTATTGTTGGACACTTAGGTTGTTTCCATGTCTTGACAATTGTAAATAATGCTGCTATGAACATTGGGGTGCATGTATCAGTTGAATCAGTGTCTTCGGTTTTTTGGGATATATACCAGGAGTGGAATTGCTGGGTCTATTTTTAGTTTTTTGAGAAAATTCCGTACTGTTTTCCACAGTGGCTGCACCAGTTTACATTCCCATTAACAGTGTACAAGGGTTCCCTTTCCTTTTCTTTCTTTTTTTTAAAATAAGAGGCTGCTTGCAATATTTTATCCCTTTTTTCCTTTATTTTATTTTATTTATTTTTGGCCTCGCTGCGTGGCTTGTGGGATCTTATTTTCCTGACCAGGGATTGAACCCGCACCCTCAGCAGTGAAAGCACGAAGTCCTAACCACTGGACCACCAGGGAATTCCCCCCTTTTCTCACTATATTTGTTTTCATCCAAATATCTCCTTCGGAAAATCCCCGCATTGATGCTCACCTATAATAACACGGGTGTGTACAAAGGTTACCCAAGGACTTAATGCAAAGGAAGGAAATTTATTTTTTAGGCCCTTCTAAAGTCTCGAACATCTTTTGTGCAAAGTAGAACCATGGGGATCAGATCACGAGCCAGCCTTATACTCTCTAGTGCCGGGCACCACAGAGCAATGAGATGCAGTGAAAAATATAAAGCCGGATTTCCAAACATGTTAATGATCAGAGGAAAGAATAGTACTTGTACATTAAACATTAAAAGGGAGGGGCGAAATATTTTTCTTCAGCAATTTTGGGATGGGAATATAGGAGAAGACAGTAGAGTGTGAAATTTTAATGAAATATTCTGGCTTTTAGGAGGAAAAGCAAATGAAGAGGGCTGGAAGGAAAGCAGGATATACTGAACGGAGCTAGAGGTCAATCTAAGAGGAGTGGTTTTAGAATTAGAATAGACAGGAGGCTGGTTTAGGGAATTTCATGGGCCAGAATCCTGGGGTACCACTGTGCCTGGGGAGGCTGCATATGCTTCAGAGTCAAGGAGTGGGGCTTCCCTGGTGGCGCAGTGGTTAAGAATCCTCCTGCCAATGAACACGGGTTCAAGCCCTGGTCCGGGAAGATCCCACGTGCCGCAGAGCAACTAAGCCTGTGTGCCACAACTACTGAGCCTGTGCCCTAGAGCCTGAGAGCTACAACTACTGAGCCCACGTGCCACAACTACTGAAGCCTGAGCGCCTAGAGCCCGTGCTCCGCAACAAGAGAAGCCACCGCAATGAGAAGCCCGCACACCGCAACAAAGAGTAGCCCCTGCTCACCGCAACTAGAGAAAGCCCGCGGGCAGCAACGAAGACCCAACACAGCCAAATAAATAAATAAATAAAATAAATTTTTTAAAAAGTCAAGGAGTGGATATGGGGCTCCAGTAGGAAAGGACTCATGTGTGCCGATTGAGATTTTCCAGCGACAGAGCTGGGGAGGATGGGCAGATTTTCAGGCAGGTACACGGAGCACCTGCACCTTGATTGACCCATCAGTCATGCAGCTCACAGAAGTAGCACAAACATGGGAGCTGTTCCCAGGGTTGGCTGAGCTGTTACTGAGGGTCAGAGGAAGCCTTAGTTGTGGGCTTGTCAGGCTGAGCTCTGATGTGGCCTACGAGTGAAGTGGGGTGAGTTGGTGCCCAGACTAGGGCACATCACACAGGCATGGGCAGTGGGCCTCAAGGGGACATGAAGAGGCTCATGAATCCAGATGCCTACAAGGAAGGAAGGGAGTCCACATGAGCGTCTGGGGAACTTGAACAGGAAAACAGGTCTTTGCCCTACTTTCAGGGGCTTATTCTCATCCTATCCTGGTTAGAGCTCGTCTCTGCATGGGCTGCCTAGAAAGAAATGCAAAGAGGTGACTTGCTTGGAGAAGCCCTCAGTGGAAAAGCAGATATCACATTCATTACCAGTGTTTCCCTTCGTTAAGGGCTGGAGCTGGAAGCCAGGCAGCTAACTGGAAGGGACCAAAGGGGGATGGTCTGGAACAGACTGGGATGGTTTATGTTTATGCTAAGTTATTAGAGTAACTGAGGCTGTGCACCCATTCCTCACCTTGGCTGTATCCATGGGGTGGAGGGTATGGGACCAGGTGGGCTGCAGCTCGTGTCATGTGGAGCGCATGTTGTGAGAAGGCAAGAGTGATGACTTTAGTGGCATTGTCTTAGCAGCTGGATCAAACCTGACCTGCAACACCAATTACTACTGGATTTCAGATACATGAAAAATACATTTATTATTATTATTGTTATTATTGCCAAACTGAATGGGATTTTCTGCTTTTATTTTTTGACATGGTTTTAATTGATGCCTTAGGGAAGGGTGAAGGGAGCAAAGCCTACAGGAGGAGTTATGATGGGCTACACAGGCCTCTCATTTCAGAAACTGGGTCTTCTAGAAAATAAATCCTACTGGCTTCTCTAGGGATGGTGGTTTTGAATATTACTTAAGAGCAGTCCCCTGGGGTGAGGGCTTCCCTTTGGAAGTAGCAGCTCATACCAAAAACCAAACATAAGCTATGCAAGGCCAGTAACCATGTCCGGAAGGTGAATGGTAAGAATGCCATTACTTTATGTTTGATTTGTTTTTTGAACTTCCCTAAAAAAGATGGGAGGTGGGTCAGAATTTCTTGTACTCTGCTAAAGGTTTTGTTGAATTCATCTGCGAGGTTGGAGAAAACTCACAAAATTGGCCCTTCCAGATTGTTCTCTAGCTTCTGAGAAAGTAAGACAGCTGGCTGAGCGTGGGTGGTGCCAGGAGAAGGCACAGAAGTGTTCCTGGTAGAAGGCCCCCCAGCGTGATCTTTCGGAAGAAATGTGCTCCTGGGACCAGGACCCACCCTGCAGCCTCAGCCTCTCAGTCCCCGGGGGCACTGAGGCTGCTCTTCCAAAGAACTCTTTGGTTAGGGTTCAAAAAAGCACTCACTCATCCCAGGGAAAAGGTCACCTGCAAAGGAAAACTGCACAGGTAGGCAGTCTCCTTCAGTGGCCTGACGTTACCAAGAGACGGAAGCTCCCCAGTATTTCTATTCCTCTTTCATGGCTTGTATTTTCTCCAATGTTAAAATGCAAATGCTGCCAGGGTAAAGGTATTTTACCTGGGAAAGGAATGTCTTTGTGACCTGCCCTGATTTGAAGCCACACCCCCTTGTAGGACTGACCTTGGGAAGATCCTAAGGGAGTTCATTGTTTCTTGGGCGGAGATTGCTCCCTGGAAAAGGAAGTAGTCTGGGCAGCTGCAAAATGCTGAAGAGTGTTCAGCAGGCCCTCATCCTGGAGGTCCTTTACAAAGGCCTTCATTACATTGTTAACCTCCACAAAAATGGAAAGAACTATATTCATTTTTCTAAGAATGGTAGGTAGGGGTCACATTGTCACGCTAGGGAATTCAGACGGGATACTGCAGAGAGCTGTTCCAGAAGGGGAGTGACTGTCTCAAATATACCTTAAGAGAGTCCCTTCAGGCATCAGGATGAATGGGAGGAAGGTGGGAGGATTTTACAATAGTCTAGGAGGGAGCTGAGGGGGACCTGATGTTAAGCTGGGACTGCAGGGGATGGAAAGGAGAGGGTGGGTTCAAAAGAGAGGAGCTAAGGCTGACTTGTATTGCTATTTAAATTGGAGGTTGAAGTAAACATATTGAAAATCAGCAAAGTTGATTTGAGAGTATAATGCTAACACCGAACAAGGCTTTCCTTGCGGGGAGTGGGATAAGATTGGGGATCCTGATGCAATAAAGGATTAAGCTAAGCAGGACGGCTGGGGGGATGGGGATCGTAGTTAGGACTAAAGTCCCCACTCGCTCTTTGATACGGACAACTGAGGTTTGCTCGGTACTGTGAAAGGAGCCATGAAGATGCAGCTTCCGGACTCCCAACATACTGGCCCCCTGGCCCCCTTCTGTTTGGAAATTCTGGAGTCGCCTTAGCACTAAGCATTCTGTAAACTGCTGCACGGTTTTTGCAACCATGCAAACAAGCATGCAACAAACATGCAACAAGCATGAAGATTAGTGGCCCTGGCTTCTTGCTTACCTATACATTAAATACGTATATTCTGCTTTATAATCATTACCATGGAGTCATATCCAGGTGGGTGACTTCTTGAGGCAAAGAACAGAAAAGTGTCTTTTACGACGTAGAGTGTCAACTACAGAGGAACATCATCAAGAAGCACTCACAGCTTAGCTGTGTCATAGGTCGGTGCCACCCACCGCCCAGGGGCTGAGGGCTGCTGGTAATTGTTGCAACTTCACCCATTGTCTCCCAGGCGTATCAGGCCTTGGCAGGATGTGGTGGGCGCCACTCTCTGCTTTCTTTGAACGCTCTCTCTTTCCGCTCCGGCCAGTTCATTAGCTGGCAGCAGGCTGCGGCCTCCTCTCCCACTGCAGCCACCTGACACCGCTTTGGGCTTTGTTCCCGCCCTACTGGAACTCGGTGGCAAAATCAGATCCAAGTCAGCGTTATCATGGGGACTGCAGAAGCAGCCTGTTCTCGGGGTTTAGATGTTCCTCCGCATTTGGCTTTTTTTTCTCTGCTGCCATCCTAGCGATCTCCCCGACCTCTCTCTCGGGCTCTGACTCTAACCTATCCATTGGAGGTCTACCATAAACTGCACTCTATTTGGGGCGTCTCAAAAGGGGCCGGCACGTAGGGACGAGGCAAATCAGCTGGAGAGAGAGGAATATGCACTTAACCCCCTCTTAAGGCACACAATTCTCTGTCCCCTAGTCTCACTGAGAGGCCTTCTCCTCTTGCCTGTGTGGACGTAAGTGCCAATTCAGAGGTACGATTCAGGAAAATAAAATATCGCTTCTTGTGGGGCTCATAGAGAGCCTTCTGTTCACATTTTTGGGAAAAGTGTAGACCAATGTAGGTAATGTACACATGACCTGGGTGTATAGGGTATAGGAAAGCCTCATCTACTGGGACAGAATACCTTTCATTATGGTTGGTCTGATTCATTTTTATGTCATACAAATGTTAGCCGAGTTTTTTGTTTTTAATTTTCAAATTTTGGGGTAGCTAGATCCTAGGATTATAAATGGAACCTTCAGGAAACTAGATAAATGCAGGTGAGGGGTGGAACAGATGTCTAATTTCAACGTAAACCTGAACAATGTGGTCCCAACAAAACCTATTGATTTTTAGTTTCTCGTCCCTCCTCTGCAGCACAGGAGAGAAACCAGCAGAAAAGATGAACAAAATTCCCAAGGGGGTTTCTAGTTCTTTTGTTTTTCTTCATCCACTCATCTCTCCACCTTGAAGAAATTATATTTAGGACCCTGGTGAAATTCCGCCGCAAAGCATTCCTTTCAGACCTTTTGTCCTGTAAGAGAGAAAAAAAGCCGTTCCAAAGAGCTGATCTCACCTTTTTGTTGGAGGCTTCCGTGCTCTGTCAGTCCAAAGAATATTCTGCTAATTAGTCAGACAGCCGGTGAGTTAGGGCTGCTTGGTTTTTAAGGGAATAGGAATCGTACAAAGTGTAAGCATCTCTGACAGCTGGGATTTCTGCTTTCAGTTCCTTTGAAAGCAGAAATCCCAACTGAGTTCCTCTCCCGGTGTGATCAAAAAAGTCCAGCCCTTCTGTGGTTCTGCGTAGCACTGAGGATTTGAACACAGGCCTGTGTGTGGGATGGAAGAGGAAACTTGCTAGGAGACAGGTCTGGGCTAAACTGCAGGGCTGGGTCGTGGGAGAACGGGGCTTACCCTTTTAGGCACTGAAGAGTGAATCGGAATTTCTTGGCTCATTTACTCCCATCATCTGGACTGGGTTGGCTTATTGCCCTTGGTCGTCTTTAACTTTTTCCTCTGTTCTCGTGTGACTTGTCATATACCAGTGAATCACAGCATAGGGCTTTAGAATCAGACAGACGTGAGCTCCAATCCTAAATCTCCCTGCCTACTTTGGGTGAGATTCCTAATCTCTATAAGCCTCAGTGTTTTCATCTGTAAAATGGGATAATAATAGCATCCAGGGTTACTGTGAAGATTAACCACAATAAAGCATAATGAGTAGCTGGCCTATCGCCTAATCCATTGTAGGTGCTCAAGAGATTATTTCCCTTCCTGGTCCTGGCTTTACAGTTGAATAGCTGGGAGACTTTTAGCAAGTCATTTAAATGTTTCTGGCATCAGTCTTCCTTATCTTTAAATTGGGTAGAAGGAGAACACAACAATAATGCTTGCTCACTGGGATGGTCTGAGGTGTCCGGACACATGTACCTGTGGTTATGGGCGATGGCCACCCCTGTGAGACCTGACCAGGGGCTCAGGGGCTGACCTCACAGCCATTGCCCTTATGGGATGCAAGAGTGTCTGGCTTATGTTTGAAAGGGGTCAGAGCGTGCGTCTCCCCAGAGGTGGGACAAGCCTGAGGGCATACTCCTCGCAGGCGGACCTCCTAAAGGCAAATAGTAAATTGCTTTTCCTTTGTAAAGCGTGATGGTTAATTTTTATGTGTCAACTTGGTTGAACCACAGGATGCCCAGACATTATTCTAAGATGTCTGTCAGGTTGTTTCTACATGAGATTAACATTTGAATGGGGGTGGGTAGAGTGAGTAAAGCAGATCGCCCCGCCCAAGTGTGATGGGCTGCGTTCCATCCAAGGAAGGTCTGAACAGAAATAAAAGGCCAAACCTCAAGGGAGTAAGAGGGGATTCCTCCTGCCTGAGTGTCTCTGAGCTGGGACATTGGTCTTTTCCTGCCTTTGGACTTGAGCGGACACATCAGTTCTTTCTGGGTCTTGATTCCTACCAGCCTTCAGGCTGGAACGTACTCCATCTGCTCTCCTGGGTCTCCAGTTTGCCTCCATAACCACATGAGCCAATTCTTTATAATAAGTCCTTCACCTCTCTCTCTCTCTCTCTCTCTCTCTCTCTCTCTCTCTCTCTCTTTCTCTCTCCTACTGGCTCTGTTTCTCTGGAGAACCCTGACTAGTACAGAAAGTCTCTCATTTGTCACTCTTTCCTCTCTCACTGCTTCTGTCTTAATCCAGAGGCTTCTCATCCCAGAATATGAACAGTAGCAAAACTGATCTTTCTGCTTTCAGCCCTCAGATGAGTCTTTCTAAAATTCCAATTACCTCTTGTCTTTTTGCTACTCAAAAACTCAATGGCCCCATCACCTAGATAAACTGAAGACCCCTCGGTCTGATATACAAGACCCTCCTATCTGGCCCACTTTATCTTACTTCCCATCATTCCCCTCACAAACTCTTCACTCATCCACCAAGTTCTCACCACTATTTTCCAAAGACGATGTGCATATTCTCAACTCCTAGCCTTGGTCCATGTCCTTCCTCCTGCCCAGCACACCTTTCCCTTCAGCCCATCCTAAACACACCCTCATTTTTGCCATGCGGTTGTTACAGCCGTTGCATCTCATTGGTCTGGGAAACAAGTGCCTGAATTTCTGAGCTTAAGAATGGTTACAATAAGTGAAGCTGGGAGGGGAAGCAGGTTTGATGGGGGAATGATTTGGTAAACCTTGGAGATGTCAAATCTGTGGCAATGGCATTTTGGGGGTATTCTTTCAAAATCACATTGGATTTCAATGAGAGAAATGTTGTTCAGGGGAAATGTTTCTTAAAACTGACAATCTTCTTTTACTCTAATTTTAAAAGTAGAAATAGTTTGATTGTTTTTTTTCTAGTTAGAAAAGAATAAAGAATAAAAGGATAAAGTTTAAAAAGACTAGAAAAAAAGAGGAACTTTCCTGGCGGTCCAGTGGTTAAGACCCCAAGCTTCTACTGCAAGGGGCACGGGTTCGATCCCTGGTCTGGGAACTAAGATTCCACCTGCTGCACAGGCGCAGCCCCCCAAAAAAAAAAAAATTAAAAGAGCATTTTAAATGTTTTAAAAAGAAATGATGTCACACATACTCTTTTCAGACATTTTTATACATTATATTCAACAATATATTGTGAATGTCTTCCACAGCAATGAACATAGCTCTAAATAATAATTTTTAATGACCACGTAAGGGTAAACTAAAATGTATGTAATCAATCCTATACTGATGAATATTTAGCTTATTTCAACTTTTCAGTTCTGTAAACGACCTCATCATGTACCTCTAATTATTCTCTTCAAAGAAATTCCTCAATGTGGGACATAATAGTTTGTATAGTTGAGTTTGGAAAATTGTATTGATTTTTAGAGACAAAATTTGCAGGTGTTCATTGTGAAAATAGAAGAAAATAGAGAGATTAGCAAAACAAAGATAAAATAACTCACAATTCCATCCGCTAGCGATAAACTATAGCTAGGTTTCCATAGCACTCCATCCTGGAGATGATGGAACACTTACTGTATTATTCTGATCATTTCCTTCTATTTTCCTGTTTGCCCAAGTGGTTGAAATTTTATCTGGATAGTCATTGATGTCTTTACACTTTACACATCATGACTGTTTTTCTTTCGAGCTTATACGTTAGGTGTCTCAGCAAAATCAAGATTAATTCTGCGGGCTTCCCTGGTGGCGCAGTGGTTGAGAATCTGCCTGCCAATGCAGGGGACACGGGTTCGAGCCCTGGTCTGGGAAGATCCCACGTGCCGCGGAGCGACTAAGCCCGTGTGCCACAACTACTGAGCCTGCGCGTCTGGAGCCTGTGCTCCGCAACAAGAGAGGCCGCGACAGTGAGAGGCCTGCGCACCGCGATGAAGAGTGGCCCCCGCTCGCCGCAACTAGAGAAAGCCCTCGCACAGAAACGAAGACCCAACACAGCCAAAAATAAAAAAATAAATAAATTTATTAAAAAAAAGATTAATTCTGACATGATACGTTACAAATGTATCAAGAGGGAAAGTTATACCTCTACTGCTGTGTCTTATCAACTATATATTTCAATTTTTTTTTTTTTTTTTTTTTTTTTTAGCTTCTGGCTCCTGCCTTGGAAACTGGATATGGTGCCACAATGCTGTGTCACCTTCCTCCAGACACACAGAGTTCAGCCTGCTCGGATCATGTGGTAGGAACTTCCCACTCATCCACATCATCAGCTTTTTGAGGAAACAGTACTTCTCTCTGGGTTATTCCATCGTTTTATTCTTCTCCTCCTATGCCTCTCCGTCACCCAGGACTGTGCCTGGTGAGAACCCTGAGTTCAAAGAGCCTCTCTCCCTCTTCTTTAGACTTCACTCTGCATAGCACTGTATCTGCCTTATAGTAGCTGCTTAAATAATCAAGTTTTGAAGCAAATTATCCACCGGATTAGTAAGAGTAGGATGACGAGAGAAATAGGAACAGATGACTTTCCTGGCCGTTAGGCATTTTTGCCTTCCTGGGGCCTTCCTCCACTTTAAAGAAAAGACTTAAAACTATATTTTACAAACTGCATTAATAGAAAAATTAATTTAATCCAGGCTGGATTTATTATTACATATTCATCATTATTTTATTACTTTCCCCTCTGATTTTAAAAGAAATAAAATCTTTTTGTAAGAACTGTGCCTGATGGATAAGGTGCCCATCTGAGTTTTGAAAGTTAAAAGAAATGTGATGCTAGAGGGAAATTCCCCTTCTGGAATTGGCCAGGTTTTTACTTTCGTGCTATTCATTGAGAGTTTGCTATAGTCCGAGGAATCCGCTTATGTGAATTACTCTTATGTAATCACCACACCAGCCCTCTGTGTTAATTACTACAATTATTTCTCATTTTACAGAAAAAGTAACCCAGGCATCCTGGGACAAAATTAAAGCCAAACTCATACGGTTAATAAATGGTGGGACTGGGATTTCATTCATTGCACAAATACATCTTGAGCATCTGCTGTGTGCCAGGCGCTGTCCTGGACACTAGGAAACAGCAATGAGCAAACCAAAGTCCCTGCCCTTGTGAAGCTTCATACTCAGCCTGATTCCAAAGCCTGTGCACTTGACTCCTGTGCCCCAAGTCAAGCTTGTAGGCTTCTCCTATTCTGTGGGCTGAGGTTTTACAAGCGGTGAGGGGCTCTATGTTTTGTGAATGGACGGTCAAGACCCTGGCCAGAATTTCACCTACCTCTCTGCCTCTGCATATGAAATTAAGGCACAGCTACTCATTCCCATGGACTCACAGGCTCTTCCATTGGGGATCCCTCTTCCATTCACCCTGCCCTGCCTCGGCAAAGACCGGCATGCCTCCTGTCCCCAGTGTTGTCATCTTAGTCTTCCACGATTGTCTAACTCACGGGTGCTGCTGGACATGCCCATCTGGTCTGGTCCTCACCCCTGTTTAAGACCCTCCATGGCTCCCAATTGCCCTCAGGATAAAGCCCATATTCTCCAACCTGGCCTGTCAGGCCTGTTCTCATGTGGCTCTGGCTTGCCTCCATCCTCACCTCATTTACCTTCTCTTTTCGCTCCCTTGCTCACCACTTTCCATTCCTAGTGAATGAACTAACTGTCATTCTTCATTAGTCAACAAGCATTAATTGAGCACCTACTATATGCCGTGCTCTGTGTAACATGCCAGAGTATAAAGAAGATGACCCAGTCCCTGATCTTTAGATGCCTACAGCTTGAGACAGAAGAGCAAAAGGAACATTGTGCATTCTGTGAGTAGGACGAAAATACAGAAAAGCATGCAGTACTATGGGAGCCCAGGACACGGCAATGATACCTAACCCCACAGGGAGGAGAGCTCGTCCCTGAGGGCAGGTGGGTAAAGCCAGAGGCTTCCCTTGGGATGAGGACGGTGAGCCTAGAGAACAAATGGGGGGAGGTGGAGTGGTGAAGGCAGAGGGTGCTCCGCCCTGGGGGCCAAGGCAGCAGGTTCAGTCTGGCTGGGGCAGGTGACAGGTAGGCAGGGACCAGATCCTCGAGGAGGGGCCGGGGTCCCTGCCCAGGGGTTTGCATTTACCCTGAAGGCTGTGAGGAGGGTTGTTAGCAGGCATATGAGAATGATGCCAAAGCTGGTATAGTAATGGAGGTGGTGGAGATGGAGAGAAGTGGGCAGGTTGGAGAGATGGTGAGGAAGTAGAAAGTCCAGGACTTGGTGTCCAAGTGGATGTCAGCATGAAGGGAAAAGAGTGCAGTGATCATTCCCTGGCTCCTGGAACACTGTGATCTCACTTCCCTCCGTGTCTTTGCACTGGTTGCTTGTTGCTTCTGATTGGACCTTTTCTCCCTTTTCACCCAAATGATTCTGCTCACCATTGCCACCGAACTCAGGCATCACCTCTTTGTGGAAACCCTCCATATCTGTCAGGATCTAGCCGGAAGGAGAGAGCACGTTATCACTGAGCACTTAGGGGGAATTAGTAAAGGGACTAGTTATAAAGGCGTGAGGGGGGTTTAAGGAAACCAGAAATTGATGGTGCAGTACCCCAGGGCTAGGAGTACTGTTACCATCCCAGAGGCTAGAAAGGACCAGGGAAGAGATGGTTTCTAGAACTGCAAGGAAAGAGTTGTGTGGCAAGGACTACCTGTCAGGAGCTGCATCTTTCAGGAACAGAGGCAGCCAGTCTGCAATGATCCTGAGAGGAGAAATCCCAGAGAGAATTGGCACCCCAGACTTCCCTCCTTTCCACTCATCTTTTGCTTTATCTCTTCATTGGCTGAAGCCAAGTGGACACAGCAGGCGTGGGGGCCTACTGCTGCAGTCCCGACGAGCCAGCCCCAGGGCACAGAGCAGGGTGGAGAGAGGGCCTGGAAGACACCTGACCAGCCCCAGCCCCAGTCTCTAGCAGCAGCCTCTCCCATTAGGTCCCGCAACACCCTGTGAGTCTCACCATCACAGCATTGCTCAGGCTCCCACATCCCCACACACACTAGACCGTGAGCTCCTTGGGGGGCATCGGCCACGTCTATGCGTCTTGGTATCTTCCATGCCTAGCACGAGCTAAGGGCTCCATCAATATTGAGCGAATAAGGAGCCCCCTGATCAAATGCCGATTTCACATAGAGAGTAATTTCTCAATCTATTATCAGCTGATGCCTCAGGGTGGCTAATGGCAAGAAAGAACAAGTTTCAGCATTCTGAGTTTGAAGTTACTGTCTCCAGAGGACACGTACTTCCTTGCTCTATTCTTTTCTTGCTGGATCAGTGTGTCATCAGTCAACAAGCCTGCTGCAGCTTCCCCTGTGGGGCGGGGTGGGGGAGGAGGTGCAGAATTCCCCCTCGAAATTAACACGCGTCTGCGATTGGTTTCCTTTTGTCTCAAAGCTAATGCAAAGCGACCGAAGGCAATGATGCGTTATTTCATGCAAGTGGTATAGGATGGATCAAACAGAAAGGTGTGTTGGGAAATTGAACGTACCAGATAAAGGCAGCAGCACAGAGCTCACAGCTGTTTTTGCAGCTCGTTGTGTTCACACAACAGTGCAACCCTCAGGCATAAGCAGGATGACCGAGTTGTAGTCTTTCCTGTTTGCCCCTGCTTCTCTATTTTCACAACCATCCCAGGTCACCTCCTCTTTCCAGCTGTCCTACACTGAGGAAATGGGGAAATCTATTTCGGCAGCAGTTTTCATCCCATCATATTCTCTAGCTTAATGTTTAAACCCTTTGGACAAGCATCTCCCACTCTACCCTTAGTGATGGAATATGTCCTCTTGTAATTGGGTCTCAATCATGTACCTACGGCTCCTCTTGCTGTTTGTTGTTAAAGGTAAACTCTCTTTCTTCACTTCGTTGCAAATTCTTGCCCCGTCCCATACCTAGTAGGCACTCAAGGGGGATTTCTGATTAAAACCCACTTAGATATACCTACTGCCCACATGTCACAGCAGAAGCTCCCCACCTTGCCAAAAGTTGATGGCAGCAGTGTGTAATGACTTGGCTTCGTCCCCATTCAGCCACTAATCCTGTAGATGGATGATTTTGTTCCTACCCCCCACCAAGCCTGTGAAAAATCAGAAATGTTGCCAGCTTGCTACCTGATTCCTCTCTGCCTCCAAACGCAATACAAAACAAGCTCCCGTTTCCATGCTGCACATAAATAGATATTGTTCTCCAACTTCAGAAGTGTCCTTGGCATGGAACGTCCGAGCCTACCAGTCACAGGAATTCTCTCTCTCCGTCTTACAGGGCCATGGCTGAGAACTTGGTAATTGTGTTCAGGAAGCCCAAGACGCACTGATCCTTTCCCTGTCCTGATGGCCCTGTGTGATGGAGGGATTAAACATTCCCTATTCAGTCCCCGGAACCTAGAGCCAAACCCACGGGAATTCATGGATGCATTCCATGTCTCCTGCTCAGAGATGCTACCGCCAGGCAGGGCTGCCACATTGCACCAGGTAAACGGTGCTTCCTGGGGCCGTGAGATGTGGTAGGCCTGATACCAAGCCCTGTCTTGCACCCAGCAAGGCCACTGGCTGTGCTGCATGTCTTTGCTCCTTCAGAGGCCCTCTCTGAGCTTCCCACCCTGCTCTGTGACCCAGGAAACAGACCTGTATGCATGGCTTCAACACCTCTGCCCTCCAGCTTCCCACTGGCAGGAGATTGGGAGGAGGGAAGTACCAGCAAACCCGCTTCGCTGCCAGGTTGCTGTGGGTTTGCAACCAAGGGCTGCAGCTCCTGTCAGGCAGCCCAGCCCTCTCCAATCAGTCACCTTCCTTCTCAGAGTTCTGGCGAGCGCTCTGATTACCCTGGTGTCACAAGCCCCAGGGGATTGCGCTATCCCTTGTCACCCTCATCTTTCTAAATGGTTCCTCTACGAAACTCTCTTAATGGTGACTCAGTTCGAGTGTGTCATCATTGATTTCTCGCTGGAATCCTGACCGACGCAGCGGTAAATAAGGCAGAACTAACACTAGCATGGAGAAGAGACAGGCGGCAAACACATCTGCAAATATACCTTATATGATTTTAGATAGCGATAAAGCTAAAAAAATAAAATGAGGTAATGGGATGGAGTCATCACCTGACTCTGTGCCACTCCCTGCGCTTAACAGCCGTATTCAGCAGAGCACCTCCTTCCTCCTGTCTTTTGTTTTTTTTTTAGGTCATGTATCCATATTGCTACTTTCATGTCAATTCCCTGGTTTTAAAATGAATAAATTATTTTCTTCAAAAAACAAAAAGGAGCACGACCTGACCGACATCTAGGGGAGAAAGGCTGTATCCTAGAGAGGCCTGGAAAGGCCTTTCTGAAGAGGGGACCCCTGATGAACACCATAATGATGAGAATGAGGCAGCCGCACCAACATATGGAGGAAGAACATTCCAGAACTGCAGATGCAAAGGGCCCCAAATGGAGAAGTGTTTGAATAGCATGGAACCTAGCAGACCAGAGGAGAGTAGTAGTAGAAGGGGTCAGGGAGGGAGGGCACGAGGGGGTTTGGGTTTTATCCTAAGGCCACTGAGAAGTCATCATAGAATTTGGGACAGGGAGTTGTAAGCGCCACAGTCCTAATAGAAATCAGATTAAACCATGAAAGGGTTTAGCTGAAGAGAACGTGATAAAAGGACTATTCACGTAGGTGTGGTCAGGGCTAGGGAACTAATAAAGGGGTGAAGCTTGTGGGAACTGGCATTAGAGAGAAGCTGTTAGCAGCCCTACACCTGGAGGGGACAAGGAAGGGGAGCCGTCACTGGCATGGCATCTGGGGAGAGAAGGAGCCGTGAAAGAGGGGCCGCTGATGGGAGCTGCATCGGCTGGCGACTCCCCCAGGCTGTTAGGAAGGTTTGGAGGGTGGAGATGAAGTCGGATTAGGGCACATCCTGAGCCCTGGGGGCTGAGTCCTGGGGAGGGTGGGTGACACAGGAGGTCTGGACTTCAAGGACCACTGGGCACCCAGCCGCCTGCACCTGTGACGTGAAGTAGAGAGGCTGGGAAGAAGGAATTTCATCTTCCGATGATTACCCTTAGTCCCAGAATGTCTCAGCAAATCCTAACAGTTTACTTAAACATGAACACCTTCAGGGCTGGGTCAGGGAACTGGGAGTTTCGGGGGAAGCCAAGAACAAGATGTGGGGACTGAGGTAAGGGGGGATGCCAGCCCACGGAAGGGCTTTCCCACTGAGGAGTTATGGAGGTGAACGCACGAGAGCCGTCTGGTACCTGGAGCCAAACCCCAGCTTCAGGGATGGTTTGTTCAGCCAGCTTCCCAGGCTCGACAAACTTTCCAAAGTCCTTTTACCGCTGTGTTCCCATCACCCCATGAAAGCCCGTCGGGTGCTGGTTTGGGCTGAACAGAGGCCTCACTCCCTTGCACCTGCTCACACCAAGGGGCACTTGTCAACTGGCTCGTCCAGGCTGGCAAAGACAGATGGCTTCCAACCCTCTACTCCTTAGTGCAGAGAAGCACAGAGTTCTTAGTGAGACTCAATTCCAGGGAAAGAAAACACTCTGGGGGTTTTCTCAGAGAAAGTAAGTATATATAGCCTTTTCTCCCCCCTCTCCTGGTTTCTGTCTTGTAGTAAGATACATCTGAAAAAAACAACAGGGCATTGCTTTCTTAGGAAGCCTCAGCTGCCCCCACTGACATGAATCTCATCCAGGGGTTTCTAAATGTTTTTAGCAGCACCACTCTTTTTATAAACAAAATCTGCCACAAAATCATAATGTATGACACAGGCGACATCCCAGTGGCCATTTCCTAGACACCCCGGTAGCGCTGATTCTAGCCAGCTGATCAGTCTTCCTGTGTGTGCATATGTGTAAGTGAGGCTTACTGGGGTATAATTTGCATTCAAATTGTTTGAATTTGCATTCAGAAATTCACCCTTTTTCGGTATACAGTTAGATGAGTTTTGACACAGTCTTGTAATAACACCACAGTCCAGACCCAGAACAGCTCCATCACTCCCCGGATTCCCTCCCGTTCCTTCGGAGTCAGTCCCTTCCCCTCACCTCCATTCCCAGAAACCACTGATCTGATTTCTGGCCCTAAAGTTCTGCCTCTTCCAGAACATCGTATGAATGGAGTCATGCTGTATGTAACCTTTGGTGTCTGGCTTCTCCCATTCAGCCTAATGCTTTGGAGAGTCATCCATGGTTTTGCACACATCAGTAACTTGTTCCTTTTTATTGCTGAGTAGAAGTCTCTTGTTCTTGTGTGGTTTTCAGAGTTGCCCTTCAGCTTCTGATTCTTTTCTGCATAGCACATGAAGCCTTCCATTCAGATAATTTTCCTTCTTCCTTGAAATACTGGTAATGCCAGTGAAGGAGCACACGTGGAGGGAGGCTGTTTGACCCCAGAAGTGTCATCAGTGTGCCACACTGCTACATCGGAGCTGTCACTCACTGAACTGGCTCCCCTCACCTCAAAGTACCTCCGACTCATCCCAGGACTAGAATTCCTTGGAATTTTTTTTTTTTTTTTTTTGCGGTACGCGGGCCTCTCACTGTTGTGGCCTCTCCCGTTGCGGAGCACGGGCTCCAGACGCGCAGGCTCAGCGGCCATGGCTCACGGGCCCAGCCGCTCCGCGGCATGTGGGATCTTCCCGGACCGGGGCACGAACCCGTGTCCCCTGCATCGGCAGGCGGACTCTCAACCACTGCGCCACCAGGGAAGCCCCCTTGGAATTTTTTAATCAAAGCAAGGGAATACTGCTTGCTTTTTCTTTTAAATTATAATTAGCAGACACATTCTTAAGCTGGGGGAAGAATACAAGGGAATGTACCGTGTTCAGAAAGAAACCTTGGCTGCTAAAGGTCTTCGAAGGACAATGATATGTAGTCCAAACACAAATCCGTACAAAAACTACAACCCCAAACTTCAGCTTTGGCCAGTGCTCATTCGACCACACGGTTGCAAGAATCTTTTGGATTCTCGATCCTGCCATCTGACAAATAGATTTTGTTCCTCTCTCAAAGGCCATGTTACCTGCCAATCATCTCACTAAGTTGGAACCTGTGTGCAGAGAATGAGGTGAGGGAGGAGGCAGAATAGGGGGATCCACACAGCCAGATCTCGGGGACTTGGGCGCTCTGCTCTGGAGTCTGGACCTTACGCTACAGCCAACAGGAACGAGCAAAGGACGGTCAGTATGCATTCTGGAGATCTCTCTATTGTCCAAGGTAGGGAAACCTGTTAGGGGACCCTGCCATGGTTCAGGAGAGAGAGAATGCGTCAGTAAGATGATGGAGAGGAGAGAATCCATCTCAGGGGCACGTGGGATGCAGAGTGAATAGTCTGGAAGGTGAGAGAAAGGAAGGTGCAAACAACTTCTTCTGGCTATACCCCAATAACACAGCGATGTATGTGCTGTGGTGTCCATTTCACAGATGGCAAAACTGAGCCTAATGAGGTTAAATTAACTCACACGAGTTTCCTAGTTAATATGCTGGAAATCATACCATGGTAGTGAGGCACCACGCTCGGCGATTACTCAGACATGTAAGATAGTGAGAAACACATTTAAGGGATTATCGGAAACTACCTTTAAAAAACCAAAAAGTTGCTTTGGGAAGAGAGTATCCCTGAGTCCTCGGAGAGCAGTATTTGCGCAGTTACCGCCAGTGACCTAAATGGAATGAGCAGATTTTAAGAGGGTTTGCCCTGGTCTCATCTTCCTCACTTATCCTCTTTTACTTTGTCCTTCCTCTTGCAGCTGGGAAAGAGAGATTTGTATAATAACGTGTTAGCATTTGAGAGCATTTCAGCAAAGCCGGCTGCCAGCTGCCTCTTCTGACAGAGACACATCCCCCAACATCATTTTATTCCTTTTGGGTAAGTGGCCTCCTCCCCATTTCCCAACTGCTTTGGAGATAAAAGAAGGCAGTGAGGGATTTATCCTTTTTCCCATAATGTTGTGGCTGTAATTTAAAGCTGCCATAACTTATGTGAAGAACTGTGACCATAATACCATGGAAAAAGTCATCATTCAAACCCCGAGGGAAGAAATGTGGAGTCCTGTTTCTTCCAGCTGTAAATTGCCTCAAAACCTGCAGACAGCTGTGGGCATAGCCAGACAATGGAAACTAAGGTTTGGAAAGTTACCCGTGATGAACTGTGTTTTCTTTCTCCCCTTTTCCACATCTTCACTAGAGTCAAAATAGTTTTCTGTATTGGAAGGTGACCAGGACTAGATCATTGATCTGTACTCAGCTAGTACCTGACTCTCCAAATTTGGGGGAATGCCCCCAAAGATTCTTAGAACCGGATTAAATTTGCAGATCACAGAGCCTGGTCAAGTTGGGTTGGATCCGTTAGACTCGTTCTGTGAGGATACCAGCCATGAGTCTTCTGGGGAGTGTGGCGTCTATTTTTCTTTTGTTTCTGGGCTGGGATGTTCAGACCTGTAATTTCTCCCACTCTCTTTTGGTCCATGCCTCCCAGCTGTGGGTGAGCGTAACAGCCTATGCTATGGTTAAAACTCACCGCCCTGATTACTCTCCAGTGAGCCCATGTAGGAGAGCATGAATCCCCTAAAATCTGCTCCCCATGTGTCCCATCACACTTAGCTCCGTCCAGTATGCGTACTTATACATAGGTATGAACACCTTCTATACATCAAGAACATTCTAGGTACTTTGTGCTCACTATATTATCTCATTTAATCCTCACCGCAGCTCTGCAAGTTAGAGATTAGCATTCCCAATTAATAGCTGAGGAAATTAAGTCATCAAGTGACTCAGTGAGTAAGGAGAAGAAAATTTCTAACCCAGGTCAATGGAACTCATCAAGCCAGTGCTCTTACCTCTCCTGGTTCACAGTTCTTTTAGGAGATAAGATGCATATGACCTCTGTTAGAAAAAGGAGGACAGGGCTTCCCTGGTGGCGCAGTGGTTGAGAGTCCACCTGCTGATGCAGGGGACACGGGTTCGTGCCCCGGTCCGGGAAGATCCCACGTGCCGCGGAGCGGCTGGGCCCGTGAGCCATGGCCGCTGAGCCTGCGCGTCCGGAGCCTGTGCTCCGCAACGGGAGAGGCCACAACAGTGAGAGACCTGCGTACCGCAAAAAAAAAAAAAAAAGGAGGACAAAATTCTCATACATGCTACTGAATGTATAAACTTCTAAATCAAATATTACCTAAATATTTCTGAGATATTATTTACTTTTGGAAGTTAATAATTTCCTATTCTTGTGCTTCTGCTTTAAGACTTGTGAGTTCAGGTTTTGGGGTTAGATGGCTTGAATTCAATGCCAGCTCTGTCAGTTCTCACCAGTGTGACTTTGGGTAATGAAGTCAATAACCTCTGTGTGCCTTTGTTTTCTCATCTTAGAATGAAGATTATAAGTAGTATCCACTTTATAGGGTATTTTATTTTTTAAAGAGGATAAATTAATGTAAAATGTCCAACACAGGTATGGCAAGTGGGTTGTGTGGTTGACTTACACTGGTGGCCTCAAGTGAACCACGCCTCCCAGTACTAAGCCTGTGTGTAATGCCCTCCCACACTGACTCTGGACGTGGCTGGATAACTTGCTTTGTCCAATGGGTTACTAGCAAGTGGTATGGAAGCAGAGTCTTAATTAGTGCTTGCACATAGGGGTTTGTCCCCTTGAGACATTTGCTCTTGGAGCCCTGAGCCACCATATGAAGAAGTTAGGCGATCCTGTTGGAGAGACCCCCCCCACCCCCGGAGAGAAAGATAAATGCCCACTGAAACCCTAGCTGTTCCATTCCAGCCATCCCGGCCAAGGCTCCAGATAGCCATCTTGGACATTCCAGCCCCAAAAGACACCGTGTGGAGCAGAAGTACACCCAGCTGAGCCCAATCAACCCATAGACTCCTAAGAAATAATAAAATAGTCTTTTAAGCCACTACATTTCGTAGCGGTTTTTAACACAACAATAGGTAACTGAGATAAAGTGCATTCGATAAATGTCAGCTAATTTTTTAAAGTTGTCATCATTATCCATTGACTTTATTTCCTCCAAAATAATAAACATTAAGACATGAAAAGCTGTGCTCCTTAATAGCTCATTCACGCAACAAAAATGTGTTTTGTTCCTACTATGGGGGGGATCAACAATGACTTGTCTCCCCCCTTTAAAAAATGGCATTTCCCCCCTCAGGTATTCCTTCATAGGAATTTTGAACTCTTAGATTTGCAAAACAGACACATTTAAATTTCTCATCTTGTTGAAATTATGATTTATCAACGGACTCTAATATTTATCCATTTATAAAACCTTTTAAAAATGCATGAGGGAATGAGTGTAGAGCCCGACATTATTTTTCATATGATCTCTGACTCTTCTTGATAGGAAGTTGAAATATACTCAGCACCACATCAAAAGCAGGCGCTCAAGGATAAAAGGGCCTTTGAAAGGTCAGCCAGTCTGCTCCAGTCTAGGTAGGCTTTCATCTCAGCTGCCCAGAGAGCTGCCAAGGCTCCTGTTTTTAAAGATCTGCAAGCAACATTCCCTGGGTAGCAGCCGCAAAGCCCTTCACGCACTGGTGTTTCCAGGGGAAACCGTGGGGCGGGGTTCACTTTGCGTCCCCCTCAGGCTCCTACTTTGTGGGCTGCTGTAATTTAGAGTCATGTTGTAGCCCTGAAGTACCGTTTGGTTGAAAATCGTCCACTCCTCGCTAGTCTTACACACAGCTTCTGCTGGGCACACAAACAAGATGAGTTATAACAAAATTGTGCGGTCGAGAGAGCTTGCCTTTCCTCCCACAGTTCTCTTGTGGCCGGGACCTGTGGGCCTTCACCTCCTCAAAGACTGGTCTGACTTCAGTGGTTTATAGGACATATGAGTTTTAGCCTTGCATCATTTCTCCCTCTACGTTTGCATCTTAAGATATATATATATCTCCCAATTATAGAATATAATAGAATATATCTCTTCGTACCCTGTTAATCTAATTTTGAAATCAGAGAGCTAGGAAGTGGAGTCTAATCTAACTCCCACACTTATCTGCTGTAGTCATTTTAAGACATGAATGGGAGTGGCAACGGGGGTCACAGAGGGACAAGGAAAAGCGTTTGGCCTGGAGACAAACATTCACAAAGGATCTCAAATTTAGATTTATGACATTATCTCCAGATGAGGCTTACTATAGAGTCAAGGACACAGATGCTTCTCATTCACCTCTAATCTGTGTCCCATGATGTGCCCACACCACCTCTCAGGTGCTGCGAATTAATTAAAGAAAAACAAACGAACTTGTAATTACCTGAGAATAGCACAGTTATATACCATTGTGGTTTTTGAGTTAAAATCATAACTTGTTAGTGTAAACATTAATATATGCCACAATTTTGTGATCCTGTTTCGACAATACTTTAAAGTAACAATAACGGAGCACTTGTGGAGTCCTTATATGCTAGGCACTTTGCAGGTGACATCACGACAAGCTGGTGAAGTGGGAAGTATTCCCGTTCCATTTATCCCATTTACAACTGAGGAAACTGAGGCCTGATGAGAAGTAGGCCCAGGGCCCATGTAACCGAGCAGGACCCTACGAGGCCTTCTCAGAATAGATCCCCACCCACGTCCTCTGCCTGCCTTTTGTCTGTAGAAAAACTTTAGTCAGAGAATAAATTTAATCAGAGAAGGGAGAAAATGCAGAAAGAAAGGAAAACAGTCAAGCAAGGCAAAATAATAATACTTTAGCCATTAAACAAAGTCATGGACCTTTAGTTCATCCTCAAGGACTATAGATAATATTCTGAGCCATGTCTCTTGAGCTGTTTTGCAGATACTGAAACCCCCCGGGTGGAAGAAGGTAACTGTACGCTGCCCACAAGCACGTAGACCCCAGACAGGCTTGATGATGCTGACTTCCAATGACCTCACCACCAGCCAGTCAGAAGAATGCCCACAAGATGATCACACCCTGCTCCTTGGACACTGTAAGTCTCCCCACTACCCCCTTCAGGGGGGACACACAGTTTTGAGGGCATGAGCCTGCTGTGGCCCCCTTCGCCTGGCAAAGCAATAAAAGCTACTCTTTTCTACTTCGCCCCAAACTCTGGCTCCATGTTTCTATTCAGCCCTGGGGAACAGAGGCCGAGTTTCGGCAACACCCACAGGTGATCGAGCACAGAGTCGGGGTTTGAGCCCAGGCAGTCTGGCTCCAGAGCTAACATGTTCAGCCCCCAAATCTGCTGTGATTTTCATATCTGAAAGTCTCCACACGTGGGGAGGACACCTCTTGTATCTCCGAGAGGAGCTGGACAAAGAAGTTGGGGAGGACAGGCGTGGGAATGATGCCGGGAAGGGTGGGCCCAGGTGAGCTGTGTGAGTGCTGAAACACAAACTGCAGTGCCTACTGGAGCCGAGGAGATGAGGCTGCCTTCTAGAATCCACCAGGAGCCGGCCTGTCCTCCCCGCAACTTCCCAGCCTCGGCCCTGCACTGTGGTCCTGCCCCCTCCACTCTCTCCCTCTCCTCCCGGCTTTGTCTCCATCTCTTTGCCCCAAGACTCCTGCACCTGGGGGGGGCCCTGAATCCTTTTCCTCTCTCTTCCCAGCCTGCGCTCCACCCTCAGCTCCCGTCTCTGGCCTCAGGGCCTTTGAGTGGAGGCCATGCTGTCACCCCTAGTGAGCCATGGAAAATTCAAGGCCCAGAATTTCTACTACCTCAAGCTCTGAGTTAACCTTTCTACGCCCAAAGTCCAGGGAGTGGAAGAGTGTGGAGTGGAGACGAACCTGTGAGTAAGAGGAAGGTGGATGGCTCTGGAAGTCCTGTTGTAACAGGTGTGTGGGGAAACGTGTGTTGACGTCACGGGCGGGGTCCCGGAAGCTGGCTGACGCTGCAGTCTGTACTTCCGTGTGCGTGTGCAGTCACGAGGAGATAGTCACTCACCACACTGCCGGTGAGCCTGGCCAGCCAGACAGGTCAGGTCACGGCCGTTTGAATCACGGCCGTTTGAATCAGCTTCAGAAAAGCTCCACGGGCACAGAGGACGTGAGCTTTGTAATGGCCCACAGAATGTTCAAGGCCTGAAAAGAAAATCGATTATGGAAAAATAAAACCAGAAATTAAAAATAAATGTCTAATGAAATGCTTACAAACCGTAAGAGCATATCACCTAGTCAGCCACAAATCAACTCACATGTAACTAATATTTAATGTGGACTGTGGGTGGATTTCCATCTGATTTAATATGTTTGCAAGGATCTTCGACCAGCACTGAGGCAAAGGGGCTTGCTCCCTCTGTGGCAGCTGGCAGTGGGGATAGGATTACAAGTGCCAGAGGATTTGCATAGAGAGGAGGGCTCATGGGTGGGCACCACAGACCCTTAAAGGGGGGCAGAGTGAGACAAAGGGGGCCCTATCAAAGATGCCCCTACGTTCCCCAAAGTGAGGCCTTCCCTCTGGCTCCTTGAATCTTAAGTAAAATTCCAAAAGTTACAGTTTTGGTGCAATTGAATTTCTTGCAGAAGTCAGCAAGGGGAGTGGGTGGGGGATTGAGGAGGGAGGTTTGCCTCTCTCTCAGCATCTCTAAAACTGAATCCACCTCCATCTACAGTTGACAGTACCTAGGTTAGGGACACCCACCCTCCACGCAGCGGAAAATTCACATATAATTTGTAGTCAGCCCTCTGTATACGAGATTCTTCCACATCCATGCTTCTGCATCCACGGATTCAACTAACCGCAGATCACGTAGTACTGCAGTATTTACTTCTGAAAATAATCCACACACGAGTGAACCCGCACAGTTCAAGCCCCTGTTGTTCAAGAATCCACTGTACTTCTATCTTGGCGCCCAGTACCTCGTAGTTCCAGGGCCACTCTCTGTCCCCTGGACAATTGCAAGGGCCCCCTAATGGGTCTCCTGCTTCTCTGCAATCTTCTTTCCACAAAACAGAAACAGTGGTCTTTAAAAACCATAAAGCAGATGCCTTCCGACCCCGACTAAGAATAAACGCTCGTCTCCCTTTGTCTTTCACAAAGCCTGTCGTGACCTGGCCCCAGCTGGCCACGCATCTTCATCACCAGCCCCTCTCCCGAGTGCAGCGAACCTAAGCTACACAGCCTCCCTGCATCTGCCTCAACATGTCCAGCTCGGCCCGACCTCAGAGCCTTGGGCTTGGTGGTTGTCTTTGCCCGCAATTCCTCCCCAGGATCTGCAGGCCATCCAGCTAGCCATTTGGGTCCCAGTCAGAGGTCACCTTTCAGGGAGGACTTCCCTGACCTCCCAGGGGAAATTCACTGCCTCACAGGGCCTCACACCGCCCTGTCTCATTTTCTTCATCAAACTTTTTCACTCCCTGAAACTATCTTTTCTTGCACGTTATTCTTTTATTTTTGTTTACTTCTTTGGCTGCCTCTCACCTACTAGGATGTAAGTTCCTCTGGGACAGGGGCTTGCCTGTGGCTGTGATGCTATTGCCTGCAATAATGCCTGGGATGTAGTAGATGGTCAGTAAAATGCTTGTTGAAAGAATGAGTAGAAAAGTGAATAAGTGGGCCTGAATTGATGTGGGCCACAAGAGTGTGGAAATCATGGGAATTCTTTGAGGTCCTCCAATCAGGGGTAAACTAATTTTAACTAACCCTCCAAGGGGTCTTCAAGTAACATCTGGTTTATGTATGTATTTAATTATACCTTACCTCATTGCAAAAGAATTTGTGGGCATTTTCAAAGATACATAGAGTGCAGTAAAATTGTTTAAAGGGAAATAGTGAATATGGAGAGGAAATTAGCATTGAAAAACTACGATAAAATGATGGCAAGATTAGCAATTAGAATACATATCACAAAGTTCTTTCTTCCTCGACAGAAGTAGACTGCAAATTTGAACTTCTTATTAGCTAGTGACAGCTTATCTACACTAACGTTCTTAAAAGTGAGAAAAAGGGTAAAACTTTACTTGTTGAATTTTCACCTGTTAGCCATGAGTCATAACAACTATGGTAACATTAAAAGTGTTTCCAATTAATCTTACTAACCTTAGTTGTAGCATTAACTATGATTTGTTACCAATATTTATCGAACATCTGTACTCAAAGGGCTCACGCATTCCAATAAACTCATGTACCTTCCTCATGTGCTGCCCTAATAACCTGGCAGGATTCTAACTACTCAAGACATTTATGGGGAGCAGAACCTGCAGGAAGGTTCGTTGACAAGCCCCCTACGTGATGCAGGTCTGATGTGGCTTAGAAAATTCTTACTTGAATTTAATTTGTAGGCTCCTTAATAATACTGAGTTTCATTTTCTTCATCTGTCTTCTCGGCCCACTTTTCCAGAATAAAACCCCTCTATTGGTTTAATTTTTTTCTAAAATTTATAAATTTTCCAAAAATTTTCTCATCTCTGTTTGTCTGGAAGCTTCCTGTGTTCTCCCTCTCCCTCTCCCTTTCCCCCTCTCTCTGCTATATGCCCACCTTTTTGAAAGGCAGTATAGCACAGTGTTGAAAGCATGGGCCATGGACTATCGGCCAGGTTGCTTAATATTTTTTGCTTCAGTTGTCTGTTTGCAAAACTGGGGATGACACATTCACATACCTCCCAGGGTGGGTGTGAGGATTAAATGTGTTTGTACATGTAAAGCGCGTAGAAGCCTGGCACGTGGCAAGCACAATGAGAACTTTATGATTACATGCTATTCTGCTTTAAAGTGCCCCTGTGTCTGTCAGCAGAAACTGTATTTACTCCTGTTGTCTTCTATGTCTCTGAACATTACTGGAATGCCTTTCCCCTCTTTTCTGCTTGGAGAACTCCTATTCATCCTTCAAAACTAATCTTAGATGTTTCCTTCTGCAGAAAATCTTTCTTAATTGATACACCCAACCCCTCCCCTAGCTGCCTGTGTGTACCTCTCTATCACAGCATTCAGAGTACTGTGGGGTATTACCTGTTTGTTTGTCTGTCTCCACAAAGGACTATCGAGACAAAGGCTGGAATTTAACCCTTTGTGTCTTCAATGTCTAGCACATTGCTTGCTACATAGCGGTTGCCCAGTTCTAGGTTGGTTGAACTAAAATGAGTACAGGACTGATCCCATGGGAAAAAAATCAGTCAACAAAATGACAGCATCACATTTCTTATATGTTCCATACTTAAGCATTCCAGTATTATGCTTGCTTTTCTGACTGGGACTTAAAGAAACTATGTATTCTTACTCTTTATCATTTACATAAATTCAGATTTAACTCATCATAATAGGAGACAAAGTCCTATTTCCCTTGCAAAACACATTTCAGGAAAGTGGCATAAGTGTTGGACCCTTTACTGAGCCCTGGATTCAAACCCTACTTCTGCCCCTCCCAGTAGCTGGGAAATGTGGGGCAAAGTAGTTCACTTTCCTGGACTTTGGTGTTTGTATCTGTAAAATGGGCATTGTGATGCCTGTCTCCCTCTCACACTTCTTGTGCAGATCAGTCGTGACGGTAGATGTGAATGTGCTTTTAGAACAGAATCTCATCCCTCTGCGGATGTTAAATCGTATGTTATTTGGGGAGAAATCTTGGTGTCTAGATTTAGGCCCTATCTAAGCAAGGGGTGGGAAACTATTCTGGTTGAAAGGTTAACTGGAGATAATATTCCTTTTGAATCAAGGTTCAGCTGTGAAGCAATTTGCACATTTATATTTTCAGTCACACCATTTCATTAGCTGTTAAGAGAGGCAGGGTGTTAGTGCGACCCAAACCCTTAGTAGCTCTTCAGGGCATGCTGAGTATTCCTAAGGCAGAGGATGACTGTATAAAGGAAGGTGGGGACAGGGCCGAACAGTCAGGACAAAGACCAGTTTGCACACTCCAGACACAGGGCTGTGTGAATTATGACTATTTTTACATGGCAACTGAACCATGAAAACTTACGCATAGCGATTTGTCGGCTAGAAGATGTCTACATGCCAGTCCTTTAATTTTTCTTTGCTGCTTTCTAATTTTACTGTGATGATAACAAACGAAACCACAGCACTTCCATCAGAAACCAGAGCATGTCCATGAATAACTAACAGGCTGCATACAGTTTTCCCAGTGAATCTGCAAAGCCAAACGTGGGTTGGCTTTTGTGTATAAATTGCCAATGCTTCTTTTCCATTCTGGCGGGAGCTTTCTGAAGGGAACATTACAGCTGTGATGAATAACAGTCCTTCTAAAGAAGCTGGCGTGAGGCACACATTTCATCCCGCTGAGTGGAACACCATGCCTGTCGCCAAATGTGCCGGGTCTCCCACCATTAAATAAATATATACATATGTCACTTGGCTTTGTTTCCAAGTCCTGGGTTCTATAGAAGCCAAGCACTTTATTACTATTAATAATACTACAGTTACAATAGATGCAAAACCAAAGAATGGCGCTTTGTCCTTAGATGGTGCCTTTGATTACGTTTCCCATTGTTCATTACTTAATTGTTACTTACAACATCCTTTAACTCTTCGTTTACCACCACAATAAATGACGATATTCTTTCTAATATAAATTAGCTCTAATCAGCCAATATGCTAATGAGTCTATAAACATAACACTTACCTCACAGGATAATAACAGTTAACATTGATTATGCGACAGATATTTTTCTAATCATCATTATCCCCATTTTACAGTTAAAGAAACTGAGGTTTAGGAAGGTTAAATGACTTCTCTAACATGGCATAGGTAGAATTTGAACCCAGACCACTATGTTCTAATGCTTCTCTATGTAAGTAAAGCATAAAAGTGCTGTTTAAATTTTTTCCCAAACAGTGGCAGAATCATAACCATTCCTGTGTAGAGAGGAGTTTTTTCTAGAGACAACGCTCATCAGTGATCTCGCAATAATTATTGTCATGATGCTTTTTTTTTGAAATGCTATTTAAAAAATTAACTCAGGGGCTTCCCTGGTGGCGCAGTGGTTGCGAGTCTGCCTGCCCATGCAGGGGACACGGGTTCGTGCCTCGGTCCGGGAAGATCCCACATGCCGCGGAGCGGCTGGGCCCGTGAGCCATGGCCGCTGAGCCTGCGTGTCTGGAGCCTGTGCTCCGCAACGGGAGAGGCCGCAACAGTGAGAGGCCCACGTACCAGAAAAAAAAAAAAAAAAAAAAATTAACTCAGGGTATTAGTGAGAATCAAACAAGAGACTATGGAGGCAAATACCCAGTTTTCTGTTTCTTTTAAGAATTGTATTAGATGTAAATTTTTATTTTAAGATAACATCACTTAGCTTTTGGATGTTTCCTATAAACTTTAAGCTATCTTTCTGACTTCTCTCTCTCTACCCCCTCACTAAACTGAAGAAGCCTATGGAAACTGCATTTCGATAGCCCAGCTCCCAACCTCACATCCACCCCATCTCCTCACTCCCAGCTACAGTGTACCTATTGCCTATGGAACCAAATCCAAAATCCCCATGTCAAAGCCCTCATCAGTGTGGCTTCATCTTACTTATCCATTCTTATTTCCCACAACTGGTCGACATTTATCTTTACTCTCAGTCTAATTTCAGAGTGACTTTTCTGTCCTTGAGACACACCGCTTATTCCTGATTCCACACCTTTGATTATACAGTCCCTGCACTATGGAATGCTCACCCCTAACATGTAAAGAAGCTTTAAGACCCATTTCTTCCTCGAAGCCAACCATTCTAGCCCATGTTTCTTTCCCCTGGTCTTCTTCCTTTTTTCCAGGTTTGATTTTTTTTTTTTTTTATGTGTGCAATAGCTCCTCTCTTCTCCTAGAGGCTGTGAATTCTAATTGTTTCAACATTTTCTTCTGCTCTCTTCATCATCTCTCATTGATCTACATTCCTTTAGGCTGTATATTTGTTTTGGGGTCACTTTCCTTCATACTGGATGATTTGTTCAATGTTGGTTATCCTTGGCCTCTGTTTATCTTTTAGAGGGAAGAATTAAGACGTGTGAAGGTTCTGTGTGTATGAGCAGTGTGTGTCACCTAGTGGCCTTCTCTGTAGAAGAAAAATGGCAAATTTTAATAAAAACAATGTCCTGAAATGATTTCCAAGGAAAAAGTAACCCATTCAATACCAAAAATTCATGAATAATGAAAATTTTGCTCATGAAAAAAATAACTGGGTAGATGCAGAAGGAAATTATTTAATTCTAGAGCCTAGTTTAACTGTATATTGCAGAGACAAAGTTGAAGTAATAAATCCCCAGTAAATCAGCTCCACAGTTTATAAAATGTATAACGGCTCTCTTAGTTCTGAACAGATAAACAGAGTTCCCTTTAAAGCAACTGTTAAGAAAATTCATCTGACAGGATATTTAAAAACTTATTGATGCCTGATGGAAATTTTTGAAAAACATAACTTAGAGACAGTTCCATTAATATAGTGTACACTGCCTCACAGTTTCCGTTTTTTCTTTTTTTTAACCATCTTACAAAAATATTCATTTTAAATCACGTTGGCTCCTTAAGAGTTCTGTGGATTATACCTTTGTTTTCTTTTCACCTCATTGTTTCATTTTACCAGTAATTAAAACTGCAGTAAACCAGGAAGAAGTGAATGAGCAAAATATTTCTCTGGGCTGTTTTTCCTGTCTTGTTAGCAGAAAGTCTTCAAAATAGAATATTCTTTTTTTTTTTTTTTTTTTTTTTTTGCGGTACACGGACCTCTCACTGTTGTGGCCTTTCCCGTTGTGGAGCACAGGCTCTGGACGCGCAGGCTCAGCGGCCATGGCTCACGGGCCCAGCCGCTCCGCGGCATGTGGGATCTTCCCGGACCGGAGCACGAACCCGTGTCCCCTGCATCGGCAGGCGGACTCTCAACCACTGCGCCACCAGGGAAACCCAAAATAGAATATTCTTAAAAGTTTTTCAGGAGGTATTGAATTCACTGAGATACTCAAGGGAAATGAAACTTGTAAATGCCATCAAAGCCTCATTAATTCACTTTCACGTATTTGCCAGTAAATCATTTTGTCATAATAGCCTCATTAATTCATCATTCTTGTTTTTTCCCTCTTTACCTATTCTTTTATCATTACTTATTGGTGACCCCCCCAATAGGTAAAAGTACCTTCGGTCTTTGTTGATTGCTAGCTCTCCTGTCTGGTTTGTTTGGGGGAAGGAAGCAGAATGTTACAAATGGTGACCGCCTGGCTTCACACAGGTGCTTGGAGGACGGCTCACTGATTAATGAAAGTCTCAGTTTGAAGAAATTACTCGGCTGGATTTTTACAGCTTGACTCTCTGCCCAATGAGGTAATGGCAGAAAGTTTTCACTTGCCTTAAAGATGACTCCTTGTATATTATATCAAAAAGGAGCTGAGGGTTGCAATTTAACTTGTAAGATATAATTTGAAATATTAAAACGGAGAAAGTGCAGCCAGCAGACAAATTGAAGTGGCAGGGGAAGTAAGTACAGCTGAGGACAAACTCATCCTTGTTCACACAGTGCTCTGAGCTGCACCTTAGTTAAACTCACTGGGGGAGGGTTTTTCTTTCTTTCTTTCTTTCTTTTTTTTTTTTTTTTTTTTGGCTGCACTGTGTCTTTGTTGCTGCGGGAGGGCTTTCTCTAGTTGTGGCGAGCGGGAGCTACTCTTCGTTGCGCTGCGCGGTCTTCTCACTGCGGTGGCTTCTCTTGTTGCGGAGTACAAGCTCTAGGCGTGTGGGCTTCAGTAGTTGTAGCACGTGGGCTCAGTAGTTGTGGCTCGAGGGCTCTAGAGCGCAGGATCAGTAGTTGTGGCGCACGGGCTTAGTTGCTCCACGGCATGTGGGATCTTCCCGGACCAGAGCTCGAACCCGTGTCCCCTGCATTGGCAGGCGGATTCTTAACCACTGCGCCACCAGGGAAGCCCACTGGGGGAGGTTTTAAACATACATCCAAAGCTGGCTCCTTTCTAGACCTAGTGAAATGAGCCTGAGAATCTGCGTATCTTAAAGTTTCCCGGGTGATTCTAGTGCATTGTGAGGGTTGAGAACTACTGAAATAATAGGGCAAGATGCATTACACAGTGAGTAGAAATAATTAAACTCGCTCTGTCCTCTCAAATCTGGGTCAGACACACCATGCGAGAAGGTGTAAAGACACAGAAGACATGGCTCTCCAGAGTTTTCTATCCTATCTGAGAGACAAGCACAAGTGAAGATAACTGAGTGCCACATAAGGCAAAGCATAGTTAGGTGGATGCTACGCCTATAAGGATTCTGGAAATCCCTGTGGGTGTGGATAGTAAAGAGGCTTTCTACAGGGGGTGTGCTGAGTTGGAGTCACCCTGTGGTGAGCAAGGGGAGGGTGTTCATTGCAGGTGAGACAGAAAGTAAGGGAAGGAGTGTGCTTGGGGTATGAAAATAGTGAGCAGACTGCACCAGGGCTGTGGTTGCAGGTTGCCCTGCTCTGCCCTCATCACCACCCTCCACCGATGCTTTACATCAGTCTTCACTGGAACCCCTCGGTGAAGTATCATTACAGGTGAAGAAACTGCACCTCAGAGATTTTAGGAAGCTGCTCAGTGTGTAGTCCCCCCTCCCGCCAGAGCATTCAGGCTGGGCATCCAGGTGACCTGGTCTTGAGGGCCCGAGGAGGAAGGAGGGAACCCCTGTTAATCTGCAGCTGTGACACCGGTGGGGAGAGTTTGCAGGGTCGAGGTGGAGAAGCAGAGGCTAACTGACCTCTAATGCAAGAGCACCTGATGCCCTTGTCAGGAAGTCAGGTCAAGGTGAAGAGGCTCACAAGCCAAGGTCACCAGAACCAGAGCAGAAGGTCAGGAGTGACCCAGTGCAACACTGGAGACAGGCAGCCCTGCCTACAGCCAGGCATGTCCGTGCTCCTAGAGGCATGCTTGTGTGTGAGGCAGGAAGTTCTGACATGGTC
This sequence comes from Orcinus orca, assembly GCF_937001465.1. Lineage (NCBI taxonomy): Eukaryota > Metazoa > Chordata > Mammalia > Artiodactyla > Delphinidae > Orcinus > Orcinus orca. The sequence goes on along the minus strand of NC_064563.1, from coordinate 20,043,314 downwards.
TTCTGGATGCGACAGATAGTCTGTAACCTAAAATAAATTAGCATTCAAGGTTTTCTTAATATGGTTATATAAAAATGTTATACAGTATTATTTTCAGCAACATGCACCTCAACCTGCCTCACCCCATACCTGACCCCCAGAGCTATAAGGAGACATTTTGTCACCTGGGACAAACAGATGGGCATTATTAACAGTGCACACCATCTGGCGGCTTTCCACTTTAAACCATTACTCTTGCTAACTAGATGTTACGCTTTCAAAATCATTATTTACGATTGTTGTGCCCTCTAAGTCGCAGTGCCTTAGGTCCAAGCCTTTTCGCATGCTTGACCCCTGGGCCACCCCTCCTCCAGCCAGTAGGGCTGTGACTTGGGCATGGGGTAAGGGTACGCTGTGTACATGTATGGGAATGAAGACAGCTAAGGGTTTAATGTTCAGCTTCTCAGGTTCATGAGAGAATGTAAAAGTATTAATGTTTATGGCATCCAGGAGGCCATGTCCAAACAGTACAGACCCTTTGAGTGATGTGATGAGTCCCCTTTAGGGACCTAGGAGGGACAGGAGACTCATGGAATCAAAACAACCAAGTAGCATAGATGTGATATGAATTTAGCGCATGTGATTCCCAAGCTAAAAGTTTCTTGCAACCGTATTATACCCTGGCTACTCAGATACCATGCGCATTGCAACGAGACGTCAGCTGCAGTCCCTGTCCAGTATAGCTTTCAGCTTAGCTATACTGACAGGGCTGGAATGTATAAGAATATAAATAATAGGGCTTCCCTGGTGGCACAGTGGTTGAGAGTCCGCCTGCCGATGCAGGGGACGTGGGTTCATGCCCCGGTCCGGGAAGATCTCACATGCCGCGGAACGGCTGGGCCCGTGAGCCATGGCCGCTGGGCCTACGCGTCCGGAGCCTGTGCTCCGCAACGGGAGAGGCCACAACGGTGAGAGGCCTGCGTACCGCAAAAAAACAAAAGAAAAAAAAGATGAGAGAACATTAGGCACTGAGGTAGACCAATTCTTCTGTGGTTCTCTTTGGAACCTACTGATCTAGGTTATTCAAGATTGAATTTTCATTTCTATGATTTATTCTTTTAATATTTGTATTTTTTGAACAGATATTATAGGCACGTGGCAAAATATTTAAAGGATAGAAAAAGATACCCAGTAACTAGTAAGTTTCCCATTTTTCGGAGTCAGGAAACAAAATTTACCTTCAGAAGACTCAAATTCAGAGATGTTAATAAAGGGGCCGCTCACAGAGGTGTGGGTAGGGTTAAGGGGATTCAAAAAGGGACGTGCAGACTAGCCACAGCCTAAGAAGGAAACGTTGTTAGTGGAGCCCAGTGAGAGCTCGACCAGTTGTGTTCCAGACACCGCAACAAAGTGGGGAGAGAGCATGGAGGAAATCGCTCTGTCTTTCTCTCTTCCCAGCCTCAGATCTCCTGCTGGTGCCTCCCACTGGCCAAATCCAAGAGGAAGTCAACCATCAAGGGGAACTGGATGATGGCGGCTGTGGAGGACAGGCTCTCTGAAAGGAACAGAGTAGAGAAAGGAAAATGAGCTGAGGTGTTCTTGGGGTTGGGGACAGACCCAGAGAACAATCAACATAACACCCCTGACCCTCAGTGCCCTGCCCCCCGACCCCTGGCAACAATTGTTCGTGGCATTTTATAACCATCCAGAAATAGTCTATGTACATGCCAGCTCATTTTCTACATAACTAGTAGTGAACCCTTCCCCTGCTTCCCCTTGCCTTTTAGTCTTAGATTGGACCCCTTCTAGCATCCATGGAACTATCTTGTTCTCGGAGACCAGAAGTTCTAAAAGTGCGGTCCCCAGACAGGCAGCGCAAGCATCACCTGGGAACTTGTTAGAAATGCAAATAAGTTACAAACTCTGGGAATGAGGCCCAGCAATATGCATCTTAACAAGCTCTCTGGAGCATTCCGATGCACACTACAGTTGGAGAACCAGCGTTCTAGCCTTTCTGAATGAGGCTGGCCTCACCCAATCAAGGCTGCTGGCTGCCCCCAGGTCCATGTACCTGAGAAATCAGTGAACAGAGAACCACCTTATCAGCCTCTCAAGGCTGTGTCTTTCCACTGTACCTACCAGTAAGAAAAACAAAAAGCATGAAGTACTGATTCAGTACCTGATCTCAACTCTCAGTACAAACCAGAGCTCCAAACCAGCATGGAAAGAAGAGACTCACTCTTCCTCCCGACACATTCCCTTTTCTCTCTGTCTTTTTGTGTATTTAGTTCTTTGGATGCAGGTAGTGTTTTCATATGTTTGGTTGAGTATGTGACGCAATACAAGCTAAATATAATCATGGAGACGTACAGTCACCACATGCTTAGGGTTGGCGTCCGCTCGGAATCCACAATGAGACTCACTACCTGTCCTAGTCCCTCAGGACACTGACTCTGTCAGGTGGGCCCTGCCAGGCATTGCTCAGCTGTTTAATGTGGCTCAAACACTTACAGCATATAAGGCAATGGCCCGCACAGAAGACGGACACCTTGTCCTTTGGAAGCTTGCAAACCAGCCTGAGGCTTGGGAGGCACTTCTTAGCACCGCGATTCTAAGACCCTCAGTGTGCCTTGGTTCCCTATCTGTAGAATGGCAGTGATAGAAGCCGCTGGCTTGCACAACTCCCAGGAGCATCATTCAGGCAGAGTACGATGTGAGTAGCACCACCTGGAGGGTGAGGGATGAATGAATGAATAAATAAGAACCCCTCTGGTACCTGCTACTGGGCTGAGAAATTCCACTGTGTGGCAAAGAGCTGTAGTGGAAAGTGCACTTTGAGTCAGGCAGTCTGGGGTTAAGTCCGGGCTTCCTTTCTTTCTTAAAATGTTGTGACTCAGGCAAGCTCATTCAACTAGAGGTATCCCTTTGATGTATCACCTAGAGGCAGTGGCTGGCACATAATTACGGCATGCAATAAATATTTGTTGAAGAAAATGAATGTACATTCATGACTCAGTTTCTTACTCTGTATAATGGGGACAATAATATAACTTATAGGGATAAATTAAGATTAGTTGAAATTTAAATATGTTAACAAATGTTTTAAAATGTTAGACACACTGGAAGGAATGCAACATGTGCAGTTATAGTAACCATGTACCAGGGAATAATTTAAATACGTCACAAAGACTGTGAACCTGGGGTACCATGTCCTGAGTCAGACTCCAGAAATAGAACTGTTCTAGATTATTCATGATTAAATTTTCACTTCTATAAGGAACTGAAGAAGCAAGGAAGAGAGAGAGAAACATTTATAATAGTGGGTGCATGAGCCTGGCTGTATATTAGATTCACATGGGGAGCTTCTAAAAATTGACAATTAAGTCAAATCCTGGGTCATGGGTCTTGAGCATGGGTATTTTTAAAAACTGCTCCCTGTGATTCCAAAGTGTAACCAAGAGGGAGAACTCTGACTTATGGACACCTATTACATGCCAAGTATTGTGTTCGACGTTAGACAAATACCATCTCCTTCAGTCCTCACAACAACTCTACATATTAGGTATTTTACCCCTATTTCACAGGTAAGGAAATCAAGGATCAGAGGCTAAAGAAACATCTCCAAGGTCACCAACCAGTGTGATGGATCCTAGCGTGGAAACCTAACCTGGGACCGTCTGACTTCGAGGCCAGCGCTCTTTTCGCTGCTTTGCACTACATCTGGAAGTATCCTGTAAGAAGGGCATCAGAAGAGGGCATTGGGCCAAGAAGAAGGAGACAAGGGAAGGCGCCAGGGACCATCTGAAGTTTGGTCACTGGGGCAAGGCATAGCAGTATTACCAGAACAGAAAGGTGAAGTCCAGAATGCCCCACCTTATCTCCAACTGGTCCCCCATTGGGCTGAGCCTGGGCTTGCAGTGGGCTCACTGGCCCCCGTGGTACACACAGAGCCCAACAGCGTTGGACAGCGTAGGCATGTGCTTCCTCGTGTGGCAAAGGGTCATTTATAATGGAAAATATGCGAGTTGTTTTCTTTTCCAAGTAAGTGATATTTCTTGGCAAAATGCCAAGAAAATTCCTGAACGTGTCAGACATGGAGTTTCTAAGTGTATTTCTAGTTAAGAAAGATTGGTTTTATGGCAGTAATTGACAGCTTCTCATGTGAACCAAATCCAAAATGCTTACAAAATGTCAGAGTGTGCGTCCAAGACAAACTAGCCCTCTTGAACATCTGTAATTGTGACATGGATGCAATTCTCTTTGGGTCTAGAAAATAAATTTTCATTGTGTATACCACCATCCCATAACTAACTATAAAATGTGAAACCCAAAGCTTGGATGGAGACAAACCCAATGTTTCTGTTCTTCTATGAAAGAATTATATGTGTCCCCTTTAAAACTATCTCCCAAAGCAATTGGGCAGGAGTGGGGGGAATAGCACATTTTTGGGTTATAAATTCAGTTTGTTTGTTTCTCCTGGGCTCAAGCCATACATTTGAGTTGGTCATCCAGGGCATATTTCAACAACTGGATAGTCAAATAAGAGACCTTGGGGAAGAAAATCTCTGCACAGTTAACTTCGTAATCATATAAGCAGTAGGGACTACCCATAGTTTTTACAAATTGCCCTTAAACTATTGGGAAGTGATCTAATCTTTCTGAGAGTTTCCTCATCTGTAAATGAAGGGGTCTGGGGGTAGGACTTGATGATACCCAGAGACCTTTCCAGTCCAGAAATTCCATGCTTCTCTGAAACTCTACTGATTGAATTGACTCTTTAGGTCAGAATTTAAAATAATATTTCTTTTTTTTTTTCAGAAAAATAAGTTATTTTTATTTATTAAAAGACTGGTTCAATAGAACCATTTCCCCCAATTTTTTTGGCTTTTTATATGACAGTGATTTTGTAATGTAACTTTCTATATGGGGAACATAAAGATATTTAGTCTCCACTCTAGCATGGGTGATAGAAATTTTTTTTTTTTTTAAAGAAGCAAGTAGCAGCAAAAAAGTTTTTAGATTATACCAAGAGCAGTAAATGATTAAGAGAAAGACATAAATTTCAGATAAAAGTAGAAATGGATTCTTAGACAGCTTGAACATGAAATTAATAAAAACTAAAATATCTGACCACGTTGAAAAAGATTTAAATTTCTTGCCAGTTTCATACAAAATACTGACATCAACTAAGATAACAAAAACTAATAATATGCCACTACATCCTGGGCATCAGTAACAAACTAGTTAATAGGGGTCATTAATTTAAAGAGTATTTAAGACTAGTCACTACCCAAGAAAACTTGAAATGTTCTGAAATTTTATAGCTTATATATGAAAGAAACTTGGGAGAGAACTTCCCAAATTTGATAACGATCCTAAAAGTGTACTTCACCTTACCATTAACAAGGTATAAAACTTAAAGAAAATTTTCCAAGCCATCTAAAATAATGCTTCTTAAATTAAGGACTGGGCTCCAAAGCAGGGCTTACAATGTAATATTGTATATTAGAGACAACAGAGACTTGAGAGCCAGCCAGACATGCACACAAACCATAGGATGTTCTGCCACTTCCCATGTGAACCATCACTTTGAGCCTCAGGTTCCTCCTCAATAAAATGAAAATAAGTGATAGTTATATCAGAGAGTTACTGTGAGGATTAAAGGAGAGACTCTAAATATAAATAGTACGGTAGTGCTAGTAGGTGTCATTATCGTTATTATGATTAATGAGATGGTCTGACTTCCTCAGCCACCTAGATTCTCCCTCTACTGTGCACTACTTAGATTTTGAAGATAAGGAATTATGTTGAGAAAGTGAGACCAGAATTAGGATGTACCACAGGTTTCTTATATAGGTGATGGCATGGGGAAGTGATAGCTCGGAAAATGTTGAGGACGACTGAGGAAGAAAAACTAATTTAGAATAACATAGCGATGTTGAGTGTATGCTTCGTGCTGAGGTTTCGGAGGCTGATAACACCCCTTCCTTCCTGTTCCAAATTTGGAACCCACTGAGAGGTAGACACAAAGTCACATACATGGAGATCAAAGTGAGACTTTGCTACTCATAAAGCTGGCTTGGAGGGCAGAGATTAAGCACACGGCACATGGATCCTAACATGGCACCTAATTTAAGACTCCGCACAGCTCTCTCAGAAGGGCTGCACCACCGTGGGCCATCCTCACAAGGACCCGCTTTTCTAAGCTCACTTGTGGAGTTGCAGAGTCAGCCTCTTCCCCTGTAGTGGGGGCACTGGGCTGAGTTCCTTCTCCCAAACGTACCCTTCAGATAAGTCTGGTAGCCCAGGGAAGAGAGAGTGAGGGACAAAAGAAGCTCCTGGAAGGGAAACTCTCAAACTTTTTTTCTCCTCCTCTCTCCTCCTGGGAAATGGAGTGGTTAATCCTTTCCTTCTATGGAAACCTAAGGGGAGGCGGGGAGGAAGTGGGCCCCCCAGCTAACATTTCTTATCTTGGATCTTCATGCTTTATGCTTGCCTGGAACTGTTGGAATGTTTTACCAAATGAGGGTGAAAGAGAATTTTATTCTCTGCTTTTTATTCCTTTCAATTGTTCTTAGATATGAGAATTTTGTAGGTAAAGCCTATACACACAGAAAGATATATAGATAGATGACAGATAGGTAGATATAGATGTATAGATACTTGACTACTATAGTGGATGTATTTCTTTTTAACATGCTTTTTTTTCCTCCCAAATTTTTATTTTAAATAATTTATAGGATCTCAATACTGAAGAAAATTGCTTTGAAATGCTGACCTAAAATAAATAGATGGCCAGGTAGTTTTCCAGCAAAAATGGGTTTATTTGGGATCAGCAGAAAATTTTAATTTGGGGTCTGTAACCATGGTGAGTCACATGCAAGTCCCAGCACAGTGAAGAAAGGAGAACTCTTATCAAGGGGAAAGGAAGTTGGGAGGGCTGGAGTAAATAAAGAGTCCATGGGTTTTCACTGGTTGAGTTATTGCCAAGGAAGAAGAGGAGTTTTTTTCCTGTTGGGCTCTGCTATCATGGCAGGATATGAGGGTTCTCTCTTCCGGTCTCTCAATTCAATTTTTTCTTTCTTTTTTTATTAGTTATCTATTTTATACATATTAGTGTATATATGTCAATCCCAATCTCCCAATTCATCCCCCCTGCCCCCGCTTTCCCCCCTTGGTGTCCATTCGTTTGTTCTCTACATCTGTGTCTCTATTTCTGCCCTGCAAACCAGTTCATCTGTACCATTTTTCTAGATTCCACATATATGCGTTAATATATATACGAAATTTGTTTTTCTCTTTCTGACTTACTTCACTCTGTATGAGAGTCTCTAGGTCCATCCACGTCTATACAAATGACCCAATTTCATTTCTTTTTATGGCTGAGTAATATTCCATTGTATATATATATACCACACATTCTTTATCCATTTGTCATCAGAAAATCTACAAACAACAAATGCTGGAGAGGGTGTGGAGAAAAGGGAACCCTCTTGCACTGTTGGTGGGAATGTAAATCGATACAGCCACTATGGAGAAACAGTATGGAGGTTCCTTAAAAAACTAAAAATAGAATTACCATACGACCCAGCAATTCCACTACTGGGCATACACCCAGAGAAAACCATAATTCAAAAAGACACATGCACCCCAATGTTCACTGCAGCACTATTTACAATAGCCAGGTCATGGAAGCAACCTAAATGCCCATCGACAGACATATAGTGGATGTATTGGTTATCTATTCTTGCATAACAAGTTACTCTGAACGCAGTGACTTAAAACAACAATAAATATTATCTCACACAGTTTCTGCAGGTCAAGAATTTGGGAGTAGCCTAGGTCGGTGTTTCTGGCTCAGGATCTCTCATGAGATTGTCATTAAAATGCTGCCTGGGGCTGCAGGGCTGTAGTCTTTTGAAGCCTGACTAGAGCTGGAAATCCACTTCTGAGATGACTCACTCATGTGGCTGTAGGCAGGAGGCCTCAGTTCCTTGCCACGTGGGTCTCTCCTTAGGGCTGCTTGAGTGTCCTCATGACATGGCAGCTGGCTTACTCCAGGATGAGTGATCTAGCAGAAAGCAAAGCAGAAGCTGCAATGTCTTTTATGACCTACCTTTGGAAGATGCACTTTGTCATTTCTGCAATGTCTTATTAGTTAAACAGTCAGCCCTTTTCAAGCGCGAGGGGACATACAGGTGCATGAAGACTGGGAGATAATTAGGGGCTAATTAGGGCCATCTTAGAGGCTGACTACCAAAGTGGTTGACTCGCCAAAGACTGAATTTTGTTTTCTTCACTTCTGGAGAGAAAATGGTCAGTGAATCCCATTGGTGGTCTTTGAGATGTACCAAAGCTACCTCTTGCTCTCACCCCCAGATAAAGTATTATACTATTAATCAGCCTTTTGTGAATTTAGGCTGAAAACAGAAGATGCCACAACCTTTAGTACACAAATGTGGCAGTGCAGGCTATCTGTGGCGGGAATGCCACATGACTCTCAGACATTTTCTGAGCACTTACTTTGTGCTAGGTATCATGGCTTATGTACAGGATCACACTGCCTCCTTGACTGTGAGGTGGGACCTTCCTTTCTGTTTTACAGAGCAACAACTCAGGCTCAGAAAAGTGAAGTAACTTGCCTGTAAAGGGTGGAGCTGGGTTGTGATCTCGGATCTGTTGAACTTTAGATCAGTGCTTCCCAAACTAAGACACATACAAATCACCCGGCAGGCGGTGGGATCGGCGGGGGTGGGGGGTTGTCCAGTTAAAGTGCAGAGTTGGTTTCAGTAGACTTTGACCAGGGCTGGGGTTCTGCCTATCTGACAAGCCCCCAGGTGATGCTGACACTGCTGAGGCAGGGACCTCTGTCTGGTAAGGAGGCTGCAGAAGTGTCTCTGAATGACTACACCAAGGGTGAGGACTTCCAAGCAGCACGGTACCTGGCACAACTAGCTGTCAAACAAAAGGCAAAACTCCTCTGCAGAGGAGAACTGAAACCCACTACACTCAGTCCACTATGGAAGCACCTTGCAACTGTGAAATCAGCAGGTGGGCTTATGCCACTCACCTGAGGAAAGGATGAGGGTTGGTTTGAGGGGCTCCCCTGGGAGACAAGGATTTCCAACCATGCCCTTTCTGAGGCCTCTTCCTTTTTCTGGGGCCACATGCTCCCAGTTAGCCATTACCTGGAGGTCCCTGAAGGCCATCTGCTTTGGGGAGTGCATTCGGCACCGGGCAGGAAGCTGTGTTTCCCAACTTCACAACACTGGGCTTTCTCAGTGAAACTTCCAAGCTGAGGAAGAGAGCTGGGGTGACGAGCTCTACGTGTGTGTGTGTGTGTGTGTGTGTGTGTGTGTGTGTGTGTGGGAGTGGGGCGGTAGGGGGGACTGAAGTGGCACCCTCAGCTGGGCTGGGGAGCTCTAGCTCTCCGCTCTTTTTTTTGTCCCCTACAATTGTGGCAAGAAGATCAATCCTCTAAGAATGTGTAGTATTTCCCTGAGAGACAAGACAATGAGTATTTTTCTTAGCTCATCCAGGAAGTTAACATACAATACATTCTTAATTGCATTTAGGAGCATTTATTCAATTGTAACTAGTGTAACTAGTAATTCAGAAAGTGCCCAGTAATACTAATGTTATAGCGCACTTGGAGCGCTTCCCTCCGAAAGCTCCAAGCGTTTCCTCAGTTAGGCTTTGAGGATGATGCTGGCATTTGGCTCCAGAAGCAAATCTGAATTCTTGTGGACTCTGTGTCCAGCGTTCATTACCCTTTGGTTTTCTAAGGCGAGGACCCAGTGGTTCACTTTCTTTCATCTTCAGATCATTTCAGTCACCCTCCAGCGTGATTCCTATAAGCCCTGGTAGGAACTTCAGAATCAAGAGGGAGTCACTCTCCATTTCATGGCAAACCTCCCTTCCCTCCACCCTCACCAAGCCCAGAGCCAGGGAGACACTCCTGTTTGGCATTTAGACTGGTCAGAGAAACCCCGTCTGGCTTTGCCACCTTATCAGCCATATAACCGTGGGTAAATGACATGACTTTCTACACTTTAGATTGCTCATAGTTTGCAGTCGATCCTTCTCAAACTCTTCCAAATAATTGCAGAGGGAGAAACACTCCCAAATTCACTCTATGAAGCCACCATCACCCTGATACCAAAACCAGAAAAAGATATCACAGAAAAAGAAAATCAAAGGGGGCTTCCCTGGTGGCGCAGTGGTTGACAGTCCGCCTGCCGATGCAGGGGACACGGGTTTGTGCCCCGGTCCGGGAAGATCCCACATGCCGCGGAGCGGCTGGGCCCGTGAGCCATGGCCACTGAACCTGCGCGTCCGGAGCCTGTGCTCCGCAACGGGAGAGGCCACAACAGTGAGAGGCCCGCGTACCGCCAAAAAAAAAAAAAAAAAAACAGAAAATTATAGACCAATATCACTGATGAACATAGAAGCAAAAATCCTGAACGAAATACTAGCAAACAGAATCCAACAACACATTAATAAGATCATACACCATGGTCAAGTGGGATTTATCCCAGAGATGCAAGGATTCTTCAATATATGCAAATCAATCAATGTGATACACCACATTAACAAATTAAGGAATAAAAACCATATGATTGTCTCAATAGATGCAGGAAAGGCTTTTGACAAAATTCAACACCTATTTATGACAAAAACTCTCCAGAAAGTGGGCATAGAGGGAACCTACCTCAACATAATAAAGGTCATATATGACAAACCCACAGCAAACCTCATTACTCAACGGTGAAAAACTGAAAGCATTTCCTCTAAGATCAGGAAAAAGATAAGGATGTCCATACTCTCCACTCTTATTCAATGTAGTTTTGGAAGTCCTAGCCACAGCAATCAGAGAAGAAAAAGAAATAAAAGGAATACAAATTGGAAAAGAAGAAGTAAAACTGTCACTGTTTGCAGATGACATGACACTATACATAGAAAATCCTAAAGATGCCACTAGAAAACTACTAGAACTAATCAGTGAATTTGGTAAGATTGTAGAATAGAAAATTAATGCACAGAAATCTCTTGCATTCCTGTACACTAATGATGAAAAATCTGAAAGAGAAATTAAGGAAACAATCCCACTTACCATTGTAATGAAAAGAATAAAATACCTAGGAATAAACCTGCCTAAGGAGGGGAAAGACCTGTACTCAGAAAACTATAAAACATTGATGAAAGAAATCAAAGATGCCATAAACAGATGGAGAAATATACCATGTCCTTGGATTGGAAGAATCAATATTGTGAAAATGACTGTACTACCCAAAGCAATCTACAGATTCAATGCAATTCCTATCAAACTACCAATGGCATTCTTCACAGAATTAGAACAAAAAGTTTTACAGTTCGTTGGAAACACAAAAGACCCCAAATAGCCAAAGCAATCTTGAGAAAGAAAAACAGAGCTGGAGGAATCAGGCTCCCCGACTTCAAACTAAATCTTAGCTTTTAAAAACATGTGTATCTACTATATTCCTAGCAGTGGGTAGAACTCAGCAGGGAACCCAGTGTTCAACAATTCATTGCTCCTGTCTTTGACAGTACGAAGGTATAAACGTAGCTATGAAACAGGACAGAATACAAGTGCAGATTGAGAAAGAACACATTGTACCTATGGAGAAAAGGCTGAAGAGGGGGTGGTACAGAAAGAACCATGTTGGAGAACTTGCATTTGATAACCCCATTAATAGCTAATAGCTAGTATTTAATGTGCATTTGTTACATGCCAAGCACCCTCACAAATCCTTCATATGCATCTCATTTAACTCTCTTCATTTTTTTATTGTGTTAAAAAAATAAGACTTACCATCTTAACCTTTTTTTTTTTTTTTTGCGGTACGCGGGCCTCTCACTGTTGTGGCCTCTCCCATTGCAGAGCACAGGCTCCGGACGCGTAGGCCCAGCGGCCATGGCTCACGGGCCTAGCCGCTCCACGGCTTGTGGGATCTTCCCCGACCGGGGCACGAACCTGCGTCCCCTGCATCGGCAGGCGGACTCTCAACCACTGCGCCACCAGGGAAGCCCCATCTTAATCATTTTTAAGTGTATAGTTCAGCAATGTATTTTCATTGTTGTGAAACAGATATCCAGAACTTTTTCATCTTGCAAATCTGAAACTATACCCAATTATATAACAACTCCTTTTTGCCCACTTCCCCCAGGCAGTAATAACCAGCATTTTACTTTGTTTCTATTAATTTCACTATTTTAAGATACCTTATATAAGTGGAATTATGTTTGTGACTGGCTTGTTTCACTTAGCATAATGTCCTCAAGCTTCATCCATTTTGCAGCATATGACAGGATTTTCTTCCTTTTTAAGGTTTAATAATATGCCATTATGTGTATATAGTACATTTTGTTTATGTATTTATCTGTCGATGGACTTTTGGTTTGCTTCCACCTCTTGGTTATTATGAATAGTGCTTCTATGAACATGGGTGTGAAAATACTTCTTCAAGACCCCATTTTCTGTTCTTTTTGATGTATAACCAGAAGTAGGATTGCTAGATCATATGGTAGTTTTATTTTTAATTTTTTGAAGCCTCTAAACTGTTTTCCATAGTGGTTGCACCATTTTACAATCCTACCAACAGTGCACAAGGGTTCCAATTTGTCCACATGAAGATCAAAACTTCTTTTCTTTTTTCCTTTCTCTCTTTGTTTCTTTCTTTCTTTCTTTCTTTCTTTCTTTCTTTCTTTTTCTTTCTGTACCCATCCTAATGGGTTTGAGGTAATATCTCATTGTGGCTTTGATTTGTGTTTCTCTGATGATTAGTCATCATTATGCATCATTCCATATGCTTGCTGACCATTTACATTTCATCTTTGAAGAAACAACTATTCAAGTTCTTTGCACATTTAAAATCAGGTTATCTGATGTTTTGTTGCTGAGCTGTAGGAGGTCTTTATATATTCTGGATACTAACTCCTTATCAGATACATGACTTGCAAATATTTTCTTCTGTTCTGCTGTTGCCATTTCACTCTGTTGACTGTGTCTTTTGATACATAAACGTTTTAAGATTTGATGTAGCCCCATTTGTCTATTTTTGCTTTTGTTACCTGTGCTTTTTGTGTCATATTCAAGAAATCACTGCCAACCCAATGTCATGAAAATTTCCCCCTTTGGTTTTTCCTCAGTTTTATTGTTTTAGGTCTTATATTAGGTCTTATATTTTGAGTTAATTTTTGTGTATAGTGTAAGATAAGGATCCAACTTCATTGTTTTACATGTAGTTTTCCAGTTTTTCCAACACCATTTGCTGAAGAGGCTGTCTTTTCCCCATTGGGAAGAGGACACCTCTTGGCACTATTGTCAAAGGTCATTTGACCATTTATGCAAAGGTTTATATCTTGGCTCTCTGTTCTATTCCATTAGTCTATTTGTCTGTCTTTATGACAGTACAAAACTGTTTGATTACTGTGGCTCCATAATATATTTTGAAATCAGGAAGTGCAAGTCCTTCAACTTTGTTCTTCTTCCTCACAATTGTTTTGACTATCCAGGATCCCTTGAGATTACATATGAATTTTAGGATGAATTTATCTATTTCTGCAAAATACACTGTCAGAATTTTGACAGGGATTGTGTTGAATCTGTAGATTGCTTTGGGTGGTGTGGCCATCTTAAAATATTAAGTTTTCTAATCAATGAACACGGGATGTCTTTCCATTTGTTTGTGTCTTCTTTAATTTTTTCAGAAATATTTTGTGGTTTTCAGTGTACAAGTCTTTCACCTCCTTGGTTAGGTTTATTCCTAAGTATTTTATTCTTCCTGATGCTATTATAAACAGAATTGTTTCTTTACTTCCTCTTTACGTTGTTCATTGTTAGTGTACAGACACACAACTGATTTTTGTGTCTTGATTTCGTGTCCTTCAACTTTGACAAATTTGCTTATTAGTTCTAACAGGGGTTTTTTTTTGTGTGGAATTTTTAGGGCTTTGTACATATAAGATCATGTCATCTGTGAAGAGATTCTTTTTTTCTTCCTTTTCAATTTAGATGTGTTTTATTTCTTTCCCTTGCCTTAGTGCTCTGGCTTTAATGCTCTTCAGTTTGTGGATTAAAACATTAAGGTGTTAGGAAATGTCTTACTACTGCAAACATTTAAGACCTTCATTTCCCAAGATTCTTGTTTTTCATGTTTTATGCACACACTTAATCTCGATGGAATCAGCAGGAAAGCTGTCTTTTACCCAGGGGTCAGAGTCCTCCCTGGTCCTAAGTCTTCTCTGGTGGAGGACTTAGTTTGTTCATTCTGAAAAACAAATTATTTCTACCATTTTCTGAGGCCTTATGTCCTTACCTCCTCTAAAAAGAGCTGCTCTTTTAAAATAATCTCTAAAATTAGACTCTCCCATATTTCTGCACATATCCCCCCTCACCAGTTATGATACTTTAAAAATTGTCTTAAATATTTCATAATTGTTAGAATGCACAGCCAATGCTAAGAATTTTTTATGGATTCCAATACAGTCATTTCAACCATATATATGATATATGATGTTATACAGCACTGTATGCTGTCATTATTTTTCAGATGAGGAAATTGAGGCCCAGAAAATTTTTACATCTTATCCAAAGTCATAGAGCTTGTGAGTAATGGTGCCAGATTTAGAACCCCGGCAGCCCAAGTCCTGAGTGCCTGCTTATCGCAAATGGCCCAATATCTAGCCTAAGCCTTACTTTTGTGTTTTAAGTGATCCTAAAAATGAATTCTCAGAGAACGTACCGTCAGGATGTGGACGTGGATGTTTAAGTTGCTGGAATTTCCTTCTATCTGGTGGTTCCTCAGAGAGGTATGTTCAGATGTCTGGGAGTCAATTGGTTTTTGAAACAAGAACAAACCCCTCGATATCCATATGGAGACTTGCAATCCTGCCTACACTTTAAATTAACCTTATTGACGGATTTCCTGCCAAGCTTAGTTTCATTTATTATGCATGTTCCTTTTAGTAGGTGGAAGAAAAAAATACATGAGAATTATCCTCTAAATAAAGCAATATATAAACCAGGCTCATAAATTTTCTAAAGTTTATTTTTATTTGCCAAGCTCTTCTGTATTTTGGGGGGGATAAGTGTTTATTTAATAAAAAGAAAAGTGATATCTTGAAATAAGGATATCTTAGTAGTAAACAGCCAGGAGTGGATCTTTTTTCTCTTTCATTCATCATTGTCAGCTGAAGACATTCTCAGCCTGCAGCTAGGGGTGAAATTGATGGCGTCTAGATGGGTGAGCCACTTCACTGTTTCTTCTTGAGCTTAAAGAAATTTCAGCCTGAAATTCCACCCTTTCTGGATTCTAAAATGTGACACCAGATACAGGTAGTACAATAGTTGGGCCTAAGACTTACTGCAGGGCTGCAAGTCAGAATCAGAATTCCCTGGAGGTGATGTGGGGAAAGCACTCATGGGGTGTTCCCATTTTGGGATGAAAAAATATGAATCAAGGAAGGGTGAATAAGGGAAAGTGCCTTTATTTAATATTTTTTGATATTACCTAAGATAGCCAGACAATGCAGTTTGTCGGGAATACTCTTTGCTTTTCATGATCTGGGGAAAAATATTGAAAAAAGAAACTTGGGTCATTGGTACCCATAAATGGCTATTTTATAACTGTTCTATCTCTCCAAACCAAGCTGGAGTTTGGGGGAAGGAGAATGGTTCCCAAAACAATTTACAGCTTACTGCTTTCTCTAAATAGCTTGGAGCGCTAGAACTTTCTGTCTGACTGGGAAAAATAATGACCCAATTGATCAGTTACATATGGGCTTGTTCAGAGAATTTCTGATGGAATCTGTGATTGCAATCCTTTCAGACCCCATGCTCCCTTTTATAACACATATTTGAATGTTCTTTTTATTATCCTGAAATGAAATTTAAATATTACACATTAAAAAATAAAACACTTTGTTATAAAAGGAGAACTAAGGAAAGTAATTTTCAATAAGAGATGTTTCTCAATTCACAAATACTCAGACAAGGCAACTGTTAAAAGATAATTTAAAAAACCAAACAAACAGATAAAATCATGACCCTCACCCAGATAAAAAATGTATTTATGGTAATTAACTCATAAAGAGGAACCAGGCAAATGTTATAACCCATTCAAGAGAGAAAGAATGGATATATTTATAAATTGGGAATATTGAAATGATGTATAAATGGAGGAAAAACTAGTTTTGTCAGCAGTGGGGAAGAGAGGTTAACTGAACCTCTACCAGACAGGACAGAACACAGATGTCTACAGACAAAAATTATCTTGCATTGTTATCACTTATCTACATTTTACAGAGTTGTAGAATTGTTCCCATGGAATCAGATAACGCAGAGCGGTGTGCTATAGATAGCACACAGTTTTTCATCAAAGTACAAATTTTTGCCTACACTATCCTTAATGAAGTAATCAGACATTCACCACTATAGGTAAAAACACCCTGAATAAAGCATCTATACCCACAGAGTGACTCAGTTGGTTGAATTGTCACCTCAAACACATTGAACAGTGATGCTTTCAGATAGTTTCTGAAATGGAGACCAATACTTGGTAAATTTCTGAACAAAGAAAGTACACTGTTCCCTCAATTTGTATGGTACCTGAGCTCCTAGAAAAGGAGGTGCTTATTAAAATCATTTGAGAACACTTTGTATTAGTGTGTATAATGGAGGTGGGTTCTAGGTTAAGATCATTATGTTTTTCACCTATACGAATATCTGGCAGAACACTCCAAAGCTGTGGGAGATATAGCAAATCCTTTATTGTGGGGCATTTTCCTGTACATTGCAGGGCATCTACTACCCTGGCCCTGTCCTCTGAAGGCAAGTGGTACCCTCCAATCATGTGACAACCAAAATAAAAAGCCTCACAAGTTACCAACACACTCCCTAAGGATGGAGTTGCCCTGTTGGAGAAGCAGTGTCAGAGCTGAAATATGCCCAGGGACCCATCGCTTCATCCCTATCTCCAGCAACACCATTTGCTCAGCCGGGCAGCTATGAAGAAAAGCAGAGGGCCTGCTTGAACAGGGTTAGGCCAAAGGTAACTTTTTTATTTTTTTTTTTGCGGTACGCGGGCCTCTCACTGCTGTGGCCTCTCGCATTGCAGAGCACAGGCTCCGGACGCGCAGGCTCAGCGGCCATGGCTCACGGGCCCAGCCGCTCCGCAGCATGTGGGATCTTCCTGGTCCGGGGCACGAACCCGCGTCCCCTGCATCGGCAGGCAGACTCTCAACCACTGCACCACCAGGGAAGCCCCAGAGGTAACTTTTAACTTAAAGAATTGACTCATCTCCTCCGAATCCCTCTCTTCTAGGTTTAACTAACCAAGTTGATAGACCAAGGAGGTCCATCACTGAAAGTAAATACCCATCCCCGCTCTATTTAAGCTGGAGTCTGCTTCTGCCTTTCTGAAGAATTCTTGCCCCAGGACCTGTGGTAGGGGGCGGGGTGGTGGCAGGCACCGATAGAAAATGGCACCGTCAAATGACCAAAGAGCTGGTGACAGAGGAAGGGGCGTGGCCCAGGAAGTGGGGGGACTGTGTGTACTTGCCACGGCTCAGGGATTCGTCCCCACTTACCCAATGTCGCCAGATTTTCTGATTTTACTTTCAAAAGAAACAGGAAATCTGCACTTTTTGTATGCAATTTTTCAGTTCTTAAACGTTGGCTCATGTATATGTATAGATAAATAGATGAGAGATAGAGAGATAGATAATGTACTTAACAAATGTATACACATATAGAAACACAGATACCTCCATTCATACATACGGCTCCTTCGAGTTAGACTCATAAATAATAGTGACTTAGGTACTGACTAGGACCCTCCTTTGAATCAGAATGAAAACTATGAGCTGGGTATTTTACTCCCATTGCAGAGATGAGGGAAAGTGGGCTTTGAGAAGGTGAGTGATTTGCCTAGAGTCACAAAATAAGTAGCTGGGCTGTTCTGCTCCTGATACCAGATTGCTGCCCAGTTTATGAAGAGACCACAAGATGAATGAACATTGTTCTGACCAAAACAAGCCACAGGAATAATTTCTGTTGAAAACTGCATTTATGCACTTATTTAAGTGAAATCAACATTTCTTAAAGCTTCTTGACCTATGTCCCTAGCAGAAGCGTGGGGAGATTTCTAGAGAAGTCAGAGTATCTGAGTTTGATGGTATTTGCAAGTGACCTGGGTGAGCCATTTGCTGTGTTAGCCTGCCATCCATCAAAGCCGGTGATGAGAGTGACTGAATCCCCAGAGGTTGCTTGTGAAAAATGTTAAAAGCTTTAATTGAAAGGATCTCAAACACAGACCCCAAGTAACTTTCTCACTGTGAATTCCTGTCTTGCCCCCAGATACCCTGAGGCCCTGCCAAATACCAGGGCCAGGTCATTCTCATGTACTTAAGGCATAAACCCCTGGCAGGACCTTTGATGGTGCTCAGCTTGGAGTCCTGCGCAACTCCAACTGGGAGGGACGCACTTGGAGCAATGTCATCTGTCAGGGTCTAACCTCTTTTCTGTGAATGTCTGCAAATTAAACCAGCCTTATTGAAAATGGGGATGTTTCATATTTAAAATGTCTTGATTGGAATGTACATATGATGAAAAAGATAAGCTTAGCTTCCTAAAAAAACATTTGTTGTAACAAAGCAGCAGGAATTCCATCAGAAGCTTTCCATGAGCTTCAGGAAAATCCTTTACCAGCTTCCTTTCCCTTGTTTGTGATTCATTCATTCATTCATTGCCTGACTCAGCTTAGGGTATGATCCCAGGCTTACATTCTATTCAAATCAGTAAACATTTCTTCTTCCAGTTCTAACTCTGGGAAGGTGTCCATAACCTTCCCCAGACTGCCTAGGGGGAGCATGGAGCAAAAGTTGTTAAGAATTCCTGAGTGAAATCTCTCATTCATAAGCTCTTCAAACAAACAAATAAAAATTCTGCCCCTTTAAAAATGTTTTTATTACATCCTTAATGCATGCTCATCAAAGACAAAGTAATGAGAGAAAAGATAAACAAAAACAAAAGTCTTGGTGATCTCACTTAAAAACGTGTGGGTTATTCAGGGTAAGTCATCAGACCTAATGAAATGTTCTCTGAATCTAAGGGAAAATTAGGCAAGAGCTGGCCCCCAAGTTCGCTGCATTCTTTTATTCTTGCAAAGTCTGACACAAGATGATCATTCAGTTGCCTAATCTCCCTGTGGATAAAATTTCTTTGTTGATAGATAAGACTGGTAAAACAGTTATCATCTGTATTTAGAATAATATATAATAGTTTAACAATTACCCACCAATATATACTCTGAGCTGACTATCCAAAGCAATTTAGGACCATTCTCTAAATGTATATTTCAAATCACGTCCCATTATGTGGAGCCCTTATGCTTATGAAGAGAGGCAGAGAATACAAATGTGGGAATGAGATGCAGGGAAGCACAAATTGTGTAAATGAAATCTGGACTGTTTCTGGGAACATAATTTCATGAATAAAGATGATCTAGCATCTCTGAACTATGTATTTTAAGATTAATATTTCTCAATAGTACTTGTCAAAGTGAGTGGCAGTAGAATCCATAATAAGTACTTTATTGAATTATATTTAGTTTAAATATAAATGTAAAAAGGCACCATGAATTCTCATGTCAAATTATGTCACCCAGAAGTTAATTAGTTGTACCATGATTCAAAAAAGGAATTCTTTTTAATTTGGCGGAATACAGGTTTGTATTTCTAACAATTCAATCATTTTTTAATTAATAAAATTTAATTTTTAGGTTCACAGCAAAATTGAGCAGAAGGTACAGAGAGTTCCCATATACTCCGTATCCCCACACATGCACAACCTCCCCACGATCAACATCCCAAACCACCGTGGTACATTTGTTGTAATCAGTGAACCTACACTAAAACATCATTTCACCTAATGTCCATAGTTTGCATTAGGGTTCGCTCATGGTGCTGTACGTTCTACGGGTTTTGACAAATTTATAAGGACATGTATCTAATTCCGCCATTGTAGTATCATACAGAATAGTTTTACTGCCCTAAAAGTCCTCTGTGCTCTTCCTATTCATCTCTCCCTCCCTTACAACCCCTGGAAACCAGTGATTTTTTTTTTTTTTACTGTCTCCATAGTTTTACCTTTTCCAGAAAATCATTTAGTTCAAATCATACAGTATAAAGCTTTTTCAGATCAGCTTCTTTCACTTAGCAATATTCATTTGTTTCCCTGTGTCGTTTTATTGACTTGATAGCTTATTTTATTTTAGCCTGAATAATATTCCATCATCTGGACGTACCACAGTTCTGTATCCATTCACCTACTGAAAGACATCTTGGCTGCTTCTAAGTTTGGGCAGTTATGAATAAAACTGCTATAAATATCTGTGCACAGGCTTCTGTGTGGACATAAGTTTTCATTTCATCTGGGTAAACACCAAGGCCCTTACACACCAGGCTGGAAACTGGAAGTCCTCAAAGGCATTATTTTTTAAATTTCTAGAAAACTACAATACTATGGTCAAAAGTTCTGCTGGTTATATTGTTCAGCCTCCTCATCTCAAATTGAAATCAGAACAGATAAGCCCACTTTGGGGCACACGTTTTCCTTCCTTTTCTGAGCTTCTTTTCAGCATTCACTGAGTATTATTTATCAGGCAAGGCAAGAAAATAACCTTTTTCTTCTGGTTTCTTGAATCAAGAATCTACTTTGCTATTTTAACAGATCACTTTTCAAGTAAAAAATGGAAAGGAATCAGGAATTTGTATTTCTACATTTCCATTTATCATGTCCTTATATGTCTATTTCAAATCCAAGTCCAAGTCCATCAACCCAGAATGTGGAATCACATCGAAAAAGCTCTATCAAAATTAGTCTCTGTTCCTACCCTCTATCTGAAAAATAAACTTAGAAGATAAAAATCTAATCTGCTGAGACTCAAATGTTAGGCTTTGTACCAATGGGTGATAGAGGGGGTACCAAGGAGTGATAAGTACACTGATGATGTCAGTCAATATACTCATCACCCTCACGGTAACTATTTGTTGCCTGTCTTTTCTGTGAGACTGTCAGCTCCCCAAAGGCAGGGACAAGGCCTGACTGATTACTCTCTGGCACATGGTCAGTATTTCAATATATATTGGTTGAATGTATCATTGGTTCATCAGATATGTTAAATATTAATTAACTTCATTTGTGTAACAGTGATTAAGCACCTACTAGGTACAAGGCTGCATACTGGGTATTTGGGGTGTATGAAGATGAGTGTAGTTCATTCCCTGCCTTCCAAGAGCTTACACAACTGTCAATCGTTGTAGCAGCCTGTCTTTGTCAAGTCCATATCCCCTCGGGCTCCCCCTCCTCCCACTCTGGATAGTTCCATCAGGAATTATGGCTTCCAGCATCACTTCACATGAAGGCATTCTTTAGCCTTGGAGTAGCTCAGCACCTTAGAGGCAGGCTGGAATTATCAGAGAAATAACATCTCCAGAACAACTCACATCAAATGAAGGTGGCAGTTCCTTGCCCTTCAGTAGAACACTTTTGAGTACATGCCACTCAGACTCTCAGGGGGTCCCCAATGGAGCTGAGACCAGATGCTCACAGTAGTAACCTGCTCATTAAGATACCCTTTATTAGCTTTTCTCCTTTCTTGGTCTCACTTCCTACTCTGTCACAGTGCTTCCTGGGATCTCTTCCCAAATAAATTATTCTCCCCAAATCCATCACTCTGGGTCTGATATTAGAAGAAGCATGGACACTGGAGTGTGATAAGTACGAGAGGTATGAACAGAGAGCTATGAGAATGCAGAGGGGGAGGGGATTAATTCTAGCTGGAGAAGACTTGGCATCGTTTGAATACGGTCTAGGTGGGGGCAATGAGTGCACCTGTGGGAAGAGATGCTTCAGGCAGAGCAAACAAGGGCACGATGGTGTTGAAGAACACAACGCGCTCAGGGAATTGTAGGCAATTGGGTCCAGAGGGAATGTGGGTAGAAGAGTATCTCAGACTTTCCCGGAAAGTACTCCAGAGCCCCACACATTCCAGCAAGGAGGCAGTTCTCTCTGGCCACTTTCATCCTAAACTTCAGCTCCAGTTCCTTACCCTTCGTACACTGGTACTTTGAAATGGCCAGACATTCTTCTTCTCGTAGGAATCCGAATATAGAAAGAGACATAGCCACACATTATCTATAAAAGCAGCCATATGGTAACCACTGACCAACCCACTGTCTTCTTCAAGCATGGTACTTTCTTTCTGCCTGTAGATTTGAATTCATGTTTTCTGAGTTCCCATGACATGCTGAGCATTAATATTTTGCTCCTTCTGAGGGCTCACAGTCTAAACATAGTGTCCATGCCACAACCCAGACAGGGAAATTTTCCTCCCTTCTGTTAGAGGGTAATCTTAAATTTTAAAACAAACCAACAAAAAAAGGAAGTGTGTCATGGAGTCAAAGAACATGACCCTGACATGTACACACTGCTCTATTTAAGATGGATACAACAAGGACCTAATGTATAGCACAGGGAGCTCTGCTCAGTGTTACGTGGCAGCCTGATGGGGGGGAGTTTGGGGGAGAATGGATACCTGTATATGTATGGTTGAGTCTCTTTGCTGTGCACCTGAAACTATCACAACATCTTTAATTGGCTATACCCCAGTATAAAATTAAAAGTTTAAAAAAAACCCAAAAAACAAAGAACATGACCCAAGCTAACTTTACTTTGCAATCTACTCTGTTACTTCCTAAGCAAGTACCATGCATATGGATGGTCCTGACAAGTCATTCAATCTCCAGTGCTGACTCAATTATAGCCTCTTACCATGATCAACAACTGCTAAATTGATTATAAACCCAGAATGAGAGCTGAAAACCAAAAAATAGAGATGTGGCAGCAGGACGGGAGCAGAATAATTTGGTCGTTTTCCCAGCAGGGGAAAGCCAGTTTAGGAAAGCCAAAATGAGTACTTCTGGAACAGGTATACACTATTGGAAAATAACAGAGAAATTAAAGAAGTTATTAAAGCTCGCAAGAGAATCTGGGGAGAGAACACTACTCATTTCAGCTCAGCAGGAACCACTCTGCATTATTATGTCTTGCTCTATACTTAGCTTTGAAGAAAGCCACAAATTACGATGGTTAAATAGAGCTTTAGAAAATGGAAAATAGCAACATTGCAAGTACAGAAGAGTACTGGGGTAGAACACCCTCCATACCATTCCCAAACTGGGCTGGATCTAGAGAATTCCTGAAATTCCTCCTTCCCTCAAGAAGTTTAGCCATGTGTCCTTTATGAATCCCCATTATTATAATATTGCTTATGTAATAAATACAGCTTTGTTTTGTTTTTAAACCAAAGGATCAAACAAAGGTTGGGAGAGAAAGAAAGCTGCTGGAGTACTTCGACCAGGCTGAGTACTTGGGGAAGATACTAACTTAGTACATACCTGGATTGAGAAGGGAATGACAGTGATCACATTTTTGAGCTCTTTGTACATTTGAGACATTGCTCTATATCATATCACATGTGTTAGCTAAGTTATCCTCATAACAACCTTATGAAATCGATACGGTACCTAATCCATTTTATAGATGAGGAGACTGGAGCACAGAAAGGCTAACTAACTTGCTCAAGGACATATAGCTGGTATAAGTGGCAGAACCAGGATTCAGTCTGACCCCAAAGCTTGTGTTCTTGATGACCACACTCAGAGACCATGTTAGGAACTGAATGTTTGTGTCCCCCCAATATTCATATGTGGAAGTCCTAACTCCCCTATGTGATGGTATTTGAAGGTGGGATTTTTAGGAGGTATAGATGAGGTCATGAGGGTGGAGCCCCACGCTGAAATTACTGCCCTTATCAAAAGAGAAAGGGACACCACACTTCCCTCTCTCCACCATGTGAGGACACAGTGAGGGGCAGAACGGTGAGAAAATAAATTTTCTTTTTTAATTCTTTTCTCTTGAGTTGTGGGATCTTTGTTCCCTGACCAGGGATCGAACCCACACTCTTGCAGTGAAAGCACAGAGTCCTAATCATTGAGCCACCAGGGAATTCCTTAAATTTCTGTTGTTTAAGTCAGCCAGTCTCTGGTATTGTGTTACAGCAGCCCAAGAAGAGTAAGTCCGCAAAGCTATTACAACCAAGCTGTTACCCACGGAGTCAAGGAATTGTAGGCAGGAGAGTTTCAGCTGAGACCCAGGGATTTATTTCAGGGGCTTCGCTGTGAGTACCTTGCTTCCTGCAGGATAGGTCACAGAGAATCGCTTGGCCCAAGGGTGACGTAAGGTTGATCCAAGACCAGGAGTTAGACTTTTGTGGGAAGCTGCGTAAACTAAAGCTCGGTACCTTCCCAGCTATCAGTGGTCACTTCATTCCTGAGTGAAGCTGCTGTTATGAGAAAAATATTCAGTGATTTGGAGCTGGACAGGGCTGTTGAAGAAAAACGGGCGAGTCAGTGGAACTAAGAAAAAACCTTCCTCCTCTCCTTCCTTGGAAGATGGTATGAATCAAGAGTTGTGTGAAATATGAGGAGGTTACTATTTGAGGTACCCTAGCATGTCCCTCTCAGCCTTTCATAGAATCCCAGTCCCAGGGGGTTTAGCTCTAACCCACTTTGTTACAAAATTTTTGCCACTAAGAATAGCAAAACATTTTGTTCCTATAATATCCTTATGCATATATTCGCTATGTATGGGGAATTTTACTTCTATGGAATAGATTCTGAGAAGTGGGGTTTGTAAGAGGAAGACTATTTTTAATTTGAAAGATATTTTCAGGTTTGCTTTTAAACAGGCTCTAACAAATCACTTTCCACTGCTACTGTAGGGCATATTTGTCTTTCTTTCTTAAACATCCTTCCTAAGTTAATGGCTTTCTCCTCAGGGAGAAGCCAGATACTCACTTTCCCAGCATCCCTTGTAGTTTGAATGCAGACATGTGATCTAGGCTCTGCCAATCAGACACCACAAAGACTTCACATTAGTGAGACAAAGATACAGGTCCTCATAGAGTCCAATCGATATTTCCAGCTTCTAGACATAGCACTGGCAGTCATGCCTCATTCTGGAAGCTTTGCTGCTCCATGACAGAGGTATCCTGTCAACCCCTCAGTAGCGGGAACTGGTTTATCATCTCTTAAATGCACTCGCAGCTGTCAATCCCATTGCCTCTACCCCAGTTGGGGCCACCATGATCTCTTGCTGGGACAGCAGCAGCAAACTTCCACCTACTCTCCCAGTCCCTAGCATGATTAGAATCCATTTTCCACTCTGCAGCCTGAATGATCTTCCTAAAACTCAAATGTAATCATGTCATCCCCTTGCTTTTAAAACCTTTCATTTTCTCCCCTCTGCCCCAGGCTGAAGTTGCTATTCCTTAGCCTGGCCCACAGAATCCTCCAAGAGCTGACCAGGGGTTCCCTCCCCAGGCATGCCTCTTTCTTCCCATCGAATTCTATACTCTAGTCATACTGAACATTTCTCAGGGTTTTGATGGTCCCATGCATTTTCTCACTTCTGGGCTTTTGCAAACACTGTACCCACTACTTTCTTCCCTTCTCTTTTGCCTACCTAACTTCTTCTTCTCCAGTTGTCAGCTTACATGTCACATCTCTGATTGCCCGGGACTAGATTATGTGTCCCTTCTCTAGATTACCAGAGCACCTCATAATTCTTATCTCTGTTTTCCACTAAGTTATATAAAGGTAGGGACAGGGACCATTTTGTTCCTTTCTGCATATTCAGTGTCTAATACAGTGCCTGGCACATAGTGGGTAATAAATTCAAGTTTGTTGGATTAATAAATAAATAAACAGATGAGACAGATACTATTATCATCATTCAGTCATAGGGTAACTGAGGTTTACAGAGTCTATTTTCATAAAGTTAGGCTAGTTAACAGTGGACCTGGGACCAGAACACAGATCTTCTGACGCTTAGTGTATTTTCAACTATCCCTCATTGCCCCCTTTAAATGCAATTTATCACTCTTTTAAGCTTAATAAACATCATTGTGATGCACAAAACCCCTGTAAGGCAGGTATCTCAACCTTAGCACTATTGGCATTTGGGGCCAGATAATTCTTTGTCGTGGGGCTGTCCTACACATTGGAAGATGTTCAGCAGTGTCCCAACCACTAGATGCTAGTAGTATCCCCCTCCTGCTTGTCTCCAGACATTGCCAAATGTCCCGTGGGGGCCAAAATAGCCTTCAGATAAAAAACAGTGTTCTAAGGATACCAGGCACAATCTGTTAAATCTCTACAGCTTTGGGTTGAGAATATAAGTCGCAGCACAGACATACCCCCGCCCCGGTGGAAAGATGCAAGTCAAGTGCAGATTCATGTCCAAACCTCGATCTTGCATCTTTTAAGCCACAGGTCACTGAGCCTCATTTTTCTCCTGTGCAAAACTGAGACCATAACACTCAAGATTGCAGGGAGAATTAGGGAGAAGGTACATAAAGAACTCAATAAGTTACATTAATTTAACTAAACCACTGCTTTCTTTGGGCCAATAGCTAGTGCGTCAATTCACCCAAACATGCATAAAGAAAACATGACGAAAGAGAGGAGTTAGAAATTCAGGGTGAACTGGGATAGGTTTGATGGCAGAAGGCTTTTGCATTCTGGGAGGCCAAGAAAAAAACCCAAGTTTCAGGAATGAAAACAAGAATGACATTTGAACAAGCTTATGGGCCTGCTGCCTGTTACTTATTCTCTCATAATTTCATGGTTTTATGGAGAAAACAAATAAAAAAATCATACTTAATGGTATGTTACCATTTTTTAATATGATTACACACCCCAGATTGGATTGGTGTTGGACTTGGGGAAGCTGCAAGTTTCAAGATCTATCAGAAGGGGAATGAGGTGCTCAGCAGCTGCTCACATTCTCCCTCTCCTTTATGAATTTTAACGCATTTTTATTTAGTATTTGACATACTGTGTTTGTTTACAGATTCCTTCCATTTTGAATAGCAAGTCTAGAAAAAATATTTTTCTTCTAAGCATCTACCGTTTTTTGCTGACTTCCTACTTTGACACAACAATGCTGCTCCGGAAAATGCTTTTTAGGGAATTCCACATGGTGTCACTGCCTGAGGGTTCAAAGGATTAAACTAAAGGGATCTAGCATTCCTGCTGGGAACAGTAGAACTCAATCCTCTAACTCCACAGAACCTCCACCCCCTCCCTCTCTCCCTTCTCCTACCTGGGACTCCAGAATTGCTTACTCCCCTCTATTCCTAGTGAGATGCTCCAAAATGCAATCTTCTGCAACAGAGCTAGACCCTCTTACTTAGGTCTAAGGATGTCTACCTCCTGAACCCTAAACTTGAAGATATAAGGAAATAATATCCACCAAAAGCCATGCATTAAAATGTCCACTATTAATACCTAGAGTCTGTCATACAGAGTGAAGTAAGTCAGAAAGAAAAAGACAAATACCGTATGCTAACACATATATATGGAATCTAAGAAAAAAAAATGTCATGAAGAACCTAGGGGCAAGATGGGAATAAAGACACAGACCTGCTACAGAATGGACTTGAGGATATGGGGAGGGGGAAAGGTAAGCTGTGACAAAGTGAGAGAGTGGCATGGACATATATACACTACCAAACGTAAAACAGATAGCTAGTGGGAAGCAGCCGCATAGCACAGGGAGATCAGCTCGGTGCTTTGTGACCACCTAGAGGAGTGGGATATGGAGGGTGGGAGGGAGGGAGACGCAAGAGGGAAGAGATATGGGAACATACGTATACGTATAACTGATTCACTTTGTTATAAAGCAGAAACTAACACACCATTGTAAAGCAATTATACTCCATAAAGATGTTAAAAAAAAAAAATACTGGCCCAAACCTGGAAACATCCCAAGTGTCCATCACAGTGGAATGGACGGACTGCGGTAAATCCACACAGTAGAACACTACAGAGCAATGAGCATGAACAGAGTACAACTTCATGCAAAGATACCGATGAATCTACCATTAACTAAGGAGGGGAGGCACTAAAGAGTGCATGTGGTGCTCTTCGGTGATGTTAAAAAGCAGCAAGACTAATCTCTGCCGTTAGAAGTCAGCCTAGTGAAAGTCAGGAAGGTGGTAACCCTGTGTCAGGGGTAGTGACAGGGAGGGCTTCTGGGGGCTGGTTACAAGAGTGTGTTCACTTTGTGGAGAACAGTTTCTCTTTTGTTTTGAATTTTATTTATTTTGTTATACAGCAGGTTCTTAGTAGTTATTTATTTTATACATATTAGTGTATACATGTCAATCCCAATCTCCCAATTCATCCCACCACACCACTCCCCGCCACTTTTCCCCCTTGGTGTCTGTGCATTTGTTCTCTACATCTGTGTCTCTGTTTCTGCCCTGAAAACCAGTTCATCTGTACCATTTTTCTAGGTTCCACATATATGCGTTAATATACGATACTTGTTTTTCTCTTTCTGACTTACTTTACTCTGTATGACAGTCTCTAGATCCATCCACATCTCTACAAATGACCCAATTTCGTTCCTTTTTATGGCTGAGTAATGTTCCATTGTATATATGTACCACACCTTCTTTATCCATTCGTCATCAGAAAATCTACAAACAACAAATGCTGGAGAGGGTGTGGAGAAAAGGGAACCCTCTTGCACTGTTGGTGGGAATGTAAATTGATACAGCCACTATGGAGAAACAGTATGGAGGTTCCTTAAAAAACTAAAAATATAATTACCATATGACCCAGCAATCTCACTACTGGGCATATACCCAGAGAAAAACATAATTCAAAAAGAAACATGCACCCCAATGTTCATTGCAGCACTATTTACAATAGCCAGGACATGGAAGCAACCTAAGTGTCCATCGACAGATGAATGGATAAAGAAGATGTGGTACATATATACAATGGAATATTACTCAGCCATAAAAAGAATGAAAGAATGCCAATTACAGCAACATGGATGGACCTAGAAATTATCATACTCAGTGAAGTAAGTTAGACAGAGAAAGACAAATATCATATGATATCACTTATATGTGGAATCTTAAAAATTATACAAATGAACTTATTTACAAAACAGAAACAGATTTCGAAAACAAATTTATGGTTACCAAAGAGGAAAGGTGTGTGGTGGGGGATAAATTAGGAATTTGGGATTAACAGATACACACTACTATATATAAAATAGATAAACAACAAGAACCTACTGTATAGCACAGGGAACTATACTCAGTATGTTGTAGTAACCTATAATGGAAAAGAATACACACATACATATGTATGTATGTATGTATGTATGTATGTGTAACTGAATCACTTTGCTGTATACTTGAAATTAACACAACATTGTAAATTAACTATACTGCAATGAAAAGAAAAAGAGCATGTTCACTTTGTGAAAATTCACCAAGCTCTTCATTTACGACTTGTGCATTTTTCCGGATGTAGATTATATGTAAACATTCACTAAAAAAAAATCAAACAAAAAATAAAACGTTTAAAAAAAAACCCCAGAAATTTCCAACATTTTTATTTCTTTGAAAATCCTCTTTCTTTCACTTTAGGCCTCTCTCTCATAAAAGGATATAGTCTCATAGCAAAATTATTTTAAGCTTTAATAACACTTTTCAGAAACTAGAAGAAGAGCTGAAAGATCTGAGTTCTAGTTTCCACTTAATTTTCCTATTGATTTCTGTGAACTGTGCATTAAGCACAGAATGTTACTGCCGCAAGATACCTCAGGGATCATCCAGTAAGTCTCCTCCAACACCTTCCTTCTCCATAATAGGGAAACCGAGGTCTAGAAAAATGAAGTGACTTACTCAGGGACATGTGTGCTTTAGTAATAAAATGGCATGGAAAAAAATTTCAAAATGAAAGTGGCAATGACAGTTTGTGGCCCCAAATCTTCCCTGATTTCTCCTTCTATTTAAGAATGAAAAGATTACTGATAGGGAGAAGCAACTGGGTCATTATATAAATACAGAACTTTATTTAATTTGCTCAATTTAGATAAGAGCTAATGCTCTCATTTGGTTATTGTGAAACAAAATTGCCTTTTAATTGGCACTTACAAGATAGTTTCTCTTTGAGGCTTAAAAAACAAAGATGAAATAGGAGAGTGTGGGTTATGCTCCCATAACAAACAGCCCCCAAATCTCGGTAGTTTGAAACAGCTCAGGTTTATAATTATGCCACGTGTCTATCAAATGTCAGCAGGAGCTTTGTCAGAGGGGCCTTTTCATGGTCCTCTGTCTGGGACTCAGGCTGAAAAGTAAGCCAGTCTCTGGATTGAGACTGGTTGTGATGGCAGTGGGGAGAGAGAATGTATAAAGGCACACACTGGCTTTTAAACCTTCTGTCTGGAAGTGACACACACAACTTCCACATCCATCTGTGCATCAGAACAAGTCTCCTGACCACTCCCAACCTCCCATTGCAGGGAAGTACAGTCCTATGGTGAGTCGGGAAGGAGGGAGGCTGGAATATTTGGGAACAGCTCTAATAACTACCTCAAAAAGCAACTGAAAATTTCCCCCATGGGAGTCCCACATTTCCTCGTGAGTTTTACCGTAATCACTGAGACCTATGCTATTTAAATATATGATGGAGTGAAGATAGATAAACTCTGCAGAAAGTAGAACATAGACATAAAAGGCAGCATTGGCAGGTGTAAAAAAAACTCTTTCAACTGTCATTGAAATGATTTTTATGAAAGACACAAAGTGGTTTCATCTACCTTTCTGCAAGTAATTTAGCGGCTGAATGATCAATACTCCTCTAAAGTGCCCAGGAACCATTTTGACCAGAGGCAACTAAATAAATGAATTGCCCTCCAGGGCTGTAACATTAAACTTAAATGAAGGCCGCTTACACGGATGCAAACAAAGGTGTCCCTTGTGGTCACTGTAAGCATTAAACATCAACTAGGGGAGAGTGCTTTAAAACAGAAAGGAAAAAAAAAATTCATTTTGGGGGGGCTCTGATCTCTAATGTTAAATTTTTTAAAAAAAGAAAGAAAGAATTTGACAGGTAATAGTTTGTTTTGCATGACTTTCTCCTGTTTTTTTCTCTGCCCACAACCCTAACTGTAAAGTCATCAGTACTGACAACTTACTCACTTCTCAGCCTCTCTGTCACTTTCCATGCTGAGTTTCAAGGGATATTGTCTTTGCTGAGTAGCAAATAAATATTGTATTAAAAAACATCTAGTTAAGACATGCATTTAAATGCACACGGGTCAAAAAGTAAAACTGGAATATAAGTAACAGTTTATTAAACACACACCACAATTTGGCTAGTTAGGTGCCAATGCATGCTTTTTCTCTGGAATTAAATATCCTGTTTATGTGCTATCACACTTCAAATGATGCTGAGTTCAAATACTTTCTTTACAACTTGAAAAAAATGTTAATACATATAATACATCCTTCTGGTACCTCTGCAGTAGGAATACTCGATGCTCTACAGTCATATTATTTGTTAGTTTCAATGTCCAAGTATTTGTGTGTATCATGGTATAAGACCAAACACGGACTTACGGTTGCATCAAGGAACACAACTGATCTAGGTTATAAATGATCTTCCAGTTTTTTAATTCTTAAAGAAAATTTTTTGGTGAAAATTTGTTTCAATGTGTATTATGAGTGAAAAAGTGATATTCAGATATGATTCTGGAATATTAAATAACATTTCAATGTTAACGGATTCTAATAAAGATATAAATTTTGAGGACCACACCAAGGGTATGGGCTCCTGGAACAGAGGTCCAGGAAGGGCAGACAGTCAGGTGCAGATGGTAATTTAGTGAGGCCAGGCCAAGGTGGGCCAAGCTGGGCCAGCGGATGGCGTGAACAGTGGTGGTCAGGGGGGCAAGGAGAGGAAACAAAATGTGAGACAGGGTCTTGCCTGCTGGGTCAGAGGACAAAATGTGAGACAGGGTCTTGCCTGCTGGGTCAGAGGCAGTCCAGATACATGAGAGCATGCCAGGGGACAAATTTCTCTGACACCCTCTGAAGAACTTCTATCTTTCCAACCTAAGGTCTCCTTGCTTGTTACTATCTCCAATAGAAGTTTAGTCCTTCTGGGGCTGAATGTCAGCCTCATTCTTCTAAGAATTCTCTAGCTGGGGACAAAGGTCTTGCCTACCAGCCTGACTTTGACCTCCAAGGGTGGTCTCCATATTCACATCTGTTACCTCAGTGCCCGAGGTTGGCACATATAGGTGCTTAAATATTTGTTGAATAAATGAATTTTGAATTAATAAAACATGAGCAGAAAAATGGAATCTCAGATAACTTTTGTGTCCCTATAAGTGCTCCACTCAACCAGAAACGTAATATATCCAGTCAGCCAATCCCCAAACACAAGCCAACTCTGGGCCTTCTCACCCCAGACATCAATAGACTATGTGGCGGGCTGTGTGGTACCAGCCAATCAGAGAGTTTCTGTTTTTCTCTTACTTGCTCTTTATTCTTTATCCTATAAAAGCTTCCTGCTTTCCGCCTCATTTTGCAGTTCTACAAAAAAACACTGTCTGCTTCACGATGTGTTAAATAAAGTTCGGTTTCTATCATCTAAATTGTCTTCTTTAATCATTTTCAAACAGCTCTTACATAGGAACTCAAAGCCCCTTCGTTAACATTCATTTATGCTACAAGGTAGTTAGATTAAAAATGTCAACACTCTCATGATACAGAAGGAAGACCAAAGGTACAAGTATAATTTCATGGGGAGGAAGTGTGGAAGAAGAAGATTAGTAACTTCTTAAATTACATTGATCTTACTGTTTAGTGAAGAGTGAGGTACCTAATTTTGCAAATGCCACAAGCAGCAGAAAAACACCCATGTATAAATATATGGCCTTTCAAATAAATTTGACAATGAGTGCATTTTGAAAACGTAGTAACCCTGGCCTCTCAGGGACAACACTCATCTTCAAACACCTAACTAAAATCTAGAGCAGATAAACACCTGAAGTTTGAAGCTGAACACCCTTAGGTTAATATTTTATATCACCAAGAAAATAATAACAAAAGGGGCACTGATTTTTTAAAAACACTTTCAAATACTCCAAGCTTTTTTTGCGGTACGCGGGCCTCTCACTGTTGTGGCCTCTCCTGCTACGGAGCATAGGCTCCGGACGCGCAGGCTCAGCGGCTATGGCTCACGGGCCCAGCCGCTCCACGGCACGCGGGAACCTCCCGGGCCGGGGCACGAACCCGTGTCGCCTGCATCGGCAGGTGGACTCCCAACCACCGCGCCACCAGGGAAGCCCACTCCAAGCTTTAATGTACACTTTTTTCCAAAGCACACATTGAAAACATCACAAACTAACATTAATATCTTCCTGCATTTATAACTATCCTTGCAAATTTATTGTGAGAACCCTAATTGGGAAGCAGTATTTTCAAAATGAGTTTTATCATCTCTAGAAAAGCTTTTGTCCCCTTTGCTCTCTGGCCGACAGTGCACATCTTTATGCTCCTTCTGACTGGATTAATAGTGGATACAAACATGACATTTCTGGGATGGAGACAGCAAACCAAACCAAACCAAACCAAATTCACGTTGCCCTTAAACTTCCAGTTTCAAAAGGATTCACCAAAGTTCTCAGCAGTTGTCCTTACTTTGGCTGTACATTAAAATAGTCTGTGAGGCTTTAAAAAAAATACAGATACTCAGACCCCAATAGAGACCCTCTGTAATCTTTGGAGTGTGGAGCCCAGAAATTTGCTTTATCAAAACTCCTATATGATTCTAATCCAGCGCTATGGTCTAAATATTTTGTCCCCCTCAAATACATATGTTGAAATCCTAATGTCCAATGTGATGGTATTAGGAGGTGGGACCTTTGGGAGGTGAGTAGGTGAAAATGCAAAGTTCTCATGGATGAGATTAATGCCCTTATAACTGAGGCCCGAGACAGCTGCCCTGCCCTTTCCACCACATAAGTATACAGAGAGAAGTCTGCAACCTGGAAGAGAGTCCTCACCCAACCTTCATCTTAGACTGCCAGCCTCCAGAACTGTGAGAAATAAATATCTGTTGTTTGTAAGCCACCTGGTCTGTGGTATTTTGTTACAGCAGCCGGCACAGACTAAGCCATCCAGCTGGGGTTGAGAACCCATCAGGCTACAACCATAGGAACTGAGAAGCTGATCCGATAATGTCTGTTACATCTAACTTTCTTTATTTGGAAGGCCCAAACATCTGTTAGCCTGGAAGTAATAGCTTGATGAGGTTCCTCAAAGTTCTCATTTTCTTATCACCTTCATAATTTTTACCACATTCATGGATCTATCACGTGTCCTAGTCTTTAATTAAACTTTTTCTCTAAATTAAATCATTTTATTTTTTTTGAAGCTCCATAAACATTTAATAAGTTAACTAAAGAAATGTCATCAGAATCCACACGAATAGACAAGTTCTGTTGCAACTTAAAAGGGACTTTCCAAAGTCTTTAGTGGCAGTGGAATTTTGTACTGAACATCAATGAAGTAAGTAGTCCACTGGGCTGGGCCTTTGTTTTAGGGGACCATTGACGGAAACCACCCACCTTGGCCAGGCACAATAATAACTGCTTGCACCTGTTGTCTCACAACAGGAGGTCCCGATAAGGAACACGGTGCTGCCTCGGAAAACTAACTGGGAGAATTCAGGAGGGGTCAAAAGGAGGGAGGAGACACCAGCCCAACCTCCCAGAAACCCTCACCCTGGAATCCATCTTGGCTGGGAGATGCACAGGCGCCACCAGGAAGGACCGTGAGTTAGACCAAATATGGGCACAAGCAAGATGACTGGCCAGAGACAGCCTGGAAGCTAACCCCCTTACCCTAAAACCTGAGACTGCGAGCCACGGGGCAGAGCAGTTCTCCTGGGTTCCCTTACCCTGCTGCTCTAACCTCGAGCACCTCTTTCCAATAAAGTCTTTCGCTTTGTCAGTATGTGTGTCTCCTCGGGCAATTCACTTCCAAGAGTTAAAGAGACCACTCTTGGGCCCTAGAAGCAGGTCCCCCCTTTCCGGTAACGTGTGGACTTTTTGGTTATATGGCCTCTAATGTAAAGGTATTTTGCTATAACTGGATTTGACCTCTTCCATGTAAGAAGATCTAAATTTTAACGCAAAGTACTTTTGGGCTATGTTCTTCATGGCCGTTAGCACTGCTCAACTTGTTCTCATCTTTCTGACAGTTCACACTGGCATCAAAGGTGAATTCACGAGAGTAGAGGTGAGATATTGTTAGGCAAGTCTTCTTCTGACGAGCCTCAAGCATTGCTTCACAATCAATATCGTCTGCCATTTTCTCTACATACCTGGGCAGGCTTTTGGGTCCCTGCGGCGCTTGTACTCAGAAAAGAGGAGGGCGGCCACTGGCTGTTACTACTGTTCGGTCTCTAGGCCCCAGGCCGTGGAACCGCCCACCCCAAATTTTGGGCTCTGAGAGCGGACAGGCCCCAGTGAATCTACAAGAAACAATGGGATCAGAAGAGCCCGCAGGGGAGTTCAGGACGGCAGCTTCGGCAGCTCAGGATACAGCAGCAGAAAGCCCTCTGAAATGGCAGCGGCTGCTACCCCACGCTCACATTCACCAACACACACGGCGCCGCACAGAGCCCTCAGCACGGGCTCTCGCGAGAAGCTGCCTCCACTTCTAGTCTGGAGCTGCCGAAACATCACGAGATCTAAGCATGGCCCCAGCAACCCTGGCCCGTTCTCCCTGAGCCACGGACATTCCCATCCCCCACTCAGAGAGGTACTTTTGACTCCGCGCTCCAGATAGGCATCCACATCTCCTAAATTACATTTTAAAACCGAATGATAATTAAAAACAAAAATTTTTATCACAACTGTAAATAAGAAATCAGTAGTATTTGCCATCAAGAGAAGGCAATGGGGGAGAAAAAAGAAAAGCAAAAACAAACACCCTTGTATTATTCAAAGTAAGCCAGACACTGTTGTTTGCCTAAAGGTATCCAGACAGAGGACTGCTCTCTGTTAACAAGGGATTGGAGAGTCTTGTTTAGTCACCTAGCACACTGACCCCTTGCCTCAGACCTAGGTCTAAGGCTTAGGGCTACTCTTGGCCATTAGGATTGTTCAGAAAAGGCAGTGTGAGCCAGTTTGTCCTGATGAAACATGAGGAGGAAATTTCCTGGAGGCTTTTGGGAAAAAAATTTTTTTTCTCTCTTTTGAGAGACCCTGAAAGATAATGCATCTCTTCCTCTAGGTGCCGACTGGGGCCAATGTTGAGTACAAATGCCCTCCCTGGAGCAGCCTCAGCCATGGGAAGGGCTGCTGCCAGCCCGAGAGTGAGGCCAGATACTAGAGGCCCCAGATCCAGCTCAGCAGGCCAGCCAGGACTCCTCCCTCCTGCCCTCTAGGCTATTTCAGTCCTTGAGAACATCCTGAGTTGGGTTTTCTGTTTTTAGCAACCAATCACATCCTAATACAGGGGGAAAAGCAAGTGTTTAAAGATATACTAGCACCTGACAGAGACTTGAGGATTGGGAGAGAAACGGTAAGGGAGTGATATCCGTATTGATTCGAGGTCGTCTAATGGCATGTATATCCATCAAATAAGGTTATCTTAATGGCATACAACCCTCACTTGGGAAGTATTTGTCCTAGGTCGGGAAAGATTGATGGCTTAACAGAAACAAAGCTTCAATAGGCTATGCTTGACTTACGTTTACTTCTTGATAACTTTTCTCAATAAGAAAATCCGAAGTGCACGTTGCCAGCTGCACTTCAACTCCCATAGGAGTCTTTGAAAGTGTGGGCTGGGGATGGGGGAAGAATGACTTATCAAAATAGTGTCTGTGCCTCTGGCGTTAAGCATGGAGCTCTCTGAGCATTTCCTATGTCATATCCTTTCATATAATCATTTTATTTGGGGGAATCTAATCTTAAAAGTACAAAACAACTATGCAGAAATATTTTAAATTTCTATATATTTTATAATAATGAAGTGACCTAAATGCCCAACAGTAGGAGAAGATTAGGTAAGTTATAGTACATCCACTTGTTGGCATATTAGACTACTAATTACAATGATGTCTCCACTAACAATGCAATGGCATATAACCACTTCTCTATTAAATTGGTCGGTGGAACATGCAGAAAGAAATATCGTACAGTATTTTTTAAACCTTTTGACCACAACCCAGAGTAAACAGTTAACTGAAAAAAAAAAATGCCCAATCTAAAAGTGGCTAGCTATGTTTTATTGAGGGACCTTACTGAGGACAGTAATTGGGGAGGCAGCCTCTCAGATAGCTCTGAGGAACTGTTCCAAAGAGGTAAGGGAGGAGCCGGGATATATAGGAGGTTTTGCGTGGGGGTGGGGGTGGGAGGGGAGAACAGTAGTGGAACATCAAAAGATCCCTGATAATCACAAAACACAGACATCTCAAGTTAATGATTTTAGTGCTTTTCTACCTATGGGAAGATGAAAGAGACTGGGCTCATTGAAACTATTCCTTTGATATGCATCTTAACTATCTAGGGTCAGTATCCTCTTTTTCCTCCATCTTGAGTCCTGAACTCCCGGCAGGGCACACCCACCGTGGTTGGCGGTAGTGCCGTAGTGGATGGCTTGATGGCAACCAACTTTTGTTGTTTACTGGAATGACAGGCAACCCTCTATCTCCACACAGTTCATTTTGCCTCTTGACCCAGGACATCTTATACATACTTTTATTACTAACACAACGGCTGCAGGAAGCAACGCTTGCCAATGCTGGGTGTCATGCATTTTGGTATTTTATATGAGCTTCCATTGGGTCTTTTCCAGTTCTTAGTTAGACCCACCACATGGGTTTCATCACCAATGACGGCTCGTGACCCTTCACGGATTGAGCATGATCCCAAAGATGGAAAAAGAACGAATGACAAAAACGTATGTCTAGAAAACATGCTTGGGGAGAACGTGCCAAACTGTCAACAGGCTTGCAACTCCAAGGGATTTATTTATACTTTCCAATTTGTCTCTAATAAACTTTACTACTTTTTATAATAGAGATAATAGTGCCATAGTAATTCTTAAGTGGTTCCCAAGGCTTCTCCTCTCCAAGCTAAGTAATCTCAGTTCCTCGCAATCCAATAAATTCACTTTATACCTCCTGATAAACTCCTGAGACCAAAGACAGGCGTGGCAGCGAGAGCCACAGGCAGCTTGTGAGCCTGAGTGCCACCCTGAACAGCTCTGGGCTTTAGCACTTCCTGACTCAGTGCCCCACGTGACCACTGCTGAATTATGTACACTTTAATGAGGAGATTGACGTCACAGTTATCTGAATCCTTGACTTCTCCTTTCCTTCCTTTCTTCCCACACAATTTTATTGAGTGCCTGTTATGTTCCAAATACTATTCTAAAGCTATATAAAAATATCTTTTTGTATTTTTCAGTTTTTCTATAATGAGCATGGATTTCTTCCATAGTTAGAAGAAAATACACATTGTTTTAAAGGAAGACCTTAAGACATAGATCTTGCCTTCAAGGTGCCCACAGCCCAGGAAAGAAGGAGTCAGGTAAACAAATATGTCAGTATGGGACTTACCTCAGTCCCTTGCACACCTGCTGCTCCAGCCAGAAAGTGGCTCCTCCTTTTAATTATTAGGGGCAAAGGGGTTTGTCTTTCTCCTTGCCCAGGACACCGTGAAATTCGTCTGACTCCCGTCTCTGCCCCCACTCCTTAAATCTCCATTTCCATTTGCTGGTTGAGAGAGAGAGAAAGAGCAAAAGTGGAGAGAAGAAAGAGAGAGAGGAGGGAGAGAGAGGCGTCTAGTCCAGCCAGAGCTGTTTGGATCCGAGGTGGATTGTACCTTGGCCGTAAACATCTGACTGAGGTTAGTGTTGGGGGAATCCTGTGGTGCTGGGAACCCGTTGGAACTTTGCACCCTTCTGAGCTTGAACAGCATAACACAGGCTAGGTGGTCCATCAGAGTTTATTTCCCTGGTTTTCCAAGTGCGTCATGGATGGCCTGGCTGGTGACCTCTGGAGGAAAGAGACAGCGGCTCCATATTGGTCTGGCATCAGTGACTGCAGCCAGATCTTTCTGGTTATTTTCAGGTTTTCTCAGTTAATGAGTAATGTTCTGATGGTAGCTTCTTTTCAGGACATTAACTTCTGATTCTGCTATTTCCCCAAAGAGGTTCAAACAAGTTCGCAGACAGCAAGCTGGATAAGTCACTAGAGAAAACTGCATAATACTCTTAAATCTATGCTCCAGTGGCCGCTGTTCCTGTAGAATAATTGATTTATCACCATCTTGTTGAAGGAAGTGTCTGTTTGTTTTCCAACATGGGCGGCCTGTCAAAATGGAATATAATGCCAGGGGCAACTCCAGTCAGTCAGGGATATTTTAACTCAGCAATTCCTTAACCTTTTGGACTCTTGCTGTAATCAGAAAAATTTCCCCTCAGCATAGTCTTTTAATAATCCCTTGGACACAGTCGTGGCAGATTCTGACACGTCTAACCATCACAGACTGCCCGGCCTGAGTGTTCACGCAGCGTGTGTGCGCCTTCCAGGGCCACGGTTCTGCTGAATTGTGTTCTTCTGATATTTGTGGGGCTGCTCGGGGAAACAAGAGGTGTCCGGGAGGCTGGGAGGCAGGTTTCAGTGTTCTGGAAAACCTGGCGAAAAACATTTCTCTCCAGTGCCTCTTTTGTTTGCACCTCATGATAAATATTCCTTTGGCCGTTTTATAAACAGACTGCTAAAATGTCACCTTTTTAGAAGTGTGAGCGGCTTGTTGCGGAGGACTGCTGGCAGTCAGGCACACCAGGGGCAGGAGGTGCCTTGGCCTGAGTTGGCGATTTGACAACAAGCAGGCTGTTCGTCTGAAGAGTTGGCCAGCACTGGAAAATGTCAAGGTACCATCTTTCACGCAGACAGAAAAAACAAAACAAAAGCAAAAAACCCTGCTGATCCTCTGAAAGTCAAACAGGGATTTCTGTGTGCATTTCCGTCTCCATGAACGTCTCTCAGTCCTGTGTGTGAGAAGCATGGAGGGCGGAGCAGCAAAGGTAGTCTTAGAACCTGGGACGGGAGGGCCCAGCTGGTCTAGAAAGGGGGTAACCCCACTCTCCTCCCCCAGCCTTGTCTCTCTTAGGAGCAATAAACAATAGCTCATGGAATGAAGCAGACAGATAAAATGGGGTATTTACCAACCCAAACAGCCGGTCTGTAGAATGCGAATGAATTAGGTCATCTTGATAATACATTTGGGATCCCCAGAAGCTTAATATATTGTGAGGCAAAGGAGCATATTATTTGCATTCACGCTTGTTCAATTAATGCAGAAATTAATTGTAACTGGGTTCAGGCCCATCCACCCCAGACAGAAGATGGAGTCTGTTCTGCTTCGCTCATTAGCACACCATTGCTGGAATTCCATCTGAATTCCAGAAATTCCCAAGAGACTCATAAAATATACCTTAGTTGCTACACAGGACACGCTGGAAAATGGGAAAATAAAAGTCTTAATTTGTAAACTGAGGAAAAATACTGGACGCCTCAGGAAAGGAAAATGCCCAGGACTTCCTAAGCTAATGGGAGCTGGTCCTCCAGACAGAAAGCCTGTTTCCATTCAGTGGCTCCCAAGACCTTATGTTCAGCAGGCCCAGAATTTTCTCAGCTCAACGGAGCAATGCTTGTTGACAGACACACCTGCTTTACATCTGAATGGTTCTGATGCAGCAATTTTTCACTGGAAGCTTACAGATTATAGTCACAACCCATTGCCTCCCGTTGGTAATGAATGATTTAAGAGCGGTGCTGTCCCATACAGTGACCAGTGGCCACATTAAGGACTTGAAATGTGACTAAGTCCCAGCTGCCATGTGCTGGAGGAATACAATACACACCGGGTTTCAAAAGACTCAGGACACACCTGAAAATGTTGCATAACTCAATGATGTTTTATATCGATTGCAAGTTGAAGTGATAATGTTTTGGAAAGAGTGAATTAGATAAAGTATATTATTAAAATTAGTTTCACCTGTTTCTTTTAATCCTTTTTAATGAGGCTCATAAAAAAATTAAAGTCACTTATGTGCATTATAATGGATAGCGCATTGTTAATGGTTTCATTTCAAGTGTGTAAAGAGTCATCAGCTCCATTTCCCACACCCCATCAAAAATCTTCTTTTGGGATGATTTTGAAGTCCTTTTAGTGAAACACCAAGCTTTTTTTGTTGCCAGAATTAGTGACAACTTTCAAAATCCAGTGACTTTTAAAATGGGCAATGACTGCTCAGTAGATTTGCACTAGGAAACCAGGAAAGAAACATTGGTCAAAGGGACAGTCCCACAAAGATGTTTTCAGTCAAACATTACATTTTCTTCACCAACCTCTTTCCACTTCTCCACCTGCCGTCACCCCAACAATGCACAAAATGGAGGTTTGTCTGAGCCCCACTGCACAGGTCTGACACACATAAATAATTGTCTAAGAGTTATACCAAAATTTTACATACCAATAGGGCTGGATTCCTTTCAGACATAAAATACTATGGGCAAAAGGAACACAGGAATTAGTAAAGAGACTCTAAACCTGGAGGCAACGGAAGGACATGATATCCATGAAATCCTGCAAGTATCCAGCCATTCACAGCCATCTCTCTCTGAGGAGATGGTGTCAGTACCTAAGAAAGGTCAGATTCCAAAATTTCTGCCTAGATAAATTCCTTTTAATGCTCTTTACATAGTATCACTCCATCCAGCTCAGAGGTACATGAGAAAGAGCCTATGAAGAAATTGAACCAGAAGGATTCAGGAACCAAGACGCAGATTTGGGGAAAGTGAGGGATTAAGTGAAAGTCAGCTAACTGAAAAGTGAGACCGTGGAAGTTCCCAGCAAGCTGAAGATCAGAGGATCTTCTCTGGAGAAACTGAACCACCACAGAATAAAGATATCCAGAAACTGACATTTTAGGGTCGCTGTGAAAAAGCCAGATGGCCATACAATTGCCCCACAGTGAAGCCCACCAACCAACAAGCTTCATTCAAACACACAGTGTAGCTTAAGCTGAATTACAACATCCAAGGATGACAGCCTTTTAAGGAAAGCCTCTGGTATGAAAGGGAAAAATCAAAATTAAATATGAAGCCAAAAGTTAGAGGATAAAGAGATGATACAAAAAACAGAATAAAACTTTAAATCCAGAAAGAGAGAATAGAAAATACTGGAAAGGAAATTATATATTAAAAACTAACAATAATATAAGAAAACTTATCAGAACTGAAGGACATGAGTTTTCAGATTGTAAAGGTCTAAGGAATGAATGAAAAAGAGCTATGTATCAAAGCCCATCACAAAATTAAGGGTCTCCAATGCTAAACAGAGGCACTCTAAATCTTCCAGAGAGAAAGCATGTCACATATAAGAATTGGAGGTCAGAATGACATCAGATGTCTCAACCACAGCATTTAAAAATAAAGGACAATAAAACAAGTTCAAAATTTTGATGGAAAATTATCGTCAACCTGGAATTCTATACTCACGCAAATTAGTATCTTAATGTGAGGCTAAGCTAAGGACATTTCAGACATGTTGTCTCAAAAATTTACTTTTGATGCTTCTCAGAAGCTACTAAAGGAAATGCTTCATTAGAATGAGAGAGTCAACCAAGAAAAGAAGAAGACATGGGGTCCAGGAAACAGGGGAACAGGGAGAGAAGAGAAAGAGAGAAGAGAGGACTCTGAAAGAAATATCCCTGGGAAGAAAATGGATTGGATGCACTAAGGATCAAGTTTGACAAAGTGGGGCATTGAACCGAGAAATGTCTTACAGAGCTATTTGAGGTATGGGAAGAGGTGAGGGAAGATCTAGCTAGTAAACAAATGAAATGAACAAACAGAAAAAGAGACACTTAGTAACTCCAGATAAAGCAAGTTTGTAAAGAAAAGTTGTGTGTGTGTACTATAACTGGGATTTACCTGCATCTAGTAGATAAGGGGAAAAAAGAAGGAAGGGCCTAAGAGAGACAGAATCCCATTTATTATAACAATGTCTAAAATCATTATCCTTGATTCTGGGGAGGAGAATTAAGGGAGAAGGAAGCATGAGTAACTAGGCAGAAGGTGATGTCCCTTGCTGAGGCAGAGCAATGGAAAATAAGCAGATATGGGGAAACACTAGTTTGCTTAATTCTGGACATGTTGCATTTGAGGCGCTTATAGTTCACGCAAGTGGAGATGTTGAGCAGGAAGGGATATACTGGATATACTGGTCTGGAGCTCAGAAGAGAGGACCAGGCTGAGGACATCTAAGTGAAGGTGGTATGGGTATGAAGATGGTAAATGACCCTGCTGACGTTACATGTGGAGGGGATGTAAGGTGAGAAGAAAATAGGGTCTAGGAACAATTCCTGAAGAATGACACAACATCAGGGTGAGAGAAGGGGAATGCATCTGGCAGAGGAGATTGGGAAGGGAGTGTTAGACCTGTGCGGTCTCCTAGGAGTTTCGACTCGCCCAGGAAACAACAAGAGTCGGAAGTCGATGCAAAACGCAAGAGGTTTATTGAAGGCCGGTGCACCGGGGTTCCTTAGTCCTCACGCAGGAGGTCGAAGAAGGAACCCTTTTGGGCGCGAATATGTCAGTTTTATAGGTTCCCACTTCCCCGTATGTAAATTATAGATTTGGTTGTGTTCTCCTGCTGATTGGTCCCGGCTTAGGCTCGGACCAGAGAGGGAACTTGTCCCCAGCTGCCTGATTGGTCTTTGACAGACACCTTTTTTACATTTTGTTATCTCCCTCCTTCTCGGAAGGGGGCCGGACATCCTGGAAATTCACCCATTGTCTAAGAAGCCCCTATTGTCTGGAGAGTTCTTAATCATTAGCTGGAACAATGTCCCTCGAGTCCCACAGGAG
Source organism: Orcinus orca (assembly GCF_937001465.1). Lineage (NCBI taxonomy): Eukaryota > Metazoa > Chordata > Mammalia > Artiodactyla > Delphinidae > Orcinus > Orcinus orca. Next base: position 19,999,418 of record NC_064563.1, on the reverse strand, counting down.
GTAGGAGAGGTAGAGAGTGTGAGAGTGTGGCTTCATGGAAACCAGAAGACTTCCAGACCTAATATGAGGGTAGACCCCGCTCCCCATAATATGTTCTTTTCTAGTTGTACTTTCCTTCCTGTACTATAATGAGATGACAGTTTATGCAATCGATTCATTTGTTCATTGAATAAATATTAAATGAGCACCTACTATGTGCCCAAACTGTTCTAGGATGTAGATACAGCAGGTACAAAACAGACAAGGCCTGTGTTTTCATGAAGTTTATCTTCTAGGGGGGATTAACTGGTGGAGATAGTAAGGAAGGAGGAGAGGAAGGGAGTGGTCAAGGGTGTGAAATGCTTCTAGGGATTCAATAACAATGAGGACTGAAGAGTAGCCACAGGGTTTAACCACATGGAGCCGAGTTCATAGGAAGCATTAGTGTGGGGGACAGAAACCAGACCAGAAGGACTAAGGAACAAATGATGAACCCATCAAGAGAGGAAACGTGGACAACTCCTGTGGGAAGAATGAGCAAGAAGGGTGGGAATAGAACAGTGCCTGCATGTATCTTCTTACGGGGAAGACTTCGGTCAGGAGTGATTGGTACATGTTTAACAGATGACAGGAAGGATCCAGGTTTGAGAATAAGATTGAAAAGTAGAAAAAAATAAGGGCAGATACTGAGTAACGTGAAATTTCTGAGAAAAGGGGTGGAGGGAGGGACCTGAATGCAATTAGAGATTTGCCTTTGCAAGCAGAAGGGACTCCTTCCATCATATTAGAGTGGCAGAGATTTGAGGAAAATGGGGAAATTCAAATAGCAGTGACAGAAAGAGTGTTTGGAGAGGGGAAACGTGCATTTTTTATTCCCTGACCTTGAGGGAGGGGCATTCATTGTCTCAGGAGGAGCAAAAGAGGGAGAGAAGGAGAAAGGCAGGTGAGGTCAACAAAGCATTCAAGCAAAGGCACTGGAAGGAGAGGAGGCTGAGGGTGGGAGATGGGATGCTTGAATTACTGATTTTAAAAGATTTGTGGGGGCTTCCCTGGTGGTGCAGTGGTTGAGAGTCCGCCTGCCGATGCAGGAGACACGGGTTCGTGCCCCGGTCCGGGAAGATCCCACGTGCCGCGGAGCGGCTGGGCCCGTGAGCCATGGCCGCAGAGCCTGCGCGTCCGGAGTCTGTGCTCCGCAACGGGAGAGGCTGCGGCGGTGAGAGGCCCGCGTACGCAAAAAAAAAAAAGATGTGTGGGCAGGGATGGGTGAGCTTGAGTCTAGGGAAAGGTCATTGGAAATGAAGTTCAGGAAGTGCGTGGCCGAGGAACTGAATGATCCTGCAGGGTGATGCCCATGTAGCCAGGAGGATGGGAGGAGATAGAGCGGAGAGGAAGGTGGGGCCAAGGTCCTCAGTGCCAAAGCCTTTAGGTGACTGGCCTGGTTCCTGAGAAGTGAGACTCCACTCAGGGACTAAAAGGGGAACAGGTGAATCCCTGAACAAAAATCTTGGCAGTCGGAAGAAGGTGTAATGCATCCTGGGAGGAAATCCCCAAATGTTGGCCGTGGGTGATTGACTGTGGCCCTCAGTAGCGCTCTGTGTGAGACCAGCCTGCCTTATGGGACCAGCCCTGGAGTTGGGCCTTGGGACTTGTTGTTCCCTTCTACCTTAAAGCCCCACAGTTTACACTTAATGGTACTTCACAGTTTACCTAAAGCCAGAGGCCTGGGTGTTGTGTCAACAGTGGCTTCTGTCTTTAGACAAAAAGCCACAGGTCTCAAGCAGTGTTTGGGGCAGGTCAGGCTTGTGTTCCCTAAGCTGCAGGTAGATGGACACAGCCCTTATATTTAGAATAGTGAATCAGTGTTTCTGAATAGTGCTGTAGCTTATACTAGAATCACCCGGAGGCATGTGGCAACATGGATCGCTAGGTCCCACACCCAGAATTTCTGTTTCAGAGAGTCAGGGGTGGGGTAGGAGAATCTGCATGCTTAACAAGTTCCCAGATGCTGCTGCTGACCCGGGGACCATATTTCGGGAACCACTGGTGTTGAGCACTGTTTCTAAGTTCTGGCTGCACTTTGGAATCACCTGGGGAAATTAAAAAACTCATGTGGTCCGGCGTGAGGCTTGAAAATCAGGAATTTTCAAACCTCCCCAGATGATTACACGGTACAGTGAGTGTTGAGAGCCCCCAATTTAGAGTACGGGCCCTGCCTGAGAAAAGCACAGGGGACAATTGATTTCTTCCACTCTTCAAGCAGCCATAGATAATTACTTAAGCTATTTGGACATTCACTTTCCAAGAGATAGTTCATATAATGAACTACCATATCTGGGATTTATTTCCTTATTTGACTTTGTGATTTTTTTTTTTTTCAGATCATCATAGAGTGTGCTTTTCTAGTGCAGAGGGGATTGTGATATTTGTTTATCTGATTAAGACGAATCCGCCATTTAAAGGGACATTGGAACATGTGGTATATTTCATTTCATTAATGGAAGTGACATGGCTCATTAAGTCCCACCAGTAAGTTTCCACTTGAAAACTGGGTAACTTCCTGGTCAGGCTTGTGGGGCTTTGTGTCCTTGAAAAGCACATTTCACTATAAGAATTTATAATTTGGAACCCACAGAACTTGCTTCTAAGTTGTCTGCTTTAAGGAGCTAATAGCAACCAGGGCAAAAGTGCTATGCAGTGCTTTTTGCACTCGGGAAGCCATCTTTTTTTTTTTTTTCCTGTTTCTCAGTTGATGTATACTTGGCTAAATTAGCGCTCTGCTGTTGACCATTATAGCTCCTTCTCTAGGGTCCATGATTCTGGGAGGTTAGAGTTGTGGCCAAGTTATAATGAGGTCCTTCCAATATTCTTATAACCAAATTACATTAAATAAACTTCAAGGGCTAACTCCAGATTCCTCAGCACTTTCTTTCTTTCTTTCTTTCTTTTTAAAGCCTCCAATGTAACATTGTAAAACCTGTTTGTGGTGCTATTGAGGAGTATGGATTTTGGAGTCTGAATAGCGGGGCTTAATTCCTAGCTAAGGCACTTCACTTTTAGGATAAATTACATAACTTCCCTGAGTTTTCATTTCCTTATCTGTAAAATGAGAATATTAAATGACCTGGCTTAACTACTTCACAAGTTATTGTATCAAAAGACACCATGTGTGGGAACACTTTCTGTAAACTGTGAAACAAAATACAAATGTTAATTGATGGATTTCTACCACAGTGATCACAGAATGTAAAATTCTGGAAAGTGGGTTTTTAGGGACAATTGAGGCTTCAGTGTAAATATTTTCATTTCAATTAGAGTGGAAACAAACACACTTTCCTCCTTTCTGATCCTGGGACCAGACCAAATAATTTACCTGCTTGCTCCAGGAAGTATTTGCTCCTGGAAAATAAGACTGAGGGCCAGTGAAAATGACTTACTAAGCGTTAACAACTTGCCCATCAAGACTCTTTAAGACCCTGTCCTCCCTGTGCCCAACAACCCAAAGCTATTGTGTTGTAAGCTCTGCCCAATCCGTTTCCTGCCTTCCAAGCCTTTTATCCCCAAGTCATTTATCCCTCTTAAAATCCTCTAAATATCCCCCCCTTGAGTTTCCCCTTTTGAGACACAATCTTGTCTGTCAAGGTGATGTTCTCTCTTATTACAATAAAGCTAAGTAAAGCTTAGTTTTTCCTAATTAACAGGTTTTTCTGGTTAAAAATAAGGAAGTTGACACAGTATTGTTGAAAATCTCTCTATCTGTATATAAGAATGTCTATATATATATGTATATGTATATCTATATATCTATATCTATATCTATCTATCTATATAGTATTCCAACTTTCTTCCATAACAGGGATGGCTTAGTATGAACATAAAGGAATTTTATCTATTTCCAGATACTCTTCAGTGCCCTAGATGATCTTATAGACGATCGATTTTTCATCTAAATGCATTGTCCGCAAAACAATTATTCCAAACCTCTGGGTAGTTGAGCCTTGGTGAAGTGAGAGCAGAATAGAGTAGGATTCAAAGCTGGCTGACTCAGAATATCTGGGACTGGAGCCTAGAAATAAGATAATTCAAGTTCCATGGGGCTTCTGATGCTCAACCAGGGCTGAGATATTTGGTTTAATGTATTATTAATTATGCAGAGTTGAGGTTCTCAAACTCCGATGTACATAAAAAGTCTTCTGAGGAGCTTATTAAAAATGCAGATTCCAGAGACCCAGAGATTCTAATTCAGAGGAATAGGGTGGAGCCCCAGAGTCCACATGCTGATTAAGCATCTATAGTCTTCTATAGCTAACATTTTGAGAAGTGCTGATTGAAGTAGGGGAAGTAATATTCTCAGAGCTGCAGGAAACTGGTTATGATTAAAGTCTTTAGATAATAGCAAATAATGAGATACCATTTCCTGAAATAACACTTTTTAGTTCCGGGCTTTATTTTCCTCATTTGCAAAATGGGATCGATAAGATTTATTAACCATAAGAGGTGCCCATTTTTTTCTGTGGCAGGACCCTGACTAAAATCTGCACGATGAAAGAACAATTGACAAATTTATGAATTAAGATCCTGTTTTGAACTATATTGTGTTAACATTGCTAAACTTCTTTAAATTCAATGTGTTGCCTTGAATAAAATACCCATTCTCTAGGAATACATCAAAGTATGTATAGGTTTCTCAAATATATTTGATTTTTGTTCATCTTGGAATTTGAACTTAACCAGTGTTTTCATAAGTTCACAAATAGCATACAAATTCTTAAGTTAACAAACAATTGAGCTACTAAAAATGCCAAGTACTGTAGGATATGGGTAGAAGGGATGTGACAGGGGTGTAATAATTATAAAATAAGGTCAACCATAACAAATAAACAACAAAAAAGTTATGGGTCCAAAGGAGAGGGAACAATTACAGGAGAAGATGCACCTTTAAAAAGTGAAAATTATGGTATGTGAATTATATCTCAATAAATCTCTTATTAAAATGTATATTTGGACCCCAATACCACTTCTGGGTATATATCCAGAGGAGTTGAAATCGAGATCTCAAAGAGGTATATGCACTCCCATGTCCATTGCAGCAGTATTCACAATAGCTGAGATACAGAAATAACCGAAATGTCCATCAACAAATGAATGGATAAAGAAACTATGGTATATTCATGCAATGGAATATTATTCAGCCTTGAAAAACAAAAGAAGGAAATCCTATTGTATGTGACAACATAAATGAACCTGGAGGATATTATGCTAAGTGGTAAAAGCCAGGACAAACACTATATGATTCCACTTATAAGAGGTATCTAAAATCATCAAATTCATAGAAGTAGAGAATAAAATGGTGGTTGCCAGGGGTTGGGGAAGGGAAAAATGGGGAGTTGTTCAATTAGTATAAAGTTTCAGTTATGCAAGGTGAATAAGTTATAGCAATCTATGAAAAGCATTGTGCCTATAGTTAAGAATACTGTATTGTGCACTTAAAAATGTGTTGAGGATGGATTTCATGTTGTGTTCTTACAATGACAACAACAATAATAGCAACAAAGAGGTAAAAGGAAACTGCTGGGGATGATGACATGTCTACTACCTTGACTGTAGCGAGTGTTTCACAAGTGTATGCATATTAAATTGTATACAATTTATTAAATTGTATACATTAAATTCATTAAGTTGTATACATTAAATATGTGCAGTTTTTGTATACCAATTATACCAAAATAAAACTGCTAAAAATGAATATTTGGGAAAATATAATAAAATACAACAACCAAGATAGAAGTTTATTTCTCTCCTATAGAAAACAAGCCCCAAGATAGTCAATTCAGGACTGATGTGGTGCTCCAAGGGGTCAGGGAACCAGGCTCTGTCATCCTCAGCATGCAGCTTCCATCCATGGTTTAAGATGGCTTCTTGAGTTTCAGCCACCACATCTGCATCCCAGCCAGCAGGAAGGAGGAAGGGGAGGGCAAAAAGGTATGGGTCTTTTCCCTAAGGTACTTCCCAGAGGTTGCACACATCACATCTCATTGGCAGAATTAAGTCACATGGCTCCCTAACTAAAAGGGAGGCTGGGAAATGTAGTCCTTATTCAGAACAGCCCTATGCTGGCTAATATTCAGTAGGAAAAGATTGTCTCTTATTAAGAAGGAGGGAGAGGACAAACTGACAATCTCTGACACATGGACATTCTGTAGAGGGCCTTGAATATCATGTTAGAATAGTTTGTACTTAATTTTTCAAGCAATTTGGAGACAGTAGCTTATTTTGAGGCAGAAAGGAACATTATTTTAGGGATATAATCAATCTCTGGCAGTGATGTGTAAGATGGATCGAAATGAGGAAAAACTAGAAGTAGGGAGGCCAGTTAGATGATCACATTAGACAAGCAAGAGGTAATGTAATGTGGACAGTTTAGGACAGCAGTGGGAGGACTAGGGCAGAGACACTCAACTGAAAGAATAGGACCAGAGAATTTGACAACTGAATTTATCATGCATATGGGCAAGGAGGTGAGAGAGATTGCCAAAGCTTTATCATCACTTCTCAGAATGGGGGTTCACAAACTCAAATGTCTACAGGGATCCCAAGGGTCCAATAGATAAGTAATTGAGCAAAATGCACTCCCACCTCCCCAAAAGAAGGCAAGGAAGTAGGTGGTCTTCTGGGTGCCGAGCATCAGGCACCAGTAGGGTCTTCTGGGTGCCGAGCATCAGGAAAGCAGTTTAGGCCCATGGAGGCATGTAGCTCAGATTCTGAACACGACTGGGCAAAAAGGAGGAGAAAATACCACTCCTTCTTTTGAATCTTCTATAGCAGAAGACATAAACAATTTACTGATATCTGCCATTTTAAAAATCTCAAACTATACTTCCTGTTAAGGAAGTATAAAATACCTGACTGTGGCTATGTAATCACTTCTACCTTCAGCCCCTAAAATGGGTATTAATTATATAATAAAGCCAGCATTTTTTTTTTTTTTGGCCACACTGTAGGGCATGCAGGATCTTAGTTCCCCAACCTGGGATCGAACCCATGCCCCTTGTAGTGGAAGCACAGAGTCTTAACCACTGGACCACCAGGGAAGTCCCCAAAGCCAGCATTTCTAAATGCCCTAACAATACATAAGAGATAACATTTATGTACAGTTTTGTGGTTTTTAAAGTACTTTTTAAAAAAAATCCATTTAATTACTCCCTTAAATGTAATTCCCATTTCACGTGTGAGAAGACTGGGAAATAGTCACGTTGGATAACAGTCAACTTGGTGGGAAGGGTTGAGGCCAAGATCCTAATCAAGGTCTTCCTACCTCCTAATCCCAAGGTCTCCCACCTTTGCTACGTGAATGAGCAGAAAAGATGGACATTTCTAGACTGTGTGTGTGTGTGTGTGTGTGTATGTGCGTGTGCGCGCGCACACACACTGTGCACTGTGGTTATTGTAAAGAACTGAGAATTCCCCCAAGTGATCTGGGAATCATGATTAACATGTCATGTTAGAAAAACTGTTCCAGTGTAGATGGGTAGCCAGTGTTCACTGTGATATGAAAGCTGTCTCTCCAGCTGGGACACTGAGCCCTGGTGATGTCTCTAACCTTCCTAAATCACTTGTACATATTCTCTTGGTTGACGTGACAACTCTCTCCTCTTGTTGCTACTGATTTTTCATGGTGTTCACTGAACTGGCTGAGACTCTGGATTGGCTCATGGCCCATCTACGTTTTCTTAAACTCTTCTTATCTAAACTCACAAAGATATAAACCATGCTTTGAGTTTCGTTAAGAGAATTAAAACTCTGCTAACCTAGAATAAAATATATCTGGTAAGTATAGAAAAGATGAAGTGTACTACAGTTGTTGATAACATGAGGAATTTGGAAACAGCCCAAATATCTCACAGTAGGGCCTTATACGTCCTATTTGTTTATCATCATGAGCAAATAATGATAGATCTACGCAATGAAATGTTATTTATTCATTGAAAAATGGTAGTTATAAAGACTACATAGCCACAACAAACAATATATCATATAATGAGGGGGGACAAAGCAGTTAAGAAATTGAATGTGCCCTGCAGTTTTTATTACGTGAAGAGGATCAGAATATGCCACCCCAAAATATGCCACTTTGGCATAGTATTGCTATGAGCTGAAGGCAATAAAAAAGCAGCAAATACAGAAAGAGCTCTCTGCCCTTCCTTTATTTGCCTAAAAGCAGGATATAAATTTTGCTTTGCGAAGATGTTCCCCCTCCTCGCTCCTGGACCGGGAGGAAAACCACCATTATCACGGGAGACAGAAAGCCGGCCCTGAGATGAGTCTGCACAAACAAATCTTACTGAAATAACTTATCTTCCATTAGTTTCCCCATATATTTACTTTCCTACAATTTACCACTGCCAGGAGCGCAACCCCCTTTTCCTTTGTCTTGCGCTTCCCTACAAATTTATCACCCTTTGTTAAAATGGTATATTTGCCCCAAATTCTAACCACCCCTCAGAATTACTCACTACTGGGTTCTCCAGTGTGTATGAGCACTGCACACATAAACAAACTCTCTTTTATTTTCCTGTTAATCTGTCCTTTTAATTTGCAGAGCCCCAGACACTAACATAAGAGGGTCGAGGAGAAACTTTTTCCTCCTCCACACAACGTTAAATAAAAAGGAAAATGGCAGAAAGGAAATATACCAGCATGCTAATATTGGTTATGTAACATATAGCACATTCAAACAGAAAAAAGTCTTGTCAAAGCAACATTTTGTAAGGACTGCAAATTAACTGAACACCAGCATCTCTACTGTTGCAAACAGATTTGGTTTAGGTGTTAATCAGGAATAATAACCTGGAGGGGTACTTTCATTTAGAACTTGAGAAGGAGAACAGAACTGGATGAGAATGACTGAACCCAGGCTATGAAGCAAGAAATATGAACAGTTTTACAAGAGAGTTGACAAAAGCATGATGATGAGTCAGGTTCTGAAGTCAGATTCTTTACTATTTGCAAGTTGCTTAACTTTTCTGTGCCTCAATTTCCTCTTTTTTTAAAATAGGGATAACAATAACTTCCTGCTGTTGCTGAGGATTAAGGAATACTGCCTGTGTATGGTAAGTACTCAGTAGAAGCTACTAGAAACATTTTGATAATGATGCTTTTTCATTTCTTGCTAAGAAAATGATGATAATTCTTAGCCTTGTGTAGCCGAAGAATGGCTGTATCAAGTGTTTGGCAACTTGATTGCCCCCCCCCCACCCTGTTTGATAACCTGGGTGACATAGCCCTGGAAGTTTCTCTCTCTGGTCTGGGAGATCTGTGGTCTCTCCTTTGGGTGGAAAATTAACTCTATGTGTGGGGTCCAAAATGAAGATGATTTCCACAAGTGGGCAGAAAAACAGACGCCATGATATTTCCTATGAGACTCTGTCGTATGCTCTTTCCCACTCTGCAGCACACAAGGGGATTACAGCTTCAACACGCACCCTGCCTCATGTTAGGCATGAATAGTGGGTGGGATGGAAGGGCTACGGGTGAGTCACATGCAGGAGGCAGAAAGTGTCAGGGGACAAAATAGAATGCTGGACAAGCAGTCATGCCTTGTGACCTTGGGCAAATGGATTCACTCTGACCCTTAGTTCCTCTCCAGGTAAAATGAGGGGACACGGCTGGGTAGATTCCTTCTACCACTAACATTCTATGAGTCATTGCACCCCTCCCGGCAACCAATTCTGAAAAGACAGAGGAAACACTGCAGGTCCTGATAGCCCTCCATTGACTCATGTTATCCCAGGCAGACGGCAATGTCCCTCAAACCTTTTCTTTACCAGTTAGTCTGAGTAATACTCAAGGCTGAATTTAGGCTGGAGTTGGGAGCAGAGGACCTGAGCTCCCACTTGTACAGACTGGGGGCTCTGCCTTTATTGGTTGTCTTCGTTGTCCTGGGCAGTTGCTGCCTCATCTCTGAGAGACTTTCATGCTGTTAACGCTGCCTCTTTCTCCCAGCACCCTGCGGAACTGTGCTGGCTGATTTCTCCATTTACTTTTCATAAGTTCAGTTTGCTTTTGGCTTTATCTTGGAGCTTTGGTGCTGAAAGAAAGGAGTCAATATTTCCTCTACCCAGAGCTATATTTTCAGGGCACAGCTGCCTAGACCCATGAGAAATAAGAGGGGGGGGGGAATTCCCTGGCGGTCCAGTTCTTAGGGCTCCACGCTTCCAGTGCAGGGGGCCTGGGTTCTCTCCCTGGTCGATTCCGCAAGCTACACAGCCGAAAAAATCCAAGAGGTAGGTATCTATGAGATTGAGATCATGGGCAAATCCCACCTGGCTCCCTCCTGGTGGGAGAAGAACCCAGTGAGAATTTAATCTCTGGAAGGTGGAGTCCAAAGAGTTTTGTGGGTGCTTGCTGTGTGCTGGTGTCTTATCAGCGAGGGGTTGAAGGGAGAGCTCTTTTCTGGGTGATGAGTGGAGCTGCCTTTGCTCAGCTCCCAAGTTCCTGTGACTGACTGCCTGAGGTCTGGAAGAGGCCTTAATCTTTGACTGATGGGATGTTGGAACTAGAGGGTCCCTGAGAGCTGTTGGGCCGTGTGACCCTGAGCCCTGTTTGGTGCTACCTTGGAAAACTGCAACACCAATGCTGATGCGGAACTCACTGTGGGAGGCCTTCTGGGTAGATTAGGGACCTTGTCATTTCATATGCACGTTGTGTGAGTACACATACACCCACAGACTCGTGTGCAAAGCAGGTGACTGGAGAACGGATGGCCTTTTCACCAAGGCATTTGTAATATTCTCTCCAGGACAGCAAATAGCAGTCTGGAAATAATAGCTGTGTGTACACAGTATTTACTGAGCTCCTATGATGTGCCAAGCGCTTAATAAGTATCATATCATTTAACGTTCACTGTAATCTCATCAGTATGGGGCCACTTTTATCCACATTTTGTGGACGGGAAAACAGAGGCCTAGAAAATTTAAATAACTTTTCCAAACTCACCAAGCTACTAAATAGCGAAAACAGAATTTTAATAGAAGTCATCAGTCTGTGGAACCCCTGCACCTATCAAGAAAACTGAACTGCTTCCCCACATGTGATCTCTGTCCCAGTGACATGATTAACACCATTCATTCTACAATAAATTCCATTCATTGTAGATGAAGAACCAGGACTTTTGGAACCTTACTGCCTGGATTCAGATCCTGTTTTGCCATCTATTGATTGCTGTAATGTTGGACGAGTTTCTTAATCTCTGTGCCTTCATTTCCTCACCTATGAAATGGAGATAATAAGAGTGCCAAGCTGATGGGTTGCTGTGAGGATTAAGTGAGATAACACAGGTAAAGCTCTTGGAACATAATAAGTGCTAGCCCTTCTTATCATACGTTAGCTATTTATTTTATGACAAACTGATTTACTGATATATTTACGGATTTTCTACTGTATACCAGGTACTAGGTTCTTAGATGTAGGCAGAGGAGAGGGACAGGATCTTGTGGTTAAAGAGATAAGTTATGCGAACGGGGAGACAGATATTTAAACCACTTATGATATAAAGTGTTATAATCCACAGTGGTTCACTAAGAAAGGAGTGACAGGCAGGAGATAAAGCTACAGAGGAAGGTTTGGGGCCATATATGGCAGGACAAGGAAATCTTCTGTGCTAAGGGGTTGGAACTTCATCCTGTGTAGGCAATCAAGGAGCTGGGGTATCTTAAAAACAGGGGATGGGGGCTTCCCTGGTGGCGCAGTGGTTGAGAGTCCGCCTGCCGATTCAGGGGACACGGGTTCGTGCCCCGGTCTGGGAAGATCCCACATGCCGCGGAGCGGCTGGGCCCGTGAGCCATGGCCGCTGAGCCTGCGCGTCCGGAGCCTGTGCTCCGCGACGGGAGAGGCCACGACAGTGAGAGGCCCGTGTACCGCCAAAAAAACCAAAAAAAAAAACCCAAAAAAACAACAGGGGATGGCACAATCATTTAGGAGATTTACTAACCTCTGTCTGAGCCCTGTTTAACCAGAGATGAGCATAAAACAAGATCCAACAGAAGAGGAGTAGTTCTTATGAAACTTCTCTGCCAGATATTTAAAAATTCTGTTTGGAAGCTTATCTGTAGATTTTATATAAGAAGATTCATTGTACAAAACAAGGACTCCAAATCATTTTATATCCTGATCCCATTTGCAGCGTGCAAATGACTCTCATTGACTTAATATAGTTGGTGCCCACTAGCACGTATAAAGCAATGCTGTATAAATAGGAACGTAGGCCATGCTGCCAGGGGCTCCTCTTGTCAGGCAAGGATGACAGTGTATTCTCTTAAGAATATTAGATAATGCATGAGGCAGTTCCCTCCCTCGGTATGCCAGAGGATGTTTGAGTTGGGGACATAATCTCCAGGGAACAGGAATAATTTTAAGAGTCAAAACTAGGGTTGGCTGGTTTTTACAGCAGTGCACCCAACCTGTTTCACCAGTTCCAATCTGCATGGCTGATTGACTAGCATGACCAGCCAGGTTTTCTTTGCCGTGTATGCCCGGCTCCAACACAAGGAGCTAAAGGAAGTGGAAAAACCCCAGGTTAACAATGAAATAGCCAAGGAAGTGAGCAAGGATTCAGCATAAAATTGTTCATTACAGTGTTGATTATAGTAGTAAGAATGCCCACCAATTAGTAAAGTGTTTAAAAAATATTATAGAACACCTGTAACACTCACTACTACGATTATTGAAAATGATGACGAGGAAGAATGGGTAATGACCACTCAAGCAGATAGTGCTGTATCATAATGTCAAAAAAACCCCACCAAGCTTCTAAATTGATGGGCACAATAACATCATTTTTTTTGGTTTTTTTTTTTTTGTTTTTTTGGGGGTATGCGGGCCTCTCACTGCTGTGGCCTCCCCCGCTGTGGAGCACAGGCTCCAGACGTGCAGGCCCAGCGGCCATGGCCCACGGGCCCAGCCGCTCCACGGCATGTGGGATCCTCCCGGACCGGGGCACAAACCCATGTCCCCTGCATCGGCAGGCGGACTCCCAACCACTGCGCCACCAGGGAAGCCCCTAAAATCTTATTTTTGTAAAAGAAAATAAAAGGTTCATATAATAATAACTATTATCTCTAGGTAGTGAGATTACAGGCGATCTATGTTTTACTTTTTTGCTTATGTGTACTATAGTTTTCTAGAATGAACATTGATTAATTTTGTATCTAAAGTTATTTTTTAAAAAAACAAACAAAAAACTCACCTTCCTATCTCTCCCTGGCTCCTACCTACAGAGGTGGCAGCCATCTCCTATTTGCCTGTCTGGTGGCAGAAACCTAATCTCAGTCAATTTGAGTTTCCCCATTCTCACTGAGATTGAGTCTGAGCTCCAGGAGGCTATGTTACATCACAGCTTGGGAAGGGCCATCTGGCTCTTGATAACCATCTACTAGGCTGGCCCCTGCTTGGATGTGCAGCATTCCCTCTCCTGGTCCTCATGTGTGAGGTTATCTCATCCCCATTGCAGACCTCTGGGCCTCCCCAAGTGTGGCTCGTTTTGATTCTCTCAGCCCACTCTGGAGTCCACCTTTTGGTGCGTCTCCCTTTTCTGCTTGGGAGCATGAGGGAATTCTAGGAGGCTGCTGCGGGCCATTGACCTAGACACACCACATAACCATCTCCCCTCCTTACCTCTGCTTCTGACCAGTGCAGGATAAGTTGGGGTGGCTTATCACCCCTCAGGTTCCAGCTAGAAGGTAAGAAGAGACACCTTCTGCACCCGAATCCCTCTAAACTTTATGGGGTATCTATCATTCCCTTGGCTTCCACTCCCAGGATGCAGCCCAGGGAAGACAAGGCATAGGGTACCTCTTCAGGGTCCCAGCTTTTTTTTTTTTTTTTTGCAGTACACGGGCCTCTCACTGTTGTGGCCTCTCCCGTTGCGGAGCACAGGCTCCAGACGTGCAGGCTCAGCGGCCATGGCTCACGGGCCCAGCCGCTCCGCGGCATGTGGGATCCTCCCAGACCAGGGCACGAACCCGTGTCCCCTGCATCGGCAGGCGGACTCTCAACCACTGCACCACCAGGGAAGCCCCAGATTCACTCTTTAATCAGTATTGGACTATCTATTTTTCCTATTTCCTTTGTGTCAGTTTAAGTAATTTGTGTTTCTCGAGAAATGTTTCCATTTCAACTATATCGTCAAATTTTTTGTTGTAAAGTTGTTACATTACCATCTTAAATTTTAAAAAAATATTTAGTATCTGTAATTATGCCCCCTTTTTTATTCCTGGAATTGGTAATTTGTGTTTTTTGTTTCTTGATCTATGCTTAGGGTTTATCAATTTTATTGATCTTTTCAAAAAACCAATTTTTAACTTTATTTCTGTTTTATTTCTATCTCTATTTTTATTTCTTTAATTTTTGTTCCTGTCTTTATTTCCTGTCTTTTTTTAAATTTGCTTTTCTTTTTCTAGCTTCTTGGGATGGAAGCTTAGATCATTTATTGTCAAACTAAAGCTAAAAATTTCCCTCTAGACACTGCTTTAGCTCTGTCTCAAATTTTGATGTGTAATATTGTTATTTCTTTGATTTTTAAAAACTTGTTTTTATTTTTTGAATAGGTAATGCAAGCACATAGAAACATGTACAAACGTATATGCAGTGAAAAGTTTCACTTGGAATCTGGCAAGAAACAAACATTTCCCCCACTTAGATGGTTCATATGAAGATAACTTAATAAGAAATTATTACAAAAGTATCAATAAGACTGAGGGATCAAACAAAGGATTTAAATTATTGTTGATTCATCATCAACAGGATGTCATTATCACTTTTAGGCCTGAAGGAACAAAATTAGGAAACGGTGTTCACAGAAGCTGGTAGAAGTTAGAACCATGAAGGTAGGGCCCTCTGCAGGTACCACAGTTAGAGAGAGGTGAGGATACTGCCAGAACTATTTCACCAAGAAAATAGGGAATGGGATGAGATATCTACTGGCTACTCTCCTCCTGTGCTTCCATCTTCTGCTATTGCTTCTTTTTAGCTGAATCCAAGCCAGTCTTTAGGTGGTGATCTCCAGGACAGAGAACTGGTCAAAGAAGTGTGGAGAATGAGGGGCTGGGGGAAACGATTGGAGAACAACAAGCACAGGAGATGTTCAGTGGCTATGACATAACTCTGCCCTGAATTGCTAGGGTTGTTGCATATTGGACATTTGTAAAGAAAGGCACTCTGTTAACTGGGGAAATCAGAGATCAAACGCTCTTTAACTCCATTCCAAAGAAAAGTAGGATTTGAATGATCACAGAAGGTATTACCAAGACAGTGTATTACACACTGTTAAACACTGACCTCAGTGTGGGAAGTGTACCCACAGCAGTATACAAAATAGTACAAGGACTCAGTATTATAGGACGTTGAATCACACACTGAGAAATTAATTCTCGTTTTAATTATCACTCAGTGCTTCTGATTAAATCAAGAAGAAAGTTTCCACTTGAATATCTTAACAACTCTCTAATAAGAACAGACCTCTCCCACTCCCCCACCCCTATGTTGCCCCTCCCCCCCTCAACTATTGGGTATAAGATAGACTCAAGGATGGATTGTACAACACAGGAAATATAGCCAATGTTTTGTAATAACTGTAAATGGAAAGTGACCTTTAAAAGTTGTATAAAAATAAAAAGTTGAAAAAAAGAAAAATAGCCCAAGTTCAGAGCTTTTGTCAAAGAAAAAGATCGAGCTAGAAGTTAATAACACTGTTTGGTTTCCATAGCTCTTATTTTTGAAGTAGCTGTCAGTTTACGGCAAATAATATTGGTTTTCCATGTATGGAAATAATGTAAGGTTTCTTTTGAAAAAATATATATTTAGGTAAGAACCAAGTCAGTTTAAAGAAAAATGTATAAGAGCACAGGAGGTAATCAGCTGTGGCAAGCATAGTGAAAGGATACTTAAAAGACTAAGTTTGGGAAACACAGCTCAATATTATTGTGAGGTGTTTATAGTTATCTACCAAAAAGTTTCTGTTCCAGTTTATAGTGTTCCAGAACCTTCTCTTTCTTTGATACAGAAACCATTGTTGGGCAGACAATGCTTTACTTCGTTTTAAGATAGTGTTTTTCCTTGCACATTTCTTCAGGTGCAGAACCTACAGTTTAAACCAATATTCAGGGCTGTTTAATTTTTTTTTGTAGTTTTTGGTTTTATTTCAGGACTTTTAATAATAGACAAGTCTTTCTCTTTTCTTTTTTTTTAAATATTTATTTACATATTTACGTATTTATTTATTTATTTTGGCTGCACCGGGTCTTGGTTGCAGCATGCAGGATCTTCGTTGTGGCATGAGGGATCTTCAGTTGTGGCATGCGGGATCTTTTAGTTGCAGCATGTGGACTTGTTAGTTGAGGTATGCAGACTCCTTAGTTGCAACATGTGAACTCAGTTGCAGCATGCATGCCGATCTAGTTCCCCAACCAAGGATCAAACCCAGGTCCCCTGCATAGCGAGCATGAAGTCTTACCCACTGGACCACCAGGGAAGTCCCCAAGTCTTTCTCTTTTCTTTTCCTTTTTTTTCTGAAAAAATACATCCTTCCTCTCTGTTCACATCAATGACACTTACAACAAAAACAAAGGGACTTCCCTGGTGGCACAGTGGTTAAGAATCCACCTGCCAGATGTAGAGAATGGACTTGAGGACACGGGGAAGGGGAAGGGTAAGCTGGGACGAAGTGAGAGAGTGGCATGGACATATATACACTACCAAATGTTAAATAGATAGCTAGTGGGAAGCAGCCACGTAGCACAGGAAGATCAGCTCGGTGCTTTGTGACCACCTAGAGGGGTGGGATAGGGAGGGTGGGAGGGAGATGCAAGAGGGAGGAGATATGGGGATATATGTATATGTATAGCTGATTCACTTTGTTATAAAGCAGAAGCTAACACACCATTGTAAAGCAATTACACTCCAATAAAGATATTTAAAAAAATAAAATATAGAAAAAAAAGAAAGAATCCGCCTGCCAATGCAGGGGACACAGGTTCGAGCCCTTGTCCAGGAAGATTCCATATGCCACGGAGCAACTAAGCCCGCGTGCCACAACTACTGAAGCCCGCCTGCCTAGAGCCCATGCAACAAGAGAAGCCAGTGCAATGAGAAGCCCGCGCACTGCAATGAAAAGTAGCCCCAGTTTGCCACAACTAGAGAAAGCCTGAGCCCAGCAACGAAGACCAAACACAGCCAAAAATAAATTTATTAAAAAAAAAAAAATCCTTTTGTTTCCTTCCTTTGTGTTCTTGCCCAAATATAAAGATCTTCATAGTTTACCTAGGATGGACGATGGGAACCATTAAGATATTACTGGTTTTACCAAATCTATCTTTCCTGTATTTTTTTTTTTTTTGGAAAGGAATAAAAGGATTTGGCAGTTGAGGCTCTTAGACATAACAGCCCCGAGTGGGATGCCAAAAAAAAAGCTTTATTTGGTTCCCCCTTTGTACATGTTGGTTGCCAGATAAATTATCCTAATAAGTGACATGCAAGGCAAACCCAATTTTAAAGATAATCCTGAAAAAATGGAGAAATGTGGGATAAAGCAAATATAGTACAATGTTAATTATAGAATCTAGGTGGTGGGTATATGTGGGCTCACTCTAAATTTCTTACAACTTTTATATAGGATTGAAAATTTTCTTAGCAAGATATTGGGGAAAAAAATCTTTAAAAGATCTATTTAGTGTTTTTCACTGGAAGTATGTAGGAAATAGGACCTTCCAGGTCTGTGTGCAATTTGGTGATCTGTTTGGGCCCCTCAGCACTGTCCAGCACAGAGCGCGGGGTGCATCAGGTGCTGCCTGGACTGCACATTTGCAAAGGCTGGTTTAGTGGTTACAAATGACTTTGCCTTTCACAACCGCAATGACCCCAGCACTGAGCTGTGAGGCTGGCGGGCAGATGTCATTACCACCATTAGTCTCTTTTTATAAATAAGGAAACTAAGGCTTAGAAGTAAGTAACTGTTGATCCCAGGAGCTCAGCCAGACCTTCTGACACCCAGCCCTTTGCTCTTTATTCTGTGTTTCTTTATCCCCAGTCAGAATTCCCACCCTCCTTTTTCTTTCTGGGCGCTGCTCTGTATTATCAGGGAGACAAAAGGGATCTGATAGACCAATTCAGGGAATCTAGCTGGCCGAGTGTCGGTGATTCTAAAGTGCTAAATACGCTTCTCATCCCGAGGGTGTTTGTATTTTAAAGAAAAAGAAATAGAGCAATCACTTAACCTTTCTTTAAATTTTTTTAGACATTTATTTATTATTTATTTGTCTATTTTGGCTGCTCTGGGCCTTAGTTGTGCTATGCGTGAACTTTTAGTTGTAGCATGCGGACTTAGTTGCTGCATGTGGGCTTTTTAGTTGTGGCATGTGACCTCTTAGTTGCAGCCTGCATGTGGGATCTACTTCCCTGACTAGGTATCGAACCTGGGCCCCCTGCATTTGGAGCATGGCCTTTTACCCACTGGACCACAGGTAAAGTCCCAATAACTTAAACTTTAACTGTGTAACACAGACACAGCTGATGGAGACTGAGTCAGGGAAGGGCCAGGAGTAGAGGGTTGAGAGGACACAGCTGGCCAGGTGCAAATCATTCCTTGTAAGTAATCAGTGTCTCTGTCCACACAGAAAGCCAGCTTTGGTGAAACAAATCCATTAGTTAGGATTTTTCACGTTGTGGTAGAGCAATTTAATGGCAGGCACACACCGTTAATTCTTTTTACATTTAAAATTTTGTGTTTGGGACAGAATATTCATCTTTTTAAGGAGACTGATAGCCATCTAGACCTGACATGGACTTTAGTCTTATTTAGCAGCAAACTATAACTGTCAGCTCTTTGTGAATAGATACAGAGAAGTAGGTGCCCATTTTTATTAAATGAAAGAAAGCCCTCATTCTCTAGAAGGAAAGTTTGTCTGAACCTCTTTCTGGTTTGGCTTCGCAGAGGTCCATGGACTCTAAGTGAGAATTGAATTGTTCAAAAGCAGAATGGAAAATGCCAATTGACCTGAGCTCGTATAACTTCTTTAACTCAAATCTAGCAGGCTTGCTGTCACACTACAGACACTACACAGAGCAGTCTCTCACAGCATCAGATGGAAAGCTCATTTAATCAGATTTGGTCTGGAAATTTTTCTAGGGTTTCACAACCTATGAAAAAACTCAATATATCAGCACACTCAAAAATCTGCAGTGAGATTGCTTTAAATATAGACATATTACCAAGACCTGAGAGAGCACATAATGGAGGGTACGTTTTCCAGCAAAGAGAAGAGGAAGCACAACCCTCTTGTGGGAGCAGAGTACCACCCCTGGATGGAGGTAGTGGATGTAGGGCTTTCTCAAGATGTGCTCCCCAAGCCTCCACCCCTATGAGATTTTTATCAACTTTATTGAGATATAATTCATATATGATAAAATTCACCCTTTATAGTGTACAAATCAGTGGTTTCTAGTAAATTCACAGAGTTGTACAACCATCACTACAATCTAATTTTAGAACATGTTCATCCTCCTCCAAAGACCCCTGGATGGTAGCAGTCACTCCCCGTTCTCCCTCTCCCCAGCTCCTGGCAACATGCTAATCTGTTTTCTGTCTCTGTGGATTTGCCCGTTTGGGGTATTTCATATAAACGAAATCATACAATATGTGGCCTTTTGTGACTGACTTCCTTCAGTTAGTATAACGTTTTCAAGGTTCATCCATGTTGTGACCTGTATCAGTTTTTCATTCCTTTTTACTGCCAAATTATATTCCTGCCATGGAATGAATATTTCTGCACCCCCCCCAAATTCATTTGTTGAAATCCTAACCCTCCATGTGATGGTACTAAGAGGTGGAGCCTTTGAGAGGTAAATAGTTCATGAGAATGAAGCCCTCACGAATGGAATTAGTGCCCTTATAAAAGAGACCCCAGAGAGCTTCCTTGCCCCTCTTCCATGTGAGGACACAGCAAGATGATAGCCATCTGTGAAGCAGAAAGTGGGCTTTCACCAGACACTGAATTTGCCAGTGCTTTAATCTTGGACTTCCCAGCCTCCAGAACTGTGGGAAATAAAAGTCTGTTGTTGAAGCCACCTAGTCTATGGTACTTTGTAATAGCAGCTTGAATGGGCTAAAACAATTCTCTTGTATGAATATTCCATATTTTTATCCATTCATTGGTTTGTGGACATTTGGATTGCTCCTACTTTTTGACTGTTATGAATAATAATACAGCTATAAGCATTTGTGTACAGGCTTATTTGTGGACATATGTTTTCATTTCTCTTGGGTATATATCTAGGAGTAGAATTTCTGGGTTAAATGGTAACTCTATGTTTGACAATCTAAGGAACCACCAGACTGTTTTTCAAAGTGGCTGCATGATTTTACCTTATGCAATGTATGAAGGTTACAATTTCTCTACATCCTTGCCAACACTTGATATTCTCTCTTTTATTATAGCCACCTTAGTGGGTATGACGTAGTGTCTCACTGTGGTTTTGATTCATATTTCCCTGAAAAACCAATGGTGTTGAGAATGTTTTAATTTTATTGTTGAATTGTAAGAGTTCTTTATATACATTGGATACAAGGCTTTCCCTTCCCTTCCCTCCAGAGGGTAGCCCTTACCACCTAAATTAGCAATTACAAGAAAGAGCAAGAAGTAGGTGTGAATGCTATCCTACTTAAGGATTACCTTGCCTTGTAAAATCTGGAGGTGGCCTACCTATGTGGGGGCAGGCTGGGACAAGGCTGTTCTCAAGAAGCATTTTGGGGCCTGTGCAAATGCTTGGAAGGGAACTGAGTTTAAGCCTCAGATATCTACACCAGCAAGACCGGAAGAGATGACATTGACCAGGAAGATTCTGTGTCCAGAGATTTCCAGTTACCATCTGCTGCCATAAAAGTCCTATACATCTTTGCTATTCAAAGTGTGGACCTTGAACCAGAAGCACCTACATCACCTGAGAGCTTATTAAAAATACAAAATCTCACCCCAGACCTCCTGAATCATTTTAATAAGAATTCCAGTGATCTGTATGCACTTATGATGATGCATAAGAGAATTTTCTTCTCCTGTCCTCAAATTTCCAGGTAAGGGCAGACAGACCCAAACAAACAAACCCTCAGTGAGTTGATGTCCTCTAACGTGAGCATCTTGGATCAGCACAGGAGTAAACCAAAGAGAGTATCTCAGGCCGGGCCTGGGACCGGGAACCACACTAACACACCTACAAGCGGTTAACTAAGTCCTGAAAGGTTTATGCCCTAGATAGGTGGCCACATGGATTGGGCCAGTCTTGTGAACTACATTTTTTTCCCTTCCTCTTTTTTATTCTTCAACTATTATCCTACTAGAGAAAAATTTCAGGTGTCTTAACTTGGATCCAACTGTGTCAAAAGATTTCTTCTCTTTCACCTAACAGGGGATCCTGTCTTTACTTCCTTGGTTCAGATCCTCTTGGGAGTGACAGGGACCTTGGCAATCATCTAGGTTATTCTCCAATTATCACCAAGCCAAAAAGCCCTGGAAATTGGCTGCTTCATGGAACAGTCACTGCGCCCTTTGCCAATGGAAAAGTGCTGATGTCACTCTGATACTAGCAGTTGGCTGCCGAGTGGTCATGATAAAAGGGGGCAGGCTAGTTGAAAGCATGTGGATAGGTGGAAGGGAGGGCCAAGGTGATTTCTATGCAAGTATAACAGAAAGGGTGCTAAGCTGGTGTTAGCTGTGTGACTTTGGGCATGACTTTAACCTCCCTGGGTTTTCCCTACCTGTAATAAACAATCAAAGCATTTAACACTCACTCGGTTCTTAATAGTTTATGTGAACTATTCATGTAGTAGAATTTTCACTACAGTTTATGATAGATCCTGTCATTTCCTCCATTTTACGGATGAGGAACCTGAGGCACAAAGAGGGTTACTCGCTCAAGGTCACTCGAGTAAACCCAGGCAGTCTGACTCCAGAGTCTGAGCTCTGTCAATGGAGAGGGTCGGATGAAACGAATGTTAAAGACTCTTCCCATCCCTGTTATTAATTTTCTCTCTTGTTAAACTGGGATAATAATAGAGTTGTGAAGATCATGAGATAACACAGATTAAGTGCTTAGCACAGTGCCTGGATCGTAAGTGCCAGTAAATGTCAGCTATTACTATCATTCATACTTTTACTCTTACCACTGCCATTTTATGGAACGAATCACTCTTGCCATCTCCTCAACAGCTGCCGGAGTACACAGTTAGCACAACTGAACCTATTAATAAATTCAAACAATGGGTCAATTCAGTCATAAAATCAAACAAGCCTGAACTGGTGCTGAAGTGAATTGCCTAGTTAAATAGTCTTAAGCAGTGCTATCCAACAGAACGTTCTGTGATGATGGAAATGCTCTATATCTCTGCTGTCCAATAAGGTAGCCACTAGCGGCATGTCCCCATTGAGCACTGGAAATATGATTAGTGTGACTGAGGGACTATTTTACTGTATTTAATTTTACTTACTTTAGTTTTCTAACTTAATAGCCACATGTGGCTGGTGGCTACCATATTGGATCACTCAGGCTAAGGCCTATCTGGTAGCCAAGAACACTTGGTAAGAGAACTCGAAAGTGCCAGGAACAAGAAAGGGAGTTGGAAGCTCCTGTGGCCACAACTCTGTTTTGTTACAGGTGCCTTAAAGAATCATGGGTATTAGAATGCTCAGACTTCAAAGGATTCCCTTCATCTATTAAGTGGGGATGTGGAATTTTTAAGGGTGAGGGGCAAGGTGGTGGGAAGAAAGAAGACAATTCCACTTTCCTCACTGGGATACCCCCAATTGATTCTGGGTAGAACTAGATTCCTTACTACTGTTAAAAATTATATGGTGGTAGGGGCTTCCCTGGTGGTGCAGTGGTTAAGAATCCACCTGCCGATGCAGGAGACACAGGTTCAAGCCCTGGTCCTGGAAGATCCCACATGCGTGGAGCAACTAAGCCTGCGCACCACAACTACTGAGCCCGTGTGCCACAACTACTGAAGCCCACACGCCTAAAGCCCGTGCTCTGCAACAAGAGATGCCGCCATAGTGAGAAGCCTGTGCACCACATTTTTAACCAAAAATAAATGAATAAATAAATAAATAAATTTATTTTAAAAAATTATTTGGGTAGGGATAGTTTATACCCACACTATGTAAAGCGCCATGACATTCCATCTTTCCAATGCTCTGTTTTACTATATGCAGAAACTAAAAAGTGATTTCAAGTTGTGACTTGAATGATTAATTAAGAAAAAGATCATCAAAATGGATGATCAAAGTATCATAGACTTGGAAGGGGCTGTCTCATAAGCATGTCCATTACAAACTGGCAGCTACACACACATCCCTGGGACACAAGTGTGACACTGTGCCTTGCTTTTTGGACTGACTGGCTTTGGATCCGGAGAGGAGCGGTCAGCCAGGTGGTGATAGCACTGCCCTCAGCTCTCAGCCTAGTCCTCTGGGGATCTTACCCATTTTTTTTTTTAATAAATAATTTTCTGATGATATAAGGATAGCAGTGAGCGCATTTCCATCTAAGTCTGTAAACACGTGACTGCTTCCCTGGTACAAATTACTAGACCTTGTATCATGTTCTGATTCTAAATATTTTGAGCAGAAGAAGTCCCCCACCCCTGCTCACTCCCCCCCTACCACCAATGAATAATTCACCGGCTGCCAAAATTGCAGAAGGCCAAACTGAAACCGAATGAGGCTAGCTTGTGTTAAACCAATTTTTAAATGATAGTAATTAAGAGAGTTTTTATATAGGGAAGGCTTTGTTTAGATTGAAAAGTTAAAAGCCACCGCCAGAAACACAAGGGTCTTGTGCATAAAGGCTTCCCTTTTTGCTGCCCAGCAGTCACTCCGGCCAGTGTCTGAGCAGTGAATGCTAACACAGCGGTCCGCCCTGGCGTTTTCCCTACTTCACCACTGTCTTGTGGAGTCCACCTCGGAGAATGCCTTGCACCAGGGCTGCAGTCTCTCAGGCTGTCTGCAAACAGACACCAGGCCATCTGTCCTCTCGCCTTGCACCCAAACACAGCTGCTGGGCTCTATCCCAGCTCCAGCCATCTGGAGGAGGAACAAAGGCCCCTCTCCTCACCCTCTCCCCGGCTGCCGAGGGGAGACTGGGTAGTCTTGGCACCCTCTTGGCCTCGGTGAGGAAAGGAAAATGGAAGAAGCAGCCCTGTTCCCTCCTAGTGGCCAG
The DNA here is from genome assembly GCF_937001465.1 of Orcinus orca. Taxonomy (NCBI): domain Eukaryota; kingdom Metazoa; phylum Chordata; class Mammalia; order Artiodactyla; family Delphinidae; genus Orcinus; species Orcinus orca. Next base: position 19,975,184 of record NC_064563.1, on the reverse strand, counting down.
CAGCTCCTCCCCCTGGTTCTCGGGGTCGATGAAACCCTTCATTCATTCCCCAGACATATGTCAAGATACTCTGGCAAGTGTCAAGCCTTGGACCAGGCTCTGGGGACTCGAGAATGAGACCCAGCTTCTGGCCTCTAGGAGCTCACAGTCTGGTGAGGTTGATGGACGTGTATACAGTCAAGTCCTCTGTACGCAGAAGTGAAAGGTTGGAGGAGCTAGCAGAGGGATGCTTGACCCAGGCGAAGGGAGCCAGAGAAGGGTTCCCATGGCGGGGCATTGGACTTGATGTCTAAAAATGAGTTCGCACTGGGCACCGGCAAATCAGAATGGGGAAAGGCTGCCCCAAGCAGGAAGTGTATGGAACTCTACATGGTGGGAGGAGGAAGGTGATGAAGGGAGAGGACAGACAGGGAGACCCAGATTGTAGTGGTCCTTGATGTCCACCAGAGGATAAGGGGAGACAGTGAAGGGCTGTGAGCATGGGAGGCTCACGGTCAGATGTGTGATTTGTGATTTGAGAAGATTCTTTAGATGGTGGGGAAGAGGACAGACACGAGGGAGCGAGCCTCATTAAGACCAGTCACGGTAATCCAGGGGAGAAATCGTGGTGGCCAAACGAAGTTAAAAAGGAGACAAAGAAATTAATTTGAGGGAGAAATCATCACTAAAAACGCTAGCTCGAAACCCTCCAAAACAGTTCCCAAACAATTTTTAAGTTCAGAGTAAGCTCTGCAAAGGAGGGACACAAAACTACTCTTCAGTGTTACTGAACTCAGAACTACGTCAGTCCCATCTGAGAAGAGTGACCTCTTCTCAGATAGGAAAGAGCTTGACGGTACAGGGATAGCTATTGCCCCAAAGGGCCCATGAGCCACCTGGCAGCCACAGACGGTATAAGCTGGCCTGTCAGGCTACTCTCAGAAAGGATATTTACCAAGAGGTATCAGACTTGCTGAAACGCCTCCAATTCCAGCTCAAGCATTTACCTAAGATCTTCGTGCCAGTTAGGTCCTCAAAGCCGCCAGGAGAGACTTCCTTTCTGAAAGCAGGCTGTTTTGCTGGTTGCGCTCAGCTCTGGGGTGCTTTGGGCCTCATTTGGGGAAATCTCAGGGCAGCGGAGGGCAGCCTCTCAGAAGAGCGGTGTGTCAGTCACTGCCCCTTCCCCCTCTTGCCTGCTGCATGAATCTGCCCACAAGATTCTGCATGTCAGAGGTCCATGGGCTGTTCAGTTTTTTAATTAAAGGAAAAGAAAGTGAAGGCCCTTTCTGTTCTGATGCCCTTCATTCCTGGTCTCCTTACAGCACGTGGGATCATAATTTCACAGGAAGAATCAGGAGCCAGAAAACAGGGATAGAAATTGGTTCCTCTTAGAAAGGCAGGGACCAAATGTTAGTGACAATCTGATTTAAGATAGAAGAGAAAACAAAGGATGCCACAGCTCCATCCCTTAGGTCTATGCAATGGGCTTAATACTGGCTCCAGGAGAAAGAGCCTGAGGCCTGGCTTACTGCTCAGAACCCCAGTTTCTAATCATAAAAAATACTTCCAAAGCACTTTATTATGTGCATAGTTTTCCATTTTTTAAAAAAAACGTGAGGCATGGAGCACTATAGTAGGTCATAGGTCTGGCAGCTAGATTAAAACACTCTTTAAGACAGTGAAAACTCACACCATTATTTTTCCTTCTCGGTGATGAATCTTAATTTCCATTCTGAGGAATTCTTTTTCACTTTTAACACATAAAATTTTAAAATTACAACTGCTAAAAATAACCATGGGTAGATTTTCCATTCCTTTTCTTCTGTTTCTCGAGCCCTTGTATCACAGCTGCTTTCCTGTAAGGAGGATTGTTTGGTAAGTTTTAAAAGAATATATTTTCTCTTTCTTTCATTGTTGCATTTTGAGCCTCTTCTGTTATTAATGTTACCCTAAATGAGACATTATAGAAACAGTAGATAAGCTTGTTCATTCAGCTGATTCATAATTTCTTACCTAAAAAAAAGCATATCAGTAGTTTTAGAAGACATGATAAATTAATACTACAATATAACCTTCAAAACAGATTGCTGAAGGGCCCAAGGATTACCACTTAGTGCCTTCGTTGAGAAAGGTTGTTTTTGTTTGTTTTGTTTTTTTCCTTCTTGGTGTTATTCCCATATTTTAAGAGAGTAAAAGAGAATATTTTCTGTCAATCTTGTTTCTAAAATTCATGTTCTTTTTAATCCTCCATGCATCGATTTCGAGAGCGGCCATCTTTGTAAAGTCTGTTCACTTCCCTGGGTCTCAGTGTCTGTATCCTGAAACGAAGTAGGAGAGGTTAAAGATGTATAAGGTCTCAAGAGTTTTAATGTTCTGTAGTTTCCCCATTTAAATGCTCCTTCTTTATTCTGATAGAATCCATACTCTTTCTCCTATCACAGTTCCTGAGTGCCTAAATGCCTGCACTCCCCGCTTCCGCCTTCCCCCTGCTGCGGGCTCTGTTATCGTGGGCCTTGAATCACATTCTTTCAGCCAGAGAACACTCGACACAGTTTGCCCTCCAAGAACCTGCATACTTTTGTGGGACCAGAAGGGCAAGTCACATGACTTCCCTTGCTTGTCTGGAAATTGCTCCGTCAAAAGATTTCTCAGCATTTCTTTCACTTCATTTATTCCAGATCCTTCAAATCCCACATTGTTCTCATGCTCACAGCTTCAACAGATGGTCTTCTAAAAGGAAAAATATGTTGCGGTGTTCAGTTCCCCTCTTACATCCCTCACTTACCTACCCTTGAAGTCTTTTTCACATCCTACTCTCTTCTAAGCTTACATGTATACAGATATTTTTCTTTTGATGTGGTGACCCCCCTCAACCATAATTTCGTATTCTTTTTTTGCTTGAAGTATAAACTGGTCACTCCCAAGACAAACTCTGCAGGCAACACAGCTCTACACCTTCAGACGAATGCTGAGACTTTCATTAAAATAGTCTTGTTTTCTGTTTAAAAAAAGATGTTTTAGGAGTTCCAAATCCAGCTTTCTAGGAACAAAACATAGAAGCATGAAACCAGGGTATTTTAGAAGAAGCAGAATCCTTTGAGATGATGCCATGGGGTGGCCCCGTTTTTCAGAAGAGAAACTGACAGTCTGAAACCGGGAGACTCGAGGTCTTGTTACGAGTAGTGGCAGAGTTCAAACCGGAAGCAGAGACAGCCGCGTCTCAGACCAGAGTCATCTCTACCTTGGTTTCTTCAACTGTGAAGTGCAAAGTGTTACACAACCATAAAGTGAAGTACAGGGCTCACAACAGGATTGAGAAAGATAAGTGAGTTAATATGGTAAGTACTTAGAACAGTGTGTGGCACAAAGTAGCATTCCATAAGTGTTAGTTTATTGTTAGCAGAAGCACTGAAGACCCATATTGTAGGGAAAGGATGCCTTATATTGTCATTGTGTGAATTTTGTGGAAACTTTTACATTTCTTTATTCTATGGAGTTTCTGTTAGAAATTTGAAGGATAGGATTAGGCCCCAAATCATGATACTGATAAATTCACATAAAATATAATAATAATAATAATAATTTAAAAATTAAAAAATGTCACAGCATTAAATATGTTTTATAAGGTAGATGGCATTACCAAGGGCATAGAGAAACCCTTGATAATCTGTTTTGTTTTGTTTTAGCGTATCTATCAACTTTCGGCTTTATAATGGTTTTCTCCAAAAACATATACAATATTCTTGAATATAATAACTTCCTCTATTTTTTTTCTCTTCTTTTCCATCCTGATTATTCCCCACTGAAAACAAATTTAGGGGCTTCTAAAGTTTTATAAGAGCAGCAGTCTGTCCTTTCTACAACCCAACAATGCAATCTGTTTGTCAAACATGCACCTGACTCTGTTTTTAGTTATAATATTTGTTCCCTTATCCCTCTGATATTTTCATTCTTAAGACGGAGTAGACAGGAGATGGTGGTGAGAAATCTTCGAAGAGGAACGGCTTAAAATGAAAGCACTTTAAAATGTCAGTGTGTCAAGACTTTACAATGTGATGTTCATGGGATATAAGCAGAAGGAGCCAGAAAGACCTGAAAAAAGAACTAAGTTATTTGCAAAGTGGTTGAAATATGGTATCCATTTAGAATTCCCTTTCAAATGTCAAGTTTGTGAGAATATTTTTGAATGCATGGCTATTTTACATATGCATAATAATTGATAAAGATACCCTGAGGAACAGCAGATAAATTCTGGGGTGTAAGTTGGGGCCTGATTGAAGTCATATAACCTCATCATGTCTTAAAAATGGAGCAGGGGCTTCCCTGGTGGCGCAGTGGTTGAGAGTCCGCCTGCCGATGCAGGGGACACGGGTTCGTGCCCCGGTCCGGGAAGATCCCACGTGCCGCGGAGCGGCTGGGCCCATGAGCCATGGCCGCTGAGCCTGCGCGGCCGGAGCCTGGCAGGCGTTATGAATGAACCCCTCCTTTGCTGAGAGGAGGTGTATGGACAGGGATAGGCCAGTGGTTGAAGGAGAAGTGAATCAGCGTTTAGGGACTGGATGAGGAGACTGACTTCCTGTTAGGAAGTGCACTATGGCTAAAGCCCTCACAACACAATCCCACTCGGTCCTCACCACACCCTGTGAGGTAGGAACCATGACCTCATTTCTACATGAGGACACTGAAAGTTATCCAAGGTCATTCAGCTAACATATGAGACCCAGTGAGATGGGAAAGGCACAAGAAAAAGGAAGAAGTATTGTCCAGGGTGGGTGGAGGATGGGGGGTGTGATGGTCCTTGACTCACAGTCGGGCTTTTTGAAGGCAAGACAGGTAAGGGGTGAGGCGGGGGCAGCTAAGAAGCCGGGAAAGAGTCTGGAGCTGAGACGGCACAAAGGGGCGACCACGGCCTCAGCCAACGGAGTGTCCAACAGCATCTAGAAGTGCAATCTCGAAACCATGAAGGGGGTGGGGATGGGGAAAATATGAAGAGATACAGCATTTTTTTCTGATGTGTGATAGATCGCTCTGGCTTTAACTAGGGTGACTATAGGTTGGTTTTCTGGGGCCGCTGTCAGTAGGTGAGGTGGAAAATTGCAGGGGTCCTAGTGGTTCTATTCCTGTGATCTTTGCTTTCTCAACCAGTCCCTCATTGGCTGCTAGGATGTGAGGTCAGTATGAGACAATCTTGCACACGCTAAGCCAGGCCACGCCAATGCCAGACCCATTATTCATTTAGACCAGATGATTACCATCTCTCCAGAGAGGCGAAAGCCCGACAGCGCATGACGAAAAAAATTAGGAGGTGTTTCTCCACCCCCAAAATGGATACGTTTTTAGAAAATGAGGAGACATTGGATGCACACAGACATGTATCCATATGTGCATATATGCATGTTTACACTCAGGGACACACACACACGCATGCTCACACACGTACTTCTAAAATGGACATTTTAGCAGGAACCAGCTTTTATTTGAAACACAATTTTTATTTTAGGTCTTATTCAAGGTTGTGTTCTCTTGGAAGCACTCTCTGAAATGAAGGTTAGCGTGCTGGATGTTCATTCAGTAGTGGTTTTAGGATCAACATTTGTGAAAAGGGGGAAAGAAAGCGTCGGGAGAAACTAGCCCCACTGGCCGCCTGACAGCCTCAGCCAACCCTCCAGGGAGCTCTGGAGCTAAAATGGCCCTTCAAGGTGTCCCATTGTTAGGTCAAAAGGCTGGGCTTTTCTACTTCCACCTCAGTCAGTCACTGGATATAAGCCGCCCTAGGAAGGGTCTGTCCCCGGGAGAGGCAGCTCTTTGCAGCCGAGGTTCACCCTACAGAGGCTGACTGCCAACTGCCCTCCCAGCAGCAGACGCAACATATCCTTCCTTTAAGAGAGATGGGGGGGCCCATCAGCGACATCGCTATGAAGCTGGTTCTAACTGACTGTGTGCACTTGGGCAGCTTACTTTTTCCCTCTGGGTTTCAACTTTATCTCCTACAAAAGTTTGGTTGGGTTTCCTTCAGCTCTAAAATTCTGAATTTTTCAAATCAAAATCAATTTTTCAGAGCCAGACTTCTACCTTGTCTTCAGCAAATGGAGAGATGGAGAAAATGATTTTCATCACCTAAGTTATAGATACACAGGTAATGAAAAGGTATACACATATATACATATAGGTGCAACGTCTTCTTATTCCTTTTGTCACAAGAGGGATTTGGCCAGAAAGTACAAGCAAGAGAAAAAGTGGAATTGATTAGATAAGAGTTCCATTCTTGGCAGCACTGAAGAGCTACCAGGGTGGCCATATAATGTGCCTCTAGAATACAGAACACAAAATGCAGGTTGTTTCTTAAGCCTTAGATGCTCCAGACTCTCTACCTAATGTGATTACAGTTTCCTCTCTCTCTCACATTATGGTGATTAGGATCAATTGTAGGAACATTAAGGGAAAAAAGTAACCTTCTCATTCTTCCTTTATCAGCCAGCCCACAGGATCTTCCACCTCCCCCCGAGCTAGGTTTTTCAAGGCTCGTGTGGGCATCTGCCGTGTGGAAACCAGATGGCGGTTTTCTTGAATCTGCCTGTTCTACTTTAATAGCCTCTTTGCAAAAAGTTAACCCAAAGAGTATGCTGCAGGTAGGGTCAGCATGAGAAAACCGTGGATTCGGGTCATCTGAGAACACGGGATCCCCAAATACCAAGATGATGTGAAAAGAATTTAAAGGCAAAACTCACTGTGGACACTTTCAAGGGTCTATTGCTGGGTGAAATAGGCAACAGGGTAAAACACACGCAGGAAATGTGGCTCTGGTGTTTTCTTTGGGGGGGAGGGGGTTGTAGAAATGGTCACCCGTTTGTAGGTAGGAGCTGATTGGTAGGGGAAAGTTTTGATGTCTAGTAGAGCTTACCATTTTCTAGACTTCAGGGCATATCTCTGCCTCATGGTGAGACTCTCAGGATGGACCAACTTGATTGCTGGTGTTTGTCTGTTAAGAGAAAATGGTTAGGGCAGCATGGATGGTGGGGGGAAGGGGCGATATTATAGGATTCTGGGTTGAAGAAAGATAGAATGCTCCGTGGGTTTTTAAATGCCAATCTGCAGGCTGGGATCAAGCTGGCTGCTTCAGAATCACTTGGGGAACTTGTTAAAAATAGACATTTCGGAAACCCATCCTCAGAAATGTTGATATAGTAACAAATTCTCCCATTTGAGTCTGATACGCAGTTAGGTTTGGGAACTACAGGAGTAGTTGGAATGTAACGCTTAAATCACTGGAATTCATCCATTATTCAAAAATGTGGCTATTAAGCATCTTCTATGAAAAAGTTGCTCAGTTAAGTTCTGTGGGATTTATAAATATGTATAAGACATAGGCTGCCTCAAATCCCTTTGAGCATGAGCAGAGGACTAGCTAGGAAGGCAGGTAGGTGACAGACAGGGATGTTCTCAAACATGAGTTTACAGTCCAGAGGGATGCGAAGAATAGAATAGAACTATCATGCCAGGGGAAAATGAGCAGATGTTTTAAACCAATTTAGGAAAGAAGAAGGAGACAGCTTGGCAGATTTCCCAGAAATGGTCCCTAGTTTAGATGTCCAAGATGTCTTGGAGAAGACAAATATGAATTTCAACCTCACAAGTTTGCAGAAAAAATTCAGTGAAAGCATGTATATAGTCCTTAGCACAGCATGTGATAATCATTAATAAATGATGGATATTAATAATTGTAGGAGATTTAAAGGGCTGTGGGCAAGTTCCGTTTTCAAAAGTATCACTCCCTCTCTGCCTATAACAGTGCCTATAATTCCTTAACTGAGTTTTGAAGTCTTATTGGGAAAGACTTTTATTGAAGAAACTATTTGGAAAGACACATGCCTTAAGCTTTTAATAGTCTAGGAGGAAGGAGAAGAAAAATAGGGGACAGTGATCCCATGGAAGGACAGAAGTCAGACAGGAGTTGAGGTGGTGTCAGAGGCCAATTCTCATATATCCAACATGATTACTGTAGAAGCTGTCCTCCTGAAAGTGGGCCAGTGGCCCAAGGCAGCTGGTATGGCCTATCTACGTGATCATTCAGAGCCCAGGCCTCCTCTCCCTTAACTGCACCTCTTCCTCACAACAGTTGGCAGACGGTGAAAGAGACTGTGGGGAAGTTTCCTCTGTTTCTTAACCACCTGGCTCTTTACCGAACTCTGGTGCTCAAACTTCTTTGGTGAGAATCAGTCCCTTGGCCCCTCTAGACATAAGTCGGTAGGTGGGGAAGGCTGAGAAATATAACCCCTAGCTGGATAAGGGGACTCAAGACTCTGAGTCTTGAGGGCTCCTGAAAATGTGACAGCACATTCACAAAGAGGAGTCAGAAACAGAGACATGGGCTTAGCCAGCGAGAGAATGCACTAAAGTCAAGAAACAGGTCAACGTACAGATGCCCCAAATAAATGAGCTTTTTCAGGGACAAGGAAGTTGATAAGCTAGGGTACCAGTCTGAGAGAAGAGGAGAGGGAAAGCAGTTGGGGAGCTTATAAGGGACTGAGCGCAGAGATGAGGAATTTGGCTAGAAGTTAAGGAGGCCAAGTATATGGGACTAACCCCCGATGGAAATTGGAGCTTCCATTTGGTGTAACAAGCATGGATGGTTGACCACAAAAGATCCACGTTCCTCCTGACCAGCCGGAGGCTACGTTTCGTAACCTCCCTACCTCTTACACAGAGATGGGCTCCGTGTTTGGTGCTCACCAATGGAGGGCAAGCAGAAGACTTTTGTAAAAGGTCAGATGAACCAGAAGGCCAAGATGCACATGGATCTCCATAGAGTCTGTTTTCTCCATTTGCCAGCTGCTAAGAGGATGAAGAGGAAGAAGGAGCCACAAGGTGAAAGGGCCTCTGAAGGATGCCCTGGAAGCCATACAACCTGCGTTGGACTGCAATGGGAACGGGAAAGAAACTCCGTGGTCTGAAGTCTCTGAGATTTCAGAATTGATCTATTGCAGCAGCTAGTTTTACTTAACACATATAAAAGGTCAGAGGAGGTGTATGGGGATCAGAGGCAACTCAAGAATCAAGGTGATGACCCCTTTGAACTCTTCTCCTCGATAAATAAAAGACCGAAGGCTGATAAATACAGCTGCCCCCCATGTCTCTTTAGGCAGTCACCAAGGTCAAGTAAAGGGAAGCTTCCCTCTCCTCCTTACTGCTACCCTAGGTTTCAGGCTCAGACTTTTAGAGGATTTATTTATCTTCCTTAAGGGTTCCTTTTTTTTTTTTTTCTTTTGGCCTGCCGCGGGGCTTGCCAGATCTTAGTTCTCCAAGCAGGGATTGAACCCACGTTCTCCACAGTGAAAGTGCAGAGTCGTAACCATGGGATCGCCAGGGAATTCCCTCCGTCGTCTTTTAAACCACTTTTATTCTAGACAAAAATGTTGGAGGATAGGAAGGACACGGTGTGTTTTAACCTAACTTTTTGTGGGGAAAGAGGGGATAAAGGAACAGAATCAGATAACAGGGGAAAATCTTAGTTGTAAAGAAAAAGGCAGTGCTATGCTAAGAAAACATTGTCGAATCTCGGACCTTCATGTTTGCTAAGTGAGGTAGTTCTTTAATTAGGCTAATATGTCGATGGGTCTTAGGTGGGTAAAGCTGGGCTTAGAGTTCAGTTTGGGACAAGTTGCTAGGGAAGAGCTGAGTTGAGTTATTCTGCATGAAAGTGTGAGAAAGAGAGTTGAAAACAGTAAGAGAGGTGAGAAAGAGAAGAGAGACAGCAAAATCCTGAGACGTCAGGAAGGTTTGTGCAGCGAGAGCGTTAGGGATGTTCTATTATGGGAGGGAGATGGAAGGCTACACCCATGAAACACTACTGTTCAGTGTTAAACGATCTGGTCACGCCTATGTAAGTCCCTCTCTCTTCTCATATTTTTAGTGGACTTTCACACCAAAGACACCTTCTGCGGGAGGTTTTTCAGGGGTGCCCAGGGAAGGGCTAGAGTTCCACAAATGAGCTGGCAAACTGAGGATCGGGGACAACATTGTGCAGGGTGGGAGATGACCTGTAGACAAAACTGATCCAGTCGAGTTTGGAATCCTAGGTGGCCATCCATTCTACATCGACTGAGCACCTAACATCGGCCAGGCACTATCCTAGGACAGGAGGACAATGCCTTGAACAAAATAGATAAGATCTCTGAGAACTCACAGTCTAGTGGAGTGACAGACAATACATAACTGACCAAATAAACAAATGAGAAAACAAAGCGTGGGGGTGGGGGGTGTGGTGGTGAATGGAGGCCCTCCTTGAGCGATGTTGAAACAGACTGTTCCCATCAGGATTTGCGAACATCTTAGGCGGTGGAGAGCCGGGTCTCCCAGGAGCAGAGTGACCCCAGTACACGTGGGTTACAGACCAATCCCTTACTCATTTCTCTTGCTTAATCCTCTCCCTCCTCTCCTCAGGGAGGTATGTTCTTTTTCAACGGACAATAAACATGTCTTGAGCCCTTCCTCGTATGCCACGGAGAGACGTTTGCTTCTCAGAGGATGAAATCAAGGTTGTCACTGAAGGAGGGTTTCATGGGTGCTGCTTCCCTCAGGTCCCTAAGGAAAAGGCGGTGAACTGCCAGTTTGAAATGATTTGATCCCACGCTTGCCTGGAGTCAGAAGAATAAAGCTAACTAGAAGACCCCTTAAGCTCCTCAGCTGTTCCGAGGGAAAGATGCACTCCACCCTCCCCCAGAGGGCAGACTTCCCGGTAGGCGGAGAATAACATCCTTGCGAAGCAGGCAGCGCAAGGGCACCAGCTCTGGTTCGGAGAAACTGCTGAGCCCACGCTGGCTGCCGAGCTGCCTGCCAGAGACTCGGCAACGAAAAGAAGGGGCTCCATCTAGTGTTGTTACAAAACAAGACCAAAGACATTCTGACCGGTTTATCAGGTGAACAAACACATCCTGTCTTCTGGCAAGAAAAGAGAACCCCAAAAAAGCCAGAGCCGCTAGGTTGTGGGAGCTTAGCGTAAAGCAGAAGCCGGACTTCACCACTGGCTGGGGATGGACCTGGCAACTGAAAGAAAACTAAATTGTCTTACCCTCTTGCTTATCAGTGTTTCCCCCTAGAAGGGCAGACCCCACTGCTACATGCAAACTCATCTGTTATAAAATCAAGATCTGGGGACTCGACAACGTCCTGAGGAATCTGGGGAACCACACAAACTGGGTCCCGTACTTAACGATTTTTGGAGCCTTTGTACAAGTATTTGTAATTGATGGGTCATAGGGTTTGCATATCTTCAACTTTAGCTAATAATGACAAACTGCTTTCCAAAGTGGAATATAACAATTTATTTACGATCTCCAAAACGTGATATTGTCAATCATTCTCATTTTTGTCATTCTGATGGGTATGGTCATGATACCTCAATGGTGTTTGAATTTGCATTTTCCTAATTAGTAGTGAAGCTAAGAACTTTCCATACATATTTTTTTCTATTTGGATAGCCTTCTTTGTGAGTTACCTGTTCAAGTCTATTGGCCATTTTTCCACGAACTTTTTCTTTATTATTTTTACCAGTTTTTAAGATATTCTGATTAAGAGATTTTTATTAGTTATATACATTGATATATAGTCCCCTCTCAGGGTCTGCTTTTTCATTCTCTTCATGGTGTTTCTGGATAAAAAAATGTTCTTAATTTTAATGGAATCTAATTTATAAATATTTTCTTTTATGGTTTGTTTTCTGTGTCCTTTTTAAAAAATATTCCCTGGTGGCGCAGTGGTTGAGAGTCCACCTGCCGATGCAAGGGACACGGGTTCGTGCCCCGGTCCTGGAAGATCCCACATGCCGCGGAGCGGCTGGGCCCGTGAGCCATGGCTGCTAAGCCTGCGCGTCCGGAGCCTGTGCTCCGCAACGGGAGGGGCCCCAGCAGTGAGAGGCCCGCGTACCGCAAAAAAAAAAAAAAAAAATTCCTCTACCCTGATGACAAGAAGATACTGTCTTATGTTATCTTTCAAATGTTTTATTACATTGCCTTTTGCATTTAAGCCTGCAATCTCCTGAAACTGAAATTTTGTTGGTAGGAGGTAGTACTCATGTTTTTTCCTTCCATATGGGTATCCAGTTGTCTTAGGTCTATTTTTTGGAAAGACCATCCTCATCCCACTCTTCTACAGTGTTCATAAATCAAGTGTTCGTTTGTGTTTATGTTTTAGAATGATCTATTCTGTTCCATTGTTCTACCTTCTCCCAATATCAAACTGTCCTAATTACTGGAACTATATTATGCCTTCATATCCTGAAGAGCTAGCTAGTCCTCTCGCCAAATCTTCAAGTGTCTTGGCCCTTATTAAAACTTTGTATTTTTGCATAAAATTTAGAATCACAAGATTGCATTAAGTCTGTAGGCTACTGGAGAATTGACATTTTTATAATATTAAATATGCCATCAATAAATAGGGCTATTTGTATAGGTCTTTAAAAATTTCTCTCAATGATACTTTTTAATATTCCACCTAGAAGTCTTGGACATTTTTTGTTAGATTTATTTTTGGGTGTTTGATGTTTTATCCTTCTGTAAATGTTCTTTTTTTTAAAATAGATTTTATTTTTTGGAGCTTTTGTTTAGCTTCACAGCAAAATTGAGACGAAAGTACAGAGAGTTTCCATATTCCCGCCTCCCCCACCCCCAAATCCCAGTTTCCCCTTTAATTAACATCTTGCATTAGTGTGGTACCTATGTTACAATTTACAAACCAATATTGATACATAATTATTACCTAAAGTCCATAATTGACACTAGTGTTCCCTCTTAGTGTTGTACAGTTCTTTGGGTTTTGACAGATGCATAGTTATGTATCCACCATTACAGTATCACACAAAGTAGTTTCACTGTCCCCAAAATCCTCCTTGCTCCATCTGTTCATCCCTCCCTCTACTCTAACCCCTGACAACCACTGATCCTTTTACTGTCTCCATAGTTTTTCCTTTTCCAATATGTCATATAGTTGGAATCATACCATAGGAAGCCTTTTCAGATTGGCTTCTTTCACTTAGTAATATGCATTTAAAGTTCCTCTATATCTTTTCATGGCTTAATAGCTCATTTCTTTTTGGCTCTGAACAATATTTTATTGTCCGGGTTTATCATAGATTATTTATCTACTCACTTACTGGAAAACATTTTGGTTGCCTCTAGGTTTTGCAATTTTGAATAAAGCTGCTATAAACATTCGTGTGCAGCTTTTTGTGTAGGCATAAGTTTTCATCTCCTTTGGGTAAATGACAAGCAGTGTGATTGCTGAATCCATGGTAAGATTATGTTTAGTTTAGTTCTTTTCCTTTTTTTTGAATTTTATTTAATTTATATTTTTATACAGCAGGTTCTTATTAGTCATCTATTTTATACACATCAGTGTATACATGTCAATCCCAATCGCCCAATTCATCACACCACAACCCCACCACCACCCGCTTTCCCCCCTTGGTGTCCATACGTTTGTTCTCTACATCTGTGTCTCAATTTCTGCCCTGCAAACCAGTTCTTCTGTACGATTTTTCTAGGTTCCACAAATATGCATTAATATACGATATTTGTTTTTCTCTTTCTGACTTACTTCACTCTGTATGACAGTCTCTAGATTCATCCATGTCTCTACAAATAACCCAGTTTTGCTCCTTTCTATGGCTGAGTAATATTCCATTGTATATATGTACCACAACTTCTTTATCCATTCATCTGTCGATGGGCATTTAGGTTGCTTCCATAACCTGGCTATTGTAAATAGTACTGCAGTGAACATTGGGGTGCATTTGTCTTTTTGAATTATGATTTTGCCTGGGTATATGCCCAGCGGTGAGATTGCTGGATCATATGGCAATTCTATTTTTAGTTTTTTAAGGAACCTCCATACTGTTCTCTATAGTGGCTGTATCAATTTACATTCCCACCAACTGTGCGAGAGGGTTCTCTTTTCTCCACATCCTGTCCAGCACTTGTTGTTTGTAGATTTTCTGATGATGCCCATTCTAACTGGTGTGACGTGATACCTCATTCCAGTTTTGATTTGCATTTCTCTAATAATTAGTGATGTTGAGCAGCTTTTCATGTGCTTCTTGGCCATCTATATATCTTCTTTGGAGAAATGTCTATTTAGATCTTCTGTCCAATTGTGGATTGGGTTGTTTGTTTTTTTAATATTGAGCTGCATGAGCTGTTTATATATTTTGGAGTTTAATCCTTTGTCCGTTGATTCATTTGCAAATATTTTCTCCCATTCTGAGGGTTGTCTTTTCCTCTTGTTTATGGTTTCCTTTGTTGTGCAAAGGCTTTTAAGTTTCATTAGGTCCCATTTGTTTATTTTTGTTTTTATTTCCATTACTCTAGGAGGTGCGTCAAAAAAGATCTTGTTGTGATTTATGTCAAAGAGTGTTCTTCCTATGTTTTCCTCTAAAAGTTTTAGAGTGTCCGGTCTTACATTTAGGTCTCTAACATGTTTTGAGTTTGTTTTTGTATATGGTGTTAGGGTATGTTGTAATTTCATTCTTTCACATGTAGCTGTCCAGTTTTCCTAGCAGCACATATTGAAGAGACAGTCTTTTCTCCATTGTATATCCTTGCCTCCTCTATCATACATTAGTTGATCATAGGTGCATGGGTTTATCTCTGGGCTTTCTATCTTGTTCCATTGAACTATGTTTCTGTTTTTGTGCCAGTACCATATTGTCTTGATTACTGTAGCTTTGTAGTATAGTCTGAAGTCAGGGAGTCTGATTCCTCCAGCTCTGCTTTTTTCCCTCAAGACTGCTTTGGCCATTTGGGGTCTTTTGTGTCTCCATACAAATTTTAAGGTTTTTTGTTCTAGTTCTGTAAAAAATGCCACTGGTAATTTGATAGGGATTGCACTGAATCTGTAGATTGCTTTGGGTAGTATAGTCATTTTCACAATATTGATTCTTCCAATCCAAGAACATGGTATATCTCTCCATCTGTTGGTATCATCTTTAATTTCTTTCATCACTGTCTTATAGTTTTCTGCATACAGGTCTTTTGTCTCCCTAGGTAGGTTTATTCCTAGGTATTTTTTTTCTTTTTGTTGCAATGGTAAATGGGAGTGTTTCCTTAATTTTTCTTTCAGATTTTTTATCATTAGTGTATAGGAATGAAAGATATTTCTGTGCATTAATTTTGTATCCTGCAACTTTACTAAATTCATTGATTAGCTCTAGTAGTTTTCTGGTGGCATCTTTAGGATTCTTTATGTATAGTATCATGTCATCCACAAACAGTGACAGTTTTACTCCTTCTTTTCCAATTTGTATTCCTTTTATTTCTTTTTCTTCTCTGATTGCCATGGCTAGGACTTCCAAAACGATGTTGAATAATAGTGGTGAGAGTGGACATCCTTGTCTTGTTCCTGATCTTAGAGGAAATGCTTTCAGGTTTTCACCATTGAGAATGAGGTTTGCTGTGGGTTTGTCGTATATGGCCTTTATTATGTTGAGGTAGGTTCCCTCTATGCCCACTTTCTGGAGAGCTTTTATCATAAATGGTGTTGAATTTTGTCAAAAGCTTTTTCTGCATCTATTGAGATGATCATATGGTTTTTATTCTTCAATTTGTTAATATGGTGTATCACACTGATTGATTTGCATATATTGAAGAATCCTTGCATCCCTGGGATAAATCCCACTTGATCATGGTGTATGATCCTTTTAATGTGTTGTTGGATTCTGTTTGCTAGTATTTTGTTGATGATTTTTGCATCTATGTTCATCAGTGATATTGGTCTATAATTTTCTTTCTTTGTAGTATTGTTGTCTGGTTTTGGTATCAGGGTGATGGTGGACTCATAGAATGAGTTTGGGAGTGTTCCTTCCTCTGCAATTTTTTGGAAGAGTTTGAGAAGGATGGGTGTTAGCGCTTCTCTAAATGTTTGATAGAATTCACCTGTGAAGCCATCTGGTCCTGGACTTTTGTTTGTTGGAAGACTTTTAATCACAGTTTCAATTTCATTACTTGTGATTGTTCTGTTCATATTTTCTGCTTCTTCCTCGTTCAGTCTTGGAAGGTTATACCTTTCTAAGAATTTGTCTGTTTCTTCCTGGTTGTCTATTTTATTGACATAGAGTTGTTTGTAGTAGTCCCTTAGGATGCTTTGTATTTCTGCAGTGTCTGTTGTAACTTCTCCTTTTTCATTTCTAATCTTATTGATTTGAATCCTCTTCTTTTTCTTGATGAGTTTGGCTAATGGTTCATCAATTTTGTTTATCTTCTCAAAGAACCAGCTTTTAGTTTTATTGATCTTTGCTATTGTTTTCTTTGTTTCTATTTCTGCTCTGGTCTTTATGATTTCTTTCCTTCTGCTAACTTTGGGTTTTGTTTGTTTTTCTTTCTCTAGTTCCTTTAGGTGTAAGTTTAGATTGTTTATTTGAGATTTTTCTTGTGTCTTGAGGTAGGCTTATATTGCTGTAAACTTCCCTTTTAGAACTACTTTTGCTGCATCCCACAGGGTTTGGATCATCATGTTTTCATTGTCATTTGTCTTAGGTAATTTGTGATTTCCTCTTTGATTTCTTCAGTGATATCTTGGTTATTTAGTAACGTATTGTTTAGCCTCCATGTGTTTGTGTTTTTATGTTTTTTTCCTGTAATTCATCTCTAATCTCGTAGTGTTGTGGTCAGAAAAGATGCTTGATATGATTTCAATTTTCTTAAATTTACTGAGGCTTGAGTTGTGACCCAAGATGTGATCTATCCTGGAGAATGTTCTGTGCACACTTGAGAAGAACGTGTAATCTGCTGTTTTTGGATGGAATGTCCTATAAATATCAATTAAATCTATCTGGTCTATTGTGTCATTTAAAGCTTCTGTTTCCTTATTAATTTTCATTTTGGATGATCTGTCCATTGGTGTAAGTGAGGTGCTAAAGTCCCCCACTATTATTGTGTTACTGTCAATTTCCTATTTTAGAGCTGTTATCAGTTGCCTTATGTACTGAGGTCCTCCTATGTTGGGTGCATATATATTTATAATTGTTATATCTTCTTCTTGGATTGATCCCTTGATCATTATGTAGTGTCCTTCCTTGTCTCTTTATTTTAAATTCTATTTTATCTGATATGAGTATTGCTACTCCAACTTTCTTTTGATTTCCATTTGCATGGGATATTTCATTCCATTCCCTCACTGTCAGTGTGTATGTGTCCCTAGGTCTGAAGTGGGTCTCTTGTAGACAGAATATATATGAGTCTTGTTTTTGTATCCATTAAGCGAGCCTGTGTCTTTTGGTTGGAGCATTTAATCCATTCACATTTAAGGTAATTATCAATATGTATGTTCCTATGACCATTATCTTAACTGTTTTGAGCTTGTTTTTGTAGGTCCTTTTCTTCTCTTGTGTTTCCCACTTAGAGAAGTTCCTTTAGCTGGTTTGGTGGTGCTGAATTCTCTTAGCTTTTGCTTGTCTGCAAAGCTTTTGATTTCTCCATCGAATCTGAATGAGATCCTTGCTGGGTAGAGTAATCTTGGTTGTAAGTTCTTTCCTTTCATCACTTTACGTATATCATGCCACTTCCTTCTGGCTTGTAGAGTTTCTGCTGAGAAATCAGCTGTTAACCTTATGGGAGTTCCCTTGTATGTTATTTGTCCTTGTTCCCTTGCTGCTTTCAATAATTTTTCTTTGCCTTTTCTTTTTGCCAATTTGATTACTATGTTTCTCGGCGTGTTTCTTCTTGGGTTTATCCTGTATGGGACTCTCTGCACTTCCTGGACTTGGGTGCTATTTCCTTTCCCATGTTAGGGAAGTTTTCAACTATAAACTCTTCAAATATTTTCTTGGGTCCTTTCTCTCTCTCTTCTCCTTCTGGGACCCCTATAATGCGAATGTTGTGTTTAATGTTGTCCCAGAGGTCTCTTAGGCTGTCTTCATTTCTTTTCATTCTTTTTTCTTTATTCTGTTCCATAACAGTGAATTCCACCATTCTGTCTTCCAGGTCACTTATCCGTTCTTCTGCCTCAGTTATTCTGCTATTGATTCCTTCTAGTGTAGTTTTCATTTCAGTTATTGTATTGTTCATCTCTATTTGTTTGTTCTTCTAGGTCTTTTTTAAACATTTCTTGCATCTTCTAATTCTTTACCTCCATTGTTTTTCCCAGGTCCTGGATCATCTTCACTATCATTATTCTGAATTCTTTTTCTGGAAGGTTGCCTATCTCCACTTCATTCAGTTGTTTTTCTGGGGTTTTATCTTGTTCCTTCATCTTGTACATAGCTCTCTGCCTTTTCATCTTGTCTATCTTTCTGTAAGTGTGGTTTTTGTTCCACAGGCTGCAGGATTGTAGTTCTTCTTGCTTCTGCTGTCTGCCCTCTAGTGGATGAGGCTATCTAAGAGGCTTGTGCAAGTTTCCTGATGGGAGGGTTGGGTGATGGGTAAGAATATGTTTAGTTTTATAAGAAACTGCCAAATTGTCCTCAAAAGCAGGAATACCGTAGCTGATGTTGCTGCTCATTCACCAGCAATGAATGAGAGTTCCTGTTGCTCCACATCTTTGATAGCATTTGGTGTTGTCAGTCTTCCAGATTTTGACCATTCTAATAGGTATATAGTGATATCTCTCTGTTGTTTTAATTTGCAGCTCCCTAATGATATATGACATTGAGCACCTTTTCATATGCTTATTTACCATCTGTATTTCATTTTTGATGAGGTGTCTGTTCAGATCTTTTGCCCACTTTAAAATCAGGTTGTTCATTTTATCATTGAGTTTTAAGTCTTCTTTGTGTGTTTTAAAAAATATCCCTTTATGTGTCTTTTGCAAATATTTTCTCCTAGTCTGTGACTTGTCTTCTCATTCTCTTGAGAGTGTCTTTAGCAGAGTAATATATTTTAATTTTAATGAAGCCCGGGTTATCAGTTATTTCTCTCGTGGATTATGCCTTTGTAATTGTATCTAAAAAGTCATCAACCAACCTAAGGTCATCTAGATTTCCTCCTATGTTATCTTCTAGGAGTCATAGTTTTGTGTTTTACCTTCAAATCTATGATCCATTTTGAGTTATTTTTTGTGAAGGGCATAAGGTGTGTGTCTAGATTTTTTTTTTTTTTTTTTTTTTTGCATACAGATGTCCATTATTACAGCCATTTGTTGAAGGGAACTATCTTTGCTCCATTGTATTGCCTTTGCTTCTTTGTCAAAGACCACTTCACTATATTGACCACTCCTTCAAAATTGTGCAGGGTATTTTCCTCTTCATGTAAACTTTAGAATCAGTTTTCCAATATCAACATAATAACAGATTTTGATTTGGATTGCATTGTATCTATAGATCAAGTTAAAAAGAATTGACATCTTGACAATATTGAATCTTCCTATCCACAACATAGATTATCTTTCCATTCATTTAGCTTTTTGATTTCATTTATCAGAATTTTGTAGTTTTCCTCATGTAGATCTTGTACATATCTTGTTAGATTTATGCCTAAGTATTTCATTTTTTGGGGTACTAATGTAAACGATATGGCATTTTAAATTTTAAATTCCACTTGTTCATTGCTGGTACTAGAAAAGCAGTTCACTTTTGTATATTAACCTCGCATCCTGCAACCTTTCTATAATCACTTATTTTTTCCAGGAGTTCTTTTCTCAATTCTTTCTGATTTTCTACATCTATGATTATATCATAGACGATACAAGATTAACATGCAAAAATCAGTTGTAGTTCTATATACTCCAATGAGTATATGGAAATCAAAATTAAAACCTCAATACCATTTATAATCACTAAAAAATTAAATACTTAGGTAAATCTAATAAGCCATGTACTGGACTTGTACGCTAAAAATGCTGTTGAAAAATAATTAAAGACCTTACAAAAATAGAGGAATGTACCATGTTCATCTTCAACATAGTGAAGATGTCAATTCTCCCCAAATTGAACTATAGTTTTAGTTCAATTCCTAACAAAATCCCAAAAAGAATTCTTGCAGATATGGGCAAACTTACTCTCAAATATATATGGAGAGGCCAAGAAACTGGAATAGCTAAAACAATTTTGAAAAAGACTAAAGTGGACTGAATTGCTCTTCCTGATTTTTAGACTTAGTATATAGCTACAGTTATCAAGACAGTGTGGAATCGGCAAAATGATACACACAAGGATTAATGGAACAAAATAGGTAATTCAGAAGTAGAACCTGTGCACAGTATGGCTGGCTGATTTTTGACAAAGGTGCAAAAGCAATTCAAAGAGAAAAGATATTCTTTTAATAAATGATGCTGGAACAATTGAATACGTATAGGCAAAATAATAAAAAAAAGAACCTTAACCTAAACCTCATACTTTGTACAAAAATCATCTCAAAATACATCATATTTTAAAATATAAAACTTTTAGAAGAAAGCAAAGGAGAAGATCTTCAGGATCTAGGGCTAGATGAGGAGTTCTTAGACATGATACCAAAGCATGATCCATTAAAAAAAAAAGGCCAATTGGAGTTCATGAAAATTAAGAACTTTGTATAGGATTCGGCTAAGAAAATAAATGCACTAGATACAAACTGGGAGAAAATATTTGCAAACCACGTATCTGACAAAGACATATCTAGAATATATGTATATATATTTAAACTCAACAGTAAAAAACAAACAAACAACTCAATTAGAAAATTGGCAAAAGTAATGAATAGACATTTCACCAAAAAGGATCTCGATGAAATTATGCTAAGTAAAAAAAGCCAATTGTAAAATGTACCATATAACTCCATTTATTCAACAGTCTCAAAATGTGAAAATTGTAGAGATAGACAACAGATTACCAAGGGTTAGAAGATGATAGGAGAGGAGGATGGGTGTGAGGCTGGCATGAGGAAACTTTGTGGTAATGAAATAGTTCTGTACCTTGATTGTGGTAGTGGATGTATGAGTCTACACATGTGATAAAATTTTATAGATTGCACACACACACACACAACTGATGCATGTAAAACTGGTTAAATCTGAATAGGTCTGTGCATTGTACCAATGTCCATTTCCTAGTTTTGATATTGTGCTGTATTATCATTGGGGAAAACTTGGTGAAAGGTACACAGGACCTCTAAACTACTTTTGCAACTTCCTGTGAATCTATAATGATCCAGAATGAAAAGGTTTTTTTTTTAATTGAAATATAGTTGATTTACAATATTGTGTTAATTTCTGCTCTACAACAAAGTGATTCCGTTATACATACTTTCTTTTTTGTATTCTTTCCCATTATGGTTTATCTCAGGCTATTGAATATAGTTCCCTGTACTATACAGTAGGACCTTGTTGTTTAGAAAAGGTTTTTTTTAAAACTACATTTTGGTACTGGTTTTACTCTTTCTTCAAAATCTTTACAGAGGATGCCAACAAGTGGCAAATTGGGGTGATTTACGTTTGTACTATGCATTCTTCACAGCTTGATGACAGGGACCCTGAATTGAAATGAAATATCTGCATAGCCACCTGGCAGAGGAAGCGGGGAGGAAATCAAGAATTTGGGCTAGAACAGGGAAGCAGTATGTACAATCGTTCCTGAAAGGGATGTTTTTTTTCAAGGTGTTGGTTTTTTTGTTTGTTTTTTTTTTTTTGCGGTACACGGGCCTCTCACTGTTGTGGCCTCTCCCATTGCGGAGCACAGGCTCCGGACGCGCAGGCTCAGCGGCCATGGCCCACAGGCCCAGCCGCCCCGCGGCACGTGGGATCCTCCCGGACCGGGGCACGAACCCACGTCCCCTACATCGGCAGGCAGACTCCCAACCACTGCGCCACCAGGGAAGCCCCAAGGTGTTGATTTTCTTAATGATCTTGAGTAAACGGGAGTCAGGGCAAGGCAGGCAGTCTTATAGAGGGGGTGTCTACAAGTGAAAGGGCAGGAGGGGAACCCCTGGAGGCAATAAAGAGTGAGGGTAACAAGAAGAGTTTAGAAAAGAAGAACTCACCCAAAAGACAAGGTGAGTGGAGGAGGCTATAAATTCAAAACTGAAAATGATCTGAAGAGGCAGTACTTGATAAAATTATGGGGCATTTTAATTTCTCACCCACCAGACAGACATAGCGAGTCTCTGTTGTGGTTTCCATGAACCTCTGAATAGTATTTGTTGAGGTGAAAAAAAGCTCCGTAGGATCCAGAAATATTTGACAATGTGTATTTACCATATAAATCTTAAAGGGAAAATATCCTGTTGCAACAATGTAATTGCTGCCTGATTGTCTTGTCTTTTGTTACCAAGTGAGAAAAATACAAATTGTTTGTTTGCGATGGTTCTATGGTGTTCTAAAAATATTTGCATTACCCTCAAAGGGATAATTGGATAAAGACAAAAATGGGAAAAGCTTGGGTAACAGACATAACTGGGTTAGAATTCCAGCCTCACCACTCACCAGTCTGAAGACTCAAGCTCCCTGAACCTCAGTCTTTTCAGATGGAGACCTTCCAGGGCTGTTGTGAGGATTACAAGCAATATATGGAGAAGCGTCTAGTACAGTGCCTGGCACACTGTTGGCATATGGCCATTGATAAATATCCTGGTTCTTACATTGTGATTAATAATGAGTGAGTCTTCAGTATAACACCATTCACTATAAAGTGTCCTTTTGTGTGCCAACTTTCTCGTGTGACTCTTCCTTGGGCTAATCCAAAGGAGACTAGTTACTGATAAATCACAAAGACCTCCATCCAAAACAATCTTATTTTATAAGACTGTCTCCTGCAGTGGATCCCAAGGATAGAGTTACAAGGAGGTCTTACAGCATTTATTTCCCCAAACAAATTGCAAATCTTACATAGTAGTACATTGTATTAATATCATAGAAATCATATACTGCAGATCATTTTTTTCTCCTAGAAATCCAAATAACATAGCCACAACATAATCATGAAATAGTTAATAGATTTACCCAGAATACTACAGGAAGTCAAGGCAAAAATCATACATATTTTTGTCCCTCAGAAAAAAACCCAGGTTTCTCCACTTCTTGACAAAGATTCTTTACTTGACCAAACTTCAGTCAGTCTCCTGAGCCTTCTCCTGGGCCCATCTGTGCACCTTCTTTCAAAATCCAGTTTTAGCAAGAACTCTGCCAAGACATTTTACCAAGAACCCCCATCCTTCACATCTGACTGCTCTGAATATCTGATCAGGTTCCTTATCCTCCACTGTCCCCCAGATGATGTCTGATCACCCTGGCTTGTCTTCAACAACAATCCTGTTAGGTCCATTTAGCTAGAACTTCCTTTACCCCTGAGGTTTCTTCTAAGCGATTTTTTATCCATTCACTCCCACTCTGCTCCTTGGGTATACATTCCCACTTGCCCATGCTATATTCAGAACTGAGCCCAGTTCAGTACTGAGGTCTCTTCCCCACTCTTGTAATAGCCCTGAATAAAATCACTTTGTACTGCTCTAACTACAGTCCAGCTCTGGTTTTTCTTTGACATTCTCAAATCCCAAGAGTCCGAGTCATGTAGGTATTCCATGAATTCACTAAATATCCCCAAACTTTTGTGGGATTAAATTACATATTATTACTACAAATCTTTGAAATGGAAAAAAAAAGAATAAATTTCCTGAAAGAAGTAACTATGGTTGTTCTCCCACCACCAAGTTCAATGTTACCCTCCTAGGCATTCATCTTTCAGTCATCAGCGGGTCCCCTTTTCTTAACTGAACCCCAAATGACTCCCTCTCAGTCTCTTGTTCATTCACTTTGTTATTAAGACTTCTCAGATTCCCTCGTGGTTCAGGAACCCAGTGAACCCTGGAACATTTGGCTGTACTGAGTCTGCTGTCATGTTCCAATGGCAATGGAAACAGCTTATACTATAATTTCAAAAAGAGAACAGCGGGGAAAGTTTGGAAAGAACAAGTTCTCAGGGAAAGTCAGGGAAATCAAATTAACTGGGAAGATTTAATTTTCACAAAAATATTGCCTCTACCCCGAGCTCTCTCTGAGGTCTGCTCTATAAATGAACTAAGTCTATGGAAGAAAAGTGCAGTGGAATTTGATGACAGAAAAGTCATGTTATTTTTAAAAATTAAGGAAAGAAATCATGACTCCAGCTCTTTTCATAATCATAAATAGTCATTGCCTAGACCCATAAAATCTACAGTGGGAGAGACCTCAGAGATTATATAAAATCCAGTCTCATCATTTTAGGGATGAGAATGAAATCTGAAGGTGTGACTGAATGTTCTCACAGTCACACAGATCCTTAGCACCAAGCTGAAGGTGAAAACCCAGGACACCTCATCTGTGGGCCAGGATCTTTATGGAAAGAGCAGCCACTTAGGTCGCTGTATTAGTCAGGGTTCCCCAGAGGAACAGAACCAATAGGGTACATACAGATATACAGAAAGGAATTTATCATGAGGGATTGGCTCACATGATTGGAGACTGAGAAATCCCACGATCTGCTGTGTACAGCTGGAGGCCCAGGAAGGCTTGTAGTGTGGTTCCCGTCTAAATCTGAAGGCTTAAGAACCAGGGGAGCCAATGGTATAATTCCCAGTTGGAGTCTGAAAGCCCTAGAACCAGGAGCACATCCAAGGGCAGAAGAAGACAAACATCCCAGCTCAAGCAGACAGAGCAAATTCACCTTTCCTTCATCGTTTTTGTTCTATTCGGGACCCTCAATGGATTGGATGATGCCCACTCCCATTGACAAGGGTGATCTTCTTTACTTAGTCTACTGATTCAAATGCTAATGTCTTCCAGAAACATCCTCACAAACACAACCAGAAATAATGTCTTATCAGCCATCTGGGCATCCCTTAGCTCAATCAAGTTGACACATAAAATTAATCATCAAAGGGGCTTCCCTGGTCATGCAGTGGTTGAGAGTCCTCCTGCCGATGCAGGGGACACGGGTTCGTGCCCCGGTCCGGGAAGATCCCACATGCCGCGGAGCGGCTGGGCCCGTGAGCCACGGCCGCTGAGCCTGCGCGTCCGGAGCCTGTGCTCCGCAACGGGAGAGGCCACAATGTTGAGAGGTACGCGTACTGCAAAAAAAAAAAAAAAAAATTAGCCATCACAGTCACCATAAATATGTCTTGTTTTTAACTATGTCTTGTATCTCCTCTTGTAAATCCAATAAGAACCTCAAACTTAACAGAAGGGTGCCTTGTTTGCTGTGTTTATCATTACATCCAGTGCCTAGACTAGTTCCTGATACCCAGTAGACAATCTGTAGACCTGATAGACATCACAGAGAGTGAATATTAAGCCTACTCTCAGAGGTATACCTGCCTATTCTAGGCCTGTGGATCAAACTTTGCCAATGTAATCTTGTAGCGCATTGCCCTTTGGCAGATTAAAATGGCCACACATTCTTTGACAGTATTCCAATCGGGAGGTAGGTCTAAGTCCCCTTGCTGCAGAATCTAGCTGAGCTCTGTAACTGCTTTGACCAGTATAATACATTGGAAGTGATGCAGTATCTATTTCCAGGCTCAGTTTTGAGAAACTGGAAACTTCTATTTGGAACTTTTTCTTTCTGGGTGCCCTGAACGACCATAGAATATCTGACCAACCAGAGACCATCCTGATGGAGAAACTATGTATAAGTGCTTTATCTGAGACCGCACTGAGCCCTGCTTTACAGGCTACTCTGCCAAGGCACCAGACATGTGGGTGAAGCTGTCTTGGACCCTCCAGACCAGCCCATCCACCAGCTGAGTACCACCCAGTGACCTCAGTCAATGCCATATGGAGCAGAAACATTGTCCAGCTAACACTGCCTGAATAAGAGAGATAATAAAATCGTCATTGCTTTAAGCCATATGTTTTCGAGTAATCTGTTATACTGTAATAGGTAACCAGAAGAGGCCCTACCAAAAAAAACAGAAACCCTCTCTGTGCCTTTATGGAAGGTTTAATTAAGAATATGTTTGGCTTGGGCTTCCCTGGTGGCGCAGTCGTTGAGAGTCCACCTGCCGATGCAGGGGACGCAGGTTTGTGCCCCGGTCCGGGAAGATCCCACATACCGCGGAGCAGCTGGGCCCGTGAGCCATGGCCACTGAGCCTGCGCGTCCGGAGCCTGTGCTCCGCAACGGGAGAGGCCACAGCAGTGGGAGGCCCGCGTACCGCAAAAAAAATATAAAAAATAATATGTTTGGCTGTAAATAACAGAAAACCCTGTTTAGTGGCTTAAACCAATAACAGAAGTTGAGAGCTGGGCATCCTGGAATGGCACAGCTTCTCCAGGCTGCTAGCAGGGACCCGGGCTCCTTCTAGCTTCCTGCTCCACACAGGACAACCACTGCCTCTGCTGCCACTGCACCAGTGTTCCAAGACAGTAACAGTAGGTAAGGGAACAAAGGCCTGGGAGATCAACAGGCAAATCTGCTTCTTTTGAGGCGTTTTTCTGGAAGTCTCATTTTTAATGACTTTCCCTTACAATTCACTGGCGATAACTCGGTTCACATGGACTACCTCTAGCTGCAAGGGAGTCTGGAAGGCAAGAACTTTTAATACAGCACATTTGACCCTCATAATGACTGAGGTTAGCAAGAAAGAATAGGTACTGTAGAAGCAATCAGTGTATGTCACAAGGAATTCTTCCGGTCCTGGGGCTGCAAACTGAGAAGGGCTTGCTCCTATAGACCCTGACCTCCTACAGAGAAAGGGTTTAAAGCATAAATTTCCTTAGAAATGTAGGTGAGGGGACTTGTCTTGAAGCTGAATTTTCATAGCAAGTTCACTGTTTGTTTGGTTGGTTTGTTTGGTTGGTTTCTTGTAGGGTTTTTTTTTTCTTTCAGTTAAATTCATCTGTACATTCATTTGGGATGGCTTAAGGAATCCTATGAATTTTTCAGAGGAGAGTGTCCGCTCCCACTGCCAACCACCTTTTGGAACTGACATTATCTTCTTGGGCGGGGAAACACCAACAGCCATGGCTGCTCCAAGGAATGATTTGAAATTTGCTCATCCCCAATATAAAAGGCCTTAATAACTAGGGCAACCCATAACAATCATTTCTGTACATCTTTGCATGACAAATGAACAAAGATGCAAATCGGCTTTCAATAGCACCCATATACACAAAAACTCATTACAGAAATGGAGGCTCGTCATGTTGGGAACAAAAATTTTTTTAAAAAAACAACCTCATCTGAAATCCAAATACCTCACAAGCGCTTGAACGTGTAACATGGCCTAAATGTTAATGAAGCAATTTGCCTCACTCAGCTGGATGGGCAACAAAAGAAACCCTTTTCAAGACACAGCTGTCAACAATTACCCTTGGTGGGGTGGAGCTGGCCGATATTCAGCATCTTAAAACTCATGGAAATGTGGAGCCTATTTGACTGAATCCATTCCAGGCTCCAAGGAAGACAGTAAACCCCTATTTATTTGGCAGGCCTGAGAATGGGATATTCGGGTTAGCTGGTCATCCCCAGCTCAGAAATAAGGGACAGATTTTTGTAAAGACTCCCGGATAATACAGAAAGCCCCTAACTGAAGAAGGATATAGGATCTAACCTACCCTTCTCTTGATGTGGTGATTCAGATGGCATTTCAGGGTCTGGCAGGGCCTCAATGATTTCATATGATCAGGGAGGTACTTTTTAATTTGGACTTTCTGATTCTGTATTTTTATTAACAGAAGTTCATTTTACTATATTATGGTTACTTACAGGAGAGAGCCTTGATTCTGGCTGAGAAGTGCTCCTTTGAGAATTGCTCTCCTAACCTCAACACACACACACACACACACGCGCGCACACACACACACACACACACACACACGTGGATCTAGCAGACGTGTTTGAATTGAGTGGTCCTCTGACCACAGATCATTGGTCCAGGAGTAACCCCTGACCAAAGGGAGATAATCAGATTCTCTTTCCTGGGAAGTTGGAGGCAAATATTCAGAGAAAGCCCTGTGATCTCCATCAGTCTCCTTGAGCAAAGGACGCGGGAACTTGGGATCTAGAGAGTGACCATCTTCCGCTGTGTGCACAGAGACACAAAGAGCCAGATGGGAGAGAAAGAAAAAGTAAGAGGTAATTATGGGGAGTAAAGATCAGACTAAAAACCAATGGGCCCCAGAAAGAGACTCCCAGAGTGGCCGCCTGGGTTCCCAAATACCCTATAGTTCCTGAGTATTGCCTGCCCCTCCCCCGCCACCATGAGACCCAACCGCACTTCCTGCCCTTGGTCCCCTGGCGCTTCCTCGGATCTTTCCATTATGACATAAGCTGGTTTGAATGGTTTGGCAGAGGCTGTCAATTGCTTCTCCAATCTTCATTCTTCCCTTCTTCCTCACTAACTGGAACCAGTTTTATTCGGAGCGACTAAAAAGACCACAATTCCTCTTAGTCCAGAGCTGGTGGATGGGATCAAGTGGGCTCGTGAAGGGGTTATTCTTCCTCCTCTTTTTCTCTTTCGCCCAGGGCAGAGCTGAGACAGACAGTATCTTCTTTCTCTCTGGAGGAAGGGAGGGAGGGCAGATCCGTATGGCTGGTGGTAAGCCAGGCCTAGGTTAACTCCCTGGAATTAACATCTTTTTTTTTTTTTTTTTTTTTTTTTTGCGGTACGCGGGCCTCTCGCTGCCGCAGCCTCTCCCGTTGCGGACCACAGGCTCCGGACGCGCAGGCTCAGCGGCCATGGCTCACGGGCCCAGCCACTCCGCGGCACGTGGGATCTTCCCGGACCGGGGCACGAACCCGTGTCCCCTGCACTGGCAGGCGGACCCTCAACCACTGCTCCACCAGGAAAGCCCCCAGGCACTATTTTTGTCTGCCCAGCACTTAGGCTCGACCCTTCTCCCCTTCTCCACTCCTGTGGACATGCATGCAGTC
Source organism: Orcinus orca (assembly GCF_937001465.1). Taxonomy (NCBI): domain Eukaryota; kingdom Metazoa; phylum Chordata; class Mammalia; order Artiodactyla; family Delphinidae; genus Orcinus; species Orcinus orca. The sequence goes on along the minus strand of NC_064563.1, from coordinate 19,946,403 downwards.
AGAACAAGCATAATTGTACCTGGTGACCCCTGCCCACAGCTGACTGGCCCAGGGGTGGGGCAGTAGCAGTTCCTCCTTCTACCCTTAACCACCATCTGCCCCTCAGTTGTTTGTTTGGCTCAGGGGTTGGGTACCTAATCCAAGCTGTTCCAATCAAGTCCTTTTTCCAGCAATTTTAAGTTTATACTAAGAAATCACAGTTTCGGGGCTTCCCTGGTGGCACAGAGGTTGAGAGTCCGTCTGCCGATGCAGGGGACGCAGGTTCGTGCCCTGGTCTGGGAAGATCCCACATGCCGCGCAGCGGCTGGTCCCGTGGCCCATGGCCGCTGGGCCTGCGCGTCCGGAGCCTGTGCTCCGCAACGGGAGAGGCCGCGACAGTGAGAGGCCCGCGTACCACAAAAAAAAAAAAAAAAAGAAAAAAAAAAAGAAAGAAAGAAAGAAAGAAATCACAGTTTCAGTGTGACAGCTTTCTTCGATGGCCAATCCCAATCCAGAGGTAACAATTTTAAGGATGATGCTTTGGGCATCTACTCTACAGATATCACGGTTGTGTTCAAGTAGGACAGATCCAGAGAGCGCACATCACTTCCCTCCAATCCATTGATCATTTGGAAACAGGAGCCACGTGACTGTTCCAAGTTTCCTTTTTTCAAAAAATAAGATATTCATATACTATAAAAGTCACCATTTGAAACTGTACAATTGAGTGCATTTTAGCATTTACGCAGAACTGTGAAACCATCACCACTATCTAATTCTAGGACAGTTTATCACCTGAACAAGTAGCTCCGTACCATTAGTACTCACACCCCACTGCTCCCTACTCGGAGGCTCTGGCAACCACTAATCCATTTTCGGTCTCCGTGATTTTGTCAGTTCTCTACATTTTATAGAAATAGAATTACACAGTATACAGCCTTTTGCACCTGACTTCTTTCACTTGCCGTAATGTTTTCAAGGTTCATCCATGTTGTTGAACATATCAGTACTTCATTTGCCAAATAGCATTCCTTCGCAAATATATACCACATTTTGTTTACCTATTCACCCATCAGTGGACACTTGGGTTGCTTCCACCTTTTGGCTATAGTGATTAATGCTGCTACAAACATGGGTGTACGAATCTCTGTTAGAGTTTCTGTTTTCAATTCTTTGGGGTATATACCTAGAAGTGGAATTGCTGGATCTTATAATAATTCTATGTTTAATTATTTTGAAGAACAGCCATACCGTTTTCTTTTATTATTTTTGCCCCTATTGTTAATGGATTTTTTTAATTGAAGTATAGTTGATGTACAATACTATATAAGTTAGAAGTGAGTCATAATTTGAAAGGTTACACTGCATTTATAGTTATTATAAAATATTGGCTCTGTTCCTCGTGTTGTACAATATAACTTTGTAGCTTATTTTATACCCAATAGTTTGTAGCTCTTGTTCCCCTACCCCTGTCTTACCTTTTTTGTTATAATAGAATTATTTTCTTAATTTCATTTTCAGATTGTTCGTTGCTAGTGTATGGAAATATAATTGATTTTTATGTTGATTGTGTTACAAATTCCTTTTTTAAATATTGAACTTCTGATCTTGGGTGTGGGACTTGCAGAGTCATTCCTTTCCTTCTTTTTCTATACAAGCCCTGGGATGGCATTCCCTCAATCCCTGACTGATGCCTTGATCCCTCCCAAGCTAAAATCTAAGTTTTATGGGCTGAAAAAAGAACCTGAAGACATTCAATATCCCCAGCGGCAGTCATAGCATCTTAGAAGTCAGGAGTTCAGAGTTAACCCGTCAGTGAAACCCCTGAGACTCTGCAGATTTGGGGGTAGGATCAGGGGATGGGTAAGCTTTTCAGCATCCTCCGATGCAGGGTTGACCCAGAAGACTCTGCTTTGTGCTTTTAAATAAGAAAATATGACATAATGACTCACAGGTTGTTAGACCTTAGAGATCTTCTGGAGCCATGAATCTTAAATTATTATATCTTGATCCTTACTCAGTCCTGCCCAAGGCCCCCATCCTCTAATCCCCCACCTCCAGTGGAAAGACCCACCTTAAACCAGACCTCAGAGTCTCAGTGAATATCCCAACTGACCTTCCTCCTCCGAGATACTATTAGGCTCTGTCCAGGTATCATTCTCCCTTACCACAGCAAGTAATCAACTCAACTTTGTCTTATTGACACTTAATTCCAGTGCCGTTATGGGGTATAGCATTCAACAAGATAAAGACTTAAAGGAAATAGGCAAAAATTAAATCTATTAATGAATGACAATAATGTAATTTTCTAAAATATCAATTTGGGTACAACTGGGGAACATTGAAAGTAATGATTGTATGGAATTGTTCATTTTCTTAAGTGAAATAATGGCATTTGGAGATGGGAGATGAAGGATTTAGGGATGAAATATGATATCTGCAACTTTTCTTCAAATCAACAAGAATAAAAAAATATATAAATATTTTCATGCACACACATATAGAGAGAAGGAACTCAAACATGGCACATGTACATACTTAGAGAGAGAGAGGCGAGAGTGAGGGTATATATATAGCAATATGTTAACAATTATTAAGAACTAGGTGGAGTGTGTTTGGTTTTTTTTTTTACTAGTTCACCTTTTCCATATGTGTGAAAATGTTGAGGGAATAAAACTGTTAAGGGAATAAATGGTTAAGGAACGGAAAATTGGCCTCCTACTTCAAATGGGGACCAAGTAATTTTATTTATTTTTAGAGCCAGAAATGATTGAACTTTTCTCCAAATAGAACCCAAATAACTTTGTTATTTATTTCTCTAGCCTTTTCTCATTTGTGGAGGCATTTGCAGTTAACCATTGAGAATACAAACTGTCCACAATAATCTTAACTTTAAGCAGAAAGCTTTTTTTTTTGGTTAATAACCCTTTTCGGGACTGGTATATAGTTACACAAACTGTGCCTTGCACAAGAGGGCAACTTCATGAAGATCCCCCGGAGATGTGCAAGGAGGATGACCAGTTCACCCCGGTTTGCCCTGGGTGGTCCCAGTTTTAGCACCGAAAGTCCCACCTCTGCTGTTGGTCACTTTACATGTAATGCAGAAGGCCTGGCTATGTTTTACAATATTGAACAATGATGAAGAGGGCAGAGCACATCCTTGACTCTTTACAAACCTGCATTAGCATGCTGTTCTGTCAGTGTGATGGTTCCGGCTCCATGTGCCATCCCACTAGGCCATGCCTCTCCATGTCAAAAAGTGCTTTCCACCCACAGAGTCTAGCCCAAAGGGGTGACGTCAATGTCAGGGACACTGCTCAGAAACTAGGACATATACTTTGTTGGGCATAGACTGAAACCCTCCAATACAGGCAGAACAAAAGGCCAACACCACCAGCCAAACAGGTGAAACTTATCATGTAATAACTGCTACTTTACCAGAGAGAAAATGGAGATCTGGAGAAGTTAAGCAATTTGCCCAAGGTCTCAGGGCTTGTAAGTGCAGGGGCAGGATGTGAGACCAGGTTTGTCTGAGCCTAGAGTTCCTGATCCTAACCACCCTACTCCTGCTCTGCACTGAATGTTTGTAATACAAAAAAAATTCATATGTTGAAATCCTAACCCCCACTATGATGGTGTTAGGAGGTGAAGCCTTTGGAAGGTGCTTAGATCATGAGGGTGGAGCCCTCATGAGTGGAATTAGTGCCCTTATAAAAGAGGTTCCAGAGTGCTAGCTTGCTCTCTCTCCACCATGTGAGGATACAACAAGAAGTAAGCCTACTGCAACAGGAATAGGGCTCTCACCAGAACCCCACCATGTTGGGATCCTAATCTTGGACTTTCAGCCCCCAGAATCCTGAGAAATAAATTTCTGTTGTTTATAAGCTACCCGGTGTATGGTAATTTGTTATAGCAGCCTGAACAGACTGAGACAATTCCCTTCCAGCTCATCATGTTTCATGAGCATTGAATTTATCTGACTGGTTCCACTTTCCCAAGAAGAGTTTGCATTTTTTACAGGAATTTATAAAGATAGGAACCTCTGAGTAAGGAATGCACATTTGCAGGGGTGGCATTTCTAACAGCACAGAGCCATGGAACTCTGCACGCCTATCGGATGGGCATCCCCTCACAGCTGTGATCCACAGCCTCCCAGCACAGTTACTGTGGAGGAGAGGCTGAGAGCCACACTTTGGAATGAGATAGACTTGGGTTCAATACCTGTCTCTGCCCCCAAAAGCAGTGACCTTGGACAAGACATTTAACCCCCCAACTGTAACATAGGGATAATTATAGCCCCTAAAGCATAAAGTTACCGTGAATTTAAGCAACGTAGCTCACGTGAAGGACTGAGAGCCTGGCACATTGTGAGAGACTCTTAGGAAAAACACTCTTTCTAAAATGTCTATTACATTAAGTGAAAATCATGTGTTCCATTTTCATCATAAGATAAACTAACACATTTAATGTATGTACTCTAGTGGAGCCAAGTCACACACGGTTCAAACTGAGAAGAGAGTCATATTTTTAACATCTAAATACGAAAAAAATAGATTTAAAAAATCCAGTTAAAAATTAGCACTCAAGTCTTTTGAAGGAAAAAGTGATCAAATATAATCCTTAAAAATCTGTCTAGTATCCCCTTGTCTCTTCTTCCTGTCTTTTTTTTTCTGTGCGGTACGCGGGCCTCCCACTGCTGTGGCCTCTCCCGTTGCGGAGCACGGGCTCCGGACGTGCAGGCTCAGCGGCCATGGCTCACGGGCCCAGCCGCTCCATGGCATGTGGGATCTTCCCCAGACCGGGACACGAACCCGTGTCCCCTGCATCGGCAGGCGGACTCTCAACCACTGTGCCACAGGAAAGCCCTCTTCTTCCTGTTTTTGATGAACCTCAGAGTTTCCCAGCCTTTCAGCTCGCTCCCCCCAAAACCCTCCTCCTCTCCCCACTCCTACTCCTACTTCTTTCCCTCCTCCTCCAGTTTTTTTTTTTTTTTTTTTTTTTAGCTCCATCCTTCCCTGTCCATCCTCTGATTTTACAGCATAAAAGTTTTGGAATTATATATATATGTATATATATTTTAAGAAACACACTGAAGTATGTGGGAGTGAAATAACATGATGTTTGAGATCTGTTTTAAAATTCTTCAGAAAAGAAAAAAAGGGTAAAGGAAATAAATGTGGCAAAATCTTGATAATTGTTAAATCTGGTTGATGGGAACATGGGTGGTTTTTTGTTTTTAATTATTGTCTCTTCTCTGTGGAGGTGAGAAATTTTTCACAATTAAAAAAATATCTTAAGTCTTGGACCAGTGCAGCAGAAAGACTCTCCACAAAGTGGGAGGGGGGCAGAGGAGAAGCAGGAGGGAAGCATTTGACCTGGCCATTTCATGTACTCTGCAAAGCCAGGAGAGGAGGACATTTGTGACCATTCTGACCTTAGTGCATTTTACCTGAGGGGTGTCTAGGAAATCTCCCCAAACCATTATCTGTGGTTACTAGGGATCAAATTGGGGTAAAGGGGAGAAACTCTGACTTTTTACTTTGTACACTAATGTAATATCCGATTTTTTTCTTTTTTTAAAGAACAACTAAAAGAAAAGCTTTCTTTGTATTCTGAAATCTACCTCTCTGTAACCTCACACCCTTGATCTATTCCATCTTCAATCAAGAGCTCTTCAAATAATTGAAGATTATTAAGGAACCCATATTGAATGAGGAGCCTTTAATGGGCACTTGAGGTCTAAGGACTTAACTTGCAAAAGCTCCTTATCAACATGTGCTCTGTATGCTGTGCATTTTTGACAGATGCTTTAATGTAATCGTTGCCTTTCTCACGGAATGTTCTTCTAGCTTGGCTGCTTCCCTCTTAAACTGTGATTCCAAAAATTGAATGTAACACTTTACATCAGTGTTCTCAACTGAGGGTGACCTTGCCTCTCAGAGGACATTTGGCCACATCTGGAGACATTTTTGATGGTCAGGACCTGGGGAGGGTTCGGAAAGGTATGTGGTTGCCATGGGCATCTAGTGGGTAGAAGCCAGAGATGTTGCTTGACACCCTCCAATGCACAGGACAACCTCCACTACAAAGAATTATCTGGCCCAATGTGCCAACAGTGCCCAAGTTGAGAAACTGTTTTACATTAATGTGTATCCAGGGTCCAGTAGAACCATTACATTTTAAGGTCAGGACACTTTCAGAACTGCAATTCATTTTCCTACCCATTTTCATAACTCTATCGCACTCTTGCTTCACATCAAACTGATACTGAAGAAAACATTCCTCCTTAAGGAATGATCCCACCTCCTCCCTCATCTTACATATATACCATTGATTCTTTGAACGCAAATGAAAACTTCCTTTGCTTTGTTAAATTCCACATTGCCGACTCCATTCGATGGGAATTATTTTCCATGCAGGATATAAGTTGTTTATCCTTCCTTTGAATAAGCAACTCTATGTTACCTTTGTTAAAACTATTGATAGAAAATCATTGACCAGCATGGGGCCGAGGTTGTATGTTTCGTGGCATGTCAAAAATAACCCTCAGCTGGACACAGATATGAGTCACTACATTGAACGTGCTGTGTTCAACCAGAAATGACTTGGGCAAAGAGTCATCCAAATGGTCATGCCATCTCACTGACAACGGTATCTTCTATGGACTAAATTGTATCCTGCCCCAATTTATACGCCAAAGCCCTAACACTCAGTGTGATGATACTTGGAGATGGAGCCTCTGGGAGGTACTATGGTCTGAATGTTTGTGTCTCCCCAAAATTCATATGTTGAAATACTGATGCTCATTCTGATGGTATTAGGAGGTGGGGCTTTGGGGAGGTGATAAGGTCATGAAGGTGGAGCCCTCGTGAATGTGTTTCATGCCCTTATAAAAAAGGCTGGAGAGGGACTTCCCTGGTGGCGCAGTGGTTAAGAATCCACCTGCCAATGCAGGGGACACGGATTCAAGCCCTGGTCCGGGAAGATCCCCCGTGCCGCGGAGCAACCAAGCGCGTGCACCTCAACTACTGAGCCCGCACGCCTAGAGCCCGTGCTCCACAACAAGAGAAGCCACCGCAATGAGAAGCCTGCGCACCGCAACGAAGAGTAGCCCCCGCTCGCCGCAACTAGAGAAAGCCCGTGCGCAGCAACGAAGACCCAACGCAGCCAAAAATAAACAAAATTAAATCGTTAAAAAAAAAAAAAAAAAAAAGGCTAGAGAAAGCTCCTTTGCGCTTTCCACCTTGTGGCAATAGCATAGTAAGTCGACAGTCTGCGGCCCAAAAGAGAGCTCTCACCAGAGCCTGACCATGCTGGCACCCTGATATTGTCCTTCCAGCAGTAAATGTCCTCTGTTTATAGGACACCCAGTTTGTGGTATTTTTATTATAGCATCTGGAACAGACTAAGATAAGAAATAATTAAGTTTATATGAGGTTATAAGGGTGGGGTCTTCACGATGAGATTCCCGCCTTTATAAGAAGAGACCAGAGAGCCCTCTGTGCCTCTGTCTGGCTCTCTCTCCCTCCTCCCCATCCCTGTCACTACCATGTGAGGACACAGGGAGAAGGCGGCTGTCTGCAAGCCAGGAATAGAGCCCTCGCCAAGAATCAGATCTGCCGGCACCTTGATCTTGGGCTTCACGGCCTCCAGAGCTGTGAGAAATAAACGTCTGTCATGTAACCCACCCAGTCTGTAGTATTCTGCTGTGGCAGCCTGAGCTGACTAAGACAGTATCCTTTGACACAGGAAATATTTTCCTATGTCTATGTCATTTGTAAGCTGATAACCCCATCAACAGGTGCAACCTGAGATTCCTTCACAGTGCATTTCCCATTGATTTGAATTTCAGGAAAGGTTCTCTCTATGGCTGCCTTGTCTTTTTGTTTTATTTCATAGAATCCATGATGCTATTCATTATAAAACACCCCATTGTTTTGTGTAGTATGAGAATAAAAGAAACTGCCCGATGTCAGAAAGTTGAGAGAGGTACAAGGCACATCCAGTTTTAAAGGGGTGGAAAGGTTAAGAAGTGTGTTTTGTAATCGAGGACCATAGTGGCCCTGAGTACCAGGTGCGGCTCTAGGAGGGCAAGAGAACCAAGCATTTTCAGACAGTGGGATGGGTCTTAGAGCTGAGAGTCCCTGTCTTACTCCGAGCTCCTTTCTCGAGGTCCACATTCAGAGAGTAGCTCTTTCCTCAGGGGTGCTAATGGAGCAGAGATCACTTCGCTATCCCCACCTGCTGGGGAAAAGATTGTCGCTCAGCCATCCGAGTGTTGACCGATGAAGGTTCAACCAGGTGCTTTTTTTGCTGCCTGGGCAAAAAGATGTCATGAGATCTGTCTGTATCTGACCAGTGACTTTAATGAAATGGGGCCCTTCCCATTCCTGGCTTGAAGCAGAAGTGTTCCCTTGTGGGTAGACTACAAAAGAACAGGTCTGGAAATCATGGAGACAAGGCGATTCATAAGGAATGGGAACCAGCTTGGGACTCGAATATATCACACACATTTTGGAACAAGTCCACACCAGAACTGAGTTCTGAAGCAGCGTTTTCCCCCAGATTCTCTTGGCCAGGAACTAACACTATAGCCCAGCACCCAGATTAACAGATCATCAGGGGCTCTGGGTCATGGGAGGAAGTGGATACATTCTGAGGGTGATGGCAAAGCAGTGAGGGTTCCTGTGTTGTTTTCCTCTAATACCTTGTGAAAAACCAACTCAGGATTCTGAGGCCCCGAGGCACCAAGGGAGCCTCTGGGTTTGCTGGAGAGCTGTTCTATTCTCAGTCTCCCTGCAGAGGCCCTAGGCAGCTGGGGTTCGCAAGAGGAAACCCTCTGCGGCTGCGCTCCGGTCGCTGGGCTGGGAGGCTCGGAAGCAGGTGATCTTTGAGCATCTCTCCTTCCAGAGTCTCTCACAGAAAGATCCAGTTGGTGCTGTTTGGCAGTGCTCCGGCGGAGCCAAGGACCTTCCATCCCCGATGCTCTGGCCCCCTCCTTGGAGTGCGAAACGTCCCCGCCTGCAGCACCTGCAGGGACTGGGGGCAGTCAGGCTTCTCAAGCTCTCTGCTTGGGTGGCGGCGCTCTCTCCCAGTGCCTTTTGCTTTTTAATTGAGAAGCACCCCCCACTTCACCATTTCACCCTTGGGGGCAGCAGAAACGAGCATCGGTGACCCCTGCAAGCCGAGCCCCGCGTGTTGTGAGCCAGCCAGAGGGACCTCATCACCAGCGAAACTGGCAGCTACAGAAATCCGTGGGCGGGCAGTGCGTTTGCTTCCTCGTGCTTCCCCACAGGGACTCGCAGCTCTGCCTCCACACATGTCCCAGCCGGGAAGCTGCCCACGTGCGAGGCGAGGGGCCACAGCAGTGGCTTGTTTCTTGGCCATCGCCACCGGGGGTTTTGTATTTCTAATTTTAATGTTGTCATTTTGCCAAAGAAGCAAAAAAGCCTATGCCAGAAGTGTTTTAACTGTTTAGCAATGTACGTTTCCTCCACCTGACAACCCCAAAAGACAAATCCGGGAGAGCATGGGGTAGTGGGGGAGGAACCACACAGTAATAATAGCAGTCGGATGCTACACTGCAGTCTGCAGCGGCACCTCCGCTGGAGGTCAATTTAGAAATCTGCAAGAGAGGTTTTTTTTTCTGTTCTGTTTTGTTTTTTAAGATGTTGGGGGTAGGAGTTTATTAATTTATTTATTTATTTTTGCTGTGTTGCGTCTTCGTTTCTGTGCGAGGGCTTTCTCTAGTTGTGGCGAGCGGGGGCCACTCTTCATCGTGGTACGCGGGCCTCTCTCACTATCGCGGCCTCTCTTGTTGCGGAGCACAGGCTCCAGACGCGCAGGCTCAGTAGTTGTGGCTCACGGGCCTAGTTGCTCCGCGGCATGTGGGATCCTCCCAGACCAGGGCTCGAACCCGTGTCCCCTGCATTAGCAGGCAGATTCTCAACCACTGCGCCACCAGGGAAGTCCTGCCAAGAGAGTTTTTTATTTTACCAGGATGGGGGAAAGGGGGCTCCTGGCTTTTTTAGCGGATAGGCTCCTTTTCCAAACAAGAGATATTTTTCTGCATCCTGGATGACTGTCCCACTGGACAGGAGTGTGAATGAGAGATCTGTTTATAGTTATACGTGCATCAATCTAACTTGATCACGCAGTATTTTTTGCAAGGTTTTAATCTACACTGAGATTTTGGGGAACGTAACTAGAGTACAAATGGACAGAAGGATGGGCTTTGTTTTGTACAAAATTTCACCAGGATTGTTCACTATTTTGGAAAAATCACATGCAGTGTTTGAACACTGGGTCCGTCTGCATTTGCACCTGTGACATTCTTCGTGGTTTTACATACAGGTGCAAAGATCTGGCTCTTTCATATCTTCTATTGTGAGTGTGGCTGGGCTCTCCCTTGTTTAAATATATATATTATTCTACTCTTAGATATTACCTTCCTTTTACTTCTCCTAATAATATAGTTAGGATCTTACACTGAAATTTTAAAATTATGCTTATAAGTAGACTATATTATCCATGAATTTTATTTCAAGATGGAAAAGGGGGTATTAGTTTTCTATTTCAGTGTAAAAATTTAAGACACATTTCGTCACTTAACACCGCACAAATTTATTCTCTCCAGTTTCCGCGGACAGAGGTCCAGCACAGCTTCAGCTGAGTCTTCTGCTCAGGACCTCACAAGACTGAGATAAAGGAGGGTGTTCGCTGGCTCTGTTCTCATCTGGAGAGTCAACTAGGACAAGATCCATTCTAAGCTCACTTGGGTTGTCGGCAAAAGTCAGTTCCCTGTGTTTGTAGGACTGAGGTCCCTGTTTCCCTGCTGGCCATCTGCCAGGGTTGCTGTTAGCATCTAGAAGCTGCGCTCAGATCCTTGCCAGGTGGTTCCTCCTGCAGACCCTCTAACAATGTGGCAATTTGTTTGAGAACATCTAATATTTCACCTTCTTTTAAAGGTCAGGCCCACTAGAGATAATCTTCTTTTCTATTAACTCACAGTCAATTGGTTAGTAACCTTATCATGGGAGTGACATTCCATTATATTCACTGGTCCAGCCCGTACTCTAGGATAGGAGATTATACAAGGTGTGTACCTTGGGGTATGAATCTTATAATTCTGCTTATAATTCCGTAAACAAACATCTGTTCTTAAAAAGGGGGCATTGGGTCTCACAGAGCTGAAGAACATTACATGCCATGAAAGGGAGTTTTTCACATACATTTATCTTACTTAAGCCTCAAAACCACCTCTTGAGGTAGACATTATTTTCCTGGCGACTCTCCCTACAGCCAGCGTGAAATACTGCTTAGGCTGCTTTAAAAATGCTTAGAGCACCAGCACAGCAGGATAGAAGAAGAAAGAGAAGAAAAGTTTAAGCTTTGATAAACTTATCTGGAATTTGCAAAGTCTAAAAATTTAGAGGGAATAAAGCTCTTAAATATAACAAGAGCAGGCAGGAATGTTTTTTCTTTTAGTATTTTACATTTTTAAATGTTTAATTAAAAAATCTCTTTGCTAACGAACTGTAAGTAATTCCACCCTGGTTCCATTTTACAGCTAATGTTTATTTAGCACTTCTTATGTGGCCGGCACTATTTTGAAAACCTTGGCACAAATTAACTTATCAAATTCGAACAAAAACCCAGTGAGGTAAGTTGTACTGTCTCCATTTTACAGGTGGGGAGAACAGAGCAAGAGGGCTCAGTAACTCATCCAAGGTCACACAGGTGTCAAAATGGGAACTGGACCCAGGCAGTCAGAGCCTATGCTCTTATGCGTTTCACTCTGCTGCCTTCTGCTGAGAAACCCGAGAGACTCTAGGAGGATTTGTCCAAGATGTCAAGTCTTGCCCACAGTCACTCTCTTAGTAAATAGCCCACAAATTTCAAACTCCAACCCTCCCACCTCCAGAGCCTTTGTTTACATACCTGTCCTTTGGAGCTCTCTTTCATTTATTTTGCTTTGAAAATTTTTTATTGTGGTAAGATATATGTAACGTAAAATGTGTCATTTGAACCATTTTTAAGTGTATAATTCAGTGACATTAATCACATTCACAGTGTTGTGCAAGCATTACCACTATCCATTTCCAAAGCTTTTGGTATCAACCCAAGCAGAAACATTGTGCCCATTAAACAGTAACTCCTCACCTCCCTCAGCCCCTAGTAACTTCTACTCTACTGTTTATCTCTATGAGTTTGTCCATTCTAGATATTTCACATATTTGAAATCATACATGTATGATAAATACAGTGCAAACACAAAAATACAGTATGTGTCCTTTTGTGACAACATTTCATGTAGCTCGTTTTCAAGGCTCATCTATGTTGTAGCACATATCAGAATTTCATTCCTTTTATGCTCAATAGTACTCCATTATAGGGACTTCCCTGGTGGCGCAGTGGTTAAGAATCCACCTGCCACTGCATGGGACATGGGTTCGAGCCCTGATCTGAGAAGATCCCATATGTCACGGAGCGACTAAGCCCATGCGCCACAACTACTGAGCTTGTGCTCTAGAGCCCGTGAGCCACAACTGCTGAGCCCACGTGCCACAACTACGGAAGCCCACGCATCTAGAGCCCGTGCTCCGCGACAAGAGAAGTCACTGCAATAAGTCCGCACACTGCAGCGAAGAGTAGCCCCCGCTCGCTGCAACTAGAGAAAGCCCGCATGCAGCAACGAAGGCCCAGCACAGCCAAAAATAAATAAATAGAAGATTTTTTTTAAAATATAGTACTCCATTGTATGCGTATACCACATTTTGTTTATCCATTCATCTGCTGATGGACACAGATTGTTTCCACCTTTTGGCTATTGTGAATAGTGCTGCTATGAACATTGGCATACAAGGATCTGATGGAGTTCTGTTTTCAATTCTTTGGGGTATACACTGAGGAATGGAATTGCTAGACCTTATGGTAATTGTACGTTTAGATTTTGATAAGTTGCCAAACTATTTTCTGCGGTATCTGTACAATTTTATATCCCCACTAGCAATGTACCAGGGTTCTGATTTCTCCACATCCTTGCCTACACTTGTTATTTTTCCTTTTTTTATTATAGTCATCCTGGTAGATGTGAAGTCGTATCTCATTGTAGTTTGGATTTGCATTTCCTTAAATGACTAATGATATTGAGCATTTTTTCCCATGTTTATCGGCCATTTGTATGTATTCTTTTTTTTTTTTTTGCGGTACGCGGGCCTCTCACTGTTGTGGCCTCTCCCGCTGCGGAGCACAGGCTCCGGACGCGCAGGCTCAGCGACCATGGCTCACAGGTCCAGCCGATCCGCGGCATGTGGGACCTTCCCGGACCGGGGCACGAACCCGTGTCCCCTGCATCGGCAGGCGGACGCTCAACCACTGCGCCACCAGGGAAGCCCTTGTATGTATTCTTTAAAGAAATGTCTATTCCAGTCCTTTTCCCATTTTTTTATTTGGGTTGTTTGCCTCCTTTGCTGTTGAGATGTAGTTCTTTACATATACTGGAGATTGCTTGACTAATAACTGTTGATCCTCAACCACTCACCTGTCAGAAAGTCTCAGAGATCCAGGTGGACACAAGCATGCCTTTAATAAGAGACATGAAGCAGGATGCAGAAGAGAGTGGGAGATGAGGGACCTGAAACATCATCTACTGCTCTATAACCACCTACCCTGCTCTAAAGCCAGCCACCCACTCCCGTTAAGAAAAAAGCTGTGCATTCTGCTTCTCAATGCTTGTTACTCTCATCCACAGAGGCTCTGTCAACCTGCCTAGCCCAAGAGTGGGGGACCCTTCAACCCAGGTTCCACTGCCCTCCATCCAAAACCACAGCTGCAGCAGAGAGACTGGAGGAAGGAGGGGGGTGTGGGTGTGAGGAGGAAGACCAGAGCACCTGTCATGTGGGGGGTACCCCTCCTCACAGGCAAGATCCAGGGCTGAGGCGGTGAAACCTGGGATGAGAAGATAAGCTTGTGGGAGAAATGACCACAGGGGATGGGCGTGAGGATGTGAGGGGATAAGAAAGAAAATCAGGAAAGGATGAGGGGCAAATATCAGAAAAGAGCAGGCGGTTGTCGCCAGATCCAGGGAGAAAGGCTTCCCGGAAGCCCGCGTGCCAGTCAGAGGACAGCAAAACTCTACGATTTAATGACGATGCTCCTAACTTCACACCGCGCCGTCTCATACTCCCCTCCTCTCTGGCTGGTGGTAGTCTTAGCTTGTGGTGAGCAATAAGCATTCCAGCTTCCTTAATTGTTTGTTCATCAGGCCACAGGTAGGGGGCCACGACAAGAAGGCAAACAGTTCCACACCAAGAAGTGAGCCAGGCCTCTGGCAGCTGGGGACATGGCTGGGACAGCAATGCAGAGAGGGCAAATCTCATTATATCCCAGCAACACCTGCCTTGTGTCAGGAAGCATTGCTGACAGAGGCGGAGAGGGAGCTAAGTTTAGCGGCGTGTGATCTATGCCAGATCTCCGGGAACTTGGGGGTGTGGGCGGGGCTCAACAGTTCCAGGGACCCCTTCCTGCCTTAAAGCTCACCAATATCTCAGGGAGGGGACCCCAACTTCAACACAGTCACTGGCTCCTGTAGGATGTTTTCCAAACAGCTGGTGTGCAATTTACCATGCGGCGTGTATAGACAGGTTGCCCCCGTGAGCTGGCAAATGAAACCTTGGCCCAAATCCTCCTACCTGAAGCCCACTTCAGCCAAGGATGACACAAGAGAGGATGAAGATGGTTCCATCCAGGCAGCCAGGCGATGTGAGAGCCAGCGGCAAGGGGCCACATTAGTCATCCAATACGGGATGTGGGTGGGGAGGGGATGGAAGCAACGTGGGAACCTCTGAGAAAAGCAGCAGTGCTGGTGAAAGAATTCAGGTTTCCAGGATGAGATCAGAGCTTTAAGAAAAGAGCTTCAAAGTGATATTAAACTGGAGGAAACGAGCATAACCTTTTTATCGACGTTCCCACTCATACATCCATGTGGGTATGACTCTGTGGCAATGTGACTAATTTTGTGGCTGCCTGAACAGGTGTGCAGAATAATAACAACATTGGGAAGGCTACAGTTTAAGTGTTTACTGTTGCCAGTCTCTGTTCTAGGTTCTTTCCTGTATTATCTTTGTTTACTATACAAGTCATTACCCAGGGAGGAAACTGAGGCATGGAGAGTTTCCTCACTCAGAAGGCAGCAGGATGCACTGACCTGGGAAGGCTCAGGATGGAGAAACAAAGTCTGGCTGCTGGAAAGGGGCGAATGAGGTGACGAGGCTGGAGGTGGAGCATGGTGCCCCAGAGGGAGATGGTAGCAGGAGGAGCCCTGTCAGCACGCAGGTGGCACAGTGTCTCTGACCCAAGCCATCCATGTGGGTCATCAGGACATCAGTTGGCCTCTGAGAGGACTGCAACAGGCCACAGGTTCTACATAAGAGGTCAGAAGGTAAGAAACTCTGTGCATACAGAGGGGTCCTCTTTTCTACCAGCCTCCAAGTGTGTAGCATGGAATCTGGCCTATAGTAGCCTCAATATATATGCTTGTTGAATGAAGAGGTGAGTGAATGGGTAGGAAAGAGGTGCTAACAAGAATCAAGCTGTGCTCCTGTCCTTAAAGGATGGGGAAACCAGCCCATCCTTCAGACAGAACCTCAGAGAAAGGGAATAAGTGTGGATGTTTGGCAGAGGCCGGTGGGTAGCTTCCATGATAACCAACACTGACCTCTGACTCCCGTTATTTAAGTTTAAGTGTAATCCCCTCCTCTTGAGGGAGAGCTGGACGTGATGGGATATCCTACCCAAGATTAGGTCACAAATCTGTTACCGAACCAAAGTTGGGTCTGCTCACCCAGCATGCAGTAAGGCCAGTCTACTGACAGCAGGTTTTGGTGAAGAAAAGTACAATGTTTATTGCAGGTGCTAGCAAGGAGAATGGGTGGTTCATGTTCAAAAGACTGAAACCCCTGATGGCTGTCAGGGAAAGGGTGTTCAAAGACAGGGCAAGGGAGAAGGTTGTGAGGTACATGATCAGCTTGTGCTCAGTTCTCTGATTGGTTGATGGTGAGGTAACAGGGTGATGTTTGGAGAATCTCAATCATCAGTTTTTTGGCTCCAACTGGACTAGGGGCTACATCCTGGTGGTCAACATGCAGTTAACTTCTTCCACGTGGTGAGGGTTTTAGTATCTGCAAAACTACTTAGGCATGTGTGTCAGACTTATCTTTACCTTCGAAACAGAACTGGGTGTCCCTGTGACTGATTTAATGTTTAAGTTATGGATACTTTCCTGTCTGACTGTCCTATCTTTGTTTCTGCATTCCTTACTTCTCCAAACATTAACGGCTAGGGCCTGTTCTTTGTTATACATGGAGGGCCTGGGAGGTCACAGTATATTTCCATAGCTGCTTTTCCCAGTCAACAGTAAGCAGGGACACGGAGGAGTCTGTCACCAGGAAGGCCCCGCAGGGTCCTGCTCAGTTTCAGATCTAGTGCCTTCTATCTTGGGGCTTTTTCTCTCTCTTGCTTGCTCACTCTGACAGAAGCCAGCTGCTGTGTTGTATAAGCCACCCTATGGAGAGACTCATGTGGCAAGAAACTGAGCGGCAGCTCCAGCCAAGAGCCAGCCAGGAACCAAGGTCTTCAGTCCCACAGCCCACAAGGAACTAAATCCTTCCAACAGCCATGTGAGAGAGTTTAGAAACCGATTCTCCCCCAACCGAGTCTTCAGATGAGACTGCAGCCCCCAGCTGACAGCTTGACAGCAACTACATGAGGGCTCTAAAGCCAGACGCATCCAGCTGAGCCCTACTTGATTCCTTTTTCTTTTTTTAATATTTATTTATTTCGGCCATGCCAGGTCTTAGTTGTGGCACATGGGATCTTCGTTGCAGCATGTGGGATCTTTAGCTGTGGCATGTGGACTTCTTAGTTGCGGCAGGCGAAGTCTTAGTTGCGGCATGCGAAGTCTTAGCTGTGGCATGCATGCAGGATCTAGTTCCTCAACCAGGGATCCAAACTGGGCCCCCTGCATTGGAAGCATGGAGTCTTACCCACTGGACCACCGGGGAAGTCCCCCTCCTTGACTTCTGACCCACAGAAACTATGAGATAATAAATGTGTGTTATTTTAAGCTGCTAAATTTTGGGAGTAATTTGTTATTTAGTGAGAGGCTATAAACAAATGAGAGCGCCAAAGCTACACCTGATTAAAATCAGGTGAAGCCCATTCACAAAGCTAATTACATGCTGACACACCTGAGCATTAAACTACTGCTTCTGAAATGCAGCAGAATTCTTGATCTATAGATAAAAGAAAACCATGTGTAAGGACAGGAAGAGGCAACTTATTCCAACGGGAGAAACTTAATATCCAAATGAGTGCCGTTCCTTCAAAAGCAATCACCGTGGATGAGTGGACACTTATTCCAGTAAAACCATTTTTCCAAACACATCTGGAACAACTCTTAGCTATTCCACCATGAAGAGCAAAGAGGTTGTTGGTCACAACCTCAATAGTAACAGATACCCTAAGATGGGAACCCTAAAATATCTTCCTGTGGCTATGCCAACCCTGGTGAGCTCCAAGAGAGCTCGGTCCCAGGGGCAAAGTCAGCCTAGGGCATTCTGATACCTGTGGAGCTTTGGCCCGAGATCCCCTTCTGTTTCTCCCCCTGAGGAACTGGCTGACCAGGATGTGAGTGGAGAAGATTCCTTGGGTCCAAAGTGGAAGAGAGCTTTCCCACAGTGGTTTGTAGTGGGGTGCTCCGAGTGGGTTACTAGTGAGTCCACGATCCTGATTTGCTGAGGCCTCCAGGCCAGAGAGGCTGGGGGATCACTGTGGGCCTCTTGTTGGTTGCTGTGCAGGGGTGAGCTGAGGGCGAGCAGTAAAGGATGTGCCCTGCCACTGGCACCCGGGCAGCTCCATCCCCTGTAGAGGGTAGCAGTGACTGCCTGGATGAGGGGCCTATGCAGCTGCCAGAAGAGTCTGGCTCCAGGGACCCAAGAAGCAAAGGGCGTCTGGCCTTCACAGCTCTCCAGTCTCTCTCTTTGCATCTGTGGGATACGTCTGGCTACTTGCTGCAAGATAAGCACTCTAACCATGCGTGCATGTACCCTCTGCAGATCAGAGCCCCTGATTTTGAAATACTTGATCTGAAAATGTTTCATTGAAATCAAAATCTATTCTCCTCATCATAGGAAATGCCTACATTCCCTCTGTCTTGAAAGAAGGGTAAGAACACTTGATTTCTCTTTTGTTATAATTTCAAATGTTGTAAATTTTGGAATGGCTGCGAAACGGGTCTTAAAAATCGTATCACTTTCTTTTGCAAATGAAGTCATTGATGGTGACTGTCAAAATTCTGAAGAGGTTATTATTAAAAAGTCTTGAGGAATTATTGCTAGGAGTCTTTTTTTTTTTTGCACACAGGATCTTAGTTCCCTGCACTCCGTGCAGTAGAAGCACATAGTCTTAACCACTGGACCCCCAGGGAAGTCCCTCAAGGAGCCATTTTAAGCATAAATCTGATTTTAGAAAATTATATAGATGGAAGCAAACTCAAGCTTCTTATTAAAAATATTCAGGGACTTCCCTGGTGGTGCAGTGGTTAAGAATCCGCCTGCCAAAGCAGGGGACGTGTGTTTGATCCCTGGTCCAGGAAGATTCCACATGCTGCAGAGCAACTAAGTCCGCACGCCACAACTACTGAGCCCACGTGCGGCAACTAGTGAAGCCTGCGCACCTAGAGCCCACGCTCTGCAACAAGAGAAGCCACTGCAATGAGAAGCCCGTGCACCACAACCAAGAGTAGCCCCCGCTCGCCGCGACTAAAGAAAGCCTGTGCTCCGCAACAAAGACCCAATGCAGCCAAAATAAATAAATATGTTCAAAGATTTTACTTGGAAGTTTCATAAAAATTCACTACTTCCTATTACATAATATAAGAAAAATGTGATGCGTTTTTTTCACTATCCCCTACATAGATGTCTCCAGATAGCCTCCAGTTCTAGCTTTTAGTTTTGGCATTAGCCCTTTCTATGTATTTATGATATGCAAATGATTGGGAAGCTTTGGGACAGAAGAAGCCCCACTGCCGCAGGGCCCACACCAGTTCAGACCCACCTTTGGAGGTGGGGAAAGTGAGCCGAGGCTGTGTGCTAAGCTCTTCTCAGCGGTGTGGGTACCGGTGAGAGGCTAAGAGGGCATTCTACACAGACAGCTAGACCTTGCCACCTCCTCTCCCACCAAAAAGAGAGCTCCGGCCCCACCACCAAGGCCAGACTCTGTTTGCTGCTCCCTCCTTCTCCCCGATACTTCTCCGGATACTCTAATGCAGGTGGTGAGTCTTCATCCTCTGAGGGTGAATTAATTTCCCGAAAAGATTTGAGTCACCGGCAGCTACATTCAAATGAATAGAACACATTTTAAGGGGCTTCCCTGGTGGCGCAGTGGTTGAGAGTCTGCCTGCCGATGCAGGAGATACGGGTTCGTGCCCCGGTCCGGGAAGACCTCACGTGCTGCGGAGCAGCTGGGCCCGTGAGCCATGGCCGCTGAGCCTGCGCGTCCGGAGTCTGTGCTCCGCAACGGGAGGGGCCACAGCAGTGACGGGCCCGCGTACCCCCCCAAAAAAACAACAAACAAAAAAAACGCATTTTAAGATGGATAATAACATTTGGAGTCCCAAAGAAGCATGATATAAATTTATTTTTTTAATATGTTTTCTAAATGTTCTCAGAGGGCAATTTCCTAAGCCAAAGGCTTTGATGCCTGTAATAATCATATTGGTTCCTGTGATTTGCAGGAAAAGTGTCAGTTAGATACATCAGGTCCAAGATGTTTAATTAAAATCATTCCCATTGCTTTATAGCTGTGCCTCTCAAGATACACAAAACAAACTCTCAAAATAGAGGCTTCCAAGAGGCGATAAAATAGCTTTACTATTGTTTCCAATGAAGTTTTAACAATTTCATTTGGGGGTTTATCTTCATAAAGAAGTAGAAATGATAAAAGCTTCAGTTAAGAATGATTGCAAAACATTAATGTTAATTATTTATATTAATTTCAGACTAAAGGTGGTTTGCTCAGAAGACAATTACAATTCATAAGAGAATGAGTGAAGGAAAAGGAGACAATGGATGTAAATACAGATGTGGAGGCCTCCGGGCAGTCCCTGGTAACAAAGCAGAAAACCTGGACCGACACTGATTTTTCCCAGAACTCCAGAGCAACTACAGGATTTTTCCATCATTTTGCTCAGTTTGTTCTATTTTTCCCATTTGTTTTAAATATATGTTTATTCGCTGTTAATTATGAAAATAATGTCTTTTTGTTCCGAAAAAAAAAATCAGAATAGTGCAAAGTAAAAGATGAAAATTCCCCGATTTTTTTTTTTTGCGGTACGCGGGCCTCTCACTGTCGTGGCCTCTCCCGTTGCGGAGCACAGGCTCCGGACCCGCAGGCTCAGTGGCCATGGCTCACGGGCGCAGCCGCTCCGCGGCATGTGGGATCTTCCCGGACCGGGGCACGAACCCGTATCCCCTGCATCGGCAGGCGGACTCTCAACCACTGCGCCACCAGGGAAGCCCTCCCCGATTTATTTTTTTTACATGAAATATGATTAATTACAATTTTGACACCCTCCCCCTCTGCTTTATTCAACAGTTCTCGCTTTTCTCACGTTCCCTCTGTTCTGCTTCCCACTCCCCAAGGCCTCCTCCTTCTCCCACTTTGGCGCTCCGTCCAGATTTCTTTTGTGGGTTCGGTCCAGCCTCTGAAGGATCATTCCTGGTGCAGGCGGCTCTTTTAAGGCGGGCTCTCCGCTCCACTGGCTCCCTCTTGTGGCTCTAGAAGGGCACTGCATGCCACAGAAGGGAGGCCTGACCTTGGGAGAGCAGATCCTGCATAGGATGGTGAGCTGAACAGTTCTGAATACCATCAGAACTCAGCCAAGACTCTACCGTCTAACTAACTCTAAAGACATGTCCAGAGAGCGGTCTTGGTCTCCTAATAAATGTGAGGTCACCTCTGATTGCCTCTCGATCCCTAGATTTCTCAAGCTGTCCTAGGCTTTCCAAGAATTATCAAAAGAGCATAGCCCGAACACTGCACTGTTTAATTGAAATTTGCTACAAGACTAGAACTTGAAAGTTCTCACTAAATAAATAGATAGATAGAAAATGAGGCGATGGATGTGTTACTTAACTAAACGGGGAATACTTTCACCATGTATATGTATATCAAATCACCACGAGGTACACTTTAAATATTTTACAACTGTATGTGTCAACTCCATCTCAGCAAAGCTGGGGGGCCGGGGAGTATAGCCTGCAGAGTTGAAGTGTATGTGTGAGAGAAGAGTGTGGTTGTGTGTGTGTGTGTGTGTGTGTGTGTGTGTGTGCAGGTGTAGTCGGGAGGAGAGACCAAGAAAGAGGGCTTGACAAAAGCTGCTGCTTCACCTTACAAGTCTTCTGGTGGGACTTCAAAATTCATTCGCTTAACATACAGATACTAAGCACTCAGAATACGCCAGCACTGGGGCTGCCAAAGTGAACCAGATACGTTGCTGCAACCAAGGTGCTCTCTTACAGCAAATGGGAGAGACAGCTTATGGGAAACAGGAACAAGCTCCGAATGACACGGACTCAGAAGATCTGAGGTAGAGCCTCTTCTCCACCACCACCTGGCACCGGGACCTTGCAGCGAGTCACTTAACCTCACTGCGTCTCAATGCTCGCATCTCTAAAATGAGGACAAAAGCCCCCCTCATTTGTCTTCCTGGGGTTGTTATGAGTAAGTCGACTGAACTAATTAATTTATGAAAGTGCTCTGAGAACTCCATACAAATGCAAGTAGATGCTGTTAGTATTTTCAATAGAATGAGAAGGGCTTTACCAAAAAAACCTGTATAGCCATCACTTCCCTACAGCCTATGCCTGAAATTCTCACCCAAGGAGTCACTCTTTCAGGGGTCTTTTTCACAGGGATCATGTGTTGTTACCTGAGGGCACGGTGTTAATTGGTCAGATTAACCCATCCATGGACCACACCTCCTGACACCCCTGTGGAGAGTCTCACAAGAACCGGCTAGGTGACTCACCCCACACGGCAGTGCGGTATTCCAATCTTCAGCTGGAACTGTAGTTCCTGACCATCATGTCGTCAGTGGTTCCAGCACCGAGATCATTCCGTGTTCCTTTCCCCAAGAGTTTCCAAGCACCATCTGCGTTTGGGCTGGCTCTACTCTGGATTTTTTTTTGTTTTTGGCGTTGCTGCTGAGGCCATGGTGAGGTGACCATTAACTCCATTCTATGACACAAGGTTGTAGCAGAGGCTGACATGCCCAGCCCACATCTCCTTACCACTTGCCTTGAAATTCCAATGGTTACTTTTGTGAACACCTGATTTTTGTCTGCTGAGGGCTGTTTTGGGCTGCCAGGGAGTTGATGTTCTCCAGACACAGCCCTCGAGCAATGACAGCTGAGGTGTGGGTGGAGAAGCACATCAGCTTCCTCATCCCTCAGGGCAGTGGGTAACTCTGAGGAATGTTCCAGAGTATTTCCCAGTGCCATTAAGCCCCAGTGTTCCCAAGAGGGTGACTGCTGGATAACACACCCTTTATTAGCTACCTGCCCTTCCCTGTCTCTACTAGTGCTTCCTGGGATCCTTGTGAAAATAAACTACTTACACTCAAATCCTTGTGTCAGGGTCTGATTTGGGAGAACTCAACCTAAGACAACTGGTGTTGGAAGTTGTCTTGAGGCAGAACCTCAGGATGGAATTGTGGAATAGGGTCATTCCGCAGCCCAGTGTTTGCAAGACCCCATTGTTGGTGCTGAGTGGAGTTCTGAAAGATTCTGTAAGATTCCCATCTCACTCAGCTGTGGATGAATTCTCTAAGATTCTCATCGGCAGTGAGTTGAGATGGAATCTGCCGGAAGGAGATGCATCAGCTCATGCAATAGCTCCGGCCCGTTAGAGATTCGGTGGCAAAGACTGGAGAGTTGCTGAGTTGTTGTTAACTATAACTGAAACCCTGAAGGAAGAAAACGACAGGCTCAGTGCAGCCAGCTATCAACTTAGAACACAGTGCGAAAGCCATAGGGCTTCCACGGCAGCTGGAGGGCGGGTCAGGAAGAAAACCAGGTCTAGGACCCAATTGTCAGAGTGTTGCAGTAACAGAGGAGGCTGCACCACAGCCTTGGCATGTCTCCTATGCGGAATTGAGGGCCCTGAGAAGAAAGAGTGGGACCTGGAACTTGAGGGAGGTGAGCCTGAGATCCATGAAGCCTCCGGTTTCCTAGAAGCTCTGGGATGGCAGCAGTCGCCCCCTCCTCCCACTTGCTAGAGGAGACCAGCTGCCCCTCACCTGGAGGTTAGACAAAGGCCTCCTCCGAGCCAGAAACCTTGCTAGGCTGTGTTCGCTGTCCTGAAGACCTGCTCTTGCGTCTCCTCACGGCTGCTAGATCAACAATTAGAGTCAAGTGTCAGTGAGGCTTGGGTGGTGAGTAGTGTCCCTGCTTTGGGAGGAAAGGGATCATTCACCCAAACAGCCACAGGACCTGGCCTGAGTGCTAACGGGCTCCAGGTGAGTTCTGCCAGCTCTTCCGTGCACCCGTCCTGATTCTACGCAGAGGGACTCAGGCATCTTTTCCCAAGTTTATGTTCAATGACTTCCTGTTGGTGGCTGGAAACTGGCCTTGGCGGGAGCATGTACAACATGAAAATCAGCCAGGGCCACACGTCCGGGTGAGGCTTTTTTCTTTTCTCCCCTTCCTCCCCTTCCTGCTCTCCTTTCTCCTTCTTTGGGGAAGCTGGTTTACGGGATACCATTGGAATGAGGAAGAGACCCCAGTGTGGTTCGTGGACCTGTCTTGGACCCATTTTGAGACTGACTTGGGCCATTTATCACACTGTTCTCTGTACGCCACTCGACCAGGGAGCCATGGTGGTGTTTTGGGTCCCCTGTTATCAGTAACAACTCAGATCCTTGAAAGATCTGGGTATTCTCCGTTCCCCAGTGTAGAATTACTGGGGTAAATGGCGATGGGGTTTGGAGGGCAGGGTTAGGGGAAGAGCTACCGAATATATTTGGTGTGGAATGTTGCAGGATCCTTCCTGAAAAGGAACTGGCCTCTCCTTCCGTAATGTGCTCTTGGTCTGAGAACCGACTCACGCCTAAAAACTGGATGAGGGATAGTGATTTTTCACGGTGGCAGCTGGTACCAGCCTTCTGCTCGTTTGCTCTTGACCTTTCTGTATACATAGGTCAAGCAGCAACCCCGTGGGCTGCCTATGACCTCATCCTTAGACACACCATGGTCTATCAGTCATCACCAGAGGCCCTTGCAGGTCAAAGCCCTTAGGCTGTCCTTCTGCCTTGCCCCTCACTATGACAATTACTTCCGGCTTGCCTCTGATGATTGCCTCCACTTCGCCTTTGGTCTTCCAGAATGGTACCAACCCCATTGACCATGGAGCCCAAGTCTAACGCAGCATCTCCTACAGTCAATCTTGGCCTGCGGAAGACAGCCACTGCTGTGCTTCCACGGATGTCGGTGCCTCCCCGGCCGTAAGTAATGGATTCCTTGTTACTCTAGTAAAGAGAACGTCTTCTGTGTCCTCACCAGGGTAGGAATCCTGAGTCATGAGAAAGTGCCCTATATCAATCAACTCTGCCTTATTTTCTATCTCCCAACCCTGACTCAACACTCTAAGTATCCATCCCCTAATATGTTCTCCCATGCCTCTCTCACCCGGAAGTTTGTTAGAAATGCAGAATCTCAGGCTTGTCCGAGACTTACTGGATCCGAATCTGCATTCGAATGAGATCCCAAGTGATTCATATGTACATTTCAGGCTGAGAAGCACTGCCTCAGAACTCTCCAGAGATTCCCAGCAGAAAGAGTGTTCAGCTCCTTACGCCTGAGGAAAATAGCTGTGACTTTCTCCATCACCATCATCCCCACCCCCATCAATGTCATCACCACTGACTGTCATCAGTACCCCCATCGAGCGGTGTCCATTGCATCTCCACATAATCAAGGACCATTTTTATAGAAGCCTACGCTGAGCAGACAATGCCTGACATCATTTCCACAGATATTTTTACAGAGGAATGAGGTGTTTTCTTTTTTCATCCTCTGACAGGGTTCTGTAACTTACTTGCTTTCACTTATAGTTTTAAATCACCTTCCCCAGCCGTCCCCACTTCCCCTGCGCCCACACTTCACTGCTTCTCAGCTACCCAGCGCATCCGGGTTCCTGCCTCTCGCTGCCCCTCCACCTTTGCCCACTTACTCGCAGGCTTCTGCTATTGTCAGAACAGCCAAAGACAACAATGCTTCAACTGGCAGGAAACAGTCTTCACACTCTCAGGATTTCCTATTATGTGATGTGCAGCCTTTTCCAGAAACACAATTGCACCTAAATATAGAAACTGCCTAGATGCACCTTCATCTCAGCACAATGACTCCATGGCCACTGGGACTGGCCTTGAACAAGCGCCAAGCACTTTGAAATGCAGAGACACTCTCTCAGTGGAGGTGAAGGGAGCTGCTTCCAGGGATTTCCATGTGAGGGTAGGCAGCTGTTTACTTATTCCCCATTCTATTGTTATTTTGTTTGATTTTGCCAGTAAAGCTTGGGTAGGCGGAAGGAAGGAGGTAGAGAGGGGGCCATGGACCAAAAGGAAGGGATGGAGGGGAGGGGGCTAAGGAAGACCAGGAGGCCGGAGTGATAACTATGGGATGGAGGAGATGACTCAGGAGAAAAGGAAAAGTGGCAGGTGACTCGTTGAAGGAGGGAGGGTGAACTGCAGAAGGAAGAGAGGAAAAGAAAGATTGCAATATGCTTTGCAGCCATCTCTGCACAGCTGGAATGGTCAAGACTTCACAGCTGGTGGGCTTCCCTGGTGGCGCAGTGGTTGAGAGTCTGCCTGCTGATGCAGGGGACACGGGTTCGTGTCCCGGTCCGGGAAGATCCCACATGCAGCGGAGCGGCTGGGCCCGTGAGCCATGGCCGCTGAGCCTGTGCGTCCGGAGCCTGTGCTCCGTAACGGGAGAGGCCACAACAGTGAGAGGACCACGTACCGCAAAAAAAACAAACAAAAAACCCCAGCATCTTCACACTAAAGAGGATATAGGTGTCGGTCTCATCAACCTGAGGCCAGAGAAAATAAACTGCAATTGAATTGCATGGAGCTAAATGCAATGAGATGGTATTAGGGAACTGTTAGAGAAAAAAACCCAGTTAAAAAAATAAAGACCTGGATTGGATATTTGAGGAGGTGATCCTGGAAGAGAGTTTTTCAATGATGATTCTGGGAGAACACTTTTAATGACCTGGAAATTCAGAAGAAAACAGAACTGGTGAGAAGCCAGGAGACAAGTAAGTTTGAAGTTACCTGAAGAGAAATAGGCAGAAGGCTGTGAGTGCCCCCCCGGGGTGGGGGGTTGGCAAGCTGTCATGAGTCAGAGTAAAGCAGACTCAGGTTCTAATGCGATCTCTGCCCATTACCACCTGGAACTTGCTTCTGGAAGTACCTGGACGCACTTGCTTCACCTCTCTAAACCTCGGGTTTCCCATCTGTAAGATCAGGACAATAACATGCATTCCACAAGTGAGGATTACACAAGGTGTGAATGAAAAGTTCCACTTCCCAAGTATTCTGTTCAGGGGATTTACAGGCAAGATTCAGGAGGTGATGAGAAGGTAGTTTTGTCCCGAAGTCAGGCGTTGGACCAGAGAGAAAAGGAGATGCCAGGAGGCCCAAAGTAGAGGGAGTTTAGATTAGACCTGGTGAATGAGCAAAAAGTGCTGTGACGCTAAAGACCTAGACCGTGTGAGAAGTGGAAAAATGGTGGCGCAGGGGAAAGAGCCAGGTTCTGGTACACACTGTGTCTCAGGGCAGCCAGAGATGTAGGAAGATTCTCCCTCTGGGATCAGTCCAACTACTAATACGAAGGTAGCTAGAATCACAACCCCTAGTGAAATAATGGACCTAGCCAATGAGCGTTGTGTCCCTTATCAATTTATGGTTTCTCAGCCCCCAATGCCCCTTTCAGTACCTGCTCTGTGATAATGAATTGGACTCTTTTACAAAGAGTGCAATGTTAAGCTTTATCGGTAGAGGGCGCTAGATGGACATCGCAGGACAAAGGGGGCTCTTCTTCTAGGTCCCAGTCTCTCTCTCTCTCCCTCCCTCTCTCTCTCTCTCTCTCTCTTTCTCTCTCTCCCTCTCTCTTTCTTGTTTCCCTTGCACTGGCTGCATAGCCTGTCAACAGTGCCTGCCCCGCCTCAGCCACATGCCTAGAATGTGTGGTCCATCAGAGACCTCAGAGACCGCGGACGCCCAGCCTGGGCCCAGTGACTGCCTTGCCTCAGCCCTGTGCTGTAGACACTGTGTACCCCAGGCCTCACACCTGCAGTGGAGCCCCACCTCCTCCTGTGAGCTGTTCTCCAGTGTCAGCTGGCCTGCACCCCAAGATGCTGTTTCCCACCACCCTCCCAACGTGAATGCCACACACCAGGCCTTCTACCCATCGCGGTACCCACCAGCCTCAGCGTGCCTGCATCCGTGGATTCTTTCTTGCTCACCTGGTGGTTGTGACTGACCGAGCAGCCCTGTGAACTTAACTGCCAACTTCTAGTGTGCCCAGCCATACCTTCTCCAACTGATTGGGAGACCCAGCCTTGTGGGGAGACCCTCTCGCCAAGCTTATCTTTCCTTGAGTACTCTCCCTTAGATAGAGGATACCCAGTAGGGGTCTCTTTACATCTTCACAGTTACTTTCCTATCAGAATTAATAATTCTTTATATTAAGTGTCCCCTATTTGAATTATTGTGTGGTTTCTGTTTCCTGAGTGTGCCCAGACCAACACAATCATGAATGGCTGCTAACCTCACAAAGAGACAACCAGAGGTTAGTAGCCATTCATGATTGTAGAGGTGGTCTTGTTGGAAATATACTACACACCTATAAACTATTCTTGTCAAAACAACAATCCCATCAAGCCTTAGATCTAACTACAAGCATTCAAGAAATATACAGGACACAGGAACATGTTAAATGATATCATCAGAGGCAATCAGCAAAACCCAGGCTGAGAGAAAGTCCATAGGAAAAATAACCAGAAGTCTTCAACACATGAGGGGAAGAACCTATAAATTAAAAGAGACTTAAAAAGCATATTAACCAATTAAAATTCACAGACATTCTTTGGACCTGTGTTCACACAGATTGTTTAAAAAAGATTTATGAGGCAATGGAGGAAATGTAAACACTTACTGGTTATTTGATGACACTGAGGTAATTATTTTTTAAAAAATATAAAAGCTAATGGAGGAACTTTGAACCCTGAATAATTGACAACATAAGGGAATTATTTTTCTCATTAGATATGATGATAATGTGGATATTTCTAAGAGCTTTGAGTTTTTAGATTTACTAACTAAAAGATTAACAAATGGAACGGTATGATGTTGGAGATTTTCTTCAAAATAATCCTTGCATGGGGATGGGAGAATATGTTGGCCATGAGTTGATAATATTGCAACTAGGTGATGAGTACTTGAGTTCATTTAAAAAAAAATTTTTAACACTCCTACAAACTGATAAGGAAAAAAGGCAACCTAACTGAAAAATAAGCAAAGCTTATAAATAGGCAATTCATGAAAGAATACACACGGCCAACACACACGTGTAAATGTGCTCAACCTTGCTAATAATGGAGAAATGACAAATATTAAAAAGCAGGGCTTCCCCACTGGCGCAGTGGTTAAGAACCTGCCTGCCAGCGCAGGAGATGCGAGTTCGAGCCCTCGTCCGGGAAGATCCCACATGCTGCGGAGCAACTAAGCCCGTGCGCCACAACTACTGAGCCCACATGCCCTAGAGCCCGTACTCTGCAAGAAGAGAAACCACCACAATAAATGCGTGTACTGCAACGAAGAGTAGCCCCAGCTTGACACAACTAGAGCAAGCCTGCGTGCAGCAACAAAGACCCAATGCAGCCAAAAATAAATAAATTAAAAAAACAAATAAATTAAAATATATATATATATATATAAAGCAGTGGAGAATCAATGAGAATATGGGAAAATGAGTATTCCCATTGGTACTACCATATTAAAGGATTAGTTGGCAGAATTCTTCAAAATCTAAAATGTGCATTTCTGTAAACCTAACAGTTTTGCTTCTAGATATACCAATCTTAGAGAAATGGTCAAATGTGTGGACAAGAATATTAGTTTACTGCAATAGTTTTTTGAAATAGCAGCACCTTAAGAAGCAAACCAAATATCCATCCATGGAGAAGTGGTTAACAAAAAGAAGTAGTTAAAACACCATATAGGGACCCTCCGCAGCAATTAATAAAAAAGACTACATGGGCTGGCATGGTTAAGAGTTCTAGGACATGTTGTCAAGTGAAAAAAGCATGATACAAAGAAATATGTTCCGTTTGCTCTCATGTCTGTAAAAATAAATCTAAACTAAAATACCTAGAATAAGTCCCCCTAAAAACTGGCATCTTTGTAAATGTTTACACATATACATGACTTCATGTATGTATGTATGTATGCGCACTCTGCCTTCTTGATTTTTTGTAAGAGTACCCTCATAGTGCTTGTATGATTTTCTTTTACTTTATAAAGTATTTGAACATTGAATGTGGCAACAACTAAATCGTTAGTGATCTGAGCACGAGAAGTTTCCATGGTGCAGAAGGAGACGGACCACAGTGGACTGGGAGGGTGGTGGTCCTTCCTCAAAGGCTACGGCCTCCCGCCAGGCCCTGGCCCACACTCCTCACCTGGTCCCATCAGTACGTAGGTAACCAGCCAAGCTGTAAGATATAGGAAATCAAATATGTTTTTCTTATTTAAAAGGGTTTCCTAAATCTGTCTTGTCATAGGATTTTCGGTCCAGAAGGGATCTTCGAGAACAACTCCTTCAATTTCTGGCTTTTAAGGATGAGAAAGCTGAGGTTCAGAGAAGCTAAAAGAGTTACCCAAGGCCCCCAGACTATCTGGCTGTATACCAAGAGGGCAGCCAGGGAAGCATGCCCAGGAAACTTCTGAATGTTTGGGAACCAGGAGGAAGTAAGTAGGGAATTATGTGTT
Organism: Orcinus orca; assembly: GCF_937001465.1. Classification (NCBI taxonomy): domain Eukaryota; kingdom Metazoa; phylum Chordata; class Mammalia; order Artiodactyla; family Delphinidae; genus Orcinus; species Orcinus orca. Next base: position 19,916,309 of record NC_064563.1, on the reverse strand, counting down.
CAGGACGAGCGTCCAGATTAGAATTCCTGCAAAGTTGCTGACAGCCACGTATGAATGACCACATCCAGTGATAAATCACCAGGATCAGGACAATGAATCATCCCAGGCTTTGTTCTTTGTGGGACGGCACATTTTTCTCTGGCTCTCTCTGTTCTATATCAGGAGACTGTTTCCACCGGGGTCACCGGGCTGAAGGACCCACTAAATTTGGCCTCATTCCTGTCTTGGCAAGCTGCCGTGGCCAGGGTGATGGAGGAGTGTTTACACGTGTCAGGCCCCAGGAACATTTTTTGCTGTTCTGTCTGATAAAGCCCAGAGTCAGATGGGCAGAGTGGTAAAAAGAGCACTGGACAAAGAGTCAGCTAGCTTGGGACTGGTTTCTGTTCCGTCGTGAACACGCCTGTGTAAGCTGGAGCCAATCATTCAGAGGTTTCTAAGCATGCAAAATAAACAGGTTCAATGTGATTCCCCCAGGTCTTGTGTTTTGGGAATCTGTTTGGGAGTGAAAGTAGCTTCCAAGCTGAGTTACCATTTTCAGAATAGATTCGCTCAAGAAGAATGAAAAATCAGTGCAATGTTGGAGATATAATCATAGAATCAAGGCCAGATACTAAGGAAGGCAAAGGAAGGATCAAGATTGCCATCACTACTCCATCCAGGGAGAGCAAGTAGGTTCATCCTCAGAGCCAGTTCTTTGTAGTGGCTGCCTGGAGCAATGTGTTGGGAAGGATCTGAACTAAGGCTGAGCTCAGGGAAGAGTGTTCTCTGATCCATTAATGATGTCTGCCAGAGGTGAGAAGGGGACAGAACGGGGGGAGGTTCACCATGTTTTTGTTACTCCTGCACCCAGTTTCTACATTTATGCTCCTGTAGCCATGAACCCATGGACCCAACGCAAAGTAGGAAAATGCACATGATGAAATCTTAGAAAGAAAATTTCACGAAGCTGGCTCATTTGGGATAAGAGAGCGGGGAATCATGAAGACTGGGTTGTGTTCTTTGGTCTGTCACTAAATAGCTAATAATCTTGGAGGAAATCAGTAACAGGTTGGGAGCCCTATTGAAACCAAGTCCCCCTAAAACCGAGTTCTCCTGTCAAGTTTATGATTAACTTGTCCGACCAAAACTTCATTCCCTTTCTTGTCCTGCCTCTGTTCCCCTCAGGATTGAGGAGTATGAAAGAAAAGGGGGTATTGAAGCTGAGCAGGACCCTGTGGGACCCTCCTGGGTACAATCCCCTCCAAGTCCCTGCATCTCATTTAACCTTCCCTGCGTTCCAAAGAGCAGACTCAAGCAGTTAATGATTAGAAAAATGGAGTCACTTGTCTCCTAGTTCCTCCTGAAGGGATAGACGTAACAATCTGATGCATATCTCTGAGTTTTTCTGCAGAAATTAAGATCTCCACCAGGTGGAGGATGGTGACTATGTGGTGACCACAAGCATGTAGATGCCAGAGTGGTTCGAACCAGAAGGTTGATGATTAAGGTTCCTGACACATCACCCTATTACCTCACCACCAACCAATCAGAAAAATGTCCATGAGCTGATCACCCTGAGACCCTCACTCCCAATGCTGCCTTTAAAAACCCTTCTCTGGGGACTTCCCTGGTGGCACAGCAGTTGAGAATCTACCTGTCAATGCAGGGACACAGGTTCGAGTCTTGGTTTGGGAAGATCCCACATGCCACAGAGCAACTAAGCCCATGCACCCCAACTACTGAAGCCCGCATGCCTAGAGCCCATGTTCCACAACAAGAGAAGCCACCTAGATGAGAAGCCCGCGCACTGCAACAAAGAGTAGCCCCCACTCGCTGCAACTAGAGAAAGCCCACGCGCAGCAATGAAGACCCAATGCGGCCAATAAATAAATAAATTTATTTTTAAAAAAACAACAACACTTGTCTGAAACCATTGAGGAGTTTGGGTCTTATGAGCATGAGCTGAGCTGCCCGCTCTCCTTGCTTGGTGCCCTGCACATAAACTCTGTACTTTTCTTCACCACAACCTAGTGTCAGCAGATTGGCTCTGCTACATGTTGGGCAAGCAGACTCTTGTTTGGTTCGGTAACACTATGATCTAGCATCTGTTATGGTTTGAGGTGTGATAAGGAAGGCCACCGAAGAGTCTTTGAAGTCAGGGTGACATATGGACCAGCCCTAACGGTCCTGCAGCCACGGAAAGTGTTTCTTATGGGCAGTTTGGCCCAGTTTTGCCTTAATTAATGTTGTAATTGTACAGACTTTTAAATAAATAAGGTGATTTATATATTTTTCCATTGTGATATATTTAAAAGGGCAGAAAAAAGAGACCAAAGGAAAATTGCCTATACTCCTATCACTTGGATCCAACATTTGACATCTTGTTGTATTTCCTTGTTATAAAGAGAATTTGATGTAAATGTCTTCTTTAATAAGTAGTAGATTTACTTTTTTTTTTTTTGGTCACGTTCAGGAAAGTAAACCACCACCCAGAAGAATGAGATATATTAAAAATTCATTAGATAATAATTACTTAATAAAGTTAATTGGTAATAATAATTTCATGTTATGATTATTACCATTATTATTGTTACTGAGCAACTAACAAAGGCCAGGTGAGCATGACACTATTTATGCCAACATTACTTCTAAGTTTGCATATAGAATTGAGGCAAACCAGGACCTTTTGTGAAGTTATATGTAAAAGTCAATAAGGACCAGACGGTAACACATAAAAATAATAAACTATTTTTTAAAACTTTATTTGATGTTTTGAAATTATCTTATTCAACAAAATAAAATAAACATCACTTGCACATGTGAAGGGAAGCCCTAGGATGGCTTTCCAAGGCAGGGTGGAGCATACTGTACTGGCTAGACTTATTGGTTCTGAAGTCAGACTGGCCCAAATCCTGGCTCGCCCAAATGAAGAGGATAATAGTGCTACCTGCCTACAAAATCACTGTGAGGATTAATTGAATTAACACATGTATGATGAGTAATTTTATGTGTCAACTTGACTGGGCCATGGAGTGCCCAGACATTTGATTAAACATTTTTCTGGGTGTGTCTGTGAGGGTGTTTCTGGGTGAGATTAGCATTTGAATCAGTAGTCTGAGTAAAGCACACTGCCCTTCCCAATGTGGGTGGGCCTCAGCCAGTCCATTGAAGGCCTGAATAGAACAAAAAGGCTGAGAAAAGGAGAATTCTCTCTCTCTTTTTTTTTTTTTTTTTTTGTGGTACGCGGGCCTCTCACTGTTGTGGCCTGTCCCGTTGCGGAGCACAGGCTCCCGACGCGCAGGCTCAGCGGCCATGGCTCACGGGGCCCAGCCGCTCCACGGCATGTGGGATCTTCGCGGACCGGGGCAGGAACCTGGGTCCCCTGCATCGGCAGGCAGACTCTCAACCACTGCGCCACCAGGGAAGTCCCTTCAGATTGGGACTTGAACTAGAACTATACCCTCAGCTTTCCTGGGTCTCCAGCTTGCCGACAGCAGACCTTGGGATTTCTGACCTTCACACCATCCAACTCCTTATACTAAATCTCTTTACACATAGGTATGTATATCTCCTATTGTTTCTGTTTCTCCAGACAACCCTGACTAATAAATACAACGTGTCAAGTTCTTAGAACAGTGTCTAGCACATACTTAGCACTCAATAAATCTTGGTATTAAGATACATCATGTTGAATCAATCATCATGTTTATCAAACAGGACAAATCTTGTTACTGCTGAATGGAGGGCTCCCTCAGAAGATCTTTGGTGGTGATACTCCATGCAGAAACTGTTGCTAAGATTCAGAAGAGGGGTGTCCTCACTGGCAAAACATAAAATGTGCCCACAATAAGTTCCCAAAATTTCTCAAGTTCAGAAGCCGTTGAAGCTCTGGTTCTTAGCCTCACCCTCTCTAATCTGTGCAGCACACCATTGCCAGGACACTCTTTCTAAAGCACTTTTTAAAATGCTACCAGCGCCTTGAGGATGAACTCACTCATTTCTCCCACAGGTATTTATTGAGGCACTGGGCTCAGTTCTGGGGACACAACAGTATATGAAAACACCATGTCCCTTGGGACTTCCCTGGTTATCCGGTGGCTAAGACTCCACACTCCCAATGCAGGGGGCTCAGATTCGATCCCTACTCAGGGAACTAGATCCCACATGCGCAACTAAGAGTTCACATGTCGCAACTAAAGATCCCGCATGCCACAACTAAGACCTGATGCAGCCAAATAAATAAATAAATATTAAAACCATATATATACCACATCCCTGTCATGGGAGCACATAGTATGTTAGGGAGCCAGACACCTTCACATACATACACCTCCCCAAGCCTAAACTGATACAGGGCAACAACAAAAAAGAACTTGGAACTGTGGAAGGGATTGCTGGGGAGACCTAATTCAGAAAGCCTTCCCAAAACTGCCTTTACTCATACCCTCCTCATGCCAGTAAGCCACTTTGATATATGTTAAATACGTTTAGCATAAATTCATTCATTTGTTTGACAGATACTACAGGCACTCACTCACGAAAGCTTTCAAGGGACGTCTTTGGCACTGGAGGAACCGAGGTTTCCAGACAGGACATGATTTGCCCAGTGTTGCTGAGCTCAGGAGTGAAGGGACCTGGGTCTGAACTTGGAACCAACTTCTTTCTCTTTCCAGCTCCCCAAACTCTCTCCCACTCTCCCCCTTCCCCAGCATCACTGGGGTGCCCTCAGTCTGCCTTTGTCCATGCTGTTCCTGGGATGTTCCCCTTCTCCCTGCTGCTCATCTAAACACCTCTTTGTGGTCCACCCTAAGTGCAATAAGAGAGGAGAAAAAGGAGCCACCATCACTGGCTGAGTCATTAAGGAACAACAGGGGGTTTATGCTGGACCTTGAAGGATGTGTGGAATGTAGGATTTAATTAACTGAAATGTGGAGAAATAGAGCCTGGACTTGGAGAACACTGGGGAGAGGTGATGGATGGCTCCAGTGACCAATTATAGGTTGTTTTGAGTAGCCTGGGAGAACTACAGAAGGTGGGACATGAACTTGGCTAGGTGGGGTCGTATTATGGAAAAACAAACAATGTGCCTACCCTCAAGAAATTCTCTATTAACTGGGGATCCAGAAACCCCCCAAATAATTGCTCTGTAATAATTCTTCATGCCCAGAGGGCAGACAGCAGAAGCAAGAAGAACTACAATCCTGCAACCTGTGGGAAAAAAAAACCACATTCACAGAAAGATAGACAAGATGAAAAGGCAAGGGCTATGTACCAGATGAAGGAAAAAGATAAAACCCCAGAAAAACAACTAAATGAAGTGGAGATAGGCAACCTTCCAGAAAAAGAATTCAGAATAATGATAGTGAAGGTGATCCAGGACCTTGGAAACAGAATGGAGGCAAAGATCAAGAAGAGGCAAGAAATGTTTAACAAAGACCTAAAAGAATTAAAGAACGAACCAACAGAGATGAACAATAAAATAACTGAAATGAAAACTACACTAGAAGGAATCAATAGCAGAATAACTGAGGCAGAAGAACGGATGAGTGACCTGGAAGACAGAATAGTGGAATTCACTGCTGCAGAACAGAATAAAGAAAAAAGAATGAAAAGAAATGAAGACAGCCTAAGAGACCTCTGGGACAACATTAAATGTAACAACATTCGCATTACAGGGGTCCCAGAAGGAGAAGAGAGAGAGAAAGAACCTGAGAAAATATTTGAAGAGATTATAGTTGAAAACTTCCTTAACATGGGAAAGGAAATAGCAACACAAGTCCAGGAAGAGAAGAGAGTCCCATACAGGATAAACCCAAGGAGAAACACACCAAGACACATAGTAATCAAATTGGCAAAAATTAAGACAAAGAAAAATTATTGAAAGCAGCAAGGGAAAATGACAAACAATACACAAGGGAACTCCCATAATGTTAACAGCTGATTTCTCAGCAGAAACTCTACAAGCCAGAAGGAAGTGGCATGACATATTTAAAGTGATGAAATGGAGAATGTACAACCAAGATTACTCTACCCAGCAAGGATCTCATTCAGATTTGATGGAGAAATCAAAAGCTTTACAGACAAGCAAAAGCTAAGAGAATTCAGCACCACCAAACCAGATCTACAACAAATGCTAAAGGAACTTCTCTAAGTGGGAAACACAAGACAAGAAAAGGACCTGCAGGGCTTCCCTGGTGGCGCAGTGGTTGCAAGTCCGCCTGCCGATGCAGGGGATGCGGGTTTGTGCCCCAGTCCGGGAGGATCCCACATGCCGCGGAGTGGCTGGGCCCGTGAGCCATGGCCGCTGAGCCTGCGCGTCCGGAGCCTGTGCCTCCGCAGTGGGAGAGGCCACAGCAGTAAGAGGCCCAAGTGCCGCTAAAAAAAAAAAAAAAGAAAAAGAAAAGGACCTACAAAAACAAACCCAAAACAATTAAGAAAATTGTCATAGGAACATACATATCGATAATTACCTTAAACGTGAATGGATTAAATACTACAACCAAAAGACACAGGCTTGCTGAATGGATACAAAAACAAGACCCATATATATGCTGTCTACAAGAGACCCACTTCGGACCTAGGGACACATACACACTGAAAGTGAAGGGATGGAATAAGATATTCCATGCAAATGGATATCAAAAGAAAGCTGGAGTAGCAATACTCATATCAGATAAAATAGACTTTAAAATAAAGAATGTTACAAGAGACAAGGAAGGACACTACATAATGAGCAAGGGATCAATCCAAGAAGAAGATATAACAATTATGAATATATATGCACCCAACAAAGGAGCACCTCAGTACATAAGGCAACTGCTAACAGCTCTAAAAAGGAAATTGACAGTAACACAATAATAGTGGGGGACTTTAGCACCTCATTTACACCAATGGACAGATCATCCAAAATGAAAATTAATAAGGAAACAGAAGCTTTAAATGACACAATAGACCAGATAGATTTAATTGATATTTATAGGACATTCCATCCAAAAACAGCAGATTACACTTTCTTCTCAAGTGCGCAAGGAACATTCTCCAGGATAGATCACATCTTGGGTCACAAATCAGCCTCAGTAAATTTAAGAAAATTGAAATCATATCAGGCATCTTTTCTGACGACAGCGCTATGAGATTAGAAATGAATTACAGGGAAAATAAACATAAAAACACAAACACATGGAGGCTAAACAATACGTTACTAAATAACCAAGATATCACTGAAGGAATCAAAGAGGAAATCAAAAAATACCTAGAGACAAATGACAATGAAAACATGACGATCCAAACCCTATGGGATGCAGCAAAAGTACTTCTAAAAGGGAAGTTTATAGCAGTACAAGCCTACTTCAAGAAACAAGAAAAATCTCAAATAAACAATCTAACCTTACACCTAAAGGAACTAGAGAAAGAAAAACAAACAAAACCCAAAGTTAGCAGAAGGAAAGAAATAATGAAGATCAGAGCAGAAATAAATGAAATAGAAAAAAAGAAAACAATAGCAAAGATCAATAAAACTAAAAGCTGGTTCTTTGAGAAGATAAATAAAATTGATGAACCATTAGCCAAACTCATCAAGAAAAAGAAGAGGACTCAAAACAATAAAATTAGAAATGAAAAAGGAGAAGTTACAACAGACACTGCAGAAATACAAAGCATCCTAAATGACGACTACAAACAACTCTATGTCAATAAAATAGACAACCAGGAAGAAAGAGACGAATTCTTAGAAAAGTATAACCTTCCAAGACTGAACCAGAAAGAAGCAGAAAATATGAACAGACCAATCACAAGTAATGAAATTGAAACTGTGATTAAAAATCTTCCAACAAACGGAAGTCCAGGACCAGATGGCTTCACAGGTGAATTCTATCAAACATTTAGAGCAGAGCTAACACCCACCCTTCTCAAACTCTTCCAAAAAATTGCAGAGGAAGGAACACTCCCAAATTCATTCTATGAGTCCACTATCACCCTGATACCAAAACCAGACAACGATACTACAAAGAAAGAAAATTACAGACCAATATCACTGATGAACATAGATGCAAAAATCATCAACAAAATACTAGCAAACAGAATCCAACAACACATTAAAAGGATCATACACCATGATCAAGTGGGATTTATCCCAGGGATGCAAGGATTCTTCAATATATGCAAATCAATCAGTGTGATACACCATATTAACAAATTGAAGAATAAAAACCATATGATCACCTCAATAGATGCAGAAAAAGCTTTTGACAAAATTCAACACCCATGTATGATAAAAACTCTCCAGAAAGTGGGCACAGAGGGAACCTACCTCAACATAATAAAGGCCATATACGACAAATCCACAGCAAACATCATTCTCAGTGGTGAAAAACTGAAAGCATTTACTCTAAGATCAGGAACAAGACAAGGATGTCCACTCTCACCACTATTATTCAACATAGCTTTGGAAGTCCTAGCCACGGCAATCAGAGAAGAAAAAGAAATAAAAGGAATACAAATTGGAAAAGAAGAAGTAAAACTGTCACTGTTTGTGGATGACATGATACTATACATAAAGAATCCTAAAGATGCCACCAGGAAACTACTAGAGCTAATCAATGAATCTGGTAAAGTTGCAGGATACAAAATTAATGCACGGAAATATCTTTCATTCCTATACACTAATGATGAAAAATCTGAAAGAGAAATTAAGGAAACACTCCCATTTACCATTGCAACAAAAAGAAAAAAATACCTAGGAATAAACCTACCTAGAGAGACAAAAGACCTGTATGCAGAAAACTATAAGACACTGATGAAAGAAATTAAAGATGATACCAAGAGATGGAGAGATATACCATGTTCTTGGATTGGAAGAATCAATATTGTTAAAATGACTATACTACTCAAAGCAATCTACAGATTCAGTGCAATCCCTATCAAATTACCAATGGCATTTTTTACAGAACTGGAACAAAAAATCTTAAAATTTGTTTGGTGACACAAAAGACCCTGAATAGCCAAAGCAGTCTTGAGGGGAAAAAATGGAGCTGAAGGAATCAGACCCTCTGTCTTCAGACTATACTACAAAGCTACAGTAATCAAGACAATATGGTACTGGCACAAAAACAGAAATATAGATCAATGGAACAGGATAGAAAGCCCAGAGATAAATCCACACACCTATGGTCAACTAATCTATGACAAAGGGGCAAGGATGGAGGCAAGGATATACAAGGGAGAAAAGACAGTCTCTTCAATAAGTGGTGCTGGGAAAACTGGACAGCTACATCTAAAAGAATGAAATTAGAACACTCCCTAACACCATACACAAAAATAAACTCAAAATGGATTAGAGACCTAAATATAAGACGAGACACTATAAAACTCTTAGAGGAAAATATAGGAAGAACACTCTTTGACATAAATCACAGCAAGATCTTTTTTGATCCACCTCCTAGAGTAATGGAAATAAAAACAAAAATAAAGAAGTGGGACCTAAGGAAACTTAAAAGCTTTTGCACAGCAAAGGAAACCATAAACAAGATGAAAAGACAACCCTCAGAATGGGAGAAAATATTTGCAAACGACTCAACGGACAAAGGATTGATCTCCAAAATATATGGACAGCTCATGCAGCTCAATATTAAAAACAACAAACAACCCAATCCAAAAATGGGCAGAAGACCTAAATAGACATTTCTCCAAAGAAGACACACACATGGCCAAGAAGCACATGAAAAGCTGCTCAACATCACTAATCATTAGAGAAATGCAAATCAAAACTACAATGAGGTATCACCTCACACCAGTTAGAATGGGCAACATCAGAAAATCTATAAACATGAAATGGTGGAGAGGGTGTGGAGAAAAGGGATCTCTCTTGCACTGTTGGTGGGAATGTAAATTGATACAGCCACTATGGAGGACAGTATGGAGGTTCCTTAAAAAACTAAAAATAGAATTACCGTATGACCCAACAATCCCACTCCTGGGCATATACCTGAGAAAACCATAATTCAAAAAGACACATGCACCCCAATGTTCATTGCAGCACTATTTACAATAGCCAGGTCATGGAAGCAACCTAAATGCCCATTGACAGGCGAATGGATAAAGAAGATGTGGTACATATATACAATGGAATATTACTCAGCCATAAAAAGGAACGAAATTGGGTCTTTTGTAGAGACATGGATGAATGTAGAGACTGTCATACAGAGTGAAGTAAGTCAAAAAGACAAAAACTAATATTATATATTAACGCATATATGTGGAACCTAGAAAAATGGTACAGATGAACCAGTTTGCAGGGCAGAAATAAGTACACAGATGTAGAGAACAAACTCACGGACACCAAGGGGGGAAAGCAGTGGGGTGGGTGGTGGGATGAATTGGGAGATTGGGATTGACATATATACCCTAATATGTATAAAATGGATAACTAATAAGATCCTAGTGTATACAAAAATTAATAAAATAAAATTCAGAAATTAAAAAAAAAAAGACTAGTTTTTTCTTCCTTTAAGAAGAAAAGAAATATTCTTCATGCCCAGGCACAATACTGCACACAGGGCAGTTTCCAAAGTTCAATACCAGATGGACTGATTGGCTGAAATTCTTCTGAACTCAGTTGAAAGCCAACTCCAGACCTTTCCATCTGCTGTCTCCTTCTTGGTACGAGAAGACCACATTTTCCATTTGCTTTAAGACAGCTTAACATTTTTGCGGCATTACTGGGGCCACTTTAATTTATCACTTTGTTTTAAAGAACCACACCATCCAAAAATAGCATAAAATTACTCATTCTATTGGAGGGCAGATGGTACCGCAGCCTTTATATGAGACGTGCAGTCTTTCGCTGATTGGGTCGGTGTGAATTCAGTCGACTTTCTATGAGTTCTAATGGTCATGAATGGGAGGCACTTGTCTTTCTGAAGCAAGTTATAAAGTTTTTTTTTGTTCTTTGTGTCTTTTTTTTTTTTTTTAACCACCAAAGCCACTGAAGAATGTCTGAGCAGCCACAGAGAGAATCTGGGCAGCTGGATTCTAAATTCCTCCCTTGTCTAGATCCAGGCAGGCTGAAATAGTTTAGAAAGAGTTGACTTACCAAACCTTCTCTTTCTCTCAGCTCTCCACAATGTCATTTCATGTATTTATTTCTAAAATGTTTACTTTTACATCAGATTTCGTATTTTAAGCATCCTGAAGAACTTAGTTTGGGATTTCATTGGAGCCTGGCAGATTATTCAAAGGGAGAATTTCCTGAGAAATAGGAATCAGGCTGGTTTTTCCAGAAGTTTTGTTGGGATTATTCGTGATTGCTCTCATTATAGACCCTTCTTGCGCCTTTTGCTTTCTGCCCTTTACCCCACCCCATGTACAGAAGAGGGTCTGGTTTTCGTGGTCTGTCTTGAAAAATCACCATAATGGAATATATATGAGGATTAGGCACAGAAACGACAGGCCTTATTAAATCTCAGTAGTCAAACTCGCTCTTGTGTTTCCCATTACCGCTCCGTCTTTGAGACGTTCCAGAAAGGAAGAATCCGCTTGTCCCATGGGAAATGCAGCCCCTCCCCCAGGTTTAGCAGAACCTTGCCTGGGGTCAGTCATTATTGGAAGACTGAGATGTTTTCTCTCTTGTTCACTTTTAGAAAATCCTATTTCAGAGAAAACTTTTGGGAGATTCATGTCATCAAATTCTGTCAGGGAGGGGAAAGTCTAACTGTTCGTGGTACTGTTGAATGCCCTGTATAAACCACAGAATCTGGGCATTCATAATCCCTCTCCCCAGGGAGCTCAGAGAGCTTTGCAGGCATTGCTTTCTTTTACTTATCCTCACAAGGGACGTGAAGAGAGAGAGGGGGCCACAGTGCATTAACCAATCCTCCCGGCATGCTCAGCTGCTATAGGACCACATTCCTTAATTTTCATTCTGGGCTCCTCCAACTAAGGAGAAACGTGAAGACTTAACAAGGTTCAGAAGGAACCCTAAAATAACTACTAAAGGTAGAGCCTCCAGAACGGGGGCAGTTGTCAGGCTCTAGAGGCACCCCTGCTTTCGTAGCTAGGCAATGACATTGGCAATCCACCTGTGAGAGAGCAAAGGAGGCTTCTTACTTTATTTAATGCATGGGAATAAGCAGGTGACTTCAGGCCAGAAATGATTTACTGACCCAGGATACACCTTGCCCAAAAGGGAGGCTCTCCCACCTTCTGCCGCCAAGGAGGGCGGCTGACACATCTCGCTGGCAGTCTTCCACTTTAAAGAACTAATCTGCTGATCGGTGTAGACTCATCTTCCTATGGGCTGACAAGAAGAATCTGGGTCAATGGAAGTTTATGGTTGTAGGAGCAGCCAGGCCAGGATGTGAACTACTGTGATTCCATATCTCACTCTGTGGCCAAAGTGACCAGGAACACACTCTCAAAGGAAAAAATCCCTGATGTCAGCCTGGTCTCTAGGCAAAAAGTAAATCCAGAGTCATCTCTTCCCTTTTGGCATCATATTCCCTCTGGAGGGTTGGAAACCTTAACAAACACACACACAGACTCTTCCCCGAGCCCGTATTAGCCCATGACTTTGCTCAATATGCTTTACAGAAAAGATTTAATGAGGTTGCCCTCAGTGAGATTGTGTTGCCTCTCCGAGGGGTATTTGCATTTATAGAAGAACCAAACTAGAGGTCGAAGAGAAAAACTGATATAGATGGGAAATTGGCAAGTCAAGTGGAGGAGGTACAGTACACCCATCCCTCCCTTACACATAGGTTATAACAGAAGTGTGGCAGACATCTGTTCTACCTACTCCAAAATTCAGGGCATAGAAAAGTACAGAGACCAGCCTGGAGGAGACCTGAGTTATCCTCAGAGGTCCGCTGCTGGCTCTCCAGCGCAGTGGCTTGGGCCTGACCCTTCACCTCTCTGGGTGTCAGTTTGCTTCTCTGGAGAATGACAGATGGGAAGGAGATGCAGTCACACCAGTCCTTCTCCATCTCCTCTGCTCATCCCTCTTCCTTCTCTCTCACTGTTGGGGTCACCGTGTAGATATCAGAGTTTACTGGCCACCTGTGTAAGCCAGAGTGGAAAATCGTGGCCTACTGCCAGTTGACTCCAGAATGTTTATATAGGTCAAGTTAGGGAGTAGCAATTTGGTGCAAGGGTGGAATTAGCACGCATTGAGCTTTACGTAAGAAGGTATCCAGTTCCCCAAGCCTTCTTTGGCTCCAATACTAACTACCTGGTCCCCAAGATACCTAGAGTTTCTTGAGGATAGTCTAGAGTTTCAGGATTCATAATGTCAGCCTCAACGCTGGGGTCTGATCTTCTGGCTGCTTCAGATGGACTCTCTCTTCAGCTCTTCTGTGCTCCTTTATCTTCCCTTCTTTTCTGCTCCAGCAGTCTGGAAACACGCAGTCCCCTGCTGGGCGCTCCCTGTCTTACATGGGAGGGAGAGTGGAGGCCCTGGAAAACTCATCAGCTCCTACCAGACCTAGCAGAGGCTTCGGGATGGGCAGAGCCGCAGCCAGGAAAGGGCATAACCCAACCGGTTTTATCAGAGCTACCTGCCTGAGAACTATCAGACAGGGCACAGGTAATGATTTTAATAAAAATTAAAAATAGAACCTGCAGAACAGGTCTTGTTCTTTTTTCGGGGTGCTAGAGCCTACTGCCAAGATCAAAGTGATCCCCGTGGATGTGATGAGTGTGGGGGAAGACCAGAGAAGGCACTGGTGAATGCCATTAAATTTGTGTTGTTTTAACCTTTCTGTGAGAGGTCCATGCACCTGGTTCCATGCTCAGATGCTATCCAGATGATTCATAATCTAGTGTTGTTGGCTTCAACACATATTGAAAGGTAACTAGACCAAGTGTACACTAAGTCAGGAGCTACTCATCTGCAGGCCCTTCAGTTCAGGGCACCAGTTGTGTCACGGGGCCCCTATCACGTGCTAACCATGCTGCTAGGAGCTGAGGATACACGGTGAACACTCCACTCTCCATCCTTCCCTCCCCTCAGGGGCCAGGCATATAGTCAGGTGACTTTAAAATGACATGAGATGCAGAGAGGGCCATGGGAGCACAGAAGCGGGCCCCTTTCCCTCTCTTGGTGGTAGGGCAGGGCCTTGGGGAGACAAAATGTGAGGTGTGCCTTGCAGGATGAAAAGTTACCCAGGTGAGAGGGAGGAAGGAAAGAGCATTCCCAGCAGAGGGAGCTCTCTTTTTGTATATCGTGGTTGGGAACTCAGGTGGGAGAAGGGAAAGAAGTGATCAGGGGGAAGAAAAGGATTGCATCCTCTCTTTTTTCTGTTCTCCCCACCTCCACTCTTATCCCTGCAGGAAGAGAGAAAAATCACATTGAGGGGTGAGTTTTTGCAGCTTAAAGAAGATATAATATTGGAGTACTGTTTCTGAGAGCAACAAAACCAACTAACAAAAACCCAACCGGCAAACAACTTGAATGTCCATGCACAGGGAAATGGTTAAACATATATGGTGCATCCGTCTGTATTACGGAACAGTATGTAGACATTAAAAGGAATAAGATAGATCTATATGTACAAACAGATATCTAAGAAATATTAAGTAAAAAAGTAAGTCATAGAGAAAATAAGATTAAAAAAGTAAGTCATAGGGGCTTCCCTGGTGGCGCAGTGGTTGAGAGTCCGCCTGCCGATGCAGGGGACACGGGTTTGTGCCCCGGTCCGGGAGGATCCCACATGCCGCGGGGCGGCTGGGCCCGTGAGCCATGGCCGCTGAGTCTGCACATCCGGAGCCTGTGCTCCGCAGCGGGAGAGGCCACAACAGTGAGAGGCCCGTGTACCGCCAAAAAAAAAAAAAAAAAAAAAAAAGTAAGTCATAGAAGGATATGTATAATATGTTCCCATTTTTGTAAAGAAATAAACACTTCATTTGAATTTATTTACATTCTGTGCGTTTATATGCATATACATATATAAACACAGAAAAAAAGTTCTGGAAAGATATTCAACTTCTGGGGAAAGGAGTCGGATTGGAGGATGACAAAGAAAGAGGGACTTTCACCTCTTATTAAATTCACTTCTGTATTATTTACATTTTTACCTGAGCATGTATTATTTGGGTAATTTTTTTTCAGTGGAGGAAAAAGCAATCGAATAGAAGGACAAAGTTCTTCAGAGGAGTGCTCACAAAGTCTTCTTTGTTCATGCCTTTCACTCCCACATTCCTGCACTCTGGACACTCACCTAAATCCAGGGGAGACCGAGATGCCCCAGAAGCTCAGCTTTGCAGCTCTCACCATAAATAAAGCCCAAGTGAGAGAACCAAAGTGAGTCAGTGAACGAGGAGCCATTGACCCGTTTGCAAGCTTCCACGTTGTTAGAAGAGGGTGGGGTGGTTAATTTGATTCTCTCTCAGGGTTATTTTTCTAGTATTAAATAATTCTGGGGAGCCCTTTTGTGATCACCTACAAATGAAGAAGTGAAAATGTCATGAAAATAAATCATTAATCAACTTATTTATTTTAATATATATTTAACATATATATGGCTGAATCACTGTGCTGTACACCTGAAACTAACACAACGTTGTAAATCAACTATACCTCAATTAAAACAATTATAATGTTGTGTCAGAGGCTATCGTACCCAAGAGCAGTATTTTCTAAAATAGTTCCTCTCACCCATCTCCCACTTCCACCCACACATCAATAGATTTCATTTGATCCAATGTAAAACCAACCACAAAACAGAAGTCTGTATCACTAACAATGCTTCAATGATATCATGTTAAAGATTTCCCACCAATACTAGATCATCTAGTTCTTTAGCGACTCCCCTGCAGAAAAGTTCTAGGTAAGGTGCTGTATCAAATCGACCCCCCTAGACGAGGAGTCCCTGATTATACTTGAGATTCCTTTCCTGGACCTCTGGTTCAAGTCAGATCTAGTGAGAGCTTCTGGCCTTCTTAACCCTTTAACTTGCCAGGGATAGAAAATGACCGTAAGTAACAGAGCTTTCTCCCAAGTCTAGAAATCAGAGGCTGTGGTGTTTGATGGTCTTTCCCGCTGTTTGGTTCTGGAGGTCTGGTCACTTAACCTACTTATGTTCCCATTTCCTCACGTCTAGAATGGTTATGCAGTTTTTATGGCAGAGAATGTGTTTAAGCTGGGTACCACCCTCAAGGGAAAAGCTCTGAAAGTAGAGAAGAGAATGGTGGTCTCACACCAAAGCAAAGCAATCCATAGAGGACCATTTTCTTTTGCATAAGATATTCCCCAAATGAGAAACTAGAGGTAAGGGGTGTTGCCCTGTTAGTCAGAGACCCTTATGCCCAAGTTTGTCTAAGTCTGAGGTTTGTAACTGGGGTCCCAGTCCCAATTCAGAGGGTTCATGAACTAGCTGGATGCAGGAAAAAATTCTGCCTTTATTTTTACTAATCCCTTTCTGAAATTTAGCAACTTTCCTGTTTTAAATGTGCTCACGAACCACAGTAGTATTATTCAGTCAGTACCTGTGACTTGGTCACCAGTAAGAATCACAGATAATCTATAGAACATTACAGTTATCCCAGATATTTGCACTCATCTTTACCCCAAAATTATAGTAGGTATTTGACCTGCAGTTAGATCTTGTTATTTAATGCTTAGTCAAGAAGCACATCTATTATTACTATATCACAGATTTTTAAAAAATATTCCAATAATTTATTTCAATATAATCAGATTCCTTTATAACCTAATATGTTTTCTTTTACTGTCATCTTTAAAGACAATATTCTGAGAAGGGTTCATAAACTTCACCAGACTGCCAAAGGAGCTCATACCCAATAAAGATTAAGACCCTCTGCTCTAAGTGGGGTTAGAATGGAGCTTGCAAATGTTCCTAAAGGTCTGTGTCAATGTCACTTTATTTACACATTCCTGAGATTCAGCCCCCAGCTCACTGAGCTCCTCCTAACCAAAAATGCTAAGGAAGAAGCTACATCTGTATAAACACCATCTGACTAAGTGTCAGGTTTCTTCTTCTTCTTCACAGTTGTTTGAAGCCAACAGTTAATGGCATTAGAAGGATCAAATATCCTGTGTGGCTGGAAGAAGAGAGAGAACCTTCTATGAGATTACAACCCAGGCGTTTTGGTTTCACTCTACTACACTGTTTGCTTTGCTTTGAATTAATAAGTGTTCCGAAAATGAAAGAATAAGTCACAAGCCTGTAAGTTGCTAGTTTATTTTCTCAGTAGGACATTGGGGCATCACCTAATAGCTGCTTAACAGCACAATTTTGAAGAGTCATGCCTCGGATCAGTGCCTAGACCAGGCATGACAAATGGATTTTGCCCTTATCTGATCAAGTTACCATTATGTTGGGAAGGGTTCTGAGGCCAACTCCAGGCTTGAGGGCCTGTGATTGATTGTTGATGTCTGCTATGGTAAAGGGATGTAGCTATGTGCATGCCTGTGATTATCCTGAGTCCAGTCCTTACTGGTACCAATGGCCACCTTTACTTGAGACCCACATAGAAATACATTCTTAAACAATCCTTCCATGTCTCCTCTCTGTGCTGAAGAGAAAGGGAAACCTCAGTTCCTGCAACTATTTTGCCAACTTATTGATTTAAATTGATGAACAATTTAGTGATGACCATTAAACACAACATGACATTGTAAAAAGCTGCCTGAGAAACCAAAAAACATTTTAGCACAATTGATGAGGGAGAATTTACTCACGATAATTAATTTGATCAAAGAAAATGTGATTCCTGTGCTTTCCTACTGCTTATTTGTATCATAAAGTTTGATCTCATGACTTCTGCTCAGAAACACATCTTCCAAATCTGATGCTCATGGACTCGGTTTCCCTGGCTTTGTTTCCTGTAGACCATGCTAGACAGAGTTAATGCCACACCCTGTGTTTACAGAGGGCTTTGGACTTTACAAAGTTGTTTCTAAAACACTCTCTCTTGTGGCATCTCTCAGCAGGCAAGGAAGGCTCAGTTGTTATCGTTATTCCTGTTTCACAGATAAAGAAACTGAGGGTCCAAGAAGTCAGGTGACTTACCCAGAATCCTATCATCAGTTCAGTGCTCTTTCAACCACAGATGTTGCCTTGAAGGATTCTGCTTGCTGATATCAGGGTCTCCTGATATATTAGGGTTACAGTTATGGTTAGGGTTAGGGTTTCCTAAATAAAGGAAGTCTTTTCAAAAGGAAAAGAAGACAAACCAACATTCCTTTATGGTTCAAAATATACTGTCATCTACTTATCCAGGCTTCCCACGTTGGCCAGGATGAAGGTGATTTCTGGTTTTCTTATTTTTACACCTGTTTTAGCAAAATTTAAGGAATCTGCTTAACTATTTGCACTTTGTCCTTCCACAAGTCTGATTCCAATTAATGGACTCTCAAGCCAAGATTATAATACATCTAATACAACTCACCAAGCATCCTAGCTTGTCTGTGATTTGGGTTAGTTTTTGCTTGTTTGTTTAAGAAATGATGAAATAGGCAATTTGTCTGACATGTAAATATTGACAGGAAGGGGAGGACTATTAATTTCTTCTAGTTAAAATATGCAAGGAAAGAAAATGGATGGATTTGCTAGATTGCCTCAGACAAACCTGATTAAGGTGGTAGTTTCCCAAGTAATTCATGGTTCCTAGCAGTCTTGTTTGACTAGTGATTGGGGCCCTGGCCCATATTTTGACCGAGATTCTAGTCCAATTTTCTGATCTCCCTTAGCCCATAGCTGTGAGCTCTGGCTACAGAAGTGGTAGAGTTCCATTGTTTCTTCTAATCTCATACATACATTGTTTGTGCACCAACAATGTGCTTGTCACCCTCAAGGAATTTACAGTCAAGTCAGAAACAGACAAATTAAAGAGTCATTCAATTTAAAATAAGGAACTCTACAGTTCTTTAAACTCTATAGTTTAAAATAAAAAGCTCTAAAAAGGGAACACTACTACACTGTTGGTGGGAATGTAAATTGGTACAGCCACTATGGAAAACAGTATGGAGGTTCCTCAAAAGAATAAAAATAGAGTTGCTATGTGATCCAGCAATCCCACTCCTGGGCATATATCTGGACAAAACTCTAATTTGAAAAGACACATGCACCGTTATGTTTTCGGGGGGAGGTTGTTTTTGTCATTTAATTAATTTATTTATTTTTTAATTTTTTAAATTTAATTTAATTAATTTTTTTATACAGCAGGTTCTTTAATTAGTCATCCATTTCATACACATCAGTGACACCCTTATGTTCATAGCAGCACTATTTACAATAGCCAAGATATGGAAACGTGTTTATCAACAGATGAATGGTTAAAGAAGATGTGTTACATATATACAATGGAATATTACTCAACCCTAAAAAAGAATGAAATAATGCCATTTACAGCAACATGGATGGACCTAGAAATTATCATACTAAGTGAGATAAATCAGAAAGAGAAAGACAAATATCATATGATATCACTTATATGTGGAATCTTAAATATGACGCAAATGAACTTATCTACAAAACAGACTCACAGACATAGAGAACAGACTTGTGGTTGCCAAGGGGGAGAGGGCATGGGGGAGGGATGGCTTGGGAAGTTTGGATTAGCAGATGCAAACTATTATATATAGAATGGATAAACAACAAAGTCCTACTGTATAGCACAGGGAACTATATTCAATATCCTATGATAAACCATAATGGAAAAGGATATGAAAAAGAATATATATACATATATATGGGTATATATGTATATATATGTGTGTGTATATATATATTTATAAAACTTTGCTGTATGGAAACTAACCCAACATTGTAAATCAACTCTACTTAAATAAAATAAATTTTAAAAATAAAATAAAGAGGTCTACAGTGTCTGATTGAGAACCTCAGTCTTTGGGGCTCACAAAAAAATCTCTTGGAGGAAAAGACATTTAAACTAAACCCTTAAGGAAGAGTAGAAGACAGCAAGGGGAGGGGCTGAGGAAACTCATGTAAAAGGTGAGAAGGCAAAAGAGTGAGTTCAGGGAAGAGGGGTTGGCTCTGGAGCAGAGTGTGTGAGCGATGGGATGGAGGTAGGGGGGAGGTGGTGAGAACACGGCTGGAGCAGTAAGCAAGGGCCAAGACCATAAACAATCTCAAGTGCATACTAAGAGTTTGGAGTCATATCCAGAGAGCAATTATAAAATATTACTTTTATAACGTTTGCTTTGGCTGCTCTGTGGAGAATGGAGTTGAGGGAAACAAGATTGCAAGCAGGGAGGCCAGCCTCAATCCAGGCCAAGGGTTCTAGCAGCCTTAAATAGAGTAGAGGGAGTGGAGATGAAGAAAAAAGAATTCAGGACTCACCAGGTCAGTATTCCAATGTTGCAGGGAGTTCCTGCTGGTCCCCTTCGTTGGGTTACCATTTCCATGTTGGCCTTGCCCTGTTTCACTCACCCCTGAGCTGCAGGCACTGAGAGCATAAGGAAGGCCCACAGTTAGTAAGAACCAATGTTGGTTAAGCACAGTGAGTCTGCAGAGGGTTTTTTTAGGGTCTCAAGTGAAATCACCAAGTGTTTGTAACTATGTTTCATTTCAGGCGCCAATTCTGATGCGAGAGGCTGAGACAGGTGTTGGATGTTTGTTTTAGGACACACAGGGAAACAGGGAAGCAGAGGGAACCATCTTGACTGTGATGAAGCCAAGCTTCATGGAGCACTAAAATGTTCCTCAAGACACCACAGTCCCCCAAGAGGCTCAAAGCAGTCTGGTAGCCAGGATTTCTCTGCCTCTGCTTTTATTCCACCATCAACTATAATATCAACTCCCTGGGTACCTCATGGCTTCTGCTTACTGCCTTTAATGTGTTGGCCTCAGTCTCTACTGCTTTTTCCCCACACCTCGGCAGCCCTAGCTTAATATCATTCCAGGGTCCCCAAAGGCCAGAGATCATCCTCCTTGATGGTTCAAGCAGAAAACTACTAGGGAGGATTATTAGTGGTTCGTTTTGGGTCACATACCCCTATCCCTGCACCAATCACTGAAATTAGGGGGACAAGAATACATGTGCAGCTGGGGACTGGGGGCCCTACCACAACTACATCTCATGGGGAGGAGTTCTGCACAAAGTGGTAATCCATGAGCAACCCAAAGCAACTTTTCTGAAAAGAAAAAAGTGTCATTGTCAGGTATTTTGGGCTTTGTGGCCTGTCCTGAAGATATTTTTCTAAATATAGTAACTGCTTTCACAACTTCGAGTTTCAATTTCTTCTGCTAGAGAACAAGAATTTGTCAGGTTAGATGGTAGTCAGTTTTTTAAATAAATCTCCAATCTATAGAATACCCATCAGACTTCGGGGTATGGGCAGAAAGAAACAAAACAAAGAAAAACTACTATATACTGTCTTTTTCTCAATCAAGGGTCTTTTAGTAACAGACTGTACCGGTAGTGTTTCTTTGATTGCAAGCAACAGAAATCGACACTGGCAAACCTAAGCAAAATAAAATGTATTGGGAGAATGTTGGACGGTAACAGACAGGGCATCTCTGAAGGCTATGAGACAGGAATCATAGGATTGGTAGACTTTGTAGCAGAAAGAGTATGTCAGAGAATACCACTGGGATGAAGAGCTCCAGATGCACACATAGCTGATGAAATTATAAAGAAAAGCAGGAAAATCATCTTCATAAAAGTCAGGATAATGGTTACCTCAAGAAGTGAAGACAGGACCAGCTACCTAATTTGCAGGGCCCAGCGCAACATGAAAATGCATGACTGCTTGGTGAAAGGTTATTAGGAATTTCGAGATGGCGACTGCAAAGCATGAAACGAAGCCTGGGACACTTCTGAGCATGGAGCCCGGGGCCACTGCACAGGTCGCATACCCGTGAAGCTATCCCTGAATGAGCGAGAGGGTTTCGATTGGTGAGGGACACACAGGAAGGATTAGGAGGCTGACAATCTTGACATTGGTTCTCGCTTTCAATTATTTATAAATCTTTCATGTAGTTTTATGCACTGTTCCCTAAGTGTCGTTATATTTCACAATTAAAAAATAAAATCCAACCACATCTTCTGTCCCGTGTCCACCATACAACATTCAACATTCCAGGGGAAAGAGTGAGTGGCAAAGTTCAGACCAAATGTCATTGTCCCAGCTGCCATAGGAGGATAGTAATCTAATAATAATAACAAAAATGGGAAGGCAAACTAGAACAAGATGAAGAACAATAATAGCAAGTAGACGAGCTAATACGACTGAGCAGTTGCTACATGTTTCAGATGAATTAACTCAGTAAATGCCCATGACAACCCTATGAGATCGGGACTTCCCCCTACAGCTTCCAGAGTGAGAAATGGGCACTTGGACTTATTGATCACTAAGATGTCACACCGTGAGGGGGAGAGAATTCTCCAAAAGGAAAGTGGGTATGTTGGGATATAGAATGGGTGTGGACAGCCAAGAAATGCCGAAGTCCATGACACAGGTCAATGAGACAATAGGGCTTTGGTACAGGCTGTTCTTTTTTGCATTTAATAATCATTGGTTGGTTTTCCAAGTTTAATGCCCTATGGTAGGTAATATACAGAGAAAACAAAGCGGAACAAGAGAGAGGCCTTCAAGTTACAATACGTCACTTAAGAAAAAAAGGGGGAAAGAGGGAAAAAATACCTCTAAGGAAAGTTCACGTACATGGAAATAATATATAAAGTGCTCAGGATCTAAGGAAGATGAGTGCTGGATGTGTTCAGAAGCATTATTACCATATGACTTATTGCCTTCTTAAGGTAGCTTCAGCCCTGCAAAGATGGACTCAGAAACCTAACCCCGCTAAGGGGGTCATTTCTTCTACAGTGAGTCTGCCTTCAGAGTTAACCTGACCACAGACATCATCACTTTTTTGCCAGACTGGAACAGCTGAAGAGCATGACTGCACACATTAGATTCATGGATATGCAAGGCTGCCAAGTGGGGACTCATCAAGACACAGAAATCTGGAAATCCCATTAGCGACAGATGCAGCCCAGCATGCGTGTCTGGGAGGCCTTGGCTACAGCTCTTGGGACAAAGACGGATTCATCTTGGATCATGACAGCCATTCCAGGCCAACCTGAGATCAGTGTGAGGAAGAGACATGGCACAGGAAGGAGAGGATAAAGCCAGGCTGGTCACAGCCATCCACTTGCCCCAGGGCAGGGCAAAGAGGCCAGCTGTTGGAGACAAGGGTTCAAATCCCTGGAGGTTCCCTAACCCAGTGTTTGAATTAGGAAGCTGAGTGCCTGAGTTTGAATCCTACCTCTGCCACTTCAACTTGAGCAAGTTACTTCGCCTCTCTCTGCCTCGGTTTCCCATCTGCAAAATGGGGATGACGCATCCTAGTGTTGTTAGGATTAAATGAGATAACCCATATACACTGGCAGTGATGATTATTGGTACTGGTGTCCTGTATAAAGTGAGGGATGGAATAAAAGGATCTCTAAGTCTCTGTCTCATGCTAACATTCTGTGACAATCTTAAAGCAAAAGTATTTATGACTTTGGATTTCTATTAACGGAACTTATTCAATTGAAGGCACTACCTGTGAGTGTACTTTTGCTTCTATTTTTATGTCTATTCAAATCTCTGGTGATCTTCATGCACTGGCTCATGTGAAAGACGAGTATTTTAACCTAACCGCTTTAACATTTATAATCAGTGAAGCCAAATGTTGAATAGGGAGGGAAACTTGGAGACCTTATTTGTCTATTTTTACTCAGCCCTACCTTTTACAAAGAGTTCTTTCAGGAAGGACTGAATTGAAGCTGAAAGGGGCACACGTAAATGTGAAGATGGTCATAATGACAGGAGAATTCTAGATTTAGAAGTTCAACATGGAGATTATACTTGCTGAAAATATTCTTAATGTATATTTTAGTGGTAAATTGTTAACATTCTTTACATATTTCCTGACCTCAGTTATTCCCTTTCCTCCACTGTGGTTAAGGGTAAAATTCAGGAATGGATAACTTTCAGAGAACCGAGGAGACAGAACTTTGCCTGTGGTCAGAAAAAAAAGGGGGGGGGAATTTTAGTTGCTTCGAAGTTGGTTTATGAAAAGTCAGGGGAAGGAAGGCAGTGGGAGGAGGCCCCTCCGGGGGCCCAGCTGAGGCTCCAGCTCCCCATTTGTCTTAATTTGGCTTGTGGTTCTGAAGGCCCAGGGAAAACACAGACTTCCACTAACGTAGCCCAGGCAAAATATTGGAAGAAACAAAGCTTAGACATTTTGTACAAACTATAGAAAGTAAAAGCAATAAACTGCAAAAACAGATGAGACTTTCCTGATGGAGGTACTGTAATATCTCAAAGCCAGTAAAAGAGTCCTTCAAATACATCCTCAAAGCAACTAGACTATTTATCGTGGTGTCACATTTATGACCCACGTAAGTAGCCGTCAACTAATATCATTATAAAACTCTGATTTATAAGCACTTACATTGGATTTTTCCTCCTACTGGAACCTCAAATTAGACAGGACCACCTCCCTATTTGCATGAGGAATTCCTGTCGTAACTGGGGACCGTGGATGTCCTGCAGTCAAGATGGTTCCTGTTGATGACAGTTTTACATATTCTATTTTTTTCCAGGGGCAAAAGTCATAGGCATAGGTTGAATTCTTGGTAGGGGCTCTTTCAGTTTCCATTATGTTGATAATCAGATACAGAGAATTTCCCTGGGAAAAGATCTCTCATAAAATGATGAATAAATCACTTGGACTGATCCCAGATGGAGAGCCCAACGTGACTTTTAGAAGTTGAAACCTTTAGATTCTTCGGCAACATTTTGGTAAATCCATGTTTTAAAACAGCAGCGAGCCACACGTTGGTTTTGTGAATTACGTCTGCCACCAGATTTGTGAGGCCGGGGACTAGGAAAAGATGACGACAGTAACCCCGCAAATGTTTCATTTCTACCCTCACTCCCACCCCAAAGGAACAACTCTCCTTTCAGAGCCAAGTCCTGACTTCAAGGCTGCCCACAGTGCCGCTCTCTGAAAACTCCGTAGAAAACTAGGGGATGGAAGGCGATCATTTAAAAGAGATCACATTCAGTTTTATTAAAAAACCAAAACAGCTGGGGCATTGATTTGCAAGCTCTGTCATGCCATTGGTATGCCTGACCTGGCCAAGATATTAAAAAGATATTTAAGGCAATGTCAGTAAGTGTTTCAGGCACAAGCTTTGGCATATTCCAACAGCATTATGGAGCTGCGGGTAATTCGTCTTCCTTTATGTTTCGCTATGCAGAGAGAAGGGAGGGAACATTTACAAAATGATTTACTGTGACACATCCATTCTAATGAAAGCCTGTGCCGCCCGCCAGCACTCCTGGCCGATCTGCCCCCTCCCAGATGCTCGGCCATATGTCCCATGCTTGGCGTGAGTGACAGTTGTGTTGGTGGAGAGCGATTCCTGGGATCTGGGTGTTTTTAATAGCAATCCCAGAAAGCTCTGAGGTTGCTGGCTTAGGTAAGAAGGGCAGCAGGAAAGGGCCCATTAGTCTGGGGCTAAGTGTTTTTAAAGATGCTGCAGCGGTATAACCGTAGGATGGAGTAAGATTTACTGTCTCCTCGGGGCCTGGAGGATCGCTGGCAGAGGAGTTCCGGCTTAGTTGGTACAAGTTTCCACCATTGCTGGCCTCCCCCGCTCAGGTTCTCCTCTTTCTTACCTCCCCCCAGCTGGCTTCCCTCTGACTTCCTGCAGCAGCCGCATTCCTCAGTTGCCAGAAACTCGCATCCTAGCTCCGTCTCAGCTGCACTGTTACTTACCGCTTGCTTCCTGGAAGCAGCTGCTGCTTTGACCACGTGCATTTCTAGCCCCCTGACTATTGCGACACTAGCTTAATTGCCTTTGCCTCTTGGAAGGAAATCAACGTTTATTGAATACCGACTATATATAAGACATCATGCTTGGCCCTGTGAAAGACAGAAAGAAATCTGGTGTAAAGATGGGTCTTTGTCTCAAAAAGTCTACAGTCTGCGTGTGAATTAATGCTCCCAGCTTAGTCTTTGGGCAAGTTTCTTAACCTCTCTGTACCTTAGTTTCTCCATCCATAAAATAGGGAGAATAGTAATACATAGGACGGCTGTAATTAAATTAATGTGTGCAAAATGCTTAGAATAGTACATGACACGTGATAAGCATTTAATAAATGTTAGCTAGTTTTGAGCCGTAGTTGGAGAAAAGAGAAAACAAGAGAAGTAACATAATATTTATCTGCCATACCCTGTAATAGGAGTTTATAGATGTTAACTTAATCCTCACAATACTACGTAAGGTGGGTATTACTATTACCCTTTCATTTTGGAGTCAAGGGAGATTGCCAGGTTAATAACTTATGCGAGTTTCCACTGTTGACAGAGCTTTCAGTCAAGGCCAAAACTACTTGGTGCCAAAGCCCGTGATTTTGAAAAGTCAAATGATTTAAAATGTAAATAATGTTTCCAAAATACTAGAGGATGTATGGCAAGGTGATATGTCATTGATTTCCCAATAACTTGCACAGAAAGACATTCCAACAAAAACATCAGGGAGGAAAGACTAACTGGAAAAGGTGGGGCTGGAAGAGAATCTTGAGGGATGAGTGTAATTTTGGAAGCGGGCAGCAGAGGCCCGTTTACTGTGTGAGCGATCACAGGGAAGGAGAAAATTGCACCATCTTTCAAGAAATGGAGCACAAACCGGTTTGACCAAACCTGAGAGCTCTGGAAAGTCTAAAGATGGCATGTTTGAATACTTTCCTATGGAGGGATGGGGTCAAACTGAGTGTCTTAGCAGTGCTTTAGAAAGATTTGCTCCACAGACATAGAAATCACACTTTTGGTTACCAAAGGGAAAAGTGGGGGGAGGGATAAATTAGGAGGTTGGGATTAACATATACACACTACTATATATAAATAAAATAGATAACCAACAAGGGCCTACTGTATAGCACAAGGAACTCTACTCAATATTTTGCAATAACCTATAAGGGAAAAGAATCTGAATAAGAATATATATATGTATATATACGTGTGTGTATGTATAAATGAATCACTGTGTTGTACACCTGAAGCTAACACAACATTGTAAATCAACTATACTTCAATAATACATATATATATAATTTTTTTTTTTTTTTTAAAAAGAAAGGTTTGGGCTTCCCTGGTGGCGCAGTGGTTGAGAGTTCGCCTGGCGATGCAGGGGACATGGGTTCGTGCCCCGGTCCGGGAAGATCCCACATGCCGCGGAGCGGCTGGGCCCGTGAGCCATGGCCGCTGAGCCTGCGCGTCCGGAGCCTGTGCTCCGCGACGGGAGAGGCCACGACAGTGAGAGGCCCGTGTACCGCCAAAAAAAACAAAAAAAAAACAAAAAAAAAAGAAAGGTTTGCTTTACAAGAGAATACAAAATAATCTGGAAAGTAAGAGTACGTTGGGGGTTAGCATAGTCCTCTTAGCAAGAACTACCAGGGTCTGCCTGAGGATGGTGACAGGGGTAACAGGTAAGCAGGAAACAGATGTCATCCTCAGAAGGGGTGACTGAAGGGGGTGAACAAAGAGACTCTTTGCAGAGGGGCAGAGGGCCGGGTAGGGCTGGACTCTACCATCAAGGATAGGGTCATCCTCTCGAGCTAGCAACAGGGAAGAGCTCTTTCCATCAGGACGCCTGAAGGCGCTGAGTGCAAAGAGCAATTCCTGGACTCAGGGAGAGGAGCTGGACGGGGAGGACTGCCTGGCGGGAGCTGTGGCTCTGGGCAGAGGGACACAGCCAACCTGCCGTAAGCAGCAGACAGACGCCAGGAAAATAAGTACCCCATCCTTGTCTCCTCCCTCCTCTCTCTTGCCAGTGCCCCTGGGCAAGGGAGCCCTTTGCTGCAGTCCATACAGATCATGGTTCCTGAGCAGAGAACAGGATGGAGAAGAGTAGAGGGAAGACTTGGGCATGCAGATGGAAGATACCCAACACGAGAGATTTGTTACAGGATTAGGTAATTGACATGGCACTGCGCCGGGCACACAGAGGATACTCAACACTTGATGGTTAGTATTATGTCTTATTGTTTTTCCTGCTTTGGTTGGCTTGGTACTCATGTGTCCAGCTCAGCCCCTCTGGCCTCACCACAAAAGAAGAAGTTTTCAAATCCCTGCAGAAGCATGAGAAGTGAAACACTAAAAAGTCAATTGAGTTTTTTTCCTGCAATCTTTGGCCTCTAATATTTTTTTCTTAAAGAAAAAAAAAAAGGAGACTTGGAAATCATCTCTTTTAAACACAACCATTGTGATTGTTTTATTGGAAGTTCTTAACAGAGGAAAGGGACTTGTTTGTTTAGATTGCTATGCAACAGGAAGCATTGAGTAAATGGTTTCTCAGTTTTTATTATTTTAAACTTCACCCAGGAGAAAATCGATCCAAGTTTAAGAAAGAGAGGAGGAAGGGAATCTAGGCTCTAGTGTTTTCAAAATTCGAAATGGCAAATAATAGGAGCTTAAAACAAACATTCACAGACAGAAAACTGCCTTCATAATTCTCACTTTCAAGGTAAAATCAATAGATAATGGCTTCATCCAGCCAAACAATTTTTTCCAGCCAATTTATACACTACCTGCTAAATAATCGCTGAAAGTTGAAAATGTATCAACTTTCAATGCAAATATGAGCAAAAGTTTAAGTGGCTCTAGAAGAATTCTTTTTCATCGCCCTTCCTGCCTCTTGACATGCACAAAGCGCAGCTAGGCAGAAACAGTCAGAGGTAAAAGGAGAAGAGGGGCAGATGCCTCCTCAAATTCTCACCCTATTTTAAGCTCCATCTTCAGTTTTGTTTACAAAAGCTTCAAATTCCCCCCCCCCCATTGAACTATTTCTCATTATGCCTAGAGGTTTCTGGTTGACATTCACACTGATGCTAACTCTATCAGATTGGCAGCCCTCATGTAGTTTCTGAATTTTCTGTACAAGCTAGAGGGGGAAAATGTACGTGAGTTAAATGCCCTGAACTTGGTTAAATCGGACATCTGGAAGCCCATGGTGAGGAAAGAGAGCAAAGGTTAGGAGAAAACTAACAGCAGCAACTAGCAAAACGAACTTTTGTCTGGAGCAACAAGAAGGCACTGCAAACAGAGATCAGCCCCTATGGCCCAGTTCATCATTTAAAACACAATGTCTTACTGCTTTATCTAATATCAGAATATACCACAAAGTATAAAGAAGTCAATAAAAGTATTCAAATACAGCTACCCAAAGACTGCCAATACTGACACTTTGATACATTTCTTCCCAAGTTTTTTTTTTAAACATGTATGTATTCTACATGCATATGCATGTAAGTTAAGATTGCTAAGAAACACAATGAATATTTTTGAAACTAAAAACCAGGATTATTTTACACATGCAGTTTTATGTCTTGCATTTTAGGCCTAACATTATATTTATGCATTTCCCATATCATTAAATATTTTCAGAATGGGTATTTTTTAAAATTAGCTACATAATAGCTTGTCTTGCAGAAGTAGCATAATTTATTTAACCAAACTCATATTGTTGGCATTCATGTTGTTGCCAGTTTTGACTGTTACAAATAATATTTTGATGAAGATCCTTAAAAGAATATCTTTTTTAAAAAAAAATTATTTATCTTTGGCTGCGTTGGGTCTTCGTTGCTACACGCGGGCTTTCTCTAGTTGCAGCAAGCAGGGGCTACTATTCATTGCGGTGCGCGGGATTCTCACCGCGGTGGCTTCTCTTGTTCCAGAGCATGGGCTCTACGTGCACGGGCTTCAGTAGTTGTGGCACGTGGGCTCAGCTGTTGTGGCTCGCGGGCTCTAGAGCGCAGGCTCAGTAGTTGTCGTGCACGGGCTTAGTTGCTCCAGGCATGTGAGATCTTCCCGGACCAGGGCTCGAACCCATGTCCCCTGCATTGGCAGGCGGATTCTTAACCACTGCACCACCAGGGAAGCTCCTTAAAAGAATATCTTGTATTTCTGTCTGTAGGGATAAATTCCTAGAAGTGAAACGACTGGGTGAAAAGCAATTAAAACATAGAATCCAAACTGTCATCTAGAAAAGTTATGCCAACTCTTGGTCCTGTGGGCAGCTTATGAAAACACTCATTTCATTACACCCCATCATTCCTGCAGACTGTCATCTTTAAAACTCTTTGCCTATCTGAGGGGTGGAAAATGGTGCCTCGATATTTTCAAATTTCATTTTCTTTCTTAACATTTATTTGCCATGCTAAACCAACTTTTGCCACCTTTGAAAAATCGGATTTTCTTTTGAGTGGACTTTGGAATGCCAACTCCCTGGGAAAAAACTTCCACAAGACATGAGAATACAACCCTCTTAATATAAATGTCACCAAATCTCCATCAGCCTTCATTTTAATAATAATGCCAAACAATGGATTCTTTCCTGTCATGTTTGTAATATAGTCATACCAGCTTTCAAAGGCTGGTGCATCCTGGAACTGCAAGCAAGAGACACTGGCGGTTCTCCAATCCGGAATGACAAGTGAGCATGTCTGTCACTCTGAGCCCACAGGGTGATGGAACAGACACATGGGATCGAGTGACATGAGTACCCATCAGCAACCTGACACTCGTTCACCCCTCATATGTCAGGGATTCCCAATCTTCATGCCAAGGACCCTTTCGACAGTCAGATGAATTCTACAGATCCCTTCTCGGAACAATGCCTTTAACTGCATAAAATAAAATACCAAGGATTATAAAGGAATCTAATTATATTGAAATTTTGTTTTCAAAATATTTATAAAAATCTGTAGCATAGCCAAATATGTGTTTATTTATTAAGCATTAAATAACAAACTCTAGTGGCAGATCGAATAACTACCGTAATTGCAAAGTGGTAATGAGGGTAAAGATATTCCAAGATATCTACCAAACTAATATAATATGAGAATATTTATTATTTCTATTAGTGACAAAGTCCAAGTTCTGCAAATACTGTCTTGGTTTGTTGCCTACATTCATGATGAAGGAAATGTCGCCTTTCAATAAGAGGTTAGTAAAAGATGTAATTTTTTTTTTTCCCATCATGGAATGCCTGAGCTCTCTCCATGGATCCATGGTTACATGAAGTGTTCTGAAAGTAGGAAATTATGTAAACGCATTATCTGTACCTCCTCCCACTTCTAGAACTGTGACATTTTCTCTGGGCCCTGTCCATTATTTTTTTTGCTCTAATTACTACGGTTCTGGGAAGCTGTTGGAACAGGGCAGTAGGGTTGGCCACAGTGGAAGATCTTAGTCAAAGGGTTGAAGCCATGTGTTAAAAATACTGTCCTTGACGAAGTTGCAGACCTGCACTCTGATCGCATGCCATGTCTAGGACTGCTCCACCAAGCCTGGGAGCCAGGAGCTCAGGGTTCTAGCTACAGCTTTGCCACTAACCAGTGTGTTACTGTGAAAAAGCCCTTTGACATCCCTGAGCCTCAGGTTTTCTTAATTCAAAAAAAAAAAAAAAAAGATTTGGAAAATACAGTCTCTAAGTTCCCCTTCCATCTCGCACAATCTTTGACTTTAAAACTTTCAAAAACTTCCATTGTATTTTGATGATTAACGTAGCTTTCCAAAAGAGTTCTTTAGTATCCAGAACAGAAAGCCTTACCTGTTTTCTAAAATAAAGTTTATCTGTCACTGTCAGTCTCTTTTTCCATTTTTTCCTCATCCTCCTTCTAAAACAGAGACTTTTTCTGTTCCTGAGAGCAACGGAACCTGAACTCTTGTGTTGATTCTAAAGTAGAACTAGAAGTTTCTCTGGAAACCACTTCTCCCCACCAGGTCTGAGTGCCTAGGACAGCCAGTCTCCATGTCAGCATCGGTTCTAATGGTCCCCAACCGCTGCTCATAGAGCATCCCTCCTTCCTCAATAGGTAAGTTTCCCTTCTGTGCTTTTTCCCCTGAAACACTAGGCAGGGACCTAACTCTCTCTGTGTTGTTGCAGTGAACAAACTGAGTAAAGTATTCTGTTCTCCTACTCAAACAGAGTTCACGGAGTAAATATTTCTCATGGATTTTCCTTCCTAATCGCCCAACATTTTAAAACACTTGGCATTCTGCTCCATTCAAGTGGTCGGGGCCACATTCAGGGAGAGTCTGAGCTTCAGGTGTCAGAGTAAACAGGAGTTCTGGGTGAATGAGGGGGCCTGGTAGGAGCACCCGGAGCCCTGTGGGCCCAAGAATACTAACAAGGCTGAAGGGAAAGGCTCAGAGGCAGTCCTGCTCTTGGCAAGCCCAGGCAGGGTTCCCTTTGATGTGAAGTCTTGCTTGATATTGCTTTGTGTGTCTGCATTTGTCCTTGGCAGGCAGAAGGCAGTTCCTTTCCAACAATGAGGTGCCCTTGTGTATTGCTGCCTTCCACTGAAACAGTGATGCATGCAAGCAGCTCCCAGGGTGACAGGCAAGTGCAGGGGGGAGGCTGGGGCTGGTGGGAGGGGTGGGGAGGATGCTCAAGGAGAGCCCAAGTGCCAAGGATATTAACAAGGAAGCTGAGACAGCCTGGGAGTTTGTACCAGAGCTCTCAAAACATTTTACCTTGAAGTAGGAACAATTTGAGAGAGATACAGAGTAATTAGCAGCAAAACGTTGAAAGTGATTTCCTTTGACTGGAACACAAAGAAGTTTAGAAATATGAATTGCAATCAAATAGTGGCTTGTGAATATTAATAGTCACAATTGACTAGACTTCTCTTAGGTTTTGTGGATAATATTAGCACTGTTCTCTAAATATTTCCAGTTCTCCACCCTTTCAAGCAAAGTGGGTTGCACTTCCTGGTCTCCTTGTGGTTGGGTAGGGCCATGTGACTAGTTCTAGCCAGTGAGTAGAAGTGACATGGGTCTCTTCCTGCCTGGAGTATTGAATTACTGATGTAAGGCTCTCTGGAATGGGGACCACAAGTATTTGAGATGGTAGTTTCTCCCTCAGCCTGAGCCTTTAAATAACTATAATATCAGAGTCCCCCTGCCAACCTACAAGGGACAAGTAGCATGAGCAAGAAATCAGCGCTTTTGGTTTAAAGCCGCTCATAATATTTGAAAGCTGTTGGCTACTGCAACATAACCTGGACTATTGTAATTGCTAAAGGCACAGAAGATGCTCCTTTCCTTGTCCTGTTACGTGGAGATTAGATATTGAATTGTATCAAACTGATCTTGGACTTCCATGAGAAAGCATCCTCACTTTATTTAGGCAATAGGAGCTTTCACAGCCAGGGTATTTCTCTAGGGAGTGGCATTGCAAGTCAGTTGTCTGTGGATGCATCTCTAAGCCTTGACCTTGGGAAGCCCAAGGTGTTGCAGATAAGAGCCATGATAGGTCCCAGAAGATGCAGAAAGACGTTCATTGGGGTCTCACTTAGCTCAAACAGAGCCAAGAGAGAAACTTTATCAACGGAATGCATGAACTAAGTGTCTCTTTTCATATCTTTCTATGGTCAGAGGGCTTCAATCCCTGAGCCACTTTGAATGTAAGAGTAGAAAAAGTGGAAAAGGAAAAACTATGGCTGGAGAAAACTCACAGATTAAAAAGAACTCTGCAAGAATGTTGGCAAAACTGGAAGAGATGTGATTTACATTACAGAAAATAGTTTACAGTACTGGTAAGGCACAGAAGAAGGGAGATTTGTTGGGGCTTCATGTGAGGTGTACAGAGGGCTGCAGTTAGTCCAAAAAAGCTTCAAGGAAGTTGTTTTCAAGAACTACTGGACTTTTGGAAGGAAAAATAGAATGGAGGGTCAGGAGAAGGGCAATACAACCTGAAGCCCTTCTAGAAGCCAGGTCAAGGTGACTCTACAAGAAGGCATTATAGAAATTTGGCCTGAGGGGTCTGGTGGGGTGTTCCATTTTTTGGTAGACATAGAAGAGGGAAAATTCAGGTGGTCAGAGGTAGGCTGATAGAGAAAGAATTTTAAAATAATTAATGCTAGGAGAAGTACTCCATGCAAAATGTTCCAGGTAGGGGAGAGAGGGTAAAGTGACAAAAAATGACAAAAGCAGCAGCATTAAGATTACAACCTGGGATGGGGATGGTGTTGGGGCCTGAGGGAGCAAGAAACGGGAAGCTGCCAGCCTCCATAGGAGGGAAGACTGAATGGTTACAGTGATGTGACTGGGAGCGCTAACTGTCTTCCATATCCTTCCTTGCCCCCTTCCTTAATGGTACTCCCTATTTTAACTGAGTATACAACCGTGCAGAATAAAGATTACCTTGCTTGCCTCCCTCTTCAAATAGACGTGACCATTTGAAACAAAGGACATTGGTGCCCTTAGTAGTGCCGAAGGACTTCCAACTTCAATTTCTTTTCTTCCATCTCACAATGACTTATCCTTGAATGACTATTTCCCTCTGCTATGCAAGTTTCTTCATCTCTTGCTCCTGTCAGCGTTCAGTGCAGGAAACAGAAACCATTTTAGGTACCTCAAGTAGAAAGGAATTTAATACAGGGAATTGAGTGCTGCAAAATTACCAGAAGAGCTAAATGTAAGTGAGGAAGACCTCTCAGATGGAAAGCTCGTGCCTCTGCTAGGTTTTGAGGTTATAACCCTGTAGCTCTGAACCGGAGGTCAGGAAATCACTGTCAACACCCAGGGGTCGAGGAACTGCTGCCAGTTTTACAGTTGCCCCATATCCGTGAGGCTGGTCAGAAGAAAGTGGGATGTGAAGTCTGTCCACAGCAAAAACTCAGTTCTGCCAGAACCTGTCACTGCTGCAGAAATAAAATTGGCCTTCACCTGCATTTCACCTTCCAAATCTCATGGGAGGCATCTGAAACACTGGCAGCAAGGGAGCCTGAGAAATGTAGCTGTTAACCTTCCAGCCCCTGTGATACAGGGGCCGTGCAGAAGGGGATGGGTGTGAATAGTGAGTGCCTACACGGCATACCTGATCCATCCCTGGAGATGTCAGACATTCTCAGTAATATTCTTAGATGGCTTCCCTGCTCATGTACTTCTCTAATAGCCAATTTAAAAATATTGTCATCTATTTATTACATGCTCAGACTACGTTGGGCACTTCAAAGTGAACAGAGTGATAGCTTGGTTCCTATCATCTGAAGCCTCTTCCACTTGAAAAACATGTGTTCGATTTCTGTCCGGTACTCAAGAAGCATCGATAGCTTCTCATTATCTACCAAATAAAGTCCAAGTGCCTTCATTTAAATCTAACAGACTCTCTAGAATCTAACCTCAACGGTTGTTTTCATTTTTATCTCTCATTTTTCCACTTAATGAACTCTTATGGGCCTATAAACTGGATTGTTTTCTATTCTCTATACATATGCCTCTCTTTTCTGCCACCAACACTTTAGCCACACTGTTTCTCCTCCTTAGAATGTCCTTCTTCCCGATGTCTCTCTAGGTCAAAGCACCACTGATCCCTTAGTATCCAGCTCAGATGTCACCTCTCTGAGGAAGCCTTTCTCAACGCCGTACAGCTGGGATACACCTTCACATAGCAGAGTCCATGGAACTTGATCTATATTCCTGCCATGGAATTTAAAACAGTCCACCTCGTATTACAGCTTT
Source organism: Orcinus orca (assembly GCF_937001465.1). Classification (NCBI taxonomy): domain Eukaryota; kingdom Metazoa; phylum Chordata; class Mammalia; order Artiodactyla; family Delphinidae; genus Orcinus; species Orcinus orca. Next base: position 19,880,823 of record NC_064563.1, on the reverse strand, counting down.
TTGTATAAACATAATTTCTTCTCTAGTAGACCATGGACTATAGAGGAGCAAGGATTATATTTCTTATATATTTTTGATCCCCCACAGAGCCATAAAGTTTGTTGAGTGAATAAATGTAAACCTGGAAGACAGTCATTATTCTCAAAGATTTTATAATCCAACAGTCAGATATTTTTTAAAGTACCTTCACTCTCTTTTTCTTAGCATGTGAAATCTGAAATTCTTTGCTCAGAATTTCATGCTCTCCAGCTAAATGACACCCCTGACATCCTATCTCGTAATTCTTTAACTTTCAGTGACAATAAATAAGCTTTTTTGTTCTCCTCACATGTCTTGTTCATCTTTCATTTCCTGTTATTCCTGCAACTTAGTGTGTAATTTATATGATGTCATTTTCCATTTCCTCCTAAACCCCAAATAAGATGGGAATGCCTCCTTAATGTCTATAGCAATAAAACAACAATTAGCAGATTGTGTTTCTAATCTATACCAACAATTAATGCAAAAGATGTAGCTTGATTATACATGATGAAGAATATATTTCACCAATATATTTTAAAATTCCATGTCAGGTAACTCTATTCACCAACTCTTTATTTATGAAACACCTCCAATTATAAAACAAGTCATAGGCCTTAATCTTTTTTATCAAACAAAAGACCTTAGACATGGAATTAGACACAAAAGCATTATAATTTAATTGTACCTTTTTTCTGCCCTACGTCGAATTTACCCTTTATCAAAACAACAGTGTTTGTAAATGTTTTGGTTTCCTTTCTCAGATACAATATGCCCATCCCCACAACTAGTTCACAGGTTCTTCAAGGGAAAATACATCTTCCTTCCCTTGAACTTTTATCCTCTAGTGTCTAACCCACTGCATCTAGTATTCCAGTCTTTAAACAATAAGAATTCAAATAATGCTTATTTCAAGCCATCACTACTAAAAAGAGCATGAAGGAAGTTGTCATTGATTTCTTTGTGCAAAGTTGTCTCTCCAGATATTATCTAAGCAACCTCTACCCACTGTTCAATAAAAGAATACTTTTTCTAGATATTTCTGAGAACATACCTGTCTATTATATGAAAAATAGCATGGTCTTGGGCTACAAAATGAGTAGGCTTATAACCAGTAATAGAGCTACATAAATCTGGACTATACATGCTATCATGGAGATGGAGACGCAGTGCTAAGGGAATAGAGTGGAAAGAATGATTACCTCTTCTTCTTGGGACTCATCTTCACCAGTCAGAGAACATTTATCCATCAGGCATACGTGTTGGTTATGCTTCTGAATTTGTAGAAGGAGCACTTAATCCTCTCCTCTCACTAGCAGGTTGTTAAAGCATCTATGTCTGCTCTTATCAGCAATGTAGGCTTTTATGTTCCAGGTAGGTTTGTGCTGGAGATTACAACATTTAACTCCCTGTGGTCTCATTCTAATTCAAAGTCCAGTTGTGAGAAATAATATTTACAAAGGAGTGGTACAAGGACATTGCTGCCCATACATTACACTAGCTAGGCTAAATGTTGCCCTTGAGATCATAACAGGGCTGTGAACTTGAGTTTTGACTCCTTGTAGACCTCCCTTTTCTAAATTTGTGCCTTAGCCTAAGCCATCAGCCTATAGAGAGAAACACGAAGTCTCATGGAACATGATAGTACTTGCTGCTGCATTTTCTGCATGGATTGATGTTTAGGGCATGATCTGAGGAATCACACAGTATCCTCCTTTTGAGGACACCCAGAAGTGAGGCTGCTCTACATCAGGAAAATCTGTTCATATTGTCTGTAGGAGACACTAACCCAAAGCCATTCCCAAGGCCCTTGCTTGCCCTCCTTTCTCTGTAAAGGCCAAAAAGTCAGATGCTCACTTTTCCAGTCTCTCTTGTAGTGGGGGGAATTCATATGATCCAGTTGTGGCCATGAAACATAGAAGGAAGTCTGCAAGGCAGCAATGGCAATTGGCAAAAGGAAGGGGTGGCAATTACTTTACTGATGAAAAATACATGTGGGAGGAGAGACCTCTAGCCTGTCCTTACCTCTTCTCTCTACCTTGGTCATGGATGTGATGTCTGGAGTTGTAGCAGCCCACTTGAGGCAGTGAGGCTACAGAGTGATAAAAATCAACACCCTAAGGACAGTAGGGAAGACAGATAGAAAAAGCCCGGGTCTCTGATAACATGACTGAACAAGTGTCCACCTCTGGACTTCCTGTTAGTGAGAAAAATAGCCCCTGATTCATGTAAAGCATTATTAGCTGTGTTTTCTGTTACTCGCAGCCTAATAGATAATTAGTTTTTGTTTTATCAAATGTTATAAGTCTTGTAATTAAGCCTGTCTTTGTCTTAGCTTTGGCTACCAGAAAGTTACAAAATTGTAACTAACATCTACCATGACATATACTCTGCTAATTTTTGTCTCTGAATTTTGTGGGCTTTTTACTCATGTTTTTATTTCACCCGATTCCTCCAAGTACTTATTTTTTTATTTTGTATTATATGCATTTTACAAGTCAAAATTTTTTTCTAGAACACAGCAACGTATAAATAATACATAAACAAAAAATCCAGCCCTGCCGGAAGATTGAAGAAGTCATGTTTGAATAAAGATTTCCCAGAGGGACAACACCTGTGCCTCACTCTTCAGTTAAATTCAGTAATTACAGTAATTCCTAAGGTTGTAACTGAAGTGAATCAGTAAGTAGTTTAAATAGTGGCCTATTAAACGTTGTTCTCTATTAAAATTTCAGAACTCTAAGATCTTAAAGTAGGGGGAGCACAGACTTCAGGAGATCTATAAACCTTTTGACATAAACACAATTTTGTTTGTACACACAAATGTGCGTTTTCTGGGGTAAAAGCCTGAGACTTTCATCAAATATGCAAAGTCTGTTATTCAGAATAAGGTTAAGAACTTCTGGGTCAAGTTACATTTACCCTTTTTGAGTCTTCCTCCCCCTGGATCACCATTGTGTTTCATTTGGGGTTTTGCATTTCTGTCAAGACCCTGGACTTCTGTCACAGTGCAGATGCCTGCTTCATCCTGAGAGTACACACCCCATCCACGTTAGTGGACTTGCATTGATATGTAATAATTTACACTGCATTTGGTGTCTGGAATGGCAGTCTCCTGTTGATCATTCTGGAGGCTCTGAATCCATCGGCTGCCTCCCAGTGGGCTCGGTGTGTTGTAGACACACAAATCAAAGTAGTGTGAGGGAGGAGAAAAATCATTCCCTTCCAGGATAATGCATTTTTCATGAGAAACAGGTCATTAAGAACCATTGCCTGATGGTTGCTCTCATTCTATCTTTTCATCCTTCCTCTCTTGTCAAATTATTTGTCAAATTATCCTTCTTCTTCTCTCTGTGTTTCCCCTCAGCTTCATTCCTCTGCATTTGATTAGTTTACCATCTCCTTCTTTCTAATATATTTAAATGATTTCTACCTGATATGCATCTTTTAACTATTTTCTTGCCTGACTTTTGTTCCTTTTCCATCACGTGGCATCTGTCTCTTCATTTGCTGTTGTGCATTATACCCACATTCTAGCTGATACATTACACAGGTTTTCCCAAACTTATCATTTCAGTTCCCAGTACATAAACAGACAATGCTCTTACCTGTTTTTCCATGATACTTTGATTCTCCCTGAAGTTTTAATTTTACTGCCCATTGTCATATATTTCTATTCCCTTTTACGCCTGTGAATACAGACTCAATAATTTACTTGTGCCAATTTTCTATGCTGTCATACAAATGCTGTGGCAGTTTCCTCCCAAATGATGGACTTGAAGTGATCAATCCATCACATGTCTTAGAGCAACTTTCTCTTCTCCGTTTAAAATCAGGAGTGGGTTTAAGTGAGCCAGAGATTTTTGAGGAAGGAGATTTCTGTCATGAGAGGAGTGACTACCGTGAAGGGAAAAATATCTCAGTGAAAACTTCTTTCATGTTTCTGTTGACAGTTCTTTTTTTAAAGCAACTGAGCCAGTTATAATTTTTAGCAAAATTTAATTACATGCAGAGAGTAAACATCTGGAAATCATCTTGGGTAATCAGTGTGAACTTATATGGTAAATCAGAGACTTACATGCCAGCGTTTAGAGATTACAATCTTAATGATCATTATTCATAAAAACCTTTGTTTTCAATCTGTCTTTAAGAAATAATTAGAATTCAAGGCATTCATGAAACAGGAAACTTGCCCCTTTATTTCTTACTTTATGTATATCTCCCTCAGGACAGTGGGGTTTTGGAAGAAGGAGTTAAGTACTGGTTTGTTTTTAGTGTGTAAGCTTTTTTCTTTAAGGCATTTATTTGTGAAATTTAAGAAGCAGTAGGAATTCTAAGTCAGGCAAGTAAGCTGGAAAACAATAAAACTTGAAAATTACCCAGGCGTGAAATCCCCTTGATCTAAGGAATGCTTCCAACATTAAGTTCTCCATAAGCGTGAACTATAAATGATAACATTCCAAAATTAGTTTTTGAAGGAAGGCTCATAACAGGAAACTTGATCATCTGAAATTAACCCAACCTACCTTCTCACTAACCTAAAATAATAGCCTCCGCCCCTACCCAATATGACCTAAAAATAATAGATTGCATCTCACCCCAATGTAACTTGGCTTGAGCCCAAGGATTAATACATACATACATGACACTCAGAATTGCACCCAAAAGAAGCAGCAGCATTCTCTTTCTCGTGAGCTGTCACAGCGCGGTAAGCCTCCCTGGCCCTGTAATCCTAATTAACGTTAGTCGTCTACACTGTGTTCCAGTGTGAAACGCAGAGTGGCAACACTCTTTGCTGGGAATCAGTCTCTCAAGAGGCTGCAGTTTCAGAAGGTGTGTCTCAAACTCTCTATTCTGAGTCTTCCATTCTCAAAGGGATTATGTGTCTTCACTCTGAAAGCTGATAACCCGAGGAATTAAAAGGCTGAGACAGGAAAGAAACACAAGGAAAATGCTTGTTTTTATTTTTTCATTTTACACGAGATGGTCATACGGATATAGACCAGAAAATGCTAGAGGTAGGAGAATAATCGGTTTAAAATAGTAAAGAGTGGGAAGAGGCAAGGAAGAGATGAAGGTGTAGAAAATAATGGAAAACAGAAAAAGTGACCAAAGGGGAGAAGCAGATAGCAGGGCTGCATTCTGACTTTTGTGGGCCTTGGGAACTTTTGCCTTATGGGTTTCATTCTCCGTAAGAAAATATTAAAACTTAGATTTTACTACGGCGTTGGAATAAAGGTGAATATACTGATCTTTGTAGTAAATTGTTTTAACCTGAAAGGTCATTTTTTTCTTCTGATTTTAAAAGAAATAAAAATATTTTTGTGTGCTTCTAAATTATTAGGGGCCCAAGGCACCCTTCCCCTCTGCCTAGTGGAGAAGTGGGCCTTATAGGTAGAGTGAGGGAGAGGGAGTTAGCAAGAACTCTGCTCCGAAGTGAGTTTAAACTAGCAATGTAAAAATTAAATAAATACAGATATCGGTGCCTCACCATAGTCTAGATCGAAATTATGTGTCATCCCTAATCACTCCAGCTAACCGTTATTGACCAATTACCATGCGTTAAACGCGCCACCTGCTTTATCTCACTCATTCCACACAACAACCTGAAAGTTAAGCAGACAAAGATGTGCCTTGAAACCTTAGGGCCCCTCACTTGCTCTGCTTCCTTCCAAGCCTCTGTACCCAGTTTTTAAGAGGGTCTCTCAAGATGGTCTATGCGTCAAGCCCTACAAAACCTGAACCTGTTCGTATAGGTGTATATGTACAGTCGGTGTATGCACAGACAATGTCCTCCCAATTCACTGTTCAGCTCACTGAAACACACAAAGGCTAAATGATTTGTAGGTTGTTCAGAGTCACAGGGCTACTTGTTAAAGGATAGACTTACGGAGATTGAGTTTGGCTAAAAAATAATCTTGATTCATAGGTTAGAATCAGACTGGATGCAAAAATAAGTGTAAGGTGCCCAGAACTCCATTCTCAGCCTACGCTTCCCAGGTAATCTCTTTAACATCTCCAGCTTTAGCTGTCACCCCATGGCTGGTGACCACCAGATGTATAGCTTCAGCCGTTTCAGTTAGGATGCTTTCAACTGCCACTAATAAGAGCCTCACCCAATGATCATAAAAGATATGAGAACGCTCACGTGAGAGGCCATCTAGCGGTAGAGTAAGCTTCCAAGATGGCGGATGCACAGATTCAACAACATCGTCAGGGAAACGAGTTTTCCCTCTCCACTCTGCAGTCTTCAGTGTTGGCCTCATCCTGTGGCTTAGTACCTTTGTGTCTGTAGGAAAGTTGTCAGCAGCACCAGAGCTATAGGCTTCCTCATCCAAATCCACTGAGAGAGAAAGCCTGGCTTCCCGTGCCTTTCCAGAAGCCTCCTTGCCTCTCATTGATGGGAATTAGATCACATGCCTATTCCTGAACTAATTTCTGGCAAGTAGGATGATTTGGGGATCAATACTTTTAGATCAATCAGGCCTACCTTTGAGATGAGGTCAATTTCCTAAATCACTGAGAGAGGAGTGGAACGGGTGTTGCAGAGTCAGCAACGATGCCTGCAATTTCAGCTTCAGACCTGGTCTGATAAGTGCCCAGCAAGCATCTCCCAATCTTACCATCCACAGTCATATTTGGTGCAACATGTCCAAAGCGGAACTCATGGTCTGCTTCTAGAAACTGCTCTTCCTCCCATGTGCTTTATTTGGAAAAATACAAAACCAGAACTCAGAAAATAACCTCTTCTTCACCCTCCCCATTACCCAGTCAATCATCAAGGCTACCGCCTGCCAGTATCCTCGGCATCACCCTATTTCATCCCCTCATTACTCCTTATTTGAATTATTGTACTATCCCCCTACGTGGCCTCCTTTGACCCATATCCCTATTGCTACCAGAAGTATGTTTCCAGATGGAGTAATAAGGGAAAGAAAGCTCATGTCATTACTTTAAATAACTTCCATGAGTAGCTCCCCATTAGCTTCTGGATACGACTCATTTATTCATTTATTCAATATATACTTACTTGGGGTCTCCATAAGGCAGAATCTGGGCTCAGTGAGATGGATAAAAGGATGAATAAAATCAGTGGGGTCCCTACCTTCACTGGGGTTTACAGTGCAAGGGACTTTGGAGGGCATGGAGAGGAGGCGCCTGGAGGGAAGTCCTGATCCAGTTTTTATAGGAAATCAGCACTTTGAGCTTGCACGTGGGAGGGAGCTGGGGAAAGAGCAAATAGCAAGCAGTGTCCCCAGCTCCCAGTGTCCCCAGAATTTCCTGAACCTTAATAAATTACTCATTGTATTGTCCTCATAAGTGTTTGATTATGTCCCCATCTCTCCCTTTAGACTATTGTCTTGTTCAACTTTACATCCCCAAAGACTAAAATTTCTGTGCAGCTTACTTTTTCATTTCATCAATCTGTTCATTTATACCCTGCCTTGGTTCCCCCCGCCAAAAAAGTATTTGGGGCTGCCTGATCCACAGTAGAAACGCAACAAATATGGAACACTTTTACAAGTAAAAAGACCCCGAGACCCAGAAAGCTTAAACCTGTTGACCAAAGTCAACCAGGTAAAATTCTTCTGAAAACTTTTCCTGTGAAAGTTGGAAGAGTTATCACGAAAAGTGAGCTCTCAATCGTAGGAAGTATCTGAAGACAGGCTGTATGTGGTGGGTCATTGGTTATTCTTAGGTTCTTGTGGTCTTGTCCAAGCTGCGATTCTACAAAGCACAGTACAGGTAAGTGATTTACAATCCCTTAGAGAAGTTCTTAACTTTAAATACATTTTATAGTGATTTTATCTCTCAAGTTCAAGATTTTAGGGAATTTTTGGTTAATACCTATAAATAATGTTTATATAAAGAAGTTTAATAGTCTCCAGGCCAATACATACTCTAATGAGAATCCAAAAGTATGTTTACCTATATAAATTTACCTTTTAGAATATGAATGTGTATAATAAAGATAGCACATTTTGAATTTTGTCCACGAAAGCAGTTTCAAGTGAGTGAGTTGTGCTGAATGGCTTTAAAGAATAATGCAACTTCTGGAAATCCCATGGAGGCAGCCAAAGTTGTCAATGAAACAAGAAGTAACCTTGAGGGATATTTTAATATACGAATGCTCCTAATGAGTATGCTAAAATCATGTGAAATATCTCATGTGAAATATCAGTATCAACAATTTGTGAGGCTTATCGTGTGGATGGAATACTGAGGATATGAAGGCATTAAATGTCCAAAGGCATGGCCTTAGGATGCCCCTTGGATTCTTAAGTGCAATTTTTACTTAATTGGAGTTCATAACTTTTCACTGGACATTCTACCTCCAAATTATAATTAAAGTAATTGTGAAAATTATTGTTCTTATTTTGACTGTGTGACCAAAATTTCTGCAGTACATTTTGTATGGAGCAGGGTGAAATTATTTTTTAAAAAAAATTTAAAAAAAATCTTTGAAGACATTTTGATAGAATTTACCTCTCCTAAAAACTTTTTGGTCTAATCCACGATATCTAGCTGAATAGCATTGCCTACATTCTTCTTTATCTGTTAAAGAGTTATTTGTAGACTCTATGATGAGCCTTCTCCTACCTCTCTAGAAATGCCAGAAATACTACTAAACCCATGAGATACAGCTATCTCATGGGTTTAGTATATATAGATAGATAGTTTAGTATATATAGATAGATATAAAACCACCTAATCAAATTCTTCCTTTCCAGGCATTTTCTGCTTTGTGGAAATGAGCTGCAAAAGACCTGGCAATTCAACTCTCAATTATAAACAAAGCCTACTTATCTTAAAACTTGGTCAGGGCAGAACTCAGTCCACAAATCTCTTTTCAAATTGTGCCTAGCAATTTGCTTTGTGTTTGTGGAAAGACACAGCTTGTTAATAGTAGGGCTCAACTGCTAAACTTAGAAAGAGAGTCCAAGAGGAAGAACCCAAGGTAAACAGAAACTTCCAAAAGTTGTAAATAACAAAAGACACACAGATGATGTGTGTTTCATTGAGTTGCCACATCATAGGCTCATAGTAAATGAGTACAACATGGCTCAAGATCTATGTGTACAGTTTCTCCTATTACCTAACACAATGTAGACACACTTATCACACTCCAATCCTTGCCTTCAACTAAGAAAAGTAAACAGTGTCATGACATCATTCACAGCCAATCACAGCACAGCCACGAGGACGAAGGAAGTGTTGGGAGAGTCCTTTTGCAACTGAGAGACAAGGTGAGAGACAGTATGTTTGATAAGTTGTCCTAACACATTCCTGGGGGTTCTGAGCTGTATTTATAAAGTAACATTCGTTGGTGGCTCAAAATCTGTCCTAGGAGGCGGGCAATATGTCACGTTCCATAAGAGGAGTGATTGTGGTGACGGACCTAAGGTGACCAGGAGCAACCTTTGTTCACTGTTCCATCACATGGCTCTATAATAAATATTAGTCATCCAGTGTACACATAGGATGTGGTGAGGCTTCCTGTTGAGGGCAAAACCTTCTTCCAGAGATCAGAGTACACTCCCTGTTCCAGGCAGATCCCTAATCAGATTTACTATCTTTACCTTGGAAAAAACCACGGCTTTCCCATTAAGTAGAAGCTGTCACAGAGCAGCATTGGCGCCTGTATATTACAGTTGCTTTCAAGTTCTCCTTTTTCCTTCTGAGTCCCAAAGAGTTCATGGTTTCCTGGTTTTGATTAAACCAGATTGTATTTTAAAGTTGTGCTTCTCTCCCTTATCTAGCCTCCCCTAATTTAATGTAAAATGTTCCAAATGATCTCACCTTGTGGTTTCATTGACTAGAGATACTGCAAAATCAGAAGGCACCTCTATTATACTAGGAGGCACACGCGCATTTTATCAGACTCTATCTCTTCTGTTCTCTACGAGAACACAGTTCTCTCAACACAGGTTTGTAGATCCTTTACTGGACTTCAGCAGACATTTAAAAAAAAAAGAGACACTATGATATCATCAACAACCTAAAATATTGTATTATTTCTTTGGCTGATTTTTACTTAAAAATATAAATATAATGTGGTTTTGACTTTTTCCCTACAATAGAATAGCCCGTTACCTTAAACATTCTCAATATATAGGACACATCATATGCTATCTCTTCCTATTCAAAAAAGTAACAGTGAGTTAGAACTGACAGAAAGAACTGACACTTGATACCTACTTGGGATTTATGGAGAAAAAAAATAACATGTTACATACACAGAGCAAATCCTCTGAGCAGCTTTACTGACCAGCAATACACCCACTTTACTGATACTGCCTCATAGAGGATGAAGCCTGAGCCATGTTAGATCCTTTCATTGTGACTGTTGCCTTTCTAAGAAGGATTGTAGAGTTTTAAGGAAGGCCAGCCCCTGTTTGGGCAGCCTGGTGACTGTAGCAAGACTTTCTCTTAGACCCCAGCTCATCCTTCACTCTCACCAAGCACTTCACACTTGCTCCAATCCTCCTAGATGGAGCGAAATATTAATAATTAGAACTCATTGGGTAGCTGGAGTCTCTTGGTATATTTTAAATTCCTCCGCCTTCAATAAAAAGCTCTCTCGGTGACACTGGCATTTAATAAGATGTACAGCTGGTTCCGCATATAAGGTGCCTGAAAGTTGCCGCTGTGTCCTAACAACAAGTAAAAAGCCGAACAGACTGAAAAATCAACAGTTCTTCTTGGATCCTTAAGAGCAGGGAGGACACAGGGCTAATCACTGCCCCCAAGGTTGAAGAGAGAGACATGCAAACACAAGGAGCTGCTGCTTACCAGAACAGACTCAGGAATACGTCTGGGTAGGAAAATTACCTGATCTGTAACTAATGAATTGCTGGAGGCTGAGTGAGAAAAAATCTGAGAGTTAAAAACTCCAGGGGCACCCAGTCATATGGGGACCCCAACAATATTGTAAGATTTACCTCCAGGAGCTTGACCAGTTTCCCACAGTAAATTTGGGGGGAAATCCTCTTGAGCTCCCTGCAGGAGGAGGGGAAAATAAACCATTTTGAAATATGCCAGCGTATTTTGTTCCTAACAAGGCCTGCCCTCAGGGGGCACTATTTAACCAGACCCTACCTGCTAGGGTATTATCACAACCTAACTGACATGGGGAAGGGAAATACCCAACTCCACCCCACTCTAGCCATCCTGCTCCACCTAAGAGGGGAGAAAAATACAGAGAAACACTTGTGAAGTCCATAGTCTAGAAGCATAGGCTCACTGAAAGACTGAGACCTAATCATAGGAGTATAGAACACTTCCCCTCTCCCCACACCTCACTGTCACATTACTAAAGGTTTATTTACAGCAGTTCCTTTTATCTAGTACATTATGCCTAGCTGTCAACAAAAACATACAAAGCATACTAAAAGACAAAAAATTTGAAGAGATAGAGCAATCATCGGAACCGGAAGTGGCAACAGTATTGGAATTATCAGACCAGGAATTTAAAACAACTATGATTAATATGTTAAGGGTTCTAATAGATAAAGTAGAACAGATGGGCAATGTAAGCAGAAAGATGTGAATCCTAAAAGAAGAACCAAAAATAAATGCTGGAGATAAAAAATATTGCAACAGAGGGCTTCCCTGGTGGCGCAGTGGTTGAGAGTCTGCCTGCTGATGCAGGGGACACGGGTTCGTGCCCCGGTCCGGGAAGATCCCACATGTCATGGAGCGGCTGGGCCCGTGAGCCATGGCCGCTGAGCCTGCGCGTCCGGAGCCTGTGCTCCACAACGGGAGAGGCTACAGCAGTGAGAGGCCCGTGTACCGCAAAAAAAAAAAAAAAAAAATTGCAACAGAAATGAAGAATGCCTTTGCTGGGCTTATTAGTAGACTGGACACAGCTGAGGAAAGAATCTCTAAACTTGAGGATATCTCAGTAGAAATCTTGAAAACTAAAAAGAGAACAAAGACTGAAAAGAAACAGAACAGAATATCCAAGGACTGTAGGATAACCAAAAAGGATATAACACATGCATAATGGGAATATCAGAAGGAAAAGAAAGAGAGATAGGGACAGATAAAATATTTGAAAAAATAATTTCAAATTACTGAAATTCATGAATGGTATTCAAAACTGAGAATTCAAAAACTGAGAATTTCCCCAAATTAATGTCAACACAAACCAGAGATCCAGGAAGCTCAGAGAATACCAAGCAGGATTAAAAACAAACAAACAAACAAAAAACAAAAAAACCCAAAACTATACCTAGGCATATCATTTTTCAAACTACAGAAATCAAAGAAAAAAAGTCTTGAAAGAAGCCAGAGAGAAAAAACCTTGCCCACAGAGGAACAAAGAAAGATAAGAACTACATCCAACCTCTTTAGAAGCCATGCAAGCAAGAAGAGAGTAGACACCAACCTAGAATTCTGTACCCTATGAAGTTATCCTTCAAAAATGAAGGAGAAATAAGGACTTTCTCAAACAAAAATTGAGAAAATTTGTTGCTAGTAGACCTGCCTTACAAGAAATGTTGAACAAAATTTTTAGAGAGAAGAGAAATAATATAGGTCAGAAACTCAGATCTACATAAAGAAAGGAAGATCATTGAAGAAGGAATAAGTGAAGGTAAAAAAAACCCTTTATTTTACTTATTTTTAATTGATCTAACAAATAACCGTTCAAAATAATAATAGCAACAATGAATTCAATTATGTATGCATGTGTATATTGCTCATGCGTATATATGCTTATGGATGCGTATATATAAATGAAATGAATGACAGAAATGATAAAAGGGATGGGAGGGAGGAATTAGTATTATTTTGTTATTATAAAGTACTCACACTCCCCATGAAGTGGTAGAGTGTTATCTGAAAGTAGACTTGGATTAGTTGTAAATGTATATTGCAACTCTAGGGCAATCATTAAGAAAATGGAAAAGAAAAAGCATAACTGATATGCTAAGAAATAAGAGAAGATGAAATCACATAAAATGCTCAATAAAACCATAAAAGGCAGAAAAAAAGTGGAAGACAAAAATGGGAACAAAGAACAAGGGCAACGGATAAAAAACACAGTAACTAATATAGTAGATATTAATCCAACTAGATCAATAATCATTTTGAATGTCAGTAGTCTAAATGCACCAGTTGAAAGACAGAGATTGTCAGAGTGGATACAAAAACAGGACTCAACTATATGTTTCCTACAAAAATTCCACTTTAAATGTAAAGATGCGTATAGATGAAAAGTAAAAGGATAAAGAAAAATATACCATGCTAACATTAACCAATAGAAAGCAGGAGTAGCTGGACTTCCCTGGTGGCGCAGTGGTTAAGAATCCACCTGCCAATGCAGGGGACACGGGTTCGAGCCCTGGTCTGGGAAGATCCCACATGCTGTGGAGCAACTAAGCCCATGCGCCACAACTACTGAGCCCTCGCTCCACAACTGCTGAAGCCCGCACACCTAGAGCCCGTGCTCCACAACAAGAGAAGCCACCTCAATGAGGAGCCCGCACACCACAACGAAGAGTAGCCCTTGCTCACCGCAGGTAGAGAAAGCTTGCGTACAGCAACAAAGACCCAACATGGCCAAAATTAAATAAATAAATAAATTTATATAAAAAGAAAAGAAAGGAGGAATAGCAATATTAACTTTAGACCAAACAGAGATCAAAGTGAGGAAACTTATTAGGGATAAAGAGGGGCATTCATAATGGTAGGGGCCAAGTTTCTGAAAAGACATAACAATCAGAGCATCAAACCTCATGAGACAAAAACTGATAGGAGAAATAGACGAAACTACTATCATAGTTGGAGATTCAACACCCCTCTAGAAGAAACGGACATACCTATCAGACAGAAAATTAATAAGGATATAGTTGAACTCAATACTGCTATCAACCAACTGGATATAATTGACTCTTTCATAAAACAACAGCAAAATATATGTTCTTCTCAAGCTCACATGGAACATTCCCCAGGGTAGACCACATTCTGGGCTATAACACACAACTGAGCAAATTTAAAAGAATAGAAATCATACAATATCTGCTCTTGGACCACAATGGAATTAACTAGAAATCAATAACAGAAAGATAACTGGAAAATCCCAAAATACATGGAAATTAAACAACACACTTCTAAATAACACATGGGTCAAAGGAGAAATCTCAAGAGAAATTAAAAACAAGATTTACATCTACCACACACCTAAAATCCAGGATTGTTCTTGGCCAGAAGTCACTCACAAGCCTGAGCAGTTCAAAGATCACTGACATCCATCTATGGACAATTCCATCTTACCTGTACATTAGTCCTCAAGCTAACCATCGCTGTTCCCTTTACCTTGGCTTGCCTCCTTCCCTCTAATCTCTGGGAAACTCTTCCTACTTCACTGATCTCCCTCTGTTCTCTATAAGGCGAATGTCATGTCTCAGACCTCCAACCACATATGCTATCACAGTCAGGACCAACACCAGGATGCTAGGACGCCCAGGCCTAACTATCAACCCTCATCTCCTCCAGCTTTATAAGCGCTGCTCTGAGGCCATTATAGATTTGCCCATTTTACTTTATTCTGATCTTGTGTCCAGAGTTTAATGGGGGGAAGGTGAAGGTACCTTCTGTCAACCTCAAAACCTATGGTCCTCAGTCAAAAGGATTTCAGGGACAACTGATCCCAGAGAGCATCCACTCTTTTCCATCCTTACCCCCAATCCAAGATTTTATCTGAGCATCATAAAATAATATCAACAGCCCTTTTCTGTTTCAGTCAGTTCAAGTCAGTGATGTAGTGATTTTGCACTTCCTGATACTTTAAAGGACTTTTGAAAGAGAGTCCTAAAATTTCTTTTGACCTTGTTAAAAGAGTTGTTTTGGAACAACTTTAGAAAAGATTCCAAGATGGGAGTGGGAGAAAAGCTATAGGCATAATATGTTTTATATTCAGAGTTTCTTCATATCAGATAAGATTATTTTATAGAGAATTTCTTTTTCATATGCTTATTTTTTAAACCACATTTTTTTTGCTGAGATGTGTCCAATGGAATTATTGAGCCCTAGACTTCTTTCCTACAAGGGGCAGAAAGTGCACTTCCTAGAGAGAGATGACATCTCTGAAATGGAGCTATTTGTGGAAATTCCTAAGTCTCTCAGGGGGAATTTTTCTTTCACTCAGAAGGATCGACCACAAAGCAGGTGGTCCATGCTCTGGTGAGTTCCAGGGCTAGCCTTTGACAAAACTGAGTAACTGGCAAAGTTAGACTTTGCCAAATCCTCCTACACATCCACACCCACGGCCCAGACATACACCAAACACCACAAACCCTAGTCTGGCCAATGTCCAGAAACCTCCCACCTTCCTTCTCCCCTTTCTATGACAATATCCCCTCAGGAGGCTTACCTACTGTAAACAGAGAAAATAAGATCGCATTACAGAATATTGAAAGTCATTGGAGATTTTACAGTTTTAAAAACACTATAAGTCATCTAGTAGAATTATTTTCAGAGTTGTTCATTTGTAATATTTTAGCTGCAAAACTCTTTCTTGAAAAGAAAACTTGAAAGGAAGAAGCAAATAATACAGATTATGAATATATATCAAAGAAAAGCAATATATACACAAAAAAATCAATATATAAATAAGATAATCAAGAGCTGCTAGAGCCCTCTCCTTTCCTAGAGGGGAACCTGAACATCCCCAGACTTAGAAAACTACCAACCTAATCCAGTCTCTTCAATTCACAGATGATGATCTTGAGCCCCAAACTGAACCAACTTGTCCAACATTGCCCAATGAAATGATGACAGGGGTCAAATGCTCTTCAGGGACATGTCCTTACTATCACCGAGCCTGACACAGGCCCTCAGAGATCCTGCAATAAATGTTAATTATCTGAATTCAACAATTTATGCTATGGTGTTAATGGCTGGCACCATCTTTATACATTACCCCTCTTAGCGGTGTTTGCTTTCATTTGAACAGGATTCCGTTCCTTAGATCAAAGAAAGGAATATCTAAGAGCAAATATGCAGATGCCACGATAGGCTTCTTGGTAGAGAAAACTGAGTGTAGAATAACAAAACCTCTAGAGAGGTTTGAAAATCGTGTACAATTTTATAATATAATTTGTGTGCTGGGTCAGGGGCAGGGGAAGAATCAAAAGCAATACTTGTTGTTTTCATAAAAGTATCTAAAATAAGAAAACCTAAACCAAAGCATACTGACTGGTCCGATGTGTTAAAGTTAGAATGAGGACGTATTCAGAGTTGGCCCTTCAGGGTAGGACAAGTTTGTTAGTTACTTGTGATGTTAGCACCCGTGGGGTACAATACACACTGTTCTATGTCATAACATGAGCAGAATGTTTTCTGTTTCAAGATGAGTGTAAGTTTTATTTTAAAGTTTGCCTTGATATTACAGTAATATAGTACAAAAATAAGGCTTTCAGGCCTTCAAAATGTATTTCTGTCTCTTATTCTATTTCTTCCTGCCCATAAATTGAGAAAGTTGCAAGAAATAAGTGTGGGTTATCGAAGTAAATGATGGCAGGTATTATACTGTGAACAAATGCATCAATGGAAAATCAACAAAAATTCAATTTCTTGTAGATTTAGAAAAATTGTCTTTGAAAATAAACAACTACACTACCCATCACCACCAACAGCTTCATTCATTACTCAACCAAGCTGACTATATACTTTCCCTTCAGTCCTTCTCCTTTTTACATTGTTACTATTATTGGAGTGTGGTTTGTGACAACAGGAAGAAAAAAAGAAACTCATGTCAATTATGGTTTCTGATTTATTGCAAAAAAAAAGAGATTCAACTTCCCCAGTGTGTTGTAAATCCCAACACTCGACAGCTCTGTGTGACTATCATCTTGATAGTCAAAATCATGCAAATCTAATATAAAATGCTATGAAGTTGTTTATTTTTCTTCAAGTCACTGGTGTCAGCAACACATGAAATTGAATAAGGAAGTCACAAGGGTGGTGAAAGTTTTCTATCTTGAAGTTAGAAGTTAAAAAAAAAATCCATTTTACATTCTGTGTTCTGTCAAAATTATAGCTGGCGAGAAAATTAAAAAGAAATTCCAAATTATTTTCCTGTCCAATTCTACCATCAAATGACGAACATCAGTTTTTGCCCTCAGTCAAATCATTGTCCTTTTCAGCCATTTTGATGGCTCCATCAAAAGGGTGTTCTGTTCAACTGTTTGCTCATGTGTCCAAAGATGGTGGGGAGGGAAAAATTCTATAGTGGATCCTTAGACAACAGGGGTTTGAACTGCATGGGTCCACTAATAATGGAGTTTGTTTCAAAAGTAAGTACTACAGATTACAGTATTACATGATCTGTGGTTGGTTGCATCCAGGGATTCGGAACCACGGATACAGAGGGCCGACTGTGGAGTTATACTGGATTTTCCATTGCCCTAACCCGCACCTTGTTCAAGGGTCAGCTGGATTTTGTGAACTCTGCGAGACTATCATTAAGGCTTAAAGTAAAAATGATAAGAATGTCTGCGGAAGATGCTCCGACCATCAGAATTCTTGCTGGAAATCCAAGAATAAAAGTGAACTTTTGTTGCCAAATATCAGCCCTCCAATCTGGCCAAGGCATCTGCAGGAAGACCTCAGCCTTGCTTCCAGAGCACTAGACTGTCTACCTTGCTTTGTGAAGATCTGCAGGCTCGTCACATATTTCTAGCCTTTGTTGAGTTCTAGGTTTTTTGAGAAATATGATTGGCTGCATTCAAGAATTTAAAGATTCAGTTGCCCTATTTTTGGAATGCAGAGAAAGCGCTAGGAGTAAGTCTTCAAAATACTTAATAATCAGTACTGCATGGGCAAGGACAAGTGAGGACTCAAGCTGGCCACAAATAGGTATGGCTGCATTGGACTGTGTGTAGTGAATACCAATTTTTTCACCCTTCAGAAATAACAGTGAGATCGAAACATAGGTATCAACATGAAAAGATGTCCAAGTTAGATACAAGCGAGAAAATAAAGTGGAATGACACTATGTATAGCATGGCTCCATTTATAAATGTTTAGAAGCATCTAAAGAGACTTACAAAATACTCTCATAGAATTCTGACAAACATGTGCAGAACCTTGGGCAATAAGATCTCCTGAGTCTGATTCCTAAATTCTAGTCCTGATTCTACCATGTTGCTTAACCCTTCCATGCCTCAGGTTCTGTACAATCAAGGAGTTAGATTAGAAAATCATTACACCTATCTACAGTTCTAGTTTGCTGTGAGTGAAAGAGTATTCTTCCTTAGTTTCCTTTTGTGAAATAAGGGGTTAAAAATAGCTTCCTCAAAGATTATTGTGAGGCTTGAAACAAGCAGGTTTGTAAAAGTCCTTGGTAAACTTTTATATTATATTATAATATAGTATATTATTATATTATATCAATAATAGTCCATAGCCTTAAAAAGCCTCCACTACAATTTATTAGTTGTTGGTACTAGTTCTTCTCAACTTCAGCTCAGCTGGGGATATTACCTACACATATTCTTCATCATCAAACAAAGAGCTTTAGATTTAAGGTTATTTCAGGGGCTGAACCATATCAAATGTCAGCCTCAGGAAGAAAAATCTATTGCAGCAAAGTTGACAATTAACCTCTGAAAAGTGAATCCCAGTTTCACACTGATGTCCTTAGTGAAATCAGAATCATGTTTCCCAGAAAATATTTCAGTGGATTAGATGAAAAACTCATTTTCCTATCTGAAAAGTTATAGAAGTCGGATTAATCTTTGCAGGGTCTCTGTCAACTAAAATAGTCTATGGTTCTGATTCTATTTTAGGATTCAGTCCAGGAGGTACTCTCCCTCAAACTGAGATGCCAATGAATGGGACCCGCTCAGATTTCCATAGTGTCTTAGGAATGTGTATCCTTTCTTGATGTCAATCCAGTAAAGTTGAGTTTATTCCAAATTTGCTTCTTATGAAACTGCGTGAGAACAGAAATAGGATTTGGTGATGGATGTCACTGAGTAGACAATTTAATATAAAGAACTTCCTAACAACCAGAGTTGTCCAATATACTGGGTTGGCCAAAAAGTTTGTTCGGTTTTAAGTAAAAATAAGAGACATTTTTCATTTTCACCAAGAACATTATTGAACAATGTATTCATTAACCGAACGAACTTTTTGGCCAGCCCAATAGAAATAGCCTACCATTGGATGAATTGAGTTCCCTGGGAGGAGAAACAGTCAGGAGAGGGATCTCACTGCTTGTTGGGGAAGATTGTCTATTTTGTATAGGGTACTCGCGTTAATCTTTCAATTCCTCTAGTGAATTGTCATCATGCTGAGAACAAGTTTTTTCCTTTGGCCTGTTTCTGGATTTCTGGACACATTGTAAACATTCAATAAATATATCTTTAAAGAATGAAGAAATAACACAGAGAGGAAACTTGCATTTATCAAGAGGGGCATACAGAAAGTTTAAGATCTCTTAACTGTGAAATTCTTGGAAGGGTTCATTGTCCCTTGGAAAAGTAAATTCAGTAGTAAAAGTGCCATGTCATAGTGACAGTTTTGAAATTTTTCAGAACTCTTTGCTACCTCCAAACAGCTGTCCATTTTTTCTTTCAGTTGTCTGCTTAGACTATTCACTTTCTTTATAAATTCAGGCCCTAACTTTATACTTGGACCTTCTGGAACTAAGAAATCATTCTTTTTGCTGTACCATGTATAATATTTAAAAGAGCTATACTGCCAAATCATCTTTTACCAGTGGAAGCCACATATTGATAAAAAAAACTCTTGATTCCAAAAAGTTTGAAGTCTTACATTAAGGCAAATAAATCACAAAGTTGGTAACTTCTGAATTCTACAAAACTTGTCTGATTTGAATAACATATTCTTGAATCTCATGTTATTGAGTCCATCCAGTACCCTGATTTGCTCATGTCTGTGTTTCACACCCTGAATCTCAACTCTTTAGTTGGTGGTAAAATCAATGTAATGGGTTACAAGCCAGAATTTTGGAAAAAAAAAAAAGAGTGAAATCGCAAATATCAGAATGCATCATATCTAGTAAGGCAAAGTATTTTTTCACAAAACTTTTATTTTAGTAATTTAGATTTCTGTGTATGTGTGTATATACATGTGTTGTGATGTAAAATAAATTTCTTACAATGGATCATGAGGGAAAATAGTTTTGAAAACCACTGGTTTGCAGGCTGTTCCAGGACACTTAAAATAATGTCAACAGTATGTCTCTGGCTTAAAAGGTCCACTCACTATCCAATTTTCTCAGAAGATTCTTTTGATAGATAATCAGGCTTATACATGGTAAAATTACTCAGTTCAAAATTTTTTATCAGCAGTAGGAAGAACAGATGACCCAGTTCTCAAAGTTCACGCACTTGAGCCAACTGGAATGAAAATAAGAAGTGTAGGATGTTATTTATTTTACATCATCCGCAGATGAACGGAAGGACAAGTGCTTCATAGCGCCAAGGGTCCCGACATTTATGACCTGCTTCCTTCTCTGGTGTCTACACACAGGCATCCTTCCTTCCCTGGATTTAACTTTGTTGCCTTTCTTCTTTCTATCTTAATAGCCCACTATTACAGTCTCCCTTATTTCTTTTTCTCAGGCACTTGGCAAATACGGGAGGCAAAGTTTACAAGAGTTAAATATTTCTAAGAATCTTACTTTTAAAAGGTTGTTAGAAAGGAGCCCTTTCATCTACCCTCCTGACTTTCTTTTCCTTCTCTTCCCCCACTCTCCCAAAACCACAAGAGAAGTGGTTAAGGCCACTCCTGTTGCTTAAAGTGGGCTCTGTCTCCTCTAGAGTATAAAAAACTACTAGCAGTAGTTGGAAGAAGTCAAAATTTTTAAAAAGATAAGTGAATGTAAACAGTTTTAAATTGCCTTTTTAAATTTTCTTTCGGTAGCTTTACATAGCTATAAATAATATACAGTTCATAAGAAGAAGAAAGTTGATTCTTATAAATATTTTAATCTTTCAACAGAACTAAAATGTTGAACGCATTTCACTTGGTAATATATTCTCCATTTAGTGGTGCTTTTCAAAAAAGCTTTTTTCCCCCCATTTCCATCTTATCAGTATGGGGCACAGAGAATATTTTACTTGAGGTTGAATCTATTTTCCCAATTTTTTTTGGAGTGTCTATTCTCTAAAGAAAGTATTATTAAAAGCAGACTTTTTCAAAATGGACTTTAACAGTAATTATTTTCTTTGAATATGAGAAGGATATTTTGGTTTCCCAAATGCACATTAACTGAATTCTTGAACTGGATCCTTTTGTGGCTGAATTTTCTCTATTTTTTTCTGTAATAGAAACATGACGTTGCCTCCGAGAGAATGCTGAAGCTTAAGACCCCTTGGTACGTGGCTTGCATGAACTAAAGCCGAGGATATCAACTTCATTTTTCTACTCTGCTGTAACTTCTAGAGGTCACCAGTAACTTTTGAACTATGGACATACTCAGTTCATCTTCTTGTCCAGCTCCATGAAACCGCTCTTCAGAGACAGCAAAAACAACTCAAGTTTTCTGTGAAGGGACCTCTGATGGTGGAAAAGACATTTTGTTTTTGGGGGGCCTCAGTAACCTCCACTGTATAAAGTAAGAAAGTTAGCTAGAATAAACTCCAAGGACTTTTTTTTTTTAAACTTTCTAGCTCTAAAAACGCTTTGATTCTGTTAACCAATACTTAATCGTCAAGTTGACACAACCAATTTTTACATTATTGTTGTGCTACAAATGTATTAGCTTATTTTTACGCTGCCTAGAGTGGACTTCTTAGAAATATATTGAATTTCATTGTATTATATGTAAATCTGAGCATTTGTCAATGGGAGAAAAAAGAGGAAAGCTAACACTGGCTAATTATTAAATAAGCAAAGCCTAGACACTGGAGGAGTGTGAGAAAATTTCACAAGGCCAGAACGAAGACAACCTTTGGATTTCTTCTCTCTTTGGTTGAGACAGGTGACCTGTAAAATGTGCAAGATCAGAAAAGACTCACAAATCAGATGGTCAGGACAGTGGCAGCCCACGCCCACAGGACACAATACAATTTGGTCAAGGTACAGTAGTTCGGTTGTTAAGAATCTTATCTTTCTTCTAGTAGCTATATAAACAGTTTGATGTGTTTGCTCTTTTCAAAGCCTCAAAAAAAGGAAAAGTTGCCAAGATGATTCCCAAAATAATTAATGAAAACCCTGCTCAGTCAGCAGCAGCTGATTTGAGTTGACCAGCACGTACCTCGAGGCAACAGGAAAAAAGATCCTCGCAGCCCTCTCCTCAGGCAAGAATGCTGCCATTATCTTGTTTCCGATGAAGAAACACCTCCCCACACATTCCCATGGATTGCTGAAACTAAAGGTCATTTTCCTCCAATCTAGAAAACAAGGTAAAGGGAACTAAGGTAGGGAGCTCAAATGTAAGTTTTGAGAAGCTTCCAGAAGCCTTCACTTCTGCCTAGAAACTTCTCAAGAGGAGGCTTAGGGCTAGGGAGATAAACAGTACTATCACATTACTGATCCTAGAGATGTTTTCCCCACTTCATTTGTCTTTGAAGTAAGGTACCCAGAAGCAAAAAAAGAAAGAAAAAGAAAACAACAACTTGGGAAAGACACAGGAACCATATTACATAGATCCCTATCTCTACCTTACCAATCTTTTTTTTAAGTTTATATATTGAAATTTTTCAATATACAAAAGTAGAATAGCATAAAGCTCTGCCATGTACCCATCACTCAGCTTCAACAATTGTCAACTCCTGGCCAGTCTTGTTCATCTCCACCCTTCCCACTACCTGCCCCCCTCCCAGATTATTTTGAAGCAAATCTCACACATCACATTATTTCACAGATTTTAGAGATGACTTTTCTTGATGACTTAATTCTAAGTCTTTCATTTTTCGGAGGTCAGGAAATCCAAATGAAGGAAGCAAAATGAAAACTTTAGGTAAAATTATGACTGTGATTAAAATAAATTATATAAACTTGTTATAACCTAAGTGGAATTTTCATTATATCCAAGAAACGGATGTCTGTTAACCATCAGGCAGTCAGCACATATTTACTGAGTATCTCTTATGTTCCTGGTTCTGAAACCATGCACCTCAGATTGGGACTTGAATTCCTGTGCTGGGACTCGAACCCGGCCAAAACCCACGGTCTTCCAACTGGGATCACACACCTGGTTTCAGGACTTACTGAAGCTCAGGTTCTTTGTCTCATTGCAGAAAGAGTTCAGTGAGAGACAAAGTGAAAGGTAAGAAGTGGGTTTATTTAGAGAGAAACACGCTCCACAGACAGAGTGTGGACCATCTCAGAAGGTGAGAAAGTCCTTGGGAGAAACACACTCCACAGACAGTGTGTGTGGGCCATCTCAGCAGGTTAGAAAGGCACCAGGGTATGGGGTTGTCAGTTTTTATAGGGGTGGGTAATTTCACAGGCTAATGAGTGGGAGGAGTATTCCAGCTATTTTAGGAAGGGGTGGGGATTTCCAAGAATTGGGCCACTGCCCACTTTTTGATCCTTATGGTCGGTCTTGGAACTGTCATGGCGCCTGTGGGTGTGTCATTTAGCTTGCTGATGTGTTACAGTGAGCGTATACTGAGGCTCAAGGTCTAGTGGAAGCTGACTTCTCTGCCATCTTGGACCCATTTGGTTCTAATCAGTTTATGTCATGTCCTTGAGCTATGTCATTCTTTCAAAGGTTGTACCCTGCTCCCTTCCCTCCTGTTTCAGTTCTGTCAAACCACAAAGCCTTAAAAAAAAAAAGACCAATGCCGCCTGCCCATGCAGGGGACACGGGTTTGTGCCCGGTCCAGGAAGATCCCACATGCTGCAGAGCGGCTGGGCCCGTGAGCCATGGCCGCTGAGCCTGCGCATCCGGAACCTATGCTCCGCAACGGGAGAAGCCGCAACAGTGAGAGGCCCGCGTGCCACAAAAAAAAAAAAAAAAAAAAAAAAAGACCAATGGCTCTGATATATGAATATACAATTATTTTCCTAGGGAAAGACCAAAGGGGGTGAAAAGTGGAAGTACATGCACATCATTAAAGAAAACAGGTCTTTGCGGTCACAAAGTTAATAAGCTTTTATTATTTATTAGAACTCAAAAACAACATGAACTTAATTTGTTAGACATTCTCAGGGATAAAAAATAGAAGATCTGAAATCACGCTTAGACATTTGGTAAGGTTTTTCGGTAGATTTTTTATCTAGCAAAAATAAAATACCTCAGAAGACAAGGCCCTCCTGATTTTAAAAAGGGCTACCTTTTCCCAGCTAGCCTGCCAGGAGCAATTGCAATCGTGTCCACACAGACTTACATGCACCTACATTCCTGGAAAGAGCGCAATAGAGGTAAAGACGGGACTTCCCTGGTGGCACAGTGGTTAGGAATCTGCCTGCCAATGCAGGGGACACAGGTTCAAGCCCTGTTCTGGGAAGATCCCGTATGCTGCGGAGCAACTAAGCCTGTGCACCACAACTACTGAGCCTGCGCTCTAGAGCCCGCGAGCCACAACTACTGAGCCCACATGCCACAACTACTGAAACCCGCACGCCTAGAGCCGGTGTTCCGCAACAAGAGAAGCCACCACAATGAGAAGCTCGTGCGCCACAACGAAGAGTAGCCCCCATTCGCTGCAACTAGAGAAAGCCCGCGCGCAGCAATGAAGACCCAATGCAGCCAAAAATAAACTAAATAAAAATTTTTTTTAAAAACCCTTTCTTTAAAATAAGTAAATAATAAAGGTAAAGATGAGGAAAGGCCTCATTATGGGGCCACTTTACAACTTTATATTTCAAGATGCAGTTCTTTATAATCTAACAGCCTATCTTTACAAGCTAGTAGTGAGGTTTTCTTTCAAAAAAAAAAAGCTTAAGAATTAAGATTCTCTTATCTAAAAAATTTATTTTTCTTTCCTTTCTTCAATATCAATATTCTATTTTCTGATGAGTTGAAGATTTCTCCTGTCCTAAACTGGCTCATTAAAAATATCCATGGGCTTCCAAATTTACTTTAACTTGAAAAAAATTTACCTCAGTTTTGAAAGAACTGTCTCCTCCAAACATTCCCACTTCTGAATGCTCCCTACCTCAGGGAGAGCAAACTTTCAGCTTTCAGTAACTCTGAGCACAGCTCTCTGCCTCAGACAAGACGCAGATTCTCACAAAACCAAGATGGGATGGGACAAGGAATTCTCATGAGGTCTCACTGAGAAACTCATATTAGACCCGTTCTGATGTCTTCTAGATCTTAGACAGTTTGGACACAGTTTTGTTTTATGGCAGAATCTGTATGAACTGTTAAAGTTCTTAGATTCACAATCATAAGCATTTTTTAGTGTTCATTCATGGAACCAAAGTAGAAATTTAAAACTTTTGGGGGGAAAGTTTACTTATATTATAAATAATATATTTTCATCATCCTCAAATGTTGAACACAAACTGAATGTTTACTAAATAATGCTTTGTGGTCCTTGAGTCAAATGATACTAAAACTTGATATGTTGAGAAAATTGAGTAAAGGAAGCTCCAAGTCAAGGGGAAGAAATACTTGAAGAACTTTCCATGAGTTGGTATGTCTTCAGATTGAAAAATATGTAAATATGAACTTCTTTGACCTCTTCACGAAATAGATGTTTTTCTTTGAAAAAGAATTATTCATACAATTAGTTATACCATAAAGAAATCTCTTTAATTCCATCTTTGCTAGTAATTACAAGGCTATTTTTCATTCCCACCTCCAATATTGACATACCATGACATGCAACATGCAGCCTTATAAAATCAAAATGTATTCAAAAGCCCTACAGAGAAGGACCTGGCAGTCAAAAGGGGAGCAATCCTTGCAGAATATTCTGATGATAAAAATAATGCCAGACTCATGGACTCTTTAGGGACTTAATGTCCAGTTTATATAGTTTATAAAGTCTTACATTTATAAATGAGATAATTGGGACCCGAGGGCATTATGCTGTCTACCTAAAGTTGTAATGGCAAAAGCCACTTGTTTATATCAACAAACCTTTACTGAACATCTGTTCTATAGCTGGCGCTAGAGATGTTTTGGAATAAAGAGATGCAAGCCACAGTTCCTGCCCCTACCTTCCCTGCCCTGCCCAAGGGGTTCACAGTCCAGCAGAGATGACTATCTAGGAAGCAGACATACAGAGTGATAGCCGTCTTGTTGGAGGAATCCGCAAGGCGAGCTCCAAGACCCAAAGAGCAAGAAATCAGGTAGAACTTTCTGGATGTGGTGGACTTTGAGCTGAAAGTAAAGGAACTGGTCAAGAAAGGAAGAGATCACAAGAAGAGGGACTGGCTCCTCGGGTCTTTCTGCATTCACATCAGACCACATGTACTGTTAAAATATTTGGAGTCTGAGTTTGATTTTTGTCTGTGAATGATTGTTTCTCTAGGTCAGAATATGGTGCTAAAGGAGTGAAAGTCATCAAGGGAAAGAAACCCAAACCAGCCACTTAAAACAAGTCTCCCACTGACCACAAGGGGGAGAAGATTAGAGATGGCTGGATTCGGGCAAATCACTCATCATTCTTGCTAAAAACTACCAGCAAGCAGCTTACATGGGCAGAACCTTCCTATAAATGACAGTTTGCTTCCTGACTTATTCATTTTATCAGTCTGTGTTCTTTTCAACAATCACTTTGACATGTAGGTAGAAAATAGGAAATCTTCAGGATAGAATATGTAAACCACAACTTCATTAATTCAAGCATTCATTGAGCTTCTGTTATTTGCCATGTCGATTTTTTAATGATATTTTAATCATACTTTTAAACCTTTTTAAAGGGGTCTTGGTCTTTGGATTTTCCCCATTTATTTATGTGTTTATCTGGCCCCTACCTTGAAGGCATTCCTAGTCTAGAAAGATAGTTACACAAAGAACTCCAGGACGATACTGTGAAAATTATATTGCCCTACGGAAAAGAGTGGATCAGCATGTAGAGGACGGAGCCCTGTGGATTGAAGGAGACCAGTAGACTAAGTATTGATGAAAGACAAGAAGAAGAGTGGTTGCAGAACACCCTCAGAACAGCCATAAATGACACAAAGTTACCAAAAGTGGGATTTCTGGATATTTTAAATTTGTGTGTAGTGTCAGAATGTGTAGAGTTGGAGAGTGGTGTCAGAAGTTTATTTATTCATTTATGGAGGCTGTGGGCTCTTCCCTGTCCTCTAGACTCTAAACAATTGGCGATCTCCTGGACCTCTGGAAGAGAAACCTCATTTCTGACCAAAATTTAGGACCCATGGTATGACAAATATATGAGGAAAATGCGTCGAAGATTTTAAGTCAGGATTGTCACAGAAAATCCAGGGTGTATGGTTGCAATGGCCAGCAAAATTCTATGGGCTTCCTGAGGGGGAAAAGAATCGGGAATTTCCTCGTGGTCCAGGGGTTAGGACTCAGCGCTTTCACTGCCGAGGGCCAGGTTCAATCCCTGGTCAGGGAACTAAGATCCTGCTAACCGAGTGACACTGCCAAAAAGTCAAAAAAAACAAAATAAAACATTCCTCATGGGCAAGGAAGTCCTTTGGCCTAAAAATAAATGTGATAAACAGAAAATTATGAATCAATACTGGGTCACTTCAGACCGAGTTCAAACTGATTCCCTGTCAGTTGCACTCATTAAGCTCAACTGAGCAAAGTAATTTTCCAGTGTCAATGGATCCCACATTAAGACAATATTATAAAGACTTAGCAAAGAGTTCTGGTTGCTGGAAAATCTAGAAATTGCTTTTGCATGTTTTTCTCTAATCTATCCCAGTCTACAAATATTTATATTTTCACCAGCATGTACTAGAGGCAATATTCACCAGCTATTTCCAACTCTCCGCAATCTGACATGTGGTCATATTGCACTTTCTCGGCCCTTTTTCGTTGGTTCAGGCCATGTGACTATTTCTAACAAACAAGATGAAAACAATGAAATAAATTAGAACATTTAATTGATGTTTTGAGAGTCCTCAGATCACTCTTCTTTTTGGCACAGAGGTCAACTACATTCAAGATGGCAGCGGCTCTGTTAGCCAAGGTCAATGAGAGAAGACAAAAAATTTAACATTTGTCTCAGCGTCTGCAGCCAGACCTAATTTCCTTCAAGACACATTCCCACAGCCTGGTGTTTTCAGTGACTGCCATTGCCTTTCTTATATCACCTCAAGACTAAGCAGTCTCTTCACCTCACCTCTCTCCCTTAAAATGACAGGCTATCATCTCCAAAGATCAAATTCGTTTATGTCCCCAGCTGATTTCTTGGAAGTGTCTTTACCTATATGGGAGATATTTTTCCTTCTCTTTGGTCTACAACATTGACTAAATGTCGGAACAGAAGCTGTACTAGGCAGTAAAATGACAGCCAGCCGGGGTAGCACAGAAGGAACATCAGAACACTGTAAGTACTACTTTGGCGGGACCTCCCCGGTGGTCCAGTGGCTAAGACTCGGAGCTCCCAATGCACGGGGCCCAGGTTCGATCCCTGGCCGGGAAAATAAATCCCACATGCATGCCGCAACTAAGACCCCACGCAGCCTAAATAAATAAATAAAATATTAAAAAAAAAAAAAGTACTACTTTGGCTCTGAATTCTCATGACAGAAAAGAAAAAAAGCACAGGCTCCGGACACGCAGGCTCAGCGGCCATGGCTCACGGGCCCAGCCACTCCGCGGCATGCGGGATCCTCCCGGACCAGGGCACGAACCCATATCCCCCACATCGGCAGGTGGACGCTCAACCACTGCGCCACCAGGGAAGCCCCAAAATGCCTTTCATTTAACCGTCACAACAACTGTATAGATGGGTATGTTACTACTGATTTAACAGCTGAGGTTATCAAGGCTCAGAGAAGTTGGGTAACTTGCTCAATGTCACCCAGACAGTAGAATAGTGTGACAGGATTTCATCCAAGATAGCCTCGCTCCATAGTGCATGCTTTTGACCATCACTCTACGCTCACCACCTCCTTAGGAATTGGGTGGGAGTTGGGGAATATGCTTTTTATATTTTGGTGTAGCATTATTAGGCTTGAAAAGTTATTGGGCTTGAGGAGAGGCCCTGTTCTAACTCCTTTGTGAATGATTTTTATTTAATTCCATTTACTTATCTCACAGTTTTGTTTTTACTTAACTTTCCATATGTTTTTTGTCTTGTCTCTGTAACAAGCTTTTAACCTCCTGAAGACAACCCTTTGAAATCCTCTAGTGCCTAGAACAGTGCCCCTTGCATAGGTCAGGGATTAGTTGCTGATTTGAGTTTCAATGAGCACAATTCCACCACAACTTCCTTTCCTCCCTCCCATCCTGCCCTGGACTTTTTTTTTTTTTTTAATCTTTTTTTTTTTAAAGGCTTTACCTTTTTAGAGCAGTTTTAGGTTTACAACCAAATTGAGAAGGAAGTACAGAGATTTCCCATATACCCCTTGCTTCCATAACCTCCCCCATTATCAAAATGTACCATATCACTCGCCAGAATGGTACATTTTTTACCAATGGTACCTTGACACATTATAATCACCCAAAGTCCATTGTTTACATTAGGGTTCACTCTTGGTATTTTATTTCTTTGGCTTTGGACAAATGTATAATGACATATATTCTTCATTAGAATATTGTACAGAGTATTTTCACTGCCCTAAAAATCCTCTGTGCTCTGCCTATTTATCTCTCCCCACCATTCCTACCAACAACAGCACACCCACCCCATCCCTGGCAACCAGTGATCATTTTATTGTCTCCAAACTTTTGCCTTTTCCTGAATGTCTTACAGTTGGAATCAAAAAGTATGCAGAGTTTTCAGATTGGCTTTTTTCTGCTAATAATATGCATTTAAGATTCCTCCATGTCTTTTCATGGCTTGACAGCTCATTTCTTTTTAGTGTTGAATAATATTCCGTTGAATGGATGTACCACAATTTGTTTATCCATTCACTTACTGAAGGACATCTTAGTTGCTTCCAAGATTTGGTAATTGTGAATAAAGCTGCTTTAAACATCCTTGTGCAGGTTTTTGTGTGGACATAAGTTTTCAGCTCCTTTGGGCAAGTAACAAGGAACATGACTGCTGGATCGTATGGTAAGACTATGTTTAGTTTTGTTAAGAAACCACCAAACTGTGTTCCAAAGTGGCATTTTGCATTCCCACCAACAGCATATGAGAGTTATTTTTCTTTACATTCTCGCCAGCATTTTGGCTATTCTAATATGTACGTAGTGGTATCTCATTGTTGTTTTAACTTGCATTTACCTGATGACATATGATGTGGAGTATCTTTTCATATCCTTATTTTCTATCTGTACATCTTCTTTGGTGAGGTGTCTGGTAAGGTCTTTGGCCCATTTTAAAATTGAGCTGTTTGTTTTCTTATTTTTGAGTTTTGTGTTCTTTGTATATTTTGGATAACAGTTTTTTATCAGATGGATCTTCTGCAAATATTTTCTCCCAGTCTGTGGCTTAACTTTCCATTCTCTTAATGGTATCTTTTGCAGAGCAGAAGTTTTTAATTTTAATGAAGTCCAACTTATCAATTATTTCTTTCATGCATCTTGACTTTGGTGTTTTACCTAAAAACTCATTGTCAAACCTGAGGTCATCTAGGTTTTCTCCCATGTTATCTTCTCCCATGTTATCTTCTCCCATGTTATCTTCTAGGAGTTTTATAGCTTTGCATTTTACATTTAGGTCAATGATCCATTTTGAGTTAATTTTTGTAAAGGATGTAAAGCTGTGTTTAGATTCATATTTTTGCATGTAGATGTCTAGTAGTTTCAGCACCATTTCTTGAAAAGACTATCTCTGTTCTATTATATGGCCTTATTATATTGCTTATATTCTTTGTCAAAGATCAGTTGACTCCATTTATGTGGGTCTATTTCTGGGCTCTTTATTCTGTTCTACTGTTTCTATTTGTCTATTCTTTCACCAATACCACACAGTCATGATTAGCATAGTTTTAGAGTAAGTCTTGAAGTTGAGTAGCATCAGTCCTCCAACTTTGTTCAACTTCAACATTGTGTTGGGTCTTTTCCTCTTCATAAAAACCTTAGAATCAGTTTGTTGATGCACATAAAATAACTTGCTGGAATTTTGATTGGGATCTGGGACTCTTTTTAACTCATCCTTTAACCTCCTGGGTAGGGAGACTTTGGGATAAGTGCTGTAAACATATTTTAGAGAAGTCCTCTCTTCTCTGTTCTCCTCCCTTCCTTTCCTTTTCTTCTACTCCTCTTCTTCCTCCTTTCTTTCTCTCTCTCAAACTAGTTGTAAGACCAAGAAGAGGGTAGGACTAAAGGGACCATAAAAACAGTCCATGCCTGCTAGACTTAAAATTTTAGCTGCTTTCTCAGGGATAGGATGTGGAGGTAACTGCAATAGAGTGAAAAGAGAAATGATCTAGGAGTCAGGACACAAGGTGGAGTTTTGCTAAACATCAGGATGTGCTGTACAAGTCACTTGGTCAACATGGGCCTCAATCTTTCCATCTGTAAGAAATAATGATAGCTAATATTTGTTGAGCATCTATTATGATTCCTGATAGTGTCCTAAGAGGTTTAAATGAAGGAGGATGAATAGGTCGGTGTTTTTCAAACTTTACTTTTATTCAAGGGAACACTTTCTCTTTTTTTGGGGGGGTGGGGTAGGAGTTTATTAATTTTATTTATTTATTTTTGCTGTGTTGGGTCTTCATTTCTGTGAGAGGGCTTTCTCTAGTTGTGGCAAGCGGGGGCCACTCTTCATCGCGGTGCGCGGGCCTCTCACTATCGTGGCCTCTCTTGTTGCCGAGCACAGGCTCCAGACGCGCAGGCTCAGTAGTTGTGGCTTACGGGCCTAGTTGCTCCGCGGCATGTGGGATCCTCCCAGACGAGGGCTCGAACCCGTGTCCCCTGCATTAGCAGGTAGATTCTCAACCGCTGCGCCACCAGGGAAACCCCCAAGGGAACCCTTTCTTAAAATAAAGTCTCACATGGGTCCCCAATACATAGAACAGATAAAAGGGGAATACCACTTTTATTTATAAGTTGAAAAGTATAACATTTCCTAATGAAACAACTGAAGAGATCACAATTTGTGACCACCACTGCATCCAGCTTTGATCTATAATACATTTGAATAGCATGCATATTTTTAGTTTTAAAAATAACTAAAATTAAATTCACTCAAATGCTTGTGGATCCCTGAAAGCAGTTTTGTGGGATCCCTCGTTTCCACAGAGCACAGTTAAGAAGCCTCTGGATGAGTTTATCTCTGAAGTCCCTTCTGAATTTCATGTTCTTTCTGCATCTGAGCTTGGCTCAAATGGCAAAAAATGCTGCCAAGAATACACACAGACCAGTCACTTTTCTCCGCGTGAAGGAAGATGCCCCCTTTTCTATTTCCCCGTAGACCAATGCCCAGTACTAAAAAACTATCACTATGACTGGCTTTAATTTAGTCTCACCTTTAACAAGTGTTGGTGACCAGTAGTAATGCTATAGCTGTGACAAGTCATGACTGCTTTGGGTTTCAGCGTGGATTCCGCCTGTATAAACCTGAATATTTCCAGAGGCATCAATTCAAGCTCAATACACTTTTGGATGCTGTCAGACCTGAAATCCAGGGAGGAGGAAGCTTGAAATAATATGGCATCGTGAATGTCAACAATGCTGCTGGGATGGAAAGAGGAGTCCCCATCCCACTATTTACCTGTGGGATCCTGGCTAGTCATTTTATATTTTGGGGCCTAGTTTCTTGAACCAGAGATCATCTCCATGTCCTCTGCAGCTGAATCCTTCTTTAGTCTCTAAGTATACATCATTCTGTGATCAGCTGCATTGCCTTGTATCTTCATTGTTTCTCAGTTATCAGCAGGGCTGGCTTCGTGGACAAGCATCCTGTGCATAACAAAGGGCCTCATAGTCAGGGGGCCCTGTGCTTGGTTTAATGCTATGACATTGCCATCTTGAAATTCTTTTTTTTTTTAAATAAATTTATTTATTTATTTATTTTTGGCTGTGTTGGGTCTTCATTGCTGCGCGCGGCCTTTCTCTAGTTGCGGCGAGCGGCGGCTACTCTTCGTTGCGATGTGCGGGCTTCTCATTGCAGTGGCTTCTCTTGTTGCGAAGCACAGACTCTAGGCATGCAGGCTTCAGTAGTTGTGGCTCACGGGCTCTAGAGCACAGGCTCAGTAGTTGTGGCGCATGGGCTCAGTTGCTCTGCAGCATGTGGGATCTTCCCTGACCAGGGCTCAAACCCGTGTCCCCTGCATTGGCAGGCGGATTCTTAACCACTGCACCACAAGGGAAGCCTGCCATCTTGAAATTCTTAATAATTTAATCTTTCAACTCTGTTTTGTAAGTGAAGTTCAATGCACATAAGCAGAAGGGATACAGGAAAGATGTATGTCCACCACTGTTCATTGCCACCCCATTAGCATAGCCTTCAAGATGCCCACTGGCACAGAATCCCAGTGAACCCACAATGCATGGAAGTTCAGTAAGACCTGATGCAAGTACAAAGTGTGTTATGTCTATGACTGTGTAAGCGTGGTGCTCACAGCTCTGAGAAGCGAAGCTTTCTATTCGAACCGGAACTTGCTTTAAATGCAGAAAGAAGGCAATGCCATTATAAGGCACATAAACGATCAAGGAATACTAACATATTTTTTGTTACTCATGTTATTTCTCTGCATTAGCTAACCACTTATGCCCAAAATGATGACAAAGAAGGAAAGGGGAAGATAGGGAAACCCATTATGTCTTTTTTCTTTCAGTCCTTCCTTGCTCATCAGTAAGCGGAAGGCAGAGAGTGTTCGTAGAATGCATGAGTATCAAGAAGTGAAATAAAAGCAGCTGAACTAATTTTGTCAAGCTTTTCCACTGGTCTGGCAAGAGCAAAATACATATGCAACCATGAACTATGAAATACAAATTGTATAATTTTGGTTATTCCACGTATGAGTGAAGTGTTCTTATATTTGCATTTAAATCTGGCATTGCATGATATAAAATGAATGTGAAAATTCATAATAACATTTTAATTTTTCTTTACTTAGAACAACATTAGATAGCAAATAAAAAACACAATGACATGAAATACATAGGTATAAAGCTAACAAAATATGTATAAGATCTCTATGAGGAAAACTACAAAATTCTAGTAAAAGAAATCGAAGTAAGTAAATAAAAGGAGAAATATTCCATGTTCATGGATAAGACTCGATACTGTTAAGATGTCAGTTCTTCTCAGATTGATCTATAGATTCAATGTGATCCCTGTCAAAATTCCAGCAAGTTACTTTGTGGTGATTGACAAACGGATTCTACAGGTTATACTGGAAAGGCAAAAGACCTAGAATGGTAAACTTAATACTGAAGAAGAAGAAAAAAGTCAGAGGACTGGCACTGTACCACTTCAAGAGTTACTATAAAGCTATGTTTTCAAGAAACTGTGGTGGTGTTGAAAGAACAGACAAATGAAATAGAATAGAAAGCCCAAAAATAGACCCACACAAATATAGTTGACTAATCTTTGACAAAGCAAAGGTAATTCACCGGAAAAAGCATATTCTTTTCAATAAATGGTACTGGAACAAGTGGACATCCACATGTAAATTTTTTAAAAAAAGAATTTAGACTCTGACCATATATCTTTCATAAAACTTAACTCAAAATGGGTCATAGACTTAAATGTAAAATACAAAACTACCAAACTTCTAGAAGATAATATAGCAAAAAATAAACATTAGGCATACGGAAAATCTCCCCTGGATTATCCTTTATTCTCACACTACTACCACAATTCACTT
Source organism: Orcinus orca (assembly GCF_937001465.1). Lineage (NCBI taxonomy): Eukaryota > Metazoa > Chordata > Mammalia > Artiodactyla > Delphinidae > Orcinus > Orcinus orca. Next base: position 19,846,008 of record NC_064563.1, on the reverse strand, counting down.
CACTTTTGAAACCAAATGTGTGGGTTTTCCACACATCAAGCAGTTCTCTAACAACTGGGCATCCTACAATTTAACTCAATTCTGATACTATCTACCTGGAGACTCAGGTAGATAGTGACAGAATCTCACAGGTTAAGGGCTCAACCCTACAAGACTGCCCTCGCCCCAACTTCAGATGTCAATTGAAATTCCCAAGTTGTCACCTATACTTCTGACTGACCTGCTATAAATCGAGGTTCCCACAACCCCTTTGGGGGTTCAATAATTTGCTAGAATGGCTCACAGAACTCAGGAAGGCACTTACTTACATTTACTGGTTTATTATAAAAGGATACAGATGGAAAAGATGCATAGGGCATGGTATGTGAAGGGTCCTAATCAAAGGAGCTTCTATTCCCATAGAATTGGGGTAAAATACCCTTCAAGCATATGGATGTGTTCAACCAACCCCACTTTGGCAATTTTTATGGAGGCTTCATCATGTAGGTATGATTGATCATTAACTCAGTTTCCAGCCCCTCTCCCCTTCCTGGAGGATGCGGGGGTGAGGCTGAAACTCCAAAACTTCTAATCATGGTTTGGTCTTTCTGATAACCGGCCTCCATCCTGACATTATAAAGGAGTTAACCAAGAGTCAGTTCATTAGAACAAAAGACAGACCTATCACCCGGGAAATTCCAAGAGATTTGGGAGCTCCATGTCACAAACTGAGGTCAAAGACTAAATATTAGAACCAATACTAGAAATACTAGACAAAAGAGCTCCTAGTGCTCTTATCACTTAGGAAATTACAAGAGTTTTAGGAGTTCTGTGCCAGGAACAGGGGCAGAGAACAATATATATATTTTTCTATTATTTCACACTAGATGACCTTGGGTTTGACAGTGAATTTTGTTTTTGTTTTTGTTTTATTTTTGGCTTTTTTGGGTCTTCTTTACTGGGAGCAGGCTTTCTCTAGTTGTGGTGAGCAAGGGCTACTCTTCGTTGCAGTGCGCAGTCTTCTCATTGCAGTGGCTTTTCTTGTGGAGCACTGGCTCTCGGTGCACGGGCTTCAGTAGTTGCAGCACATGGGCTCAGTAGTTGGGGCATGCAGGCCCTAGAGCACGCAGGCTTCAGTAGTTGTAGTGTGCAGTCTTGTAGTTGTGGCTTGCGGGCTCTAGAGCACAGGCTCAGTTAGTTGTGGCACACGGGCTTAGCTACTCTTCGGCACGTGGGATTTTCCCAGATCAGAGATCAAACCCGTGTCCCCTGTACTGGCAGGTGGATTCTTAACCACTGTGCCACCAGGGAAGTCCCAACAATGAGTTTTTAAGATGTAATGCCAAAACGAGATGAAAAAATAATTGTTAAGTTGGATTTCATTAAAATTTAAAACTTCTGCTCTCTGAAAGATACCATCAAGAGAATGAAAAGACAAGCCACAGACTAGGAGAAAAATATTTGTAAAAAACATATCTGAGGGCTTCCCTGGTGGCGCAGTGGTTGAGAGTCCGCCTGCCGATGCAGGGGACACGGGTTTGTGCCCCGGTCTGAGAGGATCCCACATGCCGCGGAACGGCTAGGCCCGTGAGCCATGGCCGCTGAGCCTGCGTGTCCGGAGCCTGTGCTCTGCAACGGGAGAGGCCACAACAATGAGAGGCCCGCGTACTGGGGAAAAAAAAAAAAAAAACATATCTGAGAAAGGACTTGTATCCAAAATATTCAAAGAACTCTTAAAACCCAACAATAAGAAAATAACGTGATTAAAAAGTGCATACAATATCTAAACAGAGGGACTTCCCTTTCGGTGCAGTGGTTAAGAATCTGCCTGCCAATGCAGGAGACACAGGTTCGAGCCCTGGTCCGGGAAGACCCCACATGCCGTGGAGCAACTAAGCCTTTGCGCCACAACTACTGAACCTGCGCTCTAGAGCCCACAAACCACAACTACTGAGCCCGCGAGCCTAGAGCCTGTGCTCCGCAACAAAGAGTAGCCCCAGCTCACCGAAACTAGAGAAAGGCCGTGCGCAGCAACGAGGACCCAACGCAGCCAAATAAATATATAAATTTTAAAAATATATATCTAAACAGACACCTCACCAAAGAAGATATACAGATGCAAATAAGCATAAGAAAAGATGCTCAATGTCCTATGTCGTTAGGGAATAGCAATTTAAAACAACAGTGAGATACCTCTACATACATATTGAAATGGTAAAAATCCAGAATACTAACAGCATCAAATGCTGGCAAGGATGTACAGCAATGGGAACCCTCATCCATTGCTAGTGGGAACGCAAAATGGTTCAGCCACTTTTGAATACAGTTTGATGGTTTCTTACAAAGCTAAACATAGTCTTACAATAGGATCCAGCAATTGCACTTCTAGATATTTATCTAAATGAGTTGAAAACTTATGTCCACACACAATGAAATGCTGCAAATGAATGTTTATAGAAACTTTATTTATAGCTGCCCAAAACTGGAAACAACCAAGGTGTCCTTCAATAAGTGAATGGATAAACAAACTGTGGTACTCTCACACATTGAAATATTATTCAGCGATAAAAGGAAGTGAGATATCAAAGCCACAAAAAGTCTTGGAGGAAGAATCTTAAATGCTTATTGATAAGTAAAAGAAGGCCGACTGAAAAACTCATTTTGTATGATTCCAACTATATGACATTCTGGAAAAGGTCAAGCTAAGGAGACAGTAAAAAGATCAAGTGGTTGTCAGGGATTTGGGGGAGCACGGAGGAGGAATGAATTGATGGAGCACAAGGGAATTTTAGGGCAGTGAAATTACTGTGGAGAATATTGACATGGTGGATACATAGCTATGCATCTGTCAAAACCCCTAGAACTGTACAATGCTAAGAGTGGACCCTAATGTAAACTATGGACTTAATTAACAATTATGTGTACCTACTGATAACAAACGTACCACACTAATGGAAATAAATACATTAATACAAGAGGAAACTGGGGGTGGGGTATATGGGAACTCTCTGTACTTTCTGCTAGATTTTTCTGTAAACCTAAACTTCTCTAAAAACATAAAATCTACTAGTTAAAAACAAGAACAACATCACAACCAGTCAAGAAAGAGAGGGCAGGAAATAAAAGAAATGCTTTATATTTTAACACCTTCAATAGTATTTTTCCCTGGTTTTTGAACAAGGGACCTGACATTTTTACTTTGCCTTGGGGCCTGAAAATTATGTACCTGGCCCTGTTTATCACTTTGTATGAATAATAATAACTAATGTTTATTGAGCACATACTATGCACCATGCACAATGCTAGGCACTTTTAATATATAATTCCATTTAATTTTGACAACAACCCTATGAGGTAGGTCCTATTTTCATGCCCCCTTAGAAATAAGGAAATCAAGGCTTGAAAAGTTGAGTGTCTTGATCCAAGTCACTTAGCTTGTAGGAGAAAGAATCAGACTTGAACCAAGCCATCTGATTCCAGAGTCAGTCCCAGGTCCTGACCACCAACTGTAACCACTGCCATCTTAGATTTCAAGCTTTCTGAGCTACTTCTTTAGCTATGCCATTGATTGCCAAATATAAACCTCACTGACTGCAGCGCTCAGGCATCTGCCAAGATGACAGTCTTGCAATTTTAATCATCTTGGGCTTAATGTGAATATTCCCAACTAGCAGATACTTTTAACAAAGCCCCTTAAATTCTTTGGATGCTGCAAGCTGTGTAAATGCACAGGAGTCTTGTGAACATCATCATGGACGGTACTTCTTTAGACACATAAATCATGAAGGCTTTAACTTTCTCTGAGAAAACATGCAATAAATACATGCTTTTATAAAGCCGACCTCGACAATTTTGATTCTGAACTGAGAAGACACACGCAAGATTTGAACAACAAGAAAAGAAAATCAAAATGAGTCCTCTCAGCTTCTTTGCATAAGTTTTTCCCATACTTACTCCTGCTTTTTTTTTTTTTTTTTAACTGGCTCAGCACATAATTACAGGGTTAAGCAAATGAGAACTTGTTATCTGCACGGGTTTTGGGGCGCAGTTGTCTGTACAAAGTTCAGGACTGTGACCATCCCGTAGGCCTCAGCTGTGCAGCACAGATATGTGCCTCAACTTACCAGATCAGGTCAGCTCTGCAGAAACCAATCTCTCTCATAGTAACCACTGATCTTTAAAGGATCTGATATGAACTGGTCTGCTGAAGTGAGTTCTGTTCTTCTGATAGAAAGCCAGATACAACTGAACGGTCGAGGCTGTCGTGAGAGCCTTTAGAAGTTTGAAGTAGATGTGTTTAATCCTGCTGTGATAGAGTGAGGTAGCCCATACATCTCTGCTTCTTTGCTGCATGATGGACGCATGGGGGATATGTTATGATAAAAATCCCAATTATGCCTTCCACCATCTGTTAATAGCATGTGCTTGTGGACACGTTGCCAGGAAATATCGAGAACAAAGGAATGAGAGGCTCTCATTCCACAGAAATGAATCTCAGCTCCCACTGACGCTTGCTGGTTTGGTTACAGATGTGTCCGTGGCCTCAACGCCCAGCCCCACACAGCACAGAAGGCCGCCTTGGGGAAGCTAAACCAGGCCAGGTCTGTTTGCAAGATGGACTCAGTGGAAGGCAACATTGACGTTTTTCTTACAATGTCTCAAAAATACAATTAAAACAGAAAGAAGCAACTAGCTCCCACTTCACATACATATATGACTAGCTCACTGATAGTCATTAAAAAACCTCAGCGCTCTCTGAGGAAAAGGCATGCACATGGCATGTTTTGAATCAAGTTTTATAAAAAGATTAAAATGTACTATTTATAATATGTAGTCTGGAACCGTCATATCTTATTCCATCAATTTTTTCTTCCAAATGATTGAGAATAACTGTAATAGACATTAAACAATCTATAGAAATAAGCAAGAACTTAATATAACTAATATCTATCTATATAATATAACTAATATCTATATTATAGATATATAATAACTAATACATAATTAGAACACATATACAAAGCAATGCACTGAACTATTAGTTTCCACCTCTATCTAACTAAACTGGTATCAGAGTTAACCAGTAAAAATTCTACTATATTTTTGAGATTTGTCTATTTTATAATGTGATCCTAGAAAATACCTGGATTTTTAAGAGACATGTCTAAAGTACTACAAGATGGAAATTATTGAGTTCCAGGAAACCGATAGCATATATGAGACGTTAGAAGATGCGCAATTTGCTCATTATAACATATAACCAGGGATCTTAGCATACAGACCACATGCAGAAATTCCTTGGTAGAAGTTGGAAATACATCTGTGAAAGCATGAACTCTTCATCTATGTATAAAATAAAACAAAACTGAAATCTTATTTTTGTCCCCAAAAATCCCTTTGATGATACCTTTGAAAAGTTTTTTAATTAGGACAAAGTTTCCTACTAGCATCATCATTAAATAACACCTTCTTATGCTCACCTTGCCAAAATTCACTTCCTTCCTCTCCGGCAAACATTCCTTCTCTGGAGTCTTCTGGCACTGCATTTCCCTTGTCAGGGGAGCTGCATGCTGCCCCCCATCTACCCTGAAAGCTGGCTGTCCTCAAGAGGAAGGTCACACAGAAGATCTTGATTAGAATGAAATTCATGCATCGTTTTCTAGTGTAACCTACTCACTTTAGAGGTGAAGAAATTGATGCCCCCAAAGTTAAATGATCATCACGTGGCTTCTTACTTTAGCTTCTAGAAATAGAACTTCTGATTCTCATTATAGTGTTCCTTCTACTACATTTGCTGCCTTTCTTTATCCATTTGTCTTTCCACCTCTTTACTCTTCCCCTCCCCACTCCTAACAGAACCCCTAGCCCGAATCAAACTGCGATTACTCTTCAACCCCATTCTCACTGGACTGAAAGGAGGAGAAAGGGAACGCCCTCCCCTTCCATTCTTTCTTCCTGTGTCCCTTCTCTCTGTCCCCTCTGTAAACAAAATTTTAAAAGGGTTAATACCTAGGCACGTCATTTTAATGGATTTTTAAATTAAGAAATTAACACCTAATTCTTGTAGAATACTTGAAAGATACAATCATAATGAATAAGACAAAAATCACCTCTAAATCCACATTACAAAGATAACCCCTGTGAAGATATTGATCTATTTTCTTTCTAATATTTTTTCAATACATAGCTCCATTTTAATATTCTTGAGACTATCTTAGAGATAAGGTTTTAATTCCAGCTTTTTTTCTCATGTCACTAAAAATAATTTAAAGCATAATTGTAACTATTGCTTGTATTTTATTATAAACTCCATATTGAAAGGATTGCTGACTCCTGGTTAATCATTATAATGGACTCTGTCTTAGTGGAGTACTGGTAAACTGGCTTTCTGGGAAAAGAGCCCTGATTTGCAGCATTTGCCAATTTCCATGGTGTAAATACTACTCCTATGACTGATTTCAAGCTACCAAGATTTAACAAATGACTCCCAGACATTTCTGAAATTTTAACAATAGCTTTCTTTTTAAATTTAATTTAATTTATTTTGGGCTGTGTTGGGTCTTCATTGCTGCGCGCGGGCTTTTCTCTAGTTGTGGCGGGTGGGGGCTCCTCTGCGTTGCGGTGCACGGGCTTCTCATTGCAGTGGCTTCTCTTGTTGTGGAGCACAGGCTCTAGGTGCACGGGCTTCAGTAGCTGCAGCATGCTGGCTCAGTAGCTGTGGCTCGCGGGCTCTAGAGCACAGGCTCAGTAGTTGTGGCACACGGGCCTAGTTGCTCCACGGCCTGTGAGATCTTCCCCGACCAGGGCTTGAACCAGTGTCCCCTGCATTGGCAGGCAGATTCTTAACCACTGCGCCACCAGGGAAGTCCTTTAACAATAGCTCTTGCAAACTGGTATGAGCCAGTGGCCACACACCATGGACTGGGTGTCATATCTCTGCCCTCAAGACACCAACACTTAAGTAGGGTGGCAAAGAGGTCCTTGATAAGCAAAGAAATAGCCTTAAACCCATGGCTGTCTTAATCTTCTCCTTAGTGTTTTCATCTAGCTGTGTTCCCAGCTGACGGTCTTCACTGAGTAATCCGTCTCTACTAATGACCTCAGAAAAAGACTGGCAAACAGCGTGGAATATCCTTCTATACTTCTTTTCACATTCCTTCCCCTGGTTCCTCAAAATCACCTTCCCTAGGCTTTGCTTCCTACTCCCTGTTGCTTTTCAATCCTAATGGTTTCCAGCTGTGTAACTTCTATTCAGGTGCTGTTACATATGTTTTAAACATGGAGGAACACAGTTAATCTGAAATGAAAAAAAAACAACTGACATGTAACTAACCTTGTGGGTAGGTGGAATGAGCTTTCAATCAGCTTTCTTTTTTTATCTATTCACTGACCTGTTCTTTTTAAAAGATAAATCTTAAGACTGTGACATTAGGCTCAAATGCAGAGCTTTTCTGAAAGTTTGATTGCCTAGAATGGGATTCTGTTGTCCATGAGCTTCAGAATAAATATGCTGAATTTGAATTTGAAATGTTTCATGTATCATCACATTGTTATTACTCTTGGTCTTCTTAACTAAGTAAAAAATTAAGTAAAATCTTCAGATATTTTCTGAATTCATCTCGTTTCCCCACAAAGCTTAAGTGCAGAGCTTACGTGCAATACATTTGTTAAATGAATGAAGACTGACATGGGGCATACAATGAATAGCAGTAGAGGACTTCCCTGGTGGCTCAGTGGTTAAGAATCCGCCTGCCAATGCAGGGGACACGGATTCGAGCCCCGGTCCAGGAAGATCCCACATGACTGCAGAGCCTGCACTCTAGAGCCTGCGAGACACAACTACTGAAGCCCGTGCTTCTAGAGCCCATGCTCCACAACAAGAGAAGCCACCACAATGAGAAGCCCGCACACCGCAACGAAGAGTAGCCCCCGCTCACCACAACTAGAGAAAGCTCGCACACAGCAACGAAGACCCAACACACCCAAAAATAAATAAATAAAAATAAATGAATGAAATAGCAGCTCTCCATAAAGTAATATCTGCCCTTAAAAAAAAATGAATAGCAGTAGAGAAAAGGTCAAATATTACAGTGTTAATTGTGTCATAAATAAAGCTTAGGAAGTGAAAGGACCTGGGGTGAAATCCCAGTTCCCTATTTACCAGCTGTGTGACCTTGAATGAGTCATTCAATCTTTCTGCGCCTCTGTTTCCTCATCTTAAATAGTTGGATAATACTTACTTTTGTAGGGTAAGATTGTGAGGTGTTTCAGTTATTTATCTCCATGTAACCAGCTACCAAAGCTTACTGCTTTAAAACAGCCATTTATTTTGCTTTTAATATTGTAGGTCAGGAATTTGGGGAGGGCTCAGCTGGGCAATTTGCCTCTGTTCCACGTGGCATCTGTTGAGTTTGCTGGGCTGGCGGTCAGAGATGCATGTCATAGATATATATACCTTCGTGTGCATTACTGCCTTAGTGCTTCCTGGCATTTCCTTCTCATCCTCAAGGTTGGGGGGTGGTGGATGGCAAACCTTTCCTGTAAAGGGCCAGATAGTGAATATTTTAGGCTTTGAGGGCCATATGTTCTCTGTCACAACTATTCAACTCTGCCATTAGTGTAAAAGCAGCCATAGCTAATAATGTAAAGAAATGGCTGTGTTTCAATAAACTTTATTTACGACATTGACATTTAAACTTCATATAATTTTCATATACCACAAAATATTATTCTTTTGTTTTTTCCCCCAACCATTAAAAAATGTAAAAGCCATCTTAGCTCAGAGGTCCTGCAACATAGGCAGTGGGCTAGATTTGGCCCATGGGCTATAGTTTGCTGACTCCCTACACCTGGCCTTTATATACAGCCTGGGCTTCTTGCCGCATCATGGTCACACTTCTTATATTAATATAATGGCGGGCTTCCAGCAACAAGTGTTCCAGAGACAGGAAGTGAAGGCAGCTGGGCTCTTAAGGCCTGGGTCCTGAAACTGGCACAATGTCACTTCTGCCATATTCTCTTGGTCAAAGCAGTCACAAGGCCCATGTAGATCGAAGGGGATGGAGAAATTAACTTCTCTTGATGGGGAAGTAGCAAGGTCACAGTGCGGAGGAGCAAGTGGAAGGAAGGGAGATGTATTGTGGCTACAAATACAATCTACCACATGAGGATCAGGAATAATGTTTATAAAGTAACTTCCTTAAGATGTGCACTCAATGTATGATGACTCACATTACTATTAATAGTATCATTGTTAACTCTGAAAGGAGAGCAATTAGCGTTGAGATTCACACTGATTTTCTTATAGGAGAAATGCAGTGAAAATTGTCCAAAATTAGGCTTTTAAGAATTTCTCACTTATATTTTCCTCATCTGCAGTAATAGGCTTATAAGAGTACCTATACTGCAGAGTGGTTTTGAGAAGTTAATGAAATAAAATATGAAAATTGCTTAGGTAGAACAGGCCTGGTATGAGGCAATTACTGTTATTATTATTATTTTACAGTTTGAAAAAAAATTGTTTTCAGTTATCTAGGCTTTTCTAGGACTTCTAAAACCTAGACTTTCGGGCTTCCCTCGTGGCGCAGTGGTTGAGAGTCCGCCTGCCGATGCAGGGGACACGGGTTCGCGCCCCAGTCCGGGAAGATCCCACATGAGCCATGGCCTCTGAGCCTGCGCGGTCGGAGCCTGTGCTCCGCAATGGGAGAGGCCACAACGGTGAGAGGCCTGCATACCGCAAAAAAACCACAAACAAACAAACCTAGACTTTCAAATGCAGCAGACTCTCAAATGCAAGGTGCCAAATCACCTTGCTAATAACTTCAGGGACTGTTAACCGATACGTTGGGGAAAAAATGTTTAAAAACTGGGTTTGCCTTATTGAAGATTACACATATAAAAATACAATAGTTACAGATATACACACCCATTCATGTACACGTTGCAGATTTCGAGATAAATTTGCTTTACATTTTTTTAAAGACTAATAATCATGTTTTAGATGCATTTTACAGAAATGAAGGCCTCAGCAAATTTGAAATATTGATATTGATCACTGTAGTAGCAATGGCAAGGGAAGAGAAACAACACCAAAAAAAGAAAAGAAACTGATTCAGAATGGTAAATAGGGTGCCAACTGAAGCGTTTGGGGTTTTGTTAATTGGTATTGTTTTCAGTTGGTGAGTTTCTAAAATAAGGTGGCAACTGGGTAAAGGGATCAATCAGGACACAAAGGAGAGGTCTAAGCAACTGCAAATAAACTAGATTCCTGAGTAATAAATCTTGAATCTTGCTGTTTGATCACCCTTATCAGGCAGAAGCCTGAGAAAATAGAAGAGCTCTCCATCCTGCCCAGAAGGTCAAGGACGCACTTATCATCAGCTCCACATTCCTAAGGGGACGACCCTTTACCGAGAATGCAGAAAATGGCTGCTTGATCTGGAACAAACCCTGGCTCGTGGGGCTGGATCTTCACTGGACCATGGCAAGGCAGCATGCAGCAGCTTACGACTTGGACTTTGATGCTATTCAACCATTGAACAAAATCTTTGTTGATGTGAGAAAACAGCCTCCATAAATTAAGTGAGAAAAATATGTGCAAAGCTACGGGTATAATGTATACAATTTTTATCAAGCAACACACAATGAATATATGTGAAAAAAAAATCACAAGGCCTCACCAAACATGACACGGACTGTCTCTGTGTGAAAAGATTTAGGATGACTTATAGACCTGCTTCCTTGGAGTTTTTCTTTGTTTTCCAAGTTTTCTGCTGTATGTTACTTCTAAGACAGGAAACAGTTCTTTTAAAATATAACTAGAATAGAAAGAAGTAAAACCAACGATTAAGTGATATTGAGAGTAAATTAGACAATCTATTTGACAGTGCTTGTTAAACAAATCAACGCTCTACCTCAATACATAACATCTCAATTCAGTCACGATACAGTATGTTAAAGATTTAATTACAATTTGTATGTGAGTGAGGCTCCATTAGGAGGTATAATAAATACAGTGTAGCTATCAGGTACTACCATACTTAATTAAATAATAAAAACTTATCAAGAAAAGTGCATATGAAATTGCAGTTTCCAACATAGAGACTTAGTGCGAACTTGAGCCTTGTGACTTATATCACTTAAGGATCTTCAAAAAATATACCATCATGTTGGGGACCACGACATCATCACGTCTGAATCATGGGTCTATTCGAAGAGGCTGTGGTGGAGTGAGGTCAGGGGTGGGAGAAGGAGATTAGACCAACCAACACATGTGTTATCCCTTCAGGGACAAAAAAGATCATTGTAGGATTGAATTTCTTTGTTTCCCTTAGGTTGTGATGGCATCACAAAATCCTCCTTCCACAAGGCAGTTGCTTCATCCTTTCTTTCTTTTCCTCCAGTACCTAGTGCTTGGTCCTTGGTATTGCCCACTAAATGTGTGTGTGATGAAGAGGGCCAAAGTCTTGTTCCAGGTAGGGAATGTGCTCAAAGCAATCCCAAGGTCCGTATTGTAGAAATACTACTTTCAATTACAGTTGTGCCGACACACAGCACACTTAATTACTATTCAACTGATATGATTATCCCAGTTGATAAGAACTAATCCTCATTTCCTTACACTTGTCTGTGCTTGCTTAGTCACTGACCAGTCATCAGTCACAGGCTACACAAGTCAAAAGGAAAAATGAACTGCTTGCTCATGCTGTAAATTCTCTAACAATACCTGGGTCGTATTTTCATTTTGCCCCCTTCACCTTTCAGAAACTCCCCATTTATCCAATCATGAAAAAGAGGAAGTCTTTTGGTTTAGCCTTATAGTCCCTGACTGGACGGGAGGGAAAAGAATGGTTTTGTTTCTAATCAGATCTGTATGTCAATTTGGGAACACAAATTCTCAGAAGGAGCGATTTTACTCTCTTTGTATCTGATTTTGTTTGAACCTCCTGTGCTGCCTCGCCTATATGGTTACTGACCCAGGACTGTGCTGAATGGCTGGCTTGACTGCTGAAGGCCCTTGATAAGAGATACACTTTTGTCCTTGGCGAGTTTGCTGTTTGGGAGCATTCTGTAACCTGGGAGCTTGCTTGTGAGTGTCCATTCCCCATGGATCCTCAGGAATTAGGGACTGACCCTGTTGTTCCTATATTAAAAGCAAATCCAGGAAGAAAGAACCCTTCATGTGCACGTGTCCCGTTAGCTCATTCCAGAAGGGGAAGCATGCAGATCACTCAGGGTCCCTTCCAACTTCACTGAAATTTGGGTTAATTCCTTTGTGCACGGATTCAAGAAATATTTAAGTGCTGACAATATACAGACCTCTGTGCTAGGTTCGGTGGGGATATTCAGTTGTTAAAAGACATACCTCTAACCCTCAATAAATTTATATTACATGCCAATTTGCAGTCTTGTTGGTACAGGCAAATTCTCTTCCAAATAAACAATATAAAAAGGAATGCTTCCATACCGAGTCAGTGGCCTACCTATTTCAAGAAATACTTGAAATTGTGTAACGTCTACATGATTTTTTTTTAAGTGTATTGGCAGCGTGCCATAGAGAATATGTGGATTGTTAATGCCTAGGCACAAATTAAAGTTCCTGCTGCGCTTCGTTAGGACACTAGGTGTCTGGGGACCTGGGGCCAGGTTTTATAAAGGGAAGTTTGACCCATGTGGACAGTGTGATGTGGCTTCTCTACAGTAAAATAGTAATTCGTCAAAGGAGTGTGAGACGTCATTTAACACAGCTATTAGGGAACTTGAAGACATGGCCCCTGTGTTTTTCACTCGGACTTAGATTTCCTTAACCAGTAGGATATTTCAGCTCCTTCTTTGTTTCTCAATTCCTTAACCCTCTCTCTGTGACATCCTTACCCTTCGACCCAGACTGCTGCACGATTGGTTCTCTGATGTTTTTGGCAACACTGTCTAATTTCCTTCACAAATCATTAGAGGCTATTAAATGTCTATTCCAGAAACTCCTCCAATGAACATGTCATCCAGGCGGGGAGAGAAGTACATTTGCAGAGGACATCCAGGAAGAGAAGCTCTGAGAGCCAACTTTCCAACCCCACAAATGAAAGGGGAGAGTAGGTCCTCTAACAAACACAAATAACTGTGGTTAATGATCTTAGCCCAATCGTTCTTATCATCTGGTTTTGGTTTTGTCCATCCTGTTAATTAGATTAGGCCAGATTAGGGCAGATTATAAAATGAATAAATGATTGTGCTAACTTCTCTGAAAGCATCAGGGAGTTGCAGTCACCTCCTCATTTCCTGACCACCTTCCGGTTCAATATAGTAGAGTCGATGTAGGCAAAAGTCTAAAGCTGGTGATACTTTGACATCGACACCCCCTTTAAAAGCTGTCACTTTCTCTTACCATTTGATAAAATCATTCAGTACAAAGGATGAGGGACTTATGAGTTTCCCCTCATGTATCTTTGTAGAGCAGTTTTAGGTTCACAGCAATATTGAACAGAACGTACAGAGATTTCCTATACACCCCTGCCCCCGTATCGATATCTCCCACTGAGCTGTACATTTGTTATAATTGACAAACAAACATGGACATGTTATTATCACCTAAAGTCCATAGTTGACATTAGGGTTCAGTCTTGGTGTTGTCCAGTCTAAGGGTTTTGACAATGTGAAATGACGTGTATCTATATCTACCATTGTAGCATCATATGGAAACATTTCCCTGCCCTACAAATCCTCTGTGCTCCGCCTATTCCTCTCTCTCTCCTCCCTAAGCCTGGCAACCCCTGATCCTTTCACTGTCTCCAAAATTCTGCCTTGCAAAGAATGTCATGTATTTGGAATCATACAATACGTAACCATTTCGAATTGATTTCTTTCACCTAGTTACATGCATTTAAGGTTTCTCCGTCTCTTCATGATTTGATAACTTATTGCTTTTTAGTGCTGAATAATATTCTACTGTGTAGATGTACCAGTTTATTTATCCATTCACCTACTGAAAGATAATCTCGGTTGCTTCCAAGTTTTGGCAACTGAAATAAAGTTTCATAAACATCTATGTACAAGTTTTTGTGTGGACATAAGTTTTCAACTCACTTAGGTAAATACCAAGGGGTGTGATTGCTAGATCGTATGGTAAGAATAATGTTTATCTTTGTAAGAAATTGCCAAGTTCTCTTCCAAAGTGTCTGTACCATTTTGCATTCCCACCAGAAATGAATGTTAGAGTTCCCATTGCTCCACATTCTTGCCAGCATTTCACGTTGTCGGTATTTTGGATTTTTACAATTCTAATAGGTGTGTGGTAGTATCTCGTTGCTTTAATATGCAATTCCCTAATGACAAATGATGCCACGCATCCTCCCACATGCATATTTCTCATCTGTATATCTTCTTTGGTGAGATGTGCGTTCAGATCTCCTGCCCAATTTTTAATCAGGTTGTTTGTTTTCTTACTGTTGAGGGGTTTTCTTAATATATGTTTTGGATAATAATCCTTTATAGGATGCATTTTTTGCAAATATTTCCTTCCGGTCTGTGGTTTGTTTTTTCATTCTCTTGACCCTCAGGTGTCTTCAAATGGAAACCAGAGGACAGACAGTGCTTAATCCAAAGCAGAATTTCTTAACCTCAGTACTATTGACATTTGGAGCTGGATAATTCTTTGTCATGGGAGCCTATCCTATACGTTGTAGAATGTTTAGCAGCAACCTGATCTCTACCCACTAGACGCCAGTAGCCGCACCCCTCCCAGTTGTGACAGTGAAAAATATCATGACATTAGTAAATGTCCCCTTGGGTGGGGAATGGGGTTAACCCCTCACTGAGGACGTCTAATCAAAATGAATGAATCAGTATTGATGAAATTTAAGTCACCAATGAGGAAAGGGAGGTACAGAGATATTTTGATTCAGAGGCCTTCCCAGTGCCCCAGGAACCATTGCTAGTGGGTTCCTACTAATCCCATCCTATTAAGTACAGTGATCATACATCGTGATTTATTTAGGATATGTTTACACCTATGGTCCCAGCAAAACTATTCATTGTGCCCCCTTTCACTTTCAAAGATATCCCAGTTCAGAAAATAAATTATAAATAAAGTCCATCTGGAATCTACAGGAACTATAAGCCCAATCTGGGCCCTCCTTTACTGTCCTCTGGTCTGGGGTGTCTGGAGTAACTAGTAACTATTGGGTACAGATAGGGATGCTGAAGTAGAGAATCAAGAACTTTCCCATAAAGCCTTGACTATGTTTTGTTTGTTTATTTGTTTTGTTTTGTTTTTTCATAAATTTATTTATTTATTTTTGGCTGCATTGTGTCTTCGTTGCTACGCGTGGGCTTTTCTCTAGTTGCGGAGAGCAGGGGCTACTCTTTGTTGTGGTGCGCGGGCATCTCACTGCGGTGGCTTCTCTTGCTGTGGAGCACGGGCCCTAGGCGCACGGGCTTCAGTAGTAGTGGCACGCGGGCTTAGTAGTTGTGGTGCACGGGCTTTGTTGTTCTGCGGCATGCGGTATCTTCCTGGACCAGGGCTTGAACCTGTGTCCCTGGCATTGGCAGGGATTCTTAACCACTGAGCCACCAGGGAAGTCCATTGGCTATGTTTTTAAACAGCACTGGGGTACAGGCAAAAAAAGGAAATGTCAATCAGAATATATTGTGTTTGTGTATCTGATTTCATGCGTATTCATTAGTGCCTAAATGTTGATTTTCTTCCTGTACACTAGCAGGAAATTCACCATGGTGTAACTCTACAGTGTGAATGGACAATTACTGTGTAATTTTAACAGCTGCTGAAATCTGTAACATTAGACTGTACTTTCATCCAGTTTATATCAGGAGGATATAATATACGTCATAGGGCAGAAATAAAGCCAGTGGCTCTAAAAGACCCTGTCTATTAATTGCAGGTATATTTATTAACAATAATAGCCCTTCTTTCATTTTCATTTTGGAGCTAGTACAAATTATCAGACAATAACACTCAAAAATGCTTAAACTTTAGCTTTTTTTAATGAGCGTTATTATTTAGCCATTATTATTATGAAACTCAGGATTACTACTGCAACTGCATATAAACCATGACTTCCTGGCCTCCAAAGCAAAGAATAAAATAAGAATTAAAAATCAGTCATTCACCTGCATTTACCTCACTAAAGGAAGACTGCCAGTTCATCATGAGACATAAATTTGTTTTTCTAGCTTGAATGATGTCACATGAATTTAACAAAAGAGTATTTTCCATAAGGGCCATGGAAAGGCAAAGCAAGTGGTATTTCCAAAATCAGTTTTTACAATAATGGCGAGAACATCCTCCTGTGATAAAGCAGTTTCTTTTATTGTCCCCAAAAGTGCTAAGAGCAGTGTGCAAAAGCCCAGAGGCGACAGCTAACGTGTTCTCAGTGGTGACAATCGGGCGTTGCATTAATTGTTTTGCCTGTTTTAACTCAGTTAACATTTACACCACCTTAAGAGGGTAACGGTAGGATTCAAACACAGGGTGTCTGCCACACAGCCCGTGAGTTCAGCCATTCAAATGAGTGGCTTCCAGGTGATGTGACTTGCTACAGAGTCAGAGCTGATTGATGCTAGAGAAGTGAAGGGTTAGCACACACCACAGACTCCTTCTAGATTCCAAAATTTCAGTGCTCTCCCATGCTTGTGTGAGAGAAGGCGTTAGCTGAAAATTCAGGGCTAAACTTTCTTGGCATTCACCTAAATTGCAAGTTGCGTACATATGTATGTATGTGTGTGCGTGTTTAATTGGATTTTCAATTTAGAGTGAGAAAACATTGCTTCCCACTTCGGAAACAGAAGACTTCTAGAAGCTCACGATAAAGCTCATGAAATGACACATCTTCCAGGAGAAGAGTTCTAGAGGCTCAAGAAGGCTATTTGGAGGATTCCTCTAGTGGTCCAGTGATTAAAACTCCACAGTCTCAATGCAGGGGGCACAGGTTCAATCCCTGATCAAGGAACTGAGTTCCCGTATGCCACATGGCAAGGCCAAAAAATTTAAAATAAAAAAAAAAATAGTGCTTAGGCTTGAGCAGGTGATTTCAGGGAAGGTCAAGCTATGGCTAATAACCTTAAAAAAAAAAAAAAAGAAGGCGGCTGTTTGGACATCACATGACTCACGTGACTCTTTCCAAAAGAGAGCTTTCTTAAATTGAGTGTAAATGAGATATAAAAACATAAGGATTACATTTCCTTTAAAAGAGCAGTGTTTAAAAACCGATAGAATGATTAGCACAAGAAGAAATCGATACTACCCCAGATGGCTGGTCTTGTCCCACTCCTGAGAGAAAGCCCATGTGGGTTCTCTCTTAGCTCTGGCAGAGGGAGGTCCTGCCAGGCAAAGTGAAATTTCAGGACCCAAAGCTGAGTAAAGTAGTAAAAAGGAATCAGGGGGAATCAAAATAAATTTTTAAAAAATTGGTAGGAAGCCACGGTATTGTTGGAGATCTGGTATGCACAGAGCGAAGCTACGTGAATCCTGGGGCAGGGACTAGCTCTCTTTTGGTGGATGTTTTGTTGTCCTTGAATGCTAAGCACAAGAGAGGAAAGTGTAGGTGGCAAGGGCAGCTCCCTTCCGTAAATCTCCCCAGGCCCCTTCCTCTGCCATAACGTTTTGCGGAACGACTTTTCTGTTTACCCTCCCAATTAGCTGTGAAGTTTTTTCCTGCCAACTTTACGTCTTCCTAGGCTTCTCCGTTCTGCCTGTCTTCTTGGATTAGATTCTCTCCAAGGCCAGGACCCCTGGAATCTCAGCTCCATTTCCGAGGTAATTTCCGCAGGAAAGCAAGTTTGGGGGGGTCACCTTTTAATATATTCGGTGGCAGATGGGGGGGCGGGAAGGGGAGAGAAAGAACACAATTCTATTAGCCTTGGAAATCCAACTGGAACCCCTGGTAGTTACATTTTTTGAAACTTATTCATTATCCAGACATAGGACAGACTCCAATGAAGCACTAATAATTCATATAATAAACTTCAGAAGACCAGCAAAACACAGAATCTCTCCTGGGCGGCCAAGACTCCAAGATGTTCCCCTGGGACTCCGATGATTTTTTTCAGGAGGGTGGTCCTTGAAGAACTAATAGAGGCTAAGTCTGGGATGTGAGCACTGAAGTTCTCCGTCACTTCCCTAGAGCCTCAGAATGAAGCCCTAGGCTGGCAGAGGAAGAGCAGTAGCAGTAGCCTGGCAAGGGCCTAGCAAGGACACAAAAGACTCTCAAGGAGACCTTTAATTCCTAAACAATAAATGGTCACGGAGTTACAGATAGGCTTTGTGAGGGAAAGAAATGGAGCGCTAAATCCAGCTTGTCCCAGCTGAGCCCGGCCCAGAGGCAGCACCCGGGTTGGGTCTCATCTGTCATCACGGTAGGGGCTAATCCGTGGGGCAAGGCCAGGGAGGATTTGGGGAGGAGGTTGTGGATGCCTCCTGTGAACTCAGCGTTCAGGCCAGCACACTCACCAAGGCAGATGACAGGTGTGAGGTCTTGGTGACATTTGCTCAGGTGAAAAGTGCAGACCATGGTGTTATCAACGCTTTGTTCGGCTGGGCAGTCATAATTCTCCCGAGGTCATAGGATCTTCAGTGTCAGATAACTTGGTTGGGAAAGGCAAGGGGTAGAGCTGCCCCTTGTTTGGGAATGTCTTTAAGGGTCACCTTAGCTGCTATGTAAATATAGTATCAGGAAAATATTCATTTGTACTCATTGTGCTATTAGTTAAGCACCAAAAACAGGATTATTCTGGGTAAAAATTAAAGCTTCATGATTAACCAAGGGTAGTTCCTGACCAGTTTTTTTTTTCACCTTCATTACTCGCAGAACTTTTTTTTCTTTCACTTTACATACAGTAAATTAACTACCCCCGACCTCATTTCTTTTTTTTTTTTTTTTGGTGTACAATTCTGTAAGTTTTAACAAGTGCACAAAGTCATGGACTATTAGCATAGTCAGGAGGCAGAACAATTTCCTCACCCCCAAAATGTCCTTGATTCTTCCCCTTCGGAAAAATCCACCTGCCCTCAGGCTGTAGTAACTCCATACTATAGTTTGGACTTTTCCAGAATGTCATATAAGTTGAATTACATATTATGTAACCTTTTGGTTCTGCATCTTTCACTTAGTGTAATGCATTTGAAAATCATTGATATTGTAGTTTCCAGTTGTTGGCAATTATCAATAATTATAAACGTTTCTATAAACATTTGGATATAGGTTTTTATGCGAACTTGAGTTTCATTTTTCTAGGGTAAAAGTAACTAGGACTGGGACTCCTAGTCATATGGTTTGTGTATGTTTATTTCATAAGAAGTTGCCATACTGTTTTGGAGAATAGCTATACCATCTTACATTCTTATCAGCAATGTCTGAAAGTTCCAGTTTGTCCACATCCTTGCCAGCACTTGGAAGTGTCAGTTTTGTTTTTATTCTTAGCCGTTCTAATAAACGTTCTAATAAACTACCTTGTAGTTTTAATTTACATTTCCCTGATGACCAATATATTTTTGAGCATATTTTCATGTACTTATTCTCTACCTATATATCTATCTTTTTTTGGTGAAGTATCTGTCAAAATCTTTTGCCTAGTTTTATTGGGTTGTTTGTTTTCTTATTGCTAAATTTTAAGAGTTCTTTATATATTCTGGATACAAGTTCTTTGATGGATATGTGATTTCTAAAGATTTTGTCCCAGTCTGTAACTTGTCTTTTCATTCTCTTTAGCACGTCTTTTTTTTTTTTTTTTTTTTTTTTTTTTTTTTTTGCGGTACGCGGGCCTCTCACTGCTGTGGCCTCTCCCGTTCCGGAGTACAGGCTCCGGACGTGCAGGCTCAGCGGCCATGGCTCACGGGCCCAGCCGCTCCGCGGCACGTGGGATCTTCCCGGACCGGGGCACGAACCCGTGTCCCCTGCATCGGCAGGCGGCCTCTCAACCACTGCGCCACCAGGGAAGCCCCTAGCACGTCTTTTAAAGAACAAAGTTTTATATTTTTTTGAAGACCAATATGTCGTTTTTTTCTTTTGTGGATCACACTTTTGGTGTTTTATCTAGGAACTCCTTGCCCAATCCAAAGTCATGAAGACCTTCTCTTATGGTTTCTTCTAAAAGTTGTATAGTTTCACTTTTTACATATCTATATATGATCCATTTTGAGTTAAAAATTTTTTAGAACTTTTTGGAAGGGGTTACTTGTTCATGGAAACCACCATGCTTATTTACATTTGGTCCCTGGTATATAAGCTTAGAGCTACAAGATATCTTTATTAGAGGTAGACCCAGTATTCATGTTCTTTAAGCAATCAACAAATATTTATTAATAATGGCATTTCGCTTTCATTGGTGCCTTCTGAGCAATTTAGAACGATCCTGGTTGGACATCCTGTGCTCTGAGGTCATATCTCTGGATTTCATCGTTCTCACTGCTATTCCCATAGAACTGAAGCTATTTTCATTAGCAGCCCACTGACAGATATCAAGGAGTCAGAGTCCAAAGGGGAAAGTAACTGTCTTATATCTCTCCCGAGTAAAATTCCATTTATTTTTCTCCTTGACACAAAAAGACTCTAACTACACAAAGTGAAAAACAAAACAGAGGTAATTGGTCGGGTAATTCAAATTTCCAAAGTTCTACTGATCTTCTCCATCTTGACCACGTGCACATTAGCATTCTACACAGAATCAAAAGCAGCTTGGAGGTCACTTCATCCTCTAGTCCTTCATCCGACCACTTAATCGAGCCAATAAGTATTATTGCTGAGAGCCTCCTATGAGCCAGAGGCTGAGTACATGCCAGATAAGAAAATCAAAGGCCAGCCAAGTGAAGGGAGCTGCCCACAGCCTGGGGCGTACTCAGGGGGCACTAAATCATGGCTCTCACATTTCTCTCCACAGCAACTTCCTCACCTTTCTCCCCATTCTCCACAGGTCATAACACGCTGATACTTCTCTCCCAGAGAGAGTCCCAGCCCCATTGGTGAATGAGAGGACATGTGTGTCTTTGGGTTTCAGGGAGTGGACTGCAGCTCAGGGATGTAGATTTTGGGAAAGAGACAGTGTTTGGGAAACGAGTTTAAAGAGAAGTCTTGAAAAGGAGGGCTGTGGTTTGGGGGGATGAGGTAACTAGAAAGAAAGGGCCAGGGGCTGTGGTTTGGAAAGAGCGTGTTAAGAAGGGAGGCTATGATTTAGGAACATTTTGAGAGGAGGGTCTATAGTTATGGAGAAGGGAGTAGGGGGAAGAGGTATGTGGTTAGGACAAGGGGGTTAAAAGAAAAGATAGGAGAAAGAAGAGTAGTTTTAAGAAGTGATCTATGGACTCAGGCCAAGAGTTACTTATCTTAGACTCAAGTTTACAATTAGATACATTTCAAAAGAGTACCTAAAAGAACAAAAGTACAGTTTTGGGTATTATGCAGTAAGTTTTGTTTTTTGGAGTTTTTTTTTGTTTTTTTCTTTTTAGTTGACTTTTGGCTGCGTTGGGTCTTCGTTGCTGTGAGCGGGCTTTCTCTAGTTGTGCCGAGTGGGGGCTACTCTTTGTTGCAGTGCGCAAGCTTCTGATTGTGGTGTCTTCTCTTGTTGCGGAGCACGGGCTCTAGGCACATGGGCTTCAGTAGTTGTGGCTTGCGGGCTCGGTAGTTGTGGTGCTCACGGGCTCTAGAGCACAGGCTCAGTAATTGTGGAGCATGGGCTTAGTTGCTCCGTGGCATGTGGCATCTTCCAGGACCAGGGCTTGAACCCGTGTCCTCTGCATTGGCAGGCGGATTCTTAACCACTGCGCCACCAGGGAAGTTACGAGTTTTTGGGTTTTTTTAAAACAATAACTTTGAATGTTTCCTCATTTAAAATAAGTGTTTAAGTAACATTCTCTTGCATTAATGATGGTTTAAGAATGCCACAGGATTTGAATTTTTTCTCCTCTGTAGTGGCCGGGTAGAAACCCTGCCTCTTTAAAGACAACCATGCAGGCAGAGCAGTATGCACTAGAGCTGGGATCACACCTGTCAAATAACAACCCAGCTGGACACAGAGAGGTGGCAGCCTGAGCCTTGTTTGTACATGGAATGAGAATGAAATATCTGGTCTTACGTTAAGAAACTACCAAGTAGGAACTCAGTTATGGATTCACTCCAGAGCTTGCAAAAAGAACAAACCAACAAATTGGCCCTCAAAAATTTATGTAAGTTCCTGGACTTCCCTGGTGACACAGTGGTTAAGATCTACTCCCGAAGATCCCACATGCCGCAGAGCAACTAAGCCCGTGTGCCACAACTACTGAGCCTGTGCTCTAGAGCCCGTGAGCCACAACTACTGAGCCCTCGCTCCACAACTATTGAAGCCCACACACCTAGAGCCCATGCTCCACAACAAGGGAAGCCACCACAAGGAGAAGCCCATGCACCGCAACAAAGAGTAGCCCCCCACTCACTGCAACTAAAGAAAGCCCGCAAGCAACAACAAAGACCCAACACAGCCAAAGAAAAAAATAAAATAAAATATAATGTTTAAAAAATAAATGAAAGGGATCCTTGTTTTAAAAAAAAAAAATTATATATGTTCTTGAGGGCCAAGCCAGAGGGAAGACCTAGGAAGATCTCCGGGTTCTTTGGCAGAGAAGAAAATACTTGGAACTTCGGTCACTCAAGTGAGTGCTCTCATGTATTTATTTAAGATGCTGTTATGAACTGAATGTCTGTGTCCCCCACCACCAAAATTAATATGTTGAATTCCTAGCCTTCACAATGTGATGGTTAGGAGGTGGGGTCTTTGGAAGGTGTTTAGATCATGAGGATGGAGTTGAATGGGTGAATGGGATTAGTGCCCACATAAAAGAGACCCTGGAGAGCTCTCTGGTTCTCTTTCTGTCATCTGAGGACACAGCAAGAAGACGGCACTCTGCAACCCAGAAGAGGTCCTCACCAAAACCCAAACATGCTGCCATCCTGATCTTGGACTGCTAGACTCCAGAACTATGAGAAATAAATTTCTGTTGCTTATAAGCTAACCAGTATATAGTTTTTAACATAGCGGCCTGAACTAACTAAGACAAATACCTGGTGGTTAAACAAATGTTCATAGCAGTGTTATTCACAGTAGCCAAAAGGTGGAAACAACCCAAATGCCCATCAACTGATGGTAGATCCATACAGTGGTATATTATTTGACCATAAAAAGGAATGAAGTTCTGATAGATGCTACAAAATGAATGAACCTTAAAAATATTATGTTAGGGCTTCCCTGGTGGCGCAGTGGTTGAGAGTCCGCCTGCCGATGCAGGGGACACGGGTTCGTGCCCTGGTCCAGGAAGATCCCCCATGCCGTGGAGCGGCTGGGCCCGTGAGCCTGCGCATCCGGAGCCTGTGCTCCGCAACGGGAGAGGCCACAACGGTGAGAGGCCCGCGTACTGCAAAAAAAAAAAAAAGTTAAGTGAAAGAAGCCTGACACAAAAGGCCACATATTATGTGATTCCATTTAGATAAAATGTCCAGAATAGACAAATTCATAGAGACAGAAAGTAGATTAGCAATTGCCATAGGTTGGAAAGAGAGGAGTGAGTATGGCATTTCTTCTGAGGGTGTTGAAAGCATTCTGCAATTAGATACTGGTGATGGTTGCCCAACTTAGTGAATAAAAATTTACTGACTTGTACGCTTAAAAAAAAAAAACTAAACTAAAAACAAAAAAGATGCCCATGGGACATATATCTCTTTCTGTTGTTTAAAAAAACAAAACAAGACAAAACCGACTATTCGTTCTGTAGCTGGCACTTCCCCTGCATAGGCACAGATGGCATCACTGTGGTCATCGCTACCCTACACTCCAACCAGATAGGCGCACATAACGTTTCCCAGCTCTGGGCTTTTGCTGAGGCTGGTACGTCCACTGGTAGCCCTCTCTCCTTCTCTGCCCGTCAAAATCTGTGACCCCTTTGAATGCCACCCAATCCAGGAAACATTTTCCTCCCCTAGGAAGGCTCCTCTGTATGTTCAAACTCTCTGTTCACCCTTCTCTCTCTCACCGCCTTCAGCTTACTCCCTCCAGCATCATGGGATTTGTGTACCTGGATAAGCTTTACCTTGCCCTGCCCTGGAAGCTACTTGAAAGGCACAGCCCTTGCACCTCCCATGCTAGCCCAGTGCCCGTCCCGTGCTAAGAAACGAATAGAAATGACCTCTAATGGGAATACCAAGTCACTCTTCAAGGCACACTAGTCCTGGTCTACCTCTCCTCTCTACTGCTCTTGGTTATAGGGGGACCCATGTTTCTATCTTTCCACCCCTTACTGTTTCCATTCCCACAGGAGTATGGGGTCTCAGCACCCAACACACCCCTCACTCCCCCCCAAGGCCTCCTGCTGCCTCTTGGACCACATAAAATCCCCCCTGATTAACGCTCGAGTCCTATGATTACCTCTGAAAATGGTGAGGTCATTTTATTCTATTGTTGGTGCACTAACGTTAGGCCATGCCGCCAGGCTGCACAGCGTCGTTCCTCTTTCCACACACCCCTCGCAGTGCACCAGCCTCTGATGTGGCCAACGTACCTAAAAAACGAGGGAAAGTAGCAAGGCTTACAGGAGCGGGAGATGGGGCGCAGTTGGGGTAGGACCCGGAGGCCCTGCAGCCAGCTCAGCTTGCCGAACCTGTCGGTGGGCAGGAGAGCACCTCTGCTAGAAGCACGGGATCTGTGTCTCTGTATTCCACGGACGGCAACGTTTCATCAGCAGCGTTTACTTTCCTCATTTCTTGGTTCCAACTAAACCTAAAGGACTGTAAATAATTTTAGCCCAATTTATAAAGTTTGAATTTACATCTTCCTCATGATCGGGGCAAATTATTGCGAACTGAATCAGGTATTGAGTGTTAGAGAGCATTCTATTTAAATGACCCATGTGGTGAACTCATTTGTAGAGCGAATGGTCACTTCCTAGTTTATTTGGATGTAAGTTTGGGATTTTTGTGCATTGGATTTCCTTCCAAGAAGGTAAAAGTTTTCTTAATAGGTACGAGGTAGACTTTGAAAAGTAGCTTATTTCTTATTACAGAAGAAACAGATGTTCCTATATCATGTGTGTTTTAAAACATAAAAGAAAAGACTGATTGAGAATTTATTATGCCTCAATCACGCTAACCACTCAATAAATAATGTTCAAACGAAAAAGAAAATGAGAAAGAAATCACTCATATTCCCACAAGCCAGAGGTAACCACTGCTAACTTTGCGGTATCTGTCCTCCCAGCCTTTTCTGTGCCTATTTCCAGTGTATTGCTGTTTTATAAGCTGCTGTTTTCACTTAACAAGGCGCCGTGGACATTTTCCAGATCACTAACAAGTTGCAAGGTATTCCCTTGTTCAGTTGGATGCAGTCTAACTGTATCTCAAATGCTGACCCACAGGCGTCCTAGACTAGGGAAGGAGGAGAGACCATCCAGAATTATCCCCTCTCTGTGAAGCTGCATGACACTACATTAACACTTTTCTGTCCCATTAAGCTAAGAGAGTAAAATACACAACCCCCAGCAAAAGGGACTGCTGCAGCCAGTCTGTGAACGTAGTACACGGCAGAAGTGTGTGTAGATAGGTCACCTGTCTTGTGCTGCCTGCTGGGTGACATAGCTTGCTGGGTTTTTTTTTAAGCCTCTGGCCATGGGAGGAGCTGACGGCAGCTTGATTGGTCTCCTGCCAACCACGAGGAAAGAAAAAACCCACTCGTACTGTCCCTTATCACTGGGCCTGAGCCCCACAAATAAAGTCATTTCCTCCCTCACCCTGTGTCATGGATTATAGACTCACAGTGTTTCCACTGACCTCTGTGATTGAGGAAGGATTGTTCTTTCCCAGGAGCACTAAATCTGCTTTGAAGTTCCTGCAAGGGGACTCAGAGGCTACAGAATGCTAAGCAGGCTGCCATCTGCACAGAAGGGGTGCATAACCTTCCAAGTCAAAGCTCTCCTTGCAAGGTGATGTTCAAGAATAATTTATATTCATGGATAAAGATACCAAAAGGAAGCTACAATAGGTAAATGGATCCAGCTCGCTCCTTGAGTCTATTAAGGGTTAGGATTTTATTTCCTTAGTTGGGGAGGCAGTATAATAATTCTGCCTGGGAGTCAAAATGTCTCGGTTGCCGCCATTTCCTAGCTAGGTGACCATAGGCAAGTTCTTTGACTTCTCAATCATTCATGTTCTTCAACTGGTAATACAGATAATAATTACAAGTCTACATCAGTTTCAAAGGGCATGTTGTGCAGATTGCATTAGGCAATGTGCACAGGCACTTAGCAGTTTCCAGTTCACTGTAATGACTTCGTGAATGTTAACTATTTTTATTGTTATTGCAATTGAGCTCCAGTCTTGTATAAGGGTAAGTGATGTGTCTTATCGTGATCTGGGATTTAACCTCAGGGTCTATATCTTCGAGATAAAACCATGGAGACTACACTCAGTCAACCAGGGAATCATCCCACAGACATACTGGTCTTAATCCATTTTGAGGAATCGGAGGGTGGGAGGGAGAGAGCAGTGTCCATGACAGGAAATACTCTTGTGAAAAAAAAAGGAAAGAACTGATGAAGTAATTGAGATCAGTCTAATGTTATTTGTAAACTGACTCAGTTTAGTAGTTTCACAAAGATGCTAGATTGTGAAGCTTAAACAAACTTTGAAAATCACAGGGGCTTTCTGTGGCTTGACGTTACCACTTTATGTTGCCGCAGTAACTCAGAAGAGCTTGCCCCAAAGCTGCCGCCATCAGCAGAGAATTTGGCAAAGAGTTGTGGCCGCCATGTACCTCCCCCCTTATCCACCTTCTAGCACATGTGTGCCCTTTCACCTGACTCTCTGTTCCTACCAGCCCTACGAGGTCTTATTTTGCCTGAGACCTTCATGGACTCAACAGCTGGGCCCAGGCTGGACTCAGTGTTATCGTGACTTGGCAACTTCGCATTCATGGATCCAACCCCTGCAAGCAGCTCAGGATAGGAGTCCTCGCAGACTCTGAAGAGTCTGGAGCTGTCAGAAGGAGCCTGAGAGCTGGGATCCACAGGCACTCAGTTCTCACTTTCCCTTTTTTTTTTTTTTTGCCGTACGCGGGCCTCTCACTGTTGTGGCCTCTCCCGTTGCGGAGCACAGGCTCCGGACGCGCAGGCTCAGCGGCCGTGGCTCACGGGCCCAGCCGCTCCGCGGCAAGTGGGATCTTCCCGGACCGGGGCACGAACCCGCGTCCCCTGCATCGGCAGGCGGACTCTCAACCACTGCGCCACCAGGGAAGCCCTCACTTTCCCTCTTAATGGGAAAGTCACAGAAAGCCAAGCAAGAGTAATTCTCCTTGTTAAATACCGATCACTATCTGTATTGGAACCATCAAATGTATGCCTGCCAACTGTCAGAGTCCGGAATTATTTTGTGGGATTTTAGAATCTCTAATCAAGAGTTTGTCTCTCTCATTCTCTTCCAAAACTTCCTTCCTTGCCATCACCAAAAATAAAAACAAAAAAAGCCTACTTTCATAAACTCATGTGTCTTGTTCATAAAGATATTCCCCAAAGATGATGTACTTACCCTGGAAACTCCAGGTAACCACTGCTTCTCTCAGTAAGATTTTCCTTACCTCTTCCTTCTTCATTCCTCCCACCTTTGCTCAAACCCTCTCTCTCTCTCCTTCCTTCCCTCCTTCCCTTCCTTCCTTCCTTCCTTCCTTTTGATCTAACTTAACCTTTC
The DNA here is from genome assembly GCF_937001465.1 of Orcinus orca. Classification (NCBI taxonomy): domain Eukaryota; kingdom Metazoa; phylum Chordata; class Mammalia; order Artiodactyla; family Delphinidae; genus Orcinus; species Orcinus orca. Next base: position 19,818,322 of record NC_064563.1, on the reverse strand, counting down.
TTGATGCTATTTAGACCGATGAGATTAACCCATGCTAAGAGTTTTGTGAGATCCTTACCCAGTCTATGTACATCATTCCCTCGTCTCAGCTCAGTATTTTCCTTTAATTACTCACTATTGGCTGCTTTTACAGACACGCTGTGTAGTTCCAGTTTAAAAAATGTGAAGTGCTGTATAGATGTCTTCTTGAATTAGATGATCCACAACTTATAAGATAGCTAACTACTGAAATTGTTATTACTTGTGCCTGCTTACAGATGAAGTGAAATGTCTTGTTTAACATCCATTGTACAGCAATAATTACATCTGCTTGAAAATATTTCGATTTGGACTTGAGAAAAAAATAAGTTTACAGTGCAACCACACTCAGTGACTATAGCAATTTTATGCTGGATGTATCCTAAACCCATTTTATTTCATTACTTGGAAGTATATATGTCAGAGTTAAGTTTTATAATTTTCCAAAATCTATCAATGATATGGAAATGATCAGACTGTATTTTCAATTATAGTTCTTTATCTAATGGTTTGTATGCTCATTGGGCTTAGCTCACCAAAACTTCTTCTCATCATAGCCAAATGCTCAACTATGCTTGAACTGTACTTATAGTTTAAACCTAGGGCTAATTATCAATATACATTTTTCATTATCCTTTTAATATGATGAGCTCTAGCAATAATATCAGTTAAATAAAGAACTGAAGAATCAGTTATAATAAAGAAATGTTTAACTCTGAATTATCAGGGCAGCTGAAATCCCATAAGGCATTTTGAGCTTGTAAAGGAACTATTTCCTCTGGGTGAACTCTGCCCTGCCCTGCTTGGACCCAGGGCACAGGTTCTTCGGCAAGTGGAAACAGACTAGATGTCAGTACCCACTTGCCCAGGCAACTGCACAACCAAGCCCAGGAACAGGGTGTAAAAATTAGCTCAATTTACAAAGCTATTGATCTTCAATGTGCTCCATCCAGTTCATATCCATTTCTAGGACCTAGCCCAGAAATGGGCACTCTGAACAGATGATTATCACAAGTATTCTCAAAAAAAAAAAAAAAAGGGGGGGGCATAGGAGATGGTGGAATCATGAGTGAGCCAAACTCATGAGGATATCTGAAAGGGTAAAGCCAAAATTAAACGACACACTTCTGGGGTGAAGACCAATTGGGTATAGGCACATTGATTGTGTCTTATATTAGTTTCATGGGACTCCTGTTTTTGACTACTTTCTTTAAAAAAAAAAAATCTCATGGAGATATAAGTTGATAAAGTCATCTCACAATATGATTTGGCAGTAACAGTCAGAAATTTGAGTGTGCAAATTCAAAGGATGTTGAATCTTTGACCCAGCAATTTCATTCTTGGAATCTATCCTAAAGAAATACTCACATATACCTATGAACTGTACAAGGATTGCAGCAATGTCTCCAACAGCAAAAAATTGGAAACTACACAAAAAAATCATTAATAATGGGTTGGTTAAACAAATTGTGGTCTGCCCACATTACGGGATACAATGGAGCCATTCATTAAAAATAGTAAGACAGTTCTATTGAACTGACAAGGAATTAGATGAAATACATATATATTTATATATTGATGAAACCAAAACAACAAGTTATAGAATGGTAGGAATCCCATTAACGTAAGAAATGTGTGTACTGCATGTGCAAATGCACATGTGTGTGTAAAAGCTGACAGAGGTATCTGGGAGGACATATCCCTAAATTATCATCTCTGAGAAAAGAAATGGGATCTGATGGGCGGGAATAGAGATAGGAGAGTAGAAAATTGGAGAAGGGGATTATTGGAACATTTACTTCCTCTTTATATACCTCTGAAATGTTTACCTTTTTTTTAAACAATTAGCATACATTGTTTTTGTGATTTAAAAGTCACTTTAAAGAAACTTTAAAGGACTAAAAAAGAAAGAAAGAAAAATGATCACTTGTAATTGGATCACCCAAACACAACTATTTTTATTTTTGTGTACTGTTTTCCAGGCTTTTATTATGGGCCTAAATATGTGTAAAACATGCAAAATTATATAAGAATGTCTGTACATGATCATCTAGGTATTAAATTTTAAATCTATTTTGGAAAAAGTTGAACAATATATTTTTGGAATAAATTATAAATTTGAATTTCCCTTGTGCTGATTTGTTAATTGTACCTGGTGAATTGACCATTCAGATCTTTTTCCATTTATTTATCTAAAAATTGTTTTATTAGTAAAAATAATAACAAATCCTACTGAGAGTTTATCAAGTGGCGTTTTGTAAGTACTATACAGGCAGCTCACATTTTAAGTTCACAAAGCCCCAGTAAGTATTACTGTTGCCACTATTTTACAGATGAAGAAATTAAGACCTAAATGGTTTCACATCATAGGAGGTCCAACAGCAGGGCTAAGGCTCTTGTTCTCACCACACTGCATGACCTCATATCAATGTGTTAATTAAGATATCATCCTTTTATCTGCCACATTTGTTAAAAGTATTTTCCCAGTGTCTTGCATTTTTTGTGTTCTCGTGTTTTTACGTGCAGAACATATTAATATTCTTTTTTTTTTTTTTTTTGTGGTACGCGGGCCTCTCACTGTCGTGGTCTCCCGTTGCGGACCACAGGCTCCGGACACGCAGGCTCAGCGGCCACGGCTCACGGGCCATGGCTCACGGGCCCAGCCGCTCCGCGGCATGCGGGATCCTCCCGGACCGGGGCACGAACCCATGTCCCCTGCATCGGCAGGCGGACTCCCAACCACTGCGCCACCAGGGAAGCCCCATATTAATATTCTTATAATAAATTCAATTTGTTTTTGTCTTTGTAATTTCTTCTATCATTTCTAAGCTTATAAAGATATCCTTGCTCTAGAGATGTGAGAAATTTTCCTTCCAGTGTATATATGTTGTATGTATGAATATAGGTATTTGTATGTGTATATAGACATACACATAAACATACACATACATGCAAATTCTGTAACCCACGTGGACATTATCTTGGTGTACAGTATGAGACATCTAGGGATTTTTTTTTTTTTTACCCTGACACTGCTGCTGGGCAGAGAATTCCTCTGCCACTGTCCAGAGGAGATACTGAGCTACCAGGATTTAAATCTTCAACTTACCTTTGCTCCAAGTGATATGATTAAGCCAAGATTATTTAACTCAAGCCCCAGTGAGTCATTCCAAACCCTTGAATCATTCTGACAGACCTGACAAAACTTCTGCTGAATTACTGCCTTGGAGAATTCTTTGCATGACTAGTTGAACATTGGATGTCTGTAAGCCTTATGATTTGTAGCTCTTCATCATCTGGGCACACGTCTGACCCAATGGGCACACCCATTTTATTTCCAAAGGGAAGAAATACTTTCAGTGTTAAATTAGTAGGTGCCAGTTGGTGCTAAAATGTAGATCATTAGAACAGTGCATATAGTGTGTTACCATTTGCATGTGGGGAAATATATATCTTCCATATATAGAAAAAAGGATAGATATATGTTAAGATATGGATATGGGTAGAGACCTAGGTAGACATTTGATATAAATGTAGATATAGATGTACAGATACATAGAAAGGTACACACAAATAACTGGTCAGGGGCGTTGCCTCTGGGCAAGAGAATTAGATGGCTAGGGCTGGTGACGAGTGACTGAGATTTTTCACCACTTATCCGTATGTAACTTGTGAATTTTGTTTCATGTGCCTGTATGACCTATTCACAAATAATTTTTATATTAAAAATAATGAAAGTTAAGTTAAGGCATTTCACTGGGGATGTGGTAACATTTTCTAGTTACCTTATAGAAATAATGCAGGGTCGATGATATGAGAGCTTGCTAATTCCAAGGTGGTTGGTAACGTCCTGCATTATACAAAATTTAACATTCAGTATGCTCTCGTATGAATCCAGCAGTCTGTTTTGGTTGTAGGGAACGACATCTCCCAGGTTTCTTTGACCTCTGGTTTCCACCTAGGTTCAGCCCATGGAAGGCTAGGGCACTAGAACGAAGGATGGAAGGAAGGAAGAAAGCAGGGTAGTTTTCTCTATTTCCTGGGTTATTTCCAGCACCAGTTATATGGTCTCAGCTCCACCTGGGAAGCCTCAACTATGGTTCTGGGTCTCACTGGAAGACCCTGATTTCTGGGCTCTGATAATGCCACCTTCCTATCGTCCCTCCGGCATTAAGCTGGGAGCAGCTCCCTACTGTTGCAACCTCTGGATTCCATGTTCAGCTTCTCCGTCCTTCCATTTCCTAGGGAACCAATTCTCTATATTAAATTCCCTCTGTTGGAAAACCCTGGAATGGCTTCTGCTTTTCTGGTCAGAGAGCCTGACAGATGTGCTTCAGAAGTACACATTTTCTAGTTCTTGCTTTACAATCCCTTGCCCTCAGGACTCTTTCATATAATATACGATCTTGGGTTCAGATAGCAGAACTCCAAACACATGGGGCATGTCGTGTTTGGCACTCCACCCCTATGTTTCACAACTGCCGTTCTTTATCATTGCCCAGTGTTGTAGATTGGCTTTTTCAATGGCACTCTTAGTAGATACACATTTAAGAATAACAGCCTCTGCATTCTTTTCAGAACCAGAACACTTAGGGCATCAAATGTGGAAACTCCTCTGGTCAGACTTTTCCTTCAGGCTCTGGCTGAGCTATGGAAACTCAGATTCAGAGCTTCTCCCTGAGAGAGATTTTAGGGGGAAATGACAACGTGGTGCTCAAATACAGACACTTCCTTTCTCAGGTGGCTTTGTTTCAAGCTGTTCTAGCATAAGAAATCAAAATCCGATTCCACCTGTTCCTCAGGAAAGACGATTAATCTTGTCCAAGCCAGTGGCCTTTATTTAAAGATCATGGGTCTATCTTCTGTCACCACAGGGCACTTGCTAAAGTTTAACCTAAGCCTAACTACTACAGATGATTTATAGGCTCATGAGAGTTTGCTAACAAATTGTTGTAAATGACTGGGTTTTCTCAATTCATAAGTTATCCAAATTATTTTCTGGCCTGGTACGAGCCTTATCATTCTTCATGATGACAGGCAGGGCCTGACTCAAGCCTTCTTACTTACTCATGGCTCCCACATCACCGCCCTTCTGGACTCAGTGGGACCCGGCCCTTCCTCACCACCCCTGCATGTGTCGCTTCTTTCCTCCACCTGCTGCAGGTGAGAATGTATTTCCCTTCTTCCCTCACAATCCCCTTCCCTGATGCTGACCCAATCCTTCTACCCCCAATCACATCACTGTGGAGCGAATCTGAAGTCCTGCACCTCACCCCACTTCAGCCGTAGAAACTGTCCCCATGCCCATCCCTCGACTTTTAGCCTTTGGGCCAGTGCCACCCGTTCTTTCACTGATCCTGTTAATGTCCCCATGCTGCCACCCCAAAGCCCTGTCCCTCCAACAAGATGCCTTTAGCCCTGACACTATCCCTGACATAGAAACAAACAACCCCAGCTGTTAAACATCCCATCTGTGAAGGTCCTGGGATCTATCTCTCTTAGTCTTTTAACTGCTCCCCACTAATCTTCACCTCCTCTGTCCAATATCCCATCCATCAGTTGTTACCCCTGGCCTGACCTGTCAGAGGTGAAGAAGCAGATTTGCAGGGACGCCAATGAAGTTTAATCTCCAGGCATCCTCGCACAGCTCCCTTCCGAGGTCCCATGTCTAATCTGGTCTTCCTAATTGTGTATTCATCTTCTTAGAGAAGACCCCCATATGTTATAACCTCTGGCCACCACAAAACCTGGCCCTGCCCCTGTTTGGGTGATCATTCCCTTGATTATCTTGGAATTAGGGGAATGTTCCCACTCCATCTGCCTGCTGCTTCTAGGGAAAAAGTGCTTCTAGAACCACAAATTGAACTTTGCATGCCCTCAACCTTAGACACAGTGTTAAACCTGGTGGTTAGTTTTAATTATATGGCCAGTGCTTTGTTCCAGCTACTTTTTTAGATTAAATAGGTTTTAGCTGATTGGCTTTGGAAACCAACCACCGAAAAAGTGACTTGTAAACAAACTCCTGGAATGTAAGCCATTTCTAAATTGAGGGCTTCAGGGACTTAACATTAATGAAAGCCCATAAACCACGTGTGGAAATCTATGTATAAATACTGACATTTTGTCACATGAAAAAAGTTACTCATTAAACTCAATCAAAGGACGTAGCAAAATTTGCAATATCCAACAAGTCATGATGTGTAATTATAGCAATCAGTCATCTGTATTTTCTTGGGCAGTTTCCATTTTAAATGTTCTGCTCTATGATCACCCTGGATGACTCTCTAGTTCATCATTATAGACCCAGAAACTAGTACAGTGTCTGGCACACAGTGGCACTCAAGCAATGCATGCAAAATGAATGATTGTATAATACTGTTCGGCAGACTATGAGCTCTGCTTTGGATTTTAAAACTACGGTCACTGACTATTTTTATAATGGGCATATACAAGCAACTTAACAAATCTTTTTATGACTTTTAAGTCTATATGTTGGCAATTATGCAAATGTATTTAATTTTCCAAATCTCATCTGTAAAACAAAATGGCTTGGATTTCAACAGAAGACATAATATATACATTAATGTCTCTATCCTCAGTGAAACATTTCTTTCCCAGACGATTATACAGCCTCTTCCAGAATACTGTGTTTATTTTCTTATTCATGCGGAGGAATGCTTTTGTATCAATTTTGGCATGTAAATAGTTTTATTTTTAAATAATCTGTAGAGTTACAGCATTCTAACCTCCCACATAGTTCTGCTAAATGCTACAATTCCATTACACACACTCCAATTTTCAGTCTAAGAACTCATTAACTTTCAGTGAGCCTATGGATTCCCTCCAGCAAGTAGATTAACAAGGTGAGTATGATGAAGAAAAATTTTTATGTAAATTATCTTAATCCTTCTAAGAATCCAAAAGGATTAATTATAATAAAGTGATGACCAGGAATGTCTTTGATTTCTGTATTCCTGGACCACACCAGGATTACAAATTGTTTGCAGCTTCTCCACTGCCTCTTGTCCCTACTTTTCTACCCCTTCACCCCAACGAGAGAAGTTAAGAGTCAACTGTTGGTGTTTGGGGAACACATTTGGAAAAAAAATAGCAAGCAGTTTTGTTTTTTTTTTTTTTAATTTCAGATTGAAAATAACTTCTTGGGTCTAGGAAAATTTATAGCTTTGGAGTTAGTCTGGGGATGGAACCATTCATTTCTCCATCAGAATACCAGTCATTAGCACAGAGATATGTTCTCCTGACACCATTGGTCCTTCTCCCCATCCCGTCTCCCACCCACCCAAGAACACTCCAGAAGAAAGTTCTTTTCCTGTCCTCTTTTATTCACTACAAGTGAATTTGCATCCCAAGTCATACAAGAGCATATCAGCAAATCTCTTGGTCCTGTATTGCAACATATGTGGGTGTCCACTTCCTTTCCTGACTTTTAAAATAATCCCTTCCACCTTTATTCCTGATCTTTGACCAACAGAGTGAGAGATACAGCCAACTCCCTTCTCCACAGAGCATGACTCATGCCTTTCATGGCTGGGAACTTACCTGGAACAGACACAGAATGGGATAGATCTTACAGATTATTATTTTTTTATAAGTACATGAGTGGTCTCCACACAAGCTAGGAAAGTTGCTGAAAATCTGGAGAGGTTTTCAGAATACCTGAAAACCAGATTCCATTTAGCCATCCTTTGAAGAAAAAAGCTTCAGGCATTTCAAAGGAGCAGTTCTTTCAGACAACTGGCTGCTCCCTCTGCAAAGCAGCTCCCATCCCTCCCCCACCACCTCCCCATCAGAGGGCTATTAGAATACTGTTTGAAATGGTGGTGGTTTTCCAGAAAATACCAGGTTCCCCCACTTCAAAGAACAGCCAACAGAGCCGTGAGTTATTGCTTCTTCCTGGGGAGTTCTCCCTGCCAGAGTGTAAGGAGACATTCTCATCTTTCCCTATTCTTCCCAGGCAGAAGGAGAGGATTTTTTTCCTTCCTAGTTCTCTAAACTAGCCCAAAGAGAATTCCTTGTGAAGAGCACTTAAAGCAAGATTTCAGAAGATCTCAGGTCTACGACCTTGTTTTATGGTTAGAGAGGAGGAAAAGTGGGAATTGTGGGACAGGAGGGCAGTGGTGAATTTAGTGCTTTTAAAAAACCATGATTCAAAAGCGTCATGTACTACAATGTTCACTGCAGCTCTATTTACAATAGCCAGGACATGGAAGCAACCTAAGTGTCCACTGACAGATGGATGGATAAAGAAGATGTGGCACATATGTACAATGGAATATTACTCAGCCATGAAAAGAAACGAAATTGAGTTATTTGTAGTGAGGTGGATGGACCTAGAGTCCGTCATACAGAGTGAAGTAAGTCAGAAAGAGAAAAACAAATACTGTATGCTAACACATATATATGGAATCTTAAAAAAAAAAAAAAGAAAATGGTTCTGAAGAACCTAGGGGCAGGACAGGAATAAAGACGCAGACGTAGAGAATGGACTTGAGGACACGGGAGGGGGAAGGGTAAGCTGGGACGAAATGAGAGAGTGGCATGGACATATATACACTACCAAATGTAAAATAGCTAGCTAGTGGGAAGCAGCCGCATAGCGCAGGGAGATCAGCTCGGTGCTTTGCGACCACCTAGAGGGGTGGGATAGGGAGGGTGGGAAGGAGACGCAAGAAGGAGGGGATATGGGGTATATGTATGCATATAGCTGATTCACTTTGTTGTACAACAGAAATTAACACAGCATTGTGAAGCAATTATACTCCAATAAAGATGTATTCATTAATTAGTTAATTAAAAATTAAAAACAGAGCACACTAGTGAAATAGATCATTTTCTCCCCTTCAGGAAGGGGGTGGGGGCAGGTCAGGGAGTGAGGCAGTCTCTTGATGACCTTGGTGCCTGGGTACTGGAGGAAGAGGAAGCAGTTCCATCTAGTTGCACAGAGATGGCCATGAAACTCTTTGCTCACTTACTTCCAGCCAGCTGGGGTCTTTAATTACCAGTCTGTGTTCACAGAAAAGGAGAACTCAGCAAGAGGCTGGGAACCAGAGCTCTAAACACTAAATCCTTTTGCCTAAGGCTTGCTGGGGCACCTGATGAATTCTTGACCTTGTTCATAAAACTTGCTTCCAGCAAAGTCAAATGGAGCAACCTTAACAGTTTTGAATATTTGACTATATTAACCATCTTGCCTTTTAAAGCAACTTTCCACTTAGAGCAGGAGCCTCCATCCTTCAGCCCTGGGAGAGACAACAACAATCTCTGTTATCCAAGTTGGAAAACCAGAAGCAAATTGTCAGTGGACTCAGAACACCTCCTTTCCAATTCTTCTTGGTCCTTCTCTGAATAACTGAGCACAAGCTCTGTCTCAGAAGCCATGTTGAAGGGATTCCCTGGTGGCGCAGCGGTTGAGAGTCCGCTTGCCGATTCAGGGGACACGGGTTCGTGCCCCGGTCCTGGAAGATCCCACATGCCGCGGAGCGGCTGGGCCCGTGAGCCATGGCCGCTGATCCCGCGCGTCCAGAGCCTGTGCTCCGCAACGGGAGAGGCCACAACAGTGAGAGGCCCGTGTACCGCAAAGAAAAAAAAAAAAAAAAAAAGCCATGTTGGGATGACGTAGGGCTTGTCCCCTCCCTCCCTTAGTAGCTACTTGATCTCCGTGCCATTTCCTAAAGAAGGAACTCCATGCTCTTAAGAAAAGTAGGGATGGTCAAATCTTTAGGCATCAGAGAAATGCAAATCAAAACCAGTGAGGAGGTACCACTTCAGAACCACTAACTAAAAAGACAGACAATAAGTCAGACAGAGAAAGACAAATATCATGATACCGCTTACATGTAAAATCTAAAAAAATGGTACAAATGAACTTATTTACAAAACAGAAATAAAGTCAACAGATGTAGAAAACAAACTTATGGTTACCAAGGGGGAAAATGGGGGAAAAGGGATAAACTGGGAGATTGGGATTGACATATACACACTACTATATATAAAATAGATAACGGATAAGGACCTAGTGTATAGCGCAGGGACCTCTTCTCAATATTCTGTAATGAACTATATGGGAAAAGAATCTTGAAAAGAGTGGATATATGTATAACTGATATATTTCCTGTACAACAGAAACTAACACAACATTGTAAATCAACTATATTCCAATAAAAATTAATTTAAAAAAAAGACTAGGGGATGTGGAGAAATTGAAATTCTCATATGTAGTGGTGGGAATGTAAAATGGTGCAGCCATTGTGGAAAACAGTCTGGCATTTCCTCAGAAAGTTAAACATAGAGGTACCATATTACCCAGCACTTCTATTCCTAGGTATATTCCCAAGAGAAATGAAAATATGTCCACATAGAAACTTACACATAATGCTCATAACAATGTTCTTCATAACCACCAAAAAAGAGTGGAAAGACCCTAACTGTCCATCGACTGTTGAGTGGACAAATAAAATGTGGTATATTTATACAAGGGGAAATTATTCAACCATAAAAAGGAATGAAATACTGATACATGCTACAACATAGATGAACCTTGAAAGCATTATGATAAGTGAAAAAAACTAGTCACAGAAGACCACATGTTGTGTGATTACATTTCTATGAATTATCCAGAATAGGCAAAGATACGAAGAGTAGATTAATAGTTGCCAGGGGCTAAGGGGTGGGTAGGAGAATGGTGAGTGGCTACTGACAGGTACAGGTTTTCTTTCTGGAGTGATGAAAATATTCTGGAATTAAATAGTGGTATTGGTTGCACAATTGAATATACTAAAAACTGTTGAATTGTATATTTTAATGGATAAATTTTATGGCACATAAATCATATATCAATAGAGGTGTAGGAAGGAAGGAAGGAAGAAAGGAAGGGAGGAAGGGAAGAAAGGAGGGAAGCAGACTGGTTGGGATAAACACTGACTATGTTTAATCTTGTCCCCTCAATATATCTTTCCCCAACAAGCCCCTCCCAGAAGTTATGGGGAGGGAAGGCCCTCTTTCTTCAATTGGTCAAATTTGCCCCCAGTCAAGACCTCCAACCTCCTTGTAATTCCTGAGGCTGGCCTCAGTCACATCCCCCTGCCCCATCACAGCGGCTCAGCCACCCTGCTAAAGGCTTCCCCCAGAGCACTGCCCCGGGCGCTCTGCTTGCAAGATGCTGTCAGGGTTTGCCGGTCACCTCCAGGCCATCAGAGCTTACCACTGCTCTCTGGTTGAGAAAGGTCCAGCCTCCTGCCTAGACAGGTAACCGGTCCTGTTCAGACTCACCTAGATAGCTGTCTCTGACTCAGGCAGAGCAGAGGGTGAACTGGCTGTTAGACTTCTGCTTCTTTTACTGACCTGACCTGCGTTTGATTTTCCCATCGTACCTCTGTGTTGGGGTTTTTGCTCTCCTCATCAGGTTACACAGCCCCAAGCTGCTATACGTGCACCGGGAGAAGCTAGCTCAGCAATACACACCCAACATCTCCAGTTTTCTCCTACTCAACCCCAGGTAAATTCAGAGTGGCTCCTGATTAAACTTTGGAAGAATTGCTCCTCTGAGCCAGGCGCTTAGTATCTACAATTCCACTTAATCTTCACAACAGCCCCGTAAAGAAGGTACTATTATCCCCATTTTTCAGGAAGAGGAAACAGATTCAAAGAGGGTAATCAACTTAAAGTCATGTGGATTAGAGTCAGGATTCCAACACAAAACTGTCAAAGCCCATGCTCCTTCTACTTCCTCAGATAACAATTCCTTTCCTTGGTTGAGCACCTGTCATATGTCAGGTAGTGTTCCAAACATATTAAAAATATTAGTTCACTGATTCTCACAACTATCCCATGAGACAGGTATTAGCCTCCCGTATAAATAAATGAGGAAACTGAGGTTCAGAGTGATTAAGTAACTCTTTCGAGATCATATGTATTTATCACTCACTGAATGCATGGGAGCTTGGAAAGATTTTTGCTGTTCTTGGTTAAGATGAAAGATGCAAATGGTGCTGTCCTTTTTCCCCTTCTTCTTGCCTTTGAGCAGCTGTCCTGGGACCATGAAAGAAAGACAAAAAAGAAAAAAAGTCAGAAATATTTTCCCAAACATCAACCTGCTAAAGAAAAACCTACCTTCAGATCTTCTGTTATATAAGAAAATTAAAATTCTATTTCTTTAATCTGCTGTGGGTAGGTTTTCTGTTAATTGTAGCTAAACATATTCCTAACTCACACAGGAAGGTCCAGTTACCGCCTTCTTACAGATTAAGAAATAGATTAGGGCTTCCCTGGTGGTGCAGTGGTTGAGAATCCGCCTGCCGATGCAGGGGACAGGGGTTCGTGCCCCGGTCCGGAAAGATCCCACATGCCGTGGAGCAGCTGAGCCTGTGAGCCATGGCCGCTGAGCCTGCGCGTCCGGAGCCTGTGCTCCACAATGGGAGACGCCACAACAGTGAGAGGCCCACGTACCGCAAAAAAAAAGAAAAGAAAAAAAAAAGAAATAGATTAAAGGGGCACAAAGAGATTAATTTAAGTATTTTTCCAAAGCCACACAGATAGTGACTGATAGTTGACCCCCCTATTCTTCTCTTAATAACTTAACTTCCAAGGTTATAGCTGGGCACACCAGCAGAAGGTCACATTTTCCAGGCTTCCCTGAAGTTTCGTGGACCATATAACTATATTTTTGTTAGTGGGATGTGAGCGGAAGGGAGGCATGTGATTAATTTCCAGGTCATACACTCTAGTTCCTTTTTCCTTCTCCCCACCAGTGGTGATGATGAACCATCTTCAATCACAGGGACCAGGGTAATGACTCAGGAGATGGCAGAGCAACAAGGTAGAAGGAACCTGGGTTCCTGAATGACCTTATGAATTAGAGCTGCCCTACATCCTGGGATCGTCTACCAAATTAGACTTTTAAATGAGAGAGAGATAAATATCTCATTTAAGCCACTGTGTTTTGCTATCTCTTTAAAGCACCACCATCTTAAGTAATACCGCGGCTAATAAATTTTCAAACATAGGCCTGTTTAATTCCAATTTGGGTAATTTCCACTACAACTCCCAATACCTAAATCAGAGACTGCAAACCCCAATGCCTACACACGCTAGGTAGAAAACAAATCAGTGAAGAAGTCTGGGTAAGAACTATAGTGAACTAGAGAACACATCTGTGGTTGCTATGTGGTTACCAAACTATTTCCCTTCCTTCCTGATAGACCGTATTTCTCAGCTTTCCTTATAATTAGTTGGGGCCATTTGACTGAGTTCTGGCCAATATCATGTGGACAGAAGGAATGAATGCTACACCCAGGCCTGGCCCATGAAAAAAGTTTCTGTTTGATCATGCACTCTTTTTTTCCCCAAACTGAAGTGGTGAAGATGCCCAGGGAAATCTTGGGAGGCATGCCATGATGCAACGGACATGACAGAGCCATAGGATAGAAGAAACTGGATCCCTGGGTCACCACTTAGAGAAGAACTGCCTAAATTACACTGACATGTAGATTTTGACATGAGACTAAGAAACAAAGTTTTCTCAGGTTGATTCTTTACATGCTCAGGTCTATTGTAACCACAACATTGGAGAGCGTCCCCTAATACACTAAGGCAGCCCCTGTAGGAATATCGGCCTAGTACTGCCAGATGGTTGGACATTTTTAAAAGAGAAGACAGAAAGCCTTATATTATAAGAAAGCTGCTGATTATCAGTGTTGGCTAATACTGTGAAGGTCAAACATGACTAAGATCCAGATCTATCCCAGGGACTACCTGTTTGTCCCCTCTGCCTCAGTATTAGAGTTGGGTTCTCTGATCCTGGGACTTCAGGCAGCCTCCCCACTGACCCCAGGCTCCTGAGGTACAGATTCAACTGTCCCTGAGAATCCAATGGAGGTTTCCAATCCTTTCCACTCAGTTGGTTATGTGGGCTTATTAAACTCTAAGTCAATGGCCTTTGGAATATAACTGTGAAAAGGAGGAAAACACCTATTATCTACAGCTATTCTCTCATTGGATACAAGTAATTTTGCCAAACATTCACCTGGATCTCCAGTGTTTCTCTTGTGTTCATATATTCTTTATTTTCTTTTTTAACTTTTTTTTAAATAGATTTATTTTATTTATTTACTGGCTGCATTGAGTCTTCGTTGCTGTGCGTGCGCTTTCTCTAGTTGAGGCAAGCGGGGGCTACTCTTTGTTGCGGTGCGCAGGCTTCTCATTGCGGTGGCTTCTCTTGTTGCGGAGCGTGGGCTCTAGGTGCGCAGGCTTCAGTAGTTGTGGCACGTGGGCTTCAGTAGTTGTGACTCGCGGGCTCTAGAGCGCAGGCTCAGTAGTCGTGGCTCACGGGCTGTGTTGCTCCGCGGCATGTGGGATCTTCCCGGACCAGAGCTCGAACCCATGTCCCCTGTATTGGCAGGCGGATTCTTAACCACTGCACCACCAGAGAAGTCCCCACATATTCTTAAAATTAGTCCTGATAATGTCTACAATTACATTCACCAACACAAAACTATTTCTAAATGTTTCTCTATTTAGCCACCTGCCAAAATTCTTTCCACTTAGTAAAGTCCAATTCAAAGGTTATCTCGTCTATGGAGTCTTTTCCGTAAAGGTCTTTGCCTCTCCCCAGACGAAATTCACTCACCTCTCCCCGATGTACTCCAGCTCTCTCGCCCTGCCGAAGGAACATGTTTCCCTTCCAAGGTCTGAACTCCCGAAGAGACCACAACATTTTCCTCTTCATAGAATCAGTTCCTGGAATGACACCTGACTCATAATTAGTGCTCAATACAAGGGCTTAGTATTTGTTTTGTGGTTGTTATGTTATTTTATTGTTGTTTTGTTTCACTTTGTGTGCACCTTAAACAATGGTTCATCATAATGGTGCCCTGCATTGTGTGGAAAAAGGTTGTCAAGGAACCAAGAGCATTGTCTGCAATAATTGAATTCAGAAAGGTTGACTATCTTAGCTAGTTAGAAGAGCAGACTCTGGAGCCAGACTGCCTGGGCTCCTATTCCATTCACCAGCTGTACAACTTTGGGCTAGTTACTTAACCTCTCTGTCCCTTAGTTTCCTTAACCATAAAATGGGAGCAATAGTAATCATGCTAGTGTATTCATTTGCTAGGGCTGCCATAACAACATGCCACAAACTGAGTGGCTTAAACAACACAAATTTATTGCCTAACAGTTCTGGAGGCTAGAAAAGCCTACAATCAAGGTGTTGTCAGGATTGGTTTTCTCTGAAGGCTGTGAGGGAAGGATCTGTTCCCAGCATCTCTCCCTGGGTTGTAAATGGCTGTCCTCTCCCTGTGTCTCTTCACATTGTCTTCTCTCTATGTGTGTCTGTCTCTGTCCAAATGTCCCCTTTTTTAAGAATACCAGTCATATTGGGTTAGGGCCCACCCTAAAGACTTCATTTTAACTTGATAACCTCTCCAAAGATGCTATCTCCAACTAAGGTCACATTTGGGGTATTAGGGGCGTTAGGATTTCAACGTATCATTTTTTGTGGAGCGGGACACAATTCAACCCATAGCTATATTACCTGATCAGATTGTTGTGAAGATTAAATTAGCTAATACAGGTAAAACATTTAGAATAGTCCCTGGCACACCACAAGCCCTCAAAAACAATAGCTGATGGTATTATGCATCTTAAAATTTTGTTATAACAAGGTGACCCACCCTTAAAAATACATCGGTAAAAATTCTGCTATTCCAGGATAGATGTTTTAGGGGAGTAGTTGAAGAGAGGTAGGGATGATTTCCATTCTTGATCTTAGAATACAGCAAAATGAAAGAAGTACCAGTTCCTGACATTGATAACACAAAAGAAGATAGGACAAGAGATAGGAAATCACTGCACTCATCATAAGCTTGAAAATGACTCAATTTGAGGGGTATGTCACACATTGAGAGGCACACCACAGTTAGAATTTGTCCTTTGATTTATTATTAGGTATTATTAATTCATTTTTTTCAATAATCACTAGCTCAAAAGTACAATAAAAGACTGTAGTTTGAAGTTTGCAATTTTGGAATTTGACCTCCCTTAAACAGAGATTGGTTTCAGAGTCTTCTTAGATAGTCTAGAGTTAGAATTTTAAAATAAGTCTCTGAGGCCAGTTAATGGTTGTGTGATTCAAACAGATGGAAATATGGCCCAACAAGCCACTCAACGTACAAGATTTATAAATGTAAGAATTTTCTAATAATGCCCAGGAATGCAAATTCCTGAATTGTAAGCATCCCCACAAAAGAGAGAATTTTCCCTGTTGGATAACACTGATCCTTCTTTGAACAAAGGGGAAAACATAAAAAGCCAGGTCCCAATGTTTTGCTCTCATTCTCTTGAGAATACACCAAAATTTTACTTTTAGTCCATCTCCTAGATCGTTCATGAATGCAGTTCTGTGATGGTGTGGTTTATACATTCCGTTCAATTTTGACAGCATTTTAAAAGTCTGGCCTCTGAGTAAAAATTTCAGTACAGGTCCCGTTGCATTTGTTGACTTTACAGTTGAATAGATGTTCAGTAGGGAGAAGTCAGCCTCCTCTCAAAAGCCCTCTTGAAAGCAGAGACTGCTTGGGTGGTGTGGGTGACCTTAATATTGCCTGTTTAAATGAGCAGTTAGTGATGCACATACCATCCAATCACATGGATAACTTACTTATGAATTATTATACCAGATCAAGAAAACTAGCTCATTAGTATGCACCACAGCGATCCTCAAAGTCCTGATGTTGAATTTCAATTATATTCCATTTGCAAATCCAGACTTTTTTCCAAAGACATGCTTCCATAATTCTTGAGCTTTGAGAAAGGCCGAAGAGCACGCCTGAGGCCTCTTCTCCTCTCTGTTCCCACCTCCTTCCCTGTATCCTCCCAACATTCTCACCCTACTCACTTCTTCATCACGTATTTTGTCTAAGGATGCTGGACCAAGCTAACTGTAGAATTCAGTTTTTCACCTTATGTATAGCCATCAGCCCTGGGGTTAAAATTGTTTTTGTTTTTGTCTTTTTTTCACTTTCCTTTGTTTTATTTATTTTGCGACTTTTAATACAGTAAATGAAGATTCAAAAGAAAGCCTTACATATACTGAAAAATAAATTATTTTCTTATTACAGAAGTAATTGTGCTTATTGCAGAAAATATAGAAATACAGATATGTATTTAAAAAAAAAAAAAAGAAATATAGGGCTTCACTGGTGGCACAGTGGTTAAGAATCCACCTGCTAATGCAGGGGACACGGGTTCGAGCCCTGGTCCTGGAAGATCCCACATGCCACGGAGCAACTAAGCCCGTGCGCCACAACTACTGAGCCTACGCTCTAGAGCACACGAGCCACAACTACTGAAGCCTGCGTGCCTAGAGCCCATGCTCTGCGACAAGTGAAGCCACCACAAGGAGAAGGTCATGCACTACAATGAAGAGTAGCCCCTGCTCACCACAACTAGAGAAAGCCTGTGTGCAGCAACAAAGACCCAAGGTAGCCAAAAATAAATAAATTTTAAAAATAAATTTTAATAAATAAATAAATAAAGAGTTCTTAGAAATTAAAAATATGATAGTTTAAGCAGAAATTTCAATACACAGATTAAAAGATTTGTTTAATCTTTGATAAAATCAAAGAAATCTCTAAGAAAGTAGAAAATACGGGTAGATTGAAAATGTGAAAGGCTAAATTATAAAGTACAATCCAAGAGGCTAATGTCTGATGAATAGAAGCTCCAGAGAGAACAGACAAAATGAGAGGAGAATATAAACAAAGAAACAATAAAGATTTCTTTACTGAAAAGCATGAGTCTCTAGACTGAAGAAGGAAGGAAGAAAAAATATTACAATGCCAGATACAGTGAATGAAAAATGACCGACAGTCACAGAATGGTAAAATTTCAGAAGATCAAAGATTATTTTAAAATCCAAAAACTTTTCAGAGAGAAAAAACAAATTGTATTTTTAAAAATTCAGATTGGCATCAAACTTCTCTTTAGCAATACTGGATCCTACAAGTAATGGAACAGTGCCTTCAAAATTCTAAGAGAAAATTTGAGAGTAGAATAAAGACATTCTAAGTCATGGAAGGACTCAGTAAGTTTACCTCCAACATCCCCTTTCGATGAAAGTGATTCAAGGATGTGTTCCAGCAAAGTAAGAGAGTAAACCAAAAAATGAGAAGTTCAAGAAACAATTAAGTCAGTCAGGAGAAAAGTGGAAGGAAGACCTTTGGTGACAGCTTTTCATCAAATCTAGAGCACAAGGGTTCAATTTAGAACTTGTGGAAGGAGGCCTCCAAAAGATAGTTGTCTGGGAAGAGAATGTATTTGAGCAGAAAGAATTCACAGATTTGATACTACCTTTGAGAAGTTGAATATCAAGTTGTGGAAAACTCAGCAATGCAGGAAATGGGGTGGGGAGGAGGAAACAATTAGAAATTCCAAGAAACACACAAGACTATGTAAGAAGGATATGTAATCCTAGTAAACTACGTGGCTGAGCTGTGAACAATCTTTACATAGTCATAATGTTGTAAACACTGTTGGTCAAGTTTTAGCTCCTGGAATCAACACACAAGCCACGCAAAAGGAAGACTTGGATCTGGTTGCAGAACAAGATCCATTTTTCTTTCTTGACATCATAAGTTAAAATTAAGCATTTGATCGTGATAAGAAAGCATACAGCAATGAAGAAAAGGGTAAGGACATTCATGTGTTCACCTCACAAAGTGAAGAGTCAAGAGATACTGTCAATGGTTGATGGAATTAAAAATGGGGATGTGAGTATATAAAACTATATTTTACATAGCTACAAAGGCAACTAATAGAAAGAATCTAAAAATAGTGGCATAATCTTATTGAAGTGGAAGAAAGGAAAGCCAGAAGATAAAAGATTGGTGAGCTAAATTCATATCCATCACCAGAGAAAT
Source organism: Orcinus orca (assembly GCF_937001465.1). Lineage (NCBI taxonomy): Eukaryota > Metazoa > Chordata > Mammalia > Artiodactyla > Delphinidae > Orcinus > Orcinus orca. The sequence goes on along the minus strand of NC_064563.1, from coordinate 19,799,372 downwards.
CAACAGATAATGTCTAAAATTGTTAAATAAATAGGAAAATAATAGTAATGCACTGAAGGATTTATAATAGGTAGAAGCAAAATGTACGACCATAGCACGAAGGCCAGGAGGGAACAAATGGAGCTATCCTGGAGGTCTTACACCATACATAAAGTGGTGTTGCATCACTTAAAGGAAGATTATAACATGTTAAAGAAATATACAGTACTTCTGCTTCTAGTCAAATGGACTAAAGGGGTCAGATTTACTATCCTGTCTGAAAGGATTAAAATATCAGACAAAATATATGAAACAATGCCACTCAAGGCATTGGACATTAGTCAATAAGGGACAGTGATCATTGAAAGAGGGAAGAGAAGAAAATATATGTCCATACAAGCATTGCACACAAATGCTCACAACAACTTTATTTGTGATAGCCCCTAATATCCGTCAAAAGATGAATGGCTAAACAAAATTATGTTACATTCATACAATGGAATACACAACTTAGCAATAAAAAAGAATGAACTCTAAATAAATACACACAACTACATGGGTGAATCTCAAATTAATTATACTGAGTGAAAGAGCCAGCAAAAAACTAGTACATACTGTACAATTTTATTTACCTAAAATTATAGAAAAATGGGGACTTCCCTGGTGGCGCAGTGGTTAAGAATCCACCTGCCAGTGCAGGGGACACGGGTTCGAGCCCTGGTCCAGGAAGATCCCACATGCCACGGAACAACTAAGCCCGTGAGCCACAACTACTGAGCCCATGTGTCACAACTACTGAAGCCTGTGCGCCTAGACCCCATGCTCTGCAACAAGAGAAGCCACCGCAATGAGAAACCTGCGCACTGCAATGAAGAGTAGCCCCAGCTCACCGCAACTAGAGAAAGCCCGCGTGCAGCAACAAAGACCCGACACAACCGTAAATAAATAAATAATTTTTATAAATAAATAAAATAAAATTATAGAAAAATGAAACTGATCTGTAGTGACAGAAGCAGATCAGGGACTGCAGAGAGGAGGGGAAGGATGATTTTAAAGGGGCATGAAGAAACTTTCAGGGGTGATGGATATGTACACTATCTTGATTGTGGTGGTTGTTTCATGGTGTATACAAATGTCAAAACTTTTCAAATTGTTCACTTTAAATATAAGCAGTTTAGGGGCTTCCCTGGCGGTCCAGTGGTTGGGATGCAGCACTTCCACTGCAGGGGGCTCTGGTTTGATCCCTGGTCTGGGAGCTATGATTCCGTGTTCTGCACAGTGCGGCCATAAATAAATAAATAAAAGCACTTTATAGTATGTCGGTTATACCTCAATGGTTAAAAAGGACAAAAAGTTACAGCGTAAACATTATGACAATAAACAATAATAAATAACTATGTTACATAGAGTTATCTACATATACATATAACACCTAAAAATATAACAAATAAATAACAAAAATAAATCATAAACATTATTTTAGAGACATGGAGGTAACTGCCAAAAGAGCTAAAAATTAACTTAAAAGTTGTTGCCCATGTGAGGAAATACAGGGACAGGATTAACCGAGGGGAGGGGGCAGGGAACTGTTGTTTCAAATATAAACCCTCCTGGATTAGTTCACTTTTAAGAATGTACACGTACACCCGTTCAGATGCTCACAGAAGCAGATGCTAAGATGGGCTTTGATACTTGAGAGATTTATTGGAGGAAAGCCTGTGAAGGGTGGAGGGAAGAGGGAGGAGGAATAGATGGGAGAGCAGGCAGACTGTGATCAGGTCTGCACCTGTGAAGGGAGAGAGGGAAGAAAAAAATTGGAGAGAAAGAGCCTCAGAATCCAGAAGGTTCTAAGACCTGCTGGGCTGGTGGGGAGTGTCCCAGCAGAAGTTCTCCATTCCAGGAATCCCGTGTCAGGCAGGGTGTATCAGCACTCACACCCTGGTACCTCAGCAGCGTTTAGTCATTGTCTGCCCAGGGGGCTGGGGCTCGGCCTGAGTGATGCAATGGTTCCAAACTTGTGGCAGCTGGGCTTGTCACTCTGCTAGGTCCCCACAGCAGGCATTGATTTGACTTTTTTTTTTTTTGGTACGCGGGCCTCTCACTGTTGTGGCCCCTCCCGTTGCGGAGCACAGACTCCAGACGCGCAGGCTCAGCGGCCGTGGCTCATGGGCCCAGCCGCTCCGCGGCATGTGGGATCCTCCCGGACCGGGGCACGAACTCGTGTCCCCTGCATCGGGAGGCGGACTCTCAACCACTGCGCCACCAGGGAAGCCCTGATTTGATTTTTAAATTTCAAAAAGTCTTTTAAGAGAAGGATAAATGCCTCTGATCAACAGGTGAAATGAATAAACATTCAGAGAGTAGCACAGTCCTTTATAGAGCCTATCACCCACCTGATTGGTACTATAGATTTTGCATTCCTTTTTTGCCCAAAAGTGTTGTGTTGAATAGACTAAATTTATTTGATTCTCTCTTAATTGAGGGGTCAGGGTAGATGCTGGAGAGCCAGTCGTCTTCTCCAAAAAGTGTCCATAAGTTAAGGAATAGTGTTCCTGAGCACAAAAAGGAGAGCCTCTTGAGAACCTATGGATTGTGATGAAATAGCCCCGGAAATTCTATACAACTATGTGGAACAGATTGAGCCACTGGACACCCTCTAATTCTGTAACTTTCACAGCTCTGAGTTTCCCAATGACTTAACAGATAAGACTAACGCATAATAAATAAATTAGGTTCACGGTACAAAGCAATTGTTTTATTTTATTTTTTTATTGAAGTGTAGTTGATGTACAATATTATATGAGTACAAAGCAATTTTTAAAAACTGTTTAACTGTATATGTTTTGCAACTCAGAAACCAAGAGATATATCCAACATTTCAGGTCCTGAAACCTACATAATTTGGGGGGCCATCAAAAAAAAGAATACAAAATGTATGAAAAATAAAATGCCCACGATCAGTCGACACCACCCTGCGTGAAGGAAAGTATTTGTGTTGCTGGGCGGGGGCAGAGTGGAAGGAGATGGCAGTCTTTGCCAATTGTGATTAAAGTTTCTTACTTTTGCAAAGCTTGTAAAAATGTATGACCATGTGAACACATTGCTAGCATCGCTCTCCCGGGCCTTCGAAAGCATCCTGTTGCTTATGCTTCCTCAGCATCCCAGTAAATCCACGTCTCTAAGCAGCCTTCTTTGAAAAGGAAGAGAAAATAAAGGGGTATAGATTCCCTTAGGAAGTTGGTGGATATAAATATGAGTTGAGGGCAGGGAGTGACACTTTACACGCGTGAGTACTGGAAATAAAAAGAATACTCACAGAGACAACTGCTGGTTGGTATAAATCACCTTCCATGCCTCTGGCACCCCCAGTCACTGATCACTGCCTGTCAGGGCCTGGTTCCAACCACAGGACACTCTTCTGCACACTCAGGGCACAGTCACATCTGATTTCCTTGAGAAATTGTCACCCCGAGCAGGGAGCTGAATGACAAAAATGAACAAGGCATGTCATTGGATTTTATTAAGGAAAATGAATTTGGTTTGTCAAAAGCATGGCATAGAGCATATGGTCACAACTGCTTTTAAATACTCTGAAAGAAAGACAGCGGGAAATACACTCAAATGTTAACAATAGTTCTCTTTGGGTGTTAAAACTAGTGGTAATTTTTTTTAACTTTCCCCTCCACATTTTCTTTAATAAGCATGTAGTGTCTTTAAAATAGAAAATGAACTTCAAAAAGTGTTTAGAAAAAAATGCATTAACTTTGTCTATATATGCATATACATGGATATTTATATTAATTAATGCATGCAATGTGCAGGGAACTAAGGAGATTTAAAACTTCCCAAGACACCCAGTAAGAATATTTCCCATGGCAGATATTACCAGTGTGATATGAGAATCAGAGAATCAACGAATCCCAGGTTTGAAAGGAACCTTGTATTAGTCATCTATTGCTGTATAACAAAGTACCCCAAAACTTAGCAGCTTAACCCAACGAACATTTATTATTTCACTCACTTTCTATGGGTTAGGAATCTGGGTATGACTCAGCTGAGTGGTTCTGGCTCAGGTTCTGTCACGAGGTTGCAGTCAAGCTGTTGACAGTGCCTGCAGTCATCTGAGGCTTATGAGGGCCAGAAGATCTGCTTCCAAGATGGCTCATTCATATGGCTGTAGGTAGGAGGCCTCAGTATCTTGCCACATGATGATTCACAGGGCTGCCTGAGTGTCCTCCCAACACAACAGCTGGTGTCCCTCAGAGGGAATGATCAGAGAGAGATTGAAAGGCAGAAGCCAGAATGTCTTTATGATCTAGCCCAGGGAAGGACATACCATCACTTCTGCCAGATTCTTTTTTTTTTTATTTATTTATTTTTGGCTGCATTGGGTCTTCGTTGCTGCATGTGGGCTTTCTCTAGTTGCAGCGAGCAGGGGCTACTTTTCGTTGTGGTGCACAGGCTTCTTATTGTGGTGGCTTCTCTTGTTGCAGAGCACGGGCTCTAGGTGTGCGGGCTTCTTGTGCGGGCACACGGGCTCAGTAGTTGTGGCTCACAGGCTCAGTAGTTGTGACTCGCAGGCTCTAAAGCGCAGGCTCAGTAGTTATGGCAAAAGGGCTTAGTTGTTCCACATCATGTGGGATCTTCCCGGACCAGGGCTTGAACCCGTGTTCCCTGCATTGGCAGGCAGATTCTTAACCACTGCACCACCAGGGAAGCCCTCTGCCAGATTCTTTTGTCACACAGACCAATCCTGATACAGCATAGGAGGGGACTACACAGGACATAAATACCCGGAGGCAGGGAACACTGGGGGACATTTGTCCCCTCCCCATGGTATCCCTGAGAAACTAAAAATGTTCAATACAGTGAGAAATATCAAGACTGTTAGTCAAAGTAGTTTAAGCTTATCAGGGAAAAAGGTACTTGAATCCAATTTTATATTCTGTCTGATCAGAAATGGCTCTTCTAGATATACAGATTACCAACAAACACATGAAAGAATGCTCAACATCATTAATCATTAGAGAAATGTAAATCAAAACTACAATGAGGTATCACCTCACACCAGTCAGAATGGCCATCATCAAAACATCTAGAAACAATAAATGCTGGAGAGGGTGTGGAGAAAAGGGAACTCTCCCGCACTGTTGGTGGGAATGTAAATTGATACAGCCACTGTGGAGAACAGTATGGAGGTTCCTTAAAAAACTACAAATAGAAGTACCGTACGACCCAGCAATCCCACTACTGGGCATATACCCTGAGAAAACGATAATTCAAAAAGAGTCATGTACCAAAATGTTCATTGCAGCTCTATTTACAATAGCCAGGACATGGCAGCAACCTAAGTGTCCATCGACAGATGAATGGATAAAGAAGATGTGGTACATATATACAATGGAATATTACTCAACCATAAAAAGAAACAAAATTGAGTTATTTGTAGTGAGGTGGATGGACCTAGAGTCTGTCATACAGAGTGAAGTTAAGTCAGAAAGAGAAAAACAAATACCATATGCTAACACATATATATGGAATCTATTTTACCAATGTAAAATAGATAGCTAGTGGGAAGCAGCCGCATAGCACAGGGAGATCAGCTCCGTGCTTTGTGACCACCTAGAGGGGTGGGATAGGGAGGGTGGGAGGGAGGGAGATGCAAGAGGGAAGAGATATGGGAATATATGTATATGTATAACTGATTCACTTTGTTATAAAGCAGAAACTAACACACCATTGTAAAGCAATTATATGCCAATAAAGATGTTAAAAAAAGAAAAATTAAATTATATTAACATACACGTAAATAAATTCTATTAAAAAAACAAAAAAACAAAAAAAAGAAATGGTTCTTCTAAAAACTTACTGTATTGCTGGTAATAAGAGTAATGTGACTTTTTAAAATGTTCATTGGTTTTCACTTCCTGGAGGGTTACAGAAGGTTTTCCCCCCTCCCTTCAGAGAAGATTGGGTAGGACAAAACAGAGATTTTTTTTTCAAAAAAAATTTTTTTGGTTGTATGGCTGTCAGTTAATATTTTCATAGGCAAAACCAATAAAATAAAAACCCTATAGTGGTTGTTTTGAGACTGGTTAGATGTCTAACCGATAAAAAATAATCCATCTCCCTCATCAGATCAAATGTCTAATACTGTCCATGGATTCCAACACGTAGGAAAGGAGGCTCATGATATCAACAGAGAAACCATATTGTTAAAAAAACAACAATCAGAATGGAAGGGCTGTCTGACTTGGGATTTTCTTTTCTAATGAGTTAATTTATGTAGGTGAAAAAGCCTTATAAATAACATAAAAATTAAACCCACTTTTATAAATTTAATGAATTACCTTTATTTAAAAGAGTAAAATGCTGTGAAATGAGCAATGCCTTTAAATTAGAGACGTAAGGTTATAGAAATATGGGGCAGTGCATCCCTCCTTCAGAGCTGCTCCTCCTAATGAGAATGGGGACGGGTCGTTGGCCAGAATTTGAAAATATCTCCAGACTCCTTAAGAGCAGGAATTTTCCTGTATTCATCTTCAAATCCCAAATGCCCAGTAAAATGCCAGGCACCGAGAGGTCATGAAGTATTTGCTGAATGAATGAGGAAGGGAAAAGCAATAAATATTGGGGGAAAATGATACAACTACAAAGCCAGTTCTCACCCTAGAAAACCAGTTCTCACCCTAATTCCCATTCCCCTCTTTGCCCCATGTTCCCAACATCGCTTGACTTCAAAGAGAGTCCCCAGGAAGGGAACTGGCCTTGGCATCAGTAAATTACCAGATTCCCTGATGACTCCTGACTTGTCATTCCACCAAGTCCAGTGAATACCCTGTTCAAACTGATATTTTTAATTCTCATCCATAATACCAAAGGAAAATGAATCTGCCCAACTTCTTGGTTTGACATCTATTTTCAACACCATCTCATAAATTTCTCTGCATATACCTCTTCCGCTATTGTGAGAATTGAACATGGATTCTGGAGCTGATGGATTCTGTCTCTTGCTTTTTTGTTCAGCTGGAAAGCTACTTACTAGTTCATCTTCTTTTAGTAACAGATTCTCTCCCAGGACTCTGCGCTCTTGCTGTTAAACTTCCCAGCAAGTTCAAAGGCGCTCTCAGCTCCCCAGGATCTGCCAGTTAACTTACTGCCACTACATGGTACTGCCTTTGATAATTTAGCCCTGCCCAGAGTCAGGTTTTTCTCTATCTCAGGATAAAATAAGGTTTTCTCAAGCTGTCAAAGCCCTGGATTTTGGCATTGCTTCTAAAAGGGTGTTAAAACATTCCCAAAGGATGAACCCTCTTGAACTAAGGAATCACTGAGAGGAAAGGAATGCAAGCAGGTCTGACAGGCTCTGCAGCTTTCCCCTGATTAATTGCACATTGCTTTATAGGGACTAAATGTTCATTGCACTGAGTTCAGTAAAGATGAGACACTCTCTGTGGATTGAGGGTTTCGCCACGTGCGAGGGTGTCATGCTTATCAAAACTCAGGTGTGCTCATCACCAAGTTAGTAGTCTCATTATTCACTTGCTTTCAAAATGTTTATCCCAGCACGTACTGTACTACTCCAGTACTTTTCCTTTTTAGAGTTGAGATTTTATCAGGCACCATTACAGTTTCTGATGAGCTCTTCAGAGTTTAAAGTACATATTTTTTAAAAGTCACAGTTCTACATCTGCAAGTACAAGGTGGTCCAGGATAAATCAGACTCACTAAAAAACACAAGCATTATGGTTGAACTTTTTGTTATTGTTGTTGTTAGAAAAGTAATTTCCCAAATTACAGAAAGAACAAAAACAGAAGAAAAATATAACAAATTATTCTAGGCTATTCTTTTGGTATGTTTTTTAAAAAAACAACACTTTGAATTCTTTTTTTTTTTCATTTAACCTGTTATCACAAGTGTTTTGCCCCCATTTTGCTACAGAGTTGGCTTCATTTATAACCATAGGTTTTATAGAGGTGGCTTTTGACAAGGACAGGTTTTAGTGAACAAACTTAGCCTAGGAATTACAAAAAAAGAAAAGAAAGAAATCCAGGTCATCCCACGTTTTTCATTACATTATTTTTCATCATTACAGTTCATCATCAAATTATTTTTCATGTGCATTTCAAAGTATTGCAGTTCCAAGCAATATTTGATAGTACATTGTATACATTTGAAGGGAAATCCTGAATTTGTTTTAAAGTTTATTTATTCAACCAGGTATCAATGGCACTTTTTTATCTTTTTTCTTAGAAATTAAAGAATCCAGTGACATCAAGGAGGGTGAACTCCCAGAATTCTGAGTTCTATAGGAAACTAGTTAGTTTGAATGTGTTTCCCAAGGGATAAAAATGTTTAGCCAGTCCCAATTTTTTTTATTAAGGTATAGTTGACTTACAACATAAGTTTCAGATGTATAACATAGTGAGTCACAATTTTTAAAGGTTATGCTCCATTTATAGTTATTATAAACTATTGGCTATATTCCCTGTGTTGTACAATACATCCTTGTAGCTTATTTTATACATAGTACCTCTTAATCCCCTACCCCTATCTTGCCCCTTCCCACTTCCCTTTCCCCCCACTGGTAACCACTAGTTTGTTCTCTATGCCTGTGAGTCTGTTTCTTTTTTGTTATATTTACTAGTTGTATCTTTTAGATTCCGCATATAAGTGATATCATAGAGTACTTGTCTTTCTCTGCCTGACTTATTTCACTGAGCATAATGCCCTCCAAGTCCATCCATGCTGTTGCAAATGGCAAAATTTCATTTTTTTATGGCTGAGTAGTATTCCATTGTGCGTGTGTGTGTGTGCATGTGTGTGTATATCATACCACATCTTTATCCATTCATCTGTTGATGGACACTCAGGTTGGTTCCGTATCTTGGCTATTGTAAATAATGCTGTGATGAACATTGGGGTGCATGTATCTTTTCAAATTAGTGTTTTTGTTTTCTTCAGATATATACCCAGGGGTGGAATTGCTGGGCCATATGGCAGTTCTATTTTCAGTTTTTTGAGGAAACTCCATACTGTTTTCCACAATGCCTGCACCACTTTAAATTCCCACCAACAGTGTAACAAGGATTCCCTTTTCTCCACATCCTCAGGGTAAGAAGATCTTATTAGAATCTAATGAATGACACGATGCAGATAGCCCATCCCAAGTCCCTCGTGCCCTCAAAATTCAAATGCAGCATTCCGCTTTCTCCACTCTAAAGTTTAATGAAGAAAAATAAGTGATGTATTGGAAGATTTGGGAAAGTGAACAAAGATGAAAGGAGCAGTGTTTTACGTTTGTATTGCTTTTATATTTGATATCCTCCCGTATTAAAGAGGGAAAGAAAATATGCAAGAATACGAAGGGCAGTGTTTTTAATAAAACCTTGGCCGCTTGTCTGTAAGAATCAATGCAAGTAATTTTATCTCTTTGTGGGTCACTTTCAAAGCAAGGGGAAGAAATAGGTTGACAGGATCCCATAAGGTACTTGGAAAATGCACTCTTGTTGTGCTTTATTTAACTCAGCTAGGGGGGAAAAGACTGAGTGAAAAGGCAAGATTCCACTCAGATCTAGCTCTGCTTCCTGTTACTTTTAGGAATGAGGGAAGGAAGGAAGAGAAGAAGAAAGGGAGGAAGGGAGGAAGGAGGAAAGGAAGGAAAAAGGGGAGGAAAGGGAAAAAAAAACCTATACCCTGTATTACAGTATTCACAGTGGACTTTTAAAAGGGTAATAACATATCTCAGTATTTTTGCAACTAACATTTGACTAATTGTACAAATTTGGGTTATGGGTTTCTTTAGTGAGGAGAATTGTATATAATTAGAGTTTTCTGACATGATTTGAAAACTTAAGTCAGCATGGAGATCCTGCTGTCGAGCTGAGCTGCCATTTGAGCTCACAAGGAAGGAAATCCTTGGAAAGGTATTTTAGAGTCCTGCCCTCAGCAATTCAGCTGTGCTTCATTTCAACATGCATTTCTGCCTCATGTGTTGTAATAACCAGCTAATCTTCTTGCCCCTTGGAGTGGCACTTTTGGAAGATCAAGAGGAGAATGTACTTAGGCCACATTCTCTCCTAGGACAGCTACAAGGCAGGCTGCCATAGAAAATGAAACAGGACACATTTGACTGGTTCTGGGTTTTCTCCTGAAGGCAGGATGTAGACAAAGCTTTCTGAAAGGGTCATTGAAGTTTGCAAAATCCTCTCTGCCGCGGGCTGATTGAGTGAAACAGAGCCAACTCATTGCTCTGATTGGAAATCATGTGAAACTTATTTATGCCATTTTTTATTTTCTCTCTTTAACTCCCTTTTGGACAGGGAGCAGAGGTTGCATCTGAATCTGGAGCTGGTTACAATCATACTGGAAGTAAAATTCAATATGGGGTGAGAAGCCAGGTGAACCAAAGTAAACATGGGCTCTTTGTGAACCAAATCACCGCTGTACACCCTTCTTCAAAGCCTACAAGCTCCGGAGTAGTTCCCATAAATCCAAGCTGCGTTGAAAGGATTCGCTCCAAGCCTTCCACCAGTAGCTTGCATCCACATGCGTCATATTCAGCTGTCTCTTAAACCTGCAAAACGTCATCTGCCTCACAGTGCACAAAACTACTGTCCCGAAGTGTATTCAATCCAGATGGGTGACTTTACTACTTCCTGACTTCCCTTCTATTACAAGTATGAAGATTTTGAAACCAGGCATCTAGGAGACCAATATCCCGACTGAATGGGATGCATATACTGTTCGGGGAAAGATTTCTAGTGGTCTCCAAAAAAATGAGGAAATAATGCCCCCCTTTCCTCCTGGATGTCTGAAATTTTCAATTCCCCAGAACGTGCACCAGATTACATTCACAAAAGGACACACTCTGAATGTGCCCAGGGTCACACACAATTCTCAGTGAACCAGCATGATCTCCACACCTTTGCTTTCACTCCCAAAGGCAAATTAGAATGCAAATGAGGGTAATTGTCACAGGAATAAGCTCTAATCTATTCTTAAAAATAATTTGCAAACAGTAGCACTTCACTATTAGTAACAACAATTTACTTGTGATGGCTAATCAGGCCCATAGATATTTCAGCCCTGATCCACTCAGCCTACCACCCCTCCCACAAGTACCTCCAACTGGGCACTTATCAATCATATATATGGTAACAATTGGTTTCTGTGTCTACTTCAGCCCCAGGGGTAGGGGCCAAGTCTTGGCCATAAGCTTATATAAACCAGTGCCCAAGCTGTAGCAGGGATTCAATAACAATTATGAAAACCAAGAGAAAGGTACATTTATGCCTAGCATATCCCTAGAAGGATCCCTAAGAAACTGGTAACAGTGATGGTCCCTAAGCAAAGGAACTGGGAGACTGGGGATGAGAAACTTTCTTGTCACTGTTTATTAGTTTATACTAATTGAAATTTTTACCTTGGGTTTTGTATTTAATAGAGTAGATTAGGATAGATATTTATTAAATGAATAAACAAATAGATGAATGAACAAGCTACAATCCAAGGTTGACACCTGAATATTTTTAGCTGTACCAACTTAATGGCAGTGGCTTTTCCTAGCCCTGAGTTTTGAATCCTTCTACTGACTCATGGTAAGTTGTGTGCCAGGTCAAAAGGATGCTGACACCCTGACTGACTCAGTGTGTCCAGACATTCTTGGCCAAGAAGGAGACAAAGAACTGTCATAAAGACTAGACTTTACTGGTCCCATTTTGATTCATTCAGCAGAAATGGAAATGCTCACTGCTTCTCTCAATATTAGATGTTTCTTCTCTTGTCTGCAATGAGCAACTATGGTTATTTCTTTAAGATAAAGCTCTAATCCAAGTTCAAGGAAAACTGGAATTCTTTAGGAAAAAAACCATTTGTTTCATGAAGTTTTGTCTCCTTTTAGCCCCAGAGAGGCATTTTAATACAGTGAATCCAAAAGCACTGGCTTTGGGGTCAAGCAGAACTTTCTTAATCGCCCTGGGCTCCAGAATCCTCAGTTTTATACAAACTGACAGACGATATGTATCTGATAAACTTCCATTAGGTCTAAATTAGCTAATGTGTTTAAAATCCCTGGGACGTAGTGCTCAAAAAGTAGTAGCTATTATTTTTATCCTCAAATAGTCTCATGGCCCCTTTCACCCCTTAAACTGACTGGGAACCAATACCAGTCTTTGCTATGAGACAGGCTTTGAGGCTTACCTCTGATGTCCACCTCCACTGGGAGTTGAAGGATGTTTTGCTCCCTCCTATAATGAATATATGCTATGCATGATGTTTTTTGACCTGTCGCTTCTTTTGCCTAAAGTTGTAGAGATTAGCAATAAGCTTACTAGTTCCAATAACTCCCCATGTTATCCGTCTGCCTAGCATAATCCCCAATCACCTTTTCTACCATCACTTTTTATTCAGCCATGCCAAGATTATATAGTTTGGAAGATGGAGTCAGCAAAAAAAAAAAAAAAAAAGATTATATAGTCTGATGGCTGCCCCAGTACTGTTGGAAATTTGTCAGCCCTGCTGTTTGAAGGGTGTTAGAAAAATGCCTGCGCTGGATCAGACTTCCTAGCCGTCTGCCATGCCAAGAGAATTTTTAATGAGGGTTTTGTTTTGGGACGTTTTTTGGAGTTGGGGGATGAGAGAGCAGAGACTAGACTTTTTGAAACCACAATCCCAGATTCCTGAACGTTTGGCAAGTTTGCCAGCGGGTGTAAGCTCTCTTCTAGCTAGTCTGGCCTCTGCTGTCATCCAGGCCATCTGATGACTGGTTGGGGCCGCCAGGGGCCCTGCCTTTCCCAGCATGGAAGTGTGTGGCTCTCCCCACACTCCCTGCCCTGACAATGCCAAGAATCAGAAACAAGGGCCCAGAGTGTTAGCCGGCCCCGAATGAGTGGCAGCTTAGAGGGCCTTCATTGTGCTTGGTGCACCAAGAGCAGATTGTTATTCTGCAGGCATGAATTAGAGCCTGGGCCGAAAGCGCCACGCTCGCTCTTACCCCGACCGTGCCTTGCTGCTGCAGGGGAGCGGAGGGGGCTGCCACTGTGCAGAACTTTGGTGGGCCATGTTCCAAGAATTGTCTGGAGAGGGCCCATCAGAAGGGGAAAACATTTGTTTTCTGACTTCAAAACCCCCTCCAATTCCATTCGTCTATTATTTCCCCCCGCCTTCCCTATTTCCCCTGTTGCAAAACAGCATCAGGGCATCAACCCCACTTCGGTATGATTATATTCTCACTTCCATTTATCATCACTTGAAAATTCATTTTTGCATAAAGCTTTATCAGATAAAGATCTAAGTTGCAAACAATTCTTCCCATTGTCTGTTGGATTGTCATTCAAACAATACTCCCTGGCGGGTTAGTTACTATAGATTTTAGCCCAGTTGCTGGAAGAATAAAGATACTCTGTTTTTTATAGACTTTTTTCCAGACTTGAGGGTTCTGAGGCATCAGTCCATGAAAGGAGTCCCTCTTTCCTTCAGGTATTGGAATCCCACCTCCCCATGCTTTCTCACTGGCATGAACGCATAACAACTAGATTTGTATAAAAGACCTCAACGTCGGAGTGAACTAGGAAGGTCTACAGAACCATCCATTATACTGAAAAGTTAAATGATCACTGTTTTTAAAAGTCGTCTTGATTTCTCTTCCAACAGAGATGTGCTAGAATCGGCATCACACTGTTCTGGTAACGAGGTACCGAATGGCTTTGTAACAATAAAAAAAAAAAAAGGAGAACATCTGGGCAAATTGAATGGCAGGACATGGTGACCAGGGAGATTGGCAAAGGCCATTTTGGGGAAAAATTTGTAAAGGATTCAACATACACATTTCATCTCCTCTACCTCACCTGTCCCCCTCCCTCTAACCCTCATCCCCTCAAAGTGGAATACATCAGCTTTGAAGGAGTGAGAAACACCAAGTGCAAAAGGATCATCTAGGATGGAGTCTGCAGCATTTTCCACTCCACTTCTCCCACTCACTCCCCTTCCATCCTGAGCTTGGAGTACCAAAGACACCAAAGGTCTTAAAACTCTTCTCTCACTGACTTAGCCTCACCATCGTGGGTAGGGACGGCAAGGAAGTGTGCATGAATTTCTCTAAGCCATTTTTCTGGTTCAAACAAAAGGCAAAGGAAATGAAGGAATCTGTCTGAAGCACAAAGCACAGACTATGATTCTCCTCTAAGACATGTGCCCACAAGTAGGCTATCATTATTTGAGGCAACTGCGAGTATAATTAAAAACCTTGCAGCACTCCAGTCATATTTCCTGTCAGTAGGGCAAGATGACACACTGAGAACTGATCGGGCTTAACTCTTTAGGCAGTGAAAGTAGAGGGGTCATTGTATGAACATACCCTTGTCCACGTATATATGTATCAGCAAAAATGAACGTCCTTCAACCATTCTTGAAAAATATTACATTTTATTCAAATAATTTTTACAAGGAACAGAATTGGGGATGTAGAAACCTTTCATTCATGCACTCACAATAAATATTTTTGAAATACATAATAGAGGGTATGTATTATTGAACAAATGAACCAATCATTTCTGTAATTCTAATTTTACTCTTAAACTCATGTACTTTAGTGGTGCATTACTTTTTTTGTTTTGTTTTGTTTTGCGGTACGCAGGCCTCTCACCTCTGTGGCCTCTCCCGTTGCGGGACCGGGGCACGAACCCGTGTCCCCTGCATTAGCAGGTGGACTCTCAACCACTGCGCCATCAGGGAAGCCCCTAGTGGTGCATTATTTTAGAATGACTTTGAAAATCACTCTCCGTCAAAGGGAATGTAATCACAAGGTGGTAATAGATTTTATTCTCTTTTTTCCCTCCTACTTAGCAAAGAAAAATTAATATGAAGACTAGGAAAAATACTGTTCACTTCATGAGGTTTTTGCCTGAATAGCCTGATGCCTCTTTTGGACGGTCTTCCCTCCAAAATAAGTTTGTTAAAGGTACACTTTTTTTTTTTTTTTTTTTTGCGGTACGCATGCCTCTCACTGTTGTGGCCTCTCCTGTTGCGGAGCACAGGCTTCGGACGCGCAGGCTCAGCAGCCATGGCTCACGGACCCAGCCGCTCCGCGGCATGTAGGATTTTCCCAGACCGGGGCACGAACCCGTGTCCCCTTGCATCGGCAGGCGGACTCTCAACCACTGCGCCACCAGGGAAGCCCAAAGGTACACTCTTTTGAGAAAACTCACTCTCCAGAGCTCTGATGCCTAAGCTTTGTAAAAGGAGAACATATCACAGGTGGAAGATGATAGAAGAAAGTTAGTAGGAGCACCAAGGGTTCCAAAGCTTCTTCCCTCCTCTGCCCATCTGGAATCCAAATGTAGACCAACATGCACTTGCTTGAAGTGTCTTCTCTTCAAAATATCAAAGTGAGACACAGGAAACCTAGTTTTAAAAACGAATGATCTAATCAAAGGTGAGATTTGTTTATCTGCCTCCAGAGTAAGGGGTAACAACCGTTCCTTCCCCCAGAGTATGAAACATTGCAAACAATTTTAAAAGGACATTTATTTACTTCTTTTGTACTTTACTTAATTGTTAATGCCACAACTTGTTAAATCTGGTAGCAATGACTACTGCTGTTGTGTGATGTTCACTGAGCATTCAGTGTTTTACTAGCTGGAAATAGAATGTTTTTAACTGAAGTATAGTTGATTTATAATGTTGCGTTAGTTTCTTATATACAGCAAAGTGACTCAGATATATATTTTTTTCTTTTTCCCATTATGGTTTATTACAGGATATTGAGTATAGTTCCCTGTGCCATACAGTAGGTCCTTGTTGTTTATTTTATATATAGTAGTTTGTATCTGCCAATCCCAAACTCCTAATTTATCCTTCCCTTTCCCCTTTGATAACCATAAGTTGGTTTTCTATGTCTGTGAGTCTGTCTTGTAAATAAGCTCATTTGTATCATATTTTAGATATCACAACTACGTCATATGATGTGGTATTTGTCTTTCTCTGTCTGACTTCACTTAGTATGATAATCTCCATGTCCATCCATGTTGCTGCAAATGTCACTAAGAAATAGCATTTTAAAAGCATAGCCTCTACCTTGAAGAATTTTACCTAATCAGGAAGAAAAAAATATTGTTTGCTAGCTAGATGTGTGATTAATTATGACTCACACTTCTATTCTGAGCTCTGCCACTCTACCCTGGGTAGCCCTGGGCAAATCATTTAAATCTCCCCATGCCTCAGTTTTCTCATCTGTAAAATAGAACTAAGAATACCAGTCGTCCCCAGCCATTCAATGAAAATTAATTAATGCTTGAGATCCTCAGATGAAAGATTCTCTGGATGTACAGAGGGCTATTACACAAACAATAAAACTGCATCTATACATAGCTGGGCGTGATTCACGTGAGAAAAGACAAATTCCTGTAAGCGCTACATCCTGTCAAGGCCAGGATGCATATCTACCCCTTGATGGTGTAGGGCTTAGACTCTGTCCAGCAGAAATATAATGTGACCCACATATGTAATCTTAGGTTTTCTCATTGCCAAATTAAAAACACATAAAAATAATTTTAATAATCTATTTGATTTAGCCTAATATATCCAAAACATCATTTCAACCTGCAATCCATGTAAGCAAGTACTAATGAGTTCTTTTACATTCTTCTCTTTTTTTTTTTTTTAACTAAGCCACTGAAATCTGGTGTGTGTTTTGTACTCACAACACACCTCAATTCAGACTAGCCAAGGTTCAAGTGCTCATCAGCTACGTGTGGCAAGTGGCTCCCATACTGGAGAGTTCAAGTCTAAGAGCTCCTGCAGCTCCAGGTTGTAAGTAATGTCCGCTGATCCATGTAACTTTGGTTTCTCTTAGGTTATAGGTCAACACAAATATATTCTACATTTATCCTCTGTACTCTTGGGCTTGAGAGAGGATGACGCTAGAAAGTCCTGTTTCTGGTAGCAGAAGAGTGACATGATGGTAGTGGAAAATGCTCCAGAAAAAAATAAATAAATCTTCCCCACTTCTCCTATCCTCACAGAGGGGTGTCTTGAGACATTTGGGGGCAAGTTCCCTGTGTTTTCTACCATGATCTCCAGAATCATGACATCCCACAGAAAGCACACAAACTCACAGTGTTACCCCCACAAGTCTCCATTTAAGAACATGCAGTCAGGACTTCCCTGGTGGCGCAGTGGTTAAGAATCCACCTGCCAATGCAGGGAACACGGGTTCAAACCCTGGTCCAGGAAGATCCCACATGCCGCGGAGCAACTAAGCCCGTGCACTACAACTACTGAGCCTGAGCTCTAGAGCTCCACAACAAGAGAAGCCACAGCAGTGAGAAGCCCACGCACCGCAAAGAAGAGTAGCCCCCGCTAGTGACAACTAGAGAAAGCACGCGCACAGCAACGAAGACCCATCGCAGCCGATAAATAAATAAATTTAAATAATAAAAGAATAAGGTAGTTTTAAAAAAAAAAAGAACATTCAGTCAACTTTAAATGACTCCCACTAGAGTTGATGAGAAGTTGAAGTGCAGTAAACAGAATCTGTTTTGGTTTTCTTTTCTCGTTTTATCACTTTGCAGGGAAATTATTGTTGGATTTTTCTTTGGTTAGTTGGTTGTTTCCTAATATATATTATGAGGGACCTAAACCATTGTTGATTTTAAACTTGAAACACATTTGCTTTAGACAAGTCCTAACTCAAAAACTGTAAGGATTTTTCAAAGTCAATTTCAAACATCCAAGCCAAAATGTAATATTATATAATGGCTTGCATAGTGCAAAATGCTCAAGAAAAAATATGCATTATGTGGACACGATGGCCATTTAGCTCTTCCCACTGATCTTTGGGAAACTCTAATCTTTTCTTTCTTATTTCCAAATTTCGTATTGAAACTTTAGTTTCCACCTAAACTCCAGTCTTGAATTTTGCCCCAGAATTCTGCCTACTACCCTGCCCCAAGCACATTCTCTGTGATCCTCTTCACACAAATTGCTGTCTGACCTTGAGTCTTTCCGAGCTGACCTCAGGTCATCAGATGTTTATTGAACATCTACCAGGAGCAAAACCTTGTACAGGGCACTGCAGGGAACATAAGTATGACAAAGGACTTGCCCTCAAGCTGCCTATAACTAAAAGTACTAGAAAACATACATTATTAGAGGAAAAGAAGGGCCGACCCGTAACGGAAATACAAAGATTCCTTTATACAAGAATGTTTTAGTCAGCTCAGGCTGCTGTAACAAAGTAGACTGGGCGGTTTAAACATCAAAAATTTACTTTCTCACAGTTCTGGAAGCTAGAAGTCCCAGATCGGGGTCCAGCAGTGTTGGTTTCTGGTGAGAGCTCTCTTCTTGGTTTATAGATAGCTGCCTTCTTACTGGGGACTCACATAGCCTTTCCTGAGTACACATGGAGAGAGAGCAAGCTCCCTGGTGTCTCTTCTTATAAGGACACTGATCCCATCAGACCAGCACCCCAGCTTCAAGATCTCATCTAATTCTAATTACCTCTCAAAGGCCCCATCTGTAATACCATCACATTAGGGGTTAGGACTTCAAAATATGAATTTGGAGGGGACATAAATATCCAGTCTATAACAAAGGGTCTTAGAGTAAAGAGACCCTACCCAATGGGTTGATCAGCAAAGACTTTATGAAGGAAGTTGTACCTGACATAACTATTAAGGTGCCCTCCCTTCTGGGCACTAAGAAATCATGCATCAAGGGCCAAATAGATGAAATAACTCTTGTACATCAGTGCAGCTATTTCTGGTCAATGAGTCTGTTACCCTAGCAATCAGCTCATGTGGCTTTTACCTCTCCTTTGAGCTCCAGACCTGCATGTCCATCCACCTTCTAGACATCTCCACCTTCATGACCCACAAGTATCTAAAACTCAACATTACCGAAACACATTTCATTATCTTCCACCACCCAACTTGTCCCTGCTCCTACCTTCCCCTACATTTTTGTTACCAACACCCTCCACTAAGTCATTCAAGCTGGTTATACACTCCTCCTTTCTTAATTAAACTGTCAAATCCACTCTTTATCTTTCTCATCTACATCCCCCTCCTCACAATTTCCACTGCCTGTACCTTGGTTCAGACCATCTTTATCTTTCTTATAAGCTACTGAAAGATAATCATTGTTATATTTTAATAATAGCTAGCATGTATTGAGAGCTTTCTGTATGGCAGGCTCTGCTCAGAGTGCTTTATAGGTGTTGTTTCCTTTAAACTTCACAGCTATTATGATTTGCATTCTACAGATGAGGAAACCAGGTCAACAGAGGGCTTAAAAGGCTTGCCCAAACACACAGCTGCTGAGACAGAGAAGTAGGTGCTGAATCCCAGCAGTCTGAATTCAGAACTTGCCCTCCTCATGACCCTAATGTATTCTACCTTCTCAGCAGTGAACTCCCTCCTTCCAGACTACTCACCATCAGTTCTTCCTGTGTTGCCATAATGATCTATCCAAAATTCAAATCTAATGTTCTCATTCCTGGCATCAAACCCTTCAACGGCTTCCATTTTCTATAGGATAAGTCTCCACGGGACCTAGGGCCACAAAGCCCTCCAGACAGCAGCTCTCTCTCTCCAGCTTTGTCTACTTTTGCTTCCCCACCTCACTCTTTTTGTTTTAGCACTTCTAAATACTTATCATTCTCAGAAGACGCCTTTCCACTCCATACCTCCAAGATGACCCATGTGCTGTTCCCTCTTCACAGAATATCTTTTTTCATCAATTCTCCGCGTTCCTTCCCTTTCAAACTCCTATGCATTCTTTATATCTCAGCCTGAACAGAGCCTCCCCTCAAGGAAGTGAGCCAGCTAGTTAAAAATCATTTGCTGAAAGGGAATTCCTGAATGATTACTTTTTCGAGGGACCAATTACCCAAATTTATCAAAAAATCTAAACTATTTAGAAAGTTTACAACAATTTATCTTGGATGGAATGGTTTCTACGCTTTTGAAGATTTCTGTGGGTTATAGTTGCCCAGGTTAATCAACTGATCCCAGGACCCTGATCTGCAGGGTTTTCCTTCTTTCTCTCTGTGGCTTCTGTGCCCGAGTCCACACACACGTCATCATGTCTGAGATCCCAGGAGATTGTGAGCGCTACAAGGGTCTGGCTATGTATTCTTATCTCTTGTCCCTGTACCCAGTGGAGTGTAGAATATGGTAATGCTTTAACAAATATCATATTAAGTTGAAACTTAAGTAGTCAATAAATACGCACTTATAGGTACTACTACCTTTCATTCATAAGGAAAAGGTAAATTGTTAAACAAAACAAAATATACATTCTAGAAACTTAGAAGTCATAGAGTATGCATATTCATGCCTGCTGTTAACAGATTTGGGGCCCACCTTGAGTACAAATGGAAGACCACATACCTACCATGTACAAAATATTTTGATGTTACAAAAGCAATCAAACAAACAAATATTAAATTAAATATATTCTACCTTTCTACCTTGAAAAAGGTAGCTTCAAAGTTATCTGGAAAACAGGATTGCATTCAGAACTGCCAATGGTAGTGTGCAGATATCCAACCCCAGACCCTGACCCTTGGTCCCTGGTCCCTGGCCTGTAGTCTGTACTTCTTTCTGCCCCCAGCTCAGTTTCACACTATGAAGTCACACACACACACATTCATGTGGACATCCAGCCACCTGAAACAACTGGCCCTTGGCTACCTTTCGATGCCACAGTGGTGCAGCCCATTCCCCTCAGGAGATCAGGCCCTGGAGTGAGCTGAGGTCTTTGGGGCCAGGAATCCCCAGTCCCATGTAACTAGAATCCCCCTGGCTCACTGTCATTAAATATTATGTTGGAAATGGAAAGGTATCTATGGTATATTAAATTTTAAAAGCAGGGTTTGAATATTTTAAGACATCTGCCTGATACTCTATTTTTGTCAAAAATTACATATGTATACAGAGGTACATAAAAAATCCAAAGACGTATACATCAAATTTATTATGGTCGTTATCATCTCCAGGTGCTGGGATCAGGTGTGATATTTTTTTCTTTTTACTTACTTGTATTTTATGTTTTCACTATGAGCATGCATTACTTATGTCATTTTTTTTAATAATAAAAGTTAAAATCAAAAACCTTAAAAAATAATATACGTAACACTGGGATAATTCCTACACTGTTTAAATGAAACATGATATTTTTCAAAACCTCAGAAATTTAGCACTTCCTATCCAGGAATAGTAGAGGATTTGTAAAATATACCAGAGAACTCACTGGCTAGTGAGCAAAATGCATGAGGCTATTGAGAACCTCCTATTTACAGACATGTGCTCATGAGGCTATGAATGTACACATTTATACTGAGTCATAGAAAAATACTCGAAGTATACAGTGCATATGTGTTCTTCCTGGTGCCGGAATTCTTCGGACAGAGAGCTACTCTGTTCTCCATAGAGCCTGTCACTAGCTCACTGTCTGAATGTGGGCGAACTGCTGTGGGCCCCAAACAGTGGAGTCAGGATATAAAACTAGTCATTAGCAAGATGCTTGCAGAGTCTCACAGAACGACCATCTAACTGACTAATATTACTTCACTAACATGGAAGGGAAAGATATTATTTGTAAATAATCCGTGTAATTTTTTTTTTTTTTTTTTTTTTTGCGGTACACGGGCCTCTCACTGTTGTGGCCTCTCCCATTGCGGAGCACAGGCTCCGGACGTGCAAGCTCAGCGGCCACGGCTCACCGGCCTAGCCGCTCCACGGCATGTGGGATCTTCCCGGACCGGGGCACAAACCTGTGTCCCCTGCATCGGCAGGCGGACTCTCAACCACTGCGCCACCAGGGAAGCCCCTAATGCGTGTAATTATAAGGAGTGTGTGTGTGTGTGTGTGTACATGCACATACATCATACCCCATATACATATGCAAATTGCAAATGGAGCCTGGATGCTTATATGCATGGCATTTTAATAACCTTAGATATTGTTGGGGTTTTTTTCCATTCAAAGTAAACTTCTGCCTAGAGATGGAATCAAAATAATCATCATATAAATTTTCAACAGTCTCAGTGAATAATAAATGGACCGAAATATTCCCTCAAAGTTTTCAAGCTATAAATAAATTCTAAACTAAGCTTCTCTGAACTTATGTTTCAGAGTTAGTTTTAAATTAGCATTTCCTGCCATTTGTAATTTTAAAAAAGTGTCACATATAAACAAGAATGTGACAACATTTCTATTTTCAAGGGATTCTATCTAGACCATAAATACTCACTTCAGGATAAACACCTTGGGGAAAAAAAGTCCATTCGCAAAACAACTGTTTATTTTCTTCATATTCTAAAAAATGGATGTGTACAAAAATAAGAAAGTAGGGGCTTCCCTGGTGGCGCAGTGGTTGAGAGTCCGCCTGCCGATGCAGAACACGGGTTTGTGCCCCGGTCCGGGAAGATCCCACATGCCGCGGAGCGGCTGGGCCCGTGAGCCATGGCCGCTGAGCCTGCGCGTCCGGAGCCTGTGCTCCGCAACAGGAGAGGCCACAACAGTGAGAGGCCCGCGTACCGAAAAAAAGAAAGTATTATACATTCAGAAGGTTTATGCATTCTGTTATCAATTTTCTCATGATACTAAAATGGAAATATAATTGCCTTCTTGAGCTACACTGGTAGCAAGTGAGAAATCAAAGAAACATTCTATGGTGAAAGAAAATGAAAAACATTGACCATATTGCCATAACATGCCACATTCACAGTCAAAATCTTGTATCTATTCAAGATTTACTTGTCTAGGCAGTTCTCTACTGATTGGAAGGATGCATCCCCAAAGCTGGGCATTTGGACCCTGGAATATATATATATATATATACACAAACATACATATATACACACAGTCTTGGGATCAATACTAAATTTGGTAGGTAGGTATACAAGATAGCCTCAGAAGCCTATATCTAACCTACAACAGAATAGGCTAGCCTTGGAAATTCACCATGATTTATAACATTGTTACCACAGGAAATGAATTCCAAAACACAGCTCAGGAAATCTTTTAACCATCCTCCCTCCCCACTTTCTTGCACTTTTGAACACAAGAAGAAAGGAGCATAGTGGCTGAGAATTGTTTCTGGCACCTCAGGGTTAGAGGTGGTCTATCTCTCTCTGTGTGCTGTTTATTTGTTTGTTTGTTTAGTAACTGTGTTTTGTTCTAATTATAAAAGAAATCTATGTCTGTTGCTATAAAAATTAACAATGTAGAATATAGAACTTAAGAAGTGAACATCTCCCATGATCCTATTCTTCAGCTATACCCACACTAAAAGTTTGGTGCACAGTTGTCTTGTGCTTTTTATGTAATTGTTTATGAGTGTTGGTATCTTACATTTTAAAAAATCTATCATATCATACATAGTATTCTGTCAATAGGCACGTGAAAAGGTATTCAGCAACATTAGCCATTAAGAAAATGCAAATCAAAATCACAGTGAAATACCACTTCACACTCAGAAGAGTGGCTATCACCAAAAGTAGTACATACTATTATGGATGCAGAGAAGTTAGAACCCTTATATGCTGCTGGTGGGAAGGTACAGTGGTACATCCACTGTAGAAAATAGTCTAACACTTCCTTAAAGGGTTGAAGTAGAGTTGTCATATGACCCAGAAATTCCACCTCTAAGCTGTACTCAAGAGAAATCAAAACATATGTCCACACAAAACTTGTACACAAATGCTCATAGCAGCATTATTCACAATAGCCAAAAGGTGGAAACAACCCAAATGTCCATCAACTGGACTGTCAAACTGATAAATGTTTAACTAAAATGTGGTATATCCATATAAAGGAATATTTTTTCACAATAAAAAGAAATGAAGTACTGATATATGCTATAATGAATAGCTCTTGAAAATAATATGCAAAGAAGCCAGACACAAAAAGGCTGCATACTGTATGATCCCATTTATATGAAACATCCAGAATAGGCAAATCTATATGGAAAGAAAGTACAGATTGGCTGGAACGAGGAGGAATAAGGAGTGAAAGCTAATGTATACAGGGTTTCTTTCTGGGGTGATGAAAAGGATCTAAAATTAGATAGTAGGAGTTTGTGACTCTGCAAATATACTAAAAACTACTGAATTGTGCACTTTAAAAATGTGAATTTTATCCTTTGTGAATTATATATCAATAAAGTGTTATTAAACTATATATATTAGCTGTATGACCTTAGGTGATATAACCTCTGAGGTGTTTTTTTTTTTTAATATTTATTTATTTATTTGGCTGTGCCGGGTCTTAGTTGCAGCTTGTGGGATCTTTTAGTTGAGGCATGCGAACTCTTAGTTGTGGCATGTGGGATCTAGTTCCCTGACCAGGGATCGAACACGAGCCCCTGGCATTGGGAGCGTGGAGTCTTAGCCACTAGACCAACAGGGAAGTCCTAATCTCTGAGTCTTAATTTCTTATCTCCGTAGGGTTCTGTAGGGTTCTGTTATTAATATATATATGAGTTTAATAAATATTGATATATAATCACTCATAGTTATGCATACATATACATATATAATCACTATTTTAAGTAATATGTATATATACATTTATATATATGCATATATTTATCTATACATCACTTAACACCATGCCAGGCATAGAGCAGGCCCTCTGATAATGATAGTTATTACATTAAATTCTTTATGCTACATAAAACCTCCTTTTTAACATCATTTTTATGTATTTTCTTACGTAAATTAGCTAGCCAATCTCCAATAATTTCCTCAGCTTATATTTGAAAATTATAATTATTAAGCTACTTCTCAGTTCACCTCTCTTCTTGATGAGTAAATCTAGCTTTACAACACTTACCTGACTGGTGAGTTTACATTTATCTGCTTGATTTCATTAATGTGTGTCTTGCACTAAACCATTCCAAGAAGGCAGGGTCCATGCCTGTTTTCATTCAACCCTGAATCATCAGTGCTAGCCCAGGGCCAGACACATGTTAGAGCTTAAGAAATAGTTGTTGAATGAATGAATGAATGAATGCATGGATAGATATTATATCTGCCCAGTGAGTGGCCTTCCTGGAAGTGGGTGGTTCTCAGCAAGGGCTGGGGTGTGGAGAGAAGGCATGTTGTCATACAGGATACAGGTTGTCATATCTGAATCACCTGGGGTGATTTTTTTGAAGTTACCTGATACCTTCTCTCCAGAGCTGCTTCTCTATCAGAGCTTACAGTGTGCTATTTCAGGGGCAGGAAGGCCCACTCCACCCAAAATACACCTCATACAACCAGTCACTAGTGACAGAAATTTCTTTCATAGGATACAAAACCTTTCATTCATAATCAGAGATAAATGTTAAGGTACAAAACCTTTCATTGATAATCAGAGATAAATGTTAAGGTACAAATAACTTTGGTCACTGTGATATGATAGAAACACAATTGACTCACCAGGAGTCAACAAAGCTGGTCTTTAGACCTGCCTTGACTTTGGATATGGGTATATGACAGGAAGGGGAATAAGTACACAGGCTGCTGAGTGTCCAAAGAAGTTGTGGAGAAGCAGAGCACAAGCAGGGGACAAGCACACATGGGATAAAGTGTTTAAGGCTTCATCTTCTTCGTAGTTTTGTTGGAGTCAAGCCTACCTTCTCTTGGGCTCATCTGCTTTCTGCTCTCAAGGGGAAAAGCTCATGTGTCATAATGCCCAAGTTTAGGATCTGCCTTGGCAATTGGGGATCTGACCACTGGCCCACCCAGTGATGTTGCCACACATAAGCTGGAAAAATTTCTTGTCTACTTCACTTTTATTTTCCTACATGTGTTCATTGTTTTTAACAGAGCCCTAATTGCTAGTTCATGTTCACCTTTGATGCAGCCTGATTCCCAAGATCCTCTGCTGTACTCCAACTCTATTTTTACCTTTTTAAACTGTAAAATATAGCACAGTTTTTGCATAGAACACAAATGTACAGTTTAATGGGTTATTATAAAGTCAACATCTGCATAGGTAACATACGTTTTACATTATACATTACATACATATATATATACATTATGCATATGTAAAGTGTTACATTAATTTTATTAAATATGAGTTAAACCTCAATAAGAATGATGTTTAAAGGAAAAACAAAATGAAATAATATATTGTAGACACCTCAGAAAGTCCCCACCCATAGTCCCTTTCTAATCACAACTCTTACATTCTTCCCTAAAGAAACCATTATTCTGGCTTTTATGGTATTCACTTTTCTTGCTTTTCTTAATGGATTTATCACTTAAATATACATCTCTTAAAAGGAGTTTAATTTTATCTGCTTTTGAATGCTCCATAAAGAGAATCATATAATATATGTTACTTTGTGAGGGATCTCTTCCACTTGACATTGTTTTTAGGATTCATTCACATTATTGCCTGTAGCTATAGTTTTTGATTTTTATTTAAATGTAGTATTCTAGTGATTGAATGCTCCATAATTTGTTTATATATTCTACTGTGGATGGATACTTGGTTTGTTTCCAGTTTCAGGCTATTATGAGTAATACTGCTATGAACATTCATGTACGTGTCTTTCAGTGTCCATGTGCACCTATATCTGTTGCACATATGTCTTTATTAGGTAATATCAAACTACCTTCTGAAATGACTATCAATTTGCTTTCTGACCAAGAGTGTTTGACCTCTGAGCTTAGAAACTCTTGAATACTGACACAGCTTAGAAACTCTTGAATACTGACACCAGCTCCAGTCAATGCCCTTTGGATATTCAATATTGGATTACAAGTTACACCCCTTCAAGGGCCAGCCCTACTCCTACTGCTGGACCAGGTCTCCTGCTACAGAACTGGTTTCCTCTCTTTCCCACTGTACATGAGTTCGAAGGATACCTCATGGCCTACCTCACTCCAGTAATGACAGCTGGACCTTACAAAATGCAAAGAATTCCCAATGCCTGGTATTGTCAGACTTTAAAATTTTAGCTGATCTGGAGAGAAGTAGGTTCTCACCATCATTTTAATATGCATTCCTACCGCATTTGGGGGGTACATTTTCTTTCCTAGTATTTGCTCTTCCTTAGCATTTTCTGATGATTTCTTTCCTATCTACTAGCATGAATTCATTATCTGTTCCTGTGTAGCAAATTATACCCAAAATTAGTGGCTTAAAACAATAAACTTTATCTCGCACACTCACTTGTGTAGCTCAGGAATCCAGGAGTGCCTTAGCTGGGTGGCTCTGGCTTAGGGTCTCTCCTGTGGTTGCAGTCAAGGTGTCTACCAGGGCTGCAGTCATCTGAAGGCTTATCTGGGACTGGAGGACTCACTTCTAAGGTGCTCACTCATATTCCTTGCAAGTTATGAAGCCCATTAGCAGAGGACCTCAGTTCCTCTCCACATGAGCCTCCATAGGGCTGCTCGAGTGTCCATAACATGGCAGCTCACTTCCCCCAAAGTGAGTGATCTGAGAGAGGAAGAGCAAAGAGGAAATCACAATGCCTTTTATGAAATGGTCTTGAAGTCACTTCTGCCACTTTGTATTCATTAGAAGAGAGACACTAAGAATAGCCTATATACAAGGAGAGGGGAAGCAGGCTCCATTTCGTAAAGGATGAAATACCAAAGAACTTGTGGACATGTTTTAAAACCACCACACAACACAATTTAAAATCTCTTGACTTTCACCATTTGGCAAGTACCAAAGTAATTGTTATTTCAGGCATCAATGAATGTTAAAGTAACCGAGTAAAAGTTTGATTTAAAAAACAAACAAGAGGGAGTTTTCTGGTGGTCAAGTGGTTTAGGATCTGGCGTTTTCACTGCCGTGGCCGGGGTTCAATCCCTGGTTGGGGAACTGAGATACTGTTAGCCTTGATGTGCAGCAAAAAACAAACAAACAAACAAACAAGAAATGTGTGTAGTTTCAAAGTATCTTCTCACAAGACAACTTAATAATTACAAAGGAAATGATAATAACTTTACAGTGGAAAGACTTAGCAAACGCGACCTTGACCAAGTTATCAACTTTAACATCATCAATAAGGAGACATATCATGTGACTTCCAATATGATGCACTTTCAGTGGTATTCTTGCCAAAAATGCATAACTTAAATTTAATCATGAGGGAACATCAGATAAGCTAAACCCAAGTTGGCAAACATTCTACAAAAATAACTGGATAGTATTCTTCAATAGTATCAAGGTCATGAAAGACAAAGAAGGGCTGAAAAACTGCCCCAGATTAAAGGAAACTAAGGAAACATAACAACAAAAAGCAAGGTGTGATTTTTGAACCAGAAAAGAAAAATACACTAATCAGACAATTGGTGAAATTTGAATAAAGTTGGTAGACTAGTGAAAAGTATTAGGTCAGTGTTAATGTCCTGATTTTAATAATTGTACTGTGGCTGTATAAAATGGTAACAATTGTGGAAGCTGGATGAAGAGTATATAAGAATCCCTTGTATTCATTTTGCAACTTTTTGGT
The DNA here is from genome assembly GCF_937001465.1 of Orcinus orca. Taxonomy (NCBI): domain Eukaryota; kingdom Metazoa; phylum Chordata; class Mammalia; order Artiodactyla; family Delphinidae; genus Orcinus; species Orcinus orca. The sequence continues at coordinate 19,770,925 of NC_064563.1, read as the reverse complement.
AAATCTGAAATACTTTCAAAATGAAAACAAAAATTAAAAATTATTACAACAAATATATATATAATTAAAGGATCAGTGAAAAACAATATAAGTGATATTGTCCATCAGAAGCTCACTCATCTTTAACAGTAGTAGCTACTGAAAAGAACTAGTCATTTTCTATATGGCCTCTATCTCTCCCTGTTTCTAGTCTTACAATGCCCTCCTGATGAAATCCACAACAGCTGCCTTTCTAAAACACATATCCGATCATGTCAATTTTCTGCTTAAACCCTGTCAATGGCTTCTCATATCTTAGAATAAATCCATCTTTCCTAGCAGGGAATCCTCACACAAATCTTTGGCCATAACTATATGGAATTGAACACACTCTCTAAGACATGCCAAGGGTCTCCCACCTCCAGGTCTTTGCGTATGTTATTCCCTCTTCTTTGCTAGAAAAGTCCTGTTTTTTCTTGTATATTAATCTCCAAATATCTGTTTGGAAAGCTTTTTTGGACTCTTTTTCTCTCCAAATAGAGGTAAATGTTATATCTCCTGTCCCCTATGGCACTTTGTAAGGGATCTCCTTTGCAGCATGTTGCATTGTGTTGTAAGTAGATGTTTATGCATCTGTTGTTGCTATTGGCATTGCTGTGCTGTTTTTCTGAGTACTATTAGCTTCTAGAGGGCAAAAATCTAAGCTATATTCATTCCCAGCACCTGGCACAGAAACAAACAAATGGTAGGCTTATTAGTTGTTTACTGCTATGTAAAAAATTACTCTAAAAATTAGCATCTTAAAGCAACAGTTTCATTATTATTATCGTACAGTTTCCAAGGGTCAGAAGCCCAAGAGCAGCTTAGGTGGGTGGATTCAGGCTTAGGATCTCACAAGGCTAAAATCAGGGGGTCAGGCAGGGCTGCAGTCATCCAAAGACTTGACTGAAGCTGTTGAATCTGCTTCCAAGATAGCCTACTCACCAAACTGTTGACAAAAGGCCTCAATTCCTCATCACATGGGCCTCTCCACAGGCCACTTACTATCCTCATAACATGGCAGCAGCCTTCCTCCAGAGAAAGTAGCCCAAGAGAGAAAGGAAGGCCGATATCACAATATTTTTCATAATCTATCTCAGAAGTGACCTACCATCACTGTTGCTGCATTCTGTTGGTCACAGAGAACAACATTGGTAAATGTAGAAGAGTACTACACGTGGCATGCATACCAGGAGGCAGGGATCATTGGGTTCCCTCTTAGAGGCTGACAGCCGCAGTAGTACTTACTCAGTCTAAGGAGATAAATGAATGAATGAAGTGACCTCCTCTGGGACCATATCCCAAAGCACTTAGTAATCGAAGAAGCAAAATGAACTCATTTATCTTAAGGCAGTCTTGGCTATAATAAAGTCATCTCCAGGTACTGACTAGGACCACAAACAGCACTTGAGAGAGGTTCCCATGTATAATTCACCCCCTCTCTGAATAGAAAGACCTTGTCATTTTTCAGGAAAATGAACTCAGACCAGGAAGGATGCGGTGATTGACCTGAGGTCGCTGCGAAGGTCAGGCGACCCAGGAATAGACTCCCTGTCTACTAAGAATGACCAGCGTGAGTTTTAGATGATCACACCTTCTGGGTGCTGTCCAGTTGTTTAGAATGATGAGTGTTCTCCTATTTTCAGTAAAAGGTGATTCATGGGTCCAAGAAATGGCCAACTCATAGCACATCAATATGTTAAAATTCTTCCTTTTCTAATTTTGGTATAAGACACACTTTCCCACTAAATCCTAATCTCTGGTATAAAATCTGCCATCCCTGCAGATTTTTATAGAAGATTCTCACATTACCTAATAGCTGTGTACCCTAAAGAAGGATTCATGAACTTATACCTTCACCTTGGCTTTTTGTGTCACGCTAGCTCCCTATATGGACTGTCCTTTCTTTAACTTCTCATATCAACCTATTGTAATTCTACCGGTTCTAGTTCCAGCCAAGTCTCTGCTCCTTCAAGAAGTTTCCCTGATTATTCTCATCCAGAGAGTTCACTTCCTTATTGTACCAACCCTATCTCACAATTTGTTTCACTCTATGGCTGGCACTTGAGTTTGTTTTGTAAGTATTTAGGTACGTGCAGGACATGTCATACATGCTTTTAATCTCTAGTTCCCCCACACATTATTATTTAAGTAAATAAATAGATACATTTGATTTCCTTTAATAGAATAACATTTTTTAAAATCTCTTTACTCTTGAAAACTCTAAGGTAAATATTTTTGTAATATTCAAACTCTTTTTCAATCTTCTGTTGTTTTTTAGATTGTTTATTTTTGCTTTTTGTTGTTATTTCAGATTTTTTGAAGTTATTAGACTCTTGAAGGCAGGACAGATTATACATGTGCAGTGTCGGTACGCTTCTCCTTTAACAAAATTAAACTCACTAATCACATTCATTTCTAAAGCCCTTTGAAAATATGTGTCATGCCTATGGGTGGCCGCATTCCAGAGAACTGAATATGTGCTGCAAAACGAAAGGAGGCTGGGGGTAGGGAGGAAACACTTACAAGGCAAGAGAACTGAGCATGTGCAAAGCTCTGCACTAAGGGAAGGAGGGCAGAGAAGTACAGTGTTGGAAATACCGGGGGGGGGGGGGGGGGGCGGGTAATGGAAAGAGAAAGGGAATTTAAGGGAGAGAGGGGAGTTTGGCCACATTTGGGAGATTTCCCCCAGAACCCCCAAATGGAGAGAGTGCATTGAAGGAAGGGTACCTCTTACTCAGAGCACTGCTGACTTCCAGGCCCCTTCTGGCATCTCTTTACCAGCTCCCACCCTTTGAGGATGCTCAGACCAAGCTGTGGCTCCTCACACACAGTGACTCCTGAAATTCCAGCCCTTTCCCTGACATGTGATCTGTCACTCTGCATCAGACGTGTAGCTTCGGGTTTTTGAGGGGTAGTGTGGTATGATGGAGTCCGATGGACTTGAAAAACTCCTAGCTCTGCTACTTAGAAGCTGACAGGTTATCCAATCTCTTGAATCCTCCATTTCCTCATCTATAAATTGGGAATAGTACTACCTACAATGCAGGTATCACTGTGGATCACAGATATCACAGGTATCACAGGATTGTTGTGAAACTTACACATTAGTAGGTACTCAATAAGTAACAGCTGTGAAAAGCAGTGCAGCCCAGTTGTTAAAAGCAAAGAGTCTGGATCTAGACCATCTGGGTTTGAATTCTTGTTTCATTACCTATTCTCAGTGTGATTTGTTTTCTCTGTGCCTCAGTTGCCAAATCTATCAAATGGGGATAATAATAGTATAGTTTCTACCTCACATAGTTGATGAAAGGAAATGATGGTTATAATATAGTGCCTATCACATAAAAAGCATTCCGTAGATGGAAGTAGTAGTGGTGGTTGTTTTTGTTGTTGTTATTATTATAAAAGATGCAGTGGTGGGCCACAGTTAAGACTGTGTACTCTAGTGCTGACCGACCTGGGTTCAGATCCTCATTCTACTCTCTACCAGCTGCGTGATCCCAGAGTCTTCATTCCCTCATCTGTAAATTGGGAATAATAATAGTTCATAAGATGAAATAAATTCCTATATGCAAAGTACGTAGTGCTTGTGCATAGTAAACAATAAACGTGAGCCATTGTTAGCATAAATTCCAATCAGCCTTAGCTCCAGTTTTTATGCATGCCTGTGGGTAATTGCAAAGCTCGATATTTTGTACAGTTAAATAAACTTAAAAGTTTATGTATTCTGCGGTGATTAACCTGAACTACTAGTTCCCTTGGAAATAAGCCAGGCTTTTAACCATAAAAGGTTTTCAGCTGGGTCCCAGCTGACCATCTCTTCAGTGTCTATGTGTCTAGCAGATGGTGAGCTGCATTTTTTAAACTATTCCTTCCAAAGAGAAGACTGTAAAGTTCTCAGAAGAATTAAATGCCCCCATTACAAAAGAGTGCCACGGTCTCAGCTCTCTCACTGCACTCCGTCATGACTGGTACACATAAACGGACAAGACCCCAGAGTTAGCCTAGTTGGAGAATCTCCTCATGTGCTACAGACTGATTTTCAAAGACACACCAAAAGCCAGCCACTTCAACTCACATTTTTACTTCGCTCTCTGACTGTACTGCAGTCACAGTACAAGTTGTTCGTTCAGATACCGGAAAGGCTGACAGTCCAGGAAACTTTTATTTCGTTTCTTCAGCCAGTAATCTTGTAGGCCGGTGATGTCACTCAACAATTATGCAATATGACTTAACTGTTGGAGAGGTGACAGGAATTCCACTGACACCAAGATCACAATGAAACTGCTTAGCTACTAAATTAGTCATATTGTATATTACCGATAAGTCACTTTTAAACTGTGATTAACTGCCCGTTCAAACAGCACCATTGTTTAATGAGGGAAGTCAGGGCCCCATCACTCATAGTTTAAATGATCACATCCAGTTATTCCAGTGTCTGAATAATGCAAATGAGGTGGTTATCAAACTTCACAACATCAGAGGCCACTTAAAAAGGAACACAATGTAAAAAGGAAACACTTTCTATCCCCTATATTTAGGGGAAAATTTGTACAATATCTCCTTGACTGTACCCTAAATTAGTCATTTCAATCTCTTGATTTCCCTAATCCAAATAGGATGAGAATAGGATCTTGTTCCTCAATGATGACAGGAATTATATAGTGTTGTTTTCTGTTCTAACACAAGTTGGCTTCTGTCCTACAATCCAGCTACGCTGTGAAAAGGGACTTTTTATTGACCGCAAGCCGCAAGGTAGGTATCACTTATTGCATAATTCAGTTGAAATTATTCACTTATTCATAATTCAGTTGAAATAATGCTTAAATTTTCCCATTCAAACAGTAATAGATGCATGTTAGAAAAAGTTGAGGAAATACTGAAAAGTACAAAAAAAGAAGAAAAGGCCCCACAATCTCACCCTCCCCAAAACAGCCATAACTAAGACTCTATACATTTCTTCCAGTCTCAGTAAAGGATGAATACAACAGCCTAACAAACTCCTTGCCTGGCAGTGTGGTAGGTGCTGGATGTAGAAAGATAAATAAGATTCAATCCCTCTCCCTTAAGAAGCACACAGCTTACTGTAATGGGGTACCTGAACACAAAAGAGACATTTAGTGTACGCTGGAGAGAACGGAATGTGGAGTGGGGGTGATGGAAGGGATTATCAGAGCAGATTAGAGAAACCCTAGAGCAGGGTGACTCAAAGTATGGTCCACAAAGTGACACCAGATCTTACAAGCTACCTACAGAAACTGAAAGATGGCATGTGAAACTTTTGGAGCAATTTGACAGTCATTGTATACCTTTTAATCCAATAATAATTTTTTAAATTGGTCCTGTATTTTGCATGTGTTTTTTATTTCACTTTTGTTGTATTTATTTTTATTTTTTTTTAAAAATCAGTCCACAATAGATTAGAAATTAAAAATGTAAATCTCCTCTGTCACTATAAATAGTTTGAAAACTACTGTCCCCAGGGACACAGTAGCTTAGCTAAGTATAGGGTAACCAACTGTCCTGGTTTGCACTAAACCTGGCAAAGTCCCAGGCAAACCAGGATGAATTGGCCACCTTACAAGTGTTTAATTCCAAGAAAAAGTTAGCTTCATGAGAGAATAGATTAGATGAAGGGGAAGCAATCAGCAAAGAAATAAGAGAAGAAAATTTCTCTAGGGTAAAAGAGGTTTTAGTCTTTAGGTCAAGAGGGTTCACTAATAGCCAGGTAAGATTATTGAAAAGAGAACCACACTTAGCTACATCCTGTTATTCTTTCTAAATCCAAGGATCAGGAGAGAAAAATCCGATGAGACTACACACACACAGCAAATTGAAATGAACAAAATAAACTAGTAAGGTGGCAAAACACAATATTTATATTATATTCCTTTAACAAAAAGATATTTGCTTTAGCTCCCTGAGCTAAAGAGAGAAAAAAAATAAAGGATTGTCCTTTAAATACAAATATAACAATGAGGGTCATAAAATAGAAATAAAAAACAATACCACAAAAGAGGAAAATGCAAACATGTTGACATTATTAACATAATTATTTGATTTGGCATCAAATTTGGCTCTAAGCTTCCTGGTTAGTCATGGGGAGGTTAGGAATTACAATCATTCAAAGTGCTGTTATTATGAGGAAGGAAGAAGTATATGAGTTGCTCAGCAAGACATTTTTTCCTGGAGCTGAAATTTAAAACAAATTCTCTCAAGGAGTTTAATATTGGGGGCATCAAGTGGGGTGATAGACTGTACTCAATACTCAACAGCATTTCTACAGCAAATATAGGACTGGATTTCACATACAGGCTTCTTATAAGAATCCTCATTAAAGTCAGTGAAGGGTTTCAAGATATATAAACACATTATAGCCTAAAAACGTAATTGGATCCAAGGATAGAACTTTGAGTATCCTTAGAGAAGATGAATAGTATATTACTTAGTGTTCTCTGAATATTATCTTTCTCAGCCAGACTCATGTAATAATATAATTTGAGGTCTCATAATGTCTGAAAAGAAGTTAACTCTGCTGTTCTTTATTGCTGATTGAGGGTACATAAAAATTCCAGTTTCAAAGGAAATACAGTTAGATTTTGTGTACCCAGAACTTTCAGCACTGTTATTAGCATTAGACATCAAATTTTTGTGAGATTAGGCTATTATGCTTCACATAATGAATGTCATTTTAGAGGATATAAATAGCGTTAACACTCATTCGTTTTCCTTCTCCTCTGGCACTCTTAATAAATTTAATAAATGTAGCACTTTCATTAACGCAAATGGAATTGTTGATCAAAATATTGTTATAATAATCCGTCCTAAAAATTTTAAGGTAAAGAAACTTCTTTCATGTGCCATCCGTTGAAAGAGCAAAAATCAGGTTGCAAATCAAGTATGTACATTATGATCACCTTTTGTAAAATATATATTTGTATAAACATAATATTTATAAATTCAGTTGACTCTTGAACAGCACAAGTTTGAACTGTGCTGGCCCACTTATGTGCAGAGTTTTTTCAATAGTAAATACTACAGTACTACACAATCCCAAGTTGGTTGAATCCACAGATGCAGAACCTTCCCTATGGAGGGTGGACTATAAAGTTATAGGTGGATTTTCAACTGCTCAGAGGAACGGACCCCTAACCCCTGAGTTGTTCAAGGATCAACTGTACATAAGCATACGAAAAAACATTGGAGAGATAAAATAAAAATATTAACCCTATTTATCTCTGGGTGGCAGGATTTGGGTGACTTTTATTTTCTTCTTTTTACTTGTCCGTAGGTGTGAATAACTTGTATTATCTTTGCAAGTAGAAAAAAAACAAACAAAAAACTGTTGTTGCTTTACTTAAGGACATGTAGTGGGACAGCAAGGGATGTCTCTACTCATCGCTAAAGCACATCAGCCAGGACCACTTTCCTGTACCAACATCTACCTCTTGCATCATTAAAGTTACTCTTTAAGGAATTACATGATGATTTTAAGGATGAGATAGTTTAAGAAAGAGTGCAGTTTGGGTTGGCGACAATCCTCAACTTTGCTTCATAAGCAGCTATGTGATTTGGAGCAAATTTTCACACTTTTGATTCTCTGGTTCCTCATCTTCAAAATGGAGAATGGACTGTTGTGAGCACAAAATGAAATCACTTGCACATAGTAAAGTGCCTGGAACAAAATAGGTGCTCAACAAATACTATATGCTAATTTGCTTGCCTCATCCCTCAGAGAATTTGTCCTGGGTCTACAGACACTAGTTCTCTTCTCTGCGGTGGTTTCACGTGAACCTGGTTTCACTTCAATAAAAGTGTTGGAAGAGTAAGGAAGTCTCTCTTTTACCGTGTTCACTAGTTAAGAGCAGAGAAAAGGAGAAAAAGGAAGACTTACTGAGGATCTACTGAGTATCAGACACCACGTTGTCTATGTTACTTTGCTTAAGGAAGGCTCCATATTTTCCTAAACGCTTAAACATCTGTGAAGTCTCAAGTTTCTACCTTATTATTAATGCATTTGCCGCTTGAGAACTATCATCCATTATATCATCATTCACCCTAAAATAGCCTCTTTATTCCTACTTTTATCTTCCAGACTTCTAGTTGTGACACAGAACTTTGGTTGGTCATGTCATTATCACAGGTCACATTTTCAGAACTTCATTCCGTAGCATTTAGGACCCTAGAAATGTAAGTTACATTTTTCCATCACTTCACCTACATGTCAAAATGTCTCCAATTTTTATTTTTTACATTAATCTGTTATAATCAGTTCTTCGAATATATGTTAAGCATGACTTACTTAAATGAACCTGATTCTATATGGAGAAAATTAGACAGAGAGATAGTGAAATGGGTATCTCTAATCATCAGGCCTTAGTATTGAAAGTTTGACTAGCTTGACCCTTCTAAAAAGAACTGAATCTCATCAAATTTATAATGCAGAAAAGCATTCCAGAATGTTTCTGGGTCTATGACAACTTGTTCTCTTTATAACTTTGCTTCAATATTTCAGACAGACAGTTAAGCAATTGTAGAGAGGCCTGCAAGACTTGGGAATGGGGCCTCCTTCCTAATGATCTATCGCAGTTGTATTACACAGTGCTTGCACAACAAAGGTTTCTATTTTCCTACTTTTTTTCTGTATCATGTGCCAATGAAGCCTTTTTTTTTTCTTTACTCCCTTAAAACCTCACCCTTTCTCATCTTTTACGCTTTTGTTTCCCTGACATGAAAACTCTAAGAAGGCAAATTGCTAATTGTATCCCTCAAAAACCCCAAATAAATGCAATTAGCCACACAAACATGACCTGCATCTTCTCTCCTGAAAGCTTTCCCAGCAATTTATCTCCTAAAGCTCGGATTTTCTCCAAACACATATCCTAGGAAATGTCCCCAGATGGCATGTGATCTTTCCATTTTAGACAAGCTGCCTTGATCAGGTGTCACCCAACTGACCTGCTTTTCTCCACCTTTATTCTCGACACAATGTTGTCTCAACAGACTATCCACTAAGTCCTGGTTTTTCTCCACTGAATTCCATTCTCACCTCTCTCCCTACACCACACCTGCCACATACACTGGTTGTTAATGTACCTTGTGTTATTCCCTCATGATTTTCACAGGGCCTCTGAGTAACCTTGAAATTTCGTAGCCATTTCTCCAGCATTCTCCTCCAATATTGTGCCTGTACAGAGCTTGGCTCCAGGTTTTCATCTCCTCAATTCCATTTTTAGTTTCCAGTTCGTTGGGAAACTACCTCGTGCTCTCTACGCCATGCTCACCTTGCAAGCTACCTATCCAGGTCATCTTTATTCATATTTCCCTCACTACTCAAAAGAGTAAATCCAACTCAAAACAGGAAAAGTGAGGAAACGGGAAGAAATCCGTAGGGGGCCCGAGGATGCTCTTAGATCACAGATCATAGAGTTGAAGCGATTCTAGTTGCCATCTAGTGCAATTCTGCCATTTAACACATGATAGGGCTGGGATCTCAGAGTTTAAAGTCACAGATCATTCAAATGAATCAGTACGAGAGCTGCCAGGAAGAGCATTTCCAAGTGTATAAAATTGTTGACTTTGGATATACAGACTGCCAACAAACACATGAAAGAATGCTCAACATCATTAACCATTAGAGAAATGCAAATCAAAACTACAATGAGATATCATCTCACACCAGTCAGAATGGCCATCATCAAAAAATCTAGAAACAATAAATGCTGGAGAGGGTGTGGAGAAAAGGGAACCCTCTTGCACTGCTGGTGGGAATGTGAATTGGTACAGCCACTATGGAGAACAGTATAGAGTTTCCTTAAAAAACTACAAATACAAATACAAATACAAAACTACCATACGACCCAGCAATCCCACTACTGGGCATATACCCTGAGAAAACCATAATTCAAAAAGAGTCATATAAAATGTTCATTGCAGCTCTATTTACAATAGCCCGGAGATGGAACCAACCTAAGTGTCCATCATCAGATGAATGGATAAAGAAGATGTGGCACATATATACAATGGAATATTACTCAGCCATAAAAAGAAACGAAATTGAGCTATTTGTAATGAGGTGGATGGACCTAGAGTCTGTCATACAGAGTGAAGTAAGTCAGAAAGAGAAAGACAAATACCGTATGCTAACACATATATATGGAATTTAAGAAAAAAAAATGTCATGAAGAACCTAGGGGTAAGACAGGAATAAAGACACAGACCTACTAGAGAATGGACTTGAGGATATGGGGAGGGGGAAGGGTGAGTTGTGACAAAGCGAGAGAGTGGCACGGACATATATACACTACAAAACGTACAATAGATAGCTAGTGGGAAGCAGCCACATAGCACAGGGAGATCAGCTCAGTGCTATGTGACCGCTGGAGGGGTGGGATAGGGAGGGTGGGAGGTGGAGGAGTGGGATAGGGAGGGTGGGAGGGAGGGAGACGCAAGAGAGAAGAGATATGGGAACATATGTATGTGTATAACTGATTCACTTTGTTATAAAGCAGAAACTAACACACCATTGTAAAGCAATTATACTCCAATAAAGATGTAAATAAATAAATAAATAAATAAAACTTTAAAAAAAAATTGTTGACTTTGGAATCATATGGATCTGGGTTCAAATCCCAAGCCACGTGGCCTTGTACAATTAATTTAAACCCTCTAATCCACAGTATCCTTACTATTAACATGGGGATGATAACACTTGTTTTACTGGATTGTTGAGCTGGATATATGGTAGTTATTAATTATCAACTATAATCCTGCTCTATTGACTTTTAGTCCAATGCTCTTTACAAGATAATTATTATGTTTCTAGTGCCAAGATTCCATTTTTAATCTTGACTAATAGTGGTGTGACTTTGGACACCTTATTTACAAACTGTGTTTCAATTGATTAATCCATAATGTAAAGCTAATCATAATACCTAGTGTACAGGTAGTTGTGAGGATTAAATAGATAATCTTTATAAATATAGCATTTCACACATTATCTGGCATATAGGAAACAATGAAACATTGAATGGTTCTAGATAGTGCTGAATGCTCAGAACAAATGCATGAATGATCAGGATAATCTCCTGCCATGTGCCCTCAAAAACAAATGCAGGGCTATATATTTTGTTCTCTTTGGCCCACCATGCCCATATTCATTCATTCAAGGTGGGCATTAAACAGAAGGTAGCATTAGAGAGAGATGAAAGAAAAGATGTTTTCCACCAAAGCAACAACTCTGAGCAAAGGAGGGAAAGGGTAAGGTCTCAAACACTAATTAATTCTATTTGGTTTCAAAGGCTTCAAATTGACCTCCCACCTATAGTTTCATGCCTTCCTATCCATCAACCTTGCTGCTGCCAGAAATAAAATACTAATTTGAACTTGATTATAATCCTTCCAATTTTACCGCTGTACGTCAAATTCAGAATAAAGACCCAACTCCTTAGCCCAGCTTTCCAGTCCCGTCACCATCTCTTCCTGCCATCTTTGCCAGCCTCAATTCCTCCACTCTGCCAACTGCCTTCCCTCAATCACTTGCATTTATCTGAATCATCTGATTCACCTTCAGCCCTTTGCATGGGCTATTTCCTTGGCCCCAAACATTATATGTCCTACTCGGCCTTTAAGATTCAGTTCAGAGGTTGCCTGTAGGAAGTCTTCTATGACATCCTTTGCCCACCCTCACCACTGCCGTCCAAGAGCAGAGTTCCTTTCTGGAGATCCCAGAGCAGCCTATGTTTACGTCAAGCACAGCTGGTAGCACGTGGGATTTTATATTTGTTTTTCTTTCTCTTCAGAATGCACGTTCCCTGACCACAGAGGCTAGGCCCTTTGGAGAGCCCACTGTGTGTCAGGCACCATTGTAGGAACTGGAACTACAAAGAACAAGAGAGGGAAAGTTCCCAATATCTTGGGGTTCATAGTTCAGTGGGGTAAATCAGACAATTAACAAATACATAAGGAATTCTCTGGCGGTCCAGTGGTTAGGACTCCATACTTTCACTGCCAAGGACACAGGCTCGATCCCTGCTCAGGGAACTAAGATCCCACAAGCGGTGCAGCATGGCCAAGAAAAGAAAAAAATAATAAACCACAAATACATAAATATTTTCAGATAGTGACAGGTGCTATGAAGATAATAAAATGGCATAATGTGCTACAGAGTGAGAAGGGAGGGGAAAGACAGCATACGATAAAGTGGTCTAATCGTGGCATTTGAGCAAAAAACTAATGAGGAGCTAATCATCCCTGGGTATATTAAAGGTAAGATTGTTCCAGGCTGAGGGAAGAGTAAGAGCTTGTCAATGTTTGTAGAAGGAAAGAAGGGATTGGTTGAGATCAAGTTCAAGGATGTAAAGGGTACTCAAACTCCTCCCGTATAGAAACCAGGATATACTAACTTTTCAGTAGAGGAATAAAAGGCAGACAAAAGCACCAAAATTATCAGATCCATCTTAGACTTGGGGTTTTTTTGGGGGTAAGGGAGGAGTGGTCAGGAGCTGGCTGAACTGGTGACCTTAGGGTGAAGTAGGTTTCTATAAACCAACATTTCCTGAAGAATGTTCCAGAAACATTGGACTAGACCCTGGAGTCCCCCTAGAGTCACTCTGAAGTCTCAGTTTGGTAAGCACTTCTCTTACACTGCTTCTCCCCACCCCCTACGTCCCCACCACCTGGGCACTCACAATGTACGTTAGCATATTAAAGGCTCTGAATAACTCAACATTTGGAAAATCTGGTTAACTTTTATTTCTCAAATTGTTTTTGAGAAACAAAATTGTTTTGTTTTGTTTTAACACAATACTACTTAAATCCTGCAGACCATTTTTTTGTAAAACACATTTTGGGACGCTCTAGTCGAAATCACTCTCCACAACCCACAAGCCTTGCTGTGGTAATTTCTAGCTTCCAGTTCCATTTTGTGCAGTGGAAGCAGTAAATAAATAAGGGGATATGATTTTTGAAAAGATACAATAGATAGTTTGTTTGCAAGTGTGAAAGTAAAGAATATGAGAGTCTCAGTAAATTTAAATTTCACTACATTTAGTCACCTTAAAATAATTTCAACAGAATTTAAAAATGGTTATTACTTGTAAGGATAAATACGTGTAATATATACTAATATATGTTCTACGTAGAATAGGAAGTTTAATTACTAAAGGTTAAAATCCAGTTTGAATGCTTTTTTATGCACTGCAGCTTAGTTAGACTTTTTAAATTAAAATGAATTTCTGCTCAGCCAAGTGCAAAACAAATTAAGTCTACTCATCACAAACCCATCTTGCTTATTTTGATTACAACCATTTTAAATGGCAGAATTATTAAGCACTTTAAGATTAATTTTTAAAAATCAAATACATTAGACTTCATAATAATATAGATACTTAATAGAGGGAAGAAATTGATGTCATAAGCTAATTAACAATGCTGACACTCTCCCAGTAGCTAAAAATAAGACTAAAAGCAAGTTCCTCCAATATCAGGCTGTATTATAAGATATTTAAAGTCCATTTGGGAAACTGAATTTGTTTCATGATTAGATTTTTTTCTAGTAAATCTAATTGTGCAAAATGGTTGTTCCAAACATCTGAAAATGTTAAATTTCAATCATAAAGTTCACCTATATATCATCAGAATATACAGAACCCACTTCCTAACTATTATCACTATCTTTGTCAAATAGCTCTTCATAAGTTTCCATTTTCTAATACTTTTAAAATTATGAGTCATCTCAAATAAAAAGTCTCCATGTCAAAATAAGTCACTGAGGGAATGAATGCTAATAGTGTAATAACAATAAACATTAGTAGTATAATTTATTCTGAAACAAAGTTTCCTCTGGTAAATATCAAATAAGTTGTTGCATTCTCAAAACTGGTCTTCAAAATATAAAAGAGAAGCTTAATTATTCAGCTGATTAAAATACATTTAATCTAATAAGATCAGTACATTGTTAGCTAGAATTAACCCAAGGCCCCTGAAATATTGATTTATACAAGCTTCCAGTCAAAATTCACTTTCTAAAGTCTACCTTTTATTTGGTTGGTAATAGTCAATTCAGAATTAGAACTAAGAGGGTTTTTTTAAACCGTATTTTAACAAATGCTTGGCTGTTTTCAGCATCTTGATATTTATTCTTTATAGAATAAAGTACTTTAGCACTTATTCCAGTAATTTTTTTTGGAAGTGACTCAGGCAAGGAAGAATATGTAAGAAAATGCTCAATTAAAATGCTCTCTCAACTGGTTAAATAGCATATCTACATATGGCCTGCGTGAACCCATGTAAAACTCACATTGTTTAGGGAAGGAATGGTATCTTCAATAAATGACACTGGGTCGATTAGAAACATAGATAAAAAATGAAAAAATAGTCTTGTTCCTCCACCTAAAACTACACATAAAAATCAACTTTAGATGTATTATAGATCTAAATGTGAAAGGTATAATAATACGACTTTTAGAAGAAAATATGAGAATATCTTCATGACCTTAAAATAGGCCAAGATTTCTCAAACAGAACACAGAAAGCACTAACCACAAAAGAAAATATTGATAAATTGGATTACATTAAAAATAAGAACTTCTGTTCCATAAAAAGTCACCATTAAGAATGAAAAGGTAAGTCACAGAGAAGGAGAAGATATTTGTAGGACATATCCAACAAAGGACACTTCCAAAGATATAAGGAACTCCTACAAGTCAGTATGAAAAAACAGACAACTCAAGAGAAAAATAGGCAAAAGACTGGAATAATCATTTCATAAAACAGAATATTCAAATGGCTGGTAAACATATGAAATGAAAATTAAAACCACAATATGATATTACTATCCTCCCATCCAAGTGACCAAAATTTTCTTGGATTTATTTTAAGTGAACATATCGCCATTGTAATTAAAAAAAAAAAAAAAGATACTTATTATGCATGTGCTTCTGGAGAATTTATACAAAAAGAACAAATACATGGGCCTTATCTGTCTAGGTAAAAGAAGAGTCTCCAGAAATTACATTCAATGGCCTGGAATTTTTACATGAAAATACCAAGTATTAGCAAGGATATGAAACAAGTGGACCTCTTAGACTTTACTGGTGAGAGAGTAAAATTGGAAGAGCCACTTTGGAAAACTCTTGGCATTATCTAGTAAAGCTAAACATATGTCTCGCCTATAACCCGACGATCCATTTTTTGGAGAGAAAAGAGGCATATGTCAACCAACAGATATGTACAAAGATGTTCAAAGCAGCACTATTTATAACAGCTTGGGAGGGGCAAATGACACAAATGCCCATCAAAAATTGAATGGTTCAATAAATTGTGGTATAGGCATACAATGGAATACTACACAACAATTCAAATGAGCAAACTACAGCCATACACAAAAATGGAATGAATTTCACAGTCATAATGATGAGAAAAGCTAGATGAAAACCAAAAAAAACTACATACTGCAGTTTTCATAAATACCATATATTTTATAAATATACCATTTGTATAAAGTTCAAAACTGGGCTGGGGTGAGAGAGGAATCTATGGTTTAGAAGTCAGGATAGTGGTAACACTTGAGATGGAGCACAGTACTTGGAGGGGGGCAAGAGGGAGGCTTTGGGGTGCTGGTATGTTTTGTTTCTGGGGCGCCTGTTGTGTTTTCTTGGTTACATGGGTGTGTTCACTTCATGAACATTCATCAAGCTGCACACTTAGAATTTGTGCATTTTCTGGATGCTATATTGCAACAAAATGTATACTTTAAAAATCCTGTTGTGTACATAGGAATGGGTCCATGGCATAATGTTAAATAAAAAGAAGGGTGCAGAGTAGAATAACACTATGGTCCCTGTTGGGGGCGAAAGAGAAAGGAAGAAAATGCATGCGTGGACAGTGGCTGGATGAGCACCAAATATTAAGAGCAATTCTCTCTAAGCGTTGGTCCTCTTATTTTTATTTTTGGTACTTTTTCTGGATTTCCTTAAGTGAACATATCACCATTGCAATTAAAAAAAATAAGTGTTCTCTGTACACTCCTGCCAGGATTTATACAAAAAGAATAAGCCAAATTTATCGACACATAGGCTTTATCTATATAGACGAAAGCAGGAGTTTTAAGCAACTGCCATTAATGGCCTGGAAAATTGAGCCAAAACATCAACCTGATGGGAAATATGTATTATATGAAATATATTATTGAGAAGCTGGGAAGTAAACTTGGATATACATGGTCAAGAAATGACTGTCTCTTCAACGTCAGGAACTTCTCTCTTTAGGAAGTATCTGAAAAATTGCCTCATTTTGCCCATAAAATCCTAGCACATCAATAGCTCCCCTACCATTTGGGCATTTCAAATATCTCACCAGAGGTCCAGTGAAATGCATTTTTATTGCAAAAAGGCACAGGATAATCCAGCTGCCTTTTAACAGAAGAACTCGATGAAAAAGTAAATGTTTCCCCCTCCTCACGGTCTTCCTCCTCCCCCTCTGCTGTCTCTTCTCTCACGGCTCCCTCCCTCTGCTCTCATCCTCCTAGGACTGCTTTGCTCTGCCCTGGTGCCTCCTCTGTTTCCTCCCTTGCCCAGTTTGGTCTCAGTCCTGTGGATGCAAATGGGACTGACGGGTCCTAAGCTTAGTTCTCCTAGTGTCCTTGAAACACCAGCTGAGTGAGAGATTTGCCTCTGTCGCTCTAAAATTGGAAGTGCAAAGAGATAAGAGAAAGTGAACAATTATCGGTTTCTTCCCCTTCTCCCAGCTCCAGCCCCTCCCCCTCAGTTCCCCAACCCAGGCCCTGCTATAGGGTGAGATGAATGCAGCTGCTAGCGCTGAGATGCTAGCTGTTCACACGGCCCAACACTTTTCACGTGGTAGGTCACAGAGCAGTAGGGGAAAGGGAAGTGGTGATGCAATATCTAATGGCCATGCTAGGGGTGGGGGTCTAGAAAGTTAAGAAGAAAACAAGATGCAGGCAGTGGGATGGAGCTTGTACCCAAGTGGCTGAGAGTGGCCCTTCCCACTATAGCAACAGAAGGTGCAAAAGCAGGTGCCCTGCACGGTTATAAAAAGAAAAAAAGAAAAACAATAAATGCTTGTACAAGTGAGATTACATATATCTAAGTTATCTGAAAACCCTGAAATTCTCCAAATATCAGGGATTCATTACAATGATGAAGATAAATGCTTTAGGGACTTTCAGAGCAACTCATATATTTAAAAAGAGTGTAAAAACTCAGGAAAATAAATAGGCATCCCAGAAATTCCCCCAACAGAAACTCTGAAAACTGCACCTAGACTTTCCATTTCACAGAGACAAGGAGGTACGGTGGTTTCCACTGCGCCTCAGAGAAAGGAACAGAAAGGTCGCCTCCTCTCAATCTGCAAATACCTGAAATCCCCCCACTCAGGATTGTGATATGAGGCTAGAAGACGCAGAGCTCACAGGATGAGACTTCAGGCCAGAGCCAGGAGATCAAGAATCTGCTCACAAAAGAAGCAAGGAGAGCTGCTTTTTTGGCTCTGCTGGCACCCCAGCCCCCCAGAACAGAAACTCAGTAGACCAGGATTGTGCTGTGGCCAAGCATTTCATGTCTGAGGGGGGTTTGGTGTGAGGCAGAGAACGAAACAATTTGATAGGAAAACCATGGAGGCAGATGAAAATGACAAGGTGGAAGAGAGGATGCCAACTGCAGGGGGGTGACGGTCAACAGGTTGAGAGACAGACTTTGAGGGGTAAAGGAAAAGAGTGGAAGGATAGAGGGGAAGGAGGAAAACCTCCCCAGAAGGAACAGAATTCACTGCAGAACACAATCTGAGGTCCGTATCTGAAATTGTTCAGGCCCAAGAGCTGTGGTTTGAGATGCCCTTGTTATACTGGGCAGAGAGTTTTCTTTTTAAATAAATGAACCAGAAATGACCCAAAGGATTTTTGTAAACTTTTTATTATAGAAAATTGAACATGCGAAAAAAGCAAGCAGAATGTAGTAATGACTTTCATGTGCCCATTACTCTGAATCAATAACTACCAAATCCCGGCCAGTCGTGCCTCATCTACTTCCAACCATTTTCCCCCTTCACATAGGTTTTTTTTTAATTATTGTGGTTAAATATACTGTCATATTAGTTTAAAGCACATTCCACAAATATTACATTATGTATCCCTAAAACACAAGGATTCCTTTTATTCTTTTAAAATAACCACAATATCAACATTATACCTTAAAAACAATTTCTTAATACCAGGAGATGTTTCCTTTTTCTCTCTTTTTTTTTTTAATTTATTTTTGGCTGCATTGGGTCTTCACTGCTGTGCTCAGGCTTTCCCTACTTGCAGCATGCGGGGGCTACTCTTCGTTGTGGTGTGCGGACTTCTCGTTGCGCTGGCTTCTCTTGTTGCGGAGCATGAGCTCTAGGCGCGCGGGCTTCAGTAGTTGTGGCACACGGGCTTAGTTGCTCCGTGGCATGTGGGATCTTCCCGGGCCAGGGCTGGAACCCATCCACATCACCTGCACTGGCAGGCGGATTATTAACCACTGCGCCACCAAGGAAGTCCCAATACCAGAAGATATTTCTAAGGCATTTCTACATTAAAGTCTTCTCTCCTGTTGCTGTACGCAAAAGCACTTGTGCATTTCAGAAGAGCTTAGAAGAGTGAGAACAAATTTTACCAAGAGAAGGGGCCAGGAGATGAAGCTGTAGCAGGAACCCTGGGAACAGCAAAGACCCAGCAAAAGAGACTGTATTTGATGGTTTTTCATATAATACTGCTCTTTCTGGGGCTGTGAAATGGGAGACAAACATGTTGCAGGACTTCATACATCGCTCTAGAAAACTCTGCAGCAAATCAGTAGAAATGAAAAGCCAACATTTGAGCTGTTTTGTTGACCATAAAGAATCAAGAGACCGAAGTAATGGGAAAAAGGGTATTTTCTGTTCTGCCTATCTCAAAGGTTGTGAAGATTTTGATGATGCATCCCCAACCTAAAAAAAAAAAAAAAAAAAAGTCTATTGTATTAAAATAGCATGTACACCATAAGATATTTTAAAAACAGATATCGTTAGAGGATGAGATTCAAAAATAAAGATAGATGTTCTCCTATTTTTCCCATAGCCTAACAAATCATCTTAGGCCTCTCCCTTTTAGACCACTGCACTTGGCTGTCAGTTTTCCCAAGAGCAGTCCTTGAGTGGGTGATAGGGAAGTCAAGGTTAGCAGATTGAAAATGACCCTGGGGATACCTGTACAGAGAACAGTAGAGGTCAGTGGTCTCAACCCTGCGGTACATTAGAGCGAGCCTGGGAGACTTTAAGAAAGGTGGACAACCAGGCCCAACCCCATACCAAGCAAATCAGTAATTCTGGAGTGCAGTCTGTGTTTTTTGTTTGTAGGTTGGTTTGCTTGGTTTTTTTCGTTTGTTTGTTTTGGGTTTTTTTGGTTTTTAAGTACTCCAGGTGATTCTAATGCATAGGCAGAGTTGGAAAAACCAATGCTATAGGTGTTTTAAAAAAAAATGGTTGCTTAATGTGAGATATTAGCTCTGATTTTAAAGCATTCTATTCACTACTTCCCATTTAAGAGTGGGGAAAATATTTTACTGTACATTAAAGAAAGGGTACAGGATAGTGGGAAGAAAAGAAATGCAGAGAAACTTTTAAGTAAAAAAGCATACCTAATAAAATAATAGTGAGGTTCTCTCAGAAAAGGGTGGTTTCCATTTCCATATCCCAGATTCTAATTTATTACATCTTAAACTGCTCCAATTTTGACAGACCTTATTTTCATTTAACCCAGAACACTCATCCTATTAGATTAATACAATTATCTGATGACTATTTCAAATTGCAATCATGGTTATTTCATATGTCAAAATAATTAATTCAGGCTACTTAAATCTTTTCTGTTTAATCAAATTTATCTCTCAATTGGGAAGGAAAAAAAAAAAAACCTGACCTTAAAAAAATAAAAAGACATTTTCTATCTCTGAGGAACTGACTTCATCAGATTATCCTGAAGGGAAAAGCAAGTACAAAAATGTGAACTACAGGCAGCTGGAAAGCAAAATTGTGTACAATGAATGACACACCAAATCCTGCAGGAAAATACGTCCCACAATACATTATTTCCTGTGGCTTCCTGCCTGAGGAACACTGAAGAACAGTAAAAATTCTTCCAGAAATTATTTCCTCAGCTGTCTCATTGATGGATTTAGCATAGGTGTTTGGTCAAAATGTTAAATCATGGTCAAATCCAAACATGCATATTTACCAATGTTTATATATCTAATCACAAGGGCCACTTGGTTCCTTAAAATGAAGCTTAAAAGAAACTTGAACTGGATTCCATTTTATCACAAGCCTGGAATGCTGAAATGCTGTGACAAAGCTATCAATTCATTCATCTGAGTGAAAAGCCTGCAAAATCACAGGCCTTAATTTTCGCATCCTTAAATGTCACCATTTTACCAATTCCACAAAAGTTATGTAGACATGATTGTACACGCTAGAAGTAAAGTTAATTGTCGTCTGCAGGATACTTAAAATCAAATGGGCAATCTAAGTTTATCTTATGATGTTTAAAGAGATTAAAACGAGCTGGTTCCACAAATTGCTGACACGATCAATTCTGGGGAGTCGCGAGAGGACCGTCTGATGGTAGCACATACCTACTGTAGATGGTATTGTGCATTAGACTGGCCACGGGGAATCTTCATTTAACTAGGGATAGCTTGTCACAACACACCCCAAGTTATGACAGATAATCATTCCAATAATTAATATCTTTATATAATATGATATAGTGCTTTACATTTTTAAATGACTTCTGATTCCTTACCATCCCCTCCTTGAAATGCTTATTGCCACAGTTAAAGAACTCCATAGCTCTCTCTTGGACTACTACCTATTCTCGCACCTCACTCTAGCCCATTCTCATTGTCATCAGTGTTTTCTTGACAATCCATCTTGGAGCCTGTCAGTCATGTTACTTACCTATAGGATGTCCTACCTCTTGTTTCTTATCTCCACCACCCTCCCATTTTTACTCCTTACCCTAGCCACATGGAGCCTCATGCCATTCCCCGAACACACTTTGGTTCTTAACTCTGTTCCTTTACCATATACCTTTCTTCTGTCATCCCTCACAAATGTCTTCAAGGTCCCCTTTGTCTGACTGGAAAACTCTCACAAGACTTTCAAGACCAAGCCAAAGCTTCACCTCGTCTGTGGGAACCTTTCTGAAGAGCCCCAGGGTTAGTCTTACTCGTTTTTGTGCTGTCTTAACCTTTGTACACTGTTTTATTGTCATCTTATCATCATTGTCTATTTCCAAATCTAGGTTCCTCTGCCTCCACCATCATCCCTAAATAGAAAATGAGATCCTCCAGGCCAGCTACCCTGTCACAGTCATTGGGTGTCCTCAGATTGCAGCAGGTTCTCAATTCAAGGAACCAATGAATCTAGTTGATAAATTATTGAAAGGATTTTTGTTCCTGTTTGAAGTAGAGACAAATGGAATAATACAAAGGAGAAACTCAATGCTCTTTCACCTAGCTCAAAGGTGAGAAACCTACTTTACTGTGAACCAATTCTGGAAAGATTAAAATGCTTACTGGCTGCTTTTTTTAAAATGTATATAAGATGAAAATATTTTTATTGACTGAAAGAATCACAGTGTGAAAATAGGCACTACTGTCATAATGAACTGTTAATACCTGTTAAGAGCATATTTGAGAGATGGTTGTTGTTATTGCTGTTGTTGTTGTTTAATCTTTCAACTGGAAATCCATTTCAGGCAGAATCACAAAGCTGAGGAAGCGGCAAGTGGCTCTTCATCACCCAGGATCATTTATTCTTGGCATCTGGATTAGGAGGACCACAGGACCATGTGGTCCTCATTCCTCAGGAAGACTTTTCTTCAAAGGCTGACTTTTCTTTGCCATCCTCTCTCTATAAGGGGCTTCTTCAGCTTCTCTTCACAAGTGGGTTCTTCTCCACCATTCCACCCTGCTGCCCTTGCGAGGCAGGTGCTAGAGTTAATACTTAACAAGGCAAAAAAAAAAAGAAAGTTGCTCTTTAGCTGCCTCACATAAATAATACCGTCAGGGAAATACCTGTATCTATGAATGGTTGTTTATAAACTATGATTCACAGATTCTCCAGGGGTTATGTAGCAGTTTGGGAGATTGGTTGGATGGGACAAGTTTTGACTATTCCATCACCTACAGGCCTTGAGCATTTCTGAAGTCTTCTCATGGTACCAGATCACATGTAACACATACACACTCAAGTTGTATCTACAAGACATCAAAATAGCTATATAATTTGAGCAAATCAGTTATTTTCAAAGCATATCCATGTAGAATGGGAGAACTGGTTGTTCTGCATCATTTTAAAGGTAAAACAAGCATGTGTGTGTGTGTGTGTGTGTGTGTGTGTGTGTGTGTGTGTACATGGGACTAACAATCCACACTCAACCGTCTGGCATGGCTTATATGCAGTGATGGAGTAAGGCCCGAGTTGCATTGCCCTGGCTCATCTTCTGGGTTCCTTATTGCTCTATGGGTCTCTGGCAGAGGTGCAGTATGAAGGGCAAAGCACTGGCTTTGTGGACACACAGACCTAAGGTCAACTCCAGCTCAATCATAGGCTACTTATGTGACCTCAGAAAAGTTACCTAACCTCTCTGAACTGTAATTTCTCATCTGTAAAATGGGGCTATGTGATACCCACCTCATAGCAGTACTGAGTGACTAAATGAAATTATGTTTGTGAAGCACTTGGCAGATACTCAAAACATGTCAGTTCCTTCCCCTCAGAGGTAGTAATCTCCTCACAGGTGCAGAGGAATAATAATTTGAATATTTGTGTGTACATATATATATATATATATATGTATATTTTTAAATTCTATACTTGATTGTAGTAGAGTTGAATAGGTGTCATCGTAATATGTTTCGAATTATTATTGCTCTGTCCTTCACACCACACCTCTGCCAGGGGCCCACAGAGTTCTAAGGAACCCAGAAGATGAGCCAGGGCAATGCAACTCAGGCCTTACTCCATCACTGCATAGAAGCCATGCCAGACTGTTGAGTGTGGACTGTTAGTCCCACGCAGCTCCCGGAAAGGAAACACCTCGTTTGTTTAGAAGCTCCTTTAGATCAACCTTTACTAGAACACAGCATTAGCCAAAATCCTGACTTCACAAATACAACAAGCAGTTAGTTATCACTATTAAGAAAAGACAAATTTCCCCACGTTTGGATATTATTAGGTGACCTCCTAACTATATTTTTATGTATTGATAGTTAATTTGATTTCTTTTTTGTTTGCTCCTTTTAATCAAAGTGATACATGCACATAGTTTGAACAAGCCAATTTATACAGTTTGCTGCAACAAATAGCAGCCCCTTGTGCCTCCCATCAGCACCTTTCTCCCTACATCAAAGGCACCCATGTTCAGTGTTTTTAGCTATTTTATTTTATTCATTTGATTAGTTGGTTGGTTGCTGTTTTTTTTTTTTTTTTTTTTTTTTTTTTTTGCGGTATGCGTGCCTCTCACTGTTGTGGCCTCTCCGCGTTGCGGAGCGCAGGCTCCGGACGCGCAGGCTCAGCGGCCATGGCCCACGGGCCCAGCCACTCCGCGGCATGTGAGATCCCCCCAGACCGGGGCACGAACCCGTGTCCCCGGCACCGGCAGGCGGACTCTCAACCACTGCGCCACCAGGGAAGCCCGGTTGCTGTTTTTGATGTTTACTCCCAGAACTTTAAGTATGCTATATTTGCCTATATTGCTAATTTGATTTTTTGAAGTACAGGCATATGCTAAGACTTCTCACTGTGGAATATAATACATAGCTTTCTTCCACCACCCTCTCCCTTCCCATCACACACTTCCCCCTCCTCGTCTCTTCATCATTCCATATCACCAGATCATAATTTTAGTTAGATTAATACTTACCGTTTATGTTAGAGTCGGTATATAAGGGTTATTTATTGGTAAGTTCTATACCATTTATATACTATAACTCTTCTTCCTTTCTTTTTGGCTCCAACTTGTTTCCTTGCAGTTGGTTTTTGTTTGTTTTGTCAAAAATTCTGTGTACTATCATAAACTGAACCTCAAACTCTCCATCAATTTGTTGAGCCTTTTTTCTGAAAATGTTCAAATGCATTAGAAATTTGATTTTCACCTTCTTAAAGAAGACTCCCCTTGAATCTTGTAACCTGCATCAGCGAGATGGATGGTCCTGGACCAGGTGCACACTGGCCACCCAGGTTGTCCCTTCCCTATCTCCTGGAACTCCCTTTGCCTGGATGCTGGATCCATTGTCTTATCCTATCTTGCTCCGTCCTCTCATTTTGGTGGAGCACGTTTGGAGTAGCTTCGGAGAAAGGGTGTAAGAGTGGTAAACATTTTTTGGAACTTACAAGTTGACTAAAATTCAACTTGTTTTCTGTTTTTACATTCCCAAATTTCTAACCTTTAATTATTTTCTAGATCCTCTGAATCTCATCCACTTTGTTAAAAATCTCTTCAACTGGTAGGCCCAAGACTGACAGGAGTATTCCAGTAACAGTCTGGAGAATGTAATGCAAGAATTACTCTCTGATTCCTGAATTTGTACTCTAAATTCCTTTCTGCCACAGTTGCACATTGCAGTTATCATACATTTGTCCTTCCTGCCTACATGTGTTCCTATTTAGGATTATCAACTCTCAATTTTGCCAAGGTCATTTTGAATTCCATTCTTATATTCTGAAGTGTTAATAACCCTGATACTTAGCGTCAGCCATAAACTGAGCTTCATAAATACCATTCAAATTACTAATAAAGTACACACGGTACTTCTAGACCCTCAGACTTGCTGCCTTCTCTTCTAATGGCTAATTCCAAAAGATTCCAAACCATTAAACAATGGCAAAGCTTGATACATATGACATAATTGTTTCTTCATAAAGAAAAGAATACTTTGATGGTTGAGTTTGTTTTTGTTTTTGTTTTTTTTTGATGGTTGAGTTTTAAATCTGGGGGACTTATCCTGGTATTTTTGCAATGGTGTTCAGCTTCTGCTTTTCAAAGGCAATCTCTTCCCTTATTTAAAAAACTAGGTGGTACATAATTCTTTTTCCAGACCTGAAGCATTCATTCTGTTAATACTAAACAGATATAATGAAAGAGGCAGCAAGGCATAGTAAAAGAGCACTTACCTGAAGAGTGAGAGGACTAATGTTACTAGTGTTTTTTTATGATCCAATATTTGTTGGATGTACTAATAATCCAATATCTATTAATCCATCAAATGTGTATTGAACACCCATTAGGTTCAGGTACTGTGGTAGGCACTGGGGCTACAGAGTGAAAAGGACAGACATGATCCCAGCCTTTGCTAAATAGAACCACAGATACTGAGCAAATAATAACAAGTTGACCATTACAATAACTTAACCTCTATGAGGCTCAGTTTCCTCGTGAGTAAAATAAAGAAAATAATAGTACCACCTCATCAGTTCAAATGAGGTAATGCAATAGAAAAACTTTATTAGCTCTCTTTTTTTCCAGACAAACTACAAACATCTACTAGCTATGATTTCCTAGGCGCAGGGAGCATATCTTACTCATCTTTGTAACCTCAGCAAGTAGGCAGCGCTTGTCAAGTTAGCAGGAACTCAACACATGTACAGAGCAAACGACAACTCCGAAAGAAGATGAATCTATATTTTCACGCAATTACAGGTCTTTTCATTTTCTCACCAAGGTTATCCACCCGTTTGTGAACTAATGAACTTTATGTAGTTCAAAAGCACAATGTAATTTTATAGTAAAATGTTTCCACTTAGCATGTATTCATCATTAATGTATATATGTTTGAATAACTGAAATAATGTAACATTTAAATTTTCATCTATTCCATTTCATATAGCAAGCAATTTTTCCTAAAATAATTTCTGAGGGTGGAGTGCAATTTCGGGGGTGTTTGACAAAATTATTTGAGATTTTAAAAGTACCTAAATAGGACACTCAAAACAAGTCAATTACTTTAAATTTCAAAATGAAATACTAAAAAAAATTTTTTTAATTTGACTCTCAAGCAAAGTTTCAGCTTACAGAAAAAATTTTTAACTGAACTAAAACACATTCAAATAAGTGTATGGAAATGTCAACTGACCTGCTTCCCAGCAAGTCTTCAGGATCAATGGACTTTAAATCTTTGGATACTAAAATTTGTATAGCAGACAGAGAGTTTTACCATGGAAGGTAATTCCTTCCATATTGGCTTTATTCCCCCAAAAGGCCTAAGGGATAAACTGTGATTTCTGTTCTTCTCATGGAACCACACAGTGGAAGGGCTGGAAGGGGGTCTAGGAATTGTCCGGTTCAGCCTACTTATTTTTCAGAGGAGGAAAAACAGAGGCCCAGAGAGGTAAGATGATTTGCCAGTTGCACAGCTGGGATTAGAACCAAAGTCCCCTCTTCTCTGGCACAGGAAGTAGCAGCAGCCTGCTGAAAACATTGCCTGGTATCCCGGGAATTTTCTTGTCTGCTGTGTGGAGATAGTTTGACCCTGGAGAGTCTAATTCCAAGACAGTTACACATACATTCCAGCTAAAGATGCATCTTCATTTTAATTGAAATAGAATGACAGACCCAACACTTCCAGTTGTTTTGTTTAAGAATAGAAAAATAAAATTCTCTATCTCGTATCATAAACGCTCTACTCCTTAATATAAGCACACAGAAAGTCCTCCAGGGAGCCTTATTCAACCACAGCAGAGGTTCTCAACATATCGGCCTAATTGACTGGCGTAACCCAAAGCCTGCGCTGGTCCATTGCTGCTTTCACGTGGCAAGGAACTACCTCCTGCCAGCTTTCTTCCCCACTCAAGAACCTCACTAACAGCAACCCTTCTCCTCAAATTCATTCATAACAGGTTTAACCCCTTTCTCTTGGCCTCTCCTTCCACTGTCATGAGATCTCAAAACAAAACAAAAACCCAGAAAGTAGTTACTCTTCACGAGTTTGGGAACATCTAATCTTGGTGGTTCATAAATTATCAGACGGAGTCATGGCGGGAACATGGACCTGGGGAGTACTCAGATCCAGTTCTAACATGGTTCTGATTCTAATCTCTTCAGGAAGTCCTCAGTCTCTCTCAGGTTCACTGTCTTCATCTCCAAACTAGAGGTGATTCAATGAAGACACATTTAAGCGTCTACCACACAGCCTGGCACATGTTAAACACTCATTCTTTTCAATCTCTCTCTGTTGCTCACTTCTCCATTTTCAAGGAACCCCGCTGAATATGCAAGTATTGTCATTCGTTATACAATTCTTTCTACTTTTATGTATATTGGAATTTTCCATTATAAAAAAGTTTTTAATAAAATAATTTAAAATGATCTTTTTTGGAGGTTAGCAATGTTAGTAAATACAAATACTCTTTCAGTCATGTACATTTGGGTAATAATACATTTTAAAAAGAACAATAATGTAGAAGCTAGAGAATATCATGTCATTCAAACTGAGACATCTTATAAAATATCCAATGTTCTTAAGGAGGTTTCATTCTAATATATAAGCTATATGGTAAGGCTATATTAGCCAACCAAGTTAACTATTACGTATGAAATATTATTCTGATTATGTGTATACATATTTGGAAAATATTTTTATCAAAAATATTACCAGGGCTTCCCTGGTGGCGCAGTGGTTGAGAATCTGCCTGCCAATGCAGGGGACATGGGTTTGGGCCCTGGTCTGGGAAGATCCCACATGCCGTGGAGCAGCTGGGCCCATGAGCCACAACTACTGAGCCTGCGCGTCTCCCCAACAAGAGAGGCCGCGATAGTGAGAGGCCCGTGCACCGCGATGAAGAGTGGCCCCACTGGCCGCAACTAGAGAAAGCCCTCACACAGAAATGAAGACCCAACACACCCAAAAATAAATAAATTAATTAAAAAATATATATATTACCTATTTTTCCTTTCAGTTTATGTAATTCAGAATAATTATGGGATTAATTACCCCCAAATTGGGTATCTTTTCAAACAAATTGGTTTTGCCATTAGTTGTCATATGTATGTAGCCTGAATGTTGATCAATAACTGATAAAATCATATTCAGTTTGATACATTTAAATAAAATTAGTGGGTTCATGGTTCAGAAGAAATATTTGTTTTTATTTTTTGGAAAGTACTATTCTCCACTTAAGAGGCAATATTTTACCCTTTGTGATAAAAGCTCATGCTTTTTATCTAAGCTATAAAATATAAACATTTTAATCCATGGTTCTATGTGTTTCTTGGGAACAATGTGGTTAAATACTTAGGGTCAACTCACTTGTTCTCTCTAAATTTCAGTTTCCCAAGTTAGATAAATAATAATACCTTACATTTATAATAATACCTTTCTTTTAAAGAGTTCATAATGCATAGGACTACTCTATTTTTAATTCTGGAACATTCCTGTAGACTTAGTTAAGGGCATCTATTAAATGCAGTTTACCAAATAGGAACCATGGCCATGGGCTGAGTGACTTGTCCAGGGTCACACAGATATAGGGTTATAAGGGTCAAATGATATGACACATGGCAAGAGTTTGACAACCATAAAGTGTTACATGAATGCAAGTTATGATCAGAGATATGAACAGATTCATAATGAGTTCTTACAGTTATTGACTGCCATTCTCAATACTCCTTTCCCTTGATTTTCTAGCCAAAACTAAAATAATACCTGCCACCAAAAAATCTCTAAAACATAGTGAGGAATAAGGAGAAACAGGGAAGTATACAGAACTCCGTGGAAATAGGGTGCCATGTTATTTTTGTGGATATTAATAGTGACCCTGCTATTGAAATAGCCTCCATGATTCATCTATTTATTTTTTAAGAATAAAACAATTAATATACTTCAATTTTTTTAAAAAAGAATAAAACAATTAAGTTTGGAATTCTGACCAAATTCTAACTTGGGGCTTGACTTTCAGTACTTCTGAATGTCTCTTGCTGCATCTACTCAAGTTCCTAATTGACTAGAGAATTACTGAGAAATCTTGTAGTGCATTTTCAGTATTTGCTACACGATGCTCTCTACACAGCTACAGAATATCAGCAGAACTTGTATATTATTCTCCCTTATTCTCAGAACTGTTTCAGAGTATAATGAGCTGCTTCAAAGGGGTCCGAAAACTTCTAATGAAAGGTGTTTAGGACATGCCAAATACCATGGTTGCTATGAAAATTATCAGCCAACTAGAAACATTAGCTATTTTATGCCAAAAACAGTGTTTTAACAATGATTAATTTTTAGTCATTAGATGATTATTCTGAATTCTTATCATCTTGAAACTACATTGGCACCAAGAAAAAAATATGTTTTCAAATTTGGCTTCTTTTATGTGATGGTCCCATCTCTCATGTACCAACCATAAATTCTTTGCCTCTGGGACTGCAAGTGCTTCAGGATGTAATGGAAAGTTGGTATCACATGGCAAGACATTTGTTCCCATTGCAGAGTGAGGCCAGCTCTGAAATTCAAACCCTAATGAGAACAAGTATGTAAATGAGAGCAGCCAAACCAAACATGAAGAAAACAAAGCCCAAGGAGTCTATAAAAGACATTTTTCAGCCTAGGTATTCATTAATCCATAGCACTTAGACTCTGTGAATTCAAAACAGAGCCTTTTCTCCAAAGTTTGTTACTATAGTGACATATTATAAGACCTACATTTAAAAAAAACAAATGATAAGGACTTTTTAACCCCTAGAGTGGCTCTATTTATTAAATTTTCCTGTGTAAAGGAAGTGTTATTTAAACTAGACTATTATACAAAATATTAAAAATATTTCAATGTGCCTTGAATTAAATATGATTAAGAATGGCTAGTGTCAAAGAGTGTGTATTCTTAATCAAAATTTCAATCTTATGGTTTCTACAGAATACTAAAGATACTGTATTTTCAAGGATTTTTGCGTATGATCCAATATACATCTTGCATATTTTCTGAAATTTCTGCAAAAAATAAAATCGCTTCAATAAAAATGTTTTTAAAATCTTTGTCTAATAATTTAAATATTTTCTTTTTCCTTTTTTTTTTTTTGTGGTACGCGGGTCTCTCACTGCTGTGGCCTCTCCCGTTGTGGAGCACAGGCTCCGGATGCGCAGGCCCAGCGGCCGTGGCTCACGGGCCCAGCCGCTCCGCAGCACGTGGGATCCTCCCGGACCAGGGTGCGAACCCGTGTCCCCTGAATCGGCAGGCGGACTCCCAACCACTGCGCCACCAGGGAAGCCCCCTTTTTCCTTTTATAGATATATGTTTTTGCAGGGAATTTCCCACTGTTCCACGATTTTAGGCATATTCATTGTTTTTCTTTCATAATATTGAATGAAAATGTAAGATGTTGTAAAAAATGG
Organism: Orcinus orca; assembly: GCF_937001465.1. Classification (NCBI taxonomy): domain Eukaryota; kingdom Metazoa; phylum Chordata; class Mammalia; order Artiodactyla; family Delphinidae; genus Orcinus; species Orcinus orca. The sequence goes on along the minus strand of NC_064563.1, from coordinate 19,740,500 downwards.
AAAACTCATTTATTTATACAATATCTATTGAGAATCTAATATGCCAGGCTCTATTACAGATCTTGGAAATACAAGAATGAACAAGACAGGTAAAAAGCCCTTGACCTCTTTGGAACAATCCATTTTAGTGTGGGAAGGTAGACAACAAATAAGAGAAGCAAATAGGGCTTCCCTGGTGGCGCAGTGGTTGAGAGTCCGCCTGCCGATGCAGGGGACACGGGATCGTGCCCCGGTCCGGGAAGATCCCACAGGCCGCGAAGCGGCTGGGCCCGTGAGCCATGGCCGCTGAGCCTGCGCATCTAGAGCCTGTGCTTCGCAATGGGAGAGGCCACAACAGTAAGAGGCCCGCGTATCACAAAATAAATAAATAAATAAATAGATAGATAAAAGAAGTAAAGACATAATATATTAAAAGGTAATAAGTGTGATAGAGAAAAACAAAGCAGGAAAGAGGGATGAGTGTGGGAGGAGCTTGTAGTTTTAAATAGTGTAGTCAGGGTAGTCACATTGAAAAGGTGACATTTGAGCAAAGATTTGAAGGTGAGAGAATTAGGCATGCAAATATCTCAGGGAATGAGCAGCATGTACAGTAAGTGCAAAGGTCCTGAGGCAGGAGGGTTCCTCGGGGGAATCAGGCAACCACTAGCATATTTGAGTCTTACCAAAGCTAAAGCTAAAACATTTTGTGGACCCATTTATATGTTGGCTGGTGCACACAAAACCAGGACTCCAATCTTGTCCTTTGGAAATCTAGATTTATAAAATCTTAAAACCTGGTGCAGGGAGATCCCACATGCCACGGAGCAACTAAGCCCACGAGCCACAACTACTGAGCCCACGTGCCTAGAGCCCGTGCTCTGCAACAAGAGAAGCCACCGCAATGAGAAGTCCGCACACCGCAACGAAGAGTAGCCCCCACTCGGCACAACTAGAGAAAGCCCGCACACGGCAAAGAAGACCCAATGCAGACAAAAATAAATTAATTAAAATAATTAATTTAAAATAATTTTAATTTAATTAAAATTTTTTATTTTAATTAAATTAAAATAATTAATAAAATTTTAAAAACCCCACCAAATTCTATATGAGATGATGGATGATCACAAAACTTATTGTGGTAATCATTTCATGATGTATGTAAGTCAAATCGTTATGCTCTACACCTTAAATTTAAAAAACAAAACAAAACAAAAACTGCCATCAAATAATAAACAATATATTTCAAAAGTATTGGATAAGGTAAGCAAACCTTTTCCTTTTTGTTTGGAACTTATACCAGTCAGTTCACATTTACATAAAGTCCTATGGTACAAAACATCTAGGTGTTTCTTCTCCCATGTTCAACTAGGAAGATAAATGAACTTTATGTGCTCCAGAGAAAGTAGTAATGGCCTATGCGTCTATCTCTGCTGAAGCTATCAGACTTGATGGCCCTGCTTTGGAGTTTACCACGGTAAGAACTAATTTAACCTTCATATACAACGGCCTGGAATTGGGAGAAGATAAAGGAAGGGGTGAAGAAAGTGGCCAGGTCACCAGTGGCCAGTTGTCACCACCGGTCCACCAGGGTATAGCCTCAATTAAATAATGCTATCTTAGCATTCTCTTGCTAACAGAGAAATAGCCCATGAAACCGAGTAAAATTCCCTTAAAGGGAAATACGAAGTAGTAATCTCTAAAACAAAGTTCACCCACCAATACCAAAATGTATGGCCTTGCCTCCTACCTCTTCCATAAAGGTTCCTCCTCTGTGGCTCTTTTACGACTCACTGAATGCTTCCAAGTGTCCCTAGATTTATCTATGTATATTTTTATCTCACTGGGAAAATGAGGCTCAGCTCTGAGCCTCCCTAAAATTAGCTCTACTTGTTAGAAGTTCTTCTTGTCAGGTGGTTCTATCACACTTATCTAATAATTACATTTAAGCAAAACGGTTTCTTTTTTTGCTGTTGTTCAGAGCTGTTTTTTCTTTCTTTTTCTTTTTAAATGGGGCATTTCACGTTCTTCTTGAGTAATCAAAATCACTGCCATTAACTTAGTTTAGGGTTTCATTGAGAAAAAGATTTCTCTCTTACAGGTATTAAGCTTTTGTTTTGCTATAAAGTTATTAAATGTCTATGTAAGAACTGTCATGTAGACTCTTAGATATTTCTACCACTTTGGTATGACAAAATTATAGCCCTATAAACTTATCTTTGACTATATAATGAGAAGTTTAGATCTGTCTAAACATAACACACAACATAGTCTAAACTATGAGAGACTAAGAAAACAAAAAGGGTTCTTTTTAAATGTAAATCAGATCATGTTAATCCTCTCCTTATAACCCTCCTGTGGCTTCCCATTATACTTAAAATAAAATACAGGTTTTTTCACTTGGCCCTGCTCCCTCCAGATGCCTCCAGCTCCCTCCCCACCACACATTGGTTTCTACCTCAGGGTCATTGTCTGCACCTGTCTCTCCTCCTTAAATGCTGGCTATTGACAATGAGCTTGCCCTTGGCTCAAAGAGCGTTTCCTAGGGCCCACCTGGCACACACCTAAGGTGCCCTGGCTCCCATCTTCCATGACTGCTTTGTTTCTTCTTAACACTTATGAATATGTGAAATTACAACTTTTTTATTTGGTGTCTGTTTCCCTACTAAAACATAAGACCTATTAGAACAAGGGTGTAAGTGTTTTCCCCAAGTCTAGCAAAGAAGCCAACATATAGTGGGCTTCTAAATATGTTTTGAATGAAGGAACAAGTAGATATTTAAAGCTGTTTGTTCAAAATATAAGGCTGGTGCTACTAGGAGATTTTTTTCTTTCACCAAAATATAATATTTCAAATGAAATATTAAAAAGCAAAATTATTTTAAACACAGTAGTTAAGATGAAAGAAATTCAGTAGAGAATATTTGGATAATGTGAATGAATCATTACCACATAATTTCTTTCTTGAAAATATGCATTTCTGTGGAAAGGGTTGAATATTTTTTCCTTCGAGGGTAGAACCATTGTATTGATGGAGTACCTATACAGCAAGTAAGAATGAAATTTTTATAAACAAAAAATCTAGAATTAGATCAGTCAGTGAATAAACATTTGGAGTATGCAAAAAAAGAAAAATTAGTATCAAAATCCAGAAAAAACAGGGTGAAGATGGAGAAAATATTCTAAATATTTGAAGACGAAAATATATTTGTATCTAGTCAATTTAGGTTAAAAATAGGTATGTGCCACAAAATGGATGTCATAGTAATACTATTATGATTATTCATTAGGGATTTCATGGCAGCAACTGGAACGACCCTATGGTTAACATTTCACCTTGATTTTGCATTTTTCCTTTATTTCCCTTCTTTTCCAAAGATCCCAGGCAACAGATGGGGAAGGGAAGTGAGTATTAATTTGCAGAGAAGCAGCTCATTACACGGACATCTTAAGTAATACCCAAATCCTTGTGCAAACATGGATCATGAGTTGAGATTTTAATGAGAATGAATGCTGTCAAAGTAGGATTTCAAGTATTCTAAAGTTAAATGCTAAAAGTGTTTTGTTTCCAGTGATGAAAGAACTAGTTTTGAATTAAAATGTAACTTCAAATACAAAGTAGTCAAGATTCTATCTGTGCCTTTCAACCCTTTGTTCCTATGAATTAAAAGTAGTCCAATTAGCCAGGTTAGAATGACCAACAGATTATCAGTCAACAACACTTAGACCACCTTCGTGTCCATATAAAGCTTATACAAGTTTCTACACTCAAACACACTTTTTAAAAACTTTGTAAGATGATAATAGTAACATACATAGGGAACTATAACCCAGAAGTCTAGAAATTGGCAATGTCTTTCAATGCTCTTCTGTGAGTGTTAAAGTTACAACTTAAAAGTAAAGGTATGTCATCACTTGAAATGATACATAATCACATCTGTGCATATACCAAATTCATATACACAAGGACAGAATAGATGGTGATGATTTCACATTACCAATGATAGGCCATTAAATGTCTGTAAATAACTAGTTCATCTATGACAGAATATGGCTTCTTCCTAAAATCATGTACACTTTGTAACTTTCTTTTTAATTAACAAATTGTATTGAAAACATTACTGCCAATAGCATCACATTGAGTTCTATCTTTCCAAAGATGCCAAAACACTGCCACATGTTATTTTTTTCGATCCATTCTTTCTCTGGGGTTGGTGGTTTAACGCCTCTTTACCACAATGTTGCTTCTTTTTAGTAATGGGGAAACTGAGGGATTAATATAGACTTGTCACCAGTCAGAAAACAAGTCCATAGCAAAACTGGAGCTTACTCTTGATCTCAAGTTCTCTCCAGTTAGGCAACACAGATTTCTTTTATCCCAAATGGTAACATATAATGTTAAAAAAAAAAAAAAGAATATAGTCATTAATAGATTTTCTATTGAAGTTGCCCTACACTGCAGCATTTAAGCTAGATTTCAAAACCACAGAACTAATGTTTTAGATTCTAAGTTAAGTTCCATAATAAAAGAAAAAAAGCTTTAATAGGACATTGTATTTATTATTAGTTCAAAATTCACCCTTTTCTTCCACCAAATTGCTCTATTTTGCCTGAACTTCAAAGGTCTTTGGAACTCAAGGAAATCTTCACTATTAAAAAAAGACATCATTGTTTGATAGCATATTGAACTCTAGAAGAGTAGCTAATAGAATTTTTCATACATGTGAAAACTTTACACACTTCATTCTCAAAGTTTGTACATCTCAATCAGATTATGTTTTTCTTTATAAGAGTATTCATGGAATTTCATTAGCCTTTGTCCTCTTTTGTTACCTTTTTTTCCCCCTTTTTGGATAATATTACACAACGGCTTCACTGCAGGGGGGTATTAATAAGATATTGTTCCAGAAATGGAACCCCAGGTAAAACATAGTAATAAGTCCAGTACTACTTGTTCAGACAACTGATATTTATTTCCAGCAAATGCTTTTTGGAACCTGAAAACTAGTCCTCCACTTTGTATTTCTCTAACAATTTAGTGATAAAAATATAGAAAATAAATATGTTATTTCTAAATCCCAGAAAAATTTGTTGGCTGGGATACAAGCTATCCAATTCCTAATGCACACAAGGGAGCGCTCAATAAATGTCACCGTCTGACTGACAGTACTAATTCTAAAGGTTACTTCTCTTAACCTAGACAGTTGCTTCATTTCTACTGAAAATACGATTTTCTTTACTCTATCCCAGAGTGTTTGGATTAATGTACCATTTCTAATTTAAATATGATACACATTCATTGGAAAAATAAAAAGTCAGGTTTTCTTGAGTATTTCTGTAGTTTACATTCCAGGATGTTGTGACAATGAAACAGTTTTCCATCTGGTAACTGATATGGTTAGATGATAACCTAGCAGAATTTGGGGATAGGATTCTCTCAAATGATGAAAAGATCTTGCTGCCATAGTTGTTTCTTGCTTTGTTTTGTTTTGTCTTTTTCCAATCAGCGGAAACAGTCCTTAGTTTCTAAGTCATTTTCCCCCCTGCATTGTTCTTCCTAAATATGTTTCTCATACATTGCTTCAAATTAAATCTTTGAGGGAAGAAGAAAGTGTAGAACAGTCAAGTTGGAGGTCCTTGAGCAGTAACCAAGGATTCCCACAGTTTCCACCTAAAGTTTCTGGGTGCAGACAGGAAGCCAGGATAGTTGCAGTAAGACCACTAGTCTTGAGGTATGGAACTCCAGGGATCTCCCCAGTTCCAGTGTGTTAGACTACAGAGCTACGAGTTACTTATTATGAACTCTCCACACACACATACTTGCATGTACATCCTGTTTTCTATCATTTTAATTAGTTACGTGACAGCTTTTAATTTTTTGTGGAACAACCAGAAATTACATAGCTTTTTGCAGTTATATGATTTTTTGCTCTCTATAAAATGATTTCACACTTATTTGCAACAACCAGAATTCTTATCATTTCTTAATAGAAGTTTTATGCAATAAGTTCCTTACATTTTTAAAGAGCAAATGTATAAAAGAAGCTAGGGCCTTTAAAGCTTTTGGAAAACTTACTTTCAAGAGAACTATTTTATTCGTTTAAACACACACAAATCCTTAAACAGATAAATAAAACATTTTAACTTTATAAATCTTATCTTTTTGCTAGATGTCTTTTAACATCTTTAACCCCATCCTTACCAGAAATATAGCCCATTACTGATGTCTTCTAAATTATCTTTGTCATCATTTTCATTTCATAATAAATTCTTTACATGTTCTTTAAGGAGAAACGGTCTTACAGATTACTTTAAGATGATTCCTTTAAATGTGCGATTTAAGAGTATCATAACAAGTAATCAAGAAGTTGATGTTATAAAATAATGTAATGGGACAAGCAGGCATACGATACTTATTTTTCCAAAAGCCACACAGTCAACATCACCCAATGGTCACCCCTTTTAACAATCTGGGAAATTAATCCAAAATGAAACTAAGTTTTTATAAATTCATATTGGATGTAACCAGTTGATCTACCTTACTGATGGAAAACTGTCTCTAACAATTACTGAAATTACAGATTTAGAACTGAAACATTCCATTAGCTATCTCTGCCACAATAGCAGCATAATGTTACACTTTGTTACTTTACTCTCTCCCACCCCCTTAAGAAACAGGGATGTTATTATGTGGTCTTATTTTACATCCTGACCTCAGTCACTTGGGTATGGAGGACATGGGTTCTACTAAAGTTAAACGACAAATCTCTGTATATTATTTACAACTAAGGACCTAAAAAATTCTCTGTAAATTTTAATTACCAAAACATCCTTTGGGATAAAAAGTATTTCTATTTTTCAAAGATTAGAGAACTGAGTACAGTGATTAACTGATTTATGTCACCCATCATGGTATGACTGCTAAAGCTGTAATAGATACGAAATTTTGAATTCCATCAAGACATTTTAGATTTTACCGAAATGATGTATTAGTATGTCAAAGTTCAAGAACCGCCTTCCTCTTTTTTTTTTTTTTAAACTGTTTAAAAGAATGGCCTTACCATCTTCTTTCACCAGAAGGCAACTAAATGATAAATTCTCCAGTACTTTCATAGCTGCTTTCTGGACAGGAAAGGGTGCTTTCTAACTTGTTCTGATTGTTCATGGCCCAATCCAAAACATCTAACACTCTGGCTCCAACTAGGAGTTTTAGAATAAACAAAAGAAAGAGCTACAACTATTTAACGCAGTAGGTTCTACATTTATGGAGCCCATAAGCTGATTTCACGCTGAAAGTAAAAACAATCTCAAGATGTTTAAATGAACTCTTCGATGCTGGAATCACAACAAACTCAGGAAAATTAGGAATATGTTGGTAACCTCCAATCTTTTTTTAAACTGACCTCACCCTGGGCAAGAAACCATCTCCTGATGCCATTGTTGGAGACAGAATTTCTGGCTATAAGATCCTTTTTCTGACTCAATCTGGCTTGCTATTCTTGGTTAATCATCTCCATTTCTCAAAACGTTTCTCTCCTCTGACTATAGTGGATAACATTTATTATCAGGAAAGACTTTTTTAAGTGATTCGGTTCCTCCAGCCGTCTCCCTCCTTATCCTAGCTAACCCCCCCCAACCCCCATTCCTATCGCCTTGTTTCACTAAGATTTTGCTAAACATTAGACACAGCAAGCACATGACCTCCAGTCTTCCAGTGTCTCGGAATAAACCGATATAAAAACATTCGATTGGCGCGGCTGTAAGTTTTTCTAGGCTTGGAATTTAAGAGCCTTTAGTTCTTCAACTCTTAAAGACCTATAGCGCAAAATTTAAATTTAAAATATTTTTAAATTAAAAAAAAAACCGCTCCCCTTTTTTAACCTTTAGCCCCGCCCATCGCCCCCCCAGCCTCCACGCGAAAACTGCAGGAAACCGGAGGGGGCGGGACGGTGACGTCACGACGCCGGTGCGTCACGGAACGGCGGCGGCTGCGGCGCTGGCGACGGCTGCGGCAGCGGCGGCATTTTAGTCAGCAGCGGCGGCGGTAGCCGGGCTGCTGCTCCTCCCAGCATCCCTGGCGCGGCCATTTCAGCCCCATCTTGGCTGAGGGGAGGGAGCTGCAGCCGCCGCTTCAGCAGTTTGAATTTCAGTTTCTCCAGAGCCTGCAAACCGGTCGCACCGAGGAGGAGCCGAAGAAGCTACCGCCGCTACCTCACACAGCCAGAGCGCCGCCGCTTGCCGGCCCGCCGGCCGCCGCCCCTGATTCTCTCAAGAGCCGCGAGGGGAGGCCGAGACCGCCGCCGCCGCCCGCCCGCCCGCGGGGGTGGCTCCCCCTGTAAGGGGAGGACCGAGCCGGCTTTCCCCTCCCCCGGAGCGGGTTTCCGCCAGAGACAGTCGACATGTCCCTGGGGCTGAGCTCCGGCTAGAGCCGGGGAGGGAGGGCCGCCCGGCCGCACCGAAGCTCCGCCGCCCGCCCGCGGCTCCTGGCTGAATCAGGAATCCCCGGCTCCGGACTCGCCACTCCTCCTTCTTCCCTCTCGGCGTCCGAGAGCCCGGAGCTGACGCCGGCACTGGCTCGAGGAGCGGGACAGCACCGCCCCTCACGCCGCCGCCGCCTCCTCCCCTTCGCCCTCCCACTCCCACCCCCAGCCTAGGCCTGCTGACCGCGCGGGGCGCCGAGCTGGACTGACCACGGCGGCCCGGAGACGCGAGGAGGAAGCAGCCGGCCCGCCCCTGGGATCGCGCTTTCGCCGCCACTGGGGGTATTGAATTGAGGCACCGCGACTGCGGGAGGCGAGAAGGAAGGAGGAGCCGGCGCGCGAGTGAGACGGGGGCAGAGCCGAAGAGACCGACACGGAGAAGGAAACGGGAGGAGGATGTCTCGCGGAGCGACCGACGCACGGATCAACCCGTGACTCTTACAGCGGCGGGCCTCAGACCCCAGCGCGGACGCGGACTTTGTCTTTGGGGGCCCTGCTCTGCCCTTCCTGGTTTCCGGCAAGATCGCAGAGGAGGCGGCGTGCCTCTCTGCCCTCCAGCCTTCCTCACCATGTCCAAGATGCCGGCCAAGAAGAAGAGCTGCTTCCAGATCACCAGTGTCACCACAGCCCAGGTGGCCACTAGCATCACCGAGGACACCGAGAGCCTGGACGATCCGGACGAGTCACGCACAGAGGACGTCTCCTCCGAGATATTCGACGTTTCTCGGGCCACGGACTACGGCCCCGAGGAGGTCTGCGAGCGCAGCTCCTCCGAAGAGACGCTCAACAATGTTGGGGATGCGGAGACTCCCGGTACCGTCTCCCCCAACCTCGTCCTGGACGGGCAGCTGGCGGCCGCGGCGGCCACTCCCGCCAACGGAGGAGGAGCCGCTTCGGCCCGCAGCGTGGCTGGGGCGCTGGCCAGTACCCTAGCGGCGGCCGCCCCCTCGGCCCCCTCCTCAGGGGCCTCCGGAGCCCCCCCGGTCGCGGGCCCCTCCGCCGGGCCAGGGACTGCCGCCCCCTCGCAGCCCCCCACCACTTGTAGTTCCCGTTTCCGCGTGATCAAGCTGGACCACGGCAGCGGGGAGCCGTATAGACGCGGCCGATGGACGTGCATGGAATACTATGAGCGGGATTCCGACAGCAGCGTCCTGACCCGGTCCGGGGATTGCATTAGGCACAGCAATACTTTTGATCAGACTGCGGATCGGGACAGCGGCCTGGGCGCCACCGGAGGGTCCGTGGTGGTGGTGGTGGCCTCCATGCCGGGGGCGCACGGGCCCGACTCGGGAACTGACAGTTCCTTGACTGCTGTGTCACAGCTACCCCCGTCGGAGAAAATGAGCCAGCCCGCCCCGGCCCCGCCGCAGAGTTTTGGCGTTGGGCAGCCGCAGCCGCAGCCGCCGCCCGTAGGTGGGGCTGTGGCTCCGAGCTCGGCTCCGCTGCCGCCGTTCCCGGGAGCTGCGGCCGGGCCGCCGCAGATGATGGCAGCCCCGCCGCCCAGCCAGCCCCAGGGCGCCGCGCCTGGCTCCGTCCCCCCGGGGCCCAACGGACAGGGGCTGCCGCTGACGAATGTAACCCTGGCGCAGCCCGGCCTGGCCCTGCCTCCGCAGCCCGGCCCGGCCGTGGGCGCTTCTGCCGCGCCGCCGCCCCAGCAGTTCGCGTATCCCCAGGCTCAGATTCCGCCGGGCCATCTGCTGCCCGTCCAGCCTGCCGGCCAGAGTGAGTACCTGCAGCCGCACGTGGCCGGCCTGCAGCCGCCCAGCCCGGCGCAGCCCTCGTCCGCGGGCGCCGGAGCGGGCCCCGGCCAGAACGCCTCCTCCACGGGCGCGCAGATGATGGGCGCGGCCTCCCTGCCTGGCGAAGCCGTGGCCCCGGGGCCGGGCCCCGCGCAGGGCGGACCGGCCGCGCCCGGTCAGCCGGCCGGAGTGCCCCCGGCTGCCGTGGGAGGCGCGGCGCCGTCGGGCCTGGTTCCCGCCGGGGCCGGGCAGCCGCAGCCCGCGCCTCCGCCGCAGATGGGTGGCAGCGGCGCGCCATCGGCAGTGCCCGGCGGCCCTCACGCCGTGGTGCCCGGAGTTCCGAACGTGCCTGCAGCCGCGCCCGCTCCCAGCGTGCCTAGTGTGTCTACCACTTCTGTTACTATGCCAAATGTACCCGCGCCCTTGGCCCAGGCGCAGCAGCTGGGCAGCCATCCTCCGGTCAGCAGGAGCGGCAGCATCATCCAGCACGTGGGGCTGCCCTTAGCGCCAGGCACGGCCAGTGCACCGACGAGTCTACCGCAGTCTGACCTAAGCCAGTTTCAGACTCAGATCCAGCCTTTAGTCGGGCAAGTTGACGATACTAGAAGAAAATCCGAACCCCTACCTCAACCACCACTTTCTCTCATTGCTGAAATTAAGCCTGTTGTGAAGCCTCCTGTTGCAGATGCCCTGGCAAACCCCCTTCAGTTAACACCTATGAACAGTCTCTCCACCTCTGTATTCAGCATAGCTATTCCTGTTGATGGTGATGAAGACAGGTATGGAAATCTTATTTGAAATATTTGATGGGAATGCTTGACCACACATTGTAGTTTAGGATGCAACTGTGGGAGGTTCTTTTCTCAATTTGAGGCCCTTAATGTTTCTAAATATAAAAATTAGTTTGTGTTTAGTAAAATTGATTCATCGGTTCTTGAAAAGACATTAATTTTAGATTACTGATGCTAAAAAAGATGTGTAAGGAGAGCATTGGTGTCACAGTTGTTCAGAAGCACTAAATTGGATAGGAATGCAACATTGTTCATTCAGAAGGGCGGATTTTAGTTTAATCCTCTCAGTTTAGAAGTGGTGGCTAGTAGGTTATGCCGTGTAGGTTTGTCCCTTTATTAGGTATCAATCACACTTGAACACTTAATGGCAGAGTGTTTTGTCAGTGTGAGTTTTGAGACAGAGATAAAATTAGTTAAACATTTCCCATTCTGGAAAAACACAAAGCCCTCTAGTAGAGAAAGAGCCATGTAAGGTATCTCCTCCAGTGTATCTGGAAAGGCTGGAGAGATAATGGTGAAATGTCAAATCCTGCTTTGAAGATCATATCTTCTTCAGCCCTTTAATAAAAGAGGATAGAAGGTCTGGAGGCTTCCCAGTGACTTCTTTAAGATGCTTTTTTTTTTTTTAACGCAAAAAGTGTATTGGAAAGATGTTCTTATCTTCCATCAATCTTTTTACTACAGTCAAGGGAGGTGGGAGACTCTTGACAGTAGTGAAAGCTGTAGTTCTTGAAATTAGAGTAATTTTATAGTAAAAGTATAAACGTTAACAATTGGCTCCCTGTATTTAGGGGGGATGCTTTTAAATAGTTTAAGGGAAAATTGGTGTATTACTATACCAATTCTACTACAATTGATGTTTGGTTATGGTTTAATGAGGATTTTAAGTGGTTTTGAGGAAATGTCACATGAAAATTTGATGTAGTGTGTATAATGCAAATGTTTAAAAACTGACTTATTACCAGATATTACATTTAAAAATTACAGAGAAAGTTTCAGGTACTTTACAGTTGGAAATTTATTTTCTGAGGTTTTTGTTTTGAGAGAGGTTAATTTTAGATGCGTTGAAAGAGCAGAACTATTTTTATAGATTTCTTGAATAATTGGTATGTAGACTACAATGAGAGCTGTTAAAGCTTTTTCTTCCTATTTTCTTCTGAGTTCCTTCACATTCTTTTCTTTTTCATTTCGAATTAGCTTTGTATTTTTGTTATATACTTCTTTTCGTTTGAAAAATGCTCACTGAAATTCATCTTCTTTGCCTTTTATAATTCAAAGTTCATCTTTTTTTTGTAGGTGACTTGCTTGTGGGGAGTCTTTCTTCCATTTAAGAACTCTTAGAGAGTACCACGTGTCCATGAGTGAGCTCAGCTAGCTAGTCATGGAGAGATTTTATATGGATGGGACTACCAAGTAAAGACACTGATTCCACAAGCCACTCAAATACCCCTCTTTACATTTTCTGCCATGTTTCACTTTTCACACGTAGGGGCACACCTGAAATGCCACTTGAGTTTATTTGTTCACCTTTGGTAATAGTCAACAGGCATCTTCCCTTTTCTAGCTGCCAGAAGCCAGTTTTTTTGTGATGGGTTGGTAAATAACCATTTGCTTACTACCTCTCTGTTCCTGTTGTACACTGTATCTCTTCAAGAAATGATGACTGGTTTTCTCAACCCCTCACTACCCCAAAAACACATGCACACCTATGAATGAAAAATGTGTTTTCTCTCCTCTTCACACCTCTCAGTTTACAGCATTTGTAATTACATTCCCCAGAAGTTTTTGGTGACGATATGGTATGAAGCAGAAAGATCTGTTGATAAATGGAAACTCTGGGATGTATTCTTTAGGGTATGACCACAACGATGCATTTATTTCTTCTCTTACTTTATTAAAAAAGTTGAATTTCAAGAATCTCATTTCCTAACTTGTGACTATTTGAACTACAGATATGACTGTATTAGTGTTCTTATCAATTGTAACAGTTAATCCAGTGCAGGGGTTTTCATTTGTGTATAGTCCTATTTTAAATGTGGCGCTTCCCTCCCCCACCCAATCTTTTAAAATCTTCACTGCTTATCAAATGTGCATTTCTAATTTTTGTTATAGCCTTTTCATTGGTTTCTAATTTAACATGCCAGTTTCCAAGATGTAATCTTACACATTTGACTGTTTTTGTCACTGGACCAACACACCTGGTGAAGGAATAAATCCATTAAGTAGAAATAGTTTGGGGGTCTTTTTAAATTTGTTTTTTAATGGAAAGCCTTTGTAAAAGAGAGGGCATTTTTAAAGTTGTATCCTTGAAATTAAGTAACACAGTTTTTCCAGGCGTATGTTTAAATTACTGAGATGACTACTTTTGAGGAGATAGTACTAACAAAATCGTGATTTTAATGTGATTTTCGGTTGCCTTCTTAAATTAAAATCTTTGTACAATTTTATTTGCAGTCATTCAGATGTAAAGTAAAACATATTGGAGTGAGAGGTCTTGAGTAATTATTAATAGGTTGACAAATTTCAGATCCTTAGAAAATATTTGTAAAAAAAGATGTTTGCCTTTTTAAAAACCATTAAGACGTTAGTAAACACAGTCTATTTCGTTGAGAAAAGGAAGGAAAATGGAAGATTAACAAAAAGATCAGGTGGTTTAAGTTGATATATTAAGCACTCTGTCTTGTGATTTTGTTTGCATTACTTAATACAAGGATCTGTATTGGCTCATTCTGAGACCATTTATTTTAAAGAATCAGACCTTATATACTATCATACCTTTAAAAGAGCTGATGGTTGTATATACAAAATAAGAAAAGTGTTAAATTTGTGAGTTAACATTGCCGATTGACCATGTGGTATTAATTAGCATGAAGTTTATATATCATTCTAGTTTATGGTCAGTTGTTGAGATTCTTCAAATTGATTTTGTGTAAACTGGAGGCTATAATAATGGTTGAAAATATAGTTCATAAAAAAATGCATAGACACTTTTACAGTGAACGTTACAAAATTTGTTTAAACTACCTACATGCTTAACAGACTCCTATTTGGTAAATAGGGGGAGGTGCAAAATATTACTGGCCCTTTTGGAAAAGGAACACGGTACAGATCATTTTCCATAGATAGCTGACCAATGTGAACTCTGTAGGCCACATGCCAGGAACTCTTATGAATGGCTGCAATTGTGAACTGTCAACTGCAACCAAAAGACTGTTGAAAACCTGATTGTAAGGATCCTCTAGTGGCAAATATCTTTATATCTTGTTAATAGTTTTATTTGTGTAGTTTGCTAATGACTGCTGATAAAATATTATAAATTCTGAGTGTTAAATAGTGTGTCCTGGTATGTGCTATAAATACAGATTTTGGTTGTACACTTCATATATATCTATATAGATGTATGTATGAGATATACATATATACACACTTCTTTTAATGGAGTTTTTTTTTTTTTTAACGTGACATTTAAGAGAGGATTATGTAAATGTATATGAGGAGGCAGAACTGTCACTCTTACTTTGTTTCAAAAATCTATAGGGAACTTTTTAGAACTCTGAAAAAGTCTTAGTGCATTTAGTCTTTAAAAATGAAAGCTCCTTAACTTGAATCTGTGTTTCTTTGGGAGCTTCTGGTTCTTTATCAGTATTGAAGTGTGGAGGTACTTTTGTCTTGCAGCTTTACAGTTGATGTTTAAATCACATGCCAGGTACCATCTTAGGCCTATCTAAGTAAGTAAGGATTTTGTAATCAAAGTGTAGTATCTCCTGTGTATGAGTGACATCATTATTTAGTAGAAAAATGATACTGATGCATTCATCAGAGTGCCATGTTGATATGCTTTAGTCATAAACGTGGCTCTAAGTTAAGGAAATTATCATAGATTTCCAGAAAGGCCGATGATCCAAAAGTGCCTGAAATTCCTAAAACCAAGAGTTGTATAAGTGGGAGCATGGCCTTTTTTATTCACAGTGATACACCATTGTTTAAAATTTTGTGTGAACTAAATTGTATAGGCTGAACGTTGGTTAACTTTTTAGAAAATATAAGGATTTTTATGTGTGTGGAGAAGACACACTCCAAGTAACTAATTTATTAACACTGTCTTTTTCTTGTAAGGGATGGGGAGGGTATCTTGAACTAAATTGCCTTTATGAGAAGTCATTTTTGTTTTTTCACAGTACTGGTAGTGGGATATATGCTTTCTCCTTTATGAGAATAAATGTAATACCAATCTATTTGTTCTTTGAGAATTCTGATAGCACTAATTTGGAAATGATAAAACATGATACTGGATTTATGGATCTGGTACTTGGTAATTTAGAATAGAGTTTAGTCTTTCTCAGCACCAAAATAGGTTGGAAGCAGTCATGCTCTATAGAGTCCTCTAGTAACAAAGAGCAGCCCCACCAATCAGATGGTAAAGAAACCAGTGAATCTCTTCCCTGAGGAATGGTTGATAGGGGAGTATAAAAGGATCTTGACTTTTCTCTCCTGAAATGGTAGAAGCTGGGGCGTTGTGGAAGTAGGAAGTAATGGCAGGTAACCAACACAGAAGTAAAGGTAGTGAAATGACATGAAATATGGTCTCAGAAGGAATAGGAACACATGTTAATAGTGAGGAGTAGTGGTCTAATTCCTTCTTTTAATAATTGTTTTAGACCAGTATGTATTTCCTCTTCCAAACAGATACATTTATTTCTTAATTGCATTACTCTCGAAATACAAGAGAGGCTTTACAAAAACAGGTGTGTCTGGTTAAATGTAGCCTGAACCATGATGTTTCTAAGTAATTTTTTATTAATGGGAAGAGCAGATTTTTAATAAGAAATCTTAATTGATGACAATATTTAAGGGGTCTGTGTAGCGAATTTCCTGAATTGGAATAAATCCTTTAAGTTTGTTTTTTCTTTATACTAAACCAGTAGACTTGTGATTTGAACCTGTTCTTTTAAATGGTGTAATACGAATTACCGCATCACAAAGAATATGCATGCCTGAATCATTGGTATAATTTAGGCCTTTCCCACAGCAATTCTGTTGTTGTTTTTTTTGTTGTTTTTTTGTGGGTTTTTTTTTGGCTGCATTGGGTCTTCGTTGCTGCTCTGGGGCCCTCTCCAGCTGCTTCGAGCAGAGGCCACTCCTCACCACGGTGCCCTGGCGCGGCCTCTCCCGTCAAGGAGCACGAGCTCCAGGTGCGCGGGCCTCAGCAGTTACGACACACAGACTCAGTAGCTGTGGCCTGAGGGCTCCAGAGCGCAGGCTCAGCAGCTGTGGCGCAGGAGCCCAGCTGCTCCGTGGCATGTGCAATCCTCCCAGACCAGGGCTCGAACCCACGTCCCCAGCATTGGCAGGCGGACTCCGAACCACTGCACCACCAGGGAAGCCCTCCCACAGCAATTCTTGAACATACCAGATTGAGATTACTCTATTTGTTATATTCTTAATCTGGCATTGCTTAGGGTAAAAATTGGGACTCCTCCGTAAAGATTTAGGAACAGTAACCAATTTGTATCATTCCTATACATTTATACACTTCAAATTTGGCTGGTAATATTAAAGGTATATTGATTATCTGCTTTACCTCTAAAAAGTATGTGCATAAGTTCTACTTTTAAATCAGGTAAATTAAATTTCATATATGCTACTCTGGATTGCTTATCTCTCAAATTTAAAGCCCCAAATCAGATAAAAGTATTTCGTTTTATATCTTTGTACTCAAGCTACCCTTTGTTAAAAAGAATGAACTCACATTCTTTAAGTTGTACATTTGTATATGACAGGTATGTGAAAATTCTGTAGATGATTGAGTTAATAATTTTAATAGTGTTCACCTCGGACATATACGATTAGTAAATGTCTTGATGATTTATACTCATCAGAGTAGGCAAGACAAATAAGTGAAGTCTGAATGTTAAATTACTTAAAGCCTCCTTTCCTATAAGCTCTCACTGTAATTTGACTAAAGAGTATTGACATATAGAAGAGAAACTACGATTAATGTGTCAATTATTATAAATAATGCTGGTGTGTTTTAAATGTTCTTTGTAAAGGTTTAGGCTATCCATCTTCATTATTACACAAGTAAATTGTTTAATCTGTGCATGAAGGATACCCAAAACAAAGTTTAAGGCTGACTAATTTCTTAAGTAGAATTAGAATTCAGTTTTACTAACAGGTTTTGTAAGTTAAACCAAAACAAATCCATGTTATATGGTCTACCTAACTTTTGAAAACAAAACAAAAGCAAAAAAAGGAGAGGGGGCTCCTGATCAAATAAATCAATAGTGTGTTTAATTATGTACTATAGCGTATCATATGAGTAACCATTATAGCCAATGGAGTCAGGCATGCCTGGGCTGAAATTCAACTGTGCCGCATACTTGAGACATTTGACGTTGAGCTAGTTATTTAGCCCTCTAAGCCTTGTTTTCCCATATGAAAAATGGGGATAATACCTACCTTGGAGAGTTTGAGAGGATTAAATGAGGTATGCAAGTGATTTGTGAACAATCATGCATAACCTAAAACAGTATGTGTGGCAAACATACATCACAGAAACATCAATGTTTCAGTGTCTACACTGTTTTTCCAGATCAACTCTTGACATGCTACAAACAATACCAAGAATGTTTAGTTTTGATCCAAAAATGTAATTGGATGGCATGGATATAATCAGAGAAAAGGAGACATTGTTTCAGGCCAGAAAACTCATGATGTAGTTAAGTGGTACAGCAAATTGTGTTCTAATCCCGGCTCTTCCACCATTTAGCTGATTTCTTTGGTCAAGTCATTTAACTTTCTTGGTTTTCCTCATTGGTAAAATTAGAATTTGAGCCTTTGGTCAGATTTTAAGATTCCCTGAGTATGAGTCCATACATAGACATGTTTCATGAGAGAGCTGCCAACTTAAACCTTCCTCTTGGTCAAACCCTTTTCATGCCCCCAGACTATTATGTGACAAAAAATGAAGTTTGCAGATACTCGTTAAGTAGGTTGAATGCCCAGGAAAACATTTAAAGTGGCAATATGTGAATTATTCAACTTTCTTTGTGGTTTCTGAGTAGTAAGTACTGGGATACAGAAATAAAACTATCCTGCCCTCCAAGATCTCAGGCTATGTGAAAATAATTACGATTTGAAGTTGCATACTTTGATATACGTTATAGGCTGTGATGGAGTAAATTTAAGTTATTAATGGGAACAATTTAGGACATCAAGTCAAATTTGTGTGGGGATGAAGTAGTTAGACTGATTTCTGTTTAAAATCAACTTATTCTCTGCATAGGCAATACATTTATACAGTTCAAAATTCAAAATATATGACTATAAATTGAAAGCCATTCTGCTACTTCTGTCTTCCAGCCACCCAATTTCTGTCCTCAGAAGCAACCCATTATTACTTTTGCTTTCTTCTGAAGCTAACTCTAGAGTTGAATCTTAAGAGTCATTCAGATTAGGTCACTGATGAGAGAAGCAGATGATTTTCCAAGTAGAAGGCAGTTTTGTGTAACAATATGGAAGAGTGAGAATATGTCAGATTTGGAACATGATGTGATTAATTTGACAGTAATCAGAGTGAAGGGTTTAAATGTCATGGAGAGAAATGGAAATTTTTATCGTTTAAGTCTATGGTTGCTGTTAAGGTGTTTCTTGAAGCTTTTATTGTTAAAGAAGTATGCATCTTGGAACCATTTCAATACGCTTTTTAGTGATTATTGTATTTTTAATTAAAATCTTGTGGTAAAGTTGTGTATAAGGAAATCCTGGGGGAGCTCTGAATCCTAGAGGTGGAATTCTCCAATGGAATGTACTAAATAGCTTGGTATACCTGGCTCTAAGTTTATGAATTCTGTTTGCCTTAAGTGTTCTGTTTGCCTCAGTAGTACCTTAATAATGATGAAATATTTGGTATATGTTAAGATACTGTACCAAAAGTTGATCTTTATACAGCATATTTGGAAATCATAACCCTATGTTAAACATAGACCAGGCTTAATTGTTTCAGACCGTATGTATACATAATCTCATTTTATCTTTTCAGTAACTGTAATGAGTGTTTTTCTCCCCTTTTTTATGGATTACGGAAACTGAGTCACTGAGGATTTGAGTCACACAGCTATTAAGTCACACAAGGCATAAGGTCAGATTCAGGCCTTCTGACTCCAAAGCCAGTGCTCTTGGATATTCCCGGAGTTAGTTTTGTTTTATTACTTTACTGACTGTAAGATAGGATTAAGGAAAAGCTTCTGTTGCCCTGATCTGTTGTGTTGTAACCCTTTACCTAAAGGATATTTTTTAAATCATTTAAAATCCCTAGATGATAACGTTGGAGATGGCCCTTGTTCCTCGGCTTACTGTATTTCCCTGGTTTCTATTTAGAGATTTCTGAAGTTGAGCTTTGACATAAGAGAAGGAGAAGGTATTTGCTGAGGAGAGGGCTCATGTACCTCATTCCTTAAGCGTCAAGAGTTTTTTAGCTTAGTTTTGAGGTAGAATATATACGGATGTTTCTCCTCGCTATTATGTTAGTTACCCTACAAAGATAGTATCTTAGTTTAGCAGGTAGACATATGTCACATTTAAGTTACTTTCTCATGTACTACTTTATGTACTTGGTGATTATCATGACAGACTGTTCAGTATATAAAGTCAAGAAGTATTTTGTTCGTTGGTTTGGAAAATTTTCTACAAATAGGAAAACGGTGTTTTAGGTGAGTCTTCCTAAGAAGTGCTTGATTGGCTTTATATTGAGTTCAGTAGCTTACGTTGACATCAAATATGTTGTTAGAGAACTGTTTTCAAATTTTATTTCTTGAGCAGAAGAGAATTTGTGACCAAAGCTGCATAAAATTCAATATTTCTAACACATTTTTAATATCATTTGCCTCTTGGTGCCTTCAGATTTCATAGACTGTAAACTTGAAATGATCCCCATTAACAGTGTTTTCCATGAACTCTTAATTTCCTCAATTTTATGCCATTCCAAAACAGAAGTCTTTGATGATCAGGCCCTTCAGTACTTATAGATGGCTCTTTTGAAGTTCTTGATCAACTATGTTTCACAGACATGACTCCTTTAATCTGTGCTGCTAATCAATGTTTTGAGACTAATTGTTGCTATTTGCGAAAAATCAGTTTATAGATAATATCCCAGCTTAAGTATTCCAGAAACCAGAAATTTCATATTTTATAGTAAGACTAAATGTTTATCCTTGGAATCTCAAGCATTTAAAATTTTTTACACTACATAGATTGTATAACTCCATATGGCTTATTCATTTTGAATATATATGTAAAAAGGAATTGTTAACTGCCAGCTTTTGCAACCTAAGTGTATTTGTTGACATGTTCTAAAGACTTTTAAGTCCATTTATAGTGCTGTATTTTATTTCACAGTTATTTTTCTCGCCCCCAAGATACACGACTAACTGCAGATATGTTCTCTTTTCACTTCTACATTTGACCTATGAGAAACATTTCGTTATTAGTATCTATGCTGTAAAAATACTGGAATTTCATAACTAAAGTCATGTGACTTTATTTAAAACCAATTTATTTGGCATTTGAACTTGATTCAAATTAAATATATATGTATATATTTTTCCAAAATCAGGGGATCTGAAGTTCTTCTAAAGAATATCTCCCTTAAAAATATACTGTAGGGGGCTTCCCTGGTGGCGCAGTGGTTGAGAGTCCGCCTGCCGATGCAGGGGACACAGGTTCGTGCCCCGGTCTGGGAGGATCCCACATGCTGCGGAGGCCCGTGTACCGCAAAAAAAAAAAAAAAAAAAAAAAAAAATGTAGGGCTTCCCTGGTGGCACAGTGGTTGAGAGTCCGCCTGCCGATGCAGGGGACACGGGTTCGTGCCCCGGTCCGGGAAGACCCCACATGATGCAGAGCGGCTGGGCCCGTGAGCCATGGCCGCTGAGCCTGCGCGTCCGGAGCCTATGCTCCGCAACAGTGAGAGGCCACAACAGTGAGAGGCCTGCATACCGCAAAAAAAAAAAAAAAAAAAAAAAAAAAGATATATATATATATATATATATATATATATAGTAAATGTTCTTTAATGAATTTTGAATTCCAAACTTGCAGAATAACTTCCAAGTTTACTCTTTGTTATTTTCTTGTATTTACTACCTTCCTCTTTGTGTCACTCTGTTTATTTTAAACCCAAAGTCTCCAAACAGACCTGTGTGAATAGCAGACTTATTCCCATATGGTCTTGGGTGAGCTGGTAAAAAAGCCAAATTGAGTTTTCAGTTGGCTTTCATTTAATTTGGCAGACTGATTTTCTAAGTACAGTGAAAGAAAGGGGCCTGGCAAATATATCTTGAGAGGATACAAGCTGTTAAATAAACAGTAGTCAGCAACCTCTTAATTCTTTCTTGATATTAGTAGGTCCAATCAGTGCCTTTAATTGCCTTAGACCTAGTCAGGAGAAAAGTAGAGAAACAGTTAAAAGAACAGAAAGGAGTTGAAGTAGGGGAAGCAAAAAGAAGTACACACACTGGAGTCTCCTAGTTAATCAAACAGTTGCTTTGGTGACACACTGGCATCTAGTGTCTATCTGCCTTTCCCAGATTTGGATCATCTAAAAGATACCCTACTGATTAAAATTTAAAATGCCTTCTAGAAAATATTTTTTTTTTTTACAATTCAGTAGATTAATATATGTCTTCTTAAAATTTTATTTATTTTTGGTTGCGTTGGGTCTTCATTGCTCCATACAGGCTTTCTCTAGTTGTGGCGAGCGGGGGCTACTCTTTGTTGCGGAGCATGGGCTCTAGGCACACAGGCTTCAGTAGTTATGGTGCACGGGCTTAGTTGCTCCATGGCATGTGGGATCTTCCCAGACCAGGGCTCGAACCCGTGTCCCCTGCATTGGCAGGCAGATTCTTAACCACTGCACCACCAGGGAAGTCCCTAGTATGTGTCTTTTAAGTTTTGTTTTGTTTGTTTGTTTATGTATTTATTTAGTTTTGGCTGTGTTGTGTCTTCATTCCTGTGGGCGGGCTTTGTCTGGTTGTGGAGAGCCAGGGCTACTCTTCATTGCAGTGCATGGCCTTATTGCAGTGTCTTCTCTTGTTGCTGAGCATGGTCTCTAGGCATGTGGGCTTCAGTAGTTGAACTCGGGCTCAGTAGTTGTGGCTCGTGGGCTCTAGAGCACAGGCTCAGTAGTTGTGGCGCACGGGCTTAGTTGCTCCGCGGCATGTGGGATCTTCCAGGACCAGGGCTCGAACCCGTGTCCCCTGCATTGACAGGCGGATTCTGAAGCACTGTGCCACCAGGGAAGTCCTGATAATATATGTCTTTTTTTTTTTAACATCTTTATTGGGGTATAATTGCTTTACAATGGTGTGTAGTTTCTGCTTTATAACAAAGTGAATCAGTTATACATATACATATGTTCACATATCTCTTCCCTCTTGCCTCTCCCTCCCTCCCACCCTCCCTATCCCACCCCTCCAGGTGGTCACAAAGCACCGAGCCGATATCCCTGTGCCATGTGGCTGCTTCCCACTAGCTATCTACCTTACGTTTGTTAGTGTATATATGTGATAATATATGTCTTGATGTCCTGTGAGTTTTGAAGTCATGGAATTCTATTGAGTATTTTATTTGATGATCATTGATACTTGATTGCTATTCCAGTAGAAGTTGGAAATAGTTTTCTTATTGTACTAATAATACTGCAGATTCTCCTAAGGCACTAGTTAGGGTCTCAGAATTGCCATGTTGTATCTGAACCTCATTTTGACGATAAAGATAATAACTGTCATTTATTGAGCATTGACTAAATGCCAGGAGCACTAGTTACCTATTACCCTGCAAGGCTAGATGGTAATACCACCATTTAACTGATGGAGACAGACCTAGAGAGGTTAAAATTTAACTCTGTTATATGTTTAGCATAGTGGTTTAAGAGCATAAACCCTGGGACCAGATTGCCATTTAACTAGCTCTGTGACATTCGGCAAGTTACTTCTGTCTGACCCAGTTTCCTTACCTGTGAGATGGGAATAATAACAGCACCTAGCTCTTAGGGCTGTTGTAGTATTGAGTTAATAAATGTAAAGCACTTAGAATAGTGTCTGGTATACAGTATTCTTAGCTTGCTACTGTTATTCTGCTACAGCACCGGTCAGGAATTTTAGAAGTGATGTGGCAAGTTTTTGTTGGCTCCCTATTGTATGGGTTGGGAGTGGTGGAGACCATAGAAATATGCTGAGGTGGAGACAGAACTGTTAGAGAGCAGGTTTGTCAAAGGTTAGTCTCCTGAGAACTTCTGAGATGTGAGGTGAAACCAGCATGCTGAGAGCTTGCCCCATTAAGATTCTATAGTTATAGCCCTAGGGAATGTGTCTCCAGGGAATAGTAGAAATGGATGGTGATAATGGTGTATAAGTTCTTACCCCTTAAAGGGGCACTGTACAAAGGCAGGAAGTTAGAAGGCTGCCCTCCAATTGCAGCACCATTTTTTGCCTTAACCCAGAGAAACCACCCATAAATAAATGAATTCTGAAGGTAGAAATTGTGTCAAGTCCAACCCAGAAAAGGACTCATTGGTCACCATCAAATCCTGTCAAATAGGTCCTATGAAGAATTTTCATATCATGAAGCTATTGTTTAACTAATTTTACATGAATACTGTACCTGAGAACAGCTTTGTTAAACTGTTAAATGTGTAGGGATTTATAAAGGCATCTGATACAGAGTAGTTGTTGATTTTGGCTATGAACTGGTCACATTCATATGTATGTAAATATATACACACACAACTGGGTGCTAGTTAGTATTTCATTTTATCTGTATTACGCCTTTTTTTTTAGAACTGTGATCCTGAATTGTTAGGGTCCGCTGGATTTTGTCCAGTTTTAAAATTTCTTTCGAAATGTTTTTAATCAAGCTTATGTGGGTTTTTCTTTTTATTAAAGCAGTTGCATGGTATTAGAAATCTAAAATCGTTTTTTTTAATTTTTTGGGAAATGAGTTTATTTTATTTTTTTAATTTTTATTGGAGTATATTTGCTTTACAATGTTGTGTTAGTTTCTACTGTACAGCAAAGTGAATCAGCTATACGTATACATATATCCCCTCTTTTGGATTTCCTTCCCGTTTAGGTCACCACAGAGCATTGAGTAGAGTTCCCTGTGCTATACAGTAGGTTCTCATTAGTTTTCCATCTTTTTTTGAAAAGTAAGTGATTTTACTGTACTTTCTCAACTTCATTTCCATTTGATTCTTGGATCTCACAGGAATCCTTCAACTGCTTTCTTCCAAGCGTTCCATTTGAACACGATTCAGGAATCAAAGAACCTCTGGGATAGGTATGAATACTTTCATATGGAATGCATACATGCAAAAGTGTATGCATGAACTGCTTTGTACTGTAATGGTTTCTCATCATTAAAACTGATGTTTATTATTTTAGGAGGGGGGAAAATCACGTGGTATCTAGCATGGGACAAAGCAGCAAAATAAACCAAAAGGACAAACTATATTTTAAATAGAATATAGACATACTTTCCTTTTTACTGCACTTAAAAGTGTATTTTTTGAAGGGCTTTTTCTATTGGATTTTATTACATGAAATATCCCCTTACCCATGTGTATTTAATGTAAAAACATATTTTATAAAATAAACTACCTACAGTTATTTTAATTTTGTGCCATTTTATATGATTTCTCTGTAAAAGCCTTAGTAACTCAAAGCAAAATGTTATTTCATATTAAGAAATTGGAGGAAGGAAAAGACTAAGGTATCAAAGTAGTAGTCATTGTTTAATTCTCGGCAAGAAAATTTAACCTTAAGCTTGTTTGCTAGAATTCACCAGATCTGCATTACTGTTTTATAAACCGCTAAAACAGTTTGTTTTCTCACAGAAATGTTGTATAAATTTTATTTTTAACTTTTTAAAATATAGACTGAAGTCTTGGAGTTCATGTATGGCAGCAGATACTTTGGTTTATCTTTCTGCTTAATACACATTTTAAGTAGTATATGCTCTGTTCACTTATTTTGCTGAATATTTATTAGCACTCCATCATTCTGTGTCTAATTAATAGAAGTTGAGTGCAAACAATGTTTTTAAAACTCACACAAAGCTTTGTTAGATTCTTTTAACTCTGCTTGGCAGTGCATTTGTGTCCTTTGGCATATTTTGGATAACACTCCTAGACTCAACTGCATCTCTTTCATTAGAATAGAGTATTGCTATGTGCATGTACATGTCATGTGAAGACATGGTCTACATTGCTCAGAAATGATAACAGTGTCTTAATTCTTAGGCTTGATTTACCGTATCACTCAAGAAATTTTCTAACAAACTGTCTTTTTGGTGATGTGTTCCTTACTTAACTTAAAAATGTTTTTAAATGGTTACTTGTAGAACAAGAAGTTTTAAAATGTATAGTGCTATGTTTATAAATTCAATTTTTAAATTGTATAGCTGTAGCAATATAAATTGAGACATAAATGTAAATTGTGGCATGAAACAAGCATGAAGTTTTAATCATTCAAATGGCTTACCAGACGTAGCCAGGGTGAGTACTTTGGGGCGTACTTTATACTTTTCCCTTAGAAAAAGGAAAAATAGTACTCTTTAGAAATGTTATAAAATAGTTTTTAGATATATGGTAATTTATTTCCAATAGCTAACTTTCATGAGCTACCGTGACATCAATATGAATAATACCTATTATTTTCATCAATACAATGTAGAAAGTTTCGAGCTTTATCTTTTATAATTTGGATCTAATTAAAAGATTTCTTTTCATTATAAAGCAGCTGTAGAAGTTGCCTGCTCATCATTTGTTACAGCTAAATACTCCTTGTTTTCTTTTTTAGATACCAGAAACATTTAAGGTATCAGAAATCAGGCAGGCTGCTTTATCTATAGTTGCTCATGGGTTGAAAATATTTTCTCTTCTTCTTGGAGCCTCTTGTCCAGAACCAAAGAATTTTAAGAGATACTTGGATACTTGTCTATAGTGTGTTAGTGCCAAAATATAATCAAAACTTATATTCTATATCAGCCATTCTTCACTGTAAGTTGGCATGTTGGTACCAAGGTGACAAGCCTAACGCAGTAGAAACTGACTAGTGGCTTCCTTTTAGCTTTTCAACTAGCTTAATTAATTTTCAGTTGAGAAGAGCAGTAGTGTCTGGCCTTATTAGTTCTAACCATCTACAACTTCAGTTGGCAGGTATCTGCAAACTTTTTAATAGGCTATGAGCTAATAAAGTATTGTGGGACTGTTTATTCGTTTTCTTCGCAGACAGGGGTTGAAGATTAATGTGTGTTAAGCTTTGAAAAATATCTCACCAAGCTGCCTTGTTCATTTTTGACTATTATAAATTTAAGACTTTTTAATATTATTAATAATTTGGCAATTATCAGTATTTTTCAAGGATGATTCTATTAAATAGAACCATTCAGAGATTTAAGGGACTATAAATTCCTTACATTATCTACTTAAGAGGTATAAATTTGCCTGTCAATGTGGATATATACCATATTTCAGGCTCCTGTTTATGAAATCTTAGAAATCATTTTCAGTAGGGGCAGCTTTTAAGCTCTGTGCCAATTTTTATTAAACCTGCCCTAGATATCTGAAGATTCTTGGTTTTTGCCTTACTTGAAAGACTGGTATATTTTTTTCCCCAGAATTCTTTCAGCAGACTATCTTTTAATCAAAATATAAGTAACGTATACCTTCCTCACATTGACTTAGAGCTCTCTAATGGCCCGTTTGTTTTCTCCACTATTTAAATTAGAGTTAGCAAGTTGAGAAGCTTTCCCTCAGTCTGCTTCTGCCTATATTTAGATATTCTCTCTTTCCATTGATACCCAATGTTTTATTCAGTTATTATACTAAAGTCGAAGCTCCTGTCAAGCCTTCCTTTCCCTTTTCCTGTAGGTGCCATCATTTTCTGTCTTCTGCATTGTCATCAGGGAATCAGTAGGCTGAAATCATCACCATAGATACTGATAGCTAAAATAATACAGGGAGCCCAGACTATTTGCATTGACTGTTTATTAAAATGAATAATGTAGCTTTCTGGAGATTACCTTACTCTCCAGAAAGCTTTTAAGCCCTGTGCCAATTTTTAGTGATAGCCTAGCCTATTGGCATTTCAGAATAGTAACTTGAAAATTTGACTTCCTGTTTTTTCTTCTTTAAAAAACAGCTTCCCAGACTTAATCATTATTGGCATTACTTTGTTAAATCGACAGAATTAGTTTAGAAACCTATCCTGATGATCACTGGGGAGCAGGCTCTCGTTGGGAGTCCTTTGTCTGTAAAAGCTAAGGGTAAGAATTTATAGCAAACAACTTTACCCTCTTGTAAATATCAGGTCAGTAAGGTAAAGGAGTACTAGAGGGAAGAAACTTTACCTCAGGTAGCCTAAAGGAAGAAATCAGGTAGCTCGTAAGGATTTACCCTTATTGATAAACACTTAAAAGTGTTTCTGCCTCAATGAAGAAAATACTTAAATGTAGTTAACAAATGAGAGTAACAGTTGCTAGGTGCACCATCTCCTTGAGTCAGCTTGTCCTTCCTCATGATAGCACCAATATTTAAAGAGAAATGAATAAGGAAAGTAGTATACATGAATTATTAACTTAAAATGAATGTCTGAGTAAGTTTATGTCTTTTTCTAGATACTTGATGATTTCAGTTAAATTAAGTCTTTATAGTGATTACTTACATCTGTTTACATCTAGTTTCACAGTTGTTGCATTAAAACGTTCTTGTTAAATAACCTCAAGTATTTTGTGTTAGAAAAGGCATCCAATATTTCCTGTCATTGTGAGATTTCATTTTTGAAGTTAGGAGTAAATCAGAACTAAACTACTCCTATGACACGATTTGTTTTGTTTCGCTCATACTCCGAAGCTTGGATATATCATTAACACCCACTTGTTAACCCAAATTGTAAAAACTCAGGTTTCAGAATTTGGATAATCTAGTTTTTGAATGCTCGGTGCTAATGACTTTTTAAAAATCTTTTTATTGAAGTATATTTTGTATCAGAAAAGTCCACCATTCATAATTGTACAGCTCAAACTGAACACATCCGTGTGACTAGCACCCAGATCAAGATACAGTAGTATAAGCTCTTCATGACCCCTTCGTGCCCCCTTCCTATTATTTCCCTCCTCTCTTAATTTGCAGTAAGTGGAATCATACACTATGTATTTTGTGTCTATCCTCTTTTATCCAGTATTATGTTTGAGGTTCATCTATATGTTTCTGCATAGTGGATCTGAACTACATAATTTTAAGAATCACCATGGTGGGTTACTTGTTAGAGATTTTTACTGGTTAAATGTTGTCTCCTAATAATTATACTCTAAGTACCTTGAGGATATAAGCCCAAACTGTTATGTAACCACACCAAATATATTTCCTAACAATTTGTACCTAGTACTTACATAATTTATTATCTGATTATATTTTGACCAATTTCAGTTAAGGGTATCTAGTAGAGGGTAATCAGATGCTAAAAATTAGAGGAAAAGTTTTTAATGGCCTGTCATCTTTTTAGGACTGGATCTCAGATTTAGATGAAAACCTAAGAACATGCTTATAAAATGTTCAGATGACGTTAAAGCAGGAAGTCATAGCTATTATTGGATGAAAGCATTTGTGAATTTAACAGTCTAAAGTATGTGCAGCAATTGAGAAAGTGAAAGAACGTGTATGTAAATTCAGGGAGGTTGAAACTTAAGTTGAATAGGTAGAGTAAAAAGTACCTAGATACTGGTTGGCTGCATTTTACAGTAATTGGTTAGCAAGTGACAAGCCTGCTACAAAAGCTAATGTAATTTGAGGCAATATTTATCTAACTAAAATGAATAGGAAAAGATGGTGACAGACCTATTGTACTCCATTTCTATAGGATAGTTACTCTAAATACAAAGCTAACTAGAAAATCTACTTTCTTTATATTCCACCTGGACAGCCAGGTGGGTGTTTCAAGAGACAGGCTTGAGCTTACTTTCTGAAAGGAGATGGGCCCCCAGGGAAATAGTCTTGCCAATCACTAGAAATAATAAAGCTGTCATCCTATTAATCAGGAATGTTTGACTTTGAGGTATAGAGCCAATTACTTTCAAAATCCCTCTGTGTGGAGTTTTATTGCCCCACCACTTAATTCTAAAGGAAAAAAGAAAAGAGGTAAGAAAAGTTTTGAAATTGATCTACTTTACTTCTGTTTTGTCTTTGTTGCCCATGATTTTAAGAAAACCTCAAAGAGCTGTGAATTTGCTTAAGGAATGGAAGGCTAACAAACTATTCTCTATTAGGGAAGAATTCCCATGTCAGAGACAATTAAGTGGTGGCCACAAATTGGGAAACCAATGGTTGGGTAGAATTTGGTCGTGCGGAGTGAAAGGACCAAGGAAAAGGCACCTTCCAGTCAGAGGAAATAGTGTGAACTACTGTGGAAGTACAGGGCATATGTGATAAGGATGGTTAAATTTGATTGGTGCATAAAACATTTGAAGACAACAGAGAAGAAATGGTGGATTGGGTAGAGATCAAAGATATTAGAAGGGTAATGAAGGCCTGAATTAGGCAATGGAGATAAGGAAAGAATGGTTATCAGAAGGTTAGAATTAAAGAATTTTGCTACTGATTGGATATGATAGGGAAGCAGTCAAATTTGACTCCAACGTGATTGGATATGATAGAGAAGCAGTCAAATTTGACTCCAATGTGTCAGACCTAATTGAGGGAATGGTGGTACCATTAGGAAGTATTAGTGAAATAGTTGGTTTGGGAAGGAGAAAATAGTGATGAGATTTTGTTTTGAGTCGAAGAGCCAGTGGAAAGTCAAGGTGGAAGTAAATACTCAGGGTACAGCTTTAGCTGCAGACTTGCAGCTTGGTAGAGAAGTTAAAGCTAGAAGAGATTGAGGAATCTTTTAATTATTTGTTTGTTTGTTTATATTATTTTATTTTAGAGTTCAAGCTTTAGGAAAGGCTAACATTTCCTAGGAACAGAGTAGGGAAAAAGGGTCAAGCCAGGACCTTGGGCAGCACTACCTACATTTAGAGAACAGCAGAAACTTTGAAGAAGATAAGTGGTCTTAGAGACTAGAAGATTCTAAGAATATTATTTCCTAACCAAAAAGAAGGGAAAATCTTTGAATCTCTGTTTTGAAAAAATTTTTAATTTTCAATAATCTTACCAAGTTCAACATTTGTTAACATTTAGTCATACTTGCTTTATCATCCTAACATTATTTAGGAACCATTTAAGAGTAACTTCAGATAGCATGTCTATTAACCCCAAAATACTTTAGCATATGTTTCCTATCACGTAAAAAGTAGTATAATTACCAAATTCAGATTTGTTAGACTATTATCTAATATGTAACATACAGTTCATATTCACATTTTTGCCAGTTGTCCCAATAATGTCATTCATGACCATTTTTTACCTGATCCAAGAGCCTAAACAAGATCACAGATTACATTTAATTATGAAACACCTATCTTTTTTCCTCCTGTCTTATATAAATAAATAAGTACTTCACTTCTATTAGCCTCCTTTAAGGTTGTTTAAATATTCACCAATAAAGGAAGTGCTAATGTTCTGGATGAAATACTGGGAAAAAAATGCATCTGCTTAACTAGTCTGTATTATAGGGGCTGGGGAGAAGAGAGAGGAAAGGAAGTACTGCCTAAAATCCAGCTAAAACAACTACTGGGATTAGAGAAGTTTTTAAGAGGAGTCTTTTATTTCTCAAAGTTTAGTAGGGGGGTGGCAAGAGAAGAACATGTGGATATTAATGTGAGTATATCCCTTAGAACAGAAATTGAGGTATATTCTTGTACTAGTTTTTTCTGTACTGTGATTTTTATACATATGTATTAAATTGGGATTTTAATTATCTTGAGTTGAGAAAAAGTAGTATAACTTAAAGACATTTTTACTCACCACTTGGGTTCACAAAGTATGTGACTGCTATCCTTTATGGTTTGTTGTATCCTCCCTAGTTTTATTGTGATAGTTGCCTAAGGTGGATTGTCTGCTGCCAGATTTCTAACCATAGATCTGTATCTCATTGTTTGAAGTGGTGTTTCAGTGGATCCTAAGCATTTCTTCTCCTCTTAGCTTTTCTGTGGCTAGCTGAAATGGGACACCTGACATGCTGATATTATTTTCAGCACATGACTGGGCTTCAGAATTGGTGATGAGAAATTATTAACTGCTCATCCACTGTTACATGCTTCTGTTCATGTGCTTACCACCTTCTTCTTTAGTTAGTAAATTTTCTCTACATAAGTCACCACAGCCTACCTACTCTGAGAGGTCTTGATAATTATTTTCAGGATGAAATTTGAGAAACAATTAAAAAACTCGGAAATAAGGTCTCTTTGTTATTGTTGTATTTTAACTTTTCACCAGATGGGTTTTAAGTAAACCAAGCCTTTGAACAGAACAGAAACGTGTGTGTATAATTTGCTAAACCCATCTTATTTTTTTCCTGAAGAATCTAGAACTCTAGCAAAGCTTTTTAAGAGAAGACTCTTACTGAACTTGTTCAGATGAGAAGGAAATTTAAATATAGCCTGAAATTATTGAACCAGAACAAACATATAACATCTGTTTGGGGTTTTTTTCCATTCTAGTTCTTCAACAATTTAAAAGTATGAACTCATACCTCTTCTATGTATTTAAACCTGCAGATAGTTTTGGCAGCCTATTGAGAAGAAAGAAATATTAAGTGGAATTATTTTAATATTTTGTTTTCATTAAGATTTGGGTTGATAGGTAGGTAGATGAGAGAAATGACTGACTGTATTCTAGCTGACATTCTTTGTGTGTGTGTGTGCACTTGTACTAATATTCTAAATCACGCAAATCAGGAAATGTATTAGATTTTTGTGATGGATATAGAGCATTTAAATGCATTTGCTTACCAGAAATTAGCTTCTGTGTTTAGGCTTCACTTGACAACTTCTAAAATTTTTTCCACATTTGACAAGTAAATTTAAATAGGTGGTAATAATTTAGAATGTGTATTCATTGATAAATATCCTCAAGAAATAACGTTTTTATGCTGTTTTGTTTCCTGGTTATTGTCAAAGTTTGAAGATCCTCGGTGATAAATACTAAAAAATTTGGAAGGTGCTCATTGTATTTTTTTCGGGTTTTTTTTGTTTTTGTTTTTTGTTTTTTTTTGCGGTATATGGGCCTCTCACTGTTGTGGCCTCTCCCGCTGCGGAGCACAGCCGCTCCCCAGCATGTGGGATCTTCCCGGACCAGGGCACGAACCCGTGTCCCCTGCATCGGCAGGCGGACTCTCAACCACTGCGCCACCAGGGAAGCCCTTTTTTCGGTTTTTAATTGTGATATTTGGCCCAGAAATAGTGGTGCTGTAACCTGTATCCTGGAAGCCAAAAACATCTTTCTATTAATACATGTCTACTAGTGGTAATATCAAGATAAAGAAGGTATTCTCTTTCTAGACCTACACACTATTAGAAGGAGAACAGGAAGGGAAAAAGAGTTGTTGTGTCTGACTAATCCCACTCATGTTCACAGTGACTATTAACCATTAATCTTCAGAAAATTTCTGTCTTTATTTACAGCAGCTGTTTCTTAGATATTGCTAACTTAGTCCAGAAAATGCTGCTAAATGTATGTCTGGGATGGTCATAGCGTAGTTTGTTTCAAGAAATTAGACGTTAACTCTTAGGCGTAACACGTGTTGATATCTAAAATTTTAAGAACAGTTACATTTCTTTTATGTTAACTGTTGTTATAACAAGAGCTCGAAGTCAAATATATAGCTCTGTGTTATTAACAAAGCCTGCAGGACCTTATTGCATATATTTGAGTAACACACAACTTGCTTCTGCTTACTTTGTTTTTCCATTTTTATCTTCTCCCACCCCCAATTTCAATTTCCTTTTTTTTCTTCTTTTTTTTGGTCTCCTCTCTATAAGCTGTTTCTACTCCTTTTGAAAGAAAGAAGAGTATGAATCATTTGTGAATAAACATGATCTGTTAAAAAATATCTATCACTATCTTGTTAGAGCTCTTTTTCAAAGCTGCATTAATGAAATTCTTGCCTATCTTTCACCAGTAGGTGCATTTGATACAATACATAAAATGCTAAACATCTTTTTTTTTAAGTTTTTAACATAACTGATCATTGTCTTAAATTATATCTTGGCTCAACCACAGGTACAAGTTTCCTATAATTGTGTATGTCTTTTTATATGTGAGTTTCTTGGAACACTGTGTCAGTGTTCTTATTCTGTTAGGTACGTTTGGGCTAATTTTTTCCCATAAGTTTATCTTTGATATTTCTAGCCTCATTTCTCCAATACATATGGAAAGACTATATGTAATTATCAGGGGCATGCAGGGTTGCCCCATTTTCCCCTTTTCACCATTAAACAATAAGTTTTTCTGACTTTTACAGAAGCAAGCATTGATCTATATGATGTCTAAGAATTCTCAAAACAGTGTAGTAAACTTATTAAAGAAATGTGTTTTATGCTTTGAAAGTGAAATTTTGTACCAAAAGAAGCTAAGCACATTCATTCAAATAGCAAGTTCCTTTAGGAACTCTTAGGTATAGGTTTGTCTGATTTCACATATCTGTTTTCAAATAATGACTTGGAAATTGCAAGTCATCTACCTCTTTGCCCCTGTGCTCACTCTTTTGTTCTATTAATATAAGTTTGCCATAAAATAAGCTAAATAATGGTAAACTTAAGCCTAGTTATTGCTGGACTATACTATAAGAACTTTCAATAGCACATTCTCAGTTAAATGGGATTTTTTTTCCTCAGCAATTAAAGAAGAATGAAATGATATCTATAGGAAATGTTCAAGATTTGTTTTTGATAGCAATCTTGCCAGAGATTCAAGATTATGATTGATATATTAGAACAGCTTTCTAAATAAATATTCATTTTTAGGAGAATTCTAATTTTAAGTTAAATTTTAAAGGATATCTAATTAATCTTAACTCTGTTACTCATCCACAAGCACTTCAGTTACTCAGTTTTATTTCAGATTTTTAATAAGGATTTCCTACATGTTGGAATTTAGTGATTGAAACTCTTCAGTTGTGAGCCTTTTACTCGGTAACAGCTAATTTTGAAAATGCATGCTCGGGAAAAATTTAATACAGAAGTTTTACGTACTTTCAGTGTATACAGCTCTTACGTCCTAAATTTCCTATACATTTTTATGGTGCACACACCCTTAAAATTATCTTTTTTATAAGCATCACAGTAAAATAACTAAGTCTGCTTTATATGGCTGGTTTAATTCTATCTTCCAAAGATTTTTTTTTCCAGGCATTTATCATAACAGTGCTTGTTGTTGGCTGGTCCTTTAACAAAGGACCAAGTAGTCTGCCCTTTAAATGACTAGTTTCATCAAAGCCTTACAGACAAGCAAATTACCAGCATTACTGATAGATATATCTCAGGAAGCATTTACTTTGCTAAATAAGTATTGTATCTTCTCATGAGACTTGTCCCTCAAAAGAGTAAATCATTAAAGTGTCTTCTTTTGTTTTTTTAAATTATGGTAGTATTTTGGTTGATAGGAGACAAGAGTTGCATAACAACTTTCTAAAAACATTTTGGTAATAATGTTGATGAAATCACCACAACCTTAAACTATTATTTATCCAAATAAATATGGATTTTTGCCTTCACCAGGTGATTATTGTCTTTTCATAGCCCAGCCTTATAATGTAGTTGTGTGGTTTTATTGAAGTCAAATGTGAGATTACATTTGGAAAGATTATATTTGTAAATTGGAAAAATTCTAATAGATCTTCGGATTGTATAGAAGACTTTTAAATGACCGTGTGTGTTTAATAGAAAATTTCCATTAAAAGTTAAAATGTATAACAACGTAACTCCATCCTCCTGTATTTGGGTCAAATATCTCTGGAGAGATGGCTGCAGAGTTTCCTTTACAATGCTGTCTTTGAGTTTCTATCGGTTTGCACATATTAGTCTTCTTGAATAAGGGCCTCCTCCTTTCCCCTTCCCCCTTACCCCATTATGCCATTTTATTTAGGGGGTTAATGTAGGTAAAAATATGCCCATAAATGAGGGTTGCCTTTTCTGTGGATTACTGGCAACTAAAAATATAAATCAGCATTCTTATCAAACAGAAAATGTTATTAATATTACCTTCCAGCGATTAAAATAGGTGCCCAATTGAAAGCTTTGTAAAAAAAATTTAATAAATGTAAGATTATATTCTTAAGGAAGTAAGTTTTACCATTATTAAATCCTCCTACCCCCAGTTTTCTTCCCTGCCCATACGCAGATGAGCAGTAGGATTACTCCTGAATAGGATACATTGTTATATCTATTATATAAAACACATAATAAAATTTCATTCTTTCCATCATGTTCTCTGATTTTAAAATTGGGGATGATAGAGATAGACTAGGATTTAGGTATAAAAATTGAATGCTGTCTTGAGCATTTAAATGAATGATATAGATTATTACTGATCCAGCCACGTGTGCTGTATAAGTCTAGAAATTCATATATGGATGTGGACCAAACAGTAGAACTCAAGTGCCATTCTGCAGGACTACAAAGCTGTCTATACCAAGTTATGGTGTTAAATCATAATTTCTGGATCATGATCTTAAACCTTTGATTGGTTCCATTTCTACTTGACTCTTTACTAACAAGTATTCTGATGGCCTCAAAGTCCATGTTATTTAAAGTTTGAAGTATCCATATCAAATATGAAATTATTTTACATTAAAATACTTAAGTACAAAATATCAGTTGTGTAATCATGGTAAAACATACAACTTTGCTATAAAAGATTTCTAAAGGCTATTTGATTAAAACACTTATTTACTTAAACTCTTTGCTAGAATTTTTTTTAGAATTCAGCATCGGAGGAGGAATGTGACATAATAATGATCGAAAGCCGAAAGTTTAAAAGTTGTGATGCCCTCACATGGTTGGAGGGTTATTCTAGCTTCTAAGGACTGAATGTTGTCCACAAGAGTGTCTCATCAGGTCATAAATTGGTAAGACTTAATGGATTAGATTTTATGTATTATACCTGATGTTATTGTATTGAGATGAATATTTATGAGCAAACTGAGCACATTGTATAACTTAAGAGTATAGTATTAAATATATAAGTTAAAACTTGGAGTTTTAAATACTTGGAGTATGTAATTCTTTCAGAGTCTCATGAGGCTCAAGACCCTGTCTTTGCAGTGGTGTTTAATAATCAGTTTAAAAAATAAAGTGACATCCTATATTATAGTAAGATTATTTAAATATTGCTATTGCATCTGCTGTAGATGCTTACAGTATAGTTAGGGGCCCCATATACCTTCTAGTTAATATCCCAAGAGATATTAGAGAAATAATATATTAATCTTTTATTTTTATAAAAAAATTTTCATCCATTTTCTCCATGAAATATAATTTAAATAGTTTTATTACTTGTGGGATTTTATTTTTCTCAATAAAAGGCATTTTTCCTGCTGTCTCTAAAAATAAAAGCCAAAGAAATTTTCTCAATTCCTAGTTGAGAACACCTAAGATGACAATATCAAATGAAAATGATATATTTGAAGTCAATATACATTTTTTGTGTGCCCTGAAAAAACATTTCCTTTCAGAACTGTATTCTGCTTAGAAAGCAAAAATTTTCAAATTTGTTTTGTATACCTTCTTATTTTGCTTTGTTTTACACAGCTGTATTTTGTAGGGGGACTCTCAAAATAATACAGTTTAGATTAGGATAATACTGTTTAGATTAGGATATCATAATCTTCAACCTGATCATCATATTTTGTGTATGAAGAAAAAGAATCTGGGTTAAGTTATACTTCCAAGGTTACACAGAAAATATTAGAATTAATATTTTCATTAAAATATGGTGCACATATCCTACAAGTCTATCAAAGTTATTTGAAAGTATCATCTAAATAGGCTACAATATCTATTTCTGACCTTATTCTTAACCAGAGATATGTTATTCTCTTATACACACACATACCCGTTCTGTCTTTTGAATAATATTCTAAATTGTTTCAGATAATAGTATTCCATGACTTCGTGTTGATCATATTCTGTATATAAACTTAAGGTTCTTAAACCAGTAATAACAATCAATGGTATTTTGGAAGGAAATACAACAAAACTGTTGTCCCTTATTCTATATATATTTTTCATTTTTATTTTTTTATTTTGTACAATATATCTGTAAAACTTTGGTAGTTAGGAAAATACGTTCTGATTTCTTTAGTAGGATATCCATATTTAGTAGTCAGTGGGTGGCCTTCAGGGGATCCTGAAGCCTGTGGAATTTTGGATAGAACTTTATGTATGTTTTCAGTGGAAAGTTCAGAGTATTTGCCAGGTTTTCAAAAACAGTTGAGTAACATTGCTAGTGAATGTTTGTGTCTAAAGGACAAGCCTTGTTAGACACCCAAGTATGTGACTTATGAAGAAAGTTTTTAATGAATACACTGATCTGTTAACTCCTACTGATATTTTTCCAAGGCTAGTTTATTATAAGTGACCATTAGACTGATAGAACAAATCAGAGCCTAATTGCTTTTAGTTTAGAACTTGCATTCTGTCCGTCTCTGTGCTCAAGTGTTGATTGGATTTCTCCACAGAGTAGTTGCTTTTTTTGCTACTTAGTGGTTACTGTGTGTCAGGGACTGCTAAGTAGAAATACTTAGCATGATACCATAGTAAGTATTTTTGACATGTTATCTCATTTAATGTTCACAGCAGTTGTATAGATACTATCAATAGCCTCAGTTTATAGAGAAGAAAATTGAAAGCCTGGAGAGATTAAGTAACTTTTTCGGGTCACATAGCCATTAAGTGGTAGAACTAGGATTCAAATCTAGCTTTCTAAGTGGAGCCTGGGCTCTCAATTGATATGCAGGTATAGAGAGTAACCCTGGAAAACTTGAAGGATAAGATAAGGGAAAATTTCATGTTGTATGAAGATGTGAATACATAAATTTGATTTCCTTTGAACTTAAGTATTAATAGCAATGGGTCATCCTCATTATAAAACCATCTTTTAAAGCACTTGCCAAAAAATAAATTTGGTAAGTTGCTTACTGTCTAAAATCATTTATTGTATTGTAAAATAACCCATTCAAATTTAATGCTTATAATTATAAGCAAGTATATATGTATTAGGAAAGTTTTAGTACTTACTAGAATAGTATTGTACTAACTGTAACCATTAAGGAATTCACCCTTTAATATTTAGGATTTATAAATAGCAAACACTGGAAGCAGTTTAAAAAGCTACTTCAAGCCGCGAATGTTTCTTGGGATAGGGACATGAATCACATGAAAAACCCCCTACTAAACCACATCACATTTGCCCTTAGTTGTGAATAATTCTATAAAGAAACCTCTTTTATGTCTACTTTTAAAACATTTTTGCAGCAAAATTTATTTGGGGGGGGGGATGGATTTTATTGAGCACCTACTTTGTGCAAATCCTTTTCATTGGTTTAATTTTATCCTCAGATGAGCTCCAAACCTTATAACCTTTTCCCTGTTTTTAAGTGTTTATAATAAAGTTCCTGAGTCTAAATATGGCTTAAAGGTAAATCTACAATAAAAGTACTGCTTAAAACAAAAACAAGTAAAACTATAAGAATTTTTTTTCTTCAGTTAAATTGAAGTAGACTGCAGGTCAAGTATAAACTTGATTGAAAATATACAAACAACATAATAGGTCATCAGAATATGAGAATCCTGTATTAAAAGTCCCCTTTCAGATAATATATTTGTACCCCAGCTTTTTTAGTAGTAATATATGTACCCTTTCAAAATTAAGCTATGGAAGTTTGGGAAATAGAATAAGAACAGTTACACCTAATCCATGTTTTAGCACAATTGCTGTCTCAGTGTTTACATATTCCCTTCCAGATTTTGAGCACATATGCATGGA
Organism: Orcinus orca; assembly: GCF_937001465.1. Lineage (NCBI taxonomy): Eukaryota > Metazoa > Chordata > Mammalia > Artiodactyla > Delphinidae > Orcinus > Orcinus orca. The sequence continues at coordinate 19,701,538 of NC_064563.1, read as the reverse complement.
TATTAATAGTTGCAATCATGGTTAAGTAGCTTTTAAATAGTTTTTAGTGTTCCAGATATTTGTCCATTTGTACAAAGCTTATACTGATATATATAAGTTTTGAATTTTGGACTGATATTTCGACAACTGTGAAACCGTCCTTTCCAGTTTTTCTTCCTACCTCTCTGGTTGTTTCTTCTCAGTCCCCTTGGCAGACTTTTCCTTTCTTTTTGTCCTTTCAAGTATTATTGGTGTACTCAGGATGGTGTCCAGACCCACTCTTCACATTCTTTATCATGCTAAGAGCATATAGATGGCTTTGGATGTCCTCTGTATGCTGTAGGAAGCCATGTATATGCACCTGGCACTCAAACTCATTACCTGTGCATCTGTCCTTACGTTCAAATTTCCCTGATTTTTCACAGCCAACTTTCATAGCTATCTGATCTTTCATAACCAGTTAATGACAAAGTGCTGCCATGTCTACCTCCTGCGTATTTCTTCAGCATATTCATCTCTCTCATCATCTATTCAGGGCACAGTCCTTTATTAATTGGAATTGCAACAAACTTCTAACTGGTGTTCATTATTTGAGTTTTCCAGCTGTTCTTTTTACTTGGAACATTTGTGTGTGTGTATCCTTTTCTTCTCCACCCAACTGTGGCACTTCCTCTACTAAACATTTTTCCTTGACCCTAGATCTTGATTATATGCTCCCAAAACACCCTCTATAGTCTTGCCCTGTCTGAGCATTTATCACATCTCTGACTTGTCTGTCTCTTTCATTAAATTGTAAACTCTGGGATTATGTTTATTTGATAGTGTATTCCTTAAAAAGCAAGAGTCAGCTGTAAAAAGTAAGTCACCTAACTCCTAAGTCAATATTCTTTGAGTGTTTTATGACATTCAGATTTAGGCCGCTATACCTAACTAATACAGATTACATAGTTAACGTATTAAGTGCTTACCATGTGCCAGACATTCATGTGTTATCTCACTGAATCCTAGCATCTGGTCCTATTATTATCCTTTGAAGAGGCTAAATAACTTGTGTGAGGTCATATCGTAAAAATGATGGAGTTGGGATTCAAACCTGGGTATGACTCCAGAGCCAAAGCCCTTTTATTTGATACCACCTCCGAGTTTATCCTCTGAGTCTAGAATTATAAATCTGAGTTCGAGGGGAATTTAATGGTCATTTATTCCAACCACTTGTCTCATACTTGAATCATGTCTGCAACACACCTTCCAAGTTTTCATCTAGCCTTTGAACACCTCCAGTGATGTTTATCTTAGCATCCTGGTCTTCTTTCTTTTTCCATTTCATGTTTAAACCTTTTATAAACCCTTCCTGTACAGCAGAGAATCTAAAATGTGAAGCAGAAAAATATCTTGCCATCACTTAAAGATTTAGGAAAGAGATTAGGTTCATGTAAAAATGTAAGCTGCAGTACAGTCTATGGAAACATTGAACCGAGCATATTCTCTAGTTATTCTGTTAGTTTTCATATCTGCTATAATCAAGAATATGGGTTCTAGTTCATGGCCTTAAGTCATCGGTTTTAGTTCTAAAGCTCTTTTTCAAAATGGATAAGGAGACATTGCTTAACATCTTAGAGATCGCAAGGATGTTTCCCCTCTTCGAAATTATTGATTCTAGTGATGATGTAAGAGTTTCATGGGACTCCTTTATATGTGCTTTGATCCACCAGTGTAAAAAGAGTGAAGTACTTCTGAATTTCTTCAGAATCCTGGATCTAGTTCACTTAGAACTTTTACTTGTTCATGACACATACTCAAAGGCATGACAGTTTGAGTTGTCTTCTTTCTCTGACTTGACCAAACCGGCAAGTCTTTGGTCTCCTCTTTCCACTTTCAGGATAGCTGTTGGTTTCTTTTACTTTTTCCCTAGATTCAGTTCTGTCTGTCTATAGAGAATGATATTGGGGAATACCCCATAGATGGATATTTATGAAGTGTGATTATATAATTAAGCCTTCACTAGATTTACAAAAAGATTTTCCCCTGAATCCATGATTCTAATGTAAAAAGACGTTTGTCAAGATTTTTATCCAAAAGATCATTGAGTTTTTAAAGTCCGCTTTATTTTCCACAAAGTCTACTATGACTTTGTCATCACCATGTTCCATACATGGAACTGCTAAGTTTCAGTGGCATAATTTTGTCAGAAGTAACCTGAAAATCCATAGAGCTCTGACTTTTCTTTTCCTCAAACTTAGACAGTTTCTCTACTTACTTCAGTTGCCTATATTATATAAAAAAATGTTATACTTTCTTCCTTCTCAGTGAGAAACAGTCAATCAGATGCTTTCATCATAAAAAGGCTTATTGGCTTTTTATTTAAGCTGAGTTTGTCAGGGAGAGGAAAAAAAATTCTCAGGAGGTCTTCCCATTTTCACTGTGTTCCAGTGATACCCTTAATTAGTTTCTAATAGTTTAAGTAGCCGGTTAATTTCTGAACTCTTTTTCCTGGCACAGTAAGCTCAACTTGACATAAGTTCATGTTGAATTTACAAAATATAATTAGATAATATATTAAATACTGTATGTTTTATTCCATCTTTTTCTTCAATTAAATGTTCAGTATCAATTATATGCAGAGTGTTGCAATAAGTAGACCCTTGAGATGGACACAATTCCTGCCTTTAAGGTTTAATTCAAGGGAGAAGAACATTCAGTGAAAACAACAAAAACAGAATTATTTATGGAAGAGTCAGAGGGATGGGGCCTACCGGCAAGAAATGAAGACAGCAAAGATTATGTTGGTAAAGCATCCCATTTCATTTCATTCTTATCTCTAGAATCTAAATTGATTTAACAAATTTCAAGTCATGATGTAAGTCTAGAAATCATCATAAAATTTTTACATAAATTGATGCCTACAGACTATTGTAAAGTTCTGCCATTAACCACGTCTATCTTACAGAATTGTTATTGCCTGGAATAATTCCAGGATGTGGATCTAGATTGAAATGAGAAGAAGTAGGGAATTCCTTGGTGGTCCGGTAGTTAGGACTTGGTGCTTTCACTGCCGGGGGGCCCGGGTTCAATCCCTGGTTAGGGAACTAAGATCCCTCAAGCCGAGCGGCCCAAAAAAAAAATAAAGAAAGAAGTGAGAAAAAGTAGTTAGCTGTTAAAAACTTTTTGCCACTGAAAATGTACATATCTGAGTATAGTTCTCCTTGAGTAAAAAAACCTTATAACCCTTTAGATTTTATAATACTGCTACTTTATACTTTTCTTTATTGTCCTATACCAGAATTCCTTTTTGACTTAGGTAATTCTAAAGCAGTGATTCTCAACTAGAGTAAATGTGGTTTAGAAGCAAAACAACACTTTATCTCTCTCCTATGAGTTGTTTTTAGTAATATTTATTGTTGTAATGTCATGTAACACTAAAGAAAGGCATGAGATAGTTTTAGCTAAACAGTTTTTTGGAAGTTTTATGTTGAATTAAACCAATTCAGTTATATCTCAGTGGCCTTTGGAAAAATTTCCCCCAGTAAGTTAAGATTATTTATATTCTGAACAATGAAATTTTGAGATTCTATCGAGGATCAATAAGAATTTTACTAATGTTCAATCCACATAATGCTGTGCTTAATAAATATCGATGTAAGTTTAAATCTCAAGTCAATTTTTATTAGCATATATTTTGTGACTGCATTGAACCTTTAACATTTGATTGAGTACAAAGAAATCAAGTAAATTTAAAGCATAACTAGGATTATTTCTTTATTTGGGTGAGACATAAATACAAAGGTTGTTTCCTAATACTAATCATAATTTTTATTTGTACGTCACTGCTTCATTTGTAATCCAAGATACACTGGAATAGTAGACCTTATATAGTGTCAAAATCCAAATTGATCCAAACAATTGAAGGAACAAAAATTTTTTAAGTGTCTACTATTGTAAAAAGTCTCATATAATCCTCACAGTAATCCTTTAAGGTAGTACAACCATGACCCCATTTTACAGATGAGGAAACTGGTTTCAGTATGTTAACTTGGTAGGATCACCTCATTAGTAAGTAGTGGAGTCGGGATTTTAAAACCAGCTTGTCTAATTCTAAAGCCTGTATTCTTAAACCACTTTATTACTCTTTGAGAATTCAGCGTTTTGTTTCGGCAGCTGCTGAGAGGTAAGCTGTCTCACCCCCACAGTGAAGTGGAGAGCAAAAGAGAGTTAGGCCAAGTGGTAGTAAAGTGATAACCTAGACAGTTTTAAGTCTTTAGGGCATTTCTTCACAGTACTTTTCTTGTATTTGTTGAAGATCAGCAATTTAATTCTTTGCTCAAACCCAAACTGACCTAAATTTTTAAAACATCGCAAATGCAAAACATTCATTGATTTATTAAAAGTAAAATAGACCAGACTTTTTCCCTGTTAGAATATTCTCTTCATTTTTTAAAAAATATTTTATTTATTTTTTATTTTTGGCCGCATAGGGTCTTAGTTGCGGCATGCAGGATCTTTCACTGTGGCATGTGGGCTTCTCTCTAGTTCTTCTCTCCAGTTGTGGCGTGCACGCAGGCCTAGTTGCCCCATGGCATGTGGGATCTTAGTTCCCTGACCAGGGATCGAACCCGAGTCCCCTACATTGGAAGGCGGATTCTTTACCACTGAACCACCAGGGAAGTCCCTATTCTCTTCATTTTATTGAGGGGTAATGACCGTGCTTTGGTGCTATCCCTTAATGAAGCAACTATCTCTTTAAAAAACCTCATGATACTTTTATTCTTCTGGGTTTATCCCTATTTTGAAACAGTTCCTTGATAACCTCCATTTTCATTTATTACTATCCTTTGGGGGACTTTGGGGACAGATTAGGAAGGGACATAAGGTGGCAAAGAAAGATTAATTATTAACCTAGGAACAAAAGCTGGGTTTTAGTCAGATAACTCTAGTGGCTAATTTTGCTTTGTCAAATATATTGTCCATAGAATTATGTTTTTTCTGTAAAGCTATTTTAAATAATATCTCTGCATCTTCAAGAAATGGACATAAATGAAGAGATTAGCTATAACATGAGGAAAAATTATCTCTGTGCTCTTCACTGGTATTTGGCATTTAATATTCAAGGGGATAGTCTCATTTTGACTCATTTGGTTAGGCCTCATCGTGGAAATGGGATTGAGAGGATTTATTCAAGAATACCTCCTGAGTTGGAAAAAAATAGTACGTGGAATGCTTGAGAAAGAAGAGGCAAATGTGAGGCCATTCAGCAAAAGAAATAATTAGCTTTCTCAAGAAGGGCAGTTTCTTCCCATCCCATCTTCTACAACTCTTTACCTGCTAGTCTCCTCTAGTGCTTTGGCCCTTATTTGTCTTCACTGTTTAACCAAACTCATCTCTCACAATTTGAGCTACCTACCACATTCTGATAACTCTCAAATTTAGACTCGTCACCAGAGATTACTCTAGAGTTCTAGATGCCTATTTCTAGCAACCTTTCCTTATTTCTCAACCTTCTTTCTTTATTTCTCCACCATGATCTATATCCCAGATGTCTCAAAATTCAAAAGTCCCAAATGTAACTTCAAATTTCTCATTTTCATCTCAGGTTTCTCTGCCACTCACTCCCCATCCCTCAAAAAAATCTAACCATCTTCCTGTGACACATTAACTATTTCCCCATTCCTTAGTTGCTCCATGCTAAAAATTGCAGTCATCCTTGGCATTTTCTTTGTTATAGATGTGTCTCTTTCAGTTATCATCCCTCTGATTTCTCACAGACTCTGTGCTTCAGTTATAAAAACTTTCATTTTCCCTTGCTTAATCCCTGTGACCAAGCATTTGGCAGTGTCCTGCTATCCCTTATTCCCCTTTGCTTGCTTAGGTAACTTTTTTAAGACCTGTCTTGAGCGTTACTATCCTTCCTTCTCACTAACCCTGCCCCCCCACACACACACACACATACACAAAACACCACATTTGAGTGGTTACAGTAAGTTTCATAAAAAGTCTCTAAAACTAATGATGAAAGAAAAAAAGCCCAATGAGAATAACTTACCTCCGGACACAGCAAATCTGAGGTGAGGCCAAGTTGCAATGTGTATTTGCTAATTCCACATCTAGTGATCTTCCCACTGGTGGACACTATCTAACTTCATGTTCTTCCACCCAGTATTTGTTGAGTATTGGGCATGTGCAGAGGCGACAGATTGGAACTTTTTTTTTTTAACAAAAGTGTCACCTAGAAAGGTAAATGTTACTGAGATTTGGCTATTAGGAAATAAGAAGCAAAAGTTTGTTTAGGATTTATGACCTGTTACCTCCAAAGGAATTTGGATTACCTCGGTATACGGATTAGATGTTAATATTAGGCAGCAAGAACATATGGCAAGTGTAGTTTCAGACTGAAAATGAAGAATGAGATTAAGGAATGTTTCCCCAATTATTTATTGAGTTTAGTTAAAATAATAGCATTACCCATGTTTATTAAATACCAAGGAGTGCTTGGAAAAAGTCAGTTTTGCCAGTAAGTGTAGGAAGTGGCTTTGATCTAATATAGCTACCTCATGTTATAGCTAAAAAAAAAATTTTTTTTAAAAAGGGGCCCCAGAGTAGCGAGTGATATATTTAGGACTCAGATTCCAAGTATACAGTTTTTGAGTCCAAGTATCTGTGGCATTCTTTATTAAATGGCTGCCAGCCTCATGATAGATGTTTGTACGGCCAGTAGCGCTTTGTCTGGTAGGAGATAGATGCAACCGTTAAAACATAGCCTGTGTGGTTAGTGCCATAAGTGTAGTGTGGAACATGGCTTACTATACTACTTCTGGAAGGGTTAGAGAAGCCTTTACAGAAGAGAAAATATTTGAGCTGAAATCTATAAAAGAATGGTAGAGTTTCTACAGTACTTAGAGAGTGAGAAACAGTATGAACAAGGAGAGTAAAAGTAAACCATGGAGGGTCTTAAAGGAGTTTAGGCTATCCAGTTCAAAAGTTGAGCAGGCATTTGGAACTGGGAGGAAGTGGGGTGGGATAATGTAAAGGTTAGCATTAGAAATTTATACTAAACTAGTTCCTGATTTTTCCCCCCTTTGCCCCATTTGTATGTCATTGCTGAAGAATTCTGAGTTACTTTAGAAATGTTAGATGAATTTAGCTACGTAGGTTGTTTTTATAATAGGCCCACTGCCAAGTGAAAATTTATTCAGTGCTTGTTGGTCTCTGAAATGAAATGCAAATCTTAAGAGCTTTACGTTTTTGTTTTTATTTCCCTTGACATTCTTTTTTTTTCTTTTTGAATTTTATTTTACTTATTTTTTTATACAGCAGGTTCTTATTAGTCATCCATTTTATACACATCACTGTATACATGTCAATCCCAGTCGCCCAATTCATCCCACCACCACCACCACCGCCTGCTGCTTTCCCCCCTTGGTGTCCTTTGACATTCTTTTTTATTATGTTCTTTCTCCAGTTTTGTTCATTTTCATATACTTACACCATGAACATTTCCTTAGGTGGTGAAAGTGCTGTGATTTCCTCATAGTCAAAGGGAAAGAATACTATATTGTTAACCTTTTAAAGGACAACTGATCTTAACTACAAAATGGCTGTTAAACATAGTCCTTTCCCTGGAAGGCTTTTTCTTAATCTTTATCCTTTTCCTAACACAGCTGGAGAAATTTGAACTCATGTGTTTTTAATGTCTTCATTCACATTAAGGATTTTCATTGAATTTTTCTCTTTTATTAAACTTTTGTACTTTGTAGGACAGATAGTCCTTAAAATCAGTATTGAAAACCATAGATCTTTTACTAAAGTATACAGTACTTTAATCACTAAATTCTGATGTTTTATTTATTTACTTTTAATTTTATTTTATGGCTGTGCCACGTGGCATGTGAGTTCTCGCCCCCTGCATTGGAAGGGTGGAGTCTTAACCACTGTACAATCAGGGAGGTCCCATAAATTCTGATGTTTTTAGAAGTTGGTTAACCATCAGCTTCTATCCCAGCAGACTAAAGGAGTGGTTTTAGAATATCTAGAATGAATATATGAAACTATCAATACATCCACTATATTACTTTTCAGTATAACTATGTTATTTAGGATTTCATCAGTTATTCTGAACTAGACATCAGTTGGCAAAATTCCTTTCTAATCCCTCTCCTTTTTTTTTAATCTCAGGTACCAGTGTACATCTCAGTCTAGATAATTGTCAATCATAATACTGTTTTCCCAGTCTCCAGGAAGTAAATTAAAGTAGCCAAGACTATAGTGTCAAATTTTTAATTTGGACTTAAGCCCCTTGGTTATGTATCCTTCACTCCCCCATAATTATGCTATCATCAAATTACCTGTTGCTGCTATGTAAACAGTAAAATGAAATCTCTTTCAAGAGAGTCTGCTCTAAATGTAAGCACTCCAACATTGGGGAAAATGCCACCCTCCTCCTACCCCTTTCTCACACCGTTTTCTTTTGCAGTCTGACTCAGAAGAAGGAAATAACTTTCATTGTGTCAAACCTTGTCTAATGTTGGTCTAATAAGAAATAACTAACTAGTGTATAAGCTCATTTATCTTCAGTAGATATGATTCCATGTTCTTATTCCATTTAAGTATTTAACTTGAGATAATAGAGTATTAAACAAACTTCCTTAGTTTATTGGACTGTTTGGCCTGTAGTGGTAAAATTGCTGCTATTTTACTTTTGTATAAGTCTCCAGTCTTTCCAGACTAAATTTTTACATCTTCCATCTTGACTGTTTTAACAGAAAAAAAATGTTTAGTTTGGCTAGTTTTTAAGTTGTTTCCTTGGAGTAGCTCTTCAAGAAAAAAATTAATAATAATTATATCAGAATTTTACTACCAAATACTAAAATAATTCTGCCAAAATATCATAACTTTGAAGTGTAAAGAGATCTGGAAGAAGAAGGTAAAGTTAGTATTAATCCTACCTGTACCTTCTTTGGAATTCATTTTTAATGCAACATTGTGTAAGGTTATGTAGCCTATTGTATCTTAGATATTTATTGGAGAGACTTTTACTATTTACTTACTAGCATCACTTTGAACAAAAATAACTATGTACTGGGAGTTATAAACATTATTTATACTATATTTTTAAGTGATTTTAATTCACCCTAAGCCAAGGAAGTAAATTTTACAAATCAGAAATGTTATTTATATTGATTGTTTTTTTGTATGTTAAACATAGTACCTAATCTTTCAGAAGGAAATAGTTCCAAATACAAGTGGAGCTGTTGGTCCTCTTCCCTTTCTTCCTTTCTTGTTTCCTGTCTGCCATTTGTTCATGTCTTGAGTTCACACTGTACAGGGAAATAACTCCTTCGTGAGTCATTTTCATTTTGGAATGTGTTTTTCAGTATTCTTCACAGTGTAGAGAAAGTAGTCTTCTATCCCTGTTCCCCTTCTGCCTGCCTTCCAGATAAGCACTTACCTAAACAGATAAGCACTTTCTTAGTGTGTGTGTGTCCTTCTAGTCTCTTTATTGTATACACAAGCAAATACAATGTGTATTATCTCCCTCTTCACACAAATGATAATATACACACATCTGTACCTTTACCTTTAAGGATCTTCAAGATACATTGCTTCCATCTCAGTACACAGAAAAGCATCCTTGTGGTTTTTTTTAATAAATGGCTAATATTAAATTGAATGGATGACTATACTGTGATTTATTTAACCCCTTCCCTATTGCTAATCAAAAGCCTGCTGTTATAAAGTATTGTAATGAGTAGTTTTGTAAATACATTATTTCCTATGTATGCAAAAATATCTATAGGATAAATTACTATAGATATTTTTGCATACATAGGAAATGTATACATAGGAAACTGTATACATGTATTTTTGCATACATAGGAAACTTGTAGGATTGCTGGCTCAAAGAGTGTGTTGTGTATAAAATTTATTAGATATAACCAAATTGCTCTCTATACGGGTTATACCATTATACCACTTTGTACCAGCACTGTAAGAGAAGGCCCATTTTCCCACAGCCTCACTGACTGTGTATTATATTTTAGTATATTTGCCAGTCTGTTAGGGAAATAATATCACATTATAGTTTTAATCTCTATTTTTATTATGAATGAGATGTTGAGTATTTTTTCATGTCTTGTGAATGTTCGTGTGAATTCTACCCATGTTTCTATTTGGGCTTCTTGTCTTACAGATTCCTAGAAGTACTTTATATTTTAGGGAAATTATTAAAGAAGCTTTAAAAAAACTATATTTTGAGGCATATAGTTAGAAAGTCCTCTCCTACTCCTCTCCAAAATAGTAAAGAAATTTCCTAAATAGGCCTTTTTAAGGTCATTAATACAGATGTTATGGTTGACTCTGGACAAAGGGGGTCTGAGGTAGGAGAGGGACTTTGTATTGATGGTATACTTTTTTGTGTATACTCTCTGAATTTATTCTTTACCATGTATATGTGTATTTTTAAAAACTTTTATTTTGAGTAATTATAGATTAATAAGTTGCAAAAAAAAAAAGTGCAGGGAGGTCTCAGGTACCCCTTTACCCAGTTCTCCCCCAGTGATAACATCTTGCATGGCTATAGTATAATACCTGAAGCCAGGAAATTGACATTGGTATAATCCACAGGTATAATCCTTTTTTCCTCTTTTTAAATATTCTTTTCTGGTCAGGATTTTGACCTGAAATTAATTAAATGAATGTGAAATATGCTGAGGGCATTGGTGAGCAAAGATTTTATAGATGATAAAAACAAATATCAATCTTCATATAAGTATTTAGCTCAGTTTTTTGTTTTTTGGGGTTTTTTTGTTTGTTTTTGCGGTACGCGGGCCTCTCACTGTTGTGGCCTCTCCTGTTGCGGAGCACACGCTCCGGACGCGCAGGCTCAGCGGCCATGGCTCATGGGCCTAGCCGATCCGTGGCATGTGGGATCTTCCCGGACCAGGGCACGAACCCGTGTCCCCTGCATCAGCAGGCGGACTCTCAACCACTGCACCACCAGGGAAGCCCTTTAGCTCAGTTTTTAGTAGTTCGTTGGTAAAAGCTTTTTTTCACAGTAAGATTGGTTACTTGAGAAAATAATAACATTTAGTTTTGTGAGTAGCCATTTTCCCTGCTTGTTTAGCATGAATAATAGCTTTTATCATCCACAAAAATCACTTATTTTGTGTTACTGATAATAAAAATCTCCATGGGGCCTTTTTGTGAGTTTTTTAAATCATGAAATTAAACAGGTTGTTTTTACATTGGTAGAACTTATGGTTAATAATTAGAATATGTGCAGTTTTGAGTTCTTTGCTTAATTTACTGTTAACTTTGTCTAATAGTTTTATTCTTAACCACAGAGGTTTGCATTTGGCCAGAGATTGTCTACATGAATTTTATCTATTTAGGCTCTTTTTTGGAAGGAGGATTGTTATTTGCCCTTAAATTGTGTTAGAGTGTAATGTTCTTTAAATTCGTCTTACAGAAGGGTGATGGGGTTTTTTTCTTTTTAACCTTGATAGGCTTGCTGAGCTGTAGATTCATTAGATTTATTTTTTTGCAATCAGTGACTTAACAGTTTCTTTCTAAAAAGCAAAACATACCTTTCTTAGAGAAGAGGCAAAATGTTGCCCAGATTAGAATTAAAGCATTTTTAGCACTAATGATGTTATAGAGCTTATTGCAGTGGGACAAGGGGATTAAGGTTGTAGGTGATTTACTGGAAACAGTACCTGATTCCTGAGGACTGGCCTCCAAGAAAGATTGTAGCTTCAACTTGTAAGTTTAAGAAGAATTGATTTTACCTGGTTTGGGTAAGGGGGCTTTAACATAAGTATTGATATACGAGATTTGCCAACTCAAATAAGTTCTCATCACAAAACATTTTATTTTGTAATTTGGGGAATTCCTGTAGTGGATTTTTAATTGTGTTGTGATTCAACAGAGAAAGTTAGGAGGGTCTTGGAGTAAAGCAAGGTAAATTTTTTTTATAATATTCTGCATATAGATCCATATAATCTTAAGATATCTTCATCTTTCTAACGAACCAAAAGAACGTTTTAGTCCTTAGCAAATAGGTGAACTATACTGGCTGTCTAAAGATCACTGAGCAAGTCCCTTTTCTAAGAAGTGACCTCCCTTGTTTTCAGAGCTGAACCTCTCCTAGGAATATGCTAGATAAGATAAATGGCATATTATGGACATAGTTTAATCTTTGGATCCACACTTATGGTTTGACAACTAACATGTGGTACTTGGTTAAAGCACTTTTCACAATGTACACAATGCTGGATTTCTTTTAGGTCATTATAGATAGTTGCTTTCTTCGTTTCACAATCTGACTGTTATGATAGGAAAAGCATATGTTTTGACATTAATTAGGTTAGGTTTTAATCCTCTCCCTAGGGTTGTGTCTGAATAACTTACTTGGCTTCAGTTTCCCCAGCTGTAAAGTGAGAGTGTTGCTCAGGCTTGTAGTAAGGACTCACTTAAACAGCGTGTGCTGCCATGAAGTGGGCAGTCATTTGTGTTCTTTTCCTCTACCCTGTTGCTTTGTTAATAAGCATTTGTGGGATTTCCCTGGCGGTCCAGTGGTTAAGACTCAGTGCTTCCACTGCAGGGGGCACAGGTTGGATCCCTGGTCAGGGAACTAAGATCCCACATGCTGTGTGGTTGTGGCCAATAAATAAATTTTTAAAAAAAATTTTAAATAAGCATTTGTATTGAGAAAGGAGAAGAAAGACAGCGTAGCCAAAATGTAATAGAGAAGAAATTTGCACTATTTTTATCTTAAACAGTAGCCATGATGTCTCTGTCCACATTAATAAAGAAAAAAGTTGATTTCTCATAAAAAAATTTTCTTAAATGTGAGATCAAGTTAGCCTAACTGTGTCACTGGTTTTAATTTTTAGAGAGGCAAGACGGGATGATTTGCAGAGTCACTGAGCTGAGAGCATGGATGAAACAGTTAGCCTATTAAGAAGGATGCGGGCTTCCCTGGTGGCGCAGTGGTTGAGAGTCCGCCTGCCGATGCAGGGGACATGGGTTCGTGCCCTGGTCCGGGAAGATCCCACATGCCGCGGAGCGGCTGGGCCCGTAAGCCATGGCCGCTGAGCCTGCTCATCCGAAGCCTGTGCTCCGCAACGGGAGAGGCCACAACAGTGAGAGGCCCGCGTACCGCAAAAAAAAAAAAAAAAAAAAAAAAAAAAAAAGGCTGCAAATGTAAGAAACTTGTGATGCCGCAGCAGAGGTTCCTATCTGGCCTCTTGTCTTCTCAGTGAGGTTGCAAGTAATCTATTGTGATAAGAGTAAGCAGGCCTGGGAAGAAAAGCTGTGGTGGGGAGCCAGTTGGGATGAACTAAAAGATGAACAGCATGGAAATCCAATCTAGCTTGGTGTGCCATTGATACTTTTAAGGTTTACTTTTCTTATGAATATGATTGTAATTTACTTTATTTAAACACTAAATTCAAGCTCATTTGGTTCTTTTGGGAGCCGCAGTTCCGGTAAATGAAAATTCATTATATAAAAAGTCATTTAGTCATTCTTTTTTTCCCATAGTTCTGTATTTCTGTCCGTTCCCTCCATACCCACAGTTTTTTATTCATCTAGTAAATGCTAATCCAGTTACGATTTTATTCTAAAAGAGAGACCCATAGTAACAGAATTATCCCTTTTTATATAGCACTCTGTAGTTTAACAGAATAGTTACAAAGTCTTAGGAAGCCTTCCCTTAAGGAACTTAAGTTCAGAAACTGGTTATAGTGTGGTGAATACAATAATAAGAAAGAAAACAAGGCCTAATACTATAACATTAGGTCAGGGAAACAAATGAAAGGAAATTATTCATTCTGCTTCAGCTGATCATTCTCATTTTAAAAGAGCATAAAGCCCAAACCACTATGTTGACTTTGAACACAACGGAAAATTTGGTTCCCTCATTGAAACAATATTCTTAAACCATGTTCTGGGATCTTGAAATAGAATACACTCTTATTTGGTTATATTTAAAACTACCATATTGGTATCTTTATTAAAAATCAGGCTATTTAAGGCAGTGGTTCTCAAACTTTAGTTTCTTTCAAATCACCTGGAGGAGTTATTAAAATAGATTTCTTGGGTCCCACCTCAAAAGTATCTAATTCAGTAGGTCTGAGTGGACCTGAATATTTACATTTCTAACAGGTACCCAGATGATGCTGATGATGGCTCCTGGTCCAGGGACCACACATGGAGAGCTACTGATTTATTCAAACTCAGAAAAATGTAGTGGCTTCCTAACATGAACCAGTAATTGTTTCTAATCCAATTACTATCATATTGACTCTTTCAGTATGCATTTGAGCTCCTATGTGCCAAGCACTGTTCACTTCTTCACAGAGGTGAAGAAGATAAGCCACCTCCCTCAAGGAGCTCAGTCTAATAGAGTTAACAGTGGTAGTATTATTTAGACTCACTTAATCCTCACAGGAGTTTTGTGGATTGGGGTATATAATCCTTATTTTAGGTTAAAAAAAATAAAATGAGGTCTAGAAAGGTAAAATAATTTCCTAGAATTCACAGCGATTACATGGAGGAGCCAGAATTTCCTGATTATGCACTATAAAAAGTTTGTGATGATTTTAGTGGGCCACAAAAGGGATGGAATATTTGGTTCTACCTTAGGAAATCAGAAGGTGTTGCAGAAGAGGTGGCACTGAGCATCTTAAGGAACAAGTTAAAGATAGCCAGATGAATTGGAACTGTGAGCATTTCCAGCTGAGGGAGCAGTTTCTGCAAAGCCATGGAAACCTGAGAGAACATATGTTCCACAGACTGCAAATAGCTATGTAAGACCATAACACAATATATCACATGGGGTATGAGAGGAAAGGAGACCATAGAAAGCTGAGGTCAAGGTCGTAAAGGGTTTTGTATACAAGGCTAAGAAATTTTTTAAGTAGAGTTAGGGTTTTTTTATTATTACTCTTCTAATTTTCATCTCTAAGCCAGTGGTTCTCAAAGTATGATTTGTCTGGCAGCAGAATTGGCATCACCTGGAAACTTGTTAGAAATTCAGGTTCCTGGGCCTGACCCCAGACCTACTGAATCTGAAAGGTGGAGCCCAGCAATCTGCGTTTTAATAAAACATCTAGATGACTCTGGTACATGCTAAAGTTTGAGAACCTCTGCAGTAGGTTGTAGGATTCTTGATAACAGCCTTCAGAGTGGCCGAAGGTGACTATAGTGATACTAATTGTATCTGTGACTGATTTGATTCTGTTAAAGAACAGTGTTTAACAAAATTGGAATAGTAATACCTTTTAAGGGAAACATATCTTCAACATGATCCATTTATACTTTGCAAACCTGTTCCTCCGTAGCAGTAAAAGAGATCTGAGTCAGGACTAGAGGTTATTATATCAGCAAAGAATAGGATGCTAATTATTGTTCCTTAGCTGAGGGAATGGTTTGGAAACTGACTAGGTTTTGTTTTAATTATCAAAAAAGAAGAAGTAAACCTTTTTTAAAGGTTTTTGAGATTTATTTGGGTTTTTTGTTTTGTTTGCTCATTAATATGTAAAACTGGTGTTAAAGTTAGCATTTAAGATATCCTATTTAAAACTGATGTGTTAAAAGAATTGAATGTATTTAAGTCATGAAATGACTAAAACTATTTCATTTTTTCCTTGACATAGAAGTAAAAAATAAAGTATAATCTAGGATTCTCAGGCAAATTCTAATCTAAATGCCTATCACTATCTTTTTTGCCAAATCATGACCAGTGTTTGGTGAATTTATCTATGTGGTGTCTGAATTGAACTTTACATTAAAGTTTATATAGTTCTGTAGTTTTTAGTTACATGAAGCCATACTTTGCTGTCTACAAGCAGTTAAAGCCTAACATATATAAGTATTTATTAATGATCTATATATCCTTTCCATTTATTAGGTATACAGAAGCCCCTTTTCATCTTAGCAACAGCAGCAAGAAGTGAAGTAGTATGCTGTAATTAATGTGCTTAATGCACAGATAAACAAGCTTAGTGTTTTCCACGCATTGACTCAGGATTTAAAAGTTCAAAGTCCACTGAGGCATTGACACCAGCCCCTTCATTTTACAGATGAGGAAACTGAGGTCCAGGGAAGTTAAATAGTTGATTACTGATGGTCATATAGGTAGTGAGTAGCAGAACCAGGATTATAACCAGATCTACTTAGATTATAATAAAAAAAGGCACCACTACATCAGACAGGATATTTCTGAGGCTCAGTCTGATAGAACATTGAGGGTCCACATCATCTAAAGCAAAATAGTCTTCAGATATATTAGCACCTAAATTTAGCACTACACACTAAATGAAGAGTATGTAGTAAAAGTTTTGTATAAAAGTGGTTTAAAGACCTCTTTTTGTATTGATACAGTAGATTAACATATCCGATTTATATTTACAAGAAAATCTAATAACTATTCTTTAAAGTTTACAAAAACACCAAGAAAAGGATATAGATCCTCACTACATACATGGGAAAATATAAACTGCCAAAGAGGACAATTATTCAACCTCCTGTGTCATTATCACAGAAATGATAAGGTGATATTTAAACTTGGGATGTACTTACCAGCTAGACTATTTCCAATTATTTCTAGGAAAAATTGGTCTAAACCACATACCTTAGTAGGTGATTTTTGCCAGCTAGTAAACTACAGTCAAAGCATACAGGTCTGCCAGAATGTTGAGTTCCTTGTTAACCAACCCTGCAAGTACTGCTTGCCCAAAAGCCCTCTGAATCATTTTTACAAGCCAGTTTTTAAAATTTAAAAACCAGACATTAAAATATAAAATCTATAGTAGAAAAATCATCATCTGAATTTAATGCAATAAGTAACCACTGGAATTTCTACATGAAAGGCAATTAGAATATATAGTTGGTAAATGAAGAGATGTGGAGGGGGTACTGTTCATTCAAAATGTATCTTAAGTTCACTGAATTGAGAACTCCTGGATAGAATTGGGAGTTACTTTTTAAAGTAGCATATATATGTCATTGGCAAATTAGAAGTATTGAAACTACAAAGATTTTTACAAGCCATCTGTTTATTGAGATCATTTTCAAAATGAGAGCTCTGACTATGAAATTCTGAGAATAGACTAATAATCTATTTTAAATTACTATTTTTGGTTTTAAGTAAAACACAATTATTTTAAGAGTTGGAAGGGAGCTTACATTTTTTAGAATAATTTAATGAAATATTCTAATTTTTTCCAGTGCATCTGGGGGAGGTGGTGTAGCCATTGACAACAAAATAGAACAAGCAATGGTAAGTAAAAATTTATAGTCCTCTCATTTCAGAGATTGTTGGGTTTCATCAGTTACAAAAAACAAATACCTAATTTCTTTAAACCAAGATGACCAAAGTGTATTTTTTGATAATGAGATTTGGTTGAAAATGCTAGAATGTTGAGAATTTTTAGTCTATAAATACCAGTGGAATAGATATTTCCCCAACTTGAACATGTTACGTTTCATGCCATTTTGGGGAATATACATAATCAACATGCATTTGATCCCCTAAATATCTCAGCATCAAAAATAATTTAGAGACAAAAGACTAATAAAATGAAAACTTCAGCTGGAAATCTTTTCCATCCTTTGGTTATTTACAGTGACTCTTTTACTCAGCTTTAATAAATAGACTTGTTTCTGTTGATTCTGATTCTGATTTCTGCTATTACTGTCAATTTTTTGGTTTTCTTAAAGATATTCTACTCATATTATTTAAAATATTTTGATTCAAGTTATTAAAACCATAGATAGATTATAAATAAAGGCCATTGGTCTCAAACTATTTTGTTTTTTAATCCTGAGGTTTTAAAGTTGGAAATTGCAGGTCACTTCATCTCTTAAAGCAGTACTATAACTAGTTTATTATCAGACAGTTTAATATCCTTTGTTCTCTTTGTCTGACCTCTAAATATATGATTTTAAACCTTTTTTTAAATTCTAATCTTATATTAATTGACAATTTAAGGAGCTGGTATTTTTTGAAATCACTCCAAACTTTGAAAATAAAATCCTGGGCTTGCTGCCCTAGTTGGGAGCTAGATTTTTTCCACCCCATCTTCCTTAGTGTCAATCAAGAAACAGTAGAAACATTAAAAGCAAGAGCAGGAAAACTATATAAATGTAGTTTAAATAAACTATATTTATAGTATAAATATAAATATATAAAACTATGTAAATATAAAACTGCCTAATGTTTATAAGGCACCAGGTAGGCTAGAACCAAATAGCAACTTCTTTCCGTTTCACTCTTTTTGACATTCCTAATTTTGTTCTTCACAGGATCTGGTGAAAAGCCATTTGATGTATGCAGTAAGAGAAGAAGTGGAAGTTCTAAAGGAACAAATAAAAGAATTAGTTGAAAGAAACTCTTTACTTGAACGAGAAAATGCACTGTTAAAATCTCTTTCAAACAATGATCAGTTATCCCAACTCCCAGCCCAACAGGCCAATGCTGGTAGCACTTCTCAACAGCAAGCAGTGATAGCACAGCCTCCGCAGCCAACGCAGCCTCCGCAGCAGCCGAATGTGTCCTCAGCATAAAGCTTTCTTGCCTCATTAAGAAAAAAACTGAAAGCAATCTATCCTTGTGTGCCACTGGTGTTCTTTCCACTTTATACGAAAGCAAGTAGCCATGCTTCAGTTGTGTGTTTGGCCTTTTCAGTATTAGACAATCATTCTACAAGAGCTTTTCCTCTCTTTGAGATGTCATGCAGTGCTGTTGATGTCCAGTTTATGTCATCAGTACACAAGGAGAATAATAGATGGGGTGTATTAAAGAGAGCAAAGTTAGCATTTTACCTGGTGCGCACGAGTGGGGTCTTTTAAGAGCTTTGGTGGCTCTCCCATGTTTCCTATTATCCATGGATTTACCCTGAGCCTTCCTATCGCATTATAAATAACAGTTCATCTAAAGAGCCACTTTTCTTTCAATATCAGTAACATTTGCCTACATAAGTTTTCATTTATTTGTGTTTTATTTATTACAGGGCTGCTATTTTCATAATGTACATGAACAATGTCACAGAACTTTTTTAATTTTTTTGAATAATTATAAGTATCAGTAAAGGAATTGAAAGGCAGGATTGCATTTAATAGATGAAACGTTTAGGCAATAATTGAACAAAAGAATCCTGGCATATTTCTAACACTAATGGCAATTTACCTTCGGTATTTATTTTCAGTAGTAAAGACCCAGCTTGAATGTAAATTTTGTATAGTGTAAGTATGAAGAACATAGTGCAACTGTACAGGTAGTCACCAGTTATTGTGATATAATAAATAATTGGGCTATTTTGATGAAGAAAACTTTGTTCATTTGTTTCTACTTTCTAATAGAGAAATTGCCACGATTCCTCTGCTTTTTGACATTTCGTATGACTTTTTTTTCGGGTGGGAATAAAAAGCTGTGAAATTGTTCAACCTACTTTGTAACCAAAGAAGCAAAGCTGTGTAATGGAGTTTTGTTTTTTTTTGTTTGTTTTTTTTTTTATAATGCACATTCTTTATGTATTTTTATTTAGTGTTCTCTCGGTCACAATTTTCTTTGCTGTCTAGCATGATCTGCATGACCTATAATCTTTGAACCACTTTCGTACCTCATGTTTTTATCCAGCACTCTTATTGTAATATGTACTAGTCTGTGAACAATGTCAAATAAAAAAGAACGAACAGGTAGTATGGTGGAGCTGAGCTAGTGTACTATACACTAGTTGTAAAAAAAAAAAAAAAAAAAAAAATAATGAAGTGAGCCATCTTTTTGTTCATTTAAAATGGTGTTTTGAATTTCGTATGCAGAAAACGTTTTGTTACATTGCAGATTTTAATGTATTTAATAAATGCAACATGCAGATTAAGTGCAGTGTATACTGAGTATTTAAATTAAAATGTACATTTCATAAATACAGTTTCAAGAGAAAGCATCATTTTGTGTATACTAACACATTAAGTATATGTCAGAAATTGATGTATAAATATATATTTTAACACATTTTCTGAAATTAAACTGCAGTTTTGTTGAAATATTTGGCTCTCATATGTGTTCAAAATTTAATTTGATTAGATTTGTATTTTCAGAGTTCCAAATATTCCTTCAATGAAAACCTATGTTATTAATGACTTAATGATGGTTCTTAAATTTTCCAAGTAAAATAATTTAAAGAATGCAAGAATGGTGAGCAATATTTGTACTCAATATTCATATTATGTCAATGACATTTAAGTAGGAAATCCTTGTCTACCAGAACTTTTACTTGAATTCAGAAAGGTGCCTGTAGAAATTAACATGCTCTGTATCTATAGCCAACTAGCTAATCAGGAGTTAATAAGAATCAATAGTTAGGTCTTTGCATTAAAAGAAGATAAATAAGTGTTCTTTATCTATCTAAAATTAAAACTTAAGTCACAAACTAAATGCATAAAATCAGCGTGTACATGGGATTTCCAGTTATTTTATATTCTAGTTATGCTGCAGGATATATTCACTAAAAACACAATTTTAATGTTAATAGAACTAACTAAAGGAACTAAGTACTTAGGCTTGAAGAAGCAACCTAAAGATATGAAGTAAGATTTTTTAATAGAGCCATCCCAGGTGAGCTAGGAAGTGAAACTTCCACGTTGGAATATTAACCAAAAGGCTCACCGGGTGCACCCCTCAAGTGCGAACAGTGTGATATATAATACAGGTGGAAAAAAATGTATTAGAAAAGGTTGGGGTTTATGTGAAAATATAAATTTTGGTGTTGGGGGTAGAAAAACATAAATGCTAAAGTAATAGTCACAAAGGAAGTGATTAATATGCTTTAAATGGTAATTAAAAGCAATTATTACTACTTCTACATTTTAAAAAATCACAATAGAAGAGAAAACATGAATAGTTCACAGAAGAAATAAACGGCAGTTTCTAAAGCTTCACCCTCTAGTAACCTAAGAAATACAAGTTCACATTTAACAAATTATTTGTCCTTTAAATAGCAGGACCTAATGTAGAAAGGCAAGCTTTCCTGTGAACTTCTAGAAAGTAAGATGGCAAAATGTATCGAGCCTTAAAAAACTTTTCAACTTAATGACATGAGAAGATACTCAACTACTGGTGCCATGTTCAAAAAATGCAAAACTATAGTAGTGCCTGTCCTCTGCTTTCCCAACTCCCCCCCCTCCACCCGCTTCTCTTGTATGACCCATCCCCCACCATACAACCCCAAAAATAGCTGTGAAAGGAAGCCTGTACATCCAAACCTACTCTCATGAGGCATGCCCCCAATCCAAAGTCAGGAACAAACTTAAGGGTGGGAAAGCTATGTGCTTTTCAGCATCAGATATACTGTATATTTGAAAACAACATCAAGCATTCCTCCAAATGATTAGTTTAGGATCTTAAGTAAATTTCAGTTTTTCCTCAGATATTTAGGGTCTCTAGTTAGCTGGAATATTAATTTATTGAGATGCCAATTTGGGAGCACAGTCTTGTATGAATGCCATCTGTAATTTTCTCAGTGAAATGCTCATAGACCAAGGTGCCACATAAGTGTTCTGTTGGTTTACTTCAACCAACCACAAGATCATAGGTAGAAAATATTTCTGATGCGGCAATGTGTCTTCAGTACAAACCTAATTTTCCCCAAAGAAAAATCATTTCAAGTAGCTACAATGTGATTTTATAGCTTGATATACACCTCCCTCCCCCCAAGAAATAGAGCGATTGTGAGATATTAAATATATGGTTTCTCTCATAATTTTTTGTTCAGAAATAGCTGGATATTTCCGATGTTCTGAGCTAAGCATAAATAAGTATAAAAACAGGAATGCTTTACCATCAAGCCCTCAGCGGTGGGTAATTAAAACTTCGATTATTCACAAAGAATTGTCACAGATCAGAGATTAGGGTATTTCTCCAAGTTCCAAACCATAGTCACTTCTGGACGTTTAAAAAAACGGGAAGTGGGGAGGGTGGGCGCAGTATCCTTCCAATTAAGGTAACCAAAATACCTGTTCATGAGAATTCATCCTTGTAGAGCCAGAAATAAAATATCACCTAATTTTCTGGAAACCAATTTCTAAGATGGTCTGAAGTCACATATTTTAAAGGAAGCTTTATAGCTCAGTGGCAGGCATTTAGTGACATGACTCAATTCTCTTCAATAATCCTTTAAAAGGACAAAGCCCAGCCCTCAAGTTTCAGAGTTTAATTAAGGATATAGACAAACGAATAGATATGATGCAATAATAAAGGCTTGTTATACACAGTCAAGGATGGCTTTGTTAGGGAAGGTTTCTTCAAGGAGGTGACACGTGAGTCTTGAAGGTCGCAAAAGTAAAAGTGCTCAGAGGCTTAAAGGAGAGCATAAGCAAAGCTCCTTGAGAAGCCACAGAACTGTTCCACAGGAGGCACGCAGGCAATGACTGTCTCACTCACCTGAGTAGTTTGGCATCAATTCGGAAAACAGGAATGATTTATTGAATGATTTTAAGCAATGGGATTGTAATCAGAATTGCATTTCAGAAAAATTAATCATTCCAGTGGCACATGAGAGGTAGTTGGAGAGCTAAAACTAGAAACTGAGAAATAATTTAGGAGAGACAATCCAGAACAGAAATGATGGATAGGCAAAATTATATAGGCAATCTTGGTTCATGAAGGAAGTTTGTCTTGAGTTCTTCTGTACCATTTTTCTCTCCACGGTGAACATTCCATTCCCAGCATCAGGTACCTGTTACTTCTTGCTCCAAGGAAAGATCAGAGAACTCCAAGTCTTAGAAAGTTTAAGACTTTTCCTTCCAACAGCCATATATCTCTATGAAACGAAAGCCTTTGTTTCCTGTTAAAGGAATTTCAAGAATTTAGCAAAGGGGTAGGGGGGACTAAAGGAGGTTTAGCTGTCCCTTTATGCCTCTGTGTAAATCCAGCCCTAAAGGTAAACCAAATTTAGTCCTTTTATAGTGGATTAGGATTAGAATGGCCCAGAAGCATGAATTCAAAGTCTGCCCCTCAGAGCTAGCCCTTCCTCCCAAGAAAGGATAATACGGGTTCTAGCCCCGCTGCAGATATTGACAGCCCGTCAGAACAGGTTTTGCTAGGCTTTAACCTTTCATTCTTTGACACAATTCAGAAGGTTTCTTTCTGCCCTATAAGCCCCCTGCGTAAGCAAAACTGGACCTTTTCTCCCACCTCCTCCTGCCTGGTAATCCATGTTTTTATTTTCTAGCAATACTAATAGTGTATTATTTAGTGATGTGTATTTGCATCCTATTTTTCCCTTTTTGAAGTTCCAGTATGCATTCTTGTTTCATATATTTCTCTACCAGTTCACAGAATTTTTAATGGTAAAATCTGTTCTTTAAATGCAAGTATTCCTTTCGTCAGTAGAGAGATTACTGTAAAGTGTAGTTTAACGATTTCCTTAGTGGTCTACAATTAGGCTGACGTGCTGTGTTCACAAATAAAAATGCTAAGTGAGGCACTATACAAAGTAAGTTAAAGGTCAGAGACATCCTTTTTTTTTAAGAGAATCATCAAAAATAAAAGCAAGACAGTCTTTCAGGATTGATAATGGTAAGGTAAGGAGCTGGTATTTTGCACTGGCACAATTTACTTGGTCACAGAATTTGTTCACCACACTTGGGTGGTGAGCTAGCTTTATTTTTCCTTCTCCTCACCAGGGGAACTGAGAGTTTAAGTAGTTTGGGGAATTTTCCCATAGTCTAATGTCTTGTGTTGAGCTGTAAAACAGAGCAGGAAGTTTATGGGCTAAGGCATTACCCATGAAAGCCAAAGCTACCCCTTTGAAAGAAGGAAGGAAAAGGTGTGCTAACTCACATCATAAAAATAACTGAATTTTAAAATGCGGCAAATGTCACACTTCTACTTTCCTATAAAAAAAGTTTACCTTCTTTATTTCCTTCTTTTGCATGTCTGAGATATTTCTGTATAACAACTGTAAAGTATGCTTGCCCACTGCAATCCAGAATGTTTTCCAGATCACAGTTCTTACTGTCATTTAACAGGCAAGCAACATACCTATACATAGATCATACCTGAGGAAGTCCACGAACAGCAAAGGAACATTTTTCTCACACTTGGGCATGGATTATCAGGTCAGTGTCTAAATCTAGCGTTCCTACTTTTAAAAAAGAAAAAAATATATATATATATAAAATTTAATCAGATGGGCAGAAAAAAATAAATATGTATAATTTCGTGATGCCCCTGAAGTAAAGGTTTTGTTTTTGAGAAGCTTGAGTTTTATTTTTTATTTTATAGAAACATTGTTGAAATGCAGTTCAATTCTATTTCAGTTCAGGGTGTGCACCCTGTACTGGATGTTTGGGGATAGAAAGATGAATGAGACATGATTTGTGCACTCCAGGGGCTCATGGTCCAATGTAAAAGTAAAAGCTAGAGTGTCACATTGTTTTTTTCAAAGTATATGTCACCGTTTGTGGACCTCAGATCATTTGTTGAATGAAAGGTTCTTATAAATGAACAGTAATATTGCCGTGCCACGTGATACCATTTGACATTGCCAGGAAAAAACTTTAAATCACCAAAAAGCTTTAACATCAAATACTTCTAGAAAGAGGGGAGCTGGTAAAAAGGATTCCATCTCTATATTTAGCCTGTGAGGTGTCCCCTAAAAAAAAAAGAACTAATCTTAAAGAGAAGTTTACACATTTCTTAATACTCTGTTTGTAGATAACAGAACTGATTTAATTGAATAGAATTTGTGTGTTATGAATTACATCATCGACTGTCTCATGAGGAATACATTCATTATCTTGGCTGATAAAATCAGCTACCATTCAATGAACCAAGTTAAGAATAACTCAGGTACCTGATGCCAAAATTAAATCTGATAAAGCTGAGAATCCAGAAACGAACACAAATATATATTGAGTAAATGATGAAAGTGACATTTCAAATCAATAAGGGAAGAATGGATTATTCAACAACTAGTATTAAGACCACATAACCACTTGGGAAAAACAATTTTAGATCTCTAACTCACAAAAATTAAATTCCAGCCAGACTAGCAGTGAGCCTTATGCTTTTTGGTCACATACTCCTTTTAGAAATATCCTTGTGAAAACGCACGTGAGCAAAAAGTTTTACAAATAGGTTATGAAGAGATGCCCAACTTTAGCAAAATAAGGGAAATGCACATTGAAACACAAGAAACTGTCTCAGATCCAATTGGCAAGTATTTAAGATAAATATGAATCAAGAGTGTGGGGAAACAGGAATCCTACATTGCTGGTGAGCATATAAATTAGCATGGCCACTTTTAAAGGCAGCTGAGTGGTATCCATTACAATTGTAAATTCACATGCCCTGTGACCCAATAATTCCAATTTTTAATGAAACACACTTTACACATTTTTGTTCACAAGGTGGCTTGTATAATGATGACTGTTGTACCTTTGGTTGTAATAATATAAAATTGGAAAAACCAAAATACGCCTCAAGGGGACGGAGCATGGTACATGTTATAAAATACTAGGCATCAATGAAAAAGGAGAGTCCTACATGCACTGACATGAGATGATCTCTAAGATACAATGTTAAATTTTTTTAAAGTTTAGGGGACAATGGAAGGACAATACATGAAATCCACAAGATACCATTGATGTTAAAAAACATACCACATCCATTCACATACACAAATACTGTATAGTGTACATCTTAAGTACCTAATTGTGTATTATAAAAATGTACAGAGAAGCTCTGGAAGGGTACTAACCAAACTGTTCACAGTAGTTTGGTGGAGTGCATTAGCTTTACCTGTAATGTCTGATGTTTTTGAGTATGCATTCATGTATTGTTTGTGTAATGACAAATTAATAAATTAGAAATAAAATCAAATAGAAGGTGTTCTCTTCTTGTCGCTGCTAAAGTCTCCCGTGGTACTCTGGATCTTATCATCTTCAGCCTTCTCTCCTCCCCACGATTGTTTATCCCACTCTCTCCCATTCCTTCTACTTGGCTCTCTTCTGGCTTCATCACATCAGTGCGCACAGAGGCTGGGAATGTGCCCCCTCCACTTGCTTTTTCTGTTCCTTCTGCCTTTCTACTTCGTTCTCTTCTGCTCACCACATGTCACATGCAATCTGGTTGGGGTCCCCATTGTGACCCCAACCATTCTTGTCATGGTCACCAATGGTCACTTTTCTACTACAGTCATTCCATTCAATACGTTTCATTCTTATCTTATTGAACTGTTTGACCTAATTTCAGTTTCTTATCACTTGTTTAGTCTAGTAGATATTTTCTACCTCTTTGTTTTCCTCCTTTGCATTTTTGTAGGGGTTTCTCTTGTATATATATATGGCTGAATTTTTTTTAACCCAATCTGTCTTTGTTTTTGGTTTTTTTTTGGCGGGGGAGGTGGGGCCCGCTCTGCACAGCTTGCAGGATCTTGGTTCCCTGACCAGGGATCAAACCGGGGCCCCCTGCAGTGGAAGTGTGGAGTCCTAACCACTGGACCACCAGGGAAGTCCCCAATCCGTCTTTTAATAGATTAATTATCTGATCCCATCTATTATCATTACTGGTACATTTGGATATATTTCTGCCATCTTGTTTTGTGTTTTCTCCTTGAAATGCTTTTTAGATTCCCCCCCCCCTCCTTTTTTCCCTTTTCCTGTCTTTTAATTGATTGTTTTCTTATTCATTTTTTATCTCCTCTAATGGTTGGGAGTTATACATTCTATGTCCATTCTTCCGGTGGTTTATCTTACATTTTTTTATCATTGTTTTGTGGAAATTTTCAATTATGTACAAAAGTAAAGAGTATAATGAATTCCTACATACCTATCACCCAGCTTAAACAGTTATCTAATCTTGTATTATTTACACTTGCACCCATTTCCCCCATGATCCTCTGGATTATATTGAAAGAAATTCAAGATATCGTAACACTTAACATATTTCTAAAATATAACATTTCTAAAACATAAGGTTTCTTTTTAAAAAGAAATAACCATAATAGTATTATCCCACTACAAAATTGACAATAATTCATTAATAGCATTAAAAATAGAGTTAATGTCTGTTTTCCCCACTTGTCTTAAATTTTTTCATAGTGCATTTGTTTGAATTCTAATCAAAATAATGTCCATACATTGCAATTGGTTTGTATGCCTTTTAAGTCTCTTTTAACCTACAGACTCCTCACTCCCCTCTTTTTCTCTTGAAATTCTTTAAAAATCAGAGTTTTTTGTCCAGCAGCTTTCCCCAAGTCCAAGTTTTCCTGATTGCGTTCTTGTAGAGACATCTACCCCTGTATTTCCAATAAATTAGTAAGATCTAGGAGCTTAATCAGATTTGGGTTCATATTTTGTCAAGATTAATTCATCAGTGGTGGTGTATACTTCCATCACATAAAGTCTGGCTGTCTCTATTTTGTGATTTCGGCAGCCTTGATAAGCAGTACCTAGACCCATTAGCCTATTAATTCTCTCATTCCTTCTCACTCATTAGCAAAACACTTCTCTAAAGAGAAAATTGCCCTTTTCAGTTATTCAGTGACCCTGAGGT
The DNA here is from genome assembly GCF_937001465.1 of Orcinus orca. Lineage (NCBI taxonomy): Eukaryota > Metazoa > Chordata > Mammalia > Artiodactyla > Delphinidae > Orcinus > Orcinus orca. The sequence continues at coordinate 19,674,006 of NC_064563.1, read as the reverse complement.
ACAGTTCGTATAAGGAATACAGGGACTTAATTCTTTCCTTTTATTTCTCAGTTTTCAAAATAATAAGCTGAGTGTCTAGAAAGGAATAAAAATAAATAAGGAGTGATTGAGGAAGACTTCCTCAGATATTTTATTCTGAGAAGAAGGAAGGGAAAATAAAGTGAGTTGATTTGGGATGGTATATTTCAGGTGTTGGTAGGGAGAAACCAGGAAATAATAACCCCAAAAAGTTGAGGATGGGAAATGGCAACCTGAAGACTTGTCTGTTTACAGCTGAGTCTGGAAGTAACTTCTGAGTCAAGAGTACCTTGAGGGAATGCGGGAAGGAAGCCTGTATCTGGGCAGAGTCGGGGCTGGTTCAGAAGCAGCAACAGCGACCAGAAAAAGCAGGTCAGGGTGCCCTGAGGATCCAGGGAGTAAAGAGTTACACAAACGAGCAATGGATTATTGTGTGCTTAGTCTCTGCCAAATGGAGACTGGAGATACTCCTCTTACAAGCTGACAACAAGCCAGGAAGTTTCCTAAGAAACACAGCATGGGATGGGTAACACTTAGCTTATGCAGCACTACTTCTAAGCAAGGCAATGAAGATCCAAAACACTGGTACCCAAGTGTTCTATTTATCGCCTTTGTTAACCGTGTCTTGACTCTCCTCGAAGATCAGCTTCTTTATCATTTTTATGGTCTTGCCCCCGACATAAGAAAAGGCTTCTTCAGTGTTGAGACATGAGCTTAAGAACCTCCTAGTAACCACTCCTCCCATCTACCTTTCTTCAGCCCACCTTCCTCTCCCCTCTCCCCACCCCACCTTGCCCCCTGTTGACTGTCCTTGGTAAACACTCATTGGGAAAGATTGAGAAGGAACCTCTTCCCAGGAATATCAGCCGTTTTTAAAATTGGGCTCTTGAAGTCTACCCTGTCCTGCTCTCCAGAGAGAATGAACAAGTGAAAACAGCAGCAGCTGCAGAAACATGGCCAGCCCCTGGCTTCCAGCGGCCTTGAGTTCCAAACCTGTGAGTCTTGGCTTTTTCCCTGCCTGCAGCTTCCTGAACCCATCCAGTTCAGCATTAGGTAATGGCTGTGATGACAGCTGACTCATCTGGGAATGCAGTTTTCCTGGAGGTTTCCTCTGCTCAGATAATCACACCTTGGGAGAAAAAAACTGGTTAACAGAGTCTTCTACCGCTGGATATTCAAGAATGTTGGCACAGGGGGAGGAGTCTCAGGGGAGGAGGAGAAAGGACATCAGGGTTCTGGGACCAGCATATGGGACATAAAGTAAATACTCCAAAAAACGTGGGGCAGGAGGGTACCATTGCTTAGAGCCAGAAGCTGACTGGTATATAACTGAATGAGAATCCCTCCTTTGCCTTTGATAGCTGGGGACCTTCAAACCCGGTTGCCCTCAAAGGTAAGATCTGTGAGAGCAGGGTCTTCTGCTTTTTTATCCACAGTTGTACTCCTGGTACCTAATACTATTACTAAATGGATGAATGAATGAGGGTTCGCACTTAGGTTACACATTCTTTCTTCTTGAGTTTTCTGATCTGTAAATGTAGCCTGAGATACCAAGTCATAGGTGTGTTGTGAGGATAAAACAAGATGAAATATGCACATTGCTTAACTGGGACCTGGCCCATAGTGAGCAAGCAGTAAATGCTTACTCTCGTTTTCATTTTTTCCTCTTCCTAGGCCATGCTGTCTTTCCTCATCACTTCTTGACCAACAGCTCTAGGAAAAGATTGGGTGATTTTTAGGACCTGGGAATAGCACCTATGATAATAGAGGTCACCTAGATAAGTTAAACCATCTCCTCCAAAATCTTTTCCCCCGTTTATCTCATTAGATCCTCACAACTATCCTTGTAAGTTTGGGGAAAGCAAATATTTTTCTCATTTGACAGATAGGGAAACAGGTTTAGAGAATCCAGAGAGCTTGTAATCTGCCCAAGATCTCAGATCTGGTTAGTGGTAGAACTAGATTCCAGGCTCTGGAGCAAAACCATATCCCATGTTTTTCTCCCCGTTGTACTCAAGTGAGTTAGAGGTCACAGGAAGAAAAAACTTTTCTAGAACGAATTATGTTGAAGATTTACACAAATTATTCCTATTCATTGATTCATCTATTTGATTTCATTGAGGCAGCTCTGTGATCACATCTGTGATTCAAAAGATGGCCACGTGGGATGGGTAAAATGAACAATATATGACGATATATCCTCCTTAGATGAAGAAAGGTAAGTCACCATCCATAGAATACCAACCACTCTGCAATCGGCTTACTGATAGCTGATTTGTTCAGCCTCAGTGCAGCAGAGGGGTACTGACTATTGTTTATTTGTTTGAAGTGTGAATTTTCTTAAGTAGCACATACTCATTAAAAAAATTCCAATGAAGAAGCTTACCTTTAAAAAAAAAAAAAGTCAAAATACCCTCTCCCTCCTCATCCTCAACCCCACTCTGCAGAGTTAATCTTTGCTAACAGTTTTCTCTGCATATAATTAAGCTACATATGCGTACACACATTTTGTGGGGTTTTTTAAACATAAATGGGATCATACTAAATATACTCTTCTTCAACAAAGAAGCATTTTATAAGTAGTAACTATCAAACCTAGCACAGATATGGTAAATAATCACCTTCATTTATTTATGATGGGAGTCAAACATCATAAAATACCTTTTTATGTGATTCTTTTTATTTATTTATTTTTAATTGAGCTGTAATTGATATATAACATTATATTTCACTGATTCAGTATTTGTATATATTGCAAAGTTACCACCATAATAAGTCTAGTTAACACCCATCACCATACATAGTTACAAAATTTTTATTCTTGTGATGATGACTTTTAAGATCTACTACTCTCTTAGTAACTTGCAAATATGCATTACAGTATTATTAACTATAGCTATTTGATGTGTTATTAGAACAGAAACTCAGTTCCCTAACACCAAAGCCCAGATTTCCTTTAGGCTCCAAATATATTGATATTCTAATGATAAGATATCAAAAGGCTATATTTCTTTTATTTCAACCCCTTCCCCTCTATTCCACTTAGCTACACAACCACCTGCCTCCAGGTGAAAAACTGAGTGGATAAAAAAGCAAAAATAGCGAGAATGTCGGTGCTCCCGGGAGACTACTCAAAGCATTTAAAATAGTTCTAACTTTAACACCTTTTAACCAACTATACTGAAGTGTAACCTGTACAATAAAATACACCCTTTTAAATAAAGCGTTTGATGAGTTTTGACAAGTATACATCGTCATGTAACCACAACCACAGTCAAGATGAAGAGTGGTTCTCTCACCATAAAAATTCCTTCCTGTCCCTTTGCAGTTGAGTCCTACCCATCCCCTGCCCCTGAGCTGTTTCTTGTTGTTTGGGTTTTAGGAAGGTTGTTTTTATTGTTGTTTTGGTTTGGTTTTGGTTTTTTGAAATTTTAGATTTCCCTTATGTTAAACTTCATATAAATGGAGTTATGCAGAATTAATCTTTTGAACCTGGTTTCTTTTGCTCATTGCAATATTTTTGGAAATTCATATGTGTTGCTCTGTCAGTAATTCATTCCTTTGCATCACTGAGTGCATACAACACAGTGCATCCATTCAGTGATAATGAGTAATTGGGCTGCTTCCTATTTGGAGCTGTTATGAATAAAGCTGCATGAACATTTGTGTCCAAGTCTTCGTATGGATATATTGTTTCCATTTCTCTTGGATAAATACCCAGGAATGTTTCATATGGTGAATATATAGTTCTCTTGATTTTTAAAACGGCAAAGTGTTTTCCAAAGTGTTTACATGTTTTACTTTCTCACTGAGCGTTCCAGTTCTCCACATCCTTGAGAGGACTTAGTACTGTCACTCTTTAATTTTAGACTTCAAAGAAGTATGTAGTGGTATTTCATTGTGATTTTAATTTGCATTTCCCTTATAACTAATGATGCTGAGCATCTTTTCATGTGTTTATTGGCCATGAATATATCTTTTGTGAAGTATCTCTGCAAATCTTTTGCCCATTTTTACTAGCTTGTTTGATTTCTTATCATTTAAGTTGTAAGATATCTTTGTATATTCTGTATACAATCTTTTGTTAGATATAGGTATTGCAAATATTTTCTCCCAGCCTGTGACTTGTCTTTTCATTTTGAGCAGAATATTTTAATTTGATGAAGTACAGTTTATCAAAATTTTCTTTTATGGTTCATGTTCTTTCAGTCTAGGCTAAGAAATCTTTGCCTACCCCATAGTCATGAAGATTTTCTCCTTTGTTCTCTTCTAGAATTTTTATATATTTAGCTTTTATATTTAGGTCAGTGATCCATTTTGATTTAATTTTTGTATATAGTAAGAGGTAAGAGCTTGAATTTACCCTTTTGCATATGGATTCCAATTGAAAACATTATCCTTTCCCTGTAGAATCTCAGCATCTTAGTCAAAAATTGGTTGACTATAGATGTAAAACCCTTACAATGTAAATATAACCCTTAATTCTGTTCCATCGACCTATGTGTCTATCTTTTTGCAAGTACTGTACTCTCGATTTCTGTAGCTTTATAGCAAGTTTTTTTTTTCCAAAGGCCATCCTTGTATTGTTGATTTATAATGTGTTAATTGCTCTGTATAGCAAAATGATTCAATTATGCATATGTATACATTCTTTTTACATATATATTCTTTTCCATTATGGTTTATCATAGGATATTAAATATAGTTCTCTGTGCTATACAATAGGACCTTGTTGTTTGCAAGTTTTAAAATAGGATAATTTAAGTTCTCAAATTTCTTCTTTTTTTAAAAAAAATCATTTTGGCTATTCTGAGTTCTTTACACTTCCATTTAAAATTCAGAATCAGTTTGTCAATTTCTACCCAAAAAACAAGTCTGATGAGATTTTGATGGGCTTTATTAAACATGTAGACCAAGTTAGGGAGAAATACCATCTATGAACATGGAATTCCTCTCCATTTATTTAAATCTTCATCTTACCAATATTTTGTACTTCTCAGTGTACAGTTCTTATGCTTCTCTTGAAAAATTTATTCCTAATTACTCTTTCTGAGGCTTTTGTGAATGGAATTTTTTTCAAGATCAATTTCAGATTGCTCTCTGAATTATAGAAATTATAGAAATATAATTATAGAAATTATAGAAATATAATTAATTTTTGTTTATTGATCTTATACCTTGTAACCTTGTTGAACTCATTTATTAGTTTTAGCAGTGTGTGTGCATGTGTTTGGGAGGTGGGTGGGTTTCTTAGGATTTTCTACATACAGGCCTATGTCATCTGCAAATACAGACAGTTTTACTTCTTCTTTTACAGTCTGAATGCCATTAATTAATTATTTTATTTATTGCACTGACCAGAACATCTAGTAAAATGTTGAAGAGAAGAGGATATCTTTGTCTTATTTCTGATCATAGGGGAGAAACTTTCAGTCTTTCATGATTAAGTATATTGTTAGCTGTGACTTTTTTTGTAGACGTCCTTTTTTCTTAAAAAAAAAAAGAGCCCTTTATATTTTCTATTTCCCTCTTCATTATATTAACATTCTCGGCAATCCTTGTGTATATTTGTAATAGCTAAAGTGCTTACCTGCTATTTTCCATTGTTCATCCTTTCTGGGTTTGATTCTTTTTTTTTTTAATTCACTTTTTTTTTAATTAATTAATTTATTTAGTTTTGGCTGTGTTGGGTCTTCGTTGCTGCGCGCGGGCTTTCTCTAGTTGTGCAAGCGGGGCTACTCTTCGTTGCGGTGCGCGGGCTTCTCATTGCAGTGGCTTCTCTTGTGGAGCATGGGCTCTAGGTGCACAGGCTTCAGTAATTGTGGCACACGGGCTCAGTAGTTGTGGCTCGTGGGCTCTAGAGCGCAGGCTCAGTAGTTGTGGCGCTCGGGCTTAGTGGGATCTTCCCGGACCAGGGCTCGAACTCATGTCCCCTGCATTGGCAGGCGGATTCTTAACCACTGTGCCACCAGGGAAGCCCTGGGTTTGTTTCTATTTACTTATTTTTCTCCTAATTAAGGGTCACATTTTCCTCCTTTTTCACATCTAGTAATATTTGACTAGATGCTAGACATTGTAAATTTTACATTCTTGATTACTGAATTTTGTTGACTTCCTTAAAAGAGTGTCAGACTTTGTTCTGACAGTTAGTTAAGCAAGCTGAGGATAAGCTTAATCTTTCTGAGGCTGATTTTTAACCTTTTGAAAGGGCAGCCCAAGAGTAGCTGTTCCTCTGGAGCTAGTTTAGCCCCTGCTTTTAACGTGTGACTCCTGTGTGGACTCTACAGAAGGCCTGGGTGTTCACTGAGGATTTCACACTCTGGCTGATGGAAATTCAAATAAGCTCTGAGACGTCCATCTTTCAACCCTCTGGTGGTTCTTTGTCTAGTCCCATATAATTTTGCCCTACACATACATGTACAATTGGGTATTGAGCAATATACTCACTGGGAACCCTATGCAATTTTCTGGAGCTATGTCTCCATTCAGCTCCTTCCTCTGCAGCACTCTGCCCTGTAAATTCCAACCTCCTCGGCTTTCCCAAACTCCCATCTCAGTATTCTCAATTCAGTGACACTACTGTGCCCTATTTGAGTTTTCCCTCCCTGTGCAGTGAACTAGAAATTACCTCTATACAGAAATCTAGGGTGACTGTAGGGCTCATCTCATTTGTTTTCCTTTTGTCAGGGATCACAGTTTTGCATTGTTTTTTGTCCAGTGTTTGGAAACAGTTGTTTCATAATCCGGTCTGTTACTCCATCATTGCCATTGGTAGAAATCCAATTTTTTTTAATTTTGAAAATTTACAAGTTTATCCAAAACTAAAAATCTGTATAGGCCCATTACTCAAATTTCTCAATTGTCAAGATGAATAAGTTCAGAGAATCTAATGTACAGCATGGTGACTATAGTTAACAATACAGTATGATATACCTTAAAACTGAAAATTGATCTTAGAGGACTTCCGGGAAGACAGCGGAAGAGTAAAACGCGGAAATCACCTTCCTCCGCACAGATACACCAGAAATACATCTACATGTGGAACAACTCGTACAGAACACCTACTGAACGCTGGCAGAAGACCTCAGACCTCCCAAAAGGCAAGAAACCCCCCCACGTACCTGGGTAGGGCAAAAGAAAAAATAATAAACAGAGACAAAAGGATAGGGACGGGACCTGCACCAGTGGGAGGGGGCTGTGAAGGAGGAAATGTTTCCACACACTAGGAAGCCCCTTCGCGGGCGGAGACTGCGGCTGGCGGAGGGGGAGAGCGCAGCCACAGGGGTGCGGACGGCAAAGCGGAGAGATTCCCGCACAGAGGGTCAGGGCCGACCAGCACTCACCAGCCCGAGAGGCTTGTCTGCTCACCCGCCGGGGCGGGCGGGGCTGGGAGTTGAGGCTTGGGCTTCGGTCGGAGCACCGGGAGAGGACTGGGGCTGGCGGCGTGAACACAGCCTGAGGGGGTTAGTGCGCCACAGCTAGCCGGGAGGGAGTCAGGGAAAAGTCTGGACCTGCGGAAGAGGCAAGAGACTTTTTCTTCCCTCTTTGTTTCCTGGTGCGCGAGGAGAGGGGATTAAGAGCGCTGCTTAAAGGAGCTCCAGAGACGGGCGCGAGCCGCGGCTAAAAGCGCGGACCCCAGAGACGGGCATGAGACGCTAAGGCTGCTGCTGCCGCCACCAAGAAGCCTGTGTGCGAGCACAGGTCACTATCCACACCCCACTTCCGGGGAGCCTGTGCAGCCCGCCACTGCCAGGTTCCCGGGATACAGGGACAACATCCCCGGGAGAGCTCACTGCGCGCCTCAGGCTGGTGCAACGTCACGCCGGCCTCTGCCGCCGCAGGCCCGCCCTACACTCCTTGCCCCTCCCTCCCCCGCGGCCTGAGTGAGCCAGAGGCCCCGGATCAGCGGCTCCTTTAACCCCGTCCTGTCTGAGCGAAGAACAGATGCCCTCCAGCGACCTACACGCAGAGGCGGGGCCAAATCCAAAGCTGAGCCCCTGGGAGCTGTGAGAACAAAGAAGAGAAAGGGAAATCTCTCCCAGCAGCCTCAGAAGCAGCGGATTAAAACTCCACAATCAACTTGATGTACCCTGCATCTGTGGAATACATGAATAGACAACGAATCATCCCAAATTAAGAAGGTGGACTTTGACAGCAAGATTTATGCTTTTTTCCCCTTTTCCTCTTTTTGTGTGTATGTGTATGCTTCTGTGTGAGAGTTTGTCTGTATAGCTTTGCTTCCACCATTTGTCCCAGGGTTCTATCCGTCCGTTTTATTGTTTTTTGTTTTTTTGGGGTTTTTTCTCTATAATTATTTTTTTATTTTAATAACTTTATTATATCTTACTTTATTTTATTTTACTTTATCTTCTTTCTTTTTTTCCTTCCTTCCTCCCTCCCTCCCTCCCTTCTTTCTTTCTTTCTTTCTTTCTTTCTTTCTTTCTTTCCTTCTTTCTTTCTTTCTTTCTTTCTACTTCTACTAATTCTTTCTTTCTACTTTTTCTCCCTTTTCTTCTGAGCTGTGTGGATGAAAGGCTCTTGGTGCTGCAGCCAGGAGATAGTGCTGTGCCTCTGAGGTGGGAGAGCCAACTTCAGGACACTGGACCACAAGAGACCTCCCAGCTCCACATAATATCAAACAGCGAAAATCTCCCAGAGATCTCAATATCAACACCAGCACCCAGCTTCACTCAACGACCAGCAAGCTACAGTGCTGGACATCCTATGCCAAACAACTAGCAAGACAGGAACACAACCCCACCCATTAGCAGAGAGGCTGCCCCAAATCATACTACGTCCACAGACACCCCAAAACACACCACCAGACGTGGACCTGCCCACCAGAAAGACAAGATCCAGCCTCATCCACCAGAACACAGGCACTAGTCCCCTCCACCAGGAAGCCTACACAACCCACTGAACCAACCTTAGCCACTGGGGACAGACACCAAAAACAACGGGAACTATGAACCTGCAGCCTGCAAAAAGGACACCCCAAACACAGTAAGATAAGCAAAATGAGAAGACAGAAAAACACACAGCAGATGAAGGAGCAAGATAAAAACCGACCAGACCTAACAAATGAAGAGGAAATAGGTAGGCAGTCTACCAGAAAAAGAATTCAGAATAATGATAGTAAAGATGATCCAAAATCTTGGAAATAGAATAGACAAAATGCAAGAAACATTTAACAAGGACCTAGAAGAACTAAAGATGAAACAAACAATGATGAACAACACAATAAATGAAGTGAAAAATACTCTAGATGGGATCAATAGCAGAATAACTGAGGCAGAAGAACGGATATGTGACCTGGAAGATAAAATAGTGGAAATAACTACTGCAGAGCAGAATAAAGAAAAAAGAATGAAAAGAACTGAGGACAGTCTCAGAGACCTCTGGGACAACATTAAATGCACCAACATTCGAATTATAGGGGTCCCAGAAGAAGAAGAGAAAAAGAAAGGGACTGAGAAAATATTTGAAGAGATTATAGTTGAAAACTTCCCTAATATGGGAAAGGAAGTCCAGGAAGCACAGAGAGTCCCATACAGGATAAATCCAATGAGAAATATGCCAAGACACATATTAATCAAACTGTCAAAAATTAAATACAAAGAAAACATATTAAAAGCAGCAAGGGAAAAACAACCAATAACACAAAAGGGAATCCCCATAAGGTTAACAGCTGATCTTTCAGCAGAAACTCTGCAAGCCAGAAGGGACTGGCAGGACATATTTAAAGTGATGAAGGAGAAAAACCTGCAACCAAGATTACTCTACCCGGCAAGGATGTCATTCAGATTTTATGGATAAATTAAAACCTTTACAGACAAGCAAAAGCTGAGAGAGTTCAGCACCACCAAACCAGCTCTACAACAACTGCTAAAGGAACTTCTCTAGGCAAGAAACACAAAAGAAGGAAAAGACCTACAATAACGAACCCAAAACAATTAAGAAAATGGGAATAGGAACACACATATCGATAATTACCTTAAATGTAAATGGACTAAATGCTCCCACCAAAAGACACAGATTGGCTGAATGGATACAAAGACAAGACCCATATATTTGCTGTCTACAAGAGACCCACTTCAGACCTAGAGACATATACAGACTGAAAGTAAGGGGATAGAAAAAGATATTTCATGCAAATGGAAACCAAAAGAAAGCTGGAGTAACAATTCTCATATCAGACAAAATAGACTTTAAAATAAAGACTATTACAAGAGACAAAGAAGGACACTACATAATGATCAAGGGATTGATCCAAGAAGATATAACAATTGTAAATATTTATGCACCCAACATAAGAGCACCTCAATACATAAGGCAAATATTAACAGCCATAAAAGGGGAAATTGACAGTAACAGAATCATAGTAGGGGACTTTAACACCCCACTTTCACCAATGGAAAGATCATCCAAAATGAAAATAAATAAGGAAACACAAGCTTTAAATGATACATTAAACAAGATGGACTTAATTGATATTTATAGGACATTCCATCCAAAAACAACAGAATACACATTTTGCTCTAGTGCTCATGGAACATTTTCCAGGATAGATCATATCTTGGGTCACAAATCAAGCCTTGGTAAATTTAAGAAAATTGAAATTGTATCAAGTATCTTTTCCGAACACAACACTATGAGACTAGATATCAATTACAGGAAGATCTGTAAAAAATACAAACACATGGAGGCTAAACAATACACTACTTAATAACGAAGTGATCACTGAAGAAATCAAAGGGGAAATAAAAAAATACCTAGAAACAAATGACAATGTAGACACGATGACCCAAAATCTATGGAATGCAACAAAAGCAGTTCTAAGGGGGAAGTTTATAGCAATACAATCCTACCTTAAGAAACAGGAAACATCTCAAATAAACAACCTAGCCTTGCACCTAAAGCAATTAGAGAAAGAAGAACAAAAAAAACCCAAAGTTAGCAGAAGGAAAGAAATCATAAAAATCAGATCAGAAATAAATGAAAAAGAAATGAAGGAAACGATAACAAAGATCAATAAAACTAAAATCTGGTTCTTTGAGAAGATAAACAAAATTGATAAACCATTAGCCAGACTCATCAAGAAAAAAAAAGGGAGAAGACTCAAATCAATAGAATTAGAAATGAAAGAGAAGAGGTAACAACTGACACTGCAGAAATACAAAAGATCATGAGAGATTACTACAAGCAACTCTATGCCAATAAAATGGACAACCTGGAAGAAATGGACAAATTCTTAGAAAGGCACAACCTGCCAAGACTGAATCAGGAAGAAATAGAAAATATGAACAGACCAATCACAAGCACTGAAATTGAAACTGATTAAAAATCTTCCAACAAACAAAAGCCCAGGACCAGATGGCTTCACAGGCGAATTCTATCAAACATTTAGAGAAGAGTTAACACCTATCCTTCTCAAACTCTTGCAAAATATAGCAGAGGGAGGAACACTCCCAAACTCATTCTACGAGGCCACCATCACCCTGATACCAAAACCAGACAAAGATGTCACAAAGCAAGAAAACTACAGGCCAGTATCATTGATGAACATAGATGCAAAAATCCTCAACAAAATACTAGCAAACAGAATCCAACAGCACATTAAACGGATCATACACCATGATCAAGTGAGGTTTATTCCAGGAATACAAGGTTTCTTCAATATACACAAATCAATCAACGTGATACACCATATTAACAAATTGAAGGAGAAAAACCATATGATCATCTCAATAGATGCAGAGAAATCTTTTGACAAAATTCAACACCCATTTATGATTTTTAAAAAAAAGGCATAGAGGGAACTTTCCTCAACATAATAAAGGCCATATATGACAAACCCACAGCCAACATCGTCCTCAATGGTGAAAAACTGAAAGCATTTCCACTAAGATCAGGAAAAAGACAATGTTGCCCACTCTCACCACTCTTATTCAACATAGTTTTGGAAGTTTTAGCCACAGCAATCAGAGAAGAAAAGGAAATAAAAGGAATCCAAATCGGAAGAGAAGAAGTAAAGCTGTCACTATTTGCAGATGACATGATACTATACATAGAGAATCCTAAAGATGCTACCAGAAAACTACTAGAGCTAATCAATGAATTCGGGAAAGTACCAGGATACAAAATTAATGCACAGAAATCTCTGGCATTCCTATACACTAATGATGAAAAATCTGAAAGTGAAATCAAGAAAACACTCCCATTTACCATTGCAACAAAAAGAATAAAATATCTAGGAATAAACCTACCTAAGGAGACAAAAAACCTGTATGCAGAAAATTATAAGACACTGATGAAAGAAATTAAAGATGATACAAATAGATGGAGAGATATACCATATTCTTGGATTGGAAGAATCAACATTGTGAAAATGACCCTACTACCCAAAGCAATCTACAGATTCAATGCAATCCCTATCAAACTAAAACTGGCATTTTTCACAGGACTAGAACAAAAAATTTCATAATTTGTATGGAAACACAAAAGACCCTGAATAGCCAAAGCAATCTTGAGAACAAAAAACGGAGCTGGAGGAATCAGGCTCCCTGACTTCAGACTATACTACAAAGCTACAGTAATCAAGACAGTATGGTACTGGCACAAAAACAGAAAGATAGATCAATGGAACAGGATAGAAAGCCCAGAGATAAACCCACGCACATATGGTCACCTTATTTTTGATAAAGGAGGCAGGAATGTACAGTGGAGAAAGGACAGCCTCTTCAATAAGTAGTGCTGGGAAAACTGGACAGGTACATTTAAAAGTATGAGATTAGATCACTCCCTAACACCATACACAAAAATAAACTGAAAATGGATTAAAGACCTAAATGTAAGGCCAGACACTATAAAACTCTTAGAGGAAAACATAGGCAGAACACTCTATGACATAAATCACAGCAAGATCCTTTTTGACCCACCTCCCAGAGAAATGGAAATAAAAACAAAAATAAACAAATGGGACCTAATGAAACTTCAAAGCTTTTGCACAGCAAAGGAAACCATAAATAAGACCAAAAGACAACCCTCAGAATGGGAGAAAATATTTGCAAATGAAGCAACTGACAAAGGATTAATCTCCAAAATTTACAAGCAGCTCATGCAGCTTAATAACAAAAAAACAAACAACCAAATCCAAAAATGGTCAGAAGACCTAAATAGACATTTCTCCAAAGAAGATGTACAGACTGCCAATAAACACATGAAAGAATGTTCAACATCACTAATCATTAGAGAAATGCAAATCAAAAGTACAATGAGATATCATCTCACACCAGTCAGAATGGCCATCATCAAAAAATCTAGAAACAATAAATGCTGGAGAGGGTGTGGAGAAAAGGGAATCCTCTTGCACTGTTGGTGGGAATGTAAATTTATGCAGCCACTATGGAGAACAGTATGGAGGTTCCTTAAAAAACTACAAATAGAACTACCATATGACCCAGCAGTCCCAATACTGGGCATATACCCTGAGAAAACCATAATTCAAAAAGAGTCATGTACCAAAATGTTCATTTCAGCTCTATTTACAATAGCCTGGAGATGGAAACAACCTAAGTGTCCATCATCGGATGAATGGATAAAGAAGATGTGGCACATATATACAACAGAATATTACGCAGCCCTAAAAAGAAATGAAATTGAGCTATTTGTAATGAGGTGGATAGACCTAGAGTCTGTCATACAGAGTGAAGTACGTCAGAAGGAGAGAGACAAATACCGTATGCTAACGCATATATATGGAATTTAAGAAAAAAAAATGTCATGAAGAACCTAGTGGTAAAACAGGAATAAATACACAGACCTACTAGAGAATGGACTTGAGGATATGGGGAGGGGGAAGGGTAAGCTGTGACAAAGCGAGAGAGAGGCATGGACATAGATACACTACCGAACGTAAGGTAGATAGCTAGTGGGAAGCAGCCGCATAGCACAGGGAGATCAGCTCGGTGCTTTGTGACCGCCTGGAGGGGTGGGATAGGGACGTTGGGATTGAGGGAGACGTAAGAGGGAAGAGATATGGGAACATATGTATATATATAACTGATTCATTTTGTTATAAAGCAGAAAAAACAAACAAAAAACCTGAAAATTGATGAGAGTAGATCTTTAGCGTTCTCTCCACAAAAAAAAGAAAAAGTTAACTATGCGAAGCATTGGATGTGTTCATTTTCTTGATCTTGTAATGATTCCACAACATACAGGTATATCAAATCATCATGTTCTACACTTTAAATATGTATAATTATATTTGTTAAATTTTCCTCAATAACATTGGATAAATAAATAAATAAATTTTAGTGATTGTCAAGATTTTGTGGGCTGAATGGTGGACCTGCAAAAGATATGCCCGCATTCTAATATCCTTAACTTAATCACATCTTTTTTTGTTGTTTTTAACTAATTCTAAAGTCCTCTGATTCTACTTTCAGAGAACTACTTTGTCTTTGGTCTGTTGAGCTAGAGAAGAAAAAGCATGCATCTTAAATTTATTTATTTAATTAATTTATTTTTGGCTGCATTGGGTCTTTGTTGCTGCACGCAGACTTTCTGTAGTTGTGGCAAGCAGGGACTACTCTTCGTCATGTTGCGCGGGCTTCTCATTGCAGTGGCTTCTCTTGTTGTGGAGCACAGGCTCTAGGCACGCGAGCTTCAGTAGTTGTGGCACGTGGGTTCAGTAGTTGTGGCACGCAGGCTCAGTAGTTGTGGCTCACAGGCTCTAGAGTGCAGGCTCAGTAGTCGCGGCGCACGGGCTTAGTTGCTCCACGGCATGTGGGATCTTCCCGGACCAGGGCTAGAACTCATGTCCCCTGCATTGGCAGGCAGATTCTTACCCACTGCGCCACCAGGGAAGCCCTAATCACATCTTTTGCCATAAAAGATAATATTGCCTTACATGGCAAAGGAGTGGATGTTATCTTATATGGCAAAAGATGTAATTAAGTTAAGGATATTGAGAGGAGGTACTTATCCTGAATTATCCGGGCGGGTCTAAATGCAACTGCATGTATCCTTATAAGAAAGAGATATAGGGAGTTTTGACATAGAAGAAGGGGAGGCAATATGACCGTGGAGGCCGAGATTGGAGTGATGCAGCCACAAGGCCAAGGAAAAGCTGGAGTCAGTGGAAGCTGGAAGGGGCAGGGAATGACTCCTCCCCGGGAGCCTTTGGGGGGAGTGCAGCTTTCCCAACACCTTGATTTTGGACTTTTGGCCTCCAAACTTACAGAGAAATCATCTCTGTTATTTAAAGCCACCAAGTTTGTGATAATTTGTTATAGCAGCAACAGGAAACTAATGCACATTTCTTTCACTTTTTTTTTCCTTACTGTAGTATTTTACAGCAAATCTCAGCTCAAATGTTATCATTTAACCTTTTCTTTTCTCCCCCCTCCCCCATTTCCTGCAAATAGGAGTGCACCTCCAGAGGCCTCCTTAGACTCAAGTCCTCGTTACTGGCTAGAAGCTTCCTAGGAGGTGCTCTGTGCCTCAGACTGCATCACATTGGCAGACACACAGTATCTGATTGTTCCTTAATGCATTTTTAATGAGGCCCAGCTTTTAAAATAACTTATGCAATCCCTGCTTAAAGACAATTTCCAAACTAATTTTAAACCCACATTTAAAATGTCTTCCAATCCACCCATAAAAACAGTGTTTCAAATAATATTTGGTCTGAAAATATTCCACTATTCCCCTTCACACTTAACAAAATTGTTCTCACCTTTCTTGCTTCTAACTCTGGATTAAACGCCTCTAAGCTTCTGTCTCCAGTTATCACTGAATCACCCATGCTGCAGTTCCCCAGAACGATCAAACAAAACAGAAATAAAATAGACAACTATCAAATAACTGCAGTTTTCCAAGAGGCCTACATTATGCAATTTTCCAGTATGGATCTTCACTTTTTCCCCTCAATTGCACGGTAATAAGACTGTATTTATTTTTTCTGGTCACTGTCTCTCTCTCCTCAGCTCTTTACTTTTGCTTCAAAGCTCCCTGACCTCCCCCTGGAAACTCAGCCATCCAAGAGTTTCTTCTTTCTCTCTCCTTCACCTCAGAATGCTTCCCTGCCAACCACCAACCTAACAGAGGGCACCAGGCTCACAGTTTATCCCCTGGTCCAACACCCAAGGACCAGGTGTTATTATTTCAAAATAAACATCCTTTGTGTTACAAGGAAAGTGTGCTGGACTGAGTCAAAGGGCTGAGTTCAAGCCCTGGATCCGGCACTGGCTCTGTATGTCTTAAATCTTTTTAGGGAAGTTAACATGTTGTAGGATAGAGTTTCCCACCCTGTGAGATGACCTTGGGCAGACATTTATCCAGCAAAAAAATTATATTGACTCACATAGAAAGTTATTCAAATTTCAATTAATGTCCAATTTGTGTGATTGTGTTATTGTGCCTTTGCGACCTCTTTTAACATTAGCTATTCTTTTTTTCTTTTTAATTGTGGTAAAATACACATTATAAAATGGGCCATTTTAACTGTTTTTTAAGTGTATGTTTCAGTTGCATTAAATACATTCACATTGTCGTGCCACCATCGCCACCATCCATCCAGAGAATTCTTTTCATATTGAAAGACTAAACCTCCATACCCACGGAAGAGTAAGTCCACATTCTGCCTTCCCCCCAGCCCCTGGCAACCACCATTCTACTGTCTATCTCTATGAATTTGACTACTCTAAGTACATAATATAATTGAAATCATTTACAGTATTTGTCTCTTTGTGTCTGGCTTATTTCACTTAGCATAATGCCGTCAGGGTTC
The DNA here is from genome assembly GCF_937001465.1 of Orcinus orca. Classification (NCBI taxonomy): domain Eukaryota; kingdom Metazoa; phylum Chordata; class Mammalia; order Artiodactyla; family Delphinidae; genus Orcinus; species Orcinus orca. The sequence continues at coordinate 19,657,193 of NC_064563.1, read as the reverse complement.
ATCAGTGTTGTAGCATGTGTCAGAATTTCCTTCCTTTTAAAGTATGAATAATATTCCATTGTGTGTTAGCACCATATTTTGTTTGTTCATTCATTGATCAATGGACACTCAGGTTGCTTCCACCTTTTGTTTATCGCCAAAAATGCTGCTGTGAACATGGGTGTAACATTGACTATTCTTCCTTTTAATAAAAAGATGATAAGGCTCAAGCCTGTCTTTAGTAGATTCCTAAGCCTTTAGCTGGAATTTAATAACATTTAAGAGCATCGTCTTGTTTTTACTGTATTTGTTTCTATGGTTTTATATTTATGGCAAGAATACTAGTTTACAAGGGGTGCTATAACAAGCTGGATGACTTAAAAAAAAATTATTACCTTATGGTTTTGGAGGCTAAAAGTCCAAAATCAAGGTGTTGGCAGGGCTGTGTCCCTCTGGGACTCTGGATAGAATCCTTCCTTGCCTCTTCCTAGCTTCCTGTGCTGACCAGCAATCCCTGACATTCCCTGATTTGCAGCAGCATCAGTGCAATCTCTGTCTTCATCAACACGTGGCCATGTCCACGCTGTCTGCCTTTTGTGCATGTCTGTGTCTGTGTCCAAGTTCCCCCTTTTTATAAGGACACCAGCCAGACTGGATTAGGATGCACCCTAATAACCCCCATTTTAACTTGATAATCTCTGTAATGACTCTATTTCCAATTAGTGTCATATTTTGGGGTGGCAGGAACTAGAATTTCAATATATCTTTTGGGAGGGGGACACAATTCAACCCATAACGGCAAAGAAAATTTCGTTTCTATTTGTATGGTGATACAGAGCAGTAGAATCAAAATCCCTTAGTGACTACAACTAAAAATGAACAGGCTCTTCTTTAACAAGCGGAAATTGCACAATTCCTTTTCTCCTTGAATTTCCATTTTCTATTAACTCCCCCACAGAATTATAGCCTAATGTAGTGGTTCTCAACTGCAGGTGATTTTGCGCCACAAGAGACTTTTGGCAAAATCTAGATCATTTTTGGTTGTCATAACTTGGGGCCGTGGGGGAAGTGTGCTACTGGTATCTAGTTGGTAGAAGTCAGGAATGCTGCTAATTATTCTTAAGAACACAGGAAAGCACTCCCCGAACCAACAACAGAGAATTAACTGCCCCATAATGTATTGTGGTTAAGAAACCCTGACCCCATATAATACATTCTTAAGCCTAAAAGCCTTTATAACCTTATTCTACCTACTGCAATAAAAATATGTTTATAAGAACCAACATACAGGGCTTCCCTGGTGATGCAGTGGTTGAGAATCCACCTGCCAATGCAGGGGACACGGGTTCGAGCCCTAGTCCGGGAAGATCCCACATGCCGCAGAGCAACTAAGCCCATGTGCTGCAACTACTGAGCCTGTGCTCTAGAGCCTGAGAGCCACAACTACTGAGCCTGCGTGCCACAACTACTGAAGCCCATGCGCCTAGAGCCCCTGCTCTGCAACAAGAGAAGCCACTGCCATGAGAAGCCCGCTCACCACAACGAAGAGTAGCCCCCACTCACCGCAACTAGAGAAAAGCCTGTGCGCAGCAACAAAGACCCAACGCAGCCAAAAATAAACTAATTAATTAATTTTTAAAAATAATAATACTGTTAAAAAAAAAAAAGAACGAACATACGTTTTTGCTATAGACGGAATGTTTTTAATCACCCCAAAATTTCTATGTTGAAATCCTAATTTCCGATGTGATGCTATTAGGGGGTGAAGGCTTTGGGAAGTGATTAAGGTCATGAGAGTGGAGCCTCATGTTCTTATAAAAGAGACTTCAGGGAGATCCCTCGCACCTTCCACCATGTAAGGACACAGCAAGAAGATGGCCCTCTGTGAACCAGGAAGTGGGTCTTCCGCAGATTCTGAATCTGCCAGCACATTGATCTTGGACTTCCCAGTCTCCAGAACTGTGGGAAATAAATTTCTGTTGTTTGTAAGCCGTCTAATCTATTTTTGTTATAGCAGCCTGAACAGACTACAGCGATTTTCATTACCCATGACCATAAAGTTCTACGTGTTAAACTTTTTTTTCCTCAGTTAAGTTATAATTATATCAGTACACATTGATCAAAAAACCTAAATATGTTAAAATTCATGATGAATTTCAAACTTAAAAAGAGAAGCTGAATTGAAAAAAACACATCTTAACAAGATGAATATGGCCGATAATTTCTTTTTTTTTTTTTACATCTTTATTGGAGTATAATTGCTTTACAATGGTGTGATAATTTCTGCTTTATAACAAAGTGAATCAGTTATACATATACATATGTTCCCATCTCTCTTCCCTCTTGCGTCTCCCTCCCTCCCACCCTCCCTATCCCACCCCTCTAGGTGGTCGCAAAGCACCGAGCTGATCTACCTGTGCTATGCGGCTGCTTCCCACTAGCTATCTATTTTACGTTTGGTAGTGTATATATGTCCATGCCACTCTCTCACTTTGTCACAGGTTACCCTTCGCCCTCCCCATATCCTCAAGTCCATTCTCTAGTAGGTCTGTGTCTTTATTCCTGTCTTACCCCTAGGTTCTTCATGAAATTTTTTTTTCTTAAATTCCATATATATGTGTTAGCATACAGTATTTGTCTTTCTCTTTCTGACTTACTTCACTCTGTATGACAGACTCTAGGTCTATCCACCTCATTACAAATAGCTCAATTTTGTTTCTTTTTATGGCTGAGTAATATTCCATTGTATATATGTGCCACATCTTCTTTATCCATTCATATGATGATGGACACTTAGGTTGTTTCCATTTCCAGGCTATTGTACATAGAGCTGCAATGAACATTTTGGTACATGACTCTTTTTGAACTATGGTTTTCTCAGGGTATATGCCCAGTATTGGGACTGCTGGGTCATATGGTAGTTCTATTTGTAGTTTTTTAAGGAACCTCCGTACTGTTCTCCATAGTGGCTGAACCAATTCACATTCCCACCAGCAGTGCAAGAGGGTTCCCTTTTCTCCACACCCTCTCCAGCATTTATTGTTTCTAGATTTTTTGATGATGGCCATTCTGACTGGTGTGAGATGATATCTCATTTTACTTTTGATTTGCATTTCTCTAATGATTAATGATGTTGAGCATTCTTTCATGTGTTTGTTGGCAGTCTGTATATCTTCTTTGGAGAAATGTCTATTTAGGTCTTCTGACCAGTTTTGGATTGGGTTGTTTGTTTCTTTGTTATTGAGCTGCATGAGCTGCTTGTAAAGTTTGGAGATTAATCCTTTGTCAGTTGCTTCATTTGCAAATATTTTCTCCCATTCTGAGGGTTGTCTTTTGGTCTTATTTATGGTTTCCTTTGCTGTGCAAAAGCTTTGAAGTTTCATTAGGTCCCATTTGTTTATTTTTGTTTTTATTTCCATTTCTCTGGGAGGTGGGTCAAAAAGGATCTTGCTGTGATTTATGTCATAGAGTGTTCTGCCTATGTTTTCCTCTGAGAGTTTGATAGTTTCTGGCCTTACCTTTAGGTCTTTAATCCATTTTTAGCTTATATTTGTGTATGGTGTTAGGGAGTGATCTAATCTCATACTTTTACATGTACCTGTCCAGTTTTCCCAGCACCACTTATTGAAGAGGCTGTCCTTTCTCCACTGTACATTCCTGCCTCCTTTATCAAAAATAAGGTGACCATATGTGCGTGGGTTTATCTCTGGGCTTTCTATCCTGTTCCATTGATCTATATTTCTGTTTTTGTGCCAGTACCATACTGTCTTGATTACTGTAGCTTTGTAGTATAGTCTGAAGTCAGGGAGCCTGATTCCTCCAGCTCCGTTTTTTGTTCTCAAGATTGCTTTGGCTATTCAGGGTCTTTTGTGTTTCCATACAAATTGTGAAATTTTTTGTTCTAGTCCTGTGAAAAATGCCAGTTTTAGTTTGATAGGGATTGCATTGAATCTGTAGATTGCCTTGGGTAGTAGGGTCATTTTCACAATGTTGATTCTTCCAATCCAAGAATATGGTATATCTCTCCATCTATTTGTATCATCTTTAATTTCTTTCATCAGTGTCTTATAATTTTCTGCATACAGGTTTTTTGTCTCCTTAGGTAGGTTTATTCCTAGATATTTTATTCTTTTTGTTGCAATGGTAAATGGGAGTGTTTTCTTGATTTCACTTTCAGATCATTAATTTTTTAAGTTAACTGATGAATATTACATACCGGTTGAATGAAACATATTTAGCTTCAACTCTATTTCTTTTTTTTTTCATTTTTATGGATGTCAGCTCTGAAAAACCCTGTTGACATAAATAAATGGGAAAGGGAGTTTTGTTACAGCAACATCAATCTTTGAATTCATTTGAGTTCTATCCCAAAATCCAAAGAGTGATATTTCCTCACATATTACTCTTACTGATCAATAAGCTGAAAACACCATCAGGTCTTTCTTTAATTTTGCTGAAATCAAAAGGATATTTCAGGGAGACGCAAGAGGGAAGAGATATGGGAACATATGTATATGTATAACTGATTCACTTTGTTATAAAGCAGAAACTAACACACTATTGTAAAGCAATTATACCCCAATAAAGATATTAAAAAGAAAAAAAAAGGATATTTCAAAATATCTGTTTGTTTGGACCCCACAGATTTTTATCCTCCAGGGTAAGACCACCCAGTAAGAACAGGATGGGAGAGGGGAGAAGGGAAGAGCATGTTCTCAGGCAGAGTAAAGAGGACCCATTGAAGTTGAGGATCTGAAAACAATTGCCTTAAAACTATCCTTGGGAGAGTTCCCTGACAGTCCAGTGGTTAGGAGTCGTGTTTTCACTGCCGTGGCCTGAGTTCAATCCCTGTTGAGGAACTAAGATCTCGCAAGCCACAAGGCACGGCCATGATTTTTTTACAAATCCTTGCCTGGTTCCTTTCATAACGTCTTCACTCCCCACTTTGAAGATCACCATTATAAAATTTCCTTTTATAATATCCTGATGTAAAAAGCAACCCCCCCCCCAAATGAGTCAATTTAAAAATAAATCTTAATCAAGAAGTAAAGCAGCGGTACAGGGGGCAAAAATGTTAATGGTGGGTACATGACTGAAGCACTGGGAATCTTGCCACGGTGGATAAAACATAAGCTTTGACACCAAACACAAATTTGATTTCTAGGGACCTTGCACAAGTCGCTTTACCACTCTGAGCCTCAGTTTCTTAATCTGTAAAATGGCAGTAATACACTGTTTCACAGTGTGTTTCTAAGGGTTAAATGAAATAATCTATACACGACGCTTTGTAGACTATAAAAGAAAGTTATAAAGCCTCGATGAAAGTGATGGAAGGGTGTTTCCTTTCCTCCTCACCCTCAATATTAATTGAATTAATGGCAGATATCTCACTAGAGGAATATCCTCTCTTAGGCCTGAGTCTCGGGTTGAAGAATTCAGATTCAGGAGTTTTATTCTGATATTAGAAAAAAATGACCCCGAAGTTAAATCTATAGCATCTTTTTAGCATTTATTTACTCCCTTGCTAAATATAACAATTGGGTCTTAAACCATAAAGCTTCATCAAATTCTAAGGTTGCTTCCTACCTCAGAATGCGAGGAAATTGCAGGAGAAAAATATCTAGTGTGTAAGTCTATGCCTGGGAAACTCACTCCTCTGACCGCCTCACCACACATCCTCTTTTGGATGCTGACTGCTCTTCATGCCAAGTGTCTTATCTCATAACTGACACATACAATTGAGGCTATTATTTGATGTTTATTAAACATATAATATACAAACTTGCTCCTCATAGACTGAAGCCTAAAAGAAAAAAGTTTCCAAAGAAAAACAGTCCTGTAGTTCAAAAGCTTTGTGCAAATTAAAAGAGCAGAATTATTGAACAAGTCGACATAAAAATGAATGATCGTACCCGTCAGTTTCCAGAAAAATCAGCAGAGAGCTATCAAACAGGATATAATTAAGTATTTTTAGAGGATCTAAGTCAAGAATACATGAAGACCATAAAATGTTTGTATGGTTTGTGTACTTCTTTCTTTTGTTACAGTGTTCTTATATTAAAAATGCGATTTTTAAAAATATTGTGCTATGAGTCAACATATAGCAACAGATCTGATAATTTACTACATATAAGATGTTTACCTCCACAAGAGTATTGCAGCTATTAAGCTATGTGATAAAATAACCCCAAATGCTATTTTTATTTTGAGTTTGCTTTTATGTCACATTTTATAACAAAATATAAAATGAAAACATTTTACTTAATCTCAACATAATTTGCTCTTTATAAAATATGATGATTTAATTTTTTCACTCATTATTCTTCCTGTTATAAAGATTTTTCAATGCCATAAATTAAATTTATATCATTTCTTGCAGTATAAGCTGTTCGGGAGACATTGTTTTGCTGTCTACTTTAATCCAAGCACACATTGTCTGCCTTGAGTACTTGTGGATATTCAGTCAAAATACATTCTTTTTTTTAATTTTTTAATTTTTTGGCTGCATCAGGTCTTAGCTGAGGTACACGGGATCTTTTGTTGCAGCGCTCTCTAGTTGTGGCGTGCGGGTTTTCTCTCTCTAGTTGTGGCATGTGGGCTCCAGGGCGTGTGGGCTCTGTAGTTGTGGCACACGGGGCTCCAGAGTGCATGGGCTCTGTAGTTTGCGGCACATGGGCTCTCTAGTTGAGGCATGCGGTCTCAGTAGTTGTGGCACGCGGGCTTAGTTGCCCTGTGGCATGTAGGATCTTAGTTCCCTGACCAGGGATCGAACCCGGGTCCCCTGCATTGGGGGGCGGATTCTTTACCCCTGGACCACCAGGGAAGCCCCCAGTCAAAATACATTCTAATTTTAAGTGTTCTGAGGTCAAATACGTTTCATAAAGATTAAACATTTAAAACCTGCTTGTGTTCTAAAGAATTGGCTAGATATATGATGACACAGAAAAATAGCCATGATCTATTATCTACTGAAAAATTACAGAATAACATCAGTAATAATTTTGTTGTTTAAAGGTTACATGTATGTATATCAAAAAGTCAGAAAATATTCTCCAAATTGTTAGCAATGATGACGGGGGCATTTAGGGCTGAGAATGGGAGGAGGGTGTCAGAGGATTTTCAGATTTTTATACACATTTTTATTGAATATATTTATAATATGCAGACATTATTTTTCTAACTTATAAAGATTTTATTTTTAATTACAATCAACTGGGAATGTAGTTTTAGCAGTAGCAAAACTAAGTCGACTTTGATAGTTAATTTTTTTTAACATCTTTATTAGAGTATAATTGCTTTACAATGGTGTGTCAGTTTCTGCTTTATAACAAAGTGAATCAGTTATACATATACATATATCCCCATATCTCTTCCCTCTTGCGTCTCCCTCCCTCCCACCCTCTCTATCCCACCCCTCCAGGTGGTCACAAAGCACCGAGCTGATCTCCCTGTGCTATGCGGCCGCTTCCCACTAGCTATCTATTTTACATTTGGTAGTGTATATATGTCCATGCCACTCTCTCACTTTGTCCCAGCTTACCCTTCCCCGTCCCCATATCCTCAACTCCATTCTCTAGTAGGTCTGCATCTTTATTCCTGTCTTGCCCCTAGGTTCTTCTGACCATTTTCTTTTCTTTCTTTTTTTTTTTAATTCAGTAGTTAATTTTTGAAAGTGGGGTCTCTACCCCACCAAGGTGTTTGAAATTGGCCTGGTCCAGCTGTAAAGGAATTTGAGAACATCTCCTCCAACATCTGCCCCAAACTCCCTGAATCCAGGAACTGCCCTTCACGCCCACCCCAGGGCTAATTATTGTAGGCATGCAAGGCTCATTCAATTAGCACTTCTTGAGCACCTACTATGTGCTAGTGTGGAAGTGCCATGCAGGACTCCAGAGCTAGGTTTTCAGAAGAGACTCACAATCTCAGCTGAGGCAAAATGAAAGGAAGGTCATTCAGTTTATGAATGTTTAAATAATTTTAGCCTTTTGGGTTCCGGTTTGAAGGGCTGATTTCCCTTGCCTTAGACTTGGTTTCTCTGTAACACTGTTTCTGCTCAGGAAAATAGTTACCTTCTCCAGACTCTTTTTTTCTTTTTTTTAATTTATTTTATTATTTATTTATTTATTTTTGGCTGCACTGGGTCTTCGTTGCTGCGGGCTTTCTCTAGTTGCGGCGAGCGGGGGCTACTCTTCGTTATGGTGCACGTGCTTCTCATTGTGGTGGCTTCTCTTGTGGAGCGTGGGCTCTAGGCGTGCGGGCTTCAGTAGTTGTGGCATGTGGGCTCAGTAGTTGTGGCTCGCAGGCAGTAGTTGTGGCTCACGGGCTTAGTTGCTCTGTGGCATGTGGGATCTTCCTGGACCAGGGCTCGAACCCGTGTCCCCTGCATTGGCAGGTGGATTCCCAACCACTGCACCACCAGGGAAGCCCCTCCAGACTCTTTCTCCATATCTCTTGGTAAAGTAGCTCCCAAACTTGTCTGATCACAAGAGTCACCAGAGATGTTTGTTAAAAATAAGATTCCAAGGCGCCACCCCAGACCTGCTTACTCTGAAGTACTTTGAAATCACCAAGTGAGTATTATGACCAGGTAAGTTTGGAAAACATTGCCTTAGTTAAATGAATAACTCCAACAGAGTCTTAAAGTTTTGTAACCAGATGAGTCCTAGAGATGTTCTAGGCCAGTGGCTCTAAACTCTAGGGTTCAGCAGAATCACCTAGAACACTCTTTAAACCCCGATTGCCGGGCTCCACCCTGACTTTCTGCTACAGTAAATCTGGGGTGGGATTGAAGAAATTGCCTTGCTAGTAAGTTCTCATATGATACTGCTGCTGGTCCGAGGATGAAACGTTAGTGTTCTAGTCCAGTTGCTTTCAATTTTCTTTGAAGCACAAGCCACACAGTAGGACATACATTTTACATCCGAATCCAGGACTCACACATGTGTTCATCTGAAGAGTTTCACGGAACAATACTTAATTCTTACTACAAGCAATGCACTCTGATATTTTATACTTTATTTTATTTTACTTTTTTGAAATTCCCTAAATGGATTGTACAATCCAACGACAGGTTGCAACCAGCAATTTAAAAAAACACTGAATGTAGCCCCATCTTGGAAAGGTGAAGGTCAGTAATCTCCACACTTCTTTGTTCATATGCCATTGAGTGAAACATTTTTGAGCATGCACTCCCCACTTTTGTATATTTATAAATTATATACTTGTGCTCTCTTGATCCATATATCAAATATTAGTAAAACTTCATATTTTTTTTTACATTTCAGATGGAAAAATGTAAATAAAGCTTCTAACATTTCTTCCAGCTCCCTAATGGAGCATCTTAACCCAGGCTTTAGGAGGGCGTGCTCCACCTTCAAGACTCAGGCACCCCGAGAGGTGGAATGAACAGCCCAAGGTCACACGGCTGGCTCCAGTGAGGCAATTTTGGGGTTTTTGCTTGTTTGTTTGTTTTATTTTGGCTGCTTTGGGTCTTCGTTGCTGCACACAGGCTTTCTCTAGTTGCGGGGAGCGGGGGCTACTCTCTTTGCGGTGCACAGGCTTCTCATTGCGGTGGCTTCTCTTGTTGCGGAGCACGGGCTCTAGGCATGCGGGCTTCAGTAGTTGTGGCTCACAGGCTCAGTAGTTGTGGCGCACGGGCTTAGTTGCTCCATGGCATGTGGGATCTTCCCACACCAGAGCTCGAACCTGTGTCCCCTGCATTGGCAGGTGGATTAAAGTTCTTAAAAAGTAGGTAGATACTTGTGAAATAGCAGGACAACATTAGCTTTCTTTGTGATCCACTTTTTTTAATCCCCAAGTGGTATAGGAAGAAATATGGGGAGTTCCGTGGTGGTCCAGTGGTTAGGACTCAGAGCTTTCACTGACGTAGCCTGGGTTCAATCCTTGGTTGGGGAACTAAGATCCCGCAAGCCACATGGTGCGGCACCCACCCCCCCCCCCAAAAAAAGAAGAAATATGAATACTGTCACATTTTTGTCAAAAGGTAACCAACTTTCCAATGACGTAATTTCACAGAAGCCTCAAAACGGTGGTGATTCACAGCACCTATGAGACGGGCTTTTCTTGAACAAGGAAACTGGTTCCAATATCCCCATGACTTTCTAGTTACAATGACAGCTATGCCAGACAGTCTGCACAACAAGACCCTCAGGGAGAAGTTCTGCTGCTAATTTCATTGCGTCCAGTTCCTGGTAAATAAGGAGAAGTGAGCAACAGACACAGGGCTATTTCCCCCTCTTTGTGGTGAGCTGTAGTGACTGAAATTTTTGGATCCCCAAAGAGGCAGGAAACAGGGTCTGCTGTTCCCCAGAGGGCAATTTTGTCTCTGTTCCTACCACAGAACATCTTCACAAGGCTCAGTTAGGCAGCAGGCCTGTGACCCACTACGGCTCTCACGCACACATAGACAGAGGTGTGATTGGCAACAAGGTTCAGAACAATTATATGGCCACTAGAATGATTATAACTTCCAAATACTATAGAATGAGAAACCCCTAACTTAAAAAAAAGACATAAGGCTAGCTGACTGCTTCTGAATAGTAAATATCTCGCCCCCAAAGACAGCACTTGTAAAATTACAAAAAAGAAACTTTAAAAACACAAGTGAGTGGCTTCCCTGGTGGTGCAGTGGTTGAGAGTCCGCCTGCCGATGCAGGGGACACGGGTTCGTGCCCCGGTCAGGGAAGATCCCACATGCCACGGAGCGGCTGCGCCCGTGAGCCATGGCCGCTGAGCCTGCGCGTCCGGAGCCTGTGCTCCGCGACGGGAGAGGCCACAACAGTGAGAGCCCCGCGTATCGCAAAAACAAACAAAAAAACACAAGTGATTGCTTTACGTGGGGTGGAAAAAATTTTCAAGTTGGATGGAAAAAGAAATCTTCGTTTTAATATTAAACTTGGAATTTTGCAAATAAAAGCAGACCCAGTTCCTAGTTCAGAAAGGGGGATGCTTGGAGGCTAATCAGCCTTGGAAAGAGCTCTGTGGGATTGCTAGCCTCGGGGCACAGGGAGAAGGAGTAGCAAAACGGCGCTTGCCCCAGGACAGACAATCAGACTAGGCTCCCTCTTTGTTTCTCTCCCACACTCCAGCCCAACTTTCAACCACTGGTGTTTCACTCTGTGTAGGCCTGTCCGTGTCTGCTTTTTCTTTCTTCCTCTTTTTTTTTTTTTTCTTTTTTTGGCTGCTGTTTTTTTCTAGTTCGTCTCACTCACCCTCTAACTGGCCATAAGGTAACACGAAAATATATTTACTTTTGTTAAACTTATTTAACATATACAGGTTTTGGAACTTCCCTGGCAGTCCAGTGGTTAAGACTCCACGCTTCTGCTGCAGGGGACATAGGTTCAATCCCTGGTCAGGGAACTAAGATTCCGCATCCTGAGCGGTGCAGCCAGAATAAAATAAAATAAAATATACAGGTTTCCCAATATTAATTTTCAAAGTCATTGATCTGAACGCAGTAGGTTCTCTTGTGAAAATTGTGTTTGTTTTGAATTTGCATGTGGTCTTTGATCTATGGTTTTGTGCCCTAGAAGGTCAGTGGTTCACTCACAAGAGAAAAAGAATTCTCCGTGCCCCTGATTGAGCTTAAGGAATTGTGCAAATTCAGTATAAAGCGGACTTAGGGAACACTTTAATTAGTTTTGTGTGGTCTCCACCTGGTGGTTGGAAAGCAGAACACAAACCCTTAATGGAACTGGAAAAAAGTACTCATTTCAGTTCCTCCCTGCAAGTACAGAATCCACAAATAATAAGCATTGACTGTGTTTCTTCAGTGTCGGCCTCCCTGATGAATTGTAAGCTACATGAGGACAAGAACTGTGGCTCTGCTTGTTCACTGCTATTTCCTCAGAGCACAGGGCCTTACCTACAGTAAAATCCTCAATAAATAGATCATGAACAAACCAATAAGTGAAAAGCACTTGATATAGTTTAACTTCCAATGTCTTTACTGGCCCTCCTATTGCTCTTGTTCTTTTAATATACCATAATTACGCGTTTCGTATATTCTTTTTTCATATTTTAATATTGCAGAGAAATCCAGATGAATCATTCAACTTGGTGTCCTGTGTTCACTGTCACCCAGGAGGCAGCTGCGACAGGGTTGTCATTGCCTGTGCATCCGTGTACTTGGTGATGGCTGTCCATATGATCTCTTCTGCTGAGTTGTGTGCTTTGTCCTATTGGATGTGTTAAGCTTTATTGCCCTTTAAAATGTCTTCAAAATGTTTACAGTATGATTCAATATTGAAACAAAAAGTCATCGTATACAAAGAAAGCCCTAGTAGCAAAGGTGTGGTACTTAAGTTTGATATTTGTAAAGCAAATATATGTTGTTGAAGGAATTATTGCAACTAATTTTTTTGCAAAGCAGCAAGAGCCTTACTATCTCTCCCCCCTTCCCCTTTGGTAACCATAAGTGTGTTCTCTGTGAGAGAACTATTTCTGTGTCTGTGAGTCTATCTCTGTTTTGTAAATAAGTTCATTTGTATCATTTTTTTAGATTCCACATAAAAGTGATATGATATTTGTCTTTGTCTGACTTACTTCACTTAGTATGATAATCTCTAGGTCCATCCATGTTGCTGCCAAGAGTAGATGAAGAGGAATTTACATTTTGTTAAGGAGATATATGTAAAAGATTGCCTGTCACCTTGCTACTCAAGAAGTGGTGTGCAACCAGCAGTGTCAGCAGCCTCTGGAAGCTTATTAGAAACGTAGAACGTTAGCCCCATCGCAGACCTACTGAATCAGGTTCTACAGTTTAACAAGAGCCCCAGGTGATTCATGTGCCCAGTCAAGTTTGAGAAGTGCTGCCTGCTACATCACACTCCAAGAAGGGCACCTGTGTGAATCTGGAGACCTTGCCAAAACCTTCAGAAGAGATGAAAGAATTGCCAAAGACATGAGAGATTAGTGTAACCAATTATTGCATAAGGACTTCAGCTGAGACACTGTGTCATAGTTTAATTGGCAGCATTCTTTTTCGTTCTTAGTGATACATAATGTAATGGTTCTTCCTACAATTAGGGGCATCTTGGACTTGATGAAATACAGTCGTATTGGTTCAAGACCTTTCTTTTGCTCTAAATTATGGTGGTCACGGGTGTGGAGGCCCAAGAGGAGCGCATTTGTCACAATTTACAGTCATTCTAGCAGCAAACTCTCAAATCAATCATGTTTTTCAGTTTCAGCTCTTGGGAAAGCCCAGATTAAAGCATCGGTGGAGCAGAGAGAGAGAGACAAAGGGCCCTTCTTCGGGAGAAGAACAGTAATAAGCCACATCTTCACAGGTGATCAAAGTGAGCGAAAAAATACTACAATGGCTGGAGACTGATGCGGGGATTCAAAAGGAAGGGAGCTAGAAGAGAAATGATATGCAAGAATACTCTTCATTTTGAGAGGTAAATCTTCTTTATACTTTTCAGCTAAAAATTGTTGATATTACTCATTCTTCATCATTCTGGTCCACAATGGGGACAGTAAGTAAAAATGAATAGAACGGGGGAGAAATGCAACAACTGGCTCAATGCTAACAACCAGGATTGTTTTTCTTAAGCATCTCTGAGCTTTTATATGTGCCTCCATAAGTAACTGTAAAATGTATGCCAGTATACTCATTTCAAGCCGTTAAATACGTTACTTGATGTTATAGAGGTTAATTTAAATGCATGGGCTCTGAAGCTATCAAGGTTCATACCAGCACCAACACTTACTCTCAGTGTGACTTGGGGAAAGATAATTTCTCTGGGACTCAGTTTCCTCATTTGAAAATAGGAAAAACAAAAGCTGCTTTAAAAACATAAGGAGTAAAGCACTGAGAATAGTGTCTTGTTGGATATAATACATGGCCAATAATTATGAGATGTGGTTCTGACATTAATAGTATTACCATTGAGCTTTAATTCTCAAAGTGTAGTCCCTAGACCAGCAGCAATGGCATCACCTGGGAATTTGTTAGAAATGCAAATTCTAAGCCCGACTCAGGCCTACTTAATCAGAAACTCTGGGAGTCATGCCTGCAATGCTTTGTTTCAACATGCCCTTCAGGTGATTTGACATGGGCTACAGTTTGAGAACACCTGCTCTTTAGTAGCCGTGATCTGAAGTTTGGGTTCCTGACTCTTTAGCTGTTATGGAAAGAGCCAATGGAGGCACCGAGTCTATTTATACTCTTGTGCGGGTCCACTCTGAAGGCTTGTAACACTGTACTTAAATTGGAATCAGTGAGAGATTGAAGAACACGTCGTAGTAAGGATCAGGCTACACAAAGAAGAGAAGCCAAATGAACAGGAAAGCAAAGTCCTGGACGAGGTGCTCAAATCACAGCTAGAGGAGAAGCTTGGATGGCAAGATCTAACACAGGAGTATAGGGCACCTGCTGCAACAGCAAATACTCAGTTAGGAACAAGAAGGGAAAATGTGCCAGAGAAAAGATGAAATGGCCAGAGATGATAAGGTGGCTGAGTTGCAAAATATCACGCTTCACTTGGGTGCAGTGAGACACTGAGAGCTACTGTGAATTCTGTTTAGTTATTGCTTGGGGACGGGTGCCTTTAAAATCTAGGTTACTGACAATCAAGATATTGACGAGGTCTGTAGCTAACTGCTAAGGCCAGCTGCATTTGTTACCTTCTGGGGTTGAATTCCCTCCTGGTAATTTGGAGCTAGTTTTCTTGGCTATTTGACCAGGGATGCCTGGCCTTGGCTCCCATTCTTTTGATGCGTCTTATCTTTATTTGCTCCTCTTGGCAATGATGAAGCATGACCACTAGAAGTGCTTTAAAGCAGTAAGGTATGGTTTACCGAACTTTAGACGTTGCTGAGGAGTAGATTAGAAACTCAAGTCACATGTCCAAATGCTGCTTTTTCATTTTTTGTAGTCTTAGAGAAAATTTTGCTTTGTAGCATGTCAGTTTCACTAAAAGAAGTGAAAAGCCTCTCCCACCCCTTTTCTCTCTTCCCCTCTCACTGCCCCCAGGCCAGGAATAACCCTCTTTCCTTATCTCCTATTAGATCTGGATATTTCACTGATTAAAACATAAATCCCCGAGGACTATTAAAATGCTTACCTGGGGGCTTCCCTGGTGGCGCAGTGGTTGAGAGTCCGCCTGCTGATGCAGGGGACACAGCTTCGTGCCCCGGTCCGGGAAGATCCCACATGCCGCGGAGCGGCTGGGCCCGTGAGCCATGGCCGCTGAGCCTGCGCGTCCGGAGCCTGTGCTCCGCAATGGGAGAGACCACAACAGTGAGAGGCCCGCGTACCGCAAAAAAAAAAAAAAAAAATGCTTGCGTGATTAAATTGATCACACAATACTTTGCAAACATGTAATGTTCCATAAAATCTCAACTAGAAAGAAATTGTATCTCTGATAAGTGGCTATATTTGATGCTACCCCATAACCCCCTACTCTGTTCTCAAGTAAACTAGCCAAGTAATTCATATTGAGATAGATAGTAGGCACAGAAGAACTGGGGGGCATACAAGGAGGCTAATGCAGTGATCAGAGGGTTACAGAATCTGACACAATGTACTAGGAAAGACTTTCTTCTAAGACCGTATAGCTGCTTAGAATAAATACACAAATACCTGAAGTGGCCCATAATCCCTTTTCTATTTACTTCTTCAAAATATATGTTGTCTTCAAGTCACAAAAATATTTAATATAGCAAAAATAATCCAAAAAGTCAAAAGGTGGAAACAACCCAGGTGTCTGTCAATGGATAAATGGATTTTTTAAAATGTGGTATATACACACAATGGAATATTATTCATCCTTAAAAAGGAAGGAAATTCTGGCACATGCTACAACATGGATGAACACTGAGGACATTATGTTAAGTGAAATAAACCAGTCACAAAAAGACAAATGCTATAATGATTCCACTTGTATGAGGTATCTAAATTTGTCAAATTTATAGAAACTGAAAGTAGAATGGTGGTTGCCAGGACCTGGGGGGAGAGGGAAATGAGGAGTTATTATTTAATAGGATAGATTTTCAGTTTTGCAAGATGAAAAATTTTCACAACAATGTGAATATACTTACTGAACTGTACACTTAAAAATGGTAAAGATGGTAAATTTATGTTGAATGGCTAAATGGTAAATTATGTTATTATGTGTATTTTATCTCAATTAAAAATAAAAAAGAAATGCAAAAATTATAGAAACAATCCAAAAGGCTAAAGTGTCACTCACATAAGAAGCCTACATTTTTTTCTTTATATTTGGCACCTAAAACATGTTGGACAGTGGCTATTAATGAAATAATACTGTTTTAATTTTGCTGAGGAAAAAACAAAGCCCAGAAAGAGTAGTTGACCTGCCTGAGGTTGTTACCAAACCAAACTTGGGTCCGCTCGCCTGCACACAGAAAGCCAATATACTAACACTGGATTGTAGTGAAGGAAATGTGCAGCGTTTATTGTGAAGGAGCCAATGCAAGGAGAACCGGTGGCTCATGCTCTAAAACCCCCAGATCCCCGAGGGGTTTCAGCAAAGCATTTTTAAAGGCCAGGTGAAGGACGGGGGTGTGGGGGGGTCCTCAGGGTATGTGATCAGCTCCTGTACAATTCTCTGATTGGTTGATGGTGAGGTAACAGGGTGGTGTCACAAGGGTTAACATTTTCCATCCTTAGGCTCCAGTAGGCCTGGGGGCAATGTGCTCACGGTCATCAAGTAATTAACATCTTCCATTCGGTGGAGGTTTTCACATCTGTAAAACAACTCAGGAAATGTGCAGCAGATGTATTATCTAGGTACTTCAGAGACGAGTTAAAGCAGAGGATATGGGGAAGGGGTCTGCCCTGGGAAGGAAGGCCCCGTAGGGTTTTGCTGGGTTACAAGATCACCCAAAATAAAAACTAGGTAGTCTGCCTCAGCATCTGCTTTCCTAAATGCTGAACTAAATAGCTTTCTTTCAACAGAAAGAGAGGAGTTTAAGAAGAAAAATCTCCTTGTCAATCCAGGGACACCACGGCTGTCCTGCAGATCAAGGGAGACACTGCCACTGTCCCCATGAGTACATCTAATGTCTGGACGTGTGAACAAGATTATCCTGTGAGACATGGTAAGCAGCTGCTGCCTGTTAGATCTGAGAAGGGGACAAGGAGAGATGGGCTTGAATTTCATCAGAAGGATTTGGGCTAAATACAAGAAATTTCTGTCTGCAGAATTAACACGGTGAGGGTTCTGGAAGGAGATGGTAGAATTCTCTGGAATAGTTTTTCTGGAATGTTGTTGGTGTAATCCTGTGCAAGGTGAAAGGATGAGGGAAAACCATTCATCCAGGGCTCGTTTAACTCCGTGATTCTTTAAACTAAGATTATTCACATTCTCAGGAGTTGAAGCTGAGGTCAAAAGGAACCCCTGTGGTTACCAACTCACCTGAGAACAAGGAAGAAGAGGTGAAGTTGTGGTCAAGAAAATTTACCACAGTGTGTGTGTGTGTGTGTGTGTGTGTGTGTAACACACAGGAGTGGAGCCAGGCCTGAGACTAGGCTAAAGTAAAGGCAAATATAATACCCCCTTTTAACTTTAGGTTTTAGATATGACTATGGTTCCAAATTTCCCACAATGAACAAGTATTACCACCTTAATCAGGAGAGAAAAAACCCTTCCAAATAACCTTATAAGTAATAACAGAGTGGAGATGAACATGGCCCCTGTCAAAGTGGATGAAGAGTCACAGGCTTGTATAGTCTTTCCCTTGTCTAAATGTACTTTATTTTAGCACCATATTAAAGAAAAATAAAATTAAATCTCCACTTCACTCCATGCATGAAAATCAATTTCGGTTACATTAAAGAAAACATGTTTAAAAACACACAGAGAGGAATACCAGGAAAAATATAGAATATTTGTATACCTCTAGATGAGAAAGGCCTTTCTTAACATGACACCAATGCTCCAAATCCTAGAAAAGCAACTGGCAGCTCTACATCCATAAAAATGAAAAACCACCAAGATAAACAGTGGTTCTGGAAAATTTTTGACAAACCGTATGTCTGATAAGGGACCTATACGTAGAATATTAAAGGAACTATTACAACTCAACAATAAAAAGACAACTCATGTTTTTAAAATAGGCAAAGGATCTGAATACACGTTTCTCCAAAGAAGATATATAAATGACCAACCAGTACATGAAAAAATGCTTAACGTTTTTAGCCATCAAGGAAATGTCAGTTAAAACCAGAATGAGATACCATTTCACACCCACCAGGTTGGCTAGAATCAAAAAGGCAAATAATAACAAGGGTTGGTGAAGATGTGGAGAAATTAGAACCCTCATACACTGCTGGTGGACATGTAAAATGGTGCATTTTCTTTGGAAAACAGTATGGCAATTCTTCAAACAGTTAAATGTAGAGTTACCGTATGATTCAGTTAATTCCACTCCTAGGTATATGCCCAAGAGAAATGAAAACTTATGTCCACTGTTCATACAAAACTTGTACACAAATGTTCATAGCAGTGTTATTCACAATGGCCAAAAGATAAAAACAACCCAATGTCCATCAACTGATGAATGGATAAATAAAATGTAGTATATCGATACAGTCGAATATTTTTTGGCAATTAAAAGAAATGAACAATTGATATACGCTACAACACAGATGAATCTTGAAAACATGAAAGAAACTAGTCACAAAGGACCGCATATTGTGTGATTTCATTTAGATGAAATGTTTGAAATAGGCAAAGCTATAGAGACAGAAATTAGATTAGTGGTTTCCTAGGGCTAGGAGAATGGAATGACTGGGGGTAAAGGCTGAGAGATCAAGGTTTCTTTTTGGGATAATGAAAATGTTCTAAATTGATTGTGGTGCTATATGCACAACTGTATGAACATACTAAAAACAATTGTACACTTTAAATGGGTAAAGTATAAGATATGTGAATTATATCTCAGTAAAACTGTTTTTTTAAAAGAATGTTCATAGCAACTTTATTCGTAATAGCAAAAAACTGGAAATAACCCAAGTGTCTACTGACAGTACAATGGATAAATAGAAATTGTACTGTACTCACACAGTAGAATAATACATAACAATTTAAAAGAATAAACTCTTGCTATAGGCAAGAATGTAGGTGAATTTAACAGACATAAACTTGAGTGAAATAAGCCAGACATAGGGTGAAAGCGATCAAGTGTATAGTGACGGATGGTAACTAGACTTTTGGTGATGATCACTTTGTATTAAACACAAGATGTCAAATCATAATGTACACCTGAAATGTATGTGATGTTACATACCAATTTTACTGCAATAAAATTTTTAAAATTTCTTTTCCTTAACTGAAGTATAGTTGATGTACAGTAATATTATATGTTACAGGTGTACAATATAGTCATTCACAATTTTTAAAGTTATATTCCATTTATAGTTATTATAAAATATTGCTATATTCCCCATATTGTACAATAGATCCTTGTAGCTTATTTTATACCAAATAGTTTGTACCTCTTAATCTCATACCCCCTTTATTGCTCCTCCCCCCTTCCCTCTCCCTACTGGCAACCACTAGTTTCTTTTGGCTATTCTCTGTATCTGTGAATCTGCTTCTTTTTTGTTATATTCACTAGTTTGTTGTATTTTTTAGACTCCACATGTAAGTGGTATCATACAGTATTTGTCTTTCTCTGTCTGACTTATTTTACTTAGCGTAATGCCCTCCTAGTCCATCCATGTTGCTGCAAGTGGCAAAATTTTGTTCCTTTTTATGGCTGAGTAGTATTCCATTGGATATACATACCACAGCTTCTTTATCCATTCATCTGTTGATGGACACTTAGGTTGTTTCCATGTCTTGGCAGTTGTAAATAATGCTGCTATGAACATTGGGGTTCATGTATCTTTTTGAATTAGTGTTTCTACTTTTTTGGGGTATATACCCAGGAGTGGAATTGCTGGATCACATCATAGTTCTACTTTTAGTTTTTTGAGAAACCTCCATACTGTTTTCCACAGTGGCTGCATCAGTTTACATTCCCACCAACAGTGTAGGAGGGTTCCCTTTTCTCCACATTCTTGCCAACATTTGTTATTTGTGTTCTTCTTGATGAGAGCCATTCTAACTGGTGTGAGGTGATATCTCATTGTGGTTTTGATTTGCCTTTCCCTGACAGTTATCGATGTTTAACATCTTCTCATGTGTCTGTTGGCCACCTGCATTTCCTCTTTGTAAAAATGCCTATTCAAAAATTCTGCCCATTTTTTAATCGGGTTGTTTGTTTCTTTGATGTTGAGTTGTTTGAACTGTTGGATATTAACCCCTTATTGGTCATATCATTTGCAAATATTTTTCTCCCAGTCCATAGTTGTCTTTTCATCTTTTTAATGATTTCCTTTGCTGTGCAAAAGCTTTGAAGTCTAATTAGGTCCCATTTGTTTATTTTTGCTTTTATCTCCTTTGTTTTAGGAAGCAGATCAAAAAAATATTGCTATGATTTATGTCAAATAGTGTTCTGCCTATGTTTTCCTCTAGGAGTTTCGTGGTTTCTGCTCTTACATTTAGGTCTTTAATCCATTCTGAGTCTATTTTTATATATGGTGGTAGAGAATACATTCTTTTACATGTAGCTGTCCAGTTTTCCCAGCACCATTTATTGAAGAGACTGTCTTTCTCCATTGTTATTCTTGCCTGCTTTGTCACAGATTAATTGGCCATAAGTGTATGGGTTTATATCTGGGCTCTCTATTCTATACCATTCATCTCTCTGTCTGTTTTTTGTGCCATACTGTTTTGATGACTATAACTTTATAGTAGAGTCTAAAGCCAGGCAGCATGATTCTTCTAGCTCTGTTCTTCTTCTTTCTCAAGATTGTTTTGGCTATTTGAGGTCTTTTGTGTTTCCATGTGTTTTGTGTTTCCAAATTTTAAGATTATTTGCTCTAGTTCTGTGAAAAATGCCATTGGTGTTTTGATAGGAATTACATTGACTCTGTAGATTGCCTTGGGTAGTATGGTCATTTTAACAATATTAATTCTTCCAATTCAACAACATGGTATATCTTTCCATCTATTCCTTCAATTTTTTTCATCAGTGTCATAGTTTTCCAAGTACAGGTATTTTACCTCCTTAGCTAGGTTTATTCCTAAGTATTTTATTCTTTTTGATGTAATGATAAATGGGATTGTTTCCTTTATTTCTCTTTCTGATAGTTTGTTGTTAGTGTATAGAAATGCAGCAGATTTCTGTATATTAATTTTGTATCCTGCAACTTTACCTAATTTATCGATGAGCTCTAGTAGATTTCTGGTGGCATCTTTAGGATTTTCTATGTATAGTATCATGTCATCTGCAAACAGTGACAGTTTTACTTCTTCCTTTGCAATTTGGATTCCTTTTTTCTTCTGATTGCTGTGGCTAAAGCTTCCAAAACTATGTTGAATAAAAGTGGCGAGACTGGGCATCTTTACCTTGTTCCTGATCTTAGAGGAAATGCTTTCAGCTTTTCAACATTGAGTATGATAGCTTTGGGTTTGTCATATGTGGCCTTTATTATGTTGAGGTATGTTACCTCTACCCCTACTTTCTGGATAGTTTTTATCATAAATGGATGTTGAATTTTGTCAAAAGATTTTTCTGCCTCTACTGAGATGACCATGTGGTTTTTATTCTTCAATTTGTCAATGTGGTGTATCACATTGATTGACTTGTGGATATTGAGAAATCCTTGCATCCCTCGGATAAGTCCCACTTGATCATGGTGTATGATCCTTTTAATGTATTGTTGCATTGGGTTTGCTAACATTTTGCTGAGGATTTTTCCATCTATGTTCATCATGATATTGACCTGTAATTTTCTTTTTTTGTGTGGTATCTTTGGTTTTGGTATCAGGGTGATGGTGGCCTTGTAGAATGAGCTAGGGAGTGTTCCTTCCTCTGAAATTTTTTGGAATAGTTTCAAAGGGATAGATGTTAACTCTTCTCTAAATTTTATAGGATTTTCCCTTGAAACCATCTGGTCATAGACTTTTGTTTGTTGGAAGTTTTTTGTTTTGTTTTGTTTGTTTTTTTGCGATACATGGGCCTCTCACTGCTGTGGCCTATCGTGTTGTGGAGCACAGGCTCCGGATGCGCAGGCTCAGCGGCCATGGCTCACGGGCCCAGCCGCTCTGCGGCATGTGGGATCTTCCCGGACCGGGGCACGAACCCGAGTCCTCTGCGTCAGCAGGCGGACTCTCAACCACTGCACCACCAGGGAAGCCCTGTTGGAAGTTTTTTAAATCACAGTTTCAATTTCAATGCTGTGGTTGGTCTGTTCATATTTTCTATTTCTTCCTGGTCCAATCTTGGGAGAGAGTACAGGTTCAGTAGTTGTGGTGCACGGGCTTAGTTGCTCCGTGGCATGCGGGATCTTCCAAGACCAGGGATTGAACCCGTATCCCCTGCATTGGCAGGTGGATCCTTAACCACTGAGCCACCAGGGAAGTCCTCTTTTTCTTTTTTGTGTGTATATCTATTATAGATTTTTGGTTTGTGGTTACCATGGGGTTTTTGTATAGTAGCCTATATATAAAAATGATTGTTTTAAGTTGCTGATCTCTTAATTTCAAATGCATTTTAAAACCCTGCATATGTACTCTCCTCCCCTCATGATTACTGTTTCTGATATCATATTTTATATTTAGTTTTGTGTATCCCTTAACTGCTTATTGTGGATATAAATAGATGATTTTTCGTCTTTTAACCTACTAGCTTTGTGTGTGGATTATTTCCTACCTTTACTGTATGTTTGCCTTTACCGGTGAGTTTTTCATTTGTAATTTTCTTGTTTCTAGCTGTGGCCTTTTCTTTTTCACCTAGAGAAGTTCCTCTAACGTTTGTTGTAAAGCTGGTTTAGCGGTGCTGAACTCTTTTAAAGATTTAATTTAATTTTTATTTTTTTGGCTGCGTTGGGTCTTTGTTGCTGTGCATGGGCTTTCTCTAGCCATGGTGCTACTCTTCACTGCAGTGCATGGGCCTCTCACGGCGGTTGCTTCTCTTGTTGCAGAGCACAGGCTCTAGGCACACGGGCTTCAGTAGTTGTGGCTTGCAGGCTCTAGAGCACAGGCTCAGTAGTTGTGACACACGGGCATAGTTGCCCCGCGGCATGTGGGATCTTTCTGGACCAGGGATCAAACCCGTGTCCCCTGCATTGGCAGGCAGATCCCCAGCCACTGCGCCACCAGGAAGTCCCTCTTTTAGCTTTTGATTGCCTGTTAAGCTTTTGATCTCTCCAACAAATCTGAACAAGAGCCTTGCTGGTAGAGTATTCTTGGTTGTAGGTTTTTCCTGTTCATCATTTTAAATACATTGTACCACTCCCTTCTGGCCTACAGAGTTTCTACTGAAAAATTAACTGATGGTATTATGGGAGCTCCCTTGATGTTATTTGTTGCTTTTCCCTTGCTGCTTTTAATATTCTTTCTTTTATCTTTAATTTTTGTCATTTTAATTACAATGTGTCTTGGTGTGTTCCTCTTTGGGTTCATCCTGTACGGGATTCTCTGCACTTCCTGGACTTGGGTGACTGTTTCCTTTCCCATGTTAGGGAAGTTTTCAGCTATTATGTTTTCAAATATGTTCTCAGCTCCTTTCTCTCTCTCTCTTCTCCTCCTGAGACCCCTGTAATGCAAATATTAGTGCACTCAATGTTGTCCCAGAGGTCTCTTAAACTGTCCTCATTTCTTTTCATTCTTTTTTCTTCTTTGTTCAGCGGCAGTGATTTCCACTAGTCTGTCTTCCAGATTACTGATCTGTTCCTCTGTATCATTTAGTCACCATTGAGTCCTTCTAGTGTATTTTTCATTTCAGTTATTGTATTCTCCATCTCTGTTTGGTTGTTCTGTATATTTTCTAACTCTGTTAAAAACCTCTACTTTTTGCTCTGCGCATCCATTCTTCTCCTGAGTTCTTTCATAATCTTTACCATTATTACTCTGAACTCTTTCTCAGGTAGATGTCTATCTCCACTTCCCTTAGTTCCTTTTCTGGGGTTTTATCTTGTTCCTTCATCTGAAACATGTTCCCCTGCTGTCTCATTTTGTCTAAGTTGCTATTTGTATTTTTATGTTTGTGGTAGGTTAGTTACATTTCTCAACCTTGGAGAAGTGGCCTTCCACAGGAGATGTCCTATGTGTCCCAGCAGTGCACTCCCTTCTCATCACGCAAGCTATGTGCTGTAGGGGTTCCCCCAAGAGGGCTGCACAGGCCCTTCTGTTGTGGCTGGATGACTATGTTGGTGGTCTGGTAGAATTGATTGACCCCTAGCCCAGTTGGTTGTCTAGCCCTGCCTTGTGTGAATGCTTGTGTGTTGGTTGTCTGGCCCTGGCTGCTGGTTAGTGTGTCCTGGCCACAAGGTGGCTGACTGCAGAATCCCAGGGGATTCCAAGGCTAGTGCTGGCTCACCAGTGGGCAGAGTTAGGGTCCAAAGACTCCAGGGCTCTTGCCTCCACACTGGTGGGTGAAGCCAGGTCCTGGGGTTGGTGCTGGACTCCTGGCAGGCAGAGCCAGGTCCTGGAGTCTGGATTCAGGACCCAGGGACCCCAGAGCTGGTTTCAGATTTCTGTGGGTGGGGGGGGCGGAGGTGGGGGGAAAGAGCAGTGGCAGATCCTGATACAGTAGGGTATGGGGTCCAGCACGTCATGAAACTTGTGTTGGCCTGCTAGTGGGCAGGGCTGGGACCCAGCTGGTCCCAAGGTACAGTCTGGCCTGCAATGGGCAGTCTGGGTCTGAAGGCTGCACAATTGTAGTTTTCTTGCATCTGGTGTCTGCTCCCTGGTGGGAGAGGCTAGTCTAGAGGCTAGTGTAGGCTTCCTGGAGGGCCAGGCTGGTGCCCGCCCGCTGGTAGGTAAAGCTTGTTCTTGGCCCTCTGGTGGGCACAGCTGTGTCTAGAGGGTCCAGGAAGTCTTTAGGCAGCCATTCTGCTGATGGGTGGGGCTTTGTCCCCACCCAGTTAGTTGTTTGGCCTGAAGCAGCCCAGCACTGGTACCTACAGGTTGTTGGGTGGGGCCAGGTCTTGGCACTAATGAGCTAGAGGAAGGATTCCAAGATGGTGGCCACTAGTAGCAGTGTCCACACGGTAGAATGCTCCCGAATATGGCTTCCACCAGAGTCTATGTCCCCAGCATGAATTTCGGCCACCCCCTCACCCCCGCCTCTCTGGGAGTCTTTCCAAAACTAGCAGGTAGGTCTGGCCAAGGCTCCTATTAAATTATTGCTTTTGCCCTGGGTCCCAGTGCACATGAGATTTTGTGTGTGCACTGTAAGAGTGAAGTCTCTATTTCCCATAGTCCTTTGGGACTCCTGAAATTAAGCCCTGCTGGCCTTCAAAGCTAAATGCTCTGAGGGCTTGTCTTCCCAGTGCAGGACCCCCAGGCTGGGGAACCCTACGTGGGGCTCAGAACTCTCACTCCTATGGGAGAACCTCTGCACTCTGTTCTCCAGTTTGTGAGTGACACTCGATTATACCGTGAGTCTGCCCCTCCTACCCATCCTTCTTTATGTCTTTGGCTGTAGATCTTTTCTGGTAGGTTCTAGTCTTTTTCATCAATGGTTGTTCTGCAGATAGTTGTGATTTTGGTGTGCTCGTGAGAGGTGAGCTCAGGGTCTTTCTATTCTGCCATCTTGGCTGATCAAACTCATGAATAAAATTTTTTTAAAAAAGAAACCAGGCAGGACTTCCCTGGTGGTCCAGTGGTTAAGACTCCATGCTCCCAGTGCAGGGGCATGGTTTGACCTTTGGTCAGGGAAGATCCTGCATGCTGCATGGCACGGCCAAGAAAAAAGAAAGAAGAAGAAACCAGACAATAAACAGTACATATTGTATGATTCCATTCAGTGGCAATAGAAGTCAGCAGTGGTTGCCTTTGGGGTATTTCCCGGGAGCAGGCATGAGGCAGACTTTTGAGATATTAGAAATGCTCTATATCTTATACAGAGTGAAGTAAGTCAGAAAGAGAAAAACAAATATCGTATATTAACACATATACGTGGAACCTAGAAAGATGGTACAAATGAACCAGTTTGCAGGACAGAAATAGAGACACAGATGTTGAGAACAAACGTATGAACACCAAGGGGGGAAAGTGGCAAGGCAGGGAGTGGTGGGATGAACTGGGAGATTGGGATTGACAGATATACACATATATATACAATATGTATAAAATAGATAACTAATAGGAACGTGCTATATAAAAAATAAATTAAATTAAATTAAAAAGAAATGCTCCATATCTTGATCTGAAAGATGGGTACAAGAGTGTGTGTGGATGGATATATATGTGAAATCTCATTCAGCTGTACAACAAATATTTGTTCACTTTATGTAAGTTAAATCACAATTTTTTTATATAAATTTATTTATTCTATTTATTTTTATTTTTGGCTGTGTTGGGTCTTTGTTGCTGCATGTAGGTTTTCTCTAGTTGCGGCGAGCGGGGGCTACTCTTCGTTGCGGTGCGCAGGCTTCTCCTTGCGGTGGCTTCTCTTGTTGCAGAGCACAGGCTCTAGAGCACAGGCTCAGTAGTTGTGGCACATGGGCTTAGTTGTTCCCCAGCATGTGGGATATTCCTGGACCAGGGCTCGAACCCGTGTCCCCTGTGTTGGCAGGCAGATTCTTAACCACTGCGCCATGAGGGAAGCCCCTAAACCACAATTTTAAAAAACTGTGAAGAATTAGATAAATAAAATTGAAAGCACAATCCCACCAGTCTAGTTAGCCTGAGAAATTTCTTATCACTAAATCAAAGTGGGTCATAATGCTTTTCTGCTCTGTGTATTTTTAACTTTTCCCCCTTCAAGGCTGCCTTCAGTTGTCAGTTATAACTGATTTCAAGTAGATAAAATAGAGGTGATAGGGAGAAGGGGGACGGGAAGGGAAAGGAGAGGAGGAGAAGAGAAGGAAGAAGAGACCCTGGAAGTTGAAATATCTCTATGCCCTGAGCCCAGCTGCTCTCTAGTTGCCAGTTTTGTTTTTCCTTCCTTTCAAGTCATTTCTCTTCATATTTCAGAGCTCAGACAGTGCATGAAATTGTAGAATTGCTTTCTCCTGAGGCTGAGACATGCAGTTTCCTGTCAATCAAATCTCAACTTTTTCACGCTTGCTGGGCCCCCTTTCCCCACATATGCTCTTTCCCTCCACTTGTAGAGAAGGCCAAACATTGTATGTTTTTGTCCACTCCAGGACTGGAGTGTAGGCTTCTGTTTCTACCACTCCAGCCGGTGAGGAGGCAAAAGTTAAGATATGAGAGACCTGGGGCAGGAAATAGGGTGCCCTGTGGCCTCAGGGAATGCACTGATTTACAGAAATAGTGGTGGGTCCCACTCAGTTTGGGAATATGGTCCTTTAGGTGTCAGAAGCTTTTCCTCTGTGGTGGAGGGCTCCGTCTCTTTCCAATTGAAGGCTTATTGGGAAGGAGTTTGGGAGGAGACAAGCCTTTGTGTATGAATTCTCATTACAGAGTCAGATGATTAACATTCCTTTGCTGTTTAGGGGTTTTCCCTTCATTATTCCCTAATCACACCCCTTTGTAACATCATAGGTGTTACACCTACACATACCTGCTAGGAGACAGTGTGGAGTTAATCCCAGTTCTGTGACTAACAACAGAAAACAGAAAAAAATATTCCTGTTTACCTCACGGGACTGCTGCTAAAAGATCCAAAGACATATTTTTGAATATTTACATTAAGAGAAATACCCTGATCAGATAATATATGTGAAAACTTTCTAAACTGATAGAGGTTACACAAATGATCCTTTTACTTCTATTATGGAAGTCTTCTAAAAAATTACAGTCTTCTATAAAGTAAGTGAAAGCATTGGGACAACTTCTGCCTAAGGGGCCTTTGAAATGAGTCTAACAAATTCCAAAGGCTCCATTCCTAAATCTGAAAATAAACGAAGCCAAAGTCAAGGGGATGGTAATGTTGGTGAAACTGACATCACACCACATTAGATGGGGGGAGTGGGCATCAAGACACTTGATAGGGCTTCCCTGGTGGCTCAGTGGTTAAGAATCCGCCTGCCAATGCAGGGGACACGGGTTCGAGCCCTGGTCCGGGAAGATCCCACATGCCACAGAGCAACTAAGCCCGTGCACCGCAACTACTGAGCCTGCGCTCTAGAGCCCGCATGCCACAACTGCTGAAGCCCGTGCACCACAACTACTGAAGCCTGCCCACCTAGAGCCTGTGCTCTGGAACAAGAGAAGCCACTGCTATGAGAAGCCCGCACACCGCTACGAAGAGCAGCCCCCGCTTGCCACAAATATAGAAAGCCCGAATGCAGCAACGAAGACCCAACGCAGCCAAAAATAAAATAAATAAATTTATTTTTTTAAAAAAAGACACTTGATAATAAAGTATCTGGAAAACACATTTTACTGCCAATTACCAAAGTATTGTCTGAGAACCAGCAGCAGCCTCACTTGGGAATTTGTTAGAAACGCAAATTCTGGGCTTCCCTGGTGGCGCAGTGGTTGAGAGTCCGCCTGCCGATGCAGGGGACACGGGTTCATGCCCCGGTCCGGGAGGATCCCACATGCTGCGGAGCGGCTGGGCCTGTGAGCCATGGCCGCTGAGCCTGCGCATCCGGAGCCTGTGCTCCGCAACGTGAGAGGCCCACATACCTCAAAAAAAAAAAAAGAAGTGCAAATTCTCAGGCCCCAACCCAGACCTGCTGGAATCAGATCAGAAGCAATGGGACAGGGGCCCAGGAAGCCATGTTCAGGGAGGGTTTGGATGATCCTGGGTGCGCTGGGGTTTGAGAGCTACCGCTGTGCCCAAGTACTTTGTGTAGGCACGGACTTTACAGATGATTAACATTTCAAACACCTGGCTTTAGCTCCCAAACACTGGATGTAGACTCCGATTTTAACACATTTCTCTTCTTTGCCGGGGTTATTTGCTTAGCAGTATGAATCTCAGGGCACAGACTGGAGCTTATTTTATTTTCTATCACCTTAATTTGAACAGCCTGTCCTAGAGTGGAGGGAGACCCATTTCGGTCGAGACGTGCTCTTTTCCGCGCCCAAGCTATGCAGCTCCAGGGAGGCATGCATGGAACAGGAAAATGGGTCTCGCTCCCTTGGGGTCCTCGCTTGCCAGGAGCGCTCAGCCTCCAAACCCTGCAAGGGGTCAGGCAATCTCCTCCACAGGTCCCCTCCAGCACCTACCCAAGTCACCTCCAGCCCCAGGGGACCCGCTGTGCCTCTCAGATCTCTCACACTCCACGACACCCGGCTTTATCTCTTCTCTGGCTTTTAAGGCCCGGGAGAACATTTGACTTCTGGTTGTTTCTGCGTTTAATCCTGCAAGAATCCCTGAAGCCTCAAAGCCCTTAGGACCTAAAATGCAGGGAGAGCAAACACAAATTTTAAATTCCATAAGTTATCTAGCCATAGGTATTTCCAAGTATCCCTTAAGTAATCTGATATGTATTATTTGTTCCACTTCAAGGCTATACATAAGGGTAAAATGTGAACGTTTGCAATTAAGTCGTAATAACAATAAGCAATTGCATTGTTTTTTCCTCTTGCTTTACTTTTCCTTTATTTATTTATTTTTTTTGCCGTGCCCCTGGGCTTGCAGGATCTTATTTCCCCTGACCAGTGATCAAACCCTGGACTGCCAGGGAGTTCCTATACTTTTGCTTTTTAAAATTATCCAAGTATTTTGGACACAATGATAAAAATCTAAACAATTTTAAAAACACACACATGACCCTACAATGGTTAAAAAAAAACCCACCAAATTAATATTACCCATATTCCTTTCCCACTTTCGCCTGCATATATCAGTACACCTATTACTTTATATCCTGCCCTTCTCACTTATTATTAAAGATTTCCATGTTACTAGACAAACTTTATTAAATGAATATATAAGAGCTACGTAAAACTGATTAAAATATGCCTAAATCCTTCAACCTAGTAATTTCACTCCGAATTCTACTTAACACAAGTGTTCAGAGCAAACTTATCAATCTTTTCTTCCTTGTAAATTTCTCATTCCTCCCCACATGGGACAAAATAGAATGCTTCCACATTTTACTCCATCCCCTTAATCTCTCCTACATGAAACAGCAACTGCCTCAGTCAAGTGCCTCTGTGTAAGACACTGTTGTTGCCTCACAGAGAAAGACATAACATGAGTGACAAGCAGAGCCAGCTGCTTACCCACGGCTGGAGGAAGAGGTCATCTTTCCTACCTTTTATCCCAACCAAGAAAGACTTTTTGTCTAACTCCCTTAGAGTTCCCCAGGCTAGGCATGCGGGGCTATCCCCAAAGTGCTTTCAGACCTATGATAATATATGAACAAAATCTGCTCAGTCTTCCTTCCTAGAAACAAAAGTGATAAGGTGCGACCCTGAAATCTAAAGGGAAGTCCTGAATGCAGCTTCACCTTTCAAACTCCTGCAGTGGTTTTCAAAATATGCTTCACAGGTAATGGTTTGGAGTACTAGGAGGAAGGAGAATGGATTTTCTATCCCTGGAGTCTAAAGCATCTACACCCTGTGCATATTCCATAAATCAGCAATGGCTCCCCTCCTCCTATCACCCACTCCTCCACCAGTAAAGAATCTGATTAGACGAAGGTCCCAAGGGGGACTAGACTCAAATGTTCATTTATGGCCCCTTATAGCTTCTCCAAATTTAAGGAGGAAATGGGGGAGACGATATTAAAGTAATTCCTTTTCTTTCTTTACCCCCTACTCACATCCCCAAATTAGGCACTATTTATTTATTTATTTAGGCTGCATTGGGTCCTCATTGCTGCACACGGGGCAGGGGCTACTCTTCGTTGTGGTTGCAGGCCTCTCACTGCGGTGTCTTCTCTTGTTGCAGAGCACGGGCTCTAGGCGTGTGGGCCTCAGTAGTTGCGACACATGGGCTCAGTAGTTGTGGCTTGTGGGCTCTAGAATGCAGGCTCAGTATTTGTGGTGCACGGGCTTAGTTGCTCTGCGGCATGTGGGATGTTCCCGGACCAGGGCTCAAACCCGTGTCCCCTGCATTGGCAGGTGGACTGCCAACCACTGTGCCACCAGGGAAGCCCAAAACTGGCACTATTTAGAGCCCACCTTTTCAGGTTACCTGATTCTAGCCTTTCATTGCTTTTTAGGTATTTTACAACTCTGTAAATTATGGATAAATGATAGCAATGCAAGGAAAGTCTTGTCTATAAACATGCAAATATACTGTCTGATGGATGTTTAATTGACTTTTCTCCTCCCCATGGAAAAGCCAATTTCCCTATTCATTTGTAAATTCATTTCAACATTCCTTTATTTCATATAAGTTTGTGTTTCTTGACTTCCTGTTTGAACTGGTTAACATCTTACAGGTTCCTTCATTAATAATGAATTAAATAAATATTTAATACATGTTCATATATCTAATTGAGAATTATGATTTTAGCCTTTTTTGAAAATCATCCTTTAACAAGATCAAACCTCCCAATTCCAATAAGAGTACTAGAAAAATCTAGTCTTCCATTCAAAGAATTGCTAAATAAAGTATAACAATTATCTCCTTAAGTGAGTGGCTAAACTCGCAGATTATAAAGGAGAATCCCCAAGTGCTAGAGTAAAGAAGGAATGGAAAACCAAGGTGGGAAGTACAAGAGATAATCCTGTGGCTGTCCTAGAAGTGACAAAGGGACTAGAGACAAACTTTGGTTCCACAAGCATTAGGGGAGGTGGAAGTGAATAAATTGAGCCCTTGGAAGGTCTGTGACCTCAGTGACAGGGTAGATCAGAATGAAATGTGTCCACCAAGTCAGGGAGATGTCAAGGAAGCTTGTCTGTCTCTGTTCTAGACTCTGGTTAAAAACAGGTTTTGTTTTTTGTTTTTGTTTGTTTGTTTATAAGGTTTAAACCCTGGGCCTAATACCTCACTCAGTTTTGGTATAAGAATTTCATGATTCAGGAACTCCATCCCCACCCCTCCCAGCTGATAAATTAATACAAAATACTGTGAGATTAGTGATATCTTCTAGCTCTGTGAAAAGTCCAGTACTCTTCTGTGGAAGAATGTTTCCACAACTCGGGCCACTAACTATTTTTACAGAAAACACAACCCCCACTAAAGTGAGTTAACTCTAAAAAATTGTTAAAGCATGAGGAAATATTCCACCATAAGTGATTCAGTGAACACAAGTACCAGAACTTGAGGTAATTAAAAAGATAAACTGGGACTTCCCTGGCAGTCCAGTGGTTAGGACTCCACACTTCCACCACAGAGGGTGTGGGTTCAATCCCTGGTTGGGGAACTAAAGATCCCACATGCTTCATGGCGTGGCTAAAAAAAAAAAAAGTGATAAACTGAAGGAATAAAATAATTATTAAAACTATTTAAAATATTTTAAAAATAATCAAAACCAACCAAAGAAAACCACAAAACCCTATTTTTAAAGGCAAATTTGAGGAGAAAATTTGAAAAAGAATTACATAGAAACTTCAGAAGTAAAAAGGAGTTATTTGAAATTAAAACAAGCACACACACACACACAATGGATGAGTCAAAACCCATTAAACAAAACTAAAGATAATTATCAGGCTAGTAGATATGAGAAAATGATCCAAAATACTAAAGAGAGATAAAGAGAAAGGGTTATGGCCAAGAGATTAGGAGACATAGAAGGCAGTATGAGAAGGTTAGCCATACTTAGAATAGGAATTCTGGAAGGAAAGAGAAAAGTGAGAGAAATTTGAAGAGCTATATGGCATAAAAATTTTCAGTCTTGGTGAAAGACATAAATCCCCAGATTCAAGGATCACTATGATCTGGAAATCAGGAAAAGTTAAGATAGACTCACTGTCCCAAACACCTTAGTGAAACCAAGAAACAAAGAGAAAATCTTCTAAGACTTAAGAACCCTGAGAGAAAATACATATAATGCACAAAGAAAGGACAATAAATTGATAGCTGACTTTATAACAGCAATAATAGAGAAACCAGGAGGTAATAGAATAACGTCTGATTCCTGAGGGGAAATAACTGTCAATCTGGAAATCAATATGCAAGCCATTCAAGACAGAAGACAGAATAAACACATTTTCATACAAACAAACAAAAAGACTGAGCAATTATCACTCACTGTTAGTTGCTGAAAGAAGTACTAAGGGATGTACTTCTGGAAGAAGGAAATGGAACCCAGAAGGAATGAGATGCAAGAAGAAATGGTGAATAAATAAATTGGTAAACATGGAGCAATGTAAAAACAACACAGGCTCATAAAAGACAACAATAATAGCTAATTTGGGCAAAGAAAAATACAAGACAACATTAACATACATTATGGAAGAAGAGATGATTGAAATCAAAGCATGTTAAAGTCTTTGTTCAAGAAGGTAGAAATAAACGTTAATTTCAGACTTCATCAAACATACCTAGTTAAGTTTTAAAAGTGTTCATTGAGAGAATAGGTATAGAATGTATAACTATGAAAAAAAGATGGTGGGTGGGGGGTGATAAAGAAGCCTCAATTGGACGCTCTCCCACACACGGCACCCAGTCTCCCAGGACTGCTGTGTCCCATGCACCAGGGAAGGAGACACAAACCCAGATCCCCGTGGCAGCCATGCCCAAGAATAAAGGTAAAAATAGGTACAGAGGTAAGAATGAGAATGAATCTGAAACAAAGAACTAGTGTTCAGGAATGGGCCTGTAGGGCTTCCCTGGTGGCGCAGTGGTTGGGAGTCCGCCTGCCGATGCAGGGGACACGGGTTTGTGCCCCGGTCTGGGAAGATCCCACATGCCGTGGAGCGGCTGGGCCCGTGAGCCATGGCCGCTGGGCCTGTGCATCCGGAGCCTGTGCTCCGCAACGGGAGAGGCCACAACAGTGAGAAGTCCGCGCACCACAAAAAAAAAAAAAAAAAAAAAAGAATGGGCCTGTAGCCCATTAATGTAAGTAAATGTTGGGAAATGCACAATTAGAAGCAATGTGTTTTGATGGTCAGAAGAAATTGAGGGAAAAAAGTTTCAATAAGAACTTAAGACACTATATTGTTGGGCTTGCAAGACTACTGGACAGCAAAGCTACATAATTTTTCATTACATCTCACACATAAAGGCATCTGCAGGCATATGTTGAGCTTCCAAGACAAGCTACAGTCAAAGGCAGTTACATTTGTTCCCAGAGATGATGCCAAAATCCAGTTAAATGTTGGAGATGATGAAGACACTGAGGATATCTAAATTGAACTCAACGTTTAACATCCTGATTTTTCTGAGGATTCTTGCACAATTTGGATCTTAGCCGCAACCCGTGAAGAAGACTAAAACATCATTAGCATGAGTGGTGTGTTAAAGCAGATAAATTTTTGATATTTGTTTTAAAGTATTATATTTCTCTTTTTAAATAATATTTATTTATTTATTTGGCTACACTGGATCTTAGCTGCTGCACGCAGGATCTTCGTTGTGGCGTGTGGGTTCTTTAGTTGCGGCATGCAAGATCTAGTTCCCTGACCAAAACTGAACCCGGGCCCCTTGCATTGGGAGCACGGAGTCTTAATCACTGAACCACCAGGGAAGTCCCTAAAGTATTATATTTCTTTAAAAATGTATGATACTAAGGGACTTCACTGGTGGCGCAGTGGTTAAGAATCTGCCTGCCATTGTAGGGGACACGGGTTCGAGCCCTGGTCTGGGAAGATCCCACATGTCACAGAGCAACCAAGCCCATGAGCCACAACTACTGAGCCTGCGTGCCACAACTACAGAAGCCCACGTGCCTAAAGCCCGGTCTCCACAACAACAGAAGCCACTGCAATAGGAACCCCGCGCACCGCAACAAAGAGTAGCCCTTGCTCGCCGCAACTAGAGAAAACCCGCGCGCAGCAACAAAGACCCAATGCAGCCAAAAATAAATAAATAAATAAACATATAAAATAAAATTTAAAAAAAAGTATGATACTGAATTATCTTAAGTCAAATGTTAAATCCACTTTGTTCTTTTGTTATAATGGAATTTAATTTGCTTTAAAAAAAAAACCTACATCTGTTGTTTAGAGAAAAAGAAAAAAAAGCTACTAGTTTTCTGCTGTGACCAATTCACTCCAGTATATGGATGTTCTGAATAATAAATTTTATGCCCTGTAATTATTATGGATTATGTGTAAATCCCTAGTTTTGACTAGTCTGTGACTGATCAGAGGCTTCTTGTATGCTCCAGCTACTTTGATGTCCCCTCACATTTTTGCTAAAATTCAAGGGACGCAGGGACTTCCCTGGTGGTCCAGTGTCTAAGATGCTGAGCTCCCAATGCAGGGGGCCCGGGTTCAATCCCTGGTCTGGGAACTAGATCCCACATAACTAAGACCCAGTGCAGCCAAATAAATAAATATATATATATATTTAAAAGTTCAAGGGAGGCAGAAATCTGCATTTGATATCACAATGCATGACTCTTTTTTCATATTTAATAGATTTCTTTTTACTAATTTTGATCACATACATTGTTTTTATAGTCTTATGTTGCCAGCATAAAGAAATCAACAAAAAGTCATTTCCAAATACAGTTGGGTTTAAATTTGTAAGATTAGCACTTGCAGAAATTGAACACTGGGTGGCACCGAATCATCATCAAAAATATTAATGTATTCACTTTTTTTTACTTAATATGAATGGAAATTTTCATACAAAAAGAAACTTTCTTTTAAATATTTTGCTAAATATAGAGTTTAAAATTTTTTCTTTATATTTAGAGTTCTCCAAATATAGTTTTAAATATTTTTTCTTTAAAATAATTTCAAAGTTATAGAATGTTGCAAATATAAAAATAGTACCAAAACAGTCATATAAACACCCTTTACCATGATTTACCTAATATGAACATTTTATATCACTCACTTTTATCATTCTCTCTCTTTCTTTCTAATAACTCTTTCTATCTATAATTATTTTCCTGAACCATTTGCAGAAAAGTTACATACATAAGGAGTCTTCACCCCTAAATATTTTAGTGTGTATTTCCTGATAATAGGGATATTCAAAAGAGTCTCTCTTTTGATGATATTTAGAAAATATTTTTACAGTACAAAAGATTAAGATAAATTTTTTTCCAAAAGCTTCATACATTGTAAGCTACAGTTTTGTGTGCTTTACATGTACTTAAATTATGGTTTAGAAATAAAAATAATTTTATACTAACTTCTACAAAATAAGCTCCTCTCAAGTTATCCCTAACCTGGGAGGAAAGGAAAAAACTAAATGGAAAGATGGTCTCCAATTTCTGAAGAAAAAAAATGGTAAAAATTATACTAAAGAAAATATCATGCTGCTGAGATAGATTTTTTCCATATTTTCCATAAAAAAGCTCAGAAATTTCATAACCCAACAGTCCAGTAGAAGGCAGGAATAGGAGGTAAATATAAGCAAAATAAAATAATTAAAAAATGATAAAATTTAAAATACATGGTAAACAGAAAACGATAAATATGATAGTAGAAATAAATTCCAAAACATCACTAATAATAATATATATAAATGTACTAAGCATAGTTTTTTAACTACATAAAAACATATTCAAATTTCAAGTATATGGTGTTTAAAATAGATACTTGAAACATAATAACATAGAAAGATTGAACATAAAGAGATAGAAAAAGATACCAGGACTTCCCTGGTGGCGCAGTGGTTAAGAATCCACCTGCCATTTCAGGGGACACGGGTTCAAGCCCTGGTACGGGAAGATCCCACATGCCTCAGAGCAACTAAGCCCATGTGCCACAGCTACTGAAGCCCGCGCGCCTAAAGCCTGTGCTCTGCAACAAGAGAAGCCACCACAATGAGAAGCCAGCATACAGCAATGAAGAGTAGCCCTGCTCGCCACAACTAGAGAAAGCCTGCGCACAGCAACAAAGACCCAACGGAGACATAAATAAATAAATAAATAAATAAATAAATAAATAATTTTTTAAAAAAAGACACCACATAAACAGCACCCAAAAGAAAGGTGAATACATATATATATGAATATATATTCCACATGAAATATAATAAAGTCAGAAAGCATTATCAGAGATTAGAATAGACACTACATAGCGGAAAAAAGCTATCAGAAAGGGTATAATTTGAATATGTATATGTATAACTTATATACTTTGCTGTACAGCAGAAACTAACACAATATTGTAAAGCAACTATACTCCAATAAAAAAAAGCAAAAAAAAAGTAAAAAATAAATAAAGTTTAAAAAAGTAAAAAAAAAAGGTATAATTTGAATACACCTAAACATAGTCTCAAAATGTTTAAAGCAAAAACATGTAGAAATATTAGAAGAAACTTAGAAACTTACAAACCCATAAACTTCTATCAAGAAGTTTGAAAATTAATAAGAATCTAGATTTAAACAGCATAATTAACAATTTGATCAAGGTAACAAACACAGAACTGGCGCCACAAACTAAAAAATACACATTATTTTTTTTAATCATATATAGTACATTATAAAAAGTAACCACATAGGGATACTGGCTAGGAATATAATGTAGGGAAACCTCAGTGGAAAGGAATTTGAGAAGACTGCATTTATCCATTAACCCCGAAATCTCAGTTCCAAGAATTTATCTCAAAAATACATGTGCAAAAATATGAAACGATAGGGAATTCCCTGGTGGTCCAGTGGTTAGGACTCAGTGCTTTCTCTGCTGGGGCATGGATTTGATCTCTGGTCGGGGAACTAAGATTCCACAAGCTGCATAGTGTGGCCAAAAAATTTTTTAAAAAAAATTAAAGATATATACATAAGGCAATTTATTCCAGTTCACTTTGAAACAGCAAGAGACTGTGAAACAACCCAAATGTCCGTGAATATGTTACTGGTTGAATAATCATGGCACATCCTGATTATGCAACGGTAAAAGGAAGCAAGGAATATCTGTATACTGAAATGGACTGATGCCTAGCATATGAAATTTTTATTTTGTTTTGCAGGATATATTTTAAGTGAAAAAAGCAAAGAGAAGAAAAAAATGTGTATGCAGTGCTACCATAAGAAAGTGCTTGCCTAAGAAAGTGATGATATATGTATAATATTTATATCTCTACCTCTATCTGTCTATGGAAGAACAAAACAAAAACTTTTTCAGAAATGTTATCTATAACCGAGCAACTCCACTCCTAGACATACACCCAAAAGAAAAGAAAACACGTATGTCCACACAGAAACTTCAACATGAATGTTCATAGCAGCACTATTCATAATAGCCAAAAAATGGAAAAAACCCATCAACTGATGAATGAGTAAACAAATTGTGTTATGTACAAACAATGGAATATTATTTAGTCGTTAAAAAAGAAGACATATTGAGTGAACTGATGAGGATGATTATAATTTTGGGGACTTTCTCTTTGAATAAAAAAAGAAGAAGAAAACATATTGATTCATACTACAAAATAAATGAACCCTGAATACATTGTGCGAGTGAAAGTAGTCAGTCACAGAAGGCCATCTATTATATTATTCCATTGATATGAAAAGTCCAGAATAGGCAAATCCAGAGAGAAAGAAAGTAGATTAGTGTTTGCCAGAGTTAGGGGGAAGGGAAAATGGGGAGTGGCTGCTAACTGCTATGGGATTTCTTTTGGGGAAGATAAAATATTCTGAAATTAGATAGTGATGATAGTTGTCAACTTTGTAAATATACTAAAAACCACTGAATTGTACACTTTAAAGGGTGAATGGTATCGTGTATTAATTATATCTCATATTTTTAAATGTTTTAGTCTTATCAGTAGGAAGAGGCAACAGAGTAGAAAGGATAGGAGTAGACACTGGATTTCTCTGAATATACATGGTTTAATAGATTTGACTTTAGAATCATGTAAATGTGCCATATAGTTATAAAATCAAACTAAAAACTTAGAAAGCAGCCCCCAGGGGTCTATTTCTGGCATGGTAATGTGAGGATCTTCATGGTTCACTCCACAGTAAAACTGGTGAAAATCACTTTAAAATGTTCAATTCTCTAGAGATCATCTTTAGGCCATGTAGCAAATGCAAAAACATTTATTCAGGAAAACTTACTAAAATTTGGTAAGAGCAATGAGACTCTGTGGCCTCTGAACCCACTCCCTCCCTTCTCCCAACTCAGGGTGATGGAACCTTCACTCCAGATGGATGCCGCCAAGACATAAGGCTCCCATCTTCCACCCACCTCCCACTCATGGGACAGAGGCTCTACCTTGGGGCTGGCACGCTGAGAATACTAAGGTCTGATTCCCCTCGCTCTAGCTCATTCATAAAGCAAAGGTTCTATGCTCAGACAAGCAAGCCAAGAATACCAATGGCTATACAGCAGAAATTAAAGGAGTAGAAAATAGAAAAACAATAGCAAAAATAAATAAACTTGAAAGTTGGAGACTTCCCTGGAGGCAAAGTGGTTAAGAATCCGCCTGCCAACACAGGGGACATGGGTTTGATCCCTGGTTCAGGAAGATCCCACATGCTGCAGAGCAAATAAGCCCGTGCACCACAACTACTGAGCCTGCGCTCTAGAGTCCGCAAGCCACAACTACTGAGTCTGCGTGCCACAACTACTGAGTCTGCGTGCCACCACTACTGAAGCCCACGCACCTACAGCCCATGCTCCGCAGCAAGAGAAGCAAAGAAGACCCAACACAGCCAAAAATAAATAAATAAATAAATAAATATTTGTTTAAAAAGTTGCTTCTTTGAAAAGAACAATAAAGTTGACCAACCTTTAGCTAGATTGATCAAGAAAGAGAGAAGGCTCAAATGTAAGAGGGACATTATTACTCATCTTACAGAAATAAAAAGAATTGTGAAAGAATATTATGAACAATTGTATGCCAATAAATTAGGTAACTTAGATAAAATGGACAAATTTCTTAAAAGACATAAACTGAGTCAAGAAGACAGAAAAGCTAACAAGTAAATAGATAGAATTTGTAATTTAAAAAAACTATCAATAAAGAAAAATCCAGACCCAGATGGCCTGGGTGAATTCTTTTCTCCCCGCAGCTTTTTAAAAATATTTATTTATTTATTTATTTTTGGCTGCGTTGGGTCCTTGCATGCGGGCTTTCTCTCATTGCGGCGAGCGGGGGCTACTCTTTGTTGTGGTGTGCAGGCTTCTCATTGTGGTGGCTTCTCTTGTTGTGGAGCACAGGCTCTCGGCGCTCGGGCTTCAGTAGTTGTGGCATGCTGGCTCAGTAGTTGTGGCTCACAGGCTTAGTTGCTCTGTGGCATGTGGGATCATCCCGGACCAGGGCTCGAACCCATGTCCCCTGCATTGGCAGGTGGATTCTTAACCAGTACACCACCAGGGATGTCCCTTCCCTGTAGCTTTATTGAGATGTAATTGACATATAACATTGTGTAAGTTTAAGGTGTACAATGTAATGATTTCATATATGTATAAATTGCAAAAGGATTACCATTCACTGGTGAATTCTACCAAACATTTAAAGAATTAACACCAGTTCTTCATAAACTCTTCCAGGAAATAGAAGAGGAAGGAACTCTTCCCATTTCATTCTATAAAGCTAGTATTATCCTATCCTGGTTATACCAAAACCAGACAAATACATCTCAAGAAATGAAACCTCCACCCAGATCTCTTACGAATTTAGATGCAGAAATCCTCAACAAATGCATTACAAAAACCCACAGCTAACATCATACTTAATGGTAAAAGGCTGAATGCCTTTCTCCTAAGATCAGGAACAAGATAATGATGTCCACTGTTGCCACTTCTAGTCAATACTCTACTGGAGGTTCTAACCAGAGTAATTAGACAAAAAAAGAAAAGACATTCATATTGGAAAGGAAAGAACTAAGATTATTTTTATTTGCAGAAAACAATCTTGTATGTGGAAAATCCTAAGGAATCACCCCCTCGCAAAAAAACTGTTAGAACTAATAAATGAGTTTAGTAAGTTTGCAGGACACAAGGCAATATACAGAAACAAATCATTTTTCTATATAGTGGCACTGAGCAAACAAAAAATTGAAATTAAGGAAACAATTTCGGGAATTCCCTGGCAGTCCAGTGATTAGGACTCTGCACTTTCACTGCCAAGGGTGCAGGTTCAATCCCTGGTCGGGGAACTAAGATCCTGCAAGCCCTGGGGTGCGATTAAAAAAAAAAAAAAAAAAAAAAAAAACAATTTCATTTATAATGGAATCAAAGAGAATAAAGTGCTTAGGAATAAATTTAACATAAGTGCAAAACATATACTTTGAAAACTACAAAACATTGTTGAAAGAAATGAAAGAAAACCTAATAAATGAAAGGATATCTCATGTTCATGGATTGGAAGACTTAATATTGTTAAAATGGCAATGCTTCCCAAGCTACAGTTTCAACACTATCCCTACTAGAATGCCAGCTGACTTCTTTGTAGAAATTAACAACCAGATTCTAAAATTCATATAAAAACTCAAGGAACACAGAATACCCAAAATAATCTTGAAAAAGAACAAGGTTAAATGACTCACACCTCCTGATTTCAAAACTTACTACATAACAAGAGTAATCTACATTCTGGGACTGGTGTAAAGCTAGTCACATAGATCAATGGAATAGAACTGAAAGTTCAGAAATAAACATATATATATATATAAACCACCTGAGGGACTTCCCTGGCAGTCCAGTGTTAACCTTAACCCTAACCCAATGCAGGGGACACGGGTTCAATCCCTGGTCAGGAACCAAGATCCCTCATGCCCATGGTGTGGCCAAAAAAATAATCAATCAATCAATCAATCAATTAATCACCTGAAATTCCTCTCTGTGACTATGCCACTAATTTGTTACACAGTTAGATTCATTTGTTCCATTTGATTTTGATTTTCAGGCTTTTCTTTCTTTCTTTCTTTCTTTTCCTAACAGCTTTATTGAGATATAATTCACATACCATACAACTCACCCATTTTATTAAAGTGAAAAATTAAGCAGTTTTTAGGATATTCAGAGCTGTACAACCATCACCACGATCACAACATTTTTATCACCTCAGAAAGAAATCTAGCACCCTTTGGCAATTATCACTCAATTATCCCCCCTCACTTTATAGCCTAAAGCAATCACTAATATACTTTCTGTTTCTACGTATTTGCCTATTGTGGACATTGCATATAAATGGAATCATTTGATATGTGATATTTTGTGACTGGCTTCATCCATGTTGTGGCATTTATAAACACTTCATTCCTTCTTACAGCTGAACAATATTCCATTATAGGGATATACCATATTTTGTGAATCCACTCATGAACTGATGGAGATTTGGGTTGTTTCTACCTTTGACTATTGTGGATAACGCTGCTATAAACATTTGTGTACAAGTTTTTGAGTGGACGTATGTTTCCATTTCTCTTGGATATATACCTAGGAGTAGAATTGCTTGGTCAAATTGTTAAGTCTTTGTTTAACTTTTTTGAGGACTGCCAGATTGTTTTCCAAAGCAGCTTTACATCCCCACCAGTGTATGAGGGTTCCAATTTCTCTAAATCCTTGTCAACATTTGTTATTATTGTCTTTTTGATTCCAGCCATCCTAGTGGGTGTGAAGCGGTATCTCACTGTGGTTTAAGTTTGAATTTCCCTGATGGCGAATGATTTTCATGTGCTTATTGGCTGAGCGTGTATCTACTTTGGTGAAATATCTATGCAGATCCTGTGCTTATTTTTATTTTATTTTATTTTAGTAAGAACATTTTTAAAATTGAGGTATAATTGACATACAACACTATATTAGTCCAGGTGTGCAACATAATGATTCAATACTTGTATATATGCGGCAAAATGATCACCACAATAATTCTAGTTAACATCCATCCCCATACATAGTTACAGACTTTTTTTTCTTTGCGATGGAAACTTTTAAGATTTACTTTCTTAGCAACTTTCAAATATGTAATACAGTATTATTAATTATAGTGGCCATGCTCTGCATTACATCCCCATGACTAATTTATTTTATAACTGGAAGTTTGTACCTTTTGACTCTGTTCACCTGTTTCACGCACCCCACCCACCACCCCCTGCCTCCGGTAACCATCCGTCAAAGAACATTTAATATGAGACCTCCTTTTGCCCATTTAAAAAAAATATTTATTTCTTACTATTATTTGTAAGAGATCTTGATATAATTCTAGATACAAGTCCTTTATCAGATATATGATTTGCAAATATTTTCTCCCAGTCTATGAATTGTGTTTTTAACTTTCTTGATAGCGCCTTTTGAAGCACAAAAGTTTTAAATTTAGATGAAGTACAATTAATCTACTTCTTTTGTTGCTTGTGCTTTTGGTGTCATATCTAAGAATTCATTGCCAAATCTAAGGTCATGGAGATTTATGCCCATGTTTTCTTCACAGGGTTTTATAGTTTTGGCTCTTGCATTTAGGTCTTTATCAATTTTGAGTTTATTTTTATATATGATATAAGGCAAGGTCCAATTTTATCCCTTTGTTTGTGGCTATTGTTGTCCCAGCACCGTTTGTTGAAAAGACTATTGTTCTCCTATTGAATCGCCTTGGTGTCCTTGTTGAAAACCCAATTGACTCTATCTCCCTCATGAAATATTGCCCAAGGACAAAAAGAACTGCAAAGAAATTTTTTATTCTTTTTGTTTGTTTTTTCTTTTTAAAATTTTTTTTTGCAAAGAAATTTTTTAAAACATTGTTTTCAGTAATCATAGTGTTAATAAAATTATTACTGTATCTTGAAGCTAGTGTAGATTTAGTGGGATAAAGTAACTAAATAATTATATTAATGTTCTCAGGAGCCAAGGTTTTCAATTTAAGAAAAAAAGGATCAAATATAAAATTTAAGAAATATGTGAAAACCTGTCATCTTAAATTTTAGTTGGAATTATTGATATAAATTCATGTTGTATTTTCTCTTTTGTTTTCTATCTTTTGTTATCTTTGTTTTATCATATTTTCTCTCTTTGTTCACTAAAAGTCTTTGAAGCAATGAGAACACATGGGCAATTAGCATCCATAGACTTTAGGTTGTGATCTCTAAATACCGTATCCTGGTACAAAGAACTCTGAGAAAATGGCCGATTCCATATCTAGGGCAGGAAACATATCAGCTGAATCTTGGGCATCTTGTTATGCCAGTCTCTTTTCTATGTGCTTTACATGTGTTGGGCTGTACCTCTCAGGCCTAGAGCCTGGAGTCAGCAACAGAGACATCAATGGTTTAATGGATAAGGGGGAGCTTACACGTCTGAAGCAAGGTCCTGGAGCGACATCCCACCATGTGTGGCAGACAGTGAGCAGGACATGGTGGCAGTCTTTGCTGGGTTGGGGGTGGGGGCAAATTTACCAGTTATAGGGGAATTGACATCAGGTAGGCTCATTAGTTACTAGGGAAACAGAGGAGCACAGGGAGCAGAGGAGCAGAGGAGCACACCCTTCATCACACCTTTGATCCGCTGTCACTGGGAATTCCCTGGAGGTCCAGTGGTTAGGACTCTGATAAGCTTTCACTAGCTGGGGCCAGGGGCAAGTACTAGGAAGGTCAGTCATATGGGTAGGGCAGAGGCAAAGCAGGCACTGGTTGGGCAGGGGATGTACAGAGAGCAAGAGAATATCCATCTTGGGTGGCCTGATCAT
This sequence comes from Orcinus orca, assembly GCF_937001465.1. Taxonomy (NCBI): domain Eukaryota; kingdom Metazoa; phylum Chordata; class Mammalia; order Artiodactyla; family Delphinidae; genus Orcinus; species Orcinus orca. The sequence goes on along the minus strand of NC_064563.1, from coordinate 19,612,598 downwards.
GCAACATGCATTAGCTCATTTAATTTCAGTTTATAGTTGCGAAACTGAGACTTTAAATAGATTGCCCAAGGTTACACAGATACAAAGCGATAAAAAATAGATACAAACCCAGGCTTCAGAGCCAGCATTTGAAAAGTTGCTCAACCTTGCTAGGAATCAGACAAATGCATATTACAACAACACTGAGACTATTTTCTTATTAGAAGGGCAAAAGTTGAGGATATAGGAACTCTTACACATTGCTGGTGTAAATTTAATTTTTTAGAACCTATTTTGGATAATGATTTCACCATACTTAATACATTTGAAGATGTACATACCTCATACCCAGAAGTTCCACTTCTGGACTAGAGAAATTCTATATACATCTGTACAAGGAAACAACGTATAAACATCCACGTTCTTTGCAGCCCTACAAATATTGAGAAAAAGAAAGCTGGTGACTTCCTGCCACGTTAAATATGGAAGCTGCCTCCTTTTTGTTTTCGATGAGGAAGGCCCCTTACCCTATCAGAGATCTCTTTGTTTTTGCGGTTCACGAAGCAGGGGAATGTTTTTTGCATAGAGTATTTTTAAGTTTTCAAAGTGCTTTTACCATCATTAGGTTTCAGAACAGTTGCGTGTGACAAGAGGGTAAGTGTTTCCTTTTCCTTAGGCCAAGAAACTTAGGGGATTTAAGGCTATAGATCGAGAACTCGGAGCCCGCTTTAAAATTTCTCAAAGTTTAATTTTCATACAAATCAGATGGTGGTCCTGTGAAAATGCAAATTATCTTTCAGTGGGCCTTGGGTGAGGCCCGAGATTCTGCATTCCTAAGAAGTTTCCAGGTTACTGTGGGTCCCCTGGCCACACTCTTGAGTAGTGGGAGATTAGACCATTGACACAGGCTGGATATTAAACTCCACTGATCCACTTTCCCTGTCTGTCCTTCGCAGTGCAGATGGATTTAAACGTAATGTTTAGCAAAAGAAAGGGATCTCACCTTGAAAAAATCCTGATGTTGTTCTCAAGCAAGCAGAAATGACTTTAAGATTTCATGTTTTCATTCTCTCTGGCACCTTCCTTCTTTGTGTAATCCATTTGTAATTAATAGGTGGGCCATGCACGGGTAACCGAGACTGGAGCTAGGCAGAAACATGCTTGGGTACTTCCAGTGTTGATTTATCTTTATGATTCAGGCTTTGTCAGAAATTATAGTCTGTCTCAGTCCTGGATGCCTTTCCACCTTAGAATCTACAATTGTTTATTAACTGACGCTCAGTGTGTCAAACAGAAAACAAACCTGCAGCACCTTCGTGGTTCACCCTGGTTCCCCAGCACTCCTGGGTGTCAGGAACTAAGTGCTGTTCAGGAGCTCTGAGTGGGAGCGCGACCCGCATTTACCCAGAGGGGCCCTGTGAGTCTCCTGTGCCCAGAGTATGAGATCTGATTTGGTAACCACACCACACCCCAAATGCTTAACAATGTGGTACGGCCTTGCTGTAGGGAATTCCTCTGTGAAGAGAAGCAGCTATTCTCCCAGGGACTGGATCTGGTGTGGGGGGTACAGAGCCATTCTGGGTTCCCAGTCTGGTGTGGAGAAGGGCGCCCCAGTGTGGCATCCTTGCCCCTTCCTGTGCCCTAGAATGGGGCTGGGGACAGAGGGCAGCTGACAGCCCATAGGCACCTGTCCTAAACAGCAGGTGCGGTGGTTTGACTCATTCCTTATAACTGGACAGACTGGTATAGTGAGGTATCAGCTTTCTTTGTGAAGCATTTTTTGGTTTTCTCAATTACAATTATTATGAACGGTTCTCAAATGTGACTAAAGGACAAATACGGCTATTGATATATTTCCAAATATCAAGCTTCTCTTGGGAGAGTTTGTTTCTAAGGTAGTCTGAATTCTAATGCTGAGCTCAGCCATTAAGCAGAGGTTGCCAGGATTGGAAGTATCTGGGATGCATGTTATTTTGGAGTTAGATGATCTTACAAGACACGTTCTTACTTTAAAGATGATTCTGCTATAACAGCGTTCTCATTGCTCTCCTTCACTTTATCACTCAACTCAAATGTTGGGCTCAGGACTTCCCCGGTGGTCCAGTGGTTAAGGACCCACCTCCCAATGCAGGGGAAGTGGGTTCGATCCCTGGTCTGGGAGCTAATATCCCACATGCCGCCAGGCAACTAAGCCCGAGTGACACAACTACTGAGCCCGCCTGCTCTGAAGCCCATGCGCCACAGCTAGAGAGAAGCTCCTGCACCGCATCAAAAATCCCTCGTGCCACAACTAAGAATCAATGCAGCCAAAGATAAATAAATATTTAAAAATAAATAAATAAATAAAATGTTGAGCTCCCCCTATGTATGTAAAGTTTCACACTAGCTTTTGTGGTGGTGAGAGTAAATGAAAAAGAATGAAAAAGAAAGATATGGCATTTGTTCTTTTTTTTAAAATAAATTTTTAAATTTATTTTTGGCTGCATTGGGTCTTCGTTGCTGGGCGCGGGCTCACGGGCTCTAGAGCACAGGCTCAGTAGTTGTGGTGCACGGGCTTGTTTGCTCCACAGCATGTGGGATCTTCCCAGGCCAGGGCTCAAACCCGTGTCCCCTCCATTGGCAGGCGGATTCTGAACCACTGCACCACCAGGGAAGCCCCTGGCATTTGTTCTTAAGGACTGCATACACTAGCTGAGAAACTAAGAAACAAAACCAAGAATTATGGGAACATAATAAACACTAACTGGTCCAGAGTCATCAGTTCCAAAGAGAGTGTTTCTGACGCCCATAGCAAGGGAAAACTTCACAGAGGAGGTAAAATTTAAGCTAGACTTTGAAGGCTGTGTAGTATTGTAACGTAGGAAAAACGAGCAAAAACACTTGAAGTGCAGGTTATCTAGAGAACAAATAGGTGGTTGCCAGAGGGGAAGGGACTAGGGGGAGGAGAGAAGTAGGTGACAGGTGAGGCGGTACAAAATTCCAGCTGCAAAATAAATGAGTCACAGAGGTGAAATGTGGGGAAAATAGTCAATGGTTATGTAATGTCTTTGTATGGTGACAGATCATAACTAGCCTTATCATGATGATCATTTTGAAGTGTATAGAAATATTGAATCACTATGTTGGGTACCAGGAACTGACACAGTGTTGTAGGTCAACTATACTTCAAAAACAAATCAACTAACTCAGAGAAAAAGAGATGAGATTTGAGGCAGTGGTGGAGCTGGGGGGAGGGGGAATTGGATGAAGGCAATCAAAAGGTACAACTTCCAGTTATAAGAAAAATAAGTATTAGATGTAATGTACAACCTGATAAATACAATGAACACTGCTGTATGTTATATATGAAAGTTATTAAGAGAGGAAATCCTAAGAGTTTTCATCACAAGGAAAATTTTTTTTTCTATTTCTTTAATTTTGTATCTATATGAGATGATGGATGATCACTAAACTTATTGTGATCATTTCATGAAGGATGTAGGTTACATCACTATGCTCTACATCTTAAACTTACACAGTGCTCTATGTCAATTATATCTTAATGAAACTAGAAAAAAAAGTAAAGTGAACAAATGCTGTTGGAAAAATGGTGCTTATAGTTGACACTGGGTGGCTGCAACCTTTAATTTGTAAAAAATGCAGTATCTGTGAAGAACAATAAAGTAAGATATGCCTAAGCAGATATTGCTTTACTTTTTTTTTTTTTTTTTTATTTTAGTGTTACACTTTTATTTTTCAGAGCGTCACCTTTATTTATTTATTTATTTTTAGATGTTAACTAATCTTATTGTGATCATTTTGTAATACATATATATATATCAAATCATTATATTGTACACCTTAAACTTATACAATGTTATATGTCAATTATATCAACAAAATTGGGGGAAAAACTGTAATCCCTAATACCTATAGAATATTTGGTAAGTATACATGTCATACTTTCAACAACAAAAAACCAAACAACCCAGTTAAAAAATGGGCAGAGGAGCTAAATAAACATTTCTTCCCAAAGAAGACATACAGATAGCCAATAGGCACATGAAAAGATGTTCAACAACACCAGTTATTAGGGAAATGCAAATCAGAACCACAATGAGATATTATCTCACACCCATTAGAATGGCTGTTATCATAAAGGCAAGAAATAACAAGTGTTGGCAAGGATGTGGAAAAAAGCAAACCCTCGTATACTGTTGGTCAGAATGTAAATTGGTGCAGTCACTATGGAGAACAGTATGGAAATTCCTAAAACAATTAGGAACTACCACATGATCCAGTCCCACTTCTGGGTATTTACCTGAAGAATACAAAAACAGAAATTTGAAAAGCTATATGCACCCCTATGTCATTATTTATAATAGCCAAGATATGGAAACAACCTAAGTGCCCATCAAAGGATGAATGGATTAAGTAGATTATACATATATAAAAATGATATCTTGCCATTTGTGACAACAGTGTGGACCTTGAAGGTATTATGCTAAGTGAAATAAGTCAGACAGAGACAGACAAATACCCTATGATTTAACTCACATGTGGAATAATAATAAAAAAGAACAAACCAAACCAAACAAAAATAAACACATAGATACAGAGAACAGAGTAGTGGTTACCAGAGGGGAAGGTGGGGGAGGGTGAAATGGGCAAAAGGGGGAGGGGAAGGTGGGGGAGGGTGAACTGGGCAAAAGGGGGATGAATGGATGGATGGAATCTAAACTTTTGGTGGTGAGCATGCTATAGTATATACAGAAGTCAAGGTATAATGTTACACACATGAAACTGATATAATGTTATAAACCAATGTTACCTCAATAAATAAAATTATTTTAAAAATAATAACTAAATGCCATAGTTTTTATGTTAGTGCTTTTCACAAGCCTGCTTTTTTTTTTATGAAAGAAAAAGAATATTCATTTATTTTTAATGACTTATTAGAACAAATACCTATAGATATCATTATATATATGATATATAAATTAATTATACAATATATCATGTATTAATTATTAAAACATACTCTGGTAAATATTATATATTCAATATGAAACAGGAGGAAAGGGGGCAGGGCACAACCTTTAAAAGAATTACATAGCCCGAGGACACAACATAAACTGATTAGAACAAAATAGGTCCAAGATGGCGGACGAGTCTACTTCCACTAGACCTTGAGCCTCAGTATACACTCATTGTTAACACATCAGCAAGCTAAGCAACACACCCACAGGTGCCACGACAGTTCCAAGGATGACCATAAAGGTCAAAAAGTGGGCGGTGGCTCAATTCCTAGAAATCCCCACCCCTTCCCCAAAATAGCTGGAATACTCCTCCCACTCATCAGTGTATGAAATTACTCACCCCTATAAAACTAACAACCCCATACCCTGGTGCTGCCCTCGCCTTCTTTTTTTTATTTTATTTTATTTTTTTATAGGTATACCTGGATTTAATTCTCACTTCTACCGCTTGGTAGCTGGATAGCCTTAGGCAAGTTTCATACCTCCCTGAAATTCACTTAATTCAGTCTGTAAAATGGCATAATAACTTATTATAGCATCCTTTTAGGAATTTTAAATCAGTTCTTGAAATAAAAGTACACAATATATAGACAAGTATGGATTCCTCAATAGATGTTTGACCTTTCATTTCTCCAGTATCCCACCCGCATCAAATAAAGAAAAATACTTTTTAAAATTTACGAATATTTCATTGTTGTAAAGTTAAAGCCATAAAAATAATCAAATGGCCTACTATCATACCGTTAGAAGAAAAAAAAAAAAAAGGTGTTCATGAGAGTTCCATATTAGAATACAGGTTTTCCTTAGGCACCTGTTTATGTATGCTATTCTGCTCTTTACAATAAATAATTAAATTTAAAAGACTTAATTCCTCACTTTTAAGACCTTATTAGTTTACAAATTACATATTGACCTATGCTAAATTTTATACCGACCCATGCTAATAAATTCAGTACAGAAAACAAAAAACACTGCACTCAAGCAAACTACATATATATATATATATATATATATATATATATATAACTTATATGAGAATTGCTACTCCAGCTTTCTTTTGGTTTCCATTTGCATGAAATACCTTTTTCCATCCCCTTACTTTCAGTCTGTATGTGTCTCTAGGTCTGAAGTGGGTCTCTTGTAGACAGCAAATATATGGGTCTTGTTTTTGTATCCATTCAGCCAATCTGTGTGTTTTGGTGGGAGCATTTAGTCCATTTACATTTAAGGTAATTATCGATATGTGTGTTCCCATTCCCATTTTCTTAATTGTTTGGGGTTTGTTATTGTAGGTCTTTTCCTTCTTTTGTGTTTCTTGCCTAGAGAAGTTCCTTTAGCAGTTGTTGTAGAGCTGGTTTGGTGGTGCTGAACTCTCTCAGCTTTTGCTTGTCTGTAAAGGTTTTAATTTCTCCATCAAATCTGAATGAGATCCTTGCTGGGTAGAGTAATCTTGGTTGCAGGTTTTTCTCCTTCAACACTTTCAATATGTCCTGCCACTCCCTTCTGGCTTGCAGAGTTTCTGCTGAAAGATCAGCTGTTAACCTTATGGGGATTCCCTTGTATGTTATTTGTTGTTTTTCCCTTGCTGCTTTTAATATGTTTTCTTTGTATTTAATTTTTGACAGTTTGATTAATATGTGTCTTGGCGTATTTCTCCTTGGATTTATCCTGTATGGGACTCTCTGTGCTTCCTGGACTTGATTAACTATTTCCTTTCCCATATTAGGGAAGTTTTCAACTATAATCTCTTCAAATATCTTCTCAGTCCCTTTCTTTTTCTCTTCTTCTTCTGGAACCCCTATAATTCGAATGTTGGTGCGTTTAATGTTGTCCCAGAGGTCTCTGAGACTGTCCTCAGTTCTTTTCATTCTTTTTTCTTTATTCTGCTCTGCAGTAGTTATTTCCACTATTTTATCTTCCAGGTCACTTATCCGTTCTTCTGCCTCAGTTATTCTGCTATTGATCCCATCTAGAGTACTTTTAATTTCATTTATTGTGTTGTTCATCGTTGCTTGTTTCATCTTTAGTTCTTCTAGGTCCTTGTTAACTGATTCTTGCATTTTGTCCATTCTATTGTCCATTCTATCTCCAAGATTTCGGATCAACCTTACTATCATTATTCTGAATTCTTTTTCCGGTAGACTGCCTATTTCCTCTTCATTTGTTAGGTCTGGTGGGTTTTTATCTTGCTCCTTCATCTGCTGTGTGTTTTTCTGTCTTTTCATTTTGCTTATCTTACTGTGTTTGTGGTCTCCTTTTTTGCAGGCTGAAGGTTCGTAGTTCCTGTTGTTTTTTGTGTCTGTCCCCAGTGGCTAAGGTTGGTTCAGTGGGTTGTGTCGGCTTCCTGGTGGAGGGTACTAGTGCCTGTGTTCTGGTGGATGAGGCTGGATCTTGTCTTTCTGGTGGGCAGGTCCACGTCTGGTGGTGTGTTTTGGGGTGTCTGTAGACTTATTATGATTTTGGGCAGCCTCTCTGCTAATGGGTGGGGTTGTGTTCCTGTCTTGCTAGTTGTTTGGCATAGGATGTCCAGCACTGTAGCTTGCTGGTCGTTGAGTGAAGCTGGGTGCTGGCGTTGAGATGGAGATCTCTCGGAGATTTTTGCTGTTTGATATTATGTGCAGCTGGGAGGCCTCTTGTGGACCAGTGTCCTGAAGTTGGCTCTCCCACCTCAGAGGCACAGCACTGACTCCTGGCTGCAGCACCAAGAGCCTTTCATCCACAGGGCTCCTTAATTTGGGATGATTCGTTGACTATTCAGGTATTCCACAGATGCAGGGTATATCAAGTTGATTGTGGAGCTTTAATCCGCTGCTTCGGAGGCTGCTGGGAGAGATTTCCTGCTTTACTTTTTAAAAAATAAATTTATTTATTTATTTATTTTTGGCTGCGTTGGGTCTTCGTTGCTACGCGTGGGCTTTCTCTAGTTGTGCGAGCGGGGCTTACTCTTCATTGCAGTGCACGGGCTTCTCGTCGCAGTGGCTTCTCTTGTTGCGGAGCACAGGCTCTAGGCGCGTGGGCTTCAGTAGTGGCACATGGGCTCAGTAGTTGTGGTTCGCGGGCTTTAGAGTGCAGGCTCAGTAGTTGTGGTGTGCCAGCTTAGTAGTTGTGGCTCGTGGGCTTAGTTGCTCTGTGGCATGTGGGATCTTCCCAGACCAGGGCTCAAACTCGTGTCCCCTGCATTGGCAGGCGGATTCTTAACCACTGCACCATTAGGGAAGTCCACTTTTTTTTTTTTTTTTAAGACAGATTGAGTTTTTGTGGCAACCCTGCATTGTTAGATGATTGTTATTTTAAAAAATATTTATTTTGGGGCTTCCCTGGTGGCGCAGTTGTTGGGAGTCCGCCTGCCGATGCAGGGGACGCGGGTTCGTGCCCCGGTCCGGGAAGATGCCACATGCCGCGGAGCGGCTGGGCCCGTGAGCCATGGCCGCTGAGCCTGCGTGTCCGGAGCCTGTGCTCCGCAACGGGAGAGGTCACAACAGTGAGAGGCCCACGTACCGCAAAAAAAAAAAAAAAAAATATATTTATTTTGCTGCACCGGGTGTTAGTTGCGGCACGTGGGATCTTTAGTTGTGGCATGTGAACTCTTAGTTGAGGCATGTGAGATCTAGTTCCCTGACCAGGGATTGAACCCAGGCCACCTGCATTGGGAGCTCAGAGTCTTAGCCATTGGACCACCAGGGAAGTCCCAATAAAGTATTTTTTAATTAAGGTATATTCATCTTTTAAAGACCTAATGCTATTGCACACTTAATAGACTACAGTGTAGTGTAAACATAACTTTTATATGCACTGGGAAATCGGACAATTCCTGTGACTCGCTTTATTGTGATATTCACTTTATTGTGGTGGTCTGGAACTGAACCCACGTTATCTCTGAGGTTTGCCTGTATATGGGGATCAGTTTTCTCTTGAAGTTCATTCTTCCTTCTAGAGGAAAGAAAAGTGATTTTAATGCTAACCAATTCCACTAGTCAAAATAAAAGTAATGCAATAGAGCTCATGTACATTGAACCTAGATAATATGAGCCTTTCATGTATTTGTGATTTTTAACAGAACCCCAGGGAGAAGACAGTACTCAAAATGGTAAAATTTTGAGCCCAAAACCAAGAGTTAAGGAATACTTTTTAGTTGTTTTCACTTTTATAACCTCCCTCAAGTCAGAGTGTGTAGGCAAACCACCATTTTATGTCTCTATTTAAGGTCAATTCTGTGTCTGTTCTTTTTCCACATAAATGAAAAGAATTAGTTACCATGTCTGGAATGCTGAATCTGAAAAAATTGAGGTACAAGAACCTTATTGTGAATTATACAAATAAAGGAAGCATTGAAAAAAAAAAGCACAAGGCACAAGGCATCTGAAAAATGAAAGTAGAGTCTTTGGGCTAGAGCGAGTTTATGACAGGAAGATGTTGGGACAAGGCTAGGTTGGGCCATGTTGTGAAATGTCCTAAAAATCAACGCTAAAGAGTTAATGCAACCCAATGGCAGTAGGAAGCCATTGAAGTTTAGTTAATCCTCAGACTTTACCTTTATCAAACACTCAAGGGGGTGCATGCGCTTCATATATAATCTTCTAAGGTAAGAGGAAACATTCCTAAAGAATTATAATTCCTTGGCACTCAACATACTAAAGAGCCAATTTGGTCATCCCAAATCCAGTTTTCTAATCCTTGCTCTGCTACTGGTTCACTGATGGGAAAGATAACTTCTCTAGGCCATAATTTCCTCAAGTGTAAATCAAGATCATTTGAAAAGTTCCTTTTAGCTCCAAACTCAATTATTCTCATTCTCCTGTTTGACTTTCTCCGTAACAGTGAGAAAAGAAGAAAAACCTGTTACTAACCCATTTAATGATATTGAAATCATGGTTTTAATTTTTTTACACTGGAAAAGAAGTCACATATGCATTATTCACTGAAACTTGTATCTGTGGAGAGCACATGTGTATTTTTTTGACTACTGGGCTATCAAAAATTATTTTTCAACATCACAGATAAAAAAGAAATTAAACAAAAAAAACTTTAGCAAAACTACTTTTAAAAATGTACTCTGGAATATGTGAAAGTGAATAACATTACTGATTTGATCTTTGTTAATTTTGTGCTGTACAGGAAACACCAATAGTAAATTTGTCACAAATTCATTTTCAAAAAAAAGTTGCATCCATAAAAGGACACACTTTTTCTCTTTCTTCTTTAAATTGGCAACATGAAAAAAATTTTAGCTTTCTAAAAGCAGAAGCAAAGAGCTCATGAAAACAGAAGTGTGCTGTGTGGGTATTTTGCAGTCACTCTTATGGTTTCTAGATGGTTGAGTGAGTCAGGAAATGTTGGCTCTAGTTTCTACTCTACCTCAACTAGTTCTGTGAGGGCAAATCCACCATTTATCTGGTTTTACTTCTCCTTTGAAAGACTTATCACAATTATGGTCGTTTTCATTGTATTGTCTTTTTCCTCACTACTGGACTGAAAGATACCTGAGTGCTGAGATTCTGTATTCACATATCTATCTCCAGATCTGGCACATAAGTTACTCAATATTCACTGAATAAATGAATTTTTTACATATCTGTAAATGGAGGCAGTTGTACTAAATTTCCCGTCATTTAAAAAAATATATATTTATTTTTGGCTGCCTTTGGTTCTTCATTGCTGTGCGCGGCTTTCTCTACTTGCAGCGAGTGGGGGCCACTCTTCGGGTGGGTGCAGTGCGCGGGCTTCTCATTGCAGTGGCTTCTATAGCTGCGGAGCATGGGCTCTAGGCACATGGGCTTCAGTAGTTGTGGTATGTGGGCTCAGTAGTTGTAGCTCACAGGCTCAGTAGTTGTGGCACATGGGCTTAGCTGCTCCGCAGCATGTGGGATTTTCCCCGGCCAGGGCTCAAACCCGTGTACCCTGCATTGGCAGGTGTATTCTTAACCACTGCACCACCAGGGAAGCCCTCTATGGCATTTCTATCTTTGATTCTTTGATATGAATTTACTTTGAATTATTTAAGTCCAGACAGTTGAATTTTTCCCTTCAGCTTGATTTCTAGCATTTTATTGCTCGTTAGCACTCTTTCCAGATTTGGCCATTTTTGTTCTAACTTGAAGATAAAGTGGTACAAGCAGCTAGAGTGGGACTGTGTTTAGACAGGAAAGGATTCTCTGTGGGAGTGTCATAGAATTTGTTATTGAACCCAACTCCTACCTCTTAAAGTTGTGGTTTGCATCTAAAATGACAAGTTAAAAAAACTAATACATAGGTAAATGTGAATCAAACTTCAGAACAATTTCTAAATGGAAAATCTGATGATGTCCTAAATTTTACAGATGCTAAAAGCATAATAAAATTTTGTTGCTGAACCTCCCAAGAATATGATCCAGCACTACATGGTAGTCCTTTGTGCCAACGAAACTCCAGGAACCTCAGTGACAATAGCCATGGCCTTGCAGTTGAGTATATACATTTCTTTAATGTAAATCAAAGCCTATTACAATGCATTCTGTTACAATGAAAATCTTCACTTATTTTGGAAGCTCACTCAATCATTTTGAGCAACATTATATACAACCCAACAGATACAATGAAATCACTGACAACTCCTTGAAACGTTATAGCTAAATTACAAAGAGTAATTGGATAATGTAGACAACCCCGATAAAGTATTTATTCTCACATTGTGCTCAATATTAGATGACATATAAAATTCAACTGGGAAAGGGAAATCAAAAAAAAGAAAAAAAATTGTGCTTTTCCTTGAACCAGACTCAGATAATGAGATGAGGGTAAATCCCAGTTGGGAAAGTATTTAATTCATTGTGCTTTTATATATTTTTCTTGCTACCTATTCCCAGTTAAAACCTTAAATTTGTGCCTCTGGGTACTATTTCTTTTAACTCAAGTACAACATACCAGGCGTTCCTTAAAATCATTTTCTATTAAGTATAAAAAGTATACTCAGATAAGAACTCTATAAAATCATTTCCTTTTAGAAGCCATCAAATATTCAGGGATCTTTATTTTTAAAGGGTTAATAAAATGACATAGCTTTCATTGACCCAAACATGCATAATCCACCCTTAAAAATGCACCCAATTGGTAATGACACGATATACAAAGGGAATGCAACTTTACATATGTAAAATGATTGCTCACTATGGCAAGTTAACAGTCAAATTAACAGACATTGTACATTAAAAACAAAACAAAACAAAAACCCTCAATGTCTTAAAGCCAGTTATCTATAGGAAACCAAGGGAAATTCTGATATGGAATAGTTTGACTCAAAGCAAAGAATAAGGCACCTGCTATGAATTTAGAACAATAACTTTCATTTTTTAAGTTACAACAAAATAGAATTAGTTAACCAAGACACTTGTTTCCAAGAGGGAAACAAGTACAGGGGTTGATTTCCTGGGTGAGAAAGGCAGGTAACAATGCAGATAAAAACCTGCTGGCCTAAGGTCAGCAGATTCCTTTCCTATTGTAGTCAAGTTCCTAAACGTCCTTAACCACTTTGCCTCTCCTTTATTCTCCCCATACTTAGGGGTATGGGAAGCTCTGAGGTTCACACTGTATATAGACTAGGTAGATTTCCCTTCTGTTCCTCTTAAAACAGCTTATTTTCAAGAGGTATCCTGAGGCAATTAACATAGCAAACAAGCAGCTTTCTTTCCAATTCACTACCACAGAGACACCTCTCAGGCTTTTTTTCATCATTATGGCTAAGAATTTAAATAGCCAATACTTGAAATTTTCAACAGTACCAGAAAACTCAAAACCTGCCTTATCACTCACCCTTACCATTAGTAAAAAGAAAGTTTGATCAATCATAACCTGTAAAATCATACAACAAAGGGAAGACTGAAGACTGATCCGTATCAGTAAATCCATTTAATTTCACATGACACTTTAGTCTGATGTATCTAGTACCCTAACAGAATTTTAATCATAAATCAAGAAAAAGCATTTCCAAACTAATTTGCAGTTGATGTGCCTTTTTGGTATTAAAAGTGCTATTAACATGCTGTCCTACGGCACACTGGACTCAACAGTATGTCCTGATGAGGCATCCATTTTTAGTACTATTTTTCCCTAAAGTGTTGTGAGCATAATAGGCCCCTTTCATATATTAAAGTAATTCTGGTGAAATCAATGGTGATATAAAAAACCTTCCCTGACTTTACTCCACCATGGCTGCTTATAGTGAAACCGAAGTGACTAAGTTATAAAATGCTCAACCAAGTTGTTTTCTTATGGCCTCTTACGTTAGTATATTCACTCATGCAAAATCCAAGGTAGTGTAATAGAAATAATATTGTTAAAATAGACGTTGTGGCTATAAGCATCTCCCTTTATATTAGGCATTTAGAAGCTTTTTAAAATTTTCAGGTGCTAAAGATTTCGGGGAAACTAGGCTAACCGTGTAGTTGTTCCATTTATAAGCACCTTATTACAGGACGGTTACATGACCCTCTATGGGAGTGTGCTTTCAAGAAATAGTAATAAAGTGCCTAGCTATATAAAAACCGTAGGATTCCAAATTTTAAATTAAGCTAATTGCATTTACACATTAGGGCTAACAAAATCTAGACCCTGTCTACACAGATTCAATCTAATTACCTATATTGTATACTGTTCTAATAACCACATTAAAAAAAAAACTTACTCTTTACTGACTGAATAAGTAGGGTCCACTACTGTAGCTTAACAAATTTTATTGCTTTATTCATGTGGTGCTTTTGCAAGGCACTGTGGTATGGACTAGAAAACTTGGAATGACTTGTGAAGAAACCTTGGAATGACACATGAAGGATGATATGAAAAGTCATTCTGAGGCAGGATGCTTTACTGAATTGTTTTTAACCAGGGTATCAAACATCAGGAATGAGTTCAAGTTAAAATTCACAGGAGAATGGAAACATCTTAAGGTCAGTCACTTCACATGCCCATCCTGATACTTTGAATAATCTGGAAAATTGCTGTAAAGAGAAAGAGCAAGTATTAAAACATGCTTGGAATAAAACAGGCCTGACAACCGACAAACATTAAGGTAGTTCAAGAATCCAAGAATACCCTTACAATTACTTGCAAGTACTATGTAACTTCATAGTAATATGAACACAGGCCTACCGTAATAATACAATATTTTATGCCTCAGCTTCCTTGAATTTTATGCCAAAATGTCTAGAGAGTTACCAAATAAGCAGTGATTTTTAGAAAGAAATTAAAGCACCAAAGCAAAAAGGTTTTTCTAGCATACAATTATTTTGGTTTAACCCTAAACATTAGGTGTACTTGGCCTGTAACATACGCACAGTTCCTCATTCTCACAAGGCTGAAATTCAATAATCTTTAGGTTACATAAATTGCTTGGCTCTTGGCCATTTATCAGGAAAGCTTCCAATTGGTATGTTTAGGAGACAGGCAAAGTGAAATGTTTAAAAGAAACCTCAGTAACTTTAAGATGTCAGAACACGTAAAACAGAAACAAGTATTTCCATATTAACAGCTTGCATATTAAGATGAAGAGAAGAAGGCATTCTGTAATCCATCTCCTTGGGCAAGAGTCTACTACTCTAACAGCAGTCTGCCCTGATAACTATTTTTTCCTACCATATGTCAAACATTTCTTTTATTAAACTAAAAACATTTGTCTCGCACGTTAAATTGCCAATCAGGTACAAGTTCCTCTACAATGAGCCAATTCTTTGCACTAGCTTTACTTTATAAAATATATCCAATTTTGACATAAAGATATTAGATTTCGGAACATGTTAAATTAAGTTCGAACATCCGCATGTACATGTTGTTCATAAGCTTCACTTTCGCAAAGGTTTCAAAATATTCTAAATTCTCATTCTGGGAGGTGTTTTTGTTTTTTGTTTTGGTCTAATATTTGTCAACTCGATCATTACTAAGGACCTGACCTCCTTTTCTGCTCTCCTGTGAGCTCAAATCAAGCGGGGAGAAGTTTCTAGAGCACCACCCTCTGTGCATATGTGGGACAAGTAACTGGGTTCAGATAAAACAAAATTATGAGGAGCTCCCGGCAGGTGGATTGAGAACTATGCGGGCAGGATTCACCACTGATGGATCACCACGTCATCCCCAACCCGTCATCCAACGCCCTACCCGATGATCGCCCCCAAAGCACTTACCAGAACCACAAACAACAAAAATGAAGAGAGCCAATAACCAGGGTCCTACAGACGCCTTCTCTTCGGGAGCATTTCTCTGCAAAAAGGAAAATGCACGGTCGCCAATGCAAAAAAACCACTCAGACCCCGGGCTCTCACCCTGCACCCCGGGCCAGGTCGCCGGGTCCCTGCACCTCACTGGTCTCCCCTGCGTTCCCGAGCCGCCCGGCCCCGGCACCCACCTCCCTGAGCTCCCAACTTAGCGTCCGGCTCGCGACCTCGGGCCCTTGAGTCGCCCGGGTCTGGGGAAGAGAGCTCGGCGCGGCCCCGGGGCCCGGGCCTCATACCCGGCTGCGGAACCAACAGGGGCGCCCGCTTTTCCCTTACCGAGGTCTTGGCGACGTTGCCGCGCTGGGTGATGTTCTTGCTGTGCTTCTCGTTGGCCATACGGATCCGCTGCTTGGCGACCATCTTCGCAGCGCAACCACCTGCCCCGGCCACCGCTGGGCCTCGCTCGCTCGCTTCTCCTCGGGCCGCTGCGACCAACGCTCCACTCCCGGTGCCCGCGTCGCCGGAGCGAGGAGGCTCTCAGGTGGGGCGCTAGCTCCGGCCGCTGGGCCTGGGCGCGGCGGGCGCGGGGTCTGAGCCCTTAGCTGGGCGCGGGCCGCCGGCTGACTGACGACGCCGGACCGTCCGGCCGAGCGAGACGGGCAAGCGGGAGGGGGAGAGCAGGCCGCCGTGATATTCTCGCGTCCCCGCTGGGGCCTCCGCCGGGAGCGTGGAGTGAGAGAGGAAGAAAACGCAACGCTACACAACGCAACAACCGGACGGTGCAAGCCGCCGCCTCGAACTACTTCGGATTCGGCTGCCAACGTCAGCATTGGGCCGACTCCGCCCCGCGGAAGTGCACGCTCCGCCTGCCGAGGAAGAGGGAGAGGGAGGGCGAAGGCCGGCACTCCAGCCTTAGCTCCGCCCCTCCACGCTCTGTAAAGTGTTGCCCCAGAGCTGCGCGTGCGCGTTCGGCCTCCTTTTTCACGTCTCTCTCCGACCGGAAGTGAATTGGCCCCGAGGCTGGCGACCCCGGAAACACCAGTTCGCCGCCTCACGCCGGAGGAGACGTGTTGGGGCCGGGTTCGGCTCTCGTGAACTCTGACCCAAGCATATGAGTTTCTCTTTCCGGGACAAGATGGCGCCGTCCACGCCGCTCCTTACAGGTGAGCTCTGAACGAGCAAGGGATTATTTCTTTACAGCAATAATTTTTGTGTCTCTAATCTTGGGCACCACCCGAGAAGCCTTGGAGTCTGATCCGCCTTTTCTTGTGGATTGTAGGAGAGCCGGAGGGCCTTTTGGATTTCTTGGTGTAGCGTGGCAGTCGGAAGTTAGGCTCTAGCCTCGGAGCTCCAGCATTCCCCTTCCCTTTTGCTCGTCCATCATTCTTTCCTGACACTTCAAGTCCTACAGGAATAGAGGAAGGGGCATAAAAACGAAGAGTGCTAGTGGTATTTGTTACTCTGGGTCTGCAATACTGGTGTTACACTAACGCTTACTTGGTGACAGGCCCTGTTGACAGAGTGAAGTCATTTAGCTAGCTCTGTAATAAGAAAAAAACGTAAACGTATGACTCGGTCTACTAGAATAACCATGCACATTAAATACACCTGAATTTAAGTGATATCGAATCCTGCACTCCTTGCTTTAATGAAATTTGTGGGACTGAGTAGGGCGAGTGGAGCTGCAGTAGTGTAGGTTTTAAGGGGATGAGAGTGTGGTCTGGGGTGGTAGCATATAATGAACATTATAAAGATAAAGTAGCAACGTTAGAACATTACAGGATTCCTGAGGTTTCGAAGCTGAGGCAGAGTTTATAATGTTGGAGAAGATAATAAACTTAGTCTTGGACAATGTCGGCGATGACTCTGGATTAATGGCTGGAGTCTCATATATGAGCATCAAGTAAGGAGAGGGGAGTTGGGAGGGAAAAGAAGGCTATAAGTTACCAATAACTTAATAACATTAAGGAAAAAGAAGCCTTTGAGAGAAAGGTTGTCTACTTTTGAGGAAAGGGGTTATTTCCCCCTGAGACTTGGGGGGAAAATAAGCTTTTGCACTTTTCACCATTCTACATTTTGAAATCTTTGTTATTAAGCACCCTGCCCATTCATATTCAATCTGGCTACCACAGTTCATTCACCACACATTTATCAAAAACTAATTTGTTAGATAACATACCAGGCAGATACTGCTTAAAAAGTAACTAAATGAATTTATTTCTGTAGCTTCATAAAGGTAGCTTGTATCTTACTTATAATTTTGGAATACTAAATGCTTTTTTTGAACTTTAAAAACTGGTACATTTTAAAATTTGATCATTATTTTTTCCTTTTTAAAATCCTTACAGTGACTGCTTGCAGGGTAAATTCCATCCTGTTTAGCATAGCATATAGAACCCTTTATAATCCTTGAATAGCTCTTGTCATTCATTTTACTCCTTGCCATCCTATCCTATTTTGTTCTCCATCAATACTGAACTGCTCATAAAACCCTTGAACAACCTATTTCCTCAGTCTAACACTACTCTCTTCCTCTTGATTTGGCTGACGTCTTTTTATCTTTTAAATTTCATTTTAGACATCATTACTTTGTGAAGTCTTTCCTTACTCTTCCCAGATAGTCTTTCCCCAGCCTATTTTGGTACCTCATACATACTTGAGGTTTTTGGGGTTTTTTTCCCCACTTATCACATAGGGTAATTATCTAGTTGTTTAGATGCTTTTCTCCCTTGCTAGACTGTGAATTCCTTAATGGCAGGGGCAGAGCCTTATTCATCCCTGTCTTCTCAGTACCAAGTACAATGCTTGGTAAACAATAGACACTAAGTGGGTTTTTTTGTTTTTGTTTTGTTTTTTTATTTTTGGCTGTGTTGTGTCTTCGTTGCTGCACGCGGGCTTTTCTCTGGATGCGGCGAGCAGGGGCTACTCTTCGTTGTGGTGCACAGGCTTCTCATTGCAGTGGCTTCTTGTTGCAGAGCACGGGCTCTAGCCACACGGGCTTCAGTAGTTGTGGCACATGGGCTCAGTAGTTGTGGCTCGCAGGCTCTAGAGCTCAGGCTCAGTAGTTGTGGCGCACAAGCTTAGTTGCTCCGCGGCATGTGGGATCTTCCCGGACCAGGGCTCGAACCCGTGTCTCCTGCATTGGCGGGCGGATTCTTAACCACTGCACCACCAGGGAAGCCCAACACTAAGTGTTTAATGGAAGAATAAATTAATGAATGATAACCACTTTATTTGTAGTCAGATTAACCAAGAGTGACAGTTTTCTTACAGTGCTTAAGGTCAAGGACTTCGTAAGAGCTCAAGGGTTATCTAGTCTGTGTGCTCCAAATATTCTCATATTTATAGCAGCTCAGGGAAATTCACATTGCAAATTGGCAGAGTCAGGATTATATTCAGTCATTCAACTCCATGGCCCATTTTTCTTTCACTGGAACACACTGATTAATCTTTTAAACATTCTTAGTATAGGTATTTCAGTCAATAATAGATTCTTTTACTTCCAAAACCTTTTTTTAAATATAGACTTATGGGACTTTGGAGTTGTGAATAATTTAAAGATTATCCAGTAAATTTTATTAGTTATGACTTTCAATTGGAAATGACAAAAAGCTAAAGCAGGCAAAAAGGGGATATTTTAAAAATTATTTATTTTTGGCTGCGTTGGGTCTTTGTTGCTGCACGTGGGCTTTCTCAAGTTGTGTGAGCGGGGCTTACTCTTCGTTGTGGTGCGTGGGCTTCTCATTGCAGTGGCTTCTGTTGTTGTGGAGCCCAGGCTCTAGGTGCGTGGGCTTCAGTAGTTGTTGCACGCAGGCTCAGTAGTTGTGGTTTGTAGGCTCTAGAGCGCAGGCTCAGTAGTTGTGGCTCCATGGCATGTGGGATCTTCCCAGACCAGGGCTTTGAATCCGTGTCCCCTGCTTTGGCAGGTGGATTCTTAACCACTGCACCACCAGAGAAGCCCCGAAAAGGGGATTTTTTTTTTTAAGAAAAAGCTCATGTAACCTTAAAGCTTCTACTGTTACATCCAGGTATTCACATGACTCCAAAAATCTGTTTTTCTTCCTCCTTCAGCTCTTGCTTTCTTTCCGATTAAACTTAGTGTCAGGCTGACGTTCTAATCGGGAGCTCCAGGTTTACAGTCAAGCAGCTCAACGGCCCCAGAGGAAAGTGCACATCTGTGCCAGTCTCAAGGCTGGCTGTCTTTGGCTTGGCTCATGCTCATCTTTGAATCAGTCAATTTTTAATCAGATCACCAGGACCAAATTATATTCTCACCCCTGGATATTTCCCAAAGGAAAACTAAAGTCTCCTAAAAGGGGGGCCTGGATGCTAGGTATGTAAAACAATAGCCTTTACATGAAGCCCATATTGTCCAATCAGCTTGCCTAGTTGAAGCCATTGAGATAATCAAGACTGAGTCATTTTCTTAAATTGATATATACTTCAGGGGATGTAAGCATTGGAAAAAGTATCATACTATAATGATCACCATATCCCTGGCATAGGACCCTTGTTTGTTGAAGTCCAGTAGTTTTCTCATATTAACTCAGGCCTAGAGCAATAAATAGTATGTGAGTATCTAGAAAGGCTAGTAAGTTTTAAAAAGATACTATGTAGGTACAGTATTTAACGTAATTGTTGTTTTTAAACAGTTATTCTGTGTGAAACTCTGGCATTTATTTGTTGCTTTAATGAAAAGAACTGTTAGCATTCCAGATTTTTCTTTCCAGTAGAACATATTGCTGATCCTTTTTGATTAAGGGGAAAATCACTAAAAATAAGGAAACATATCAAGTGTTAATACACTATGTTAAGCTATCCCCACATTTTACTCAGTGTTTTACATTTAGTCGCTTCTAATTAAAATGAATTCCTCATTAGAAATTCATATGTAGAAAAAAATTGTTTCAGTTATTGAAAAGAGTTTGAGTCCATATTTATTTTTGCTTTTATTAACTTATAATGCAGTTTATGTTCTGTTATGAACCTGATTTTGTGTTTCTTCTGATAAACTTTGTATATCCACGTATTCAAGTTTGTATAAGAAGTTGCTCAAACTAATAAATCCAGTATAGTATCTTAGTGGTTCCAAAATGTCTTACAGCACTTTCTCATAGTTATGCTTCTATGTAGGGAAGTGTGAAAGAAAATATTTGTTTTAAATAGTGGTTTACATGTACGAACAAAACTATAATGACTCAATATGACTTTTATGATGAATTTAATTGATAATTAGTTCACATATAACAGACATATCTGTTGTAAAGCATCATGTACAAAGGTTGTCTAATTTAATGGGAATCAACAGTATCATCAGTGTATGAAGTAGCTTTGATATGTACTTTTGTCTTGCAGAATATGATTTTATCTTAGTACAAAAATCTTGGTCTATTCGATTTTTAATTTTAATTTAACACCTCTGTCCTGTATTCCCAGGCAAATCAGTTCTTGAGAAATGTTGACAGACTTTTGATTGGTTTTATTTCTTGCCGTTTTGTGAACAAAGTATTACCAAAAAGGGATGGGCTTTTTAAAAGCCTTTTTATTTTGATATAAATTAAGACTTGAAAGAAGTTGCAGAGAGAATAAAGAAAGTTCCTGCATATCCTTCATCTAGCTTTCCCCAATGATAATATCTTATAGTATCTTAGCCAAACCAGGAAATTGACACTGGTACAGTCGTATTTACTAAACTGGTCTCCTTATTTGGATTTTACTAGTTTGTGCATATCTATATTTTATCATGTGTAGATTCATGTAGCCACCACTATCAGAATATAGAAATGCTCTGTCACCACAAAGATGTTACCCGTTTATCATTGGACCCTCCTTCCAACTCCAACCGTTGGCAACCACTGATCTGTCCTGTATCATGATAATTTTGTCATTTCATGAGTGTTATATATCCTGGTGAAAAGCCAACCATTTTTTTTTAGTAAGTTTTTATAGCATGGCCGAACATAATGATTTGTGATAAATATTGAATAGCAACCTTAATATAATACAAAATTATTGAGACTACCTAGTGAAATTATCTTGATTATTATTCAAGGGACAATTGAAATGTACTTCTAAATTTCAAACAACAACAGTTTGCCTTTTTTTCTCCATCTCTATGCAAAATACAAATGTATTTTCCTTAAAAAAAAAAGTTTTATAAATGGAGTCATAGACTATGTAACCTTTTAATTTTTGTTTTCAAAGTGTTCTTTATTTAGAATGTGAACATATGCATGTTGAAAAGCAGTTGATTGATTTGACTCAAGATTTTGCTTCTCCAGAAACATACTAAAACCAGTAATTGAAAGCCACATGAGACTGAATGCTACTTGAGCAAGAAAGACATGGCACTTTTCACACTGACATTTCTGTCGGTGTTGCCTTCTGAGATTTTGGCTTAATAATCTGCATTATTAAGTTAAGTGGGAGTTTTGCTCCCCCACTCCTGTCTTAGTCCATTCTGGCTCCTGTAACAAAAATATCATAGACTGGGTGGTAAACAACAGAAATTTATTTCTTACAGTTCCAGAGGCTGGCAAATCCAAGATCAGGGCACTGGCAGATTCAGTGTCTGGTAATCACCTGCTTTCTGGCTCATAGACAGCCATTCTGCACTGTGTCCTCACATGGTGGAAGAGACAAGGGACCTCTTTGGGGCCTCTTTCATGAGGGCAGTAATCCCATTCATAAGGGTTCTTCCTTCATGACCTAATTACCTCCCCAAAGCCATTCCAAGTACCATTAGGGATTAAGTTTCAACATATGGATTTGGGGTAAGGGTACATAAACATTCACTCTTAGCAACTCTTTTGGGATCTTCTACATGTCTTAGTTTGGGATATAAGTATGAAATAGAAATTTTGGAAAAGGAAAACCTTGTACCCATACTGGTTGCCCTGAATACCCTGAAAGTTCCCACTGCTGTGGCCAGAAGGCTACCTTCATGGGTTCTGAGGTACAGCTGCCACTTTAATATAACGTACGAAAACTTTGGATTTTCACCAAGTGAACATTGTGGTCGGTAATAACAGCAAAGTCAACAGATACAGAGGACCAAGGTCACTAGGTACAAGTGTCATGAGAACACAGGAAGCTGAGATGAGCTAGGGAAAGCTTTTTTTCTTTTTTGCCAATCACTTCAGGCATGTGTTAAGGCAATAGGGCATGGTTTGATTGCATCATCATATGGTACATTTTAAAAGTATTGCGGCTTCGTTGGGTATACACTGATAATGTACTGTTTTGTTTTCCTAGATAAGTATGAGAATTTTGAAAGAGCGATTAGTGAGTTAAATTGTCACTGCAGCTTGTGGGAGGGACCTCATTAGGCTGACAGAATTTTATGCAACCTAGCGATAACATGTAATCTGACAACTACAAACCCCCTAGTTTGGGAGATTCACTTTTTATTAATCCCTCAAATAAATGTTTATTAAAACCTTAACTGTAGTATTAAGAAAAGAATGGCTTGTTTTCTTCTAAATCATAATGTATCATACATTATATTGCAGCAGACGATTGATTTGGTGACAAGAAACAACACAGCTTTGCCTGTGTAGTAAGAGAATTTTGATGCAATACTTGATTTTAGCCAGAACGCCAAGAAGCAGTTGAGAATTTCTGATGCTAAAGAATTAAACTTCGTAGTTTTCAAGTCTTCTAGGAAAACATTTCCTGACACAAAATGTTTACTAAATGTATTAGAGATTTTTAGAATAGATATCGTCAGTGTTTCATTCAAGGTGTAGCAGTAGACTGAGCTCCTTTTGAAATCATCATTTTGAGTGTAGTGATGGACTCAGTTTTTAAGATCCCTAATGCCTAGCACATGGAGCTGTGCAGGGGCCAGGTATAGAGCCTTGTAGGCAGTAGTGTGAGGAGTTTAGATTTTGATATATGTAGAACACTTTGCTAGACTCCATTCTATTCAAGGGCAAACTACCCACAGCAGTTTGGCAACTCAGTTTAGTATATGAGGAAACATGGTATCCAGTTGTATACTTGTGGATATCTGACCAGAAACTCATTATTCAATTACGTGTTTACTCCCTTATTTTTCATCATTTCCACTAGAATGGAAGCTCTGTGAGTACATAGATTTTTATCTTGTTTGTCAGTGGTCCTTTTACTTTCATTCTAACTTAAAAACAAAAAATTATTTATTTATTTATTCATTCATTCATTTTGGCTGCGCCAGGTCTTAGTTGCGGCACGCGGGATCTTAGTTGTGGCATGCGAACTCAGTTGCGACATGCGTGCAGGATCTAGTTCCCTGACCAGGGATTGAACCCGGGCCCCTTGCATTGGGAGTGTGGAGTCTTACCCACTGGACCACCAGGGAATTCCCTCAGTCTAACTTTAAATTATTTACTTTGGGAAGGTAGATTATATTATTTTCAATATCTGAAGATTGAGCTAGTTAATTTACAGGTAGAAAATTGATGTTATGAGAACTGTCCCTTGAGAAGGGAAAGGATATAGGGATCAGAGTTGGAGCCAAGAGTGGCCCCTCGCTACCAACTTTGCTGCTGAAGAGTGGGAGATTTGTGAATAGCTGGCAGAAAAGAAAGGAAGTGAAATTGTAGCCATGGACTTCAGTAAAACTTTTTCCTTTCTTCAGCTCTTATACTGTTGCTGCTAGCAGGAGTTCTAGCTGATAAAATAGTTACTCATCACCAAGTCCTGTCAGTTTTCTCTCTTGAATATTGAACACTTATTCTCCACTTTCCATTTCCACTGCCCTACCCTAGTCCAAGTTTTGTATTGTTTTGTTTTTTTTGTGGCCGTGCTGCTCGGCTTGCAGGATCTTAGTTCCCTCCACCAGGGATGGATCCCAGGCCCCTGGCAGTGGAAGCTTGGAGTCCTAACCACTGGACCACCAGGGAATTCCCAAAGTTTCTATTATCTCTTCTGTAGGACTACTGCAGACCATCTTGAGTAGTTTCTTCACATCTTACTGCCTTCTGGTTCACTGTCTACACTGTACCAAGTTGAGCTTTTCAAATTGCAAGTCTGGTTTTAAAAATCTGCCTAAAACTTTTTTGAAGTTTCCCAACATTCTTAGGCTGCAGTCCAACGTTGCCTAACTTAAGCCACAGGATCCTGCTTGGTCTGAGCCCTGTTTTCTTCTCCAGATCCACCTCCTTCCAGCCACGCAGGCCTCCTTTCCATTCCTGTGACGCTGTCATCTCTCTTGTCACGGAGTTTCTGTGACTGTTACTGTTCTCCTTGCTTGTTAACTGCTGTTCATCTTTCAGATCTCAGCACACAAATCACTTACTCAAGGATGCTTTCCCTAACCTTCCATTTTTAGATTAAAACTCCATATTATTCACTGTAGTAGCCTATTATATCTTTCCTTTGTAGCACTAAATGCAGTTATAGATTTCCATATATTTGACTAATTATCTGATTAGTGAGGTCAGGGACAGGCTGATTTTCCTCCCTATTGTATCTGCAGTACTCAACATAAGGTTTTGGTGGTAGTTTTTTTTTTTCCTCCAGTAAGCATTTGCTGAATGAATGAATCATTTTATTTGGTTCAGCTTTAGAAGCTTCTAATTCAGTCATTTAAAAAAAGTATAATCTAGTTCTGTAGATGTTTCTGCTTATTTAATCTTGAACTTTGTTCCCACTTAATTTTTTCGAATATTACTATCATTGGGAGTTTAGTAAATGAATGTATCTCATCCTGCTTGTTCTCTTAGCTTGAGAAATTGTAAATATATTAACAATGTCATATTTTTTAAGAACTTTGAATGAATTTGTACTATATTTTTATGTTATTATTTTACATAAGGCACACAGTATTTTAAAGTTTATATTTTGCTGATTGGGGCACAGATTCAGAGGTGGGGAGGATCTAAGATTCCACAATCAGATAGGAACTGAGGTCTACCTTTGAGTTCATGTCCTTTCTACTATAGTACAACTGCCTTTCACTGGTGACAGTTACAATTGTGAGTTTTTAATGATAAAAGTTACTTGAGAGAGTAAGCTGATACAAAGAAGATTTAACTTAGACTCAGCTCCTAATTCTGTTTCAACATCCATACATTTTGAAAATGAGATTAGAAAATAATGTGAAAACATAATACTAAGATCACTTTTTTCCATTTGAATGAAGGAATATAAGTATGAATGCTGTATCTCAATGCAAATGCATAGATTTCTTGTAAGATAGATAAAAGTGGATTTATTGAAGTAGTCTCCTTAGAGACTAAATGAATTTGCTCTATAGGAAAAGAAGTAAGAGGGATATTACCTGTCTTAGTCAGTTCAGGCTGCTGTAACAAAGTACCACATACTGGGTAGCTTATAAACAACAGAAATTTATTTCTTACAGTTCTAGAGGCTGGAAGTCTGAGACCAGGGTGCCAGCATGGTCAGGTCTGGTGAGGACCCTCTTGTTCGTTGACTGCCAACTTATTGTATTCTCTGTGTTTTTCTTGTAAAGGTACTAATCCCATTCATGAGGACTCCACCTTTGTGATCTAATAACCCCCCAAAAGGCTCCACCTTCCAATCCCATCACATTGGGATTAGGGTTTAAACATGAGGATTTTTGTGGAGACACATTCAGTCCATTGCATTACCTATTTATTTCTCAGCGATTATATGATTTTTATGCAAGAGGAAGAAAAGTGTGCCCTTTTAATGCTGATGTTTGATAGTTCTATGAAATGTTTAATGATTTCATTAGTATTTTGACTGAAAGCTTTTTTTTTTTTAAACATTTGTGATAACTGAGTATTTATTAACAAAGTAATGGTGGTTCTTTCCCTTTTTTTTCTTTAGTCCGAGGGTCAGAAGGACTATACATGGTGAATGGACCACCACATTTTACAGAAAGCACAGTGTTTCCAAGGTATGGTTTATTTTGTCGAGTAATGTTACAGAGAACTATACAATGCATTCTAAAGTATTTTTGTTGTTATATTCTGAACAAAAAAGAAAAAGAACAGATAAGCTAGTTTCTTGGGACATATTATATAATATTAACAGAAGATGGAAAGAATGAAAGAATACATATTCTCTATCAAGAAAAATGATCTTTAGATTTGAAAATAATAGCTTAAGCATGTTTAAAAGAAAAGGTGTAGGCAATAGTGTAATTCAGTTCATGCCTCTAGCTTAGAATTTTATCTTAGGGACTGAGGAAAAACCAGTAAATGTGATAGCCAAACCACTGCCTATAATCTTCGATAAATTATAGAATGAAAAAGTATAAGAAATGAAATATACAAAAAATATATACATATAAATATATAGCTAGATAAATAGAGAGACGTTTTTCCCAAAAAGAAATAATGGAAAGGTAAACCAAAAACTAACAAAAGTCATTATCTATAGGAGGAGAGAGAATTGCAAGATCCAGGGGACATGTCTGTAAATGAACTTTGGTATATATAGTTTCGACTTTGGACCACGTAATTGTTTTAAATTTAAAAAAATATTTAAATGGAAAATGGGAACAAGTGAACCTAGCTTTATATTAAGTTGGTGACATAACCATATGATGATGTACAATATTCTTAAATGCATTCAATAGTTTTATTATTAATAGAAAATTGATGTTAT
Source organism: Orcinus orca (assembly GCF_937001465.1). Classification (NCBI taxonomy): domain Eukaryota; kingdom Metazoa; phylum Chordata; class Mammalia; order Artiodactyla; family Delphinidae; genus Orcinus; species Orcinus orca. Next base: position 19,585,843 of record NC_064563.1, on the reverse strand, counting down.
CCTTTTAAATCTATTGTAGGGTAAAACAAATAAATAATTATATTAATGTCATTAGGAACCAAAGTTTCAGCATAAGAGTGAAGTGGGGAGATAGACTTGCATGTATCAATATGAATTCATGATTTCTTTTCATAAAAACATTTGTATTTCGTAGTTTTGTCCACTCTAAAGGGCTAGAGCCAGTGATAACCTGGTAGCAGTAAATACGTCACAGATTATGATTTCTAAATGCCATTCTTCACTAAAAGGAACCAGTTCCTTGGGGGAGTGGTCAACTCCAGGTATAGGACAAAAAATGTATGAGTTGAGCCATACATATCTTGTGCCAGAAAGCAAGGAAGTTATAAAAGGCTAATGGGGTTTTGCTAAACTGTCACAGGAGTCAACATGAAGGGGTTTATATCAACCTTAGATGGGACAATTTGAGCATTAAGAAGAATAATGACTCTAAGAATTAAAATGTGTTAAGTATATAAGTAGTCTGTAAAAAAATCCTCCTCCCTCCAAATCTTATTGGTCAGCATTAGAAATTGATGGGATCCTTGTTCATTACTTTGAAAATTGATAAAGAAAGAAAAAAATCAAGCATTTATGTTGCCTTTCCTGTACAAACTATTTTTCAGTAACCAAATTGTTGATGAGGAAAACTTCTTTATAGAACAGTAATAAATTTAAAAAGAATGATGGGATTAGATAATCACCATTTCGTTATCCTAAAGAAGTCATGTATCAGTGGTTCTCAAACTTTTGCATGCATCACAGTCATCTGAAGAGCTTGTTAAAACACAGGATACTGTTCCCTCTTCAGATTTTCTGATTCATTAGATCTGGGGCAGGGGCCCAAGAATTAGAATTTTTAACAAGTTCCTAGGTAATGCTGACACTGCAAGTCCACACTTTGAGAACGACTGATCTACGCAAATGATCATTAAAAGATGCTGTTAGGGGGGCTTCCCTGGTGGCGCAGTGGTTGAGAGTCTGCCTGCCGATGCAGAGGACGCGGGTTCATGCCCCGGTCTGGGAAGATCCCACATGCCGTGGAGAGACTGGGCCCGTGAACCATGGCCGCTGAGCCTGCGTTTCCGGAGCCTGTTCTCCGCAACGGGAGAGGCCACAACAGTGAGAGGCTCACGTACCGCAAAAAAAAAAAAAAAAAAAAAAAAAAAAGATGCTGTTAGATGAACTGTTGATAGGGAACTTTATAATCAGGCTGCCATCATCTGACTCTATTGACCATTGTTTTTTACTAGACTCAGTTCTCTAGAACCTTGTTACAGGAAGTATGGGCCCAAGATCAGCCATACTGGCATCACCTTGAGCCAGTGCAGAAATCAAACATCAGAACATCTCAGGCCCTACGCAGCTTACTGAATCAAAATCTGTATTTTAACCAGCTCCTCAGTGATTTGTATGCACATTAATATTTGAAAAGCACCACTTGAGAAAATAAGAGTCTGTGTTAAAGCTTTTGTGCTGCGCTTCATTGGGGTGTGCAATCCCAAGGCAGCAGGAGTGAGGGGGAAAGGGAAATGAGACAAGGAAGAAGTGAAAGCAAATACAGAGTGAGGGGCACTGAACTGACCACAGATTCACAAAATCCATCCAAGTTGCTTGGTCATGCAGAATTTCTCCAGAGAGGTTGTATAGAACCACTGTGCCTTAGAACAATCTGTTTTGAAGAGGATGGGTACGAAATTGGTCTGCAGCCAGAATCTTCTTTTGATCTGTTCGGGTTGAATCTGAGTGCCCGTGCTTCTCTTCCTGCTACTGCAATAGGCATAATGGAAGCCGTGCTGAAATGGGGCCTTCATTCTTGGAGAGTCTGAGACAACCAGTGGTGTTAGGAGATGAGGTGGCCAGGTCTCTTCGTTGAATAGCTGGTGCCTGGGAGCAGGAAGGATTAGGTGAGTCTGAGCAGGCGCATAATGAGTCCAGTACAATCTCAGCATCACTAAGAGCAGAACAAGGAGACATTATGTGTCTCCTGGTAAGTTGCAATAGGAACTATGCGGTACTTACCTTCTATGAAGATTTTTAAAAATCTGCTTCTAATCAAGCTTTGATGAATGGTCCTTGAATTTGGCTGCACATTAGAATGACTTGGGGAGCTTTTAAAAAACTAGATATCCAAATACTGGCTATTAAATGATAGTAAGGAATTATTGTTAATTTCATGAGTTAAAGTGGCTTGGTGGTGGTTCTCTTTTTTAAAAATGCCCTCGTCAGTTAGAGATGCATACTGAAGTATAGAGTAAAATGATATGACATCTGGTTTTGCTTTAAAATATTCTGGCATTAAATATGAAAGTAGGGAGTAGATTAAAGAAAACTGACCATGAGTTAATAATTATTTAAGCTTGGTGATAAGTGTGTAGGGGGGTTATCATACTTTTGCTCTATTTTTGTGTATATTTGAAATTTTTCATTTAAAAGGTTGTTCCAGAAGGAAATAGACAAAATTTTCCAAATGCCAAAATTAAGAAAAGAATTGAAGTCTGGATACTATAGTCTAGGAAGCTTGCCTTCATTCTTAAACAGAACTCTAGAATGAGTTATTAAAAAGACAATTTATAATCATTACAATAAGGAGGTAATTATTGGAGTCAAAATGAGCTTGCTAAGAATAAATTGTTTCACGTTTATCTCATTTCCTTTCTGAGTAGAATTTCCAGACACATCAGAATAGAACTATAAACATGATTTTAGCAAAGTATGTGAGAAATGAGAAAGTCTTTTGGTTGAATGATGTTAGTGACAGAGTTGTCATTGGTTAAGAGCTGTGAAGTCAGCTGACTAATAAGTTGATTTAGTTTGAGGGAAGGACTATTGGTGAGCCACAGGAGCTTGTTAAAAGGTCATCCAATATTCTCATAATTAATTTAGATGATAGTTTAGAATTATGTTTTATAACTTATATTTTACTTAAATCTGTGAGGAATGACTAATGCTTTTAAAAGGGAAAATGAAGATATAAGTAGATATCAGTAGGCTGGAATAATAGACCAAAAGTTGGGTAAGATTTAAAAAGAATAATTGTAAAATTCTGCCTTAAGGTTCAGAAATAAGTTGCACGAGTATAGAATGGAGGACATCTTGGTCATAGCTATTTATGTAAGGGAGTGAGAAAAAAATGTTTTAGTAACTATACACTTAGGATAAGCTACCATTATTGTATGATTGCAGAAACACAAATGTCATCTTCAGATGAATTAATGCAAAGACAGTGTCCAGGACTTCCCTGGTGGCGCAGTGGTTAAGAATCCGCCTGCCAATGCAGGGGACACGGGTTCGAGCCCTGGTCCAGGAAGATCCCACATGCCACGGAGCAACTAAGCCCGTGCGCCACAACTACTGAGCCTGCACTCTAGAGCCCGCGAGCCACAACTACTGAAGCCCGTGTGCCTAGAGCCCGTGCTCCACAGTAAGAAAAGCCACTGCCGTGAGAAGCCCGCGCACCGCAACCAAGAGTAGCCCCTACTTGCGGCAACTAGAGAAAGCCCGCACACATCAACGAACACCCAACGCAGCCAAAAATAAAAAATAAATAAAATAAATAAATTTATTTAAAACAACAACAACAGAAACAAAGACATTGTCCAGTTTAGAAGGGGTGTACTGGTCAGTTCTGTGTGTGTCGTTATTTGACAATTCAAATATTTGTTAGCCACAAAGTTCTGATCTAATGTTGTGACTACACATATGGACATCTACTGTACACACATGCACACATTTCTGTTTGGATCTTCATTATCACTGGGAGATGTACTCACAGTAGCCATCTCCAGTTGAGAAATACAGTACTTAAAGTTCTGATCGTTTGATAGAAGGTTGCCAAGAAGTTCGAGTTCCACAGGTTAGTTTTTGTACAGAATCCTGCATCCATATTTTTTTAATGTGAAGATCCTCTTATCGTTGTTATACTTTCTGTCTCTGCACATGAGAAATTGGTGGAAGGTCTTTGTCCTTGAAATCCAGGGTCACCTCTTGGCCGCTTGAGGATATTTTATCCACCATTGTTTTGTTATGCAGGTAGTTTGGGAAATTCTTCACAAAACCTCCGTGTTGAAATCCTTCAGCTCTCTCAAGATAAGGGCTGACAGCTGGTAGCTTCCACATACACCTACATTTTTGGGTTTTCATACCAACTAGTTATTTACCCAAAAGGGCTCTATTTCTTACTTAACATTGGTCTGTTGGTATAAAATCAATTTCCAGCCTTACAGTGGTAGTTGGCACTGCATTTTAAGCGAGAAAGTATTTTTGGTAGACTAAAGCATTTTGGAATTATTTTCTAAAATTTATGTAAGTTCTTAGTCATTAAATTTGTGGTAAGACTATGGATTTTTAATCAGATTTTTTAAAAAAGTATTAATGCTTATGAATTTAAGCTTTTTTTCTTACTATTTTCAGAGAATCTGGGAAAAATTGCAAAACCTGTACCTTTAGTAAGGATGGGACCTTGTTTGCCTGGGGCAACGGAGAAAAGTGAGTGTTCATTTATATAACATTTTATGTGTGTGTTGTGAATATAAAACATAATTGTTTTATGTGAATAACATGTATTTGGATGTCATTTATAAAGTCCATCTTTTAATGTGTTGGTGCTGTTAGGTATTATCTCCAATATAACATCCATAGAACATCTACAAAGTTGTTAGTTTCTATTTATGTGCCAGGACTTCTTTGAGTTCTCTAGTTACTTAGAATGAAAAAGTAACATATGGGGCTTCCCTGGTGGCGCAGTGGTTGAGAGTCCGCCTGCCGATGCAGGGGACACGGGTTTGTGCCCCGGTCCGGGAAGATCCCACATGCCGCGGAGTGGCTGGGCCCGTGAGCCATGGCCGCTGAGCCTGCGCATCCAGAGCCTGTGCTCCGCAACAGGAGAGGCCACAACAGTGAGAGGCCCTCGTACAGCAAAAAAAAAAAAAAGGGCAATTAATTTAATGCAGAAGAAGCTGAGAGGTGGTTTTAAATAGTGCTCTAAGTGATTGGTTAGGGTTTCTTAAGTTCTGCACTAACATTTAGAGAATAACTCTCTTTGCTTGTTTATGGTAGATACCTTATATCTTTGCTGTTAACTTATTAACAACTGTCTATATTTATTACTGTTAGTTTTATTGTGTATAACAGCATGTCATCTAAATATAAGTTATTCAAAAGTATGTTTGGTATAGTCTGTATTACATAAAATAATCAGATTACAAAATTGGTCTTGCCAAAAAAAAAGTATTTTGGTTCAGTGTTCATAATTTCACTTAGAAAACCAATTCTTTTCAATTTTCCATAGTCACTGTATTTCAGTTCACAGCAGGAAAATGCCTGAATATTTGTTGCTTGGTTTAAAGTTATTTTTGTTGTTTTTAGCCAGATATAATATCCTAGGTTTTTTAAAGGGGGAAAAATGATTGCATCCTTTTGAAAAGTATATTTTAAATGTTTCTTACACAGTGGTACTATATTCTGAGGTCTTTCAGCTATCAGGTCAGATTGGATTAACACATGATTTTTAAAAATGCTAAAATGATTGCGTTGAATTAGTTGATTCATTTCTATGACTATAAGTAGCTGGCAGAATTAGCTTTTATAATTCAAAATGTTCATCAGTTTTTTATTTCTTTTTAAGTTATTGAATCCAACCAACAAACTACTACTCTCAAATTATTAAGAATATAATTATATTGGGTCCTATTCACAGTGTTAACAGTCTTACTCTCAGCCTCAAAGAAAGGACGTACTCTCAACTTTTCTTATTTCTTTAGGTGTAACCTATTGTGGGTATTTGGGGTTTTTTTTCCAATCCATATTTTATTATTTTTCTAATATTTCTATATATATTTTTTTATTTGGTTGCGCTGAGTCTTAGCTGTGGCATGGGAACTCTTAGTTGCGACATGCATGTGGGATCTAGTTCCCCACCAGGGATCGAGCCCAGGCCCCCTGCATTGGGAGTGCAGTCTTAACCACTGTGCCAGGGAAGTCCCTAAATCCATATTTTAGTTTACACTATTTGAGTAATGAGTTGATAGAAATTTACTATCTGATGGGACATATCATACATCTTTTCATTGCCTATTATCTTTTTGAGGTATCCGTTATTCTACTAGCTTACAGTTTATTGAGTAAGTCTATTTTCACTTTGGCAATTATTATTAATTTTTTATATGTCATATCTCCACTTTGTTTTCTGTTGGATTCAACTCAATCCTCTTAATATATCCCTACATGTTGTGTCCATCTTTTTAATAGATTTTTTTATACCTGGTTCTAGCATTTATTTCCTTAAGGTGCTGCAGCCACAACAATACATATTGTTCCTGGGGCAAGAGAAACAGATATAGTGTATTGATTGTGGTCTTTGCTGGGTTCACGGTTAACTAAGTCAGAAGCTATAACTGATTTTTCCTTAAATGTGTGCTTATTAAATTAAAATAAACACCCTTCATTAAACTAAGAATAACTTTAAAGTTTATTAACAACAACAAAAAAGAAAGCTTCATGTAATTCTAAAATATGTAATTTACAGTAAGTTGTAAAGAATCTACAGTCATAAGTGTGTGTGTTTGTGTGTATGTTTCTGTGTTTAAATAATATATGGTAATTGTTTATTCTTACCAGTTGCCACTTATCCTAACCCAGCGTCCTCAAACTTGAGTTGAACAAAGTAACTTTAAGGAACTTCTGCAATGAGATGGAGTATCTTTTTTTCTTTCTTTCTTTCTTTCACCACAGGGACTACGTAAGAGCAAGTCAGGCCAAACAGGTTTCAGAGCATTGCTCTGGCATTTATTAGGAGTATGCTCTTGGGCAAATCATCAGATCATTTCATTTTTCTAACCTTCAGTTTTACCATTTGTAAAATGGAGATGATAATACCTGTTTTATGAGATTGTTGTGAGGATTAAATGAGAAAATGTACATAAAGTGGTTAAACCAGAACATGGTTCATAGAAAGTGTCCCCAAAAGTGGAAACTGCTTTTTTTTTTTTTTTACAATTATTGTCTTTTTTGTCATTGTACCACGATAATTCTTACAGTAATATCTTTTGTAGACTGCTTCTGAGATTTTTATAGACATGAAAAGTATCCTTGCTGATTTCCCTAGCCGCTGCAGTTTCCATTTACTCAAATTAAAAAATATATACTTTTCATTTTCTCTTGGATTTGAAATTCGTCAGCTTGTCTGTAGATTTGTTCTGTGTTCACTTAAAGGCCTGTTTTTTCCTTTTTGGTTGAAGGTGGTATCTATTGTATCTTTGTGCAAATTCCATATTACTTCCCAACACCAGCCTTAAATAGGGGCCTTTTGGTAAAATGTACACTCTTCTACGTTAAAGTGTTTATTGGATATTTTCTAGAACTGACTGAAAATTGATTTTTATGAGGAATGAACACTTTAGAGTGATCTGTACTTAAAAAGAAGTATGAATGTTTTGGATAGTGCTGGCTATTGTGAAACAGTGTTTCATTGCTGAAGTAATTTCTTTTGAAACCAGAATAAATGTTATCAATGTCACTAACAAGGGACAACTGCACTCCTTCGACCTTCCAAAGACAGTTTGCCTTGAGTTCTCGCCAAAAAACACTGTCCTGGCAACATGGCAGCCTTACACTAGTAAGTATTTTCCAATTGTAAAAATATTCTGACAGGACCAACTCAGTGGGGAAAAAAAAGGAGGTTTATAAACTTATAGGAAAGTAATTAATATTTATGATAGTAAATAGTGTTTGAGAATATTTTTAATTGACAATGAATCTTGTATTCCCCAAATAGAATGTACTTTAAGTAATTTCAAGGTATAGTAAGTTAGTGAGAAGATCCATCATGAGATAGAGGAAAAGAAAAAAGCTCAAGGGAAAATTTATAAAGTAAATAACCAATGGATAGAGAAGATCGCAAAAATTAAGAAGAATAATGACCTTTAAAATAAAAATCGTTTTATATAATTATAAATGAAAGAGGAAGTACAGTAGACACAACATCTAAGAAATGTTTATGGTATGACAAAGGTAGGAAATGGTGTGTCATTTTCTAACGCATTTAAAGATCTAATATACATTATATGAACATTTTATTGGCTTGGCCAACAGTTCGTTTGGGTTTTTCCATAACATCTTACAGAAAAATCTAAATGAACTTTTTAGCCAACCCAATATATAGCTGTGCTTCATAGATCAGTGATAAAATATTGGGTCCCGGTATAGGGCTTATTTTAAGAAGCATTTTGTAATAATGTGGATATTGTTGAATAAATATATGATAGTAGCTCATTGTTGGGGTATGAACTTCCTGAGTTCGTTCTTCCAAGAGGCATGGACTCTAATGAATATTATTTTTCCAAGTAAGTAAAAGGGAAATTGAGAATCAGTTGAAGACTGTGAGTGGTTTTATATAACTTTTTTTCATGTGTGCGACTTACAGACACAGCTTTCGTGATAAGACAGTTTAATCTGTTTAACAGCAAGCTATGTCACACTTAATCTCTTAAGTATTCTTAAAAACTGTAGTAATTATTTCAGAAATACAAAATTCTGCTCAGACAGCCGTCATATTGTCATAGCTTTAGGAATGGATGATTAAATCTATAATTAAAGCTAAAGGGGAAAGTTGATTTAAAGCAGCTCTTACCCGATCTTTATAATCTTGTTCAAATTTTTTCTAAGAATGAAATCTTGTTACCAGTGTTAGGAGAAAATTACTGCAAAAATTTTTGTTTTTATGGCAGCTTCTAAAGATGATACAGCTGGGATACCTAACCTACAACTTTATGATGTGAAAACTGGGACGTGTTTGAAGTCTTTCATCCAGAAAAAAATGCAAAATTGGTAAATAAATGCTTTAAAATACTAATTATTTTTAAATATTTTAAATATCTTTGTTGTATGTTATTTTTTTCTCTGGTATTGATTTAGAAAATAACTTCTCAGATCAAAATCTAGATCTTTAAGGATTTTGTATGTGAGAATGTAATAGAGTAAAAACTTGATCTTTTATTTAGTATTTAAATCAAAAGGAATAATATTTTTCTATTATATATGCTGACTAAAACTATTAGTAACTGACTTGACATCATATTTATAAGTATTTTTCCTTAAATAGTAAACAGTATCATAAACTTTAACATGTTAACATATGATGTTACATTCTATTTAAAATTTTTTAATATTCTTTCTTTTCAATGTAGGTGTCCATCCTGGTCAGAAGATGAAACTCTTTGTGCCCGAAATGTTAACAATGAAGTTCACTTCTTTGAAAACAACAATTTTAGTATGGAAAGATTTATGAAATAATTTTATTATTTGCTATAAATATGTACAGTTTTTATTGCCTTATATGGTATCATAGGGTTCTCCTAAATACTGTTAATATATTAACAGTTGCTGTTATAGTAATTCATTTGAATAACTCCAAGTGTAATTGCTAGTAAAACTTTATAACACAAACATTCTTTTATAATAAACTTTTACTATCTAATAATTACTATTAAGACATTTGAGTACCTCTTTCTGAGTTTAGTTGCTATTGAAATTCTGTGATACAAATTTTTAAAATATTTTGTTGTGTAGAATTTCAAATACAAAAGTAGACACCTAGTCCCATAGCCATCAGCCCATTGCCAAACCTTCTTCATCCATGCATCTGTCCACCTACCATCTCTTTTACTCTGCTAAAGAAAATTGTAGACATCGTATAATTTTACCTATAACTATTTCAGTATGTATGTATGAAGATTAGGGCTCTTAATATTTTTTTCAAACTTAGTCATAATACCATTATCACAGATTATAGAATATCTGGTCAGTGTTCAAATTTCTAATAATTGAAAATGTGATAATTTTTTTAAAACTCAGGATCCAAATAAGGTCCTTCACATTGCAATTGATTTATAGATCTTTTAAGTTTCTTTAAGCTATAAGTTCCCTCTCCATTCTTTTTTCCCCCTTGCAATTTATTATTTAAGAAACAAAGTTACTTGTCTTATATATACTTCCATATTTGAGTTTTGCTCTTGTATCCCATTCTGTAATTTAACATGTTCATCTGTTTCCTGTAAATAACCATTTGGATCTAGAGTTGGTCAGCTTCAAGTTCTTTTTTGGGGAGCTGAGGGCAAGACTACATCATAAGGCCATGTTCAATTCTTTTATCAAGAAGCACACAATGTCTCATTGTCTTTAATTTTGTATGGTTAATTGGCATTAATGTTCAATGCGTGGTTAAAAATTGGTGATACTATAGTTTCCCTCCTTCCCCTATCATTTATTAGCTGTACTACCTCTATAAGGAGAAATTCCCCTTTCTACTATTTGGTTACCTAGTGGACCATTTATATGGGAAAGGCAAAATAAATATTCTTCTCCTTTATCACTTTTAATAAAATGAGTTCTTTCTCTAGCAATCTCCATTGCAACCGATTAGTCCCCACCCCCAACCTAATGAACTATGGATTTAAACATGATGTGTTTCAGTCCATTTTAATTACTATTCTTATTGATTTTCAAATTGTCCCATCATTGGTCAATTAGTCTTTAATGACTTTTTTGCTATATGGTAGGACAAATCATTCTAGGATTATCTTGTATATTTCTTGCTATACACCTAGAATCAGCCAATTCTCCAATATACTCTGCTCCCTTTTAGTGGAAAATGGTGTTTAGAGACCACAGTCTGGGTGTAGAGGATTCTCATTGCTACTGTGTTGATTGATCATTGTTTCTAGGCCTTTTTTTTTTTTTTTTATCTTATATCTGTATTGCCTTTTGCCAACACCAAGAATGTGCTTCTCTGGGATAACAGGGGTGATAGCTTGAGAATATCACATCCACATAATTATTCATTTGCTTTATTCTTCATTGACCACATAGCATTCTTAGAATAGCAATACCAATAGTAACACCTATAACATGATTACTGAAAAATAATTTAAAGAAGAAAGTTTTGCAGTTCCTTTTGTCCTTAGAATATTCCATTGGTGACTGAACACTTTTTAGTACAGTCACTGACTTACAATAGTTTGAGTTAAGATTTTTCAACTTCATGATGGTGTGAAAGTGCTATGTATTCAGTAGAAATTGTACTTTGAATTTCAGTCTCTTCCTGGGCTAGCGCCATGTGGAATGGTACCCTCTCGTGATGCTGGGCAGCAGCAGTGAGCCACAGCTCCCAGTCAGCCACATGATCACAAGGGTCAACAATTGATACACTTAGAACTCTTTTGGAACTGTACAACCATTATGTTTTTCACTTTCAGTTGATTATTCAATAGATTACATGAGATATTCAACACTTTATTATAAAATAGCCTTTGTGTTTAATGATTTTGCTCAACTGTAGACTAATATTAAGTGTTCTGAGCACTTAATATTTAAGGTAGTCTAAGTTAAGCTATGATGTTCAGTACATAAGGTTTATTAAATGCATTTTCAACTTATGATATTTTCAACTTACCATGGGTTTATCAGGACATAACCCCATCATAAGTCGAGAAAGTAGAATGGGAATTGGCAAATGTTCACATGTACAGAAGATGGCATGCAGGCTGATTTTGACACCATCTACACAGTCATTTAGCATTACCCTTCAACTTCCTGCTTTTGAGGCTTAATCCTTTCCCCACTAATTTGGGGTTAGCTTGCTCGCTTATCTTCCTTGCCTCTTTATAAGCATGCCAGAAGAAGGGGGCTGCCAGTTTAGCAGTTTGGTATGCTACTTTTGAATAGCTGTTGGTCTCTATATTTGAACAAAGAAAATATTTGATCCCGTTAACTAGGAGAGTGTAGTGTTCATAACATGCTTTCTTACTGCCTGGCACAGAGTAAGCACTCAACAAATATCGGCCATTGTTATAGTTACTATTGTTGATTATCATTGTTGTGGATCTGTTTATCACATTAGTTACAGAATTTTCATTTCCACGTTCTACAGTAGCAAGCTAGGGTCATCTGTCCCATCAAATGGGCTCTAAGACTACTTTAGTTCAGAGATTTAAGAGAAGAGAACTGATATTTATTTAATACCTACTGTGTGCCTGGCACTGTACACTAGGAATTAGGTATGTAATCCCATTACTTGCCCAAGGTCACACAGTGACTGAGTAGGAATTCAAGCATAGGTCTGTCTCACTCACCCATGCTTTTTCCACTCTGTTACTCTGCCTGACCGACATGAGACTACAGTGAGCCGTTTTGTGTATAGTTACGTTAACCTTTTATAATGCATTCAGAATTTGAGATATTTCTATTAGCTTCTCTCATTAATCTAATACCATTTACTTTTTTTTAGATACATTTGCAAGTAAGTTGCATTTGAAAAAAATTAATGATTTTGTGTTATCACCTGGACCCCAGCCGTACAAGGTAACTGCTAATGTTTTTGTTTGTTCATGTGGAATATTATGAGATTAAACCTTTTCCTAGTTTTTAGTGACTTTAAAAACATGTCCATCTTAGTTTATATGCTTCAAAAAATTTAAGTCATTATTTATGTCTGTGTATCTTAGGTGGCTGTCTATGTTCCAGGAAGTAAGGGTGCACCTTCATTTGTTAGATTATATCAGTACCGCAACTTTGATGGACCTCATGCAGCTTTAGCCAATAAAAGTTTCTTTAAGGCTGATAAGGTTACAATGCTATGGAATAAAAAAGGTATGATAAATATATTTTATCTCCCATTTTGTTTATCAAGCATTAATTTAGACATATTCCTATGTGTATAGAAAAAGAAAAGAGTATCAGTGCTTATTCAGTGAAAATTTACATGTGCTTTGTTACAATCACCATTAGTTTAATTTGTGTTTTAAATCTAATTAAAGTTTTTACCCTTACAGCTACTGCTGTGTTGGTAATAGCTAGTACTGAAGTTGACAAGACAGGAGCTTCCTACTATGGGGAACAGACGCTGCATTACATTGCCACAAATGGAGAAAGTGCTGTGGTGCAATTACGTGAGTGTTCCAGCAGTCTTCCTTTAATAGAATAAATGATAGTAAAAACTACAGTGCCATAAAGATAATATCATCTAAGTTCTTGATCAAGTGATAGAACTCACATATTTTAATAACCTTTAAGATAAAATTCCTCTTATCATCCCCAAACATACCTTATTTTGACAGAATCCAATTAGTTAATTTAGTTATGCCAGCAGTTTAGTAGGGAACTTGCTGAGTGAGATAATTCCATTGTAATAGCTCTTTGGGGACTTGTTTAATTAATTATGACAGCAAGTTGGTGTAGCATGTTTAGCACCATCTTCAGAACTGAAGAGTTTTAACCACTTCATATTTTGTTTTGATGAGTTAACTATGAAAAACTAGTTTTAAAATTCTGGCAACTCCCTAATCTTTTTTATTTTGAATTGAACATGTAAGGGTAAGGTAACCTTTCTTTCAAAAACTGTGTATTCCCATTCAAATCAGGAACAAAACAAGGATGACCCGCCTCCCTTCCATTTATTATTTAACATTCTGAAAGACCTAGTCAGTGTACCTGATCAAGAGAATAAGTATACAGTTTTGAAAGGTGAAAATCGAATCATCTCTGCTCATCAGATGAAGTTACAGCATAAACAACAGCCTCTTAAAAAGCAAAATGGAAGGAAAGATTCCATATACAGCAACAAAAAAGAAATATATAGGACTGATGGGAAGAAAACTTTAAAACTTCTGAGGGGCAAACTATAAGCTTTAATAACTTTACCAAGATGTCATTTCTCTCCAAATTGATCTAAAAATTAAACTAAAATGCCAGTAGATTTTCTTTTTTACAACTAGATAAGCTGGTTCTAAAGTTGATATTGAAGAATAAACATGCAAGAATGTTTTGAAAACTTTGCAAAAAAAAGAGTAGCGAAGGAGGGATTCTGCTACTATTAGATATTAAAATGTAAAGCAATTGTAATTAAGACAATTTGGTTCTGACTTATGGATAAGCAGATAAATCAGTGGAACACAATAGGATCCACAAATAGATCCATACTTCCAAAGCCATTGACATACAATAAAGTCAGCATTTGAATCAATGCAGGAAAATATTGATCATTTAATATATGGTTTGGGGACAGTTGGCTAGCTATTTGGAACAAAAAGTTACTATTGCTAATTCTTTACCAAAATAAGTTCCAATTGGGCCAAAAAATTGTATCTAAAACTACAGAACTAGAAGAAAATGTGGGAGAATTTTTTTCTAATTTTTTTTAAAATTTTTATTGGAGTATAGTTACTTTACAATGTTGTTAGTTTCTGCTATACAGCTACAGCAAAGTGAATCAGCTATACGTATATTTTTCTAATCTTAAAGTAGAAAAAGACTTTAAACAAAGTAGAAGTCGTATGGGGAAAGTGATAAATTTTAGTATATGAAGTTACAGATATCTACACTGGGAGAAGAAAAGAGTCCATAAATTAAAACAAACAAAAAATTAGGGAAAAAAAGTTTTAGACAAGGGATAAATATGAGAAAAGGTGAATTTTGTTAATATCTCAAGTGTAACAATAAAAGACCAATAACAGGAGAGAAAAATAGGTATAGGACATTAAAAAATAGTCCACAAAAAAGAAATAAAATTATATATAAGTATACTAAAAGGTGCTTCATTTATAATAAAGGAAAACAAGATACAATTTTTCACTTAGTAGGTTGGCAAAGATAAAAATATGAAACAGTATGAGTGAGAGTGAGGGGAGAATCTTTGCTATCAAAAACTACTGGTAGGGCTTCCCTGGTGGTGCAGTGGTTGGGAATCTGCCTGTCAATTCAGGGGACACGGGTTCGAGCCCTGGTCCGGGAAGATCCCACATGTCGCGGAGCAGCTAAGCCCGTGCGTCACAACTACTGAGCCTGTGCTCTACAGCCCGTGCTCCGCAACAAGAAAAGCCATCGCAACGAAGAGTGACCCCCACTCGCCGCAACTAGAGAGAGCCCATGCACAGCAACAAAGATCCAACGCAGCCAAAAATAAATAAATTTAGTAATAAAAAAAAAAAAAAACACTACTGGTAGTGTAAACTGGTACAAGTTCTTTGAAGGGCATTGTGGTGGTACATTATGAAGTAAATGTATGTGCCCTTTGACCAGGCAGTTTCTCTCCTACAGATGTATTTGTGTACATTTACAGTGGAGTATAAACAGCGAGATTTGTAATGGAATACAGTGCAACTGAATGAGGCAGAGCTCAGTGTGCTTACATGGAAAAATTTCCAAGAGTATTAAATGAAAACAACAAAGGTTTAGAACTTTTTGTGTGTGTGTTAAGTGCTTAAGAGAGAGATGCTTAATTTCAACAAAAATATTCTGAAAGGATATGCAAGAAGTATAACAGAGGGCTGCCTTTGCGTAGAGGGACTTATTTTTGTGGCATGTCTTTTTATATAGTTTGTATCTTTATTACTGTATGCATATATTACCTCTTCCAAGAAAAACTAGTTTTTTAATAGTAATAATAACCTATGCTTCTATGAGCCCACATTGCCAGAACGTTTACAAGAAATTAAGGGACTTCCCTGGTGGTCCAGTGGTTAAGACTCCGTGCTTCCACTGCAGGGGAGCACGGATTTGATCCCTGGTCAGGGAACTAAGATCCCATGTGCTACGCGGCATGGCCAAAAAAAAATTTAAATAAAAGTACTAAAGACAAATAATAATATATAAAATCGTAAAACAATTATAAAAAAATAAAAGAAATTAAGATTCATTAAGGGTTCTTAAATAAATTTATGATCATACATTAATCCCCATAGTAGGTCATGTAAAAATATTTTAACATACCATGAAATTTTTGGATTTTTTTTTTTAGTGTTTGTTGTGTTTATGAGTGTTATGATTGTAATTTGTGCTATTAAATATTATAATACTATACGTATTTCTTTATCACTAACTTGGATTTTATATTCTTTTTCTAGCAAAAAATGGCCCCATTTATGATGTAGTTTGGAATTCTAGTTCTACTGAGTTTTGTGCTGTTTATGGTTTCATGCCTGCCAAAGCAACAGTTTTCAACTTGAAGTGTGATCCTGTGTTTGACTTTGGAACTGGCCCTCGTAATGCAGCCTACTACAGCCCTCATGGACATATATTAGTACTAGCTGGATTTGGAAATCTGAGGGGGCAAATGGAAGTGTGGGATGTTAAAAACTACAAACTTATTTCTAAACCGGTGGCCTCTGATTCTACATATTTTGCTTGGTGCCCAGATGGTGAGCATATTTTAACAGCCACATGTGCTCCCAGGTTACGTGTTAATAATGGGTACAAGATTTGGCATTATACCGGCTCTGTCCTACACAAGTATGATGTACCATCAAATGCAGAGTTATGGCATGTTTCTTGGCAGCCATTCTTAGATGGAATATTTCCAGAAAAAGCGATAACTTAC
Source organism: Orcinus orca (assembly GCF_937001465.1). Taxonomy (NCBI): domain Eukaryota; kingdom Metazoa; phylum Chordata; class Mammalia; order Artiodactyla; family Delphinidae; genus Orcinus; species Orcinus orca. Next base: position 19,569,477 of record NC_064563.1, on the reverse strand, counting down.
CAAGCAGTTCCAAGTGATGTACCTAGTGAAGAACCTAAAGTTGCAACAGCTTATAGACCCCCAGCTTTAAGAAATAAACCAGTCACCAATTCCAAACTGGTAAGTAAAGTTTTACTACTTTGGTAGGAAAAGGTTTTTCAGTGTGTAGCGTTCCCTAGATCCTTCTCTTATGCATGTTCTTGTGTTACTTAGTATCTGATTAGAAGATATAAACTCTAGGGTAGAAATTGTGGAGGACCTGCTGCTGAAGATGGTGAATGGTCGTTTTGGGTTTTGTTTTTTTGTTTGTTTGTTTTTTTGGCCGTGCACTGCGGCTTACGGGATTAGTTCCCTGACCAGGGATTGAACCTGGGCCCCCTGTAGTGGAAGCGAGGAGTCCTAACCACTGGACTGACACGGAAGTTCCAGTGAATTATTGTTAAGTTGACAAAGTAATTAATGTAAAATCTCTGGGAAAGATAACTGGGTGTGACTTACTGGGTGTAGATTGTGGGCTCAAATTCAAATGCCTGTCAGGCTAGGCTGCTAGTGTAAGGCAATGGTGAGTGGGAGAGAATGGTGAAAGGGAGAGAGCATGCCCTCTCTCAAGGCCATAGCAACTACACAGCAGTAGCCCATTGTTTCCACAGGAGATTTTAGGCCCAGTTTGCCAAAAGCTTGATATTTCAAGACAAGTCTGGATGCTTGTATGAAATTTCTCAATTTTTAAAACACTGCTATTCAAACAAAACACACTTGTTGTCCTTAGGCCATCAGTTCCAGACCTCTGTTGTAAAGTTATGACTGGAGTATTGGTCAGATTCTGATCTGCTTTAAAATGTTAGCATTTCAGAGCTCAGGGGAAAGCATTTATTAATATCCTGAGTTTCTGTGATGACGTTAAGGAATAAAGTTGCTCTATAAGAATGAACAATATTATTCATATTAATAGAATGATGACCATACAATAGGTATAAACTGGGACTGTTCCAAGTAAATGGGAATATATAGTCACTTAATTATTAAGGCACTCAGGGAAGTAGACACTTTTTCAAAGGATAAATATTTCTGTGCCTCCATTGTGCTCCTAACCCTCTGAAAAACAAAAGAACAAGCCTTCTTCCTCCACAAAATGTAGCATTTTGACTTCAATGAAATGTTGTTGAAACATTTTTCTTGCATTAAGTTATTTAGTAAAAATATATAGAAACATATAACAAATTAAGCCCTGTTTATTATTTTTGTATTTAGATTTTTTTAGAAAGGATATAATAGTCTTAGGATTTGTTTTGTCTCTTATTGAAATTTTCCTTACCTGAGATTAAAAAAAAAGAAGTGACGTTAACACATCCTGCTTTCTAAATCTGTGTAAGATAGCACAAGAGGAAGAACTTCTGAATTAGTGTATATTTTTATTCTCTGACTCATAAAACTGATTTGGTTGGTGGAGGGAGAAAAATTAATATAGAAAGAATATATTTTGAAAACAGTGAAAAAAAAAACTAGGTAAGAACTTCTTACAACCAAACTTTTTGTTTTACTCTTTTTTTTTGGCTGTGCCGGCTCTTAGTAGCAGCACGCAGGATCTTTGTTGCAGCATGTGGGGTCTTTCATTGTGTCATGCAGGCTTCTCTCTAATTGTGGCGCTTAGGCTCAGTAGTTGTGGCATGCAGGCTTAGTTGTCCCGCGGCATATGGGATCTTTGTTCCCCGACCAGGGATCAAACGTGCGCCCCCTGCATTGGAAGGAGGATTCTTAACCTCTGGACCACCAGGGAAGTCCCCAAACCAAACTTTTTTGACATTTAAGGTTTCTACTAAATTCTTGCTTTTGTATATAACCTGGTGATTATGTGATCCTATCACATCATTTTATTTGAAGGAACTATATGCCTATGAATGAGAAATTATTGTTTGTATCTAATTCCAGAAAACTAAATGGCAAAGAAAACATTGTCAAGAAATTACTAGAAACAAAGGTAGTCTGGTCAATAACTTCACAAAGGAAGAAGGTTACATAGCAGAGGGGAGAAAAGGTGTTTGGATTCTTCCCCCGAAGGAAAAAATAACTTTTTTTATAAGTAAAAATTCATATATAAATTATACTTAAAGAAGTATTTCTTGGCTTTCAAAAAAACCCTTCACTTTTATAATGTGTTTATCAAGACAATCTTATAATTGATGTAATTGAAGAAACAAACTTTATCAATGAGGATGAAATTGTGTACAGTAGACACATATAGCTAAAGCCAGAAAAGCTCATGAGCCATAGTAGCTGTGTGGATTTTTTTCATCTAAAATAAAAGTCTGTCAGGGGACTTCCCTGGTGGTGCAGTAGTTAAGAATCTGTCTGCCGGTGCAGAGGACATGGTTTCAATCCCTGATACGGGAAGATCCCACATGTCGCGGAGCAACTAAGCCCACACACCGCAACTGCTGAAGCCCGCGCACCTAGAGCCCGTGCTCCGCAGCAAGAGAAGCCACCCCAGTGAGAAGCCCACGTGCAGCAACAAAGACCCAACACAGCTAAAAATAAATAAATAAAATGAAAGTCTGTCAGTGGCTACATGATGCTCATAGTGTGGAAGAGACTTGTAACTCATCCTTTCTTCTTGAATCATTCTTAATTGCTTTCTCTTTTTTTTTAAAGTTCTCATGAGTAGAAACTTTTTCAGCCAAAGCAAGATACTATAGAAGAACTCACTATTGAAAGAATATAAAACAAATGTTCAAGGATTAGTATATCTTAACTAACATTATGTGCAGTGGGGATCAAAGAAGTGCAAGAGGCTTGCCATGCAAATGTGTCTGTTCTCCAAATGTGGGTTCTCATATATTCAGTTGCTTCAAGTAGGGTATGTTCACACACAGAACTTCGATGCCTGCAATAGTTAATGCAGCTGCTAAGATAAAAATCACTTTATGGTTTTTTACTTATTCCTCTATATCTTAAATGTTTGAGCCCTGCACATTTGATTATAGCACTTATAAGTACAATACAGCTCTGAGATCTAGTACTCAAGAAACTTCAAAAGTGTACATCATGGTGATTTAATACACATTGTGAAAGGTTTCCCCTCATCTGGTTAATTAACATATCCATCACCTCACATATTTATCTTCTTTTTTTGTTTTTTTTTTGGTGAGAACATTTGAATTCTACCCTCAGGAAATTTCAGTTATACAGTTATACAATACAGTGCTATCAAGTATAGTCACTGTGTTTTACATTAGATCCTTCTTGATCCTGTATGTAATTCTGTTGTTGTTGAATGTGGTTGATAGTTATATAAATATCTGATGATGAAAATGATTGCCTGTTTTCACAGTATAGTCTGACAAGTCATTTAGTGTTTTAAAACCTCTTCATTATGTTAATTCTGGATTTATAACTATGTAGTTACCCCCTTCATATTTGATTTAATTTTTTATTGTCTGTTTTAGTTTTTCCATTTGCTTTTATTTTTAATCTTCTAATCTCTGATTTTGCAAGATCTAGCAAGTGACTCTTTGTGCAAAGAAAACAAATGAGGCAACTGTTTCTGTTGGCAGTAGTCAAATCCAAAAGGACCCCAGAAGAAACTATTGTTAGTATCTAATTTCATAAAAATCATGTGTCAGTGGTAGTACTAAGAAAAATTCCATTGTTTAAACAAAAATAAAGTGAATTTTGCTGGCTCTTACATAACTGAAAGATATCATATATCAACTAGTAGGAAGATCCTTATTAAATCCATCTTGACCGTTGAAGTGTGCCTACAACAAGAGTTTTGAAATATTCTTTGCCAGTGAACTTATGATAAATTTGGTAAAGTAAGTTTGTCCTGTACTAGCCAAATTGTATAATTTGTTGTATATGTTTGTAAATACGTGGACTCCATTTCAAAGTCATTTATTTTACATTTTCTATAGCATGAGGAGGAACCACCTCAGAATATGAAACCACAACCAGGAAATGAGAAGCCGTTATCAAAAACAGCTCTTAAAAATCAAAGGAAGCATGAGGCTAAGAAAGCTGCAAAGCAGGTACTTGGGGCGCTTATCTTTTCAAACAAAACAAACAACTAAAACCAGTTAAATTAGCTATGTGCCTTAAAGTTTAAAGAACTGTAGTTCTAAAAACTTGACAGGTTATAAAATGTAGTTGGAGTTAGACTTAAGTAGCCAGAATGTCTCTTTTGTGTTTGCCTATGAATTTCTCAGTAGTCCTTTATATATAATGTGGGACCTAGGAAACTGGAACTGACCTTAAAACCTGAAACCCTCATGGGATTATGTAGTGTGTTACTTGCAACAGACCCTTTTGGAGGAGCCTGTGTGAAGTGGTATAGTTTGCTTTTTTGAAAGCATATGTTTAAGAGAAACCAGAAATTACATGACTATAAGGCCATTTTGTCACTCAGTATATTACTATAGGAATTGTTCAGCTGGGAATCTAAACACTAGAGTACCCAAACAATGGAATTGTTCTAAAATAATTTTTTATATGATTTGGTAGTTGAAAAACCACACCAGCATAATAATTGACAAGTAAATTGTGATGGTGTGTGGCTTACGGTGATAGTGAGATCTGCTGGCTGGAAATTTGTGGTTAGTAAAGTCATGGTAACCACATTTTTGAGATTGAGACAATTCCATCTTGCCTATTAATGCTTGAATTTTGACAGTTCTGGGTTACTTGTGTGTTTTGACAGGCAGTTACTATTTTAAGGTATAGAATTTCATTATGCAGCCATATTCTGTTAAAATCTGGGCCTAAAAAAATCGGTGTGCTCTTTTGTAGTTAATATATTTCATCTCCAGAAATGTCTTTAAATAACTCAGGCTTAGGTCCTTCCAAGTAAAATGATCTAGTCCATGTATTAGACTTGTGTAAAAAGGAGGACTTGGCCTTTCATCAGAGTGGGTAGACACCTCTGCTGGCCCCGAATATTACAAACTGGTAGCTAAGATTCCTTTTTTGTTGTTGGTTTTCCAGCTAATAATTACGGGTATAACTGACAAATAAAAATTTTGAAGTGTTCAATGTGATGATATGATATAGGTATACACTGTGAAAGGATTCCTACAATCAAGTTAATTAACACATTCATCACCTTACATATTTACTTCTGGGGGATGAAGCACTTAAATTCTACTTTCTTAGCAAATTTCATTTACTGTATTCAGTACAATATAGTATTATCAGCTACAGTCACCATGTTATACATGAGATCCTCAGACCTTATTCATCTTATAACTGACGATTTGTACCCTTTTACCAACCTCTCGCCATTTCTCCCACTACCCCGCAGCTCCTGGCAGCCACCACATTCTACTCTCTGTTTCTATGAGTTTGACTTTTCTTTTTTTTTAGATTCCACATATAAGTGGTACCATGCAGTATTTCTCTTTGTCTTTCTGGCTTATTTCACATAGCATAATGCCCTCCAGTTTCATGCATGTTGTTGCAGATGGTAGGATTTCCTTTTTTTATGACTGGATAATGTTCTACTCTGTGTAAATATGTAGGTATGTTTATATATCACATTTTCTATATCCATTCTTTCGTTGAAGGGCACATAGATTGTTTCCATACCTTGGCTATTATAAATAATGTTGCAGTGAACATGGGAGTACAGCTGTCTCTTTGGGATAATGAGTTTTGTTTCCTTTGGATATATACCCAGAAGTGAGATTGCTGGATCACATATTTTTAATTTCTTGAGGAACCGCCATACTGTTTTTTATAATGACTGTATAAGATTCCTTCTAACTGAGATTTAAGGGCCTTCAGAAACCCCCTCAATGTAGAATCCCACTTTTATAAGTGATGTTTCTTCCTCTTTATCAGAAGATATTTTTAATATGACCATTGCTGGTACTGAGCTAAGGTCCCTTTGTAATAAAATATTAGTTTATTTTTTAAAAATATTTATTTACTATTTATTTTGGCTGTGCTGGGTCTTAGTTGAGGCATGTGGACTCTTAGTTGTGGCATGCAGACTTCTTAGTTGTAGCATGCATGTGAGATCTAGTTCCCGACCAGGGATCGAACCCAGGCCCCATGAATTGGGAGCATGGAGTCTTACCCACTGGACCACCAGGGAAGTCCCATTAGTTGTTTATTTTTGTGTGTTATTCTGGTATTTGAGCATATAAAATTTGGGGAGGAGGGTCATAGAATCAGTATCTTGTTTAGAAAAATTAATATTAAAATAGTCTGACTTCTTTTTCTTTTTGCGTACTACACCGCACGGCATGTGGGGTCTTAGTTCCCCAACCAGGGAACTCACACCCTCTGTCATGGAAGCGTGGAGTCCTAACCACTGGATCACCAGAGAAGTCCCAATGTGACTTTCTTAAAGATAACTCTGTGGTTCTTTTGAAAAAACAATCAGTGCTATGAGTGTAAAACATAATAATTACAAAAACAACCCCCCCACACACACCCCACCTCATACAACCATATAATCACCCACACATGTTATTTACTAAAGATGAGACTACTAATCCGTCATTTTGGAGTTATTCTGCGTGTTTTCTCAGTGATGACAAAGAGTTTTCTACTTGCAAGGTAATCTTTTCAGTATGTATTTTTGAGACAACTGGCTGGAGTTAGTAAAAGTTATGACTGTGTGATAGAACAAAGGTAAATGATCTATGACAGGATCTCATCCCTGACTGAATTAAGGAACCAAAGATAAAGGAGTCAGATGTACATAATCTTAACCAAGTACTTTTATAAACTGGTGATGACTTTGTAAGCTTATCAGCTTTACCAAAAATAATTGAAACAAAGAGTTTAATCTTACCATGTACATAACCTTTTTTAGAGAATGACCAGAATTCAGGTATATTAACACAAACATTTTAACTTATTCTTGTTTTTTTAAAATATGGAGGAAAATCGTCATTTCACTTAACTTTACTTATTTATTTTAAATATATTTTTATTTTTATTTTTTTGGCTGCGTTGGGTCTTTGTTGCTGTGCGCGGGCTTTCTCTAGTTTTGGCGAGCAGGGGCTACTCTTCGTTGTGGTGCACAGGCTTCTCATTGCCGTGGCTTCTCTTGTCGCGGAGCACGGGATCTAGGCGCGCGGGCTTCAGTAGTTGTGGCGCACGGGCTTGTTCCACGGCACATGGGATCTTCCCAGACCAGGGATCGAACCTGTGTTCCCTCTATTGGCAGGCAGATTCTTAACCACTGCGCCACCAGGGAAGTCCCTCACTTAACTTTAATAGTTTTTCATATTTATAACATTTATCTTCCTAGAAAATTAATATTCTCAGCTGATTACAAACAACTAAATTAAAAATTTTTTTATCTGATGTCAAAGATGAATTTTGATAGGCAAAGTGTGTCTCTTCTCCTTTTATCCACTCTTCTCCTTTAATTTTATATTATGAAAAATACCAAACTGTATATTATCAGAACTTATAGGCTCCTTAAGAGTGGAAAGTAAATAATTTCTTTCTGAATACTCTGTTAAAGTGCTCAGTAATGTTCTCACATAGAAGGTTAGGAATTAATGTTTGTTGATTGTAATGTACAAAATACAACCAACATGACTCTAAAGAGAAAAAAATACTCCAATTCTGCACTCTCTAAAAACTCTCAGGCAGACATTTTTAAATTTGGAGATCTAGGAGTGATAGCCTGTCCCATGTTCCCCTGGGATGCTTTGGTAGTTCGGAGTATTCCATCCAGAACTCTTAAGAGGTTTTAGAGTCTTGCAGGGTCTGTGCGTTCCACTGGGAACTCTATAAGGAAGAAGTAGAAACCATACATTTGGTCCAATAAAGAAAGACTTTCATAACTTTTCCCTCCTCTTGTCAAAACGTATGTCTTGTCATAATTACAAAGGAGAGTCGGTCTTCTGCTCTTTCATTTATTTAGCATGTACAGTCGAGCTCACATTATGCTGAGGGCACAAGTGAACAAAGAAACCTCAGGTACAGTCTCGTGGGGGATAGTACAGTGCAGTTACAGTAAGGAAACATACCATGTGTTGTGCAACTAATCTGGTCTCTTGGGGGGTGGGGGAATTTTCCAGAGGCCTAAAGGATAAGTAGGGTTAGCCAGGTGACCTGAAGGTGTTCTAGGCACAAGGAACAGTACACATGAAGGCCAGGAAATAAGAATATATGGCACCTTAGGGGAAATAAAAATGGTTCAGAATCAGTGGTTACTCGGTGAGAAGGGATGAAGCTAGAAAGGTCATCAGAGATCTGATCACATTGGGAGCAATATACTGTCCCTTTCAGGGAACAAAGTTTTCCGTGGCACTTTCTTACAGAGCTGAATTGATCTGATTATAAATAAATCTCTATGGAACTTATCCTGTAGCATCATCTATTACATGTACTTGATATATGTGTAATAGTTTTTGAGGATATTCCAAGAGTGAAACTTCAAACACCTTAATTAGAAAAGCCCTCTCACATTTCCAACCATCCACATAGTGGCACTTACCAAAATATCCAAAAATTTGGAATGCTTATTTGCTGATACAGAAACCTCCTAGTTTACTCTGCTAAGGTTATTTCATTTATTTCCATTTGTTATTATATTACTAATTATATATTTTATATTACATAATATTTTATCATATTACTAATATAATATTATATTACTAATATACTATTATTTTTTATTTTATTATTATGTTACCTTAATTTTGGGGGGTGGGTGGGCGGCCCACACGTCACAGCATGTGGGATCTTAGTTCCCTGACCAGGGATCAAACCCGTACCCCCTGCATTGGAAGCGCAGAGTCTTAAGCATGGGACTGCCAGGGAATTCCCTAACTTTAAATCCTAGATCTAGCAAAGTGTTCCCTATGACAATTATATAGTGAAAACCTTTTGGGTAGTTTATTATACTGTGACTTTTTTGAATGCTTCATTGTAATTATCTGTTATGGGACAATATAGCATACTTCATGAGACCAGCAATTCAGATGCTTTCTTTATATAAAATGTGCAAAAGATAAAATCATATATTGGTTTGTGAATTTCAGGTACCAAGGCTATGTTTGTTGAAATACTTTAATGATTTCATTTTAGAAAATTGAATTTTTGAAACTATTTCCTGTAGGAAGCAAGAAGTGATAAGAGTCCAGATATGGCGCCTACCCCTGCCCCACAGAGCGCACCGCGAAATACTATCTCTCAGTCAACTTCCGGAGACCCTGAGATAGACAAAAAAATCAAGAACCTGAAGAAGGTGGGAGGCTTAAGTGAAAAGCACATGTGTTTATTGAAAGAATACATGAGAATTATACAAAGAAAGTAATGCTTAGATGCCTAAAGACAGGCATCCGAGAGGTTTGTACAGTCCTCATTGTTGCTTTTTCACCATGAAATACTGTAACTTAGGAATGGCACCTAGTTTAGTTCTGTTCACAGTTGTCTAAAGGATACTAGTCTTTATTATTGATTTTTGGAGTAATAAGAAATAATGTACATTTGAACACTTTTATACTCACTTTTTCATTAGACACTTGTGAGACAGGTAAGAGCAGATATTTATCCCATTTTTAAAGATGAAGAAAGAGAAACAAAAGGAAGTTTATTAACTTGTCAAATTGCAACCAGTTTGTGATGGCGGCCTTGGAGGTAAAATCCAGGTTTCTAGAGCCCTTCCCAGGCTACATTATGGAGTTTCTCTTAAAGCCAAAGACATCGTCCAGGTACAATGAGGTTCTGAAATAAATGGTGAAAATGGTGATGTATTTAAATACATATACATGTACATGTATACACATAGATGTACATATATGATAATATTAATTAAAATCTTGAAAAATACTTCGCTAAATTCCATGTTCTTAACATACCCAATTTTACATTTAATTTTAAAAAGTAGTTTACCTTAGCATTTTAGCAGTCTGTTCCTGATACAAATGTAAGATAATTGATTTTCCTTATTCAGGCTTCACATTTATATGATTGAATTGTTAATAAGAAAATTTGCATTCTAAAATTACTTATTCTTCCTTTTGACTCATAATATATTTGATGTTTGCAGAAACTGAAAGCAATTGAACAACTGAAAGAACAAGCAGCAACTGGAAAACAGCTAGAAAAAAATCAGGTCTTTTCTGCATTTTTCATTTGGGCTCACGGTCACTACCACCCTTCCCTTTTTATTATAAGCAATTATTTAATCAGGTAAAAGAGCGTATAGATTTTAAAACTTCTTTTGAAAACCATGTGCCATTTTTTTTTTTTTTTAACATTTTTAGTCTTAAATAGGCAAGGGTAGGGGAAGACATGATGTGGATCGTGGTGAATGAGGAAGTCCCTATTTCCTCTGAGGCATACTAATGCCATTGCTGCTGAAAATAAAGGCAGTTTATATTATGTTAGACAAATGGAAGATTCTCTTCTTTCCTGTGTCACACTGTCCCGTTTGCCCCTCTCCCTCCTCCTTTCCTCAACACTTTGAAGCCCAAGTGTAGAATGGAAGATTTATTAGACCTAAAGATGCATGCAGTAAGACAGCTCCGTTTTTTGCTACCTTAATTCATACCAAATAACAAATTAGAACTTGTTTCTAATCTGTATTTTTAAATCTATGTTTACCAGTAGATCTGGTAAAGTCTCAGAAATATTCTTTCTCTAAATTTTTTCTCTTTTGCTATATGGCTGTAGATCCAATAATTATTTTATTTCCTATTTAATAACTTTATTGTTTTAAACTTTTCTAGTTGGAGAAAATTCAGAAAGAGAAAGCCCTTCTCCAGGAGCTGGAAGATTTGGAACTGGGTATTTAAAGATTCAAAGAAAGCAAGTTGGTTACCAGAAATCAATGCAAACATATTTTCTGTTAAACCCATTGGTGTACATGGAATATTCATGTGCCCACATTTAATGTTCACTTATAATTTTAACCATTTATCCAAGATTCTGCATATGTGTGGAATTATTTAATAATGTCTGTTAAATTGATTTTTACCTCCTGCATCCTATATCTTGTCAACACATGATATAGAAAAGAGACATAAGATTTTTCTTTTAAGCTAAGCTTGACAGATTGAAAGACCAATGTCATTGTTTTTTAGTAGGGGACAGTATTTACCATATAAATGAATAAAGACGTTTTAAATTTGATCATTGTTGACTTTCGTCAATTAACGGATTCTTTATTAATTTACAAGGCAAGTTTGGGAAATATTTCCTTTGAATATATAACGTGGCTATCTTGATCCTAAACACTGTATTATCAAACGTTAAAGAAACACCTTAAAATCAGGTTGTACTGAATATATTAAATTGTTGGGACTTCCCTGGTGACACAGTGGTTAAGAATCTGCCTGCCAATGCAGGGGACACAGGTTTGATCCCTGGTCCAGAAGATACCACATGCTGTGGAGCAACTAAGCCCGTGTACCACAACTACTGAGCCTGCACTCTAGAGCCCGAGCGCCACAACTCCAGAAGCCCACGCGCCTGGAGCCCGTGTTGCTCATCAAGAGAAGCACACCGCAACAAAGAGTAGCCCCTGTTCGCTGCAACTAGAGAAAGCCCACGCATAGCAATGAAGGCCCAATGCAGCCAAAAATAAATAAATAAATAAATTTTTAAAAAATAATAAGATAAATATATTAAATTGTTTATATTATTTGTAGTATTTGAAGTAAAGTTTTTCTGACTAGTTCTAAAAAGTAAGTATAGAATAAAAATAGAAAAGAGCAAAACATTTTATTTTGATATTTCAAATAATAAACCTGATCATTTAATGATGAGGTAAATATTTTCTAAACATGAACTGTGATCATTTTGCTATAGTCATCTTGATTGTTTTGATTGTTCACTCATATGAAGAATAAAAGATGTACTGATAATCCAAGATACTCAGCTATCAAAACTAATTTCTATTTGGTTTTAGAATCTATTACTGTTAACTTTTTTCATCTGATTTACATTTGAAGTTATTTTTATTTCATTTGCATTGATACAGGTTTTCATTATCTAGAGCCAGTATTTAAGTAAAAGAAAAGAATCTAGGAATACTTTGAGAGATATACACAAACAGATAACTGAGTTCTCTGATGCCCCAAAGCTGCAAATAAGATTTGGTAAAGACCTAATGCATTAAAATTTGAGTGGTATTTTAAATGTTTTGTGTGTGAAGTGAGTGTGAACATACACACACTCATGTACATATAATTACTTTCAACATTAATTTATTTCTGTTAATAGAAACTTAAGCTTTTTTAAAGTAATATATTGCTTTTATAATATATTTAAAAATTGTTTTTCTAATAAAATGTTAAATAATTCATCCTGAGACAGTATAATGTTTTTTGGCCTGGCAGCCTAATAATTTTTTTTAATTTTAAATTTTTAAAATGAATTACCAGTTTACACAGTTTACAGCAAATATATTCATCATTTTTAAAATGTTAAGCGAATTCCCTGGCGGCCTAGTGGTTAGGACTCCACACTTCCACTGCAGGGGCATGGATTGGATCCCTGGTCTGGGAACTAAGATCCCATATGCCACGTGGCCAAAAAAAATTAAGAAAAATAAAATAAAATGTTTATTTTAGAGGTAGTATCATTGAACCTTTTGTTTTAGTCAGATGCTTTTTAATTACTCCAAGGTGACTGTTCGGACCAAAATTAGATTGCTTGGACTCGTTCTTTAGAATTGTCTTTATTTGTGTAATTTAATCCATTTAATTTTTTCCAAAGAAATGTTTTATTTCTGAGCACATATCAATATAAAAATCACTGACGTGTTCTTTGACTACATATTTTGTTTGATTTTTATTTTAAATACATTGTCCTCAGGGAGTAAGAGTAAGGTGATAGAAGAGTGTAAGGTGATAAACGTGTGCTTGAAAATGAAATTTTAAATACACTGCTGTGTATTCATTATAAAGGAAAATCTATAAATCCTGTATTCTCATAAAAATCTCCTTTCCTTAATCATCTCTGAAATGTATTTGGCATTTACCATAAGCATCTGTGAATACCATTGTAAGCTTGAGGGGAGATAACTGCAGTAGACACAAAGGCTCGTGCATGCGTTACACAAGCTTCCCAGTGAGAGAAGAGAAAAAGGGGCAAAACCCAACTTTTGTAGCTGGAAAAAAGGAATTCTCTTAGAAAAGGAATAGAGATACAATTTACGTCAAAACATATATGTTGCCAAATAATACAGAATATTTTTGAAACAATACTATGTTTTTTATGGCTACATTTAAGTATGTAAACTTACAGACAAAACTTTGGACAGGGTATGCACTGGACTGATAACATTGACTACTAGGATGGGCGGTAGTCAAAAGGAACTTTAACCTTATTTGTAATGTTTAACTTTTTTCTATCTATTTATTTTGGCTGCGTTGGGTCTTCATCGCTGCGCATGGGCTGTCTGTAGTTGTGGCGAGCAGGAGCTACTCTTCATTGCGGCGCGCAGGCTTCCTCTAGTTGGGGTGCTCGGGCTCCAGCACGTGGGCTCTGTAGTTGCAGCATGCGGGCTCTCTAGTTGTGGCATGCGGGTTTAATTGCCTCACAGCGTGTGGGATCTTAGTTCCCTGACCAGGGATCGAACCCGAGTCCCCTGCGTTGGAAGGCGGATTCTTAACCACTGGACCACCAGGGAAGTCCTTCCTTCTTTAAAGATTTATACTTCTACCAGTGAAATTTTCCCATATTCTTTTCAAATCTATAAGGCTTTTGAATTTTTACCAAATCGAGGGAAGGGAAATAATACTTTTTGGTTTTGTTATTTCTTTTTATTAGTAATGGGTTATGTACTTTTCCACATTTGATGGTTGTTTATATTTTTTTAGTGAATTGTTTTTTTCTTTTCCTTGGCCCATTTCTCTGTTTGGCTTTCATCTTACTGATCTGTAAGAATATCGTATATAGTAACACATAAAATCCTCTTTTTTTAAATTTTAAATAGGAAATATGTGAACAGGATTTTTTTTTTTAATTCAAGCAGTACAAAAGGCACACAGTGAAAAGTACCTCTGTTCTAGATAAAGCAATTTCCACTTCCTTATGTATCTTTCTAAAGATACATTGCATATTTATATTCAAGTATACATACACTTCCGTTAAAAAAAAAGCATATACACTGTTCTTTATTCCTTTTTTCCCTTAACATATTTTGGAAATCATTCCATATCAGTACATAGCTCTTTTAAAATTTATACATGTATCTTTATAATGACCACATTGTGTGGAGGTAAGATAATTTAACCAGCTCATACTGATGTACATTTAGGTTATAAAATGTCAGTTAAACACACATATACACATGCTTTAAAATAACAAGTATTGATGTTTATCTGTATTCTGGGATTAAGCTGGATGTTTTGAGAAATTAAATTTGTTCTGTGGATGCTCAGTTTAACTGGTGGTCATTTTTGCAGTATATTTCTTTGAGTTAGTGAGATATTAGAAAGGACAGCTAGGACTATTAAAAATCTTTATTCAAGTGAGGTTTCAAAGCAGTTCTTGGATTCATCCACCTATGTAAATATATTAATGTCCAGAGCAAGGCAAAGTGATATGAATTTATAAGTAGTAAAATGACAGAAATTACAGTGACAGCGTTGCTGTTCCAATCTTGCCAAAGTTAAGTGTTTTCTTTATTCCTGGAAGGAAGGAGGAATAGTGGAATAAGCCACACCAGGTGCCTACTTCTCTGGGTCATCTTTGCCCCCAAGACCATAAAATCAAACCAGATTGAGGAGGAATAAACTTCGTGCTTTTTAGAGAGGTGCATAGGTCAATTCATCAAGTGTTTACTGTGTAAAGTGCAGGTTACAAAGGAAATACAATGTATTTAGAAATGTTAAGATTGACATTGAAATGAAGTGAAAGACACTTGAAGATTCAAGACCTGGTACCAAAAGATGTAGCCAGGTGTCTTAATCCGTCAGGACTGCTGTAACAAAATACCATAGACTGGGTTGCTTATAAATAAGAGACATTTATTTCTGACAAATCTGCTTCCCGGTTCTGTCTTCTTACCATCTCCTCACGTGGTGGAAGGTGTGAGGAACTCTTGGGGCCACTTTTATAAAGGCACTAGTCCCATTTATGAGGGCCCTGCCCTCATGACCTAACCACTTCCCAGAGGCCTCACCTCCAAACACCATCATGCTGGGGACTAGGTTCAACGTAGGAATTTTGAAGGGACACACACATTCAGTCTATATAGCACCTAGGCAAAAATACATAAAACAAGCATACATTGTATATCGATATAAAGAGATGGGAGATACTACTGTGGTTTACCGGTATTTCTTGTTCTCATCTTCTGGTCATGTGGGAGAATTACACTTCCCTGTCTAGAGTTTTTACAGTTTCTAGACCACTGCCTTCTTTCCAGCGTTGCCATGGATTTATTGCTGTACCTCTTTACTGTCATTTCTCTAAGATCCTGAGAAAGGAGAGAGGCAAATGCATGTGCTTATTTCGCTATCTTAAAGCGGAAGTCAGAAAAGCATACTTCTAAAGGTTTTTTAAAAAATATTTTATAATAACTTTATATTTTAAGTGAATTTGAAAATCAAAAGCATTTTTTTCATTTCACCCAAAACACAATTCCTGTTACGTTCACTAGAGGGTTTCAAAGATCAGAGAATTGGGGAATTAAGGAATTAGAATTTATGGAAATATGTTCCGTACTAGAAATATGCAAATGAAAACGTAATAGCATGGGGTGCTGCTCCTTTTTTTTTTTTTTTTTGGCTGCGCAGCATGTGGTATCTTAGTTCCCCGACCACCAGGGATTGAATCCATGCCTCCTGCATTAGAGGCATGGAGTCTTAACCACTGGGCCACCAGGGAAGTCCCTGCTCTTTTTATATTGACAAACTCCTTGAATTAACCCTCTTTAGCCCCTTGCCGTCAGACTTAACTCCTACCTTCCCCTGAGTTCTGTCAGTAATCTCCTATTGGCTGCAAATGAATCGTGTCTCAAGAGTTTGTTTGTAGGTCAAATGTTTGCAAATGGAATTTGCATATGTTTTCCCATAGAGGATAATAATATAAGTGGTTATTGGTGCTGAGGTGAGTTCATGAAAACTTTACATGGAAGAACTGAGTATAGATTCATTAAAACAAAAAAGCTGTTTACAAATTAATTTTTAAAATGTAAGGCCAATAATAGAAAATAGAATGAGAATTCTTTTTTTTTTTTTAAGAAGATGTTGGGGGTAGGAGTTTATTAATTAATTTATTTTTGCTGCGTTGGGTCTTAGTTTCTGTGCGAGGGCTTCCTCCAGTTGCGGCAAGCGGGCACCACTCTTCATCGTGGTGCGCGGGCCTCTCACTGTTGTGGCCTCTCTCGTTGCGGAGCACAGGCTCCAGACGCGCAGGCTCAGTAGTTGTGGCTCACGGGCCCAGTTGCTCCGCAGCATGTGGGATCCTCCCAGACCAGGGCTCGAATCCGTGTCCCCTGCACTAGCAGGCAGACTCTCAACCACTGCGCCACCAGGGAAGCCCATTGAGAATTCTTTTTGAAAGTTTGAATGCTAACTTTTTTTTTAAGCAGATTTAAATGGAAAAAGTAGAAGAAAATAATTTTTAGGAGATTCCTATAGATGCTTTTGGTCATTTTTGTGTGCTTTAGATACTGGTTCTTTGCTACATACATATAAATTTATGTTCTCTTTTCCTTCATTTAAATTTTCACTATTTCCAAATTCAACCACAATTGAGATTTTTCCTAAGATCACTAAGCAAAAAATGGAAGCAGGAGGGAAAGTGAAAAAGACATTACAGAGAAAAAGATATACATGAGATGGACGAGAAAGAAAGCAAGGGAGAAGTGAAGCGAAGAGACCCTGGAATTGGGTCAGAGCCATCACACCCAGGACACCATCTCTGGTTCTTTTCTGAGCTGGGAGTGATGGTGAGCACCCTTGGAAGAGGAAATAGGTGCTGTGTAACCCAGGTATAGCTGCGAATCAGGAACTGTGTGACTTGGGAATACCTCCACAAATCTCTTAGGAATTAAGCTCCTTTCAAAAGAAAAGTCAAAAAACAAAAGTCAGCTGTGTTTTTTTGTTGTTGTTGTTTTTGTTTTTGTTTTCCGGTGGCGGGCCTCTCTGTTGTGGCCTCTCCCATTGCAGAGCACAGGGTCCAGACGCGCAGGTTCCGGACGCGCAGGCTCAACGGCCATGGCTCACGGGCCCAGCCGCTCCGCGGCATGTGGGATCCTCCCAGACCAGGGCTCGAACCCGTGTCCCCTGCACTAGCAGTCAGACTCTCAACCACTGTGCCACCAGGGAAGCCCCCAGCTGTGTTTTTAAAGTCTTAAAAGACATGGCAAAGCAGAGCTGCTTGCATTCACATCCTTGGGCAAAATTACTTCTGAGCACAGTTTTGTTTATTTGTCTATGTTCAGTTGAAGCTAAACAGAGAGAACCTTTTATTGCACCCAGCCTGCTTTGCTTTTGTGTTCTCTCCCCCTCTTCTTCCCAGCAAGTGCCCATGGTACCCTCTTGAGGAGTCTAAAGTCCTTGGCTTGTGCTTCCTCTCCCAGGCCCCCAGTCATATAATAGAGACAATTCATGCATACTTACTGATTGAAATAATACATCTGGACCACAAAACTCAAGCAGGCATTTGCATTTAAACACTGGCAATGAAAGACTTGGGAATTTAGATAGAGAGTTTGGTAATATTGACCGGAACAGAGAAGTGATCAGCCTTGGGCACAGAAGTAGCAGGGGCCCAGTGCAAAATGAAAATGTGGAGTTCCTGTTCAAAAACTAAGAATTTCATGGCAGTGACAGCAAAGCATTAAACCAAGTGCAGGGCGTTTTTAAGTCCTGGGCCCTGTGTAACCACACAGGTCACACAGCCATGAAGCCAACCCCGCACAGAAGCTGTGAGAATCTGAACTCCCTCCAATCTAAATGAAGAGACTTGACTGTTTCTGAACATCCCCCTGTTCCCTGGAGGAGAAAGAGGTAGTGGCTGACCCTAGCAAGACTGCTGCAGAGGAAGGGAAGGTGGGGTTTTTTTTCAGATTTTTTTTTTTTAGATGAGTTTTTAGGTTCTCAGCAAAATTGAGGTGAAGGTACAGAGATTACCTGTATACCCCCTTCTTCCACTTATGCACAGCCTCCCGCATTGGTTACAACTGGTGAGCCTATCTTGATGCATCATAATCATCCAAAGTCCATAGTTTACATTAAGTTTCACTCTTGGTGTTGCACATTCTATGGGTTTGGTCTCAGGTGCAATGACGTGTATCCACCATTATAGTAGCGTCCAGAGTCATTTCACTGATGGGAAAATCCTCTGTTCTCCACCTATTCATCTCCCTACTCTCTCCCTGGCAACCACTGATCTTACTGTCTCTGTAGTTTTGCCTTTTCCAGAATGTCACGTAGTTGGAATCATACAATATGCAGCCTTTTCAGATTGGCTTCTTACACTTAATAATAATGCATTTAATGTTTCGCCATGTATTTTCGTGACTTGATAGCTCATTTCTTTTTAGCGCTGAATAGTGTTCCATTGTCTGGATGGACCATAGTTTATTTAACCATTCAACCATTCACCTACTGAAGGACATCTTGGTTGCTTCCAGGTTTTGACAATGTGAATGCAACTGCTATAAACATCCACGTGCAGGTTTTTGTGTGAACATAGTTTTTATTGTACGCCTTTAATCTTAGGCCTCTTGCTCCAGCCCCTTCCGGGTACTGAGGTCTGGCCTTGATTCTGAGCTTGCTGGCCTGAACAGCTTGCTGGGCCCAGGTTATCCCATCTGTGTAATGGCCTCCTAGACACTGATAGTCTACTGTCTGAACTTCTAAGTATTGTCTGCCAACAATTCTATGTTTTAAGAGTTGGAGATGGGAGTGGCAAGAGTTTAAAACCCGAAACCAGGCTTAAGGAAAGAAAGAGCTTAACATGGCTCTAGGTTAGGGTTCTTAGTTTGCAAGCAACAGAAATGGTCTCTCTCTAACTTAAGAGGAAAAGAGTAGTAACAGAATATGTTATAGCTCACAGATTCAAGTGAAAAGAAAAACAATGAGGCCCAGGAGATGACAGGAACCAGAGTAGTTTGGGGTCTAGAATGCTCCTCAGGGTTCTTCTACCAGAATTAACTGGCTTCAATAGTTTTTGGCTTGGGACATGGTCACAGCTCTGGCTGGGAAAGCTGCGAATCTTTTTTTTTTTTTTTTTTTTTGGCGGTACGCGGGCCTCTCACTGTTGCGGTCTCTCCCGTTGCGGAGCACAGGCTCCGGACGCGCAGGCTCAGCGGCCATGGCTCATGGGCCCAGCTGCTCCGCGGCATGTGGGATCTTCCCGGACCGGGGCACGAACCCGTGTCCCCTGCATCGGCAGGCGGACTCTCAACCACTGCGCCACCAGGGAAGCCCTGGGCATCTTAATTGACAGTCCCAACAAGATTGTGTGCAATGGGTTCCGGCCAGTCCTCCAAAGAGAAACTGAAGTGCCATTACCAGAAGAGAGGGAGTCAATGCTGGGGAGCCTTCCTACAATATGCACCTTATTAATATTATGAAGAAGCCCCCACAAGGTAACTTGCTGCTCAAATTTTGTACAGCGTTCTTTATTTCTTTCTTACTTTCGATCTTGAAATGGATACATTCGGTTCAAATAATATTTTCCCATACAGCCTATGTTCTCTAGATACTGTTTTTAAGTTCAGTTCTAGATGATTATATTAATTTACTTTGTATCAAATGCTTTTAATTGAGGCCTCAAAACTATTATGTGTTTACTACATATGGATGTTCTTTCATAATTTTAGCTACCACGTGCACTTAAATTATCCCCAAATACATATGTGTACGTTCTGTCTCTTTCTAGTACCATATTACTAGTTATCTCCAGCATAAGTTTACTTGACTATCTAGTCAAAAGTTGAAATTTAACACGTTGACAAATTATCTTCTTTTACCACTTGCCACATTTTCCATTACCATTCACTGCAATCAAAGTTCACTTAACTTCCATGTTCATAGTAATTTGCTGGGTTCTCTGGAGATTTGAAGACAAATAAGACCTGAGTCTATACCCTAAGAGACCTCAAGTCTAGTACACTAAACTTGGCTTCATAGTCCGGGGAAACTTAAATACATCGGTGCCCAGGCCTCATCCTAGACCAATTAAACCAGAAGAACACCTGAGCTAGAGACATGATTATTGCTTCTTCACTGTCTTAACTCAGGCTGTTATAATAAAATACCATAGACTGTGTGGCTTGAACAAGAGACATTTATTTTGCACAGGTCTGGGGACTGGGCAGTGCAATATCAAGGTGCTGGCCAGCTTGGTTCTTGGTGAGGGCCCTCTTCCTGGCTAGAAGACGGCTGCCAATGCAGGGGACACAGGTTTGAGCCCTGGTCAGGGAAGATCCCACATGCTGCGGAGCAACTAAGCCCGTGAGCCACAACTACTGAGCCTGCGCTCTAGAGTCCGTGAGCCACAACTACTGAGCCCGCGTGTTACAACTACTGAAGCCCACGCACCTAGAGCCTGTGCTCGGCAACAAGAGAAGCCACTGCAGTGAGAAGCCTGCGCACCGCAACGAAGAGCAGCCTCCGCTGGCCGCAAGTAGAGAAAGCCTGCACGCAGCAACGAAGACCCAACACAGTCAAAAATAAATAAAATAAATTTATTAAAAAAAATAATAATAATACCAGCTCACATGTCACAGACTCATTGGTCCTACATGCAAATCCATTTAATGCCTGTCACCCCTGCCCCACTTCCAAGTATGTCTGGGAGGCTCCAGGGGATGTCTGATTTATATTCAGTAAATGAATTCACTCTTATCAGGTGTTGCCACTGCCCCTAATTGCACCATACTTCTTTCTGATAACTGCTACATCTGCACTGCTGCATACCCCACCCTCTGCTGGCACCTGAGGTTGCTCCACTGGGCCCTGGGGTCTCTCTCAACATCTGGGCATATTTAGCATATCATAAGCCTGATATGCTAGAGCTTCATCATGCCATAGCTTGTGTCCCTGGATAAGATGGAGAATGTCTCTCTTCCCTTTACATTATATTCTTTTGGGGGAGAGTTGTTTAAAGTTGTGCTTCTGGGGTTCCAATGTTGTGCTGCATTTTTAGGCTTTTAGACTTGTCACTTTTTTTGAATTGAGTTGGGCTGGGATGGGGATACAATCTGAGCAACAGTCCTTATGCTGGATTTGGAATCATCTTTCCCCCAAAGACCTGTGCTCTGTCGCTGCCTGGGCTCTTGTTGTTTGGTTCCTTCTCATAAAATGCATTGTTTCCCAGAAGGATTCATTCCATGTCCCCCTACCCTAACCCACATACACATGTGTCTACCTGCCAGCCACACCACACATGTCTGGGCCCCAGCAGTGGAAACCTTCTAGGCTTAATGAGATTTTCCACTTGTCTACTTTTGCACATCTTATTGTTCCCAGTTGAAATATTTTCTTACCCTATAGTGATCTTCTTTAAGAAGTCGTTCCTCAAGAACCCAGCAAGTCTAGTTATTCCTTGTGCCCTGGTTTTGTGCTATGTCAAAGTGGTTTATAATGATTGTTCTGCATTAACTACTCCCTGTTGTATCTGAGTTCCTACCTTTAGACACTTCTTACTTCAATCATTATGCACACAGTTACTACATCAGTCTTCCTAAGACAGTGCTTTGATAATGCTGCCAATCTTCAATAGCTCCCATTTTCTATAGGAAAAAAATGTAAACTGCTTAGCCTGGCATTCAAGGACTTCCACAATCTGCCCCACCTACATTCCCAATCTGGTTTCCCATTCATCCCCTAGTGGAACTCCCCTCTAGCACAGCAGTCCTGCAACGACCCCTCTCCTGGCTTTTGCTTACATTCTCTTTTCTTCTTCACTGTTTAAAATCTTAACCATCCATGACATGCACACATTCAAACATCATTTGCTCTGTCAGTAATTAATAAATAAAAATAATATAGGTAAAGCCCTTAATAGCACCTTGTATATAGTAGGCACTCGATAGATAGTAGCTGATATTATTTGTTCTCATTTTATTCTCATTGTTATTTCAAGAAGTCCATGGTCACCTGGACTACAAGGAAGAATGACAGTCCTTAACCTTGCCAGTCTCAGCTAAAAGCAGAAGAGGCTGACATAGTAATAACCGGTTACAGTGTTATATAATGACTAGGTAGGAGGTCAGTGCTGAGTGCCTCAGGGGCATAGTGCAGGAAGGGCTGAAGATAGACTTCACTGAACAAACAGTGAATTGGCCTTGAAGAGTAAGTAGAAAGGTTTATATTTTTCTTTATAAAAGTTTTGCACATTTCATTTTAGATTTATTCTAGGAAGTATCGGTAAAGGATACATTTTTTTAAAAATACATTTTTAACTTGTTGGTGAAAGATAATTATTGATTTTTGTAAAATGAGCTTATATCCAGCAACCTTGCTGTACTCAGAGTTTGTCAGTAGATGAGCATATACTGAGGCTCAAGGTCTAGTGGAAGTCTACTCGTCCACGATCTTGGACCTAGTTGGTTCTAACCAGTTTATGTCATGTCCTCAACAGCTATGTCATTCTTTTAAAGGTTGTGCCCTGCCCCCTTCCTATCTCACTAAGATATATAAGACTTGTTTTAGTCACTTTGAGTTGAAATCAAATATTGTGAAATGTTTTCAGACTTTCACTGCATCCTTAAATTAGGAAACAATTTTTGATCATGTGCTTCATTCAAACTATTGGATATGAGAAACTATGGGCATACACATTTATTGAGAACTTCCTATTCAACTATTTCTTGAATTCATACCTGATGTATTTCATAACTGCAATACCTGGGCTAAATAATCCAAAATGATTGATGTTTATTCATTCTGAGGCTTTATTTTAAAAATATGACCAAATTTTCCATTGGCACTCCCAATACTCTTCCCAAATCATCCAAAGCCCAGATGCTATAATAATCTTCCTACTACCCTCTTTCTGAGACTCCCCTTGATTCCCTGTGGTGTGTGTTCCCTTTGCTGTAATGAATAATACATGAAACTTTTTCAATTCCTGGTGTAATCTTGACCTTAAAGGCTTTGTTTGGTGGGATCTAAAAGACATACCAACCAATGGCAAAGGATTACTTTTTATTTTGGTCCTGATTTTGAAATGCAACTGTGGGGCCCCTGTGGGGCTCTCCTGGGTACAAATCCTTTCTGTGTCTCTGGTTTCTTGTTTGTAGCAAATAGGCTTCATTCAGACTCCTTGACCTTCCCTGAATTCCAAAGGGCAGATTCAAACAGTTGCTAATCAGGGAAGGGACAGAAACAAGGGAGGAGCAGTCAGGAAACAATAGTGCAGCCCTGGAAATATACATAACAATATCTTTGAGTTCTTCTGCAGGAACTAAGGCCCCTACCCTGGTGGAGGATGGTAACTTCAAGCTGAGCACCTCACCACCAACCAACCAGAAGAAAGCTGCACACCCTGCATCCCTCACGCCAAATTTTGCCTATAAAGACTTTTATAGGCAAAACCACCAGGGGTTTCAGGGTTTTAGAGCACAAGCCACCCATCCTCCTTGTATTGGCGCCTTTACAGTAAGTGCTGCATTTTCCTTCACTACAGTCCAGTGTCAGTAAATGGGTCTGCTCCCAAGTTTGGTTCCGTAACAATTTGAACAAATTAACAATAAAAATAAATAAATATTCTTTAAGATAGGAGAAATTTGAACACTGGATATTTTGGTATTAAGCAATAATTTATTTTTCAAGGTGGGATAATGGTATTGTGGTCAGTTTTCTTCTCCCCAAAGAAAAGTTATGTTTTAGAGATACATGCTTAAAAATCCATAGATGAAGTGATATGTCTGGTATTTGCTTCCTTGGGGGAGAAGTGGTTAGAGCTGTACTATAGACAATTAAGATTGCCAAAATACCAGTAATTGTTAAAGGTCGTTAATGAGTTAGGTAATTATTCTGTTCTTGTATATGTCGAAGTTTTCCAAAGGTCTTTTTAAAAAAGACTCCTTTAGGAGAGCGCAATATTCCAAGTTCAAAGAAAAGGCCATAGCATGCACCCAGAAAGAGTGAAGCATTCCGGTTTGGAAGGCGGGGGCTTTCTCTTTTATCTCCCACACCTGAATCAAGGCTGTTAAACAGGTGTTCCTAAGTGTCTCGGGGAGATAAAAGTCTGAACTACATGAAATTGTATGTAGAACCCAGGTGTGCCAGAAGCTTTAATTAGCAGGCTCCTCTACTATCCCATCAGCTGCTGTTTGTTCTCTACCTATCTCACTCCATCCCAAGAGTCTCCGCGCACATCCAAGATGGTGGGTCAGGACCGTGAAACAGGTCAGCTCTCCCTCCCAGAGCGCGCGCAGGGGCCGGGATACGCAGGCGCATTCCAGCTTCCCTCACGACCTTGGCGGATCGCGCCTGCGCGGTGGGAAGCAGCTCGCGGCTCCGGCTCTACCTTGGGCCGGCTGCAGTCTGAGTCTGAGGGCGGCCGAAGTGGTTTGCTCGTTTAAGATGAGGCTTCTGCTACTTCTCCTGGTGGCGGCGTCAGCGGTGGTCCGGAGCGATGCCTCGGCCAACCTGGGTGGCGTGCCTGGCAAGAGATTAAAGATGCAGTACGCCACGGGGCCGCTGCTCAAGTTCCAGATTTGGTGAGTATGTGCGCCGGCGCCCCGCCGCGCCTTCGCTCGGCGCCTTCACTACGCGAGGCCGCGGCTTCGCGGCCTAGAGAGCTGAACCTTCCCTGCCCCGGAAAAACGGTGCCAGCAGCCTTCCCCTGCCTACCTTCTCCGGGGCTCTTCCCGGGGATGGCCAGGCCGCCTTCTTTGCCTCCAGACACCACCGCTCACTTCTTTTTTGGTTCCTATAATGGCGGGAATGGGGAAGGAGGGCACGAGAAGGTTAAATACTGAAAGGCGAAGACGCGGGGACACTTGTCAGTACGGAGGACGGGTCGGCGGCGTCACGCCATGGCCACCCGGCTGCCTGCGGAGGTGGGCATGAGTCGGCGCAGGGTCGGCGGAGGAGCTCCAGCGTTTGTTTTCCGGTTAACTTCCTCTTGGCTTCCGCGGGGTACGCCAGGCGGCTCGCTGCCCCGCTAGGCGAAGGTCACCTCGGGTTGTTGAAGGAGACCCGCGAGGGACAGACGCCTTTTTCTCCAGGATCCGCCGGGGTGACTGTTGGGTGAGAGCGTAGGGATTCTGACAGCTGATAAGCTTGGACGGGGAGGCTGATTCTCCGTTTGCAATTTCTAAAGTGTTTTTGTAAAGGAGCACGTTGCTCTTCTGACAACCTTTCGCTCCCAGACAACTGCATCTTCTCCCCCACTCCCCTTACTCCCGTGAGTTCTGCCTTTTAAATCTCTTGGGCATTCAGAGAAATAGGAAAAAACAACCCTTTTCCCCCCACACCCGGCATTTTTCGACAATGTTCTGTAAGTGATTTTGTTGTTACCTAGTTAAGTATTAGAAGCAGAGCAGTAATGCATGTGATAAGGTAAGTGGTGTCGGGGAAGGTTTGAAAGGCTCAGATTAAAAACAAACAAAATTGTAAAGTTGTGGAAAAATTAGAATCCCGTATCTCAAAAGGTGACGTTTTTTCATGATAGGATGGTTGGATTAGTAAGTCTTCAGAGTCCTGATACTTTGGAACATTGGTGTTGCCCATAATGCATTTAAAATCAGCTTTTTCAAACTTCATGTATTAATATAAGTGTACTAAAGTTTAGATTTTCTACTTATCCAACTAGTTTTTTGCTTTATCTTTAAAGACTAAGCAAATCTTTAATATTAAATCAAGTTAAGTGCTGTTTAAAGAGAGTCAGGAAATAAGATGGTAAGTCTTTATTTTTGGAGTGAAAACTAAAAACCTTGCAACTTCCTTCTGATTAAAAAAAAGCTCTCTGTAGTGTTTACTGTGTGCTTGGCATATATCATCATATCATCTTTCATATATGATACTGTAAGGGGGAGTTATGGCTTGATTATTCTGATTTTTTTCTCCATATTTATTTTTTTCCATTAGAAAGTGGCAGTCGTCTTACTAACTTATAAATTTTGTTAAGGATTAAGTGTGATACTTTGGATTTAAGTAGCTAAAAAAAGGACTGCATTTTCCAAGTTATGTAATTTTTCTATTTTGTATGTCTTGGTTTCACATGGGCTTTTCCAAAATACTCTTCTTTTACAGTTGCTTGTATTGGAATACTTGTCACAATAATTTAACAAATGTACCTTATAAAGTTTTGAAAATGTGTAAACAAATGTAGGGGGAAGGGCATTTAGTCCTTCAAATTAAACTTTTAAAAAAGTCTAAGTACTTCAGTTAAACTTTTGATACTTAATTCTTGTTTCCTTTCCTTTTTTTTCTTTAAGTAGAGAATTACAAAAGTCTGTTAAGTATTTTCTTTTGCAGTCATCCTGAGCATGTTACATACAAAAATCCTTCCCTTTTGTTTTTTAATCTGTATATGGGAAATAACTATTAATATGCCCTATGCCATACCCATTAGAGGTAAATTTAGCTTGTTTGTTACTTTTTCCCCCAGAGATTAATGTGTATATAGGAAAGTGAATATTTGGTTTCTGATTTTGGTAGAGTTTCTTGGGCATTTATTTGCAAGTTTGTTTGGGAAAGGAGAGGAAGCGAAGACAATTGAGGGTAAATGTGTGAAAATTCTTTTAATTCCATTTGAAATCGGAGTGCTATAAAATGCAACTTTTCATTAATTACCAGTGTTAACAAAGGAGAAAACAGTTTTTACCTTCCTTTCCATTGCTTTTGTCCCTTATTATTTTATATTTATTATGAGTACTCTTTCTTTAACTTTAGCTCAATATATCATCTGTTAATTGTGGCACTTTTGTAATTGCTAATAGAAAAAAATAACCCAACACATAAATGGAGTTGAAGGGAGAGAGATCAAGCATGCAAAATAGCTTAAAACAAACTTTCCTATTTTGTGTTGATGTATTTTCTCAGTAAATCCTTATTCAGTACCTGCTTGTGCCAAGGGCTAAAGATACCTTGGTGAACAAGACAAATGTGGCTCCTCTGGAAGCCTACAGAGAAGCACAGACTTACTTATGTACCTGAGTGTTTGATTTATTACATCCGTTGATTGAGCAATTGAATTAGATAAGTTTGATGACATTGATTGCATATTTGGGGAAAAAATTTGTACTGCTTATTTGGACGTTTAAGTATTAAACATAAAAAAGGAAGGTCTCTAATCAGAGCTTAAAATAAACTTCCCTCGTCACATTTTCCTTTCTTGTGATTTTTTTTTGTGTAAATGTATTCTGACAGGTACTGTTTGGCATGTTTGTATGCATGCTTTTTTCCTCCCATACATGTGAATTAACATGTCATCAGATTTACAGCATTTTATCAGTTGTTGGAGTTTAAAGAGATTACTATCTACAGCTCTTTATGGTTAACACTTATTTGAACATTTGACAGTTGATTTACTAAGAATAGTGGGTTAAAGTTAATATATCAAAACATAAGCAGAATACAGCAGAATTTTCCAGTTTTTGTTAATTTAAGAATCCACTGCTATAATTTTAGGACAACCAACTTCTAAATGGAGTTTTAAGAGGTAAATGAAGCAACTACTAGAAGAACAGATTTTAATTGAAATTTATACCAACTTAGCCTTTGCTTTCATGGTATGGAGGCAAGAAAATAAAGACCTAAGTCTGATTTGGGTGTTGATACTGATCAAGATTAGTAAAATGCTGAATTGAAGAAATCTGAGAAATTGGGAGTTATAGAGATCATGTTAGTTACTTAGACAACATTTGTATATTTAACAAATATTTGTGCACCGACTCTGTGAAGGTGCTTTGCTTGGTGCTGGGAATTCCGTTCAGTGCTCTCATAGATGTTAAAGGCAAGAGTAGAAGGCAGTCGTTAATCCATGGACAACACATAAAATTACAGTTGTGTTAATTGCTGTAGGAAAGTAATGATATGAAAGAGACCTAGTCACAGGGTCAGGGAAGGTTTCCATGAGAAAATGAACTTTGAACTGAGGCTTGAAGGATAAAATGTATTTAGAGAGCACTGTTGGGCAATGGAAATAGCACGTTCAGTGACCTTACAGTAGGAGAGAACATAATTTTTTTTTTGCTATTATATCAATTGTACTTTTTTTTCTGAATTTTATTTTTTTATACAGCAGGTTCTTATTAGTTATCCATTATACATATTAGTGTATACATGTCAATCCCAATCTCCCAATTCATCACACCACCACCCCCACCCCCCGGCCACGTTCCCTCATTGGTGTTCATACGTTTGTTCTCTACATCTGTGTTTCTATTTCTGCCCTGCACACTGGTTCATCTGTACTATTTTTCTGGGTTCCACATATATGCATTAATATACGATATTTGTTTTTCTCTTTCTGACTGAGTTCACTCTGTATGACAGTCTCTAGATCCATCCATGTCTCTACAAGTGACCCAATTTTGTTCCCTTTTATGGCTGAGTAATATTCCATTGTATATATGTACCACATCTTCTTTATTCATTCATCTGTCAATGGGCATTTAGGTTGCTTCCATGACCTGGCTATTGTAAATAGTGCTGCAGTGAACATTGGGTTGCATGTGTCTTTTTGAATTATGGTTTTCTCTGGGTATATGCCCAACAGTGGGATTGCTGGGTCATATGGTAATTTTATTTTTAGTTTTTAAGGAACCTCCATACTGTTCTCCATAGTGGCTGTATCAATTTACATTCCCACCAACAGTGCAAGAGGGTTCCCTTTTCTCCACACCCTCTCCAGCATTTGCTGTTTGTAAATTTTCTGATGATGCCCATTCTAACTGGTGTGAGGTGATACCTCACTGTAGTTTTGATTTTCATTATAATTAGTGATGTTGAGCAGCTTTTCATGTGCTTCTTGGCCATCTTGGTATGTCTTCTTTGGAGACATGTCTATTGAGGTCTTCTGCCCATTTTTGGATTGGGTTGTTTGTTTTTTTAATATTGAACTGCATCAGCTGTTTATGTATTTTGGAGATTAATCCTTTGTCCGTTGATTTGTTTGCAAATATTTTCTCCCATTCTGAGGGTTGTCTTTTTGTCTTGTTTGTAGTTTCCTTTGCTTGGCAAAAGCTTTTGTTTCATTAGGTCCCATTTGTTTATTTTTGTTTTTATTTCCATTACTCTAGGAGGTGGATCAAAAAAGATCTTGCTGTGATTTATGTTGAAGGGTGTTCTTCCTATGTTTTCCTCTAAGAGGTTTATAGTGTCCAGTCTTACATTTAGGTCTCTAATCCATTTTGAGTTTATTTTTGTGTGTGGTGGTAGGGAGTGTTCTAACTTCATTCTTTCACATGTAGCTGTCCAGTTTTCCCAGCACCAAGAGACTGTCTTTTCTCCACTGTATATCCTTACCTCCTTTGTCATAGATTAGTTGACCATGTGGGTTTATCTCTGGGCTTTCTATCCTGTTCCATTGATCTATATTTCTGTTTTTGTGCCAGTACCATATTGTCTTGATTACTGTACCTTTGTAGTATACTCTGAAGTCAGGGAGCCCGATTCCTACAGCTCCGTATTTTTCCCTCATGACTGCTTTGGCTATTTGGGGTCTTTTGTGTCTCCGTACAAATTTTAAGACTTTTTGTTCTAGTTCTGTAAAAAATTCCGTTGGTAATTCGATAGGGATTGCATTGAATCTGTAGGTTGCTTTGGGTAGTATAGTCATTTTTACAATATTGATTCTTCCAATCCAAGAAGGGAACATAATTTCTTGAGGCCAAGGCTGCTGACCTTAAAGACCAAAGAGAAGGTAGCACAGACCCTGGAAGGTCTGGATGGCTATGTTAAGGAAAAACCAGTAAGTATTGTGGAAAAGACATTGCAAGAAACACAAAAATAGATGTGGGGAGACCATTTTAGGGGACTCTTGGAGTTGCCCAGGCAAGAGACAATGGAGCTTGAAATAGAAGGGTGGTGGTAGGAGTAAAGGGACAGGTTTAAGAGATTTTTTTGCAGATAAATTTAGCAGTTCTTGGTGATTACATTATTTGAGGGGCCG
Source organism: Orcinus orca (assembly GCF_937001465.1). Classification (NCBI taxonomy): domain Eukaryota; kingdom Metazoa; phylum Chordata; class Mammalia; order Artiodactyla; family Delphinidae; genus Orcinus; species Orcinus orca. The sequence goes on along the minus strand of NC_064563.1, from coordinate 19,539,492 downwards.
GAGAGGTGGCATGAAATGAGAGGTGTCACAGGTGACTCCTGAGTTCTGGAGCGATGCTGTGCCGTTCACTGTAGTGATAAACAAAGAAGACAATTTTTATGGTTTTTTTTGCAGGGCGGGGGGTGGGGGGGACTGAAGGGGATGAATCCTGAATTAAAAAAAAATTTGCATAAGTTACAATGTTGTGTTAATTTCAAGTGTACAGCAAAGCGATTGTTATATACTATATATATAGTATATATTTTTACTTATAGATATATGTAAGTATATATAGTATATATATATATTTTTTTTCAGATTCGTTTCCATTACAGGTTATTACAAGATGTTAAGTGTAGTTTCCTGTGCTATATAGTAGGTCCCTGTTGTTTACCTGTTTTATATATAGTAGTGTGTATATGTTAATCCTAAACTCTTAATTTATTCCCCCCACCCCTATCCTGTTCGGTAACCATAAGTTTGTTTTGCTTTGTTGCTGAGTTTTTAAAACTAAAAACACAGTAGCCAGGGGAAAATCCTACAAAGAAATTTTCATCTCCCCAAAATAGTCACAGTAACTGAAACTAAAAATTTAAATAAGTTTTTTTTTTTTTTGCGTTATGCGGGCCTCTCACAGTTGTGGCCTCTCCCATTGCGGAGCACAGGCTCCGGACGTGCAGGCTTAGCGGCCCAGCCGCTCTACATGTGGGATCCTCCCGGACCGGGGCACGAACCCGTGTCCCCTGCATCGGCAGGCGGACTCTCAACCACTGCGCCACCAGGGAAGCCCCAATAACAGTTATTATATATCTCCAAACCTACAATATGATAGGTTGTAAGATACACCATTATTCTGTATACCACTCAGAAGGAAAAAACTGTGGCCATTTAAACTGTGACACACTAATGGTTATAAGATAAATCTTGGTTTTTAAAAAGATGCTAAATAGGAAGAATGTACTACTTGGAAACAGTGAAGTAAAGGAGTAATAAGATAAGAAGTTGATTCAGATTGTAGAGTAGTACAGAGTGCTCTAGAGAACAAATAAAATGGTGGCTGCTGCACCTGCCACTATGTTAGATTTTTAAAGTTACATAGAATTTAGTCACCAATTTTGTTTGTTTGTTTTTTGTGGTACGCGGCCTCTCACTGTTGTGGCCTCTCCCGCTGCTGGAGCACGGGCTCCGGACGCGCAGGCTCAGCGGCCATGGCTCACGGGCCCAGCCGCTCCACGGCATGTGGGATCTTCCCGGACCGGGACATGAACCCGTGTCCCCTGCATCGGCAGGCAGACTCTCAACCACTGCGCCACCAGGGAAGCCCTGTTTTGTTTTGTTTTGTTTTGTTTTTTACCATTTTAAGCAATAAATAGCTCAGGAGTTAACTGAATACCGTGCACAAAATAGTTGTTTCTTCTTAATAATGAATGAAGTACCTTAGTTCAAAGCTTTTAGATGTAAGTAAAATATGAATGGTTTAAGGTTTTATCTTCTCTTACAGAAAATGGGAACATTGTTTCCTTACAGTTTGCCATTAACGTAAGTGGTAGAGATCAAATTTAATATATTATTTGGAAATCTCATAAATAACCTCGTAGATTTTGAATGGTATAGGTACTGGGAAGGTGAGCATTTACTGGACTAGCAGTTTGGAGGCCTAGTTCTTAACTCCATCTGCCTTTTATCTTCTGAATGACTTTGGGGAAATATTTAATCTCTAGCTCTCAACTTGTTCATCTGTAAAATAAGGGTGTTGGTTGCATTCCAGTTACCTCTAATATTCTATTATTAGGTACTGTAAAGAAGCTTGAAGGGAAAAAGTAAAAGCATGCATGTATGTTTCATTTCCATCTTTGTCACTTAAGAGTGTAGTTGGAGTCCTCTGGTTCATTTGATTTTTGTCACCGTCCCTGCTTTTCAAAAAGGAAAATCATGTTTTCACATACTTTATCTTGATTGGGGTGTAGCTTGGGAGTGATAAGGAAGAAATCTTGGTCACAGATTTTAGCACGAAGTGCTCATAATCAAGCCCTTGTTTTGTTTTGTTTGTTTTAATTTTTATTGGAGTATAGTTGATTTACAGTGTTGTGTTATCAGGCCCTTGTTTTTTTGTTTTATTTTTGTGGTACGCGGGCCTCTCCTGTTGCGGCTGCGGACGCTCAGGCTCAGCGGCCATGGGTCCCCAGCCGCTCCGCGGCATGTGGGATCTTCCCGGACCGGGCACGGACGCAGGCGGACTTTCAACTACTGCACCACCAGGGAAGCCGAGGCCCTTGTTTTTAATGTCCCCTTTTTCATGCCACTTGTTTTCCTGTTTCGTCCAATTTTTAGGAAGATACGAATTTGTTTTTCACAGTAACATTTGAAGACCAGTTGTCTGGTGGGAGAGACAGACTTGTAAACAATATAACAGTAAACCACTCTGTTCTGAGTGTTCTAAAGAAGTCTTAAAAACCCAGAGAGAAGAAGTATTACTTATTCAGGGAGAGTTGGAAGGCTTTGCAGAGGAGGAAATGAAATTTTGCAAGGGTATGGGGAACTCCACCAGGAGATACAGAGAATGAGCTTTACTAGCTAAAAGAAGAACACATGCAAATGAAGCCTGACTCAGCATAGAGGGGGAGGAGGAGACAGGAAATGAGGAGAGCTGGAGTAAGCTAATCAGTTAAAAACACCTAGCACAGTGTACCTGCTACTACCATTTATCAAGTGCTCATTATCGTAACTTATTATTTGTATTGTCTTTAATGTTGTAATGAGACCTGCAGTAAATAAACCTTTGAAAGCTTTACTTATTGACTTTCAGCTTAAAAAAGTGAAAATAAGCTCTCTGGCTGTTGATGCCGAAAGCTCAGCTTCTGTGTACACTGGTGCGGAATTGAATCTCAGAGACAAAGTTTTGGGTGAAGTAGAAAAGGATAGCTTTATTGCTTTGCCAGGCAAAGGGGAACACAGCGGGCTCCTGCCTTGAAAAGCTATGTGTCCCAACCCAGGAGGATTTGAGGAGGAGTCTTACAGCAATAATTCAAGGGTGGGGTCGCGGACAAGGTTAGGGTGTGTGCAGGGTCTCTTAATCTTGATGAGCTTCTCTGGTCCCTTTAATCTTCCCTCAGGTGGTTTCTTGGCTGCTCCTCCCTTGATTAGCAACTGTTCATGGAGGCTGGAGTCTTGCCTATAAGAAATGGGGGACAAAAAGTCTTCCATGGCCTGGAGCCCCACAGGATCCTTCTCGGTTTCACTGTGAAAATAACATGTTAACTGTAAAAATAATTTTTAAAAAAGTATATGGAAGAAAGTGAAATATCCTTGTAACTCTTTAAGAACATTTTGAAGAACCTCCTTCAAGCCGACTCTTCGCGCAGAAACATAATGCTATATAATTTTGTATTAGTGAGTTTATAGTTGTATGCTTTTTTTGAAATTTGCCTTCCCCTCATCACTTATCTTTTCATATCGGCAGCTACTGTTCTGTATCAACAGGCACAGTACTCCATAAGATGGGTATTCTTTAATTTATTTAAGCCACTGAATCTGTTTGTTTAATATTTATGTTTATAAGGCCAACTGGCCCGAGGCAGGGGAACACAATCAGTTTCACAGGTTGCATCAGACTGAAATTCTCCGGACCACCCAGTTCCAGAAACTGCCCTGGAGACATTCCGGACCACCCAGTTCCAGGAACTGACCTGGGGACTTTGCACCCGCCCCAGCCTTCCGGCCTTTCGAGGGGCAGGACTAACGGTCCCCCTGGATACCCGAAAAGACCACCAAATAAGGAATACCCTGCGCCCTCCCAGATTCACCACACCCCTTTCCCTTCTTCCCCTATAAAATCTTGCCCAACCCGCGCCCGGGTGCGACTTCTCTGGCCCCTTTCTCTCGGACCAGTGAACCTCGCCCGGGAGTGCTCCCTAATAAAGCTCACTTGAAGCTTTCCTCTGTTTCGCGGTGCCGTTTGTTAAGATCCGACCTTACAATGTTGGTCCTAATTTTTCATAAAATTACTTTGTTAAGATGACTGTCCTCAGATATCATGTGTGCTTGTCCAATTATTTCCATAAACTAAATCCATAGAAGTAAAATATTATGATTACGTTAATGGGTATCACATTTAAAATTTTGACATAATTAAACTAGTTAATATTCCTACCAGAAGATCTTAAAGTGGGTTGGGTTTTTAAAATTCTCTAGTTTATTGCACTGTAATTAGAGAATGTGACATTTGCTGTTATGTTTTATTCCGCGGACATACTGAGGCCTTAGGCCCAGGAGACAGCCTCTCAACCCTGAGGAACTATTCTGAAGAAGGGAGGAGCCAGAATATATAGAAGTTTAAAAAAAAAAAACCTCCAGGTTATCGGAACATCAAAAGATTACTGTTCATTAAAGAAAACCAGACATCTCAAGTTAATGAATTTAGTGCTTTTCTGTGTATGGGAAGATGCAAGAGTCTTTTTCCATCCTGAATCTCCTCAGGGTGCACAGCTGGGGGTGTCTGCAGTGGCTTGATGGTTGCAGCATCCTTTGTTTACTGATAGTTGGTGACATTCTTCATCCACCTACTTATTAGGCTTTCTTTGTGACCTAACATAGATGGTCAATTGTAAATATTCTGTGGTCTCTCAGGGTGTTTTCTATAGGAAAAAACTGATGTATCTGGATTCCATTTATTGATGATACTATTCAGATCTTCTGTACTTTTTATTATTCATCATCTAACGCTGATTCAGTTTTCCACCGATCAGTTTTCTTCTTCAGGGCCTTAAAATATTTTTTTAAATTCTGCTTTTGATTTTGAGGTTTCTTACAGTCCTTCCTTACCTCTTTTATCATCCTTTTCTTCCGCTTCTTGCAGAATATTTTTGGGGGTCGGTTCTTGTTTTGAATCTTTTGTTCGATGTTTTTGCTCTTTCAATTTGTGACACTTTTTCCATAGTCCCTCAGGTGTTTTGTTTTGTTTTGTTTTTTCGTTCCTGTTTCTCAAGCAAGACAAGGGAAACAACTTCGGATATTATCAATTGGTGAACTGTATCTTCTCCATTAGACTGTTACAGCTTACTCTCTCTTCATTAGAATGTTGCCAGCATCAGAAAGGCATAGATTTTTGTCTGTTTTGCTTGCTGCCATATATCTTTAGAGCCTAAAACAGTACCTGTCATCAGGCAATATTTATTGAAAAAGTGAGTACAGTCTCGTGGTAGTCCACTGTGTTTGGTTCTGACATAACCTATCTTCTTCCTCCTCACTTCCCTTTAAAAATTCTTAACTGGAGTATAGATCAATGTTTTCTGATACTGTTCCTTTCAGGTGGATTTCTACTTGGTTGACCTCTGCTTCAGTTTGGTAGCTTTTAGGCATAGAATGTGATACATGTAAAACTTCAGTTTTGAACATACTCTTCACTCAGTAACCTTCTCGACCTGGCCTCCATCTCTGCTGATGGGGCTAAACTTCCAGAATTCATTGTGTTATTGTCAGTCATCTTCCTGCTGCTCTTATTGGCCAACACACCCTTACTGCTTATCCTGTTGGTGGTTTTCTTTCTTAGATCCCTGGGTTTTTTAATCGAGTTTATTCTAATGTCTGAAGTCAGTCTACAACCAACTGGTAAAAGTATAAGACAAACAGGAAAGCAGTAAAGCAGACAAGAGACATATCCAGTTTTGCCATTGAATTAGCATAGAACACAATATTTTTTTTTATCAGTCTAACAAATGATAAAAATGCACCGAGCATGAATTTTATGGTGTGTGAATTATATCTCAATTTTTAAAAATGTATTGTAAAAAATAAAAGTGTTGTAGGAAGGGGGACCCCTTCCTGAGAGTGGGCTCTTGTCTAACACTTGGAAATGAATTGTCTGAGGAGACACACATGCTGACAAAGCAAGAGACTTTATTTGGAAGGGGCGCCTGGGCGCAGAGCAGGAGGGTAAGGGAATCCAGGAGGACTGCTCTGCCACGTGACTCAAAGTCTCGGGTTTTATGGTGATGATGGGTTAGTTTCTGGGTTGTCTCTGGCCAGTCATTCTGACTCAGGGTCCTTCCTGGTGGCGCGTGCAACTGCTCAGCCAAGATGGATTCCAGCGAGGAGGATTCTGGGAGGTGGACATGTGGCATCTGCTCTCTCTTTTTTTTTTTTTTTTTGCGGTACGTGGGCCTCTCACTGTTGTGACCTCTCCCGTTGCGGAGCACAGGCTCCAGACGCGCAGACTCAGCGGCCATGGCTCACGGGCCCAGCCGCTCCGCGGCATGTGGGATCTTCCCGGACCGGGGCACGAACCCGTGTCCCCTGCATCGGCAGGCGGACTCTCCACCACTGAGCCACCAAGGAAGCCCCTCCTCTCTCTTTTTGTCCTTTCTCGAATTCTTCCCTTTGGTGGTGGCTTGTTAGTTCGTGTTCCTTACCAGGATCTCCTGTCATAAAATAACTCACGCACATTGTTACTGTCTTTGCCTGGCCAGGGCGGGCGGTTTCAGTCAATGTTTCCTCTAACAGAAGCATCAAGTTATGTATGAAATAATTTAAGATGAGACAAAAATTCCTGCAAAATGCGGGTAAGTCACCATTTATTGAATGCTTTTATCAAGTCACTTTTACTGAGTGGCTGCCATACCTTATAAATCTGTTGATGAGAAATGCTTTCCAGAGTAAAGAGATAAAATTCCTTCCCCACAAAGAGCTGAAGAACTTACACAATTTATAAATTCTTTTTTTTTTTTTTTTTGCGGTACGTGGGCCTCTCACCGTTGTGGCCTCTCCCGTTGCGGAGCACAGGCTCCGGACGCGCAGGCTCAGCGGCCATGGCTCACAGGCCCAGCCGCTCTGCGGCATGTGGGATCTTCCCGGACCGGGGCACGAACCCGTGTCCCCTGCATCGGCAGGCGGACTCTCAACCACTGCGCCACCAGGGAAGCCCAAAATTTATAAATTCTTTGTGGAATAATCTGCAGCAAAATATTTCCTGAAATGTTAAGCCAAAGGTATAGGAAAACTAGAAACTAGTGATCTCAAGAATAAGACACAAAGAAGGAAGAGAATAAAAACATCATTAATTGAATTTTAGGTTTATCAAATCTTTGGAAAAAACTCTAAGGAAGCCTGAAATTTTTTTTTTTTTTTTTTTAAATTTTGGCTGTACCACATAGTATGTGGAATCTTAGTTCCCTGACCAGGGATCGAACCGAGCTCCCTGCAGTGGTAACGCAGAGTCTTAACCACTGAAGCAGCAGGGAAGTCCCAGGAAGCCTGGAATCTTAGAAGCCATGTTAGGCATATTTTGTATTCGTATGCGTTTTTACTGTGGTGGCCACTGCGGTGCTCCTAGAGTGAGGCAGCTGGAAGGGAAATCACTTGATTTCATATAATACAGTTCTTAAACCTGATAAGCTCCATACCTGTTTAGTGCTGTTTTTCAGCTTTTAAAAACGCTAGGGTCTGTGATACAGAGTGAAGTAAGTTAGAAAGAGAAAAACAAATATTGTATGCTAACGCATTTATATGAAACTTTAAAAAGCGGTACAGATGAACCTATTTGCAGGGCAGGAATAGAGACAGATGTAGAGAACAAACGTGTGGACAAGGGGGAGGGGGAGAATGAAGTGGGAGATTGGGATTGACATATATACACTACCATGTGTAAAACATAGCTAGTGCCAACCTGCTGTATAAGCGCGGGGAGCTCAGCTTGGTGCTCTGTGATGACCTAGAGGGGTAGAGTGGCAGGTCGGGTGGGGCGGGAGGGAGGTCCAAGAGGGAGGGGACATATGTATACATATAGCTGATTCACTTCCTTGTACAGCAGAAACTAACACAACATTGTAAAACAACTACACTGCAATTAAAACAAAAGGCTGAGCAAGTTCTGATGTACATTTTGGTCTTCATTCAAAGGACTTCATTCAAAGTCCTTTTTTTTTTTTTTTTTTTGCGGTACGCGGGCCTCTCACTGCTGTGGCCTCTCCCATTGTGGAGCACAGGCTCCGGATGCGCAGGCTCAGTGGCCATGGCTCACGGGCCCAGCTGCTCCGTGGCATGTGGGATCTTCCCGGACCGGGGCACGAACCCGTGTCCCCTGCATCGGCAGGCGGACTCTCAACCACTGCGCCACCAGGGAAGCCCCCAAAGTCCTTTTTTTTTTAATTGAAGTGTAGTATAGCTGATTTAGTGTTTCAGGTGTACAGCAAGGTGATTCAGTTAGTTTTTCAGATTCTTTTCCATTATAGGTTATTACAAGATATTGAATATAGTTCCCTGTGCTATACAGTAGATCCTTGTCTTTTATCTATTTTATATATAGTAGTGGGTATTTGTGAATCCCAAGTTCCTAATTTATCCCTCCTCCCACCCCTGCGGTAACCATAAGTTTGTTTTCTATGTCTGTGGGTATATTTCTGTTTTGTACATAAATTCATTTGTATCTTTTTTAGATTCCACATATAAGTGATATATGCTATTTGTCTTTGTCTGGCTTATTCACTTAGTATGATAATCTCTAGGTCCATCCATGTTGCTGCAAATGGAATTATTTCATTCCTTTTTATGGCTGAGTAATATTCCACCGTATATATGTACCACATCTTCTTTATCCATTCATCTGTTGATGAACGTTTACGTTGCTTCCATGCCTTGGCTGTTGTAAATAGTGCTGCTGTGAACATTGTGTGAGCACTCTTGTTTATAATTTTTAAAAACATTTATAAGGTTAGTCTGTTCACTCCTGAATATCTTGTTTCTTGTATGGTTATATAGAGCCCCTTGTTCAGATTTCATTGCTTAAAACACTTAGAGCAGGTAATGTAGCAGACAAATGTCTATTAGTGCTTCTACTAAACAGAGCAAGGAGGAGTAAAGATTACCTCTAAAAACCCAGTGTTCATTGCATTGGTCAATGCTGTTGACAATTAGAAAACATGGTAAAAATACCTTCCTGATTTTCTGCATACACCATGGGAGAAATATTAGTTGACATTCTTAGAATGCAAGTAGAGAAACCAGTTTTGAACTGCTTTAAACAACACATTTGGAAATCTGTTTAAAACTACTAAAAGAATAGTATAGAATCCAAAGGCAGGAATGCATCAGTACCTGAAGATGGCCTGAAATAGAAAACTGAAAGGTCTGAGAGGACTTCATACACTCTTGCTCTGGCTCACATCTGTATTCTTCTCAGTAAAATATATTTCGTTTTTCTTTTTCTCTTTGAAGATTGATTTATCTCCTCAGTCTTTTTTTTTTTTCCATTTAAAAAATCTATTTATTTATTTATTTATGGCTGTGCTGGGTCTTCATTGCTGCACATGGGCTCTCTCTAGTTGCAGCACGTGGAGGGCTATTCTTCATTGAGGTTTGTGGGCTTCTCATTGCAGTGGCTTCTCTTGTGGCACACAGGCTGTAGAGCACGTGGGCTCAGTAGTTGCGACTCGTGGGCTCAGTAGTTGTACATGGGCTTAGTTGCTCTGCGGCATGTAGGATCTTCCCGGGCCAGGGATAGAACCTGTGTCCCTTGCATTGGCAGGCGGGTTCTCCACCACTGTGCCACCAGGGAAGTCCTCCTCAGTACTTTTGAAAGATTACCACTCTCCTCTACCTACAACAGCTCTGATTAAATGTTTACCTGTCTGGAGATAGTTACTTTTTAAAATTCCAGTTCTTCATTTTTAGGGAGGAAACTCAAGCCTTCATGACAGGTTTGCATTTCTGGAACATTAGATATTGGCAAGGGGTTGGGTGTTATTGTATAAACAGGATCCAATCCTATGTGTGGGTGGGAGGATAATTGGAGGGGAGGTTATCGTAAATAAAAGGGGAAGGTGAGTTCAAGAGATGCGAAAAATAGAAATCACAAATATTTACTTCATAACAGTAAATATCTGAGATTTTGCCCCCATTTTCCTTTGATAAGGAGATAGGAGAGGTTGGGGTTTGTGACAGACTCAAGTTGATATAAGTAGGCATTTGACTACAATTAGGGGCAGATGTTAGTATAGAAAAGGAAAAGTGGGATGGTTGGCACCATGGATTAGGAGACTGAAACTTGATGGACTTAAAAAAGCACAGAATCTATTTGAAATAGCATGGACAAATTGCCGAAATTTCCTTTCTGTTCATTACAGAAAGACGATCTAATTTGTATGCAAGTTCTTTCTTTTAGAAAATAAATCTTAGCAAAGTATTGTGTAAAATATTTTAAATTAAACAACTGCAGAAGTTGACTCCATATAGTAAGATATTTTTGTATTGCAAGAAGGAGATTTGCAAGGTGATTAGGACTTAAATTAAGATTTCTTTTCACAGTTTAATTTACTTAAGGGCCTTTGGTCCAGGGGCAGAAGAAATAGGCAGCAGCTACAACATATTTTTAGCATGTTTACATATTTATTCGTTGAAGGTATACTATGAGTTATGTAGTTTTACTCACTGACCCAGAAAGAGTGAAAAGTTGAAAGAACTGGGTGTGGTGGTAGAGGTGGAATGATTACTGGCTCCTTACCATGTGTGCCTTTAACTTAACATTTTGCCCACCTTGATAAACAGTAGGTATGTTTTATTTTGGAAAACATCTGTCAGCAGTAGAGATGGCTATTTCAAAACAATTTGAACATTTGGGGAAAATTATTACATAGGGAAAAAGTTACTTGTTTTTTCTTCACAAGTCTCAAAGCAAATACAGGGAGGAAAGTTTACTAATGCATAAGTAAACTTGCCTAAAAATAGGTTGTGTCAGTCTTGTAAACTACTTCATTTTTCAGAAATAAGAAATGTACAGTTTGTTTTGAGGTATAACACATTAGTTTCAGGTGTACAATGTAGTGACTTGATATTTGTATATATTGCAAAACGAGCACCACGATAAGTCCAGTTAATGTCCATCACCATACAGTTACATTAATTTTTTTCTTGTGATGAGAACTTTCAAGAGCTGCTCTCCTAGCTACTTTCAAATATGAAATACAGTATTATTAATTACAGTCACCATGCTGTACATTATATATCCCCACGACTTTATCATTTTATAACTGGAAATTTGAAGAAACTTACAAGGTTTAAAGTCCATTTTATATTTCAAGATTATGGATTGATTCTGTTTGAAATTTGATAAAAAGATTTGTGACTTAACTGAGGAGTTGAGACCTGAAGAACCAAGGATAGAGTTAGGCTTCTGAGCATAATAGCCAGAAAACTGGGTGACTAGGAGGACTCTGACCTAAAGTGTGGCCTGTATATAGACATACTTTCCTTTACGAAGGGTTGGAAGTCCCAGAGCAAATATGACGACTGTTGGGGTCCACAGGCTTAGTTCACCCAGAGGGAGAATCTATATCTTCATCATGGAAGAACCTCAAGAGATATCTGCTATTTTATGGGTACTTGATTGTGGCTTTGTGGACACAGGGAAGGTTAGCTCTTACATCATCTAACTTTTATTGAGGTTTAATGGAAAGGGCCTAGGATCTCAAATCACAAAGTCTGTGTTCTGGTCTCAGCCCTGACTAAGGGCAGGGACCATATCTGAAGTCACTTGATCTCTCTGGGTTTCAATTTTTTCCCCTTCATCTATAAAAAAGGAAATTTCAACTCAAGGAAATTTCAACTCAACAAAGTCTCCAGCTCTCAATTAATGCATTAAAAGTTATCTACTATCATTTTAGATCATCAACTCCATTGTAAACACCGATGCAAACTTAGGCATTGAAATCAGGTGGCATTTCTTGGTTTCAAGGTAGTTAGGCATATATAAGTGCTTTACATTTTTTTTGGTAGTATCTTCAAAACAAAAGCAACATTAAAATTTTCTTATATAGAAAGCAGTTGTGAATCTGACAACAGTAATAATAAAATATTGGATAAGGTGAATGTTTAGGAAAGATACGGTGTCTGGAGATTAAGTTCTTTTAAGTATTTAGTTAATAGAGACTTGTCTCCCTTTGCAAAAATTTCATACTTTTTAGGGACTTAATCTTGTGTGAAATTTTCATTCTAAATGTAAAAGAAGTATTACTTGCAAAGAAAGAGTGGTGAATTTCTCTTTTTTTTTTTTGAAAAGTGAGTTTTCTTGCATTGAGATCTACTAATATTTGGACTGGTTCTCCCTATCAGATATAAACTTGTTGCTGATCCCTTGAGTTGGTCCTGGTGGTGGTCGATATTTTTTTCCTTGATGATTGATTGTGGTATTTTTTTCCTTGATGATTGTGGTATTTTTTTCCTTGATGATTGTATGATTGACAAAGTTGGCATCTCGGGTTTCACCCTACTATCTCTTACTGATTCTGCTCCCTCCTACCAAGTGGTACCTTCATTGCTTTATATTGTGTTTTTAACGATAGACATCGTAACAGGTATGAGATGATAATTCATTGTGGTTTTGATTCGCATTTCACTGTTGATTAGGGATGTTGAGCACCTTTTCATCTACCTGTTGGCCATTTGTATGTCATCTTTGTGAAAATGTCTATTCAGCTTTCCTTGCCTTTTTTTTTTTTTTTTTTTTTTGGATGCACCCAGCTTGCAGGACCTTAGTTCCCCAACCAGGGATTGAACCCAGGCCCCTGCAGTTGAAAGCACTGAGTCCTAACCATTGCACTGCCAGGAATTCCCCCCTTTTCCCCTTTTTTTTTTTTTTTTTTTGCGGTACGCTGGCCTCTCACTGTTGTGGCCTCTCCCGTTGCAGAGCACAGGCTCTGGACGCGCAGGCTCAGCGGCCATGGCTCACGGGCCCAGCCGCTCCGCGGCATTTGGGATCTTCCCGGACCAGGGCACGAACCCGTGTCCCCTGCATCGGCAGGCGGACTCTCAACCACTGCGCCACCAGGGAAGCCCCGCCTTTTCCCATTTTTAAATTAGGTTATTAATTTTTTGGCTATTGAGTTGTATGAGTTTCTTATATGTTTTAGATAGTAACCCCTTATCAGAGGTTATATTTGCAAGTATTTTCTCCCATTGTGTAGGTTGCCCTTCATTTCATTTTGTTGATGGTTTCCTTTGATGTGCAGAAGCCTTTTAGTTTGTCATAGTCCCACTTGTTTATTTTTTGCTTTTGATGCCTTTGCTTTTGGTGTCAAGGCCAAAAAAAAATCATTGTCAGGACCAGTGTCAAGGAGCTTACTCCCTATGTTTTCTTCTAGGAGTTTTATGGTTTCAGGTCTTCTGTTCAACTGTTTAAACTGTTTTGGGTTGCTTTTTGTGTGTGGTGTAAGATAGTGGTCCAGTTTCATTCTTTGCATGTCCACTTTTCCCAACACCATTTATTAAAGAGACTATCCTTTTCCCATTGTATATTCTTGGCTTCTTTGTTAAAAATTAATTGACCATGTATGTGTGGGTTTATTTCTGGTTTCTGTCTAATTGATCTGTGTTTCTGTCTTTATGCAACTACCATACATACTGTTTTGATTACTGTAACTTTGTAATATAGTTTGAAATAAGGAAGCATGGTGCCTCCAGCTTTGTTCTTCTTTCTCAAGATTGCTTTGGCTGTTTGGGGTCTTTTCTGGTTTTATACACATTTTAGGTTGTTTGTTCTATTTCTGTGAATAATGTCATTGCAATTTTGATATGGATTGCATTGAATCTGTAAATTGCTTTGGGTAGTATAGACATTTTAAAAATATAAATTCTTCTGATTCACGAACATGAGATATGTTTTCATTTATTTGTGTCTTCAGTTTCTTTCATCAATGTCTTACTAAAGTTTTCAGTGTACTTTTTTCCCCCTGTATATTCATTCTGGTGGCATATCTCCCTTTTCTTGCTGGGGCAACAAATATCATATATCCATAGCCTAGTTTTTCAGAGATTTTAATGAAGGTGATGGGATGCTGTTGACTTAATTTCTGGAGTAATGACATAGATTACTGTCATATTGCTGAAAAGTATCTTCCCAATCTTTGCAAAATAGAATCAAATCTTAGAGTCAGAAAGGATCTAAGAATTTTTTTTTTCTAAGAATTTTTCAAGTTTCTTTTATTGTGATTGAGCAGGCATGTTTGCCTAGTTAAGGGTAGAGTGGGAATAAGAAACAGGGTGTCATGTCTCGTGCCTTGGTATTTTTTTAAGCTTCCTGTTCCCAAATGTTGAAAGTCCCTATTTCAGATAAATAAGAGTTGTTTTCATTTCAGTGTTTATACAGTTGTTGATACCAACAACAACAACAGAAAAAAAGGCGAAATGATTTGAGAGCTCAGAATATGGCGGATTCTCTGAATAGGTATTTGTTCTTCTCCAACAGTAACCCAGATCTATAAAGTTTAATGTTCTAATAGAAGGATTTACTTGAAGGGAAGATAACTTAAATATGTGAAATCTATGAAAAAAGTTCATGTATCCAGCATCAATCATTATTAGTTTGTGACTGTTCTTGAGAAACATTTTTAATCTTGGTAATAATTTTTAGGCTTTGTATAACTACAAAATAAATCTAGTCATATTCTAAACGACTTAATTGGAAGCACTTTCATTTTTCTGCAGTGTTTCCTGAGGTTATAGGCGGGTGTTTGAGGAGTACATGCGGGTTATTAGCCAGCGGTACCCGGACATCCGCATTGAAGGAGAGAATTACCTCCCCCAACCAATATATAGGTAAGTAAATTTCTGTAGTTTATAAACGAGATTTTTAAGTGAATTCTTTCACATTTGTAAATAAAATTTTGTGAATTGGTTCAATTAACTTTCCTTGGTTATTATAATTTCTTAGTTGGTTATAATTTACAGAGAACAGTTTTATAAATGGCAAGTTTATTTGATCCAAATATGGAAGAATTTTTCTGTAACAAGGAATAGAGGAAGATCATTTCAGAGATGGCAACCCTTCTAAAGATGTGTTTTCTTATGTAATTTTTATTGTGGCCGTAGATCAAGAACTCCTACAAGGTTGTTTTTTTTTTTTGCGGTACGTGGGCCTCTCACTGCTGTGGCCTCTCCCGTTGCGGAGCACAGGCTCCGGACGCGCAGGTTCAATGGCCATGGCTCACGGGCCTAGCTGCTCCGCGGCATGTGGGATCTTCCCAGACCGGGGTACGAACCCGTGTCCCCTGCATCGGCAGGCAGACTCTCAACCACTGCGCCACCAGGGAAGCCCAAGAACTCCTACATTTTTATAGAAAGTCAGTGGTACAAAATTCTGTACTGTTAAAATAGTATTTTTAAAGGCCAGTGCTCTATAGTTTTATAAATTAATTTTTGATTGATTCAAAAGATGTTAAACATTTTTGTTTTAAAACTGCACAATAAAATTTAGTTACTAGTTTTTTCCTAGTATAATTGGCAATTTTTAGATTTGGTATTTAGAAAATGTTTATACACATAGACTTGAGTTAAAGAAATTTTGAAGTAGATGAGAAATTGCAGCTTCTGATGAATTTCCTTCTTTTCTTTTAATAGACATATAGCATCTTTCCTGTCAGTCTTCAAGCTAGTGTTAATAGGCTTAATAATTGTTGGCAAGGATCCTTTTGCTTTCTTTGGCATGCAAGCGCCTAGCATCTGGCAGTGGGGCCAAGAAAACAAGGTATGTAATGTAATAGCTTTGGTAGCTGTAGGTTCTTAGTTGTCAGTGAGATATTTTAATGGATTCTTCTTTTTCTTTCTTTCTTTTTTTTTTTTTTAAGTACTTTTTGCTATTTCAACTTAAACCACTTTTTATTTCTGGGCAAAGCACTTAACCTCCTTTAGCCTTAGTCTCCATATTTATACATTAAGAATGATTAGGTCTTACCTTTTTATTATTTGAAGGACAGAGAGGTGTTACTTTAGTAGAACCTGGGCACAAAATAATTTAATACCTGATTTTGATTTTGATTATACAAGTTGGGCCAAATCATACAGCAAAACATAATATATACATAATGTAGGCCTTTTATACCAACTAATATGGGTATTAATAGGTTTATTCATGTTAAAAATGGGATTTCCACCAATTTATTCTTATCAAAATTCTCTGTTTTTATTATTTGTTCTTTGACTTTTCTGTTCATGGGTAACCTAAAGCAGATTACCTGAAACAATCAATATAAATATACATAAGAATCTTGTGCTGTTTATTTTATTCTTTGGTAGGGTCTTGCTGCATCATATACTCTTTCCAGATCTCTCATCTGTTTTACTTAAAACCATCTTTTCTGGAGGGTGTACCTTTCTGCTGTGAGAAATGGGAAAAATTTCTCCCTTGAATGAGATTACTAGGTTTCCTTCTAATAAGTATTCTCTTTTGGAGTCCTCTGGTCTTATCCTTTAGTTCTAGGCTGAGACTACCTTTATCCAACTCCTAACATAGCTGTACTTCTTAGGGAATCACTTATTTCCAGTCACAGGCAAGGCTTCTTAACATAAACATCCTCAGGTGCTACCTCTAATTCAGATGTGTCTCTACTCTGTTATTAACAAAATACTGATTTACGTAGGATTAAGAATTAGAAATTAAGTACTTACTGATAATGTTTTGTGCTATATTTGTTCATTCTGTTGATTCTAAATTGTCTTTAGTGCATTTTACTTCTTTAGGCTTATAACATTGTCAGTCTACTGTGGAAGAGGATACTTGAAGGCTGTAGCTTTCGTGACACTTAACTTGTGTATTGTTCTCATGAAAGTAGACTTTGTGCCCAAATGCTAGGATAACTTCTGTGAAATCAAAGCCCACCTAGCTCAAGTGGGGTTAGGGGAAATCTCCTTCTCATCTGCTATAGGCATTTTGATGTATTTTTCTGAAACAGCTGGCTGTGAATTGACATCCTCACTACATCCTGCTTTTAGGTGATTTTGTTAAATTGAAACTTCTGTTCAACAGGAGCCTCTGATCTTTTGGGACAGTATAGATTTGCCTTCAAAAGGTGAATGAATGTAACTTAATATGCTAGTGCTTTCTAACCAACTTTTTTTTAGTTTGACTTAAAATGATTTGTTTGGAACACGGAATACAGGGAGTTGCTGACTAGTTGCATTACTAGTCTCTTGTGAGTTCATACATTATATTATAAAAATTCTAAAATGAACCCTTCTTATGCTGGTATTCTTTTGTTTAACTTATTAAGACTATTATGAGATTACTAGAAATTTTATCTTTACATTAGGAATACTGTAATTTCTTCAGAATGTATAGAGCTGTGAATTAATGTTGCAATTTTCTGTGTACACTATCTGAATATATGGAGTAGCAGTAATAATTTGTATAGAAACTTAAAGTAGATTTAAAAAGAGCAATTTCCAAATAAAAATGAGACTATTTAAAAGCTTACTTAATTTGTGATGTTGTTTTGATTTGAAAATAAGTTTACCTATTGTACTTAATTGTATTTTCTTTTAGGTCTATGCATGTATGATGGTCTTTTTCTTGAGCAACATGATTGAGAACCAGTGTATGTCAACAGGTGCATTTGAGATAACTTTGAATGGTAGGTTCTGAATAGTTTGGATTCTGTGATAAATGTTAAATGATTTATAATAAGCATCAGGCTTTTCCATTTTTCATAATATGCTAAATTATCTCTTTACATGGTCCTCACCTACTCCCATGGCTTTAGAATAACATCTATATGATGACCCTTAAATGTATAGCTCTGGAGAGCTCTAGACCTCTCTTCTAGGTGTTATAGCCAGGAATCCTGAACATTACCTACTCCCAAACTGTTGATTACCTCAGCTTCCTGCAATTGTTTTATACTCCAGTTTGCTCCTTCCCTGACATTTCTCGCTTATTTAAGGGCACCATTATCATTCTACCCAGTTGCCCATGTCAGAAACCTAGGATAACATCCTAGATTTCTCCCTTACTCTCCATATCTAATGGATTACCA
This sequence comes from Orcinus orca, assembly GCF_937001465.1. Taxonomy (NCBI): domain Eukaryota; kingdom Metazoa; phylum Chordata; class Mammalia; order Artiodactyla; family Delphinidae; genus Orcinus; species Orcinus orca. The sequence goes on along the minus strand of NC_064563.1, from coordinate 19,521,721 downwards.
ATTTTTCTCAATTCTACTTTTTTACAGTTTTCAAAAATCTTCTATTTATCTTCATTGCTAACCACCCTAATCCAAGCCACAATTATCTTGCTATCCTCTAACATATTCTCTAAACCAGAGGTTGGCAAATATGGCCTATGAGCTAACAGTGGCTTTACAATTTTAAAATTTCTTTATATTAAAATTTTTTTTATTCAGGTATAGTTTATTTATAATGTCGTGTAGGTTTCAGGTATACAGCACAGTGATTCAGGTTCTTTTCCCTTATAGGTTATTACATAATATTGAGTATAGTTCCCTGTGCTGTATATAGTAGGTCCTTGTTGGTTATTTATTTTATAGAAAGCAGTATGTATATGTTAATCCCAGCCTCCTAATTTATTTTTCTTCCTACCCCCCTTTCCCCTTTGGTAACCATAAGTTTGTTTTCGGTATCTGTGAGTCTCTTTCTGTTTTGGAAATAAGTTCATTTGTGTCTTTATTTTTTAAGATTCCACATATAAGCGATATCATATGATATTTGTCTTTCTCTGTCTGGCTTACTTCACTTAGTACGATAATCTCTAGGTACATCCATCTTGCTTGGTGGCTCTTACTTTTTTTTTTGGCCAAGCCACGCAGCTTTCTTGATTTTAGTTCCCCGACCAGGGATTGAACCTGGGCTCCAGCAGTGAAAGCACCAAGTCCTAACCACTGGACTGCCAGGGAATTCCCTCTTATATTTTTTAATGGCTAAAAAAATTAATAATACTTTGTGATGTGGAAATTATATGACATTCAGACTTCAGTATTCATACCTAGAGTTTTGAGTTTCATCATTGAAAAATTTGTGGAAATATATCTCCCTGGTTTTATAAGTACCTATATGGTATCCTTGATTTTGCCTCGTGGTATGTAAAGTCTAAAATATATACTATCTGGCTTCTTACAGAAAAATTTGCTGACATCTGCTCCAACACTTGAGTCATTTAAAAGAAAATTTTTTTAATGCACATTTCATCTTGTTGCTTCACTCCCTCAAGTTTATTAAATGGCTTTATTTTGTTCTCAAGATAAAGACCAGAACATTTAACATGGACAAAAGGCCCTGAATGATGTAGCCTGGGCATGGGCAAACCATAGCCCTGTGGACCATGTCCTCTGCTACCTGCTTGGTAAATAAAGTTTTATTGGAACACAGCCATGCCCATTCATTTATCTGCTTTCAGGCTACAATGAATGTTAAGTAGCTGGGACAGACTATACATCTTCTTGAGCTGAAAATGCTTACTTTATAGTTTCTTGATCCCTGATCTAATCCCTGCCAACCTTTCCAGCTTCCCTTGTACCACTCTTCTATATTTCAGCTTTCACGTTTAACAATATCTCCCAATTTTAGTAATCTCTCTCTTTTAATGATAGTAAGTACAAAGGCTCCTTCCCAGCCTCTCATATGTCCCTCTCATAGCATCTTCTAGTTTTGATTTTTAGTATACAAATGTGATTTTGTAGCTATTTATATAGTTCTTTTTATATTTCCTCTACTAGAATGTAAACTCCATGAAAGCAAGAAGCTGAATTCTATCTCCAGCTGTGTGCATAGACAATACATGTTTATAGAATGAATGTCTATTATAGAATCATCTTTAATGTGGAAAGGGTGGTACCATTTATTTTTATAGATGTACCTGTGTGGTCTAAGCTGGAATCTGGTCACCTTCCATCCATGCAACAGCTTGTTCAAATTCTTGACAATGAAATGAAGCTCAATGTGCATATGGATTCAATCCCACACCATCGATCATAGCCCCACCTATCAGCACTGAAAACTCTTCTGTAAGTAGTTTAAAAATACAGTAACTGTGTATAGGTATCAGTTAATTGTAATGAATCAGCAAGATATTTCATATATTAGCATAATAGATATAGATATATATAATAATAGATATTGCATATATTGTCAATTGAGTTTCCAACTTAAGGTTTAACAGATGGTTGTCTTCTTCATTAAAATTTATAAATGACCAAGAGAGTTTGGATCTGCTAAAATAAAGTAAGGTTGTACTATTAATTTTATGTTTAAGGCTTAATAATTGGGCCTGTAACATCATTTTTTTGACTTGTGAACTTCTAATGGCCAGAATTCATATACTGTACATATATTGTACATATATACCCTCCCCTTACCTTCAAATAACTAGTTCCTAAAACTATGCAAATTCTTTTCACATGCTCAAGATAGAAAATTTATAAGCAAATGTGGGTGAACATAGAGGTGAAAGTTAGTTAATTTTGTTTAACAGAGATGTTCTCAGTTCTTTTCTGATCAATGAGTGGATTTTACAAGAGTGAATTTTGAAACAAAATATTTTTTCTGTGTGTCTTTCAGACATTAAGGGATTTTTGCAAGAGCAGCGTGACTGACATTATGAAGGCCTGTACTGAAGACAGCAAGCTGTTAGTACAGACCAGATGCTTTCTTGGCAGGCTCGTTGTACCTCTTGGAAAACCTCAATGCAAGGCAGTTTTTCAGTGCTGGCACATTTTGGAATTCTGCACATTCGTGGAGTGCAATAATACTGTATAGTTTTTTTTTTCTTCCCCAAGTCCACTCGGTTAATAGTTTTTTAAAAAAATGCAGACATTACTACTTGCACTTCTTTTTTCTCGGTCATATTTGAAAAAGTAGAAAATTGAGTTGCAATTTGATTTTTTTTTCAAAGATGTCTGTTAAGTCTGTTGTGATTTTATATGAATTTTCCTTTTTTATTGTTTAAAATTGATCCTTTTGGGACTAGAACGGTAGTTCCCAAATACTTTATAAGAGTTTATCAGACATCTGTAATTTGGTCATGTCCAATTTATATAGTTTTCAAAATACTGCGGATTGTGAACAGCACATTATATAAGATTATTGGGGGGAAATCCTATATCCAGAGTACTCTACCAATTTGTGTATGTGTGTGTGTGCGTGTGTGATTACCAGAGAACTACTAAAAGACCAACCACTTTTTAAATCCTGTTAATGTAGTTCAAGTGTCCTGCCTTGACCAATTTAATGAGTTGATTAACTGGGCCTTTATACTTAACTCAATAAAAAACTAAGCAGATGTAAGTTAAATAAAAAGCTTGAGTTTATTGCCCAGCATACCTATTAACATTATATTTAACAGTTGTCTGCAAAGTTTTGTTTTTGACTCACTGAGAATTTCCTATGGGACACACTTTAGATTCACACACAAATAATAGGTCATTTACCATTTTTAGGATAATTGAAACTTGCCTCACTAAAGAAAGGTTAGTTGAACCTCTTTACAACATTAATATTAGGTAAATGGAGATCACTTGTCTAATAATTTAACTTGTCTAACATCATATCAGAATTTTATTATATTTGAGGGACAAAATTGAAAGATTTTTTATTCAGTGAATTTAATATCTTTCCAGAGTTCTAAAAGGTAGTTTTTTTTTTAAAGCTTAAATTGATAAAGACTATAAGAGTAATTTAGCAGAAATAGGACCATAATGTAGAAAAATAGTCATATAGCAAGTCGTAACATACTTCATCTCCCCTGTAGGAATAAAAGTGGTAGGTCTAGATTTGTTAGTGGAAGTAAAGGGATTTATGGAAAAATAATGAGATAATTCAATATTGAGTCCACCAAACACTTAGCACAATCTTATACTTCATTTGTCAGTGAATATTTGTTGAAATGCATGTCTGGTAATTATCATGATTGTGACAGCCTCAAGGTGGAACATACTGTAGTCTCTAGCTGAAAAGAAGTTAGCCTAATAATTCACTGCGGAAAATTGATTAAATGCCTTATCCTTTTAATTAAGGCTGCAGAACTGTTCACCTAAGATCGTACAGTAGCAAGAGTCTATACAATTTAAGCTAGAGGTTACTTAGAGATTGTTATTCAGGTGTAATAACATTTTGTTATCTTTGATTAGGGCTTAAAACTTTGTTAACTTGATTTGTACCAGCCCAAACTTCCTTCTGCAAGTTGAACACACTGCTGAGTGTGTGTAGGGTCTTTCTTCAGTGACAGACATTCCACCAGTGACAGTTAACCTTTTGACATTTAGACCTTCCAAACTTGTCTTGGATATTCCCATGTATCTGACAGGCCAACCATGAAGAATTTAAGATTTAATTCTAATTTTTTCCATGTTTGCCTTGGGTGAATAACTTATCCTTTGGAGAATAGCTTTAAGTGGCTAGGTCATTGATAAAACTCAACTATTTTGTTCACACCCATTTCAATATTATTTTATGTTTGGCCATATTTAAATCTAAGATTTAATGTAGTCTAGTGAAAAAATTAGTGGGAAGTGTGAATGTAAAAAAAACCATGAAAAAACGGAAAGTTAGAAAGCTATTTAGAATGTGGCTTTATTATATTCCTAACATTTCAAAATTTATTAGATAGTTGCTTACAAATTGGTGTGGTTGTGTAGTTTATAAATGTTTATGTACTCTTAATTGCAAGACCATAGAACATGACAGCAGGTTGGCTACTGTTATTGGGGTTTTTACCATAGTTGCTATTGTGGAAGAGATTACATGTTAGATTAATTTAAAAATGTTGGCAAAACATGGCTTTATACCTCAGCATCAAAATGTGCAAGACACATATGCTTTCAGAACATAAATGCGTTATTAACTTAACGGCACTAAGATCAATGGCAGCAGTTGATCACCCTTTACCACTATCAAAACATAACAGGATCCTAATGATGATTCTTATTTTGAATGTTATTAGCTGGGGACCTTGATTGGTTGGCATTTTATTGTCATGATTTTAACTAATTTAGATGAAAAAGAAATAGCCTACAGAATTTTAAAGCATGATTTAATATTTCATACTAAGACTTTAAAAAATCTTTTTTGAGAGAAACAGGAATTGTACAGTCTGGGGGCTTTAAAGCATTGTGAAAATAAACTTTTATTAAGCTGATATGAAAGGAACCCCTCCTTTCTGGAACTGAATCTGTGCTAGAGCACTCGATATGATAACTGTATTTAGGAAATTTTATGTTGTAAAAATTGTTGTCATCAAGTAATGTTTTCTAATGGTTTCTTAACCCAACCAGTGCTACACCCCCCTCTCCCTCTCCCAGTCTGGCACTCCCAGTATTACCACTCTGGGACCTTAAACTACTTCTTGAGCCTTATGGTCCAGTTTCGTGTGCTTCATTGTTACCTGAAATTTCAACAGTTCTGTGGTGTGTTCTGTGCTGGGGTGGAACAAAGACGAGCAGTTTACATTATTGATCTTCTTTACCCCCAACCTCCAGAATCCCTGAGAAAAGTCATACTAGCATCCCAAAATCTGGATAGAAATAAGATGAGGACTTCTCTTGACTGATATAGACAGTTTAACAATCTCAGAAGAGAAAGCAAAAGTTCAGATACTTTTCTTAAATCCAGCTGAGCCTTTTCCCTCACAGTCCCAGGCTCCTTTTCCCTAGGCTTAAAAAAGCAAATAGAAGCAGACCCAGATCTGAACTGTATCTTGAAGAAAAATTGAAATTGGTCTCATGTACAGTGGGAAGAGTGTTAAGTCACCCATTCTTTGTCAAGGCTTGTAGAATGTCTTCTGTTGCCTTTGTTAAGCATGAGCAAAATAAAAAGAAACAACATGATATCTAGGCAAACGTGTAACAGTAGTGGTTTTAAAAGTTTAGTGTGCCTACAAATCATTAGGATAAATTACTGGATCCCATCCCTAGAGATTCTGATTCATTTGGTCTGAGAGGGGTCCATATAATTTGCACTTTAGCCCAGCTTCCAGATAATGCTGGTGCTGTCAGTTTGAGGTCCACACTGAGGAGCACTGCACCATCGCAGGTCAGAGTGCAAAAGACCCAGGACACTCTGGAAGGAAATACAGGTCGTGGAACAGAAGAAAATTTTGCATATTTGCTTCACATTTATGGAATGACTTAACAACAAGAAACTCAGTAAAATGAGAACCCAAAAGAAGAAACAGAATGAGATGAGAGGGAGATTGTTTCCAGGAAAACAAATAGAGGACTTAATTGTCCCAATTAATCTGTTGTATCAGTGCAACATATTTGTTATCCTTTGTTGGGTTAGTATGTTAAAACTTTTGGAGTGGGTATTTTAAAAGGAAATGTTAAATTTTTGAGTATAAAATAACTGATTTGAATTGCCAGGTTTTCTCAAAGTGGGCAACATGCCTGCATTAATCTTTATAATGACAACTGATCTTGATTTTCACGTCAAACAAATTATTTAAATTTTTACTGTTCTCAGTAGGGAAAATGCATACTTTTAGTTTTATTTTAGCAACCATAATAGAATTCTTTATATCACTGGGGAAATCCAATTTGAACTTAATTAAGCCCCCCAAAAGTAAAGGATTTACTTTCACTTAACTGAAAAATCCAAGGTAAAGTTGGCCTCATTTCTCCATGAGCCTCCACCATAATTGGGGAGAGGATTGTGGGGGGCTGGGGAGGATGGGAGAGGAATGAGAACATTGATAAAGTCCTAGAGAGCACTTTGGTGTAACTTGGGGTTACATTCGTATCTTTGGATTCTGTTTCTCACTTGATATCCACGAATAATTTTGTCATGTTAGTTCTTCCTTTTCTCTAATTATTGACTTTACTCCCTCCACCCAACCTCCTTCCTATTCAGGATCATAACTGTTTAAGACAAGTTTATGGCTTTGTGGTTATAAGCTGCTGAGACCAAGTGCTTAGCTATCTGGGAATTATCAGGAGCCAGCACTGGGTCGCTTGGCTTGGTTAGTAAAGTGTTAGAACCTGGCAGGCAGGTTGCTACCAGTACTCCCTGGGGCCACTGGCTATACTCATGACTTTGTGTACTAGCAACTCTTACTAGAGGAAAAGACAATTACTGTTCTTGTTTATTCTTGAGTTGCTAAGAGCAGGTCTGTTTGCAGGGAAGTGTACTGATGACATTTCCTTCTAAATACATATTTTTTAATGTATTAGAAAATGCGGTTGCATTTCATCTTTTAATAGTCCATAGGCTTTCATGATGAGACTATTTTAAAGGTATTAAAATATATAATGTATTTAAACAATAGGTAAGTTAATCAGTGTGATTCTGCTAGTAAAATTCTATATTATTCAGAGCCATGGAAATTTGGTGTTACAAAAGATTTTGAGATTTATTTCAGAATTCTGAAGAAAAGACTAGGAGTTAAGTATCTTGCCCTGATTTCTATAGCTTGTGGCAATGCTAAAATGAAAGGAAAACAAAACCCTATACTGTTGGTGGGGCTTGGGGAAGGAATAGAAAAGCAAAGAGAGCTTCTTCAGAAATTACTCCTGGTGGGAAGAGAAGAGACCAGTAACAAAGCAAACTTAAAAATTTAATCTCAGTTTCACTTCACAACTGTTTATTTACTTTTACTTTAGCTATGGTGTGGAATTTTTCACTTCAACGAAACTGAAAATAAAAGGCGACACAGTGCAGGGTACCCCAGAAGAAGAGAAGGCAAGTTCCACTAAAGTAGGGCTTCTCAGCGTTTTTGCTGAAGCACAGGTCTGCCTGGGACTACGGCTTGATGTGATCCTTTGCAAAATACAATTTTGCCAAATACTTATTTTAAAATTCATGCAAGAAATTCGCTCCAAATTGTTCATGTTGCTTTTAACATAAAAATTTTGTTTTATTGTATTAATAACTCCTTAAATCTTCAAGCAAAATTCATATTCCAGGAAACCGTTTCTCCTGAGACTGTGTAATCCCTGCTCCATTGCTTATTTTTCTTGGTGTTGGTGTGTGAGTGTGGTTTGTACACACCATCTTAGGAAACATGGAGTGATCTACATTATAGTCATTTTCTTTAAATGTACATAAAGTTTATATATAATCTGCACTAAAGCTTTGCACTTAGGACTTACTACAATAACTGAAGAGGATGTGTTCCAGGAAATTTGTATCCAGAAGATGCATGTGGGAAGATAATGTGAGAAGCATAACTGTGAGTTTTAAAGTGTTAAATAGAGTTACAATACCAAAAAACTAAATACTGTCTAGAGTAAAGTAATGACAGACATGCTGATAACATAAGCCTCTGGAAGTCTTGAGGAAGGCTAAAATGGTGGTTTTATAAATGGTGCCTATGAATGAGTGGATGGATGGATGAATGAATGGATTTGGTTAAGGCGGTGGTTCGCAGCTGGGGGTTTTACCCTCTAGACACTGGTGATGAGACTTTTTTTTTAAGCCTCTGTTTTATTTGCTTTATTATTATTTTTTAAACGTCTTTATTGGAGTATAATTGCTTTACAATGGTGGGTTAGTTTCTGCTGTATAACAAAGTGATTCAGCTATACGTATACATATATCCCCATATCCCCTCCCTCTTGTGTCTCCCCTCCCACCCTCCCTATCCCACCCTTCTAGGTGGTCGCAAAGCATCGAGCTGATCACCCTGTGCTATGCAGCTGCTTCCCACTAGCTAGCTATTTTACATTCGGTAGTGTATATATGTCAGTGTTACTCTCTCACTTCGTCCCGGTTTACCCTTCTTACTCCCCGTGTCCTCAAGTCCATTCTCTACGTGGTGATGAGACATTTTTGACTGTTACTCCTGGGAGCGTAGGGTGTGTTGCTCCTGGCATGTAGCTGGTAGAGCCAGAGATGTTGTGAAACATCCCACAGTGTCCAAGACAGCTTGCTACAACAAAGGATAATCTGGTCCAAAATGTTAGTAGGGCAGCTGTTGAGAACTCTGGGTTAGGAGAGTTGGAGGAGGGTGGTGGGAAAGGGGAAGAAAAAGACTGAGAGACAGAGACCAGTGGACCAACACATCATGCAGAGAGGGTCCTGGAATGGAGCCTGGGAACCATACATAGCCTTTAGCTGGGACCTGGAGGGGAAGGAGGGTGGAAAAACTGATCAGCCTCCGGGGGTGGGAGAGGGCGGCTCTTTTCTAGCCAGGCTTGAAAGGATTTGCTATTAAGGAGGCCTGATGTGGTTTCAAAGGGTCTCCTTTGCCCCCCTGAGTAGTTTTTCCATATTTAAATTTCAAATTACTTCAACAGAGGAAGCCTTTCATTCCAGTAATGAAATAAAAAGCTAAGTTGAAGGTGACATATTTTTGTGGGAAAGAACCGTCAAATGTAACAGGCCAACAAAGAGAAATGGCTCTTATTAAATCCTGTTTTTGATTAGGGAAAGGAGAGAAGAACTTTGAGGGCTTGAGGTTGGTAGTGGGTCAGAGCAGAGCACAGAAGGGTACATAAAGAAGAGACTTCACAGTGTTTCCTAGGGAAGTTCCTATTCTCTTGAAACTTGTGTGGGAAAGTGAAGCTACATGATCAGAAGCAACTTTGAAATAACTTAAAAAAAGTGGCATTGGTGTAGGAATATTTTTTCCCCTTGAGACATTTGTATTAATGAGTTGGATGGTAAAAGATGATTAACATTCCAGACTGGTAGAGTCCAGCAGTGGCTTCCAACGATTAAAATAACCTATGTTTAAATTCTCCAGGCTTCCACCTATCCTTAGGCTGACTGAGGGGGGAAAAATAGCTTTGGAGTCTGTACCGAGGGACAAGCAGATCCACAACTTGAAAGTCAGTCGTGTTCTTGGAATATTCCAACTTCAGAATAATGTTTCCATTTAGCTTCTTACAAGCATGTTTTTATATATATATATAATTTATTTATTTATGGCTGCGTTGGGTCTTCGTTGCTGTGTGTGGGCTTTCTCCAGTTGTGGTGAGTGGGGGCTACTCTTCCTTGCAGTGCGTGGGCTTCTCATTGCAGTGGCTTCTCGTGGCAGAGCACAGGCTCAGGGGTGCGGGCTTCAGTAGTTGTGGCACATGGGCTCCAGCAGTTGTGTCTCGTGGGCTCTAGAGTGCGGGCTCAGTTGTTGTGGTGCACGGGCTTAGTTGCTCTGCGGCATGTGGGATCTTCCTGGACCAGGGCTCGAACCTGTGTGCCCTGCATTGGCAGGTGATTCTTAACCACTGCGCCACAAGGGAAGCCCTGCATGTTTTGAGAGGTTTCTTTGTGCCAGGTAATGTGGAGGATAACAGTTGTGAAGACGTCTAATACAATTGCTGCATTCAAGCTTATAGTTTAGTTAAACACAGCACAACATAATAAGACCTCGTAAAAGAAGCCTAACAAAGCGGGCTACAGAAGCAGAGGGTGGGGCAGTGGCTCTAAGCCCTTAAATATAGAATTTTTGATAGATGGGGGAGGGGGGTTGGGAAGGCACAGAGGAACAAAGAGCATTTTAGAGATGGAAAAGAGCACAGAGGCACAGGGTCTTTGTGATAATTCCTGTAAGGGAAGGACCATAGAGGAGAAGTGTCTGGGAGGGGGTGGGTGAAAGAGGGGTGGGTGATGTGGTAGGAAATAGGCTGGAAAGGTAGGTTGGGGAAAGATGATTGAGGGCACTGAGAGCTGAGGAATTGGGCTGCATTCTATGGATGATAGCCAAGGAAGGTTTTTGTGCAGATGAGTAGTAGGATCAGATCTGGGTTTTGGGGTGATTGGCTGTAGAGAGGATACGGAGGGCTGGAGTGGAGGGGAGGCAGAGGCTGTAACAAAAATATTATTCTGGCATCCTCGCGCGCACGCACACACACACACTGATTTATTCAATTAAAAATCAGTGTCAGCTTCTGTGGTCATAGTCCCTTTATATTCGGGAGTTTTCTTTTACTTTAAGGTTTGGGTTCATGATAAAATTTACATTCCCTTAGAATTACCCTCCTTAAATCTAAAGTCTCATGTTTACAATTTAACTTTTAACCCTTGGGTATCATTTAAATATCTCTTTGTATCTATTTTCTGCTTATTGACTAAGGAGCCTCCCTTTTTGTCCTGAGAGCATGAAATTCACTGTAATTAAAGTGTCTAGTGGATTAGTGTGATTATTGTGGTTTTTTTTTTTAAACATCTTTATTGGAGTATAATTGCTTTACAATGGTGTGTTTCTTTTTTTTTTGGTTTTATTTTATTTTATTTTTTTTAACATCTTTATTGGGGTATAATTGCTTTACAATGGTGTGTTACTTTCTGCTTTATAACAAAGTGAATCAGTTATACATATACATATGTTCCCATATCACTTCCCTCTTGCGTCTCCCTCCCTCCCACCCTCCCTATCCCACCCCTCTAGATGGTCACAAACCACCTAGCTGATCTCCCTGTGCTATGTGGCTGCTTCCCACTAGCTATCTGTTTTACGTTTGGTAGTGTATATATGTCCATGCCACTCTCTCACTTTGTCACAGCTTACCCTGCCCCCTCCCCATATCCTCAAGTCCATGCTCTAGTAGGTCTGTCTTTATTCCCGTATTACCCCTAGGTTCTTCATGACCTTTTTTTTCTTAGATTCCATATATATGAGTTAGCATACGGTATTTGTTTTTCTCCTTCTGACTTACTTCACTTTGTATGACAGACTCTAGGTCTATCTACCTCACTACAAATAAATCAATTTCGTTTCTTTTTATGGCTGAGTGATATTCCATTGTATATATGTACCACATCTTCTTTATCCATTCATCTGTTGATGGACACTTAGGTTGCTTCCATGTCCTGGCTATTGTAAATAGAGCTGCAGTGAACATTTTGGTATATGACTCTTTTTTTTTTTTTGCGGTAAGCAGGCCTCTCACTGTTGTGGCCTCTCCCGTTGCGGAGCACAGGCTCTGGACACGCAGGCTCAGCGGCCATGGCTCACGGGCCCAGCCGCTCCGCGGCATGTGGGATCTTCCCGGACGGGGGCACGAACCCGTGTCCCCTGCATCGCCAGGCGGACTCTCAACCACTGCGCCACCAGGGAAGCCTGACATGACTCTTTGAATTATGGTTTTCTCTGGGTATATGCCCAGTAGTGGGATTGCTGGGTCGTATGGTAGTTCTATTTTTAATTTTTTAAGGAACCTCCGTACTGTTCTCCATAGTGGCTGTATCAATTTATATTCCCACCAACAGTGCAAGAGTGTTCCCTTTTCCCCACACCCTCTCCAGCATTTATTGTTGGTCAATTTTTTGTTGATGGCCATTCTGACTGGTGTGAGATGATATCTCATTGTAGTTTTGATTTGCATTTTTCTAATGATTAATGATGTCGAGCATTCGTTCATGTGTTTCTTGGCAATCTGTATATCTTCTTTGGAAAAACGTCTCTTTAGGTCTTTTGTCCATTTTTGGATTGGGTTGTTTGTTTTTTTGTTATTGAGCTGCATGAGCTGCTGTAAAGTTTGGAGATTAATCCTTTGTCAGTTGCTTCATTTGCAAATAATTTCTCCCATTCTGAGGGTTGTCTTTTGGTCTTGTTTATGGTTTCCTTTGCTGTGCAAAAGCTTTGAAATTTCATTAGGTCCCATTTCTTTATTTTTGACTTTATTTCCATTTCCCTAGGAGGAGGGTCAAAAAGGATCTTGCTGTGATTTATGTCATAGAGTGTTCTGCCTATGTTTTCCTCTAAGAGTTTTATAGTGTCTGGCCTTACATTTAGGTCTTTAATCCATTTTGAGTTTCTTTTCCTGTATGGTGTTAGGGGGTGTTCTAATTTCATACTTTTACATGTACCTGTCCAGTTTTCCCAGCACCACTTATGAAGAGGCTGTCTTTTCTCCACTGTATATTCTTGCCTCCTTTATGAAAGATAAGGTGACCATATGTGTGTGGATTTATCTCTGGGTTTTCTATCCTGTTCCATTGATCTGTATTTCTGTTTTTGTGCCAGTACCATACTGTCTTGATTACTGTAGCTTTGTAGTATAGTCTGAAGTCAGGGAGCCTGATTCCTCCAGCTCCATTTTTTTGTTCTCAAGATTGCTTTGGCTGTTCGGGGTCTTTTGTGTTTCCATACAAATTGTGAAATTTTTTGTTCTAGTTCTGTGAAAAATGCCAGTGGTAGTTTGATAGGGATTGCATTGAATCTGTAGATTGCTTTGGGTAGTAGAGTCATTTTCACAATGTTGATTCTTCCAATCCAAGAACATGGTATATCTCTCAATCTATTTGTATCATCTTTAATTTCTTTCATCAGTGTCTTATAATTTTCTACATACAGGTCTTTTGTCTCCTTAGGTAGATTTATTCCTAGATACTTTATTCTTTTTGTTGCAGTGGTAAATGGGAGTGTTTTCTTAATTTCACTTTAAGATTTTTCATCATTAGTGTATAAGAATGCCGGAGATTTCTGTGCATTAATTTTGTATCCTTTACCAAATTCATTGATTAGCTCTAGTAGTTTTCTGGTAGCATTTTTAGGATTCTCTATGTGTAGTATCATGTCATCTGCAAACAGTGACAGCTTTACTTGTTCTTTTCTGATGTGGATTCCTTTTATTTCTTTTTCTTCCTGATTGCTGTGGCTAGAACTTCCAAAACTATGTTGAATAAGAGTGGTGAGGGTGGGCAACCTTGTCTTGTTCCTGATCTTAGTAGAAATGGTTTCAGTTTTTCACCATTGAGGACAATGTTGGCTGTGGGTTTGTCATATATGGCCTTTATTATGTTGACGAAAGTTCCCTCTATGCCTACTTTCTGCAGGGTTTTTATCATAAATGGGTGGTGAATTTTGTCAAGCTTTCTCTGATCATATGGTTTTTCTCCTTCAGTTTGTTAATATGGTGTATCACGTTGATTGATTTGCGTATATTGAAGAATCCTTGCATTCCTGGAATAAACTCCACTTGATCGTGGTGTATGATCCGTTTAATGTGCTGTTGGATTCTGTTTGCTAGTATTTTGTTGAGGAGTTTTGCATCTGCGTTCATCATAGATGGCCTGTAGTTTTCTTTCTTTGTGACATCTTTGTCTGGTTTTGGTATCAGGGTGATGGTGGCCTCGTAGAATGAGATTGGGAGTGTTCCTCCCTCTGCTCTATTTTGGAAGAGTTTGAGAATGATAGGTGTTAGCTCTTCTCTAAATGTTTGATAGAATTCGCCTGTGAAGCCATCTGGTCCTGGGCTTTTGTTTGTTGAAAGATTTTTAATCACAGTTTCAATTTCAGTGCTTGTGATTGGTCTGTTCATATTTTCTATTTTTTCCTGGTTCAGTCTCAGCAGGTTGTGCATTTCTAAGAATTTGTCCATTTCTTCCAGATTGTCCATTTTATTGGCATAGAGTTGCTTGTAGTAATCTCTCATGATCTTTTGTATTTCTGCAGTGTCAGTTGTTACTTCTCCTTTTTCATTTCTAATTCTATTGATTTGAGTCTTCCTTTTTTTCTTGATGAGTCTGGCTAATGGTTTATCAATTTTGTTTATCTTCTCAGAGAACCAGCTTTTAGTTTTATTGATCTTTGCTATCGTTTCCTTTTCATTTATTTCTGATCTGATCTTTATGATTTCTTTCCTTCTGCTAAATTTGGGGTTTTTTTGTTCTTTCTCTAATTGCTTTAGGTGCAAGGTTAAGTTGTTTATTTGAGATGTTTCCTGTTTCTTAAGGTAGGATTGTATTGCTATAAACTTCCGTCTTAGAACTGCTTTTGCTGCATCCCATAGGTTTCGGGTCGTCGTGTCTCCATTGTCATTTGTTTCTAGGTATTTTTTGATTTCTTCTTTGATTCTTCAGTGATCACTTCTTTACTGAGTAGTGTATTGTTTAGCCTCCATGTGTTTGTTTTTCTTACAGGTCTTTTCCTGTAATTGATATCTAGTCTCATAGCGTTGTGGTCGGAAAAGATACTTCATACGATTTCAATTTTCTTAAATTTACCAAGTCTAGATTTGTGACCCAAGATATGATCTATCCTGGAAAATGTTCCATGAGCACTAGAGAAAAATGTGTATTCTGTTGTTTTTGGATGGAATGTCCTATAAATATCAATTAAGTCCCTCTTGTTTAATGTATCATTTAAAGCTTGTGTTTCCTTATTGATTTTCATTTTGGATGATCTGTCCATTGGTGAAAGTGGGGTGTTAAAGTCCCCTACTATGATTGTGTTACTGTCAATTTCCCCTTTTATGGCTGTTAGTATTTGCCTTATGTATTGAGGTGCTCTTATGTTGGGTGCATAAATATTTACAATTGTTATATCTTCTTCTTGGATCGGTCCCTTGATCATTATGTAGTGTCCTTCTTTGTCTCTTGTAATAGTCTGTTTTAAAGTCTATTTTGTCTGATATGAGAATTGCTACTCCAGCTTTCTTTTGATGTCCATTTGCATGGAATATCTTTTTCCGTCCCCTCACTTTCAGTCTGTATGTGTCCCTAGGTCTGACGGGGGTCTCTTGTAGACAGCATATATACGGGTCTTGTTTTTTGTTTGTTTTTTTTTGTGGTACGCAGGCCTCTCACTGTTGTGGCCTCTCCCGTTGTGGAGCACAGGCTCCGGAGGTGCCGGCTCACTGGCCATGGCTCACGGCCCCAGGCGCTCCGCGGCATGTTGGGATCTTCCCGGACTGGAGCATGAACCCGTGTCCCCTGCATCGGCAGGCGGACTCTCAACCACTGGGTCACCATGGAAGCCCTGGGTCTTGTTTTTGTATCCATTCAGCCAGTCTTTGTCTTTTGGTGGGAGCATTTAGTCCATTTACATTTAAGGTAATTATCGATATGTATGTTCCTATTCCCATTTTCTTAATTGTTTTGGGTTTGTTATTGTAGGTCTTTGCCTTCTCTTGTGTTTCTTGCCTAGCATTTGTTGTAGAGCTGGTTTGGTGGTGCTGAACTCTCTCAGCTTTTGCTTGTCTGTAAAGGTTTAAATTTCTCCATCAAATCTGAATGAGATCCTTGCTGGGTAGAGTAATCTTGGTGGTAGATTTTTCTCCTTCATCACTTTAAATATGTCCTGCCACTCCCTTCTGGCTTGCAGAGTTTCTGCTGAAAGATCAGTGGTTAACCTTATGGGGATTCCCTTGTGTGTTATTTGTTGTTTTTCCCTTGCTGCTTTTAATATGTTTTCTTTGTATTTAATTTTTGATAGTTTGATTAATACATGTCTTGGCGTGTTTCTCCTTGGATTTATCCTGTATGGGACTCTCTGTGCTTCCTGGACTTGATTAACTATTTCCTTTCCCATATTAGGGAAGTTTTCAACTATAATCTCTTCAAATATTTTCTCAGTCCCTTTCTTTTTCTCTTCTTCTTCTGGGACCCCTATAATTCGAATGCTGGTGCATTTAATGTTGTCCCAGAGGTCTCTGAGACTGTCCTCAGTTCTTTTCATTCTTTTTTCTTTATTCTGCTCTGCAGTAGTTATTTCCACTATTTTATCTTCCAGGTCACGTATCCGTTCTTCTGCCTCAGTTATTCTGCTATTGATCCCTTCTAGAGTATTTTTAATTTCATTTATTGTGTTGTTCATCATTGTTTGTTTTCTCTTTAGTTCTTCTAGGTCCTTGTTAAATGTTTCTTGCATTTTGTCTATTCTATTTCCAAGATTTTGGATCATCTTTACTATCATTATTCTGAATTCTTTTTCAGGTAGACTGCCTATTTCCTCTTCATTTGTTAGGTCTGGTGGGTTTTTATCTTGCTCCTTCATCTGCTGTGTGTTTTTCTGTCTTTTCATTTGGCTTATCTTACTGTGTTTGGGGTCTCCTTTTTGCAGGCTGCAGGTTCGTAGTTTCCGTTGTTTTTGGTGTCTGTCCCCAGTGGCTAAGGTTGGTTCGGTGGGTTGTGTAGGTTTCTTGGTGGAGGGGACTAGTGCCTGTGTTCTGGTGGATGAGGCTGGATCTTGTCTTTCTGGTGGGCAGGTCCACGACTGGTGGTGTGTTTTGGGGTGTCTGTAGCCTTGTTATGATTTTAGGCAGCCTCTCTGCTAATGGATGGGGCTGTGTTCCTGTCTTGCTAGTTGTTTGGCATAGGGTGTCCAGCAGTGTAGCTTGGTGGTCGTTGAGTGAAGCTGGGTCTTGGCGTTGAGATGGAGATCTCTGGGAGGTTTTTGCCGTTTGATATTACGTGGAGCTGGGAGGTCTCTTGTGGACCAGTGTCCTGAAATTGGCTCTCCCACCTCAGAGGCACAGCAGTGACTCCTGGCTGGAGCACCAAGAGCCTGTCCTCCACACGGCTCAGAATAAAAGGGAGATAAAATAGAAAGAAAGAAAGAAAGAAAGAAAGAGGATAAAATCAAATTAAGATAAAATAAAGTTATTACAATAAAAAGTAAGAAATAATTATTAAGAAAAAAAATTTTTTTAAGTAAAAGAAAAAAATCCCGGAGGGTTAGAACCCTAGGACAAATGGTGAAAGCAAAGCTATACAGACAAAATCTCATGGAGAAGCATACACATACACACTCACAAAAAGAGGAAAAGGGGAAAAAATCATAAATCTTGCTCTCAAAGTCCACCTCCTCAATTTGGGATGATTAGTTGTCTATTCATGTATTCCGCAGATGCAGGTACATCAATTTGATTGTGGAGATTTCATCCGCTGCTTCTGAGGCTGCTGGGAGAGATTTCCCTTTCTGTTCTTTGTTCTCACAGCTCCCAGGGGCTCCGCTTTGGATTTGGACCCGCCTCTGCGTGTAGGTCGCCGGAGGGCGTCTGTTCTTCGCTCAGACAGGACGGGGTTAAAGGAGCAGCTGACTCGGGGGCTCTGGCTCACTCAGGCCGGCGGCGGGGTGGGGGCAGGGAGTGCGGGGCGAGCCTGCGGCGGCAGAGGCCAGCGTAACGTTGCACCAGCCTGAGGCGCGCCGTGCGTTCTTCTGGGGAAGTTGTCCCTGGACCCCGGGACCCTGGCAGTGGCGGGCTGCACAGGCTCCCGGAAGGGAGGTGTGGATAGTGATCTGTGCTCGTCCATAGGCTTCTTGGTGGTGGCAGCAGCAGCCTTAGCGTCTCATGCCCGTCTCTGGGGGAAGAGGATTTTTACATGGTCTCAAACTCTCTTTTGAATCAGGAACTCTGGGGCTGGAACCCAGTCATCTGTGTTTTCACATGTCCTCCTGGGGTTTCTGATACACGCTAGACAAAGTTTGAGAACCAGTGATCTGCTAGTGTTGCAGGGCCTCCTGAAGAGGTGGGGATTGGCTGTGCCTCACGGTGAGGACAAGGACACTGCTAGCAGTTCTGGGAAGTACTCCTTGGCATGAGCCCTCCCGGAGTCAGCCATTAGCCGCACCAAGGAGCCTGTAGCCTCCAGTGCTGGGTCGCCTCAGGCCAAACAACCCTGTTGTGTGTTTTTGAGAATCCATATTTGCCCTTTGTGATCCAGTCCAGGACATAATCTTGGCTTCAGTCTCCAGGGGAAGTACTCTGTATGTCCTGTGAGTATTGATTTCAGGAAGGACACAGCTAGATATTTCTGTAGGGGATTAGTTAATTAATTTTTTACTGTAAGGAAAGTTGTATGATGGATATTAAACTGATTATTTTCTTGGACTGAATGAGAACTCCATGTTACTACAAATATGAGTAGGACCTAAAAGTCTTGTCTTGCTGAAATCTGAAATCTTGATTAGCCTATACTGAGCTGCCAGATATATATAGGATCTTCACTCCCTCAGCAGTCAAGATGGCATAATACACTTGTTTTTCTCTGGAGAATAGTGGGCAGTGACTGAAGATTTCTCAAGGGTCACTCATGATGGGGTTGTACCTTTCCATCTTGAAATTTCTGAAAATAATTGAGTTAAAAGATAAACATGTTGCAAAGGGCATTCGTGCTTCTGGCCATGATGGAGTAACTGAGACCTAACTAACCTTCCTGAATAGATAACTAGAAGTAGATGAAATTTGTGAAACAACTACTTTCAGAAATTGGACACCAGGCAGTGCAGGACTCTGATCCTCAAGAGAAAGGAAAATAGCAATGAACCACATACAACCACCACTTTCAGGCTTTCGCTTGGGAGGCTATCTTAGCTCGGGCTGCCATAACCAAATCCCACAGACTGGGTGGCTTGAGCAACAGGAATTTATGTTCTCATAGTTCTGGAGACGAGAAAGAAATAAACAAGGTGCTATCAGGGTTGGTTTCTGGTGAGGCTTGTAGGTAGCTGTCTTCTCACTATGTTTTCAAGACATAGTGGAGAGACAGATCTGTTGTCTGTTATAAGGACACCAAGCCTATAGGATTGGGGCTCTACATTTATGAATTCGTTTAACTTTACCTCCCTGAAAGCCCTGTCCCTGATGTATAGTCACAGTGAGGGTTAGGGCTTCAACATATGAATTTCGGGGGAAGACAATTCAGTTCATAACAAAGGCACTTTCCAGGCTAAGATGCAGAGAAGGGGGATCCCCATCAAAGCATAGTCATGTTACTAAGTTGAGGCAGATTGGAATTCATGGAGGGGGCTAGAATTTGTAGGGCAGACAGCCATAGAAGAAGGAGCTATGCAAAGAAACGGCCACAAGGGCTTCCCTGGTGGCGCAGTGGTTGAGAGTCCGCCTGCCGATGCAGGGGACACGGGTTGGTGACCCGGTCCGGGAAGATCCCACATGCTGCGGAGCGGCTGGGCCTGTGAGCCATGGCTGCTGAGTCTGCGTCTGGAGCCTGTGGTCCGCAACGGGGGAGGCCACAGCAGTGAGAGGCCTGTGTACCACAAAAAAAAAAAAAAAAAAAGGAAACGGCCACAAAAGTCTCCATAGGAGTTTCATTGAGTGTATTGCTGAAACTTCATAAGGCTGGGCAAAGAATGGGTAGTTGGCAAGCTGAACAAATTACCTGAGCTCAAAAAGGCTGGGAAACATTCATGTTCTGAGCTGCTAGAATGGAGAGTTACACATTTAGGCCATTCAGTAGAGACCTCAGAAGGGTCACATCTTGGCAGTAGGGCTGAACTGCCCAGAGTAAAGATTATCTTAAACTCACACTCATGAATTTAATAACAAGCCTTGAAAGGTTCAGCATGATCCAAAAGTAACCAAGCTGCCTCACTGAACAGTCTTACACCTTTTGAAGGAATTCACAAAATTCAAAACTCCCCAATGCAGAATTTGCAGTGTTAATCCATTAAAAATTTACTGTACATAGAAGCTGGAAAATGTGAACTATAGTCAGCAGAAAAACCAATAAATAGAAAGCACCGAGAAATGACTAACGATAGGATTAGCAAAGATTTTAAAATAGGTTTTATACATATGCTCAGATATTTAAAGAGAAACATGAATACAATGATAAGAGGAATTGGAGATACAGAAATGGAACCAAATGGAACTTCTAGCAATGAAACCATACAATATCTTATATGAATAATTCCCTGGAGGGGCTTAAAAGAAGATTAGACACTGATGAAAAAGATCAATGAACTTGAAGACATAGCAAAAGAAAGTAAACTGAAGAAAGAGAAAAATCCAAAGTGGCTACACCAGTTTACATTCTCACCAGCAGTGTTCCAATTTATCTACATCTTCACCAACACTTGTTATTTTATCTGACTTTTTGATTATAGCCATCCTAGTGTCTGAAGTGGTATTTCATTGTGGTTTTATCTGAAATTTTGATAACTAATGATGTTGAGCATATTTTCATGTGCTTATTGGCCATTGTATATCTTACTTGAAGAAATGTCTATTCATATCTTTTGCCCTTTTTTAATTGGGTTGTTACTCATTAAGTTATAAGAGTTGTTTATATATTCTGCATGCTAGACTTCTGTCAGATATATGATTTGCAGGTTTTCTTTTTTTTGTGGGTTGTCTTTTTTACTTAACGGTGGTGTCCTTCGAAGCACAAAAATTTTTAATATTGGTGAAGTTCAGTTTATCTTTTTTTGTTGTTATTTTTGCTTTTGGCATCATATCTGAAAAACCATTGCCTACTTCAAGGTCATCAAGATTTATGCCTATTTTTTTTGGTAAGAGTTTTATAGTTTTAGTTCTTACAGTTGGGTCTTTGATCCATTTTGCATTATTTTTGTATAGGGTTTAAGGAGGGTTCCAAGTACAGTTTTTGCATGTGGAATACATTTGCTGAAAAGACTATTGTTTCCTCATTGAATTGTGTTGTCACCTTGTCAAAATCCATTGACCATTCTCAATTCTATTCCATTGTCTAGCCTTATACCATTAGGGCACTATCTTGATTACTGTAGCTTTATAGTATGTTTTGAAATAGGGTTTGATGAGGCTTCCACCTTTGTTCTTCCTTTTCAAGATCGTTTGGGCTATTCTGGGTCCCTTGGCATTTCCATATGAGCTTTAGGATCAACTTGTCAGTTTCTGCAAAGAAACTAGCAAGGATTCTGATAGAGATTGTTAATCTGTAGATTATGTTAAATCAGTTTGAAGAGTATTGTCATCTTAACAATATCAAGTCTTCTGATCTGAGAACATGGGTGTCATTCCATTTATTTAGGTCTTTAATTTTTTTCAACAATGTTTTTGTAGTTTTCAGTGTACAGGTCTTGAATTCTTTTGTTAAAATTGTACCCAGATATTTTATTGATGGTATCATAAATGGAATTGTTTTCTTAATTTCATTCTTAGAATGTTCATTGCTAGTGTATAGAAATACAATTTATTTTTGTACATTAATCCTGTATTCTGTAACTTTGCTGAACTCGTTTATTGGTTCTAATATTTGTGTGTGTGTGTGGATTACGTAGGGTTTTCTATGTATAAAATCATTCCATCTGCAAATAGAGATAGTTTTACTTCTTTTCTTTCAGATCTGGATGCCTTTTATTTCTTTCTCTTGTCCTGACGAGAACCTCTCATACAGTGCTAAGCAGGAGTGGCCAGAGCAGACATCTTGCATGTTCTTGATTTTGGTGGAAAGCATCCAGGCTTTTACCATTAAGTATGATGTTACTTAAAGCTGTGAAGTTTTCATAGATGTCCTTTATCAGGGTTAGGAAGTTCCCTGCTTTTTCTGCATTTATTTAATCATGTCTCTCCCTCCCCCCTTATTCTACACTATTATATTAATTGATTTCCAGATGTTAAACCAACCTCATATTCCTGGGATAAATTTCATGTGGCCATGGTGTGGTGTATAATCTTATTTATATGTTACTAGATTTGGTTTGCTAGTATTTATTGAGAGTTTTTGCATCAATATTCATAAGCAATATAGATCTTTAGTTTCTTTTCTTGTGCTATCTTTGATTTGGTATCAGGGTAATACTGGCCTCATAGAATGTGTTGGGAGGTGTCTGCTCCTCTTCTGTTTTTCAGAACAATTTGTGAAGAATTTATATCATTTCTTTTCTGGACGTTTGGTAAAATTCACTAGTGAAGCCATCTGGACCTCAGCTTTTCTTTGTGGAAATTTAAAAATTACTAATTTTATATCTTATAGGCCAAGTCATATTTTCCATTTCTTCTTATATCAGTTTCAGTATTTTGTGTATTCCTGGGAATTTGTGCATTTCATTTATCTATTTTGTTAGTATAGTCCATAGTATTCGCTTATAATCCTTTTCATATCTGTAAGTTTCGTGTCTCCTCTTTTGTTCCTGTTTTAGGTAATTTGAGTCTTCTCTCTTTTTTCCCTTGGCCGGTCTAAAGGCTTGTCAATTCTGTTGATATTTTCAAGGAAACAACTTTTGGTTTATTGATTTTTTTTTCTGTTGTTTTTCTATCTGCTGAAAACCAATAATAAAGAGAAAAACCTTATAAAGCAGCCGGAGGAAAACAAGACACATTGCTTATAGAGGAAGAGGAAGCCTTCCAATACAGAAGATAAGGACACTACACTTAAAATGGATGCATTGAATTTCTTGTAAAAATTTGGTTTAAAAAAAAAAACACATTTCCTTTGAGTCTGAATACTGTCAGTTTGATCTCTGCATGAGACAGTATGCTTTGCAGGGAAGAACCCTTTCCCTGTCCCCGAATTCCCAGACAATACCATGTCCCAGAGTTCTTCATGGTGGAGGTGATGGTTTTTCCTTCCAGTACAAAAGGAAAAAACAACAAAAAAAAAGCAGGCCCTGCTGAGTGTAGGCAGGAGTCTGTGCTGATTATGATGCTTTTAGTGAATTTTTTTTCTCCCTTCTTTTAGCCCTAATCCAGTCATTATCAGCCTCAGCCGCACTTTAGAATCAGCTGGGAAGCTTTAAAAAACTACTGAAGCCCATCTCCATCCTAGACCAACTTAAATTTAGAATCAGCTGGTGGAGCCAGCCATCTGAGGTGTGTGTGTGTCTGTGTGTGTCTAAATATAAAATATATGTATGTGTGTATATAAATATGTATATTTTGTGTATATATAAATATAAAATATATATGTATATTTTATATGTATGTATATATATGTATGTTGTGGTTTTTTCACTTAACGTGAAAATTTTTAAATATATACTGAAATGGTGAGAATAGTGATCTTTAAACTGGGGATATGAGGACACCCAGGGGTGAAGGATTCTCCAGGGGATCAGCTTTAGCTGAATATCCAGGGTAAAATTGACACCCCAAATATGCTTTGTCCAGTTTCCCCACCATATGGGGTGCAAAATGGAGATGGTTCTTGGTCATGAAACAGATACTATTACACATAAACGCACAAACACTGTTGGGAGGAAAAATTTTCTTTTGTCACCTTAGGTCCTAGTGCTTGGGGCCTGTGTATTAATTGACAGCCGCCAGTTTGAAGATCACTGTCAAGGGGTTTGCAATTCTTTGCTTTAAATCAAATTTTAAAAGGGTGAGTATAAATTTCCACTAAAATTTTACTTTCACTTAAAATTTGTCATGTTTTGATCAATTATGTGTTACTAGTAATGGTAATGTTAACTCAATCAAAATAATTTTTTTGAACACTTACAGCTTTAAGATCATAAGAAGTGAAGTTTAAAATTTTTTAAAATAAAATACTTTTGTAGTCAAATACTTTTGTAGTCAAGAAGTATGAGCAGATGATCAGTAGTAGATCTTCAAGCATAAAAATATATCACAGTCCAATAAACTTCTTTGAAGGAAGTAGGGTGAAAGTGTAAGTTCAAAAAGAAAAAAAAAAGAATGATGTTAAGAAGAGTTAGTCAGGGACTTCCCTGGTGGCGCAGTGGTTAAGAATCCGCCTGCCAATGCAGGGGACATGGGTTTGAGCCCTGGTCCAGGAAGATTCCACATGCTGCGGAGCAGCAGCCCGAGCGCCACAACTACTGAGCCTGTGCTCTAGAGCCCCCCGAGCCACAACTACCGAGCCCACGTGCCACAACTACTGAAGCCCACGCGCCTAGAGCCTGTGCTGCAACAAGAGAGGCCACCTCAATGAGAAGCCCGTGCGTCGCAACGAAGACGAGCCTCTGCTTGCTGCAACTAGAGAAAGCCTGCACGCAGCAACGAAGACCCAATGCAGCCAAAAATAAATAAAATTTAAAAAAAATATATTTTTAATGGATAATGACGGGTATCATATTGCTATGGTATTTAGATTCCACTGGATTCATTTCAGAAAGTAACGTTTTATTTCAAAATGTTAAGATTTATAATACATTGGAAATTAGATTCTTTGCAATTGCTTAAACTTGTGATGAATCATTATAGATGTCAACTGAAAAATGTACAAGGGAGAACATGCATTAAAAAAATTTTTTTAAGGGCTTGAGAAGGGAAAAGTGAAGATCACTGCTCTAGATGGATTGCTTCGTTTCCTTCTGGAGGGCCAAGGACCATTCACTAGAAGGTAATTTATTTTAAACCTTTTCTTCATAGTTTAATGAAGCAGAAGTTGATTCATACTTCACAACTTCATCTGTATTAGGACTGATAACTAATAAACTCTGCAAAAAAAAGTGTGCTTATGGAAATTACGTGGATGTGTTTTGTATGTGCACGGCATTTTCTATCCATTCTCTGTCTGTGAAAGACAAATATGTCTGTATAGTACAAAGTTACTTTTGCTGTTGTCAGTACTTATCAATATAGCTTATGTCACAGCAATAATTAAATCATTCACTCTGATAACAGCCTCCAGTTCCTGTTAATTTTTAGTCTATGTGACCTATGTCTATAATCTGTTTTTTTTTTATTAATTTTATTTATTATCAGACCTCTCGGCAGTGACAGCGTGGAGTTGCAACCACTGGACCTCCAGGGAATTCCCTAGTATGACTTTTATTAGCAGGAATAGCTACCAATGAAACTCACTTTGGTGTATGTTGCTCACACACTATTAGAACTACGCAGAGGCCCATACACTGGATGTGCTCTTACGTTTCAGTTCTCCAAGGCTTTGCTGACATGCTTTGCTGCCAGCTTTACCTGAAGCAGAAAGTTTTCATTTCTTATCAGTTACATTGAAGTGCATATATGTATCTTCTCAAAGATGATCATTTTATCTGTTCAAAATGGTACACATAAAATGTAAAATATGCATGAACAAAATAAAAAAGTGAAAATCCTGAGATCAGGAATAAATGGAGACAAGGATTTGTAGTCCTGCTTTAAGCTTTAAGTACATCAATAATTCTTTTGAAATTTACATCTGGAAAAACCTACATATTTAAGTGTTTTCTTCTCCCTCAATTTATGCAATATTACTATATGACAACTTTATGGCTAGAAGAGTTTAATTTTTTTTCTTTTATTGAAATATAGTTGATTTACAATATTGTGTTAATTGCAGGTGTATTGTGTTAGTTTTCAGGTGTATGGCTAGAAGAGTTTAATTTTTCTTTTACTGAAGTATAGTTGATTTACAATATTGTGTTAAGTTTCAGGTACAAAGTGATTCGGTTATACATATCTATATATTTAAGTGTATACTTTTTAAAAATTCTTTTCCATTATAGGTTATTACAAGATATTGAATATAGTTCCTTGTGCTATACAGTAAATCCTTGTTTATTTTATATATGGTAGTGTGTTTCTGTTAATCCCTCCATCCCCTTTCCCTTTGGTAATCATAAGTTTATTTTCTATGTCTGTGAGTTTGTTTCTGTTTTGTAAATAAGTTCATTCCACATATAAGTGATACCATATGATATTTGTCTTTGTCTGACTTACTTTACTTAATATGATAATCTCTAGGTCCATACACATTGCTGCAAATGGCATTATTTCATTCTTTTTTATGGATGAGTAATATTCTATTGTATATATGTACCACATTCTCTTTATCCATTCACCTGTTGATGGACATTTAGGTTGCTTCCATGTCTTGGGCTATTGTAAATAGTGCTTCTGTGAACACTGAGGTGCATTTATCTTTTCAAGTTAGAGTTTTCGTCTTTTGCAGATACATGCCCAGGAGTGGGATTGTTGGATCATATGGTAACTCTATTTTTAGTTTTTTAAAGAACCTCCATACTGTCCTCCATAGTGGCTGCACCAATTTGCATTCCCACCAACAGTGTAAGAGGGTTCCCTTTTCGCCCCACCCTCTTCATCTTCAGCAGCATTTATTATTTGTGGACTTACTATTAGTGACCATGTGAGGTGACACCTCGTTGTAGTTTTGATTTGCATTTCTCTAATGATTAATGATGTTGAGCATTCTTTCATGTGTTTGTTGGCAATGTATATCTTCTTTGGAGAAATGTCTCTTTAGATCTTCTGCCCATTTTTTGATTGGGTTGTTTGTTTTTTTGATATTGAACTGCATGAGCTGTTTGTGTATTTTGGAAATTAAGCACTTGTTAGGCACATCATTTGCAAATATTTTCTCCCAGTCAGTAGGTTGTCTTTTTGTTTTGTTTATGGTTTCCTAGACGAGATTAATTTTTTTGAAGAGGTTTTTATTGTGAAAAATGAGAAAAAAAAACACACCCCATGAATTAACAGAATAGATTCAAAACCAAGATTACCTGAAACAGAGAAGTGGAAAAATGGGCAATGATAAATAAAATCTGTGGCATATCCCAATGCACTTTTGGTATACATAGATACTCAAAATAAAATTTATCATTATTGTTA